>NC_142282.1:38688282-39938282 GCF_052056855.1 Sturnus vulgaris | reverse complement strand
AGCGTCTGTTCCAGGGTCACCCAGATGTTTTGATGTGGCTGAGGGACGATCCATGCAGCTGCCAGACTGTTCAGTGTTAACAAGAAGAGAACGTGGATGGGGTTCATCACGGGGTTGAGTGAAGGTTTCCTCTAAAAGGAAAGACAAACATTATAAAACCTGTTTAAGGTCCCTGTCTGCAGGAAAGTCGTCCTCTATGAAGATTTCCTTTCCTTTTTTTCGGCAGCGTCTTCTTTTCGAAGCCATAGCCACTTCCTCCTCGCCCCCGTCAGTTGGAGCAGGATGTTTGGGGACATACGGTTTCACCCACTTTTGGGGAATCCACTGAGGGCCTGAGGGAGTGGATACACACGCATAGCCACGCCCCCAGGTAATGAGCTCATAGGGACCTTTGGCTTCCCAGGTTTCTGGGTCCCTAATCAAGACTGGTGGATGTTGGGATAACTTGAACTGTTTCCCACTGTTAAAGTGACGCACCACAGGTGGAGTCATGTTTTCAAATGAACAATTCAGAAAATTTATAGTAAACATGGCTTTGCAGAGCTTCTGCTGTGGAGACATCCACGCTGTTGAACTTCTCTGTTTAGCCAAGACCTGCTTGAGCTTCTGATTGGCACACTCAAGCACACCTTGGCCTGTGGGGGAGTAAGAGGTGCCAGTTTTATGTTCCACTCCCCACTGCTGGATGAATTCCCGGAACTCCTTGGACTTATATGCTAGGCACTTGTCAGTTTTTATTTCCCTAGGGATCCCCAACACTGAAAAGGCTTGCACTAGATATTGTTTGGCATGCACAGCCCTTTCTTCCACGTGGGCAGAGCCATAGACTAGTCCTGAATATGTGTCAATGTTTATACGAACATATTTGTGGCGACCAAAACTGGGAATGTGTGTGACGTCTGTCTGCCATACTTCATAGCTGCCAAGACCTCGGGGGTTAACCCACATGCCCATTGATGGCATGGTCTGGAGCTGACAATTGGGACAGGTGGCCACAATGGCTCGAGCCTGACTCTGTGTTAGCTGGAACTGACGGATCAGACCTGGCGCATTCTGATGATACTGCTGGTGGCTCAGCTTTGCCTGTTGGAAGATGTCAGGGAGGCGTGCTTGTTCTGCTGGGGTTGCTTGTTCTGGTGGGGTTGCAAGGGAGTCTGCCTGACGATTCCCTTCTTCACTTTCACCTGGCAAATTGGTGTGTGACCTCATATGCATCACATAGAATGGATGTTCTCTATGGGAAATCAAATAAATTAGTTTTGAAAGAAACCTGAAAAGCTGCTCATTCTTGATGTCCCTGAGCACTGTCTGCTCTGCCCTGGACACTACCCCTGCTACATAGGCTGAGCCTGTTCCCAAGTTTATTGGCTCTGAGAACTTCTCAAAGGCTCTCACGACTGCTGCCAGTTCGGCTACCTGGGGTGATCCTTCCACTAACTCAACATCAGCTTCCCAGTGCTGAGTCTGGGGATTTCTCCAAGTCATCACCGACATGTGGGAAGCCCCCGATGCATCCGTGAACACTGTGAGAGCTTTGAGTGGTCTCCAAGTCCTCACGAGCAATGAGGTGAAATTCCTCATTAAACAGCTTGTGAGACAGGGCATGGACTGATATTTGTCCTCTATAGCTGTCCAGAGATAATTGGAGACTGGCATTGCTCTGGAGCAAATGCTCAAACAGCTCTTTAGTCAATCACGATAGTCCCTTCCCTCCTCAGACAGTTTAACTGGGAGGTGAATACATGTGAAGTCACAACCAGCCAGTTCATACAGTCTCATCCTTGCTTTCTGAATCAGCTGAGCTATCAGCTCTTGTGGCTTAGTGATGGTTTTGGATCTTTGGTGGGAGAGGAAGATCCACTCTATGATTAAGAGTGACTCTTTCTGCCCCTCGATCCATTGGAATATCAACCTATGTAAGTGTGGCAGTTTTCCTAGGACAATGAATGTGAAGGGCAGCTCAGGCTGGTAACGATGAGCTTGCCTCTCTCCTAAAGCCTTCTGTACCTTTTCGATTGCAGTCTTTGCCTCTGGGGTCAGTTCCCTGGAGAAAGCAGACCTCTACCCCCCTTCAATAAATTGAAGAGAGGTTCTAGGTCCTCATTTGACAGGCCAAGCCAGGGCCTGACCCAATTCAAAGACGCACACAAGGAATCTGCCATAGTTTTTGGATTACAATTAATTTCTGATTTCTGAGGAACAATGGTCCGTGCAATAATTTCCAAGCCCAGATACTTCCAAGGTGGCATCCTTTGGACTTTGTCCTCCTGCAATTCAAATCCAGCAGAGGTTAAAACTTTAACCACTAGGTCAAGTGTGCATTGGAGTAGAGAGTCATCGGAGGGACACACAAGCACGTCATTCATGTAGCGGAAGATGGCGGCTTCCCTTCTCTGAGCATGCTCCAGGGACAGCAATGAGGCCACGTACCACTGGCAGATGGAGGGAGTACATTTCATTCTCTGCTGCAAAACTTTCCAGTGGTAGCGCTTCATTGGGGCTTCTCAATTGATGGTAGGAACCGAGAAGGCAAACCGTGGGGCATCTTCTGGATGTAGGGGAATGTGGAAGAAACAGTCCTTGATGTCTAAAACAGCCAATTGCCAATCTTGGGGAAGCATCGTTGGGGAAGGCATCCCAGGTTGGAGTGACCCCATGTCCTCAATCACTTTGTTTATTTCCTGGAGGTCGTGGAGTAGCTGCCACTTGTCTTTCCCCGGCTTCGTTATTACAAAGATTGGGAAATTCAAAGGGCTGGTTGTCTCTTCTATGTGGCCTTTGGCAATTGCTCCTCCACAAGCTCTTCAAGCGCCTTGAGCTTCTCCTTACTCATCGGCCACTGTGCTACCCACTTTGGGGTGTCATCTAGCCATGTTAATTTATGGGTAGGGCCCTCTACAGTGGTCGCCTCTGAAAATCCCAGGGAGTCTTAGGAATAATCAATTTCACTCCCCAATGGGAAATGGTGTCTCTCCCCCATAGATGGCATTTATAGTCTGTAACAAATGGATGGACACTAGGCAATTTTCAATCTGGCCCTTCCATTTGCATGATGCTTTTTGGTATTTTTGCCAATTTTACCTCTCTTACACCTTGGATTTTGCCAGCCACAGGTTGTAATTTCCAATGTGACGCCCACATCCTCTTGGGTATGACAGTCACATCAGCACCTTTGTCCAGTACCCCCTCCACATGGAGGTGATCTGATCCACGGGTTAGGTTGCATGCCAAAGAAGGCTTTTCCTCACCCACCACTTTTGCCCAGTAGACTTCAGGTGATTTTCCATCTACTGGGACCTCCTCTGGAACAGGAATGGCCTGGGGGAGGATTTATCCCTCAACCAGGTAATATCGCGGTAGAGGACAGCGTGCCAGGAGAATGAGGCCGGTTATGCTTCCCTTGATGGTCATGGGAGCTACCTCAATCTCCAGGGGTGTGTGTGCTGTGTCCCCAATAACAAAATACTCACTGTCCAGTTTCATGTGGTTTAATGTCATGTCCTGTGTGCTGTTAGGAAGGTCCACTGTAATGACCATCCAATCAGCTGACCTGAAATTAAAATGTTTGGTAGTCATGAGCCTAAAACGACCTGTCCACTGAGCAGTTCTGCTTTCCTGACGCAGGCTTCTATCATCTGTGCTAAGCTAGGTGCTGGTTCGAGGGGAAGGCTAAGGATAACCCTGATGCAGGTTTCATTAGCATTCCTCTGAGCCATCTCCTTAATTCGGCTTGTACCACTGAATCACACACCTGCCTTTCCACTTGCACGCTAAGACGATCTACAAACTGTAAGAAATTCTCAGAAGCAAACTGTTTAATGTTAACATAACTACCCTTGGTGTCCACTGTTGGTAATTGGTTAAAACCCTTTTCTGCAACATTGCATATTTTATCCAGGACAGACTTGGATAATACTCTGGTTTATTTTTCGGGGCAGAGCCAATCCCCTTCCCCACATAGGTGTTCATATGTTATGTCATTATCACCAGCATCTTTCGCATCCTCAGAGCTTTGTAAAAGCTCTTGTAAAAGCGCTTTCAAAGATCTTTTCCGCAGGCTTTCCCATAGATCATATTCTGAGGGAGTCAACGGACATTGGAAAAGATCCTTGATATCATTTGGAACTAGTTCGTTTGAGCTAAAGGTGGCTTTCATCATGCCTTTAAAAATTTCACTCCTTCTGCCAAATTCTCTCTGTACTTTACAAATTTCTTTTTTATCTTGATAGGACAAAAGCTGATAACTTCTCTTGCCTTTTCTCCTACCGAGATAAACCATGGGAGCAGCTGATTGTATATGTTCTTCTCCCAAGTTTTGACTTCCAGGGCTGGGTCCCCCTGCCCCTCACCAGGCATGGGAGGCTGCCCACACTCCCCCACCACGGGGACACCATCTGTCCGGCAGGGGCTGTGAGCTGATCCCTCCCCACCCCCTTCCCCACTGGTGCTGAACCCAGTAGGGGTTCCATTGCCCCCCTCTCTCCTGCAGTAGCTTGGAGGGCAGGCATGTGAAACCTGAGCAGGGGAGGGGTAACCATGGGAACTAGGGTTACAACACGTGGGGGTGGGGTTGCAGGGTGATGTCATGCAGGACAGGCTCTTGGAGGAGGGAGGGGGCAAGGCGGCCAAGGGCAGGAATGGATTATGGGAGGGGAATGGGTTAGGGGCAGGGATCAGAGGGCAAAAGGGATTGTGGGGTGACAGAGGAAACATGTGGCCGCCACCATATGTGACCCCCACCACTTGCTGTACAGCTTCCCGGGAACAAGCCGCATGGCCAGTGCCATCTTGGATCTTACCCCGGCCCCTTCAGGCTTAGCCTTATGGCCGTCGCCCTGAAGGGAAGTCACCTCTATAACTTTCCGAACACTGCTCCGAAGGGAAAACATTTGGGAGGGAAGGGTACAAGGAAGAATGGCTGAGAATTTTCGAAAAATTCTTCAGAACCGGGATACTGGGGAGGACTCAGGGGCCCAGAGCAGCTACAGCTATGCTGGGTGCCCTGCGGTTCCCGGTGTGACCCATGGGTCCCCTCCATTTCTAGATTATAGGGTTTTGGGCAAAGGGAAGGTGAATCCGAGCAGTTTTGCTGTTGCTGCCTGTTGTTTTCTGTATGAAGTAAAAGTTTTCAAATTTGTAAGAATATCGGGAGGAATAGAGAAGCTGTTTCATCTCCATTTTCCACTTTTAAAGTTAATAAATCCCCTATTTCATCCCAAAATGAAATCGAATTTATATCTTGCAATTCAAGGTCTAATTTTTCAACAGACAGCCAGATTGTAAAATGTGCTAATATTTTCTTAGAGATTAAAACATCTCCTGAACTTAATATTTCGCTAAGCTGGGAACATAAACTCTTTTGTAGGGCAGATTGTTGTGAGCCCATGATGTTTAGTAACAATCTGCCACTATATCTACCCCAAGCAGAGTTAAAAGCATAGAAAACCCCGTCAGTTGTTTGGCAAGACCCACGCGGTTCCGGAGCCCCATTCTGGAATCGATCCCGCATCAAAAAAGCCACAAAAACCTGCGCAAACATGCCCACGGCTGCTCTGAAACCGATCAATGCAGCCGCCCGCCGTGCCACACTTGCCTGCCGTGCTTGCATGCCGCTGCGCATCTGCCCTGCTGGGCCGCGCCACACCGCTTCTTGGGAGCAGCGCTGCTCTGGCCAAATGCCACCAGTGAGACCCCCCCCGTGGAGCTCCCGGGAACCCACAGCACCCCGAACAGAGGCTTACACTCACTGTTTATCTTGCAGGCATAGGCTCCTGTGTAACTGTAGTGGGTCTCCATCCAGAACCGACCTGCCTGGGCTACTGACAGGCTCCCGATTTGTACTTAAAGTCTCAGAACTGCACAAAACGCAGCTCAAAGGCTTATTGAATCTCGAAAATGAGAATTAGAGCCAGTTGTGGTGTTCTTTTAACATCTGTAGAGACCCTTTCACTTTGAGCACCAACTGTAGCTTTCCCTTAGACTTCACCCTAGTTCCCGACTTGCTCAGATGTTAGGAAGAAGCGTCTGGGATCCACTACATGGACGTGAATAAAAGATAACAAGAGACTCTTTCCCCCTTGGGGAGAATCTGAGGTTTATTTCTTGAGGTCCTCCAGGAGTGAAAGAGGACGAGGTCAGGGGACATAGATCTTTTCTAGGGTCTGTAAGGGGGCGGGAAGAAATTGGATCTTGGCCAACTAAGCACAGCCAGAGGGGAGAGGGACCAGAACACAGCACTCTACAGGGGTCACTGGATCTCCCATTTTCAATGCATCTAGTGAGTTACAACAAGAAAAAAAATTAAATACATGCAATAGTACAAAAGAAAACCACTCACAAAGTCAGAATACAACCTGACACGCTGTCAGACAGGGTGTTGGTAGCAGTCTGATTAAATGGTTGCTGCAGGCCTCCTGGATGACAGATGTGGTTCAGCTGAAACAGTGGTCCTGTAGAAGGGTGCAGTTTTCCTCCAAAGGTCCAGCGATGATGTGGAAAAAGTACGATTTTCCTCTGGGATCCAAAGGAAAAAGGCTGCCTTGGTGTTCCAAATCTCAGTTTTTATCTAGGTAGGAAAGGCTTGGCTCCTCCCCCAGCTGGAGCATCTCCCAATGGGCTGATGTAATTTTATCAGCCATACAATAGGACTTAATGGCCCATTAACAGAAGACATCTTCTGGAGGAAGGATGGGTTGTGGAACAGATAAAGATGACCGTTCCACCAGATTTTATCGGATGGCCCATCAGCAGAAGATCTCTCCCACAGAGATAAGGATCATCCCCCCACCTCGTTTCAACAGATGGTGATAGAATAAACATTTTTACATTGTAAGCCAGCTGGACGTCTTTAAGCTCTGAGACCTGACTCGATCCACCTTGTCCCTCGGTAGCTTGTGCAACTTGTTGTGTGGGGCTCCATACTGCAGCTTTCCATTTCCGGTTAGTGCCTACAATTCAGCAGGAACCATCAGTGAAGAGGGCATATCGTCTTTCACTCTCCAGTAGCTCATTATATGGTAGGGCATCCTCAGCACGTACCACTTGCTCTTCTTCTTCTTCAGAAGACAATCCAAAAGTCTCACCTTCAGGCCAGTTTGTAATTATTTCCAGAATCCCAGGGCTATCTGGATTCCCAATACGGGCGCGCTGAGTGATGAGGGCAATCCACTTGCTCCATGTGGTGTCAGTGGCGTGATGTGTGGAAGGCACCTTTCTCTTGAACATCCAGCCCGGTACCAGTAACAGCTGCGTTTAGGTGCCAATCACCTATGAGGCAGCTTGAACTCCTTCATAGGCAGCCAAGATTTCCTTCTCTGTTGGGGTGTAGTTGGCTTCAGACCCTTTGTAGCTTCGGCCCCAGAATCCCAGTGGTCGACCCCAAGTCTCACCAGGCACCTTCTGCCAAAGGCTCCAGGACAGACCATGGTTCCTGGCTGCAGAGTAGAGCATGTTCTTCTCATCTGGTCCCGTCCTGACTGGACCAAGGGCTACTGCATGAGCAATCTCCTGCTTGATCTGGGAGAAGGCTTGCTGCTGCTCAGGGCCCCAGTGGAAATCGTTCTTCTTGCAGGTGACCAGGTAGAGAGGGCTCACAATCTGACTGTACTCAGGAATGTGCATTCTCCAAAAGCTTATGGCACCTAGGAAAGCTTGTGTTTCTTTCTTGTTGGTAGGTGGATACATAGCTGTGATCTTGTTAATTACCTCTGTTGGAATTTGACGAGGTCCATCTTGCCGCTTGACTCCTAGAAACTGAATTTTCTGAGCCAGTCCCTTAACCTTACTTTCCTTAATGGCAAAACTAGCTTTCAGCAGAATCTGGATAATCTTCTCTCCTTTCTTGAAGACTTCCCCTGCTGTGGTCCCCCATACAATGATGTCATGAATATAGTGTAGATGTTCAGTAGCCTCATCCTTTTCCAGTGCAGTCCGGGCCAGTCCATGGCAGTTGGTGTGCTTCCACCACAGGGGCAGTCACTTCCAGGTGTACTGCACGCCCCTCCAGGTGAAAGCAAACTGAGTCCTGCATTCTGCTGCCAGAGGAATGGAGAAAAATGCATGGGCAATATCGATAGTAGCATACCACTTTCCTGCTTTGGACTCCAGCTCATATTGGACTTCCAGCATGTCCGGCACAGCAGCGCTGAGTGGCGGAGTCACTTCATTCAATGCACGATAGTCCACAGTCAATCACCATGCGCCGTTAGATTTGCACAGAGGCCAGATGGGGCTGTTGAAGGGTGAGTGGGTTTTGCTGACCACCCCTTAGCTCTCCTGTTTACGGATCATTTCATGGATGGGAATCACAGAGTGTCTGTCGGTACGGTATTGCCAATGGTGTACTGTTGTTGTGGCGATTGGTACCTGTTGCTCTTCAACACTCAGCAGTCCCACAGCAGAGGCGTCATCCGAGAGACCAGGCAAGGTATTCAGCTTTCTGATATCTTCTCTCTTTATAGCAGCTATCCCGAAAGCCCAACGATATCCTTTTGGGTCTTTGAAATATCCATTTCTAAGACAGTCTATGCCAAGGATGCATGGGGCCTCTGGGCCAGTCACGATGGGGTGTTTCTGCCACCTGTTCCCAGTTAAACTCACTTCGGCCTCCACTACAGTCAGCGGCTGGGATCCTCCTGTTACCCCAGAAATAGAGATGGATTCTTCTCCTACATACTTTGATGGCATCAGAGTACATTGGGCACTGGTGTCAACCAAAGCCTTATGTTTTTGTGGGTCAGATGTGCCAGGCCATTGGATCCACACAGTCCAATAGATCCGGTTGTCCCTTTCCTCTACCTGGCTAGAGACAGGGCTCCTCTATTCCTGGTCTTGGTACACGTTACTCTCTTCCTGTAAATAGGTTCTTGAGCTCCCTTCAAGAGGATCAGTCATATCATCATTCTGATAGTGTCTGGAGTTCTGTACACGAGAGACTGGAGCAGCATTGACTCTAGATGAGCTTCTTGTGGTAGGTGCCCCTCTTTTCATCTCACGTACCTGGGCTGCTAAGGAGGAGGTGGGTTTTCCATCCCACTTCCTCATGTCTTCTCCATGCTCCTGAAGGAAAAACCAGAGGTTACCTCGTGGAGTGTGTCCTCTTTCCCTGTTTCAGGAATGCCGGCTCCTAATGGCAGAAACTCTTGTTGTTTTTGGGGAGATCTGGTACGTGTTTTCCTTAAGTTCTTTTTTTAGTTTCTGATGGCCTTCTTCAATTAAGCTCTGGACTTGCTCAACCAGCCTTGTTTCCACGGATGAGACATGGGTACGAAATGGGGCTGTGACAGTGTCCTCATAAATTCTTAGTTTATTGGCCAAGACACCTACAATGTCCTCACCTTCCCTCCTTTGCAGCGTTGCCAGGTAATGGGAGTACATCTCTGGTCCAAGCCGTGTGAATCTTAGCCACATCTGTGATGTGCACCGGACACAGTCTGGGCTCTTAGGAAATCTCTCATCTTTTGAGAAAATGATCTCCAGCACAGCCAATTCCCTTAGGCATCGGATACCTTGTTCCATTGTGCTCCATTTTCCTTGGTGCACCTGGAGGACTTCTTTACAAAGGTATCTGTCCTTCACACTTGTCAGCAGTTG
The DNA here is from genome assembly GCF_052056855.1 of Sturnus vulgaris. Classification (NCBI taxonomy): domain Eukaryota; kingdom Metazoa; phylum Chordata; class Aves; order Passeriformes; family Sturnidae; genus Sturnus; species Sturnus vulgaris. Next base: position 39,928,691 of record NC_142282.1, on the reverse strand, counting down.
CTGCCAGAGACTGAGAGTTTCTTGGATTCTCCCAATCCCCTGGTCAATGACCACATCCCGGGACAGAGATCCCAGTTGCCTGGCCTCACTGCCATCCAGAATGGTGTCATTGGCTGTGTTATAAATGAGAGACAAAAGTCTCGATATTCAGTAAAATTTTGGATTGCTTTGTTTGATATAGAAAGAGCAAGCAGCGCGCTGGGGAACGTGAGGGGTCACCGCCCACTCCACGCTCCACTGAACCTTGGTTTGCAGTCCCTTCTTATACTGTGGTTTCTCATTGTAATCAATACTTTTGGGGGGTTTTTTTTTTCTTGTTATAATTTTGCTAGGTAAGCAGTGGTGGTCGAATAAACATCCTTACACAAATTCACAAAGCCTTTGGGTGATAATCAGTCACAGATAGCCATCTGGCCCTTGTAGACAACCACCAGAGAAGTTCTGGAAGTCTGGTCCTTGAGATAGGCAGCATTGATCAGACAAAGGCAGGAAGGGCTTTTTGGGAAGTTCGATTTTGCAAGCTGGTAGCCGATACAACTTATTTGAAAAACATAACATAATATAACATAATGTAATGTAACATAATACAACATAATATAACATAACAAGGTGATTTTAAACAGAATTATTTAATTATATAATTTCCTTTATCTAGTGTCCATGCTTCACTTCAGAGCTTAGCATTCTGGTTTATGCAAACCCCAATGCTTTTGTGATTAACACGAATCTTTTATCAATTGTCACAACATGTATGTTCACAGAGGCATGTTCAAGTTTCTCAGTGGTTTAACAGGTTGTCAGTTCTCAAAACCAATCACATATCAGATATAGAGGAAGCTCTCAGAAAAATCAGTTCTGTGGATTGGCTTTAATGAAAAACCAGCACATCACTTGAACTGTTGTGTCACCATTTCATACTTTAATTTATTATTTTGCTTTGCAACATTGCAGCTTGCACCATATTTTAAGGTAGCTCTTCGAAATCTAAAGCAAAGAAAATTAAAGAAAGCAAGTTTACCCTACTGGGAAAAGGCTTATGATATCTTGTAGGTACATCTCATAACTAACTTCTGGAAAATAACATTTTTTACCATTTAAAAAATTAATTATGTGAATACAGATGAGAGCACTAGATTTATTTTACCTTGACTTTAACAAGGCTTTTGATACTATCTCCCAAAATATTCTTACATACATGTTAAAACATTATGGTCTACATAGATGTGCAACTCGATAAGTTAAAAACAGTTTAGGTGACCAGGCTCAAAAGCTGGTGGGTAAGTTCAACAAGAGAAAGTGCTGGATTCTCTACCTGGGATGGGGCAACCCTGGATGTATGTACAAACTGGGGATTGAGAGGCTGGAAAGCAGTGCTGGGGAAAGGGACCTGGGTGTCCTGGTCCATGGCAAGTTGAAGTCAGTAGTGTGCCCAGGCAGCCAGGAGGGCCAACCATATCCTCGGGTGATTCAGGCAAAGCATTGCCAGCCAGTTGAGGGAGGTGATTATCCCATTCTGCTCTGCACTGGTGGGGCTTCACCTGGAGTGCTGTGTGCAGTTTTGGGCACTGCAATATAAGAAAGATACTAAACTATTAGAGAGCATCCAAAGGAGGACAACAAAGATGGTGAAGGGCCTTGAGGGAAAGCTGTAAGAGGAGCAACTGAGGTCATTTGTTCTGTTCAGCCTGGAGGAGACTGATGAGAGACCTCATAGAGGTCTACAACTTCCTTGTGACGGGAACAGGAGGGGCAGATACTGATCTCTCCTCTGTGGTGACCAATGACAGGACCTGAGGGAATGGCCTAAAGCTGTGTCAGAGGAGGTTTAGGTTGGATATTAGAAAAAGGTTCTTCACCCAGAGGGTGGTTTGGCACTGGAACAGTGTCCCCAGGGAAGTGGTCACAGCACCAAGCCTGACAGAGTTCAAGAAATGTTTGGAAAATGCTCTCAGGCACATGGTGTGACTTTTGGGGATGATCCTGTGCAGGGCCAGGAGTTGGACTAGATGATCCTTGTGGATCCCTTCCAACTTGGCATATTCTATGATTCTGTACTCTACTTCAATGCTGATAACAAATATAGTACTGCAGGGATCTGTCATGGAATGTATGCTCTTTAACATCTTTATTGATGTTCTGGATGATGTGACACTTTGCAAGTTTGTAGGTGACACCAAACCAGAGGACTCATTGATATACTCAAGGGCAAGGCTGTCATTCAGATACCCAGGTAGTCTGGAAGGGGCTGACAGGAAATATGAAATTCAAGAAGGACAAGTGTAAATTCCTTTCTGACAGCTGTTTTATATTTTAAATTTACCAAAAGCACTAGATTAGTGGAAGGTTATTTTATCAACTGGAAGTGTATTCCCACCAAACAAAAGCAGATCTGGACAGTCTCCATTTGTAATTAAGAGCAACAACAGAAACAACAGAAATTAATCAGGTATGTAACTCCTGTAGGCTTTCTATAGGTCTTCTGAGTTCATTCTAAATCCACTGTCACCCCAAAGTATTTAATTACAAAATCATTTTATCTCAGACAAGAACTAGTAATCACATATTTATGTTTCTCTAATTTAAATAAGTTATGGAGACAAATCTAGACTGAGAGTGGCTTCTGGGATCTAATGTCTTGCTCAAAGCAGAACTAACTTCCAAGTTAGATCAGGTTGCTTATGACTTTCAAATACCCCCAAGGATGGAGATTCCACAACCTTTCTGTGAAATCTCTTCCAGGGTTGCACAATGCTCCCCGTGAAGACCAATTTCCTAAAAACCTTATGTCAGGTATGTTTGCTATTTTGCAGCCTAATAGAGGATTAGGATTTTGTTAAAGAAACACTACTTATATGACAATGTCACTCAGCTTCCTTATTAGCTTCTTCTATTTAAAATCTACAGTTTTCTAGAAAGTAAGCTAGTCAGTCAAGTACAGGTGAACAGAGACTAGTTAACAAATAACAAAGTGTGTTGGTTTTGCACAGCCTGGTTTTTGGTAGCGGGGGAGGCCCACAGAGGGGGCTTCTGTGAGAAGCTGCTAGAAGCTTCCACCATATCTGGCAGAGCCAATCCCTGATGGCTCTGAAAATGGACATGCTGCTGGCAAAGGCTGAGCCAATTAGAGAGGTTGGTAACATATTTAAGAAGAAAATCAAAACAATCTGGGGCATGCACTCTTTTTTCCTAGTAAGGGAAAAGGAGAAGGTGAAAACATGTGAGGGAAACAATGTAGCAACACCAAGGTGAGTGAAGAAGGAGGGGGAGGAAGTGCTCCAGGCACAGGAGCCAAGATTGTTCAGCAGGCTTTGGTGATGACCATGGTGAAGCAGGCTTTCCCCCAGCAGCCCATGGGGCTCCACGGGTGTGTTGGTTTGAAAGTAAAACCAGTGTGAGACTCCAAGTCAGTAATACAATTTAATAGGAGAAAAGAGAAAAAATAAAATACATGCAATAATATAAAAGAAAAACCACCGACAAAGTCAGAAATACAACCTGACACCCTGTCAGTCAGGGTGTAGGTAGCAGTCTGTATAAATGGTGGCTGCAGTCCTCCTGGATGACAGATGTGGTTCAGTTGAAGCAGTGCTCCTGTAGAAGGTGCAGTTTTCCTCCGAAGATCCAGCGATGATGTGGAAAAAAAAAGGTCCGACTTTCCTCTGGGATCCAGTGGAAAGGACTGCCTTTGCATCCCAAACCCCAGTTTTTTATCTAGGTAGGAAAGGCGTGTCTCCTCCCCCTGGCTGGAGCATCTCCCAATGGGATGATGTATTATTATCAGTCACACAATAGGACTTAATGGCCCATTAACAGAATATATCTTCTGGAGGAAGGATGGGTTGTGAAAAGATAACGATGATCATCCCCGATCTTATCAGATGGCACATCAGCAGAGGATATCTCCCACAGAGATAAGGATCACCACCCCTCCCACATTTCAACAGATGGTGATAGAATACACATTTTTGCATTGTACCCCAGGACATAATCCACCCCTTATTCTATTACCATCTACATCAGACCCAAACCAATACCCTCTTACAGATATATATATATAATACAAAATGAAACCTTACATACAGTTCTCACTAAAAATTAGGTCTCCTTGCGGTACACAACAGGTTTCCCCATCTTTCTGCATTACCCACCAAGTGCAACCAGGTCCTTGAGCAAAAACAATCCCACGGATTGGTTTGCCTTTGCCTGTGGTGGGATTAATCCAAACAGTCTTTCCTAAAATACCTTTCATGGGTACCACACGGACCTTGTCCCCATCCACTGTATGCAGGGGTTCAGAGTGGGCAGGACCAGCTCGATTGATGGACCCTCGGGTGTTAACCATCCAGGTGGCTTTGGCCAAGTTCATTTCCCAATTTCTGAAGGTTCCACCACCAAGTGCTTTCAAAGTAGTCTTAAGGAGTCCATTACACCGTTCAACTTTCCCGGCAGCTGGCGCGTGGTAAGGGATATGATATATCCATTCAATACCATGTTCTTTGGCCCAGGTGTTGATAAGGTCGTTCTTGAAATGGGTTCCATTCTCTGACTCAATTCTCTCCGGGGTACCATGCCTCCAAAGGACTTGTTTTTCTAGGCCCAAGATGGTGTTCCGGGCAGTAGCATGAGGCACAGGGTAGGTCTCTAACCATCCTGTAGTTGCTTCCACCATGGTCAGTACGTAGCGCTTGCCTTGGCGGATTTGGGGAAGGGTGATGTAGTCAATTTGCCAGGCTTCCCCATACCTGTACTTCGACCATCGTCCACCATACCACAGAGGCTTCATCCGCTTGGCCTGTATGATTGCGGCACAGGTCTCGCAGCCATGCATGACCTGTGAGATGCTGTCCATGGTAAGGCCCACCCCTCGGTCACGGGCCCATCGGTATGTTGCATCTCTCCCCTGATGACCAGAGGCATCATGGGCCCAACGAGCTAGGAATGATTCTCCCTTGCGCTGCCAGTCTATATCCACCTGTGATATTTTCACTTTGGCAGCTCGGTCCACCTGCTCGTTGTTGTGATGATCTTCATTAGCCCGGCTTTTGGGTACATGTGCATTCATGTGTCGAACCTTTATGGTCAGTTTTTCTACTCGGGCAGCAATGTCCTGCCAAATCTCAGCTGCCCATATGGGTTTCTCTCTGCGCTGCAAATTGGCCTTTTTCCAGCAATTCAGCCATCCCCACAAAGCATTAGCTACCATCCATGAGTCAGTGTAGAGATAGAGACTCGGCCACTTCTCTCGTTCAGCAATATCCAAAGCCAACTGGACGGCTTTTAGCTCTGTGACCTGACTCGATCCACCTTGTCCCTCGGTAGCTGTTGCGTTTCCTAGATACATTGTAAATGGTACATTCCTTGACCCCTGCTGTGCCCTGTATCTTGGTCCTTCTCCCCTCCTGGCCATACAGAGCTGGCGGGGATCCAATTTCTCCCCGCCCCCCCCTTTCCAGACCCTAGAAAAGGTCAGTACCCCCTGGCCTCTGTCTCTTTTCCCCTCTTTTTTTCCCTTCCTTTTCCCCCTCCCTCTTTCCCTCGCTACCCACGAGAAAAAAATTCTGTAACTTAATCAGGGGAAAGAGCCTCTTTTGATATCTTATTTACGTCCATGAGGCAAGGGCCCAGGGAAACTTCACCCTAACACCTGAGCGAGACCGGAGGAAGGGTGAAAAACCCCATTTTCGGGGCCAAGTAAAAGCATCAGTTGGCGCCCAAACGTGGTTAGTCTCTACAGAGCACCCCACGTTCGGCTGTGACTCCTATTTTCGGGATTCAACAAGCCTTAGAGCTGATCAACTAGCTTAAATTTCTTTCAGCTGCATTTTGTGCAGTTCAAAGACTTTTCAGCACGAACCGGCAGCCTGTCAGGAGCCCAGAGAGGTCGGTTCTGGACGTAGACCCACTACAGTTACACAGACGCCTCTGCCAGCAAGACAAAAGGTGAGTGAAATCGTCCTTTCGCAGCGGGTGGTTCCCGGAGCTCCGCGGGGGGGGTCTCACCGGTGGCATGTTGCCAGCCCGGCGCCGTTCCTTGGAGGAGAGGCGGCGCGGGCATGTTTGCAGCGTGCACGCGGCTCAGCAGCCCGCGGCCACGTGGTGCGTGCGCGCGGGCTGGGGAAGGGCTGGACGCAGTCACCCCAGGCACGGCACGGCAGGCAGACAGCTTTGGTCGGTTTCAAAGCTGCGGCACAGGGGTTTTTTTTTGCAGTATTTGCGGTTTTTATGGGTTTTTGAGGCGGGATCAGTCCCTACAGCGGCGCTGGCACCACGTAGGTTTTACCGACCAAAAACGGTGAAATTAACATCGGCTCCACATCCAGTAAAGCCTAAAAACCGTAGTGTACCTAGCACATCTTAACAACTAACTCCTTTCCTGTGTTTTAACTGTAGTGGGGTGGATATAGTGCAAATTGCTAAACAGCATGGGCTTACAGCAATCTGCCTTACAAAAGAGTATAAAAAACCAACTCAGGGAAATATTAAGTTCAGGAAATGTTTTAATATCTAATAAAAAATTAACCCGTTTTCCCAGCTGGCTGTCTGTTGAAAAATCTGACCTTGAATTGCAAAATATAAATTCGATTTCATTTTGGGATGAAATAGGGGATTTATTAACTTTAAAAGTCGAAAATGGAGATAAAACTGCCTCTGTATTGCTCCCGATATTCTTACAAATTTGGAAACTTTTAATTCAGACAGAAAACAACAGACAGCAGCAGGAAAACGGTTCAGACTCACCTTCCCTTTCCCCAAAACCCTATAACCCGGACCTGGAGGGGACCCGCGGGTCTCTCTGGGAGGGGCAGGGCGCCCAGCATGGCTGTGACTGTTCTAAGTTCCTGAGTCCTCCCCAGTATCCCGGTTCTGACAATTTTTCGTAAATTATCAGCTCTCCTTCCTTGTTCACGGAGTGGGGGGGGTCCCATATGGTGGCAGCCACATGTGTCCTCCTTCATCCCGCAACCCCCTTCACCCGCCGGTCCCTGCCCATAAGCCTGTCCCCTCCCATAACCCATCCCTGCCCTCCGCTCCACCGCGCCCTCCCCCTTCCAAGACCCTGCCCTGCACGGCACCCGGCGACCCCGCCCACAGATGTTGCAACCCTGAATCCCACCACCCCTCCTCCGCACCGGTTTCACATTCCTTCCCTCCAAGCTGCTGTGGGGTGGGGGAGGGCAATGGAGCCCCTGCTAGTTTCAGTGCCAGTGAGGGTGGGGGTGGGGAGGGATCAGCTCACAGCCCCTGCGGGACGGATGGTGCCCCCGTGGTGGGGGGGGGGGTGGGCAGCCTCCCGGGCCGGGTCGGGGGGGGGGGGGTGCCCAACCGTGAAAGTCAACACCAGGAAAAAGAGTATATACCATCAGTTGCTTCTGTAGTTTATCTTGGCAAAAGAAACAGTAAAAGAAGTTATCAACCTTTGTCCTATCAAGATAAAAAAGAAATTTGTAAAGTACAAACAGAGTTTGGTAGAAATAGTGAAATCTTTAAAGGCATGATGAGAGCCAACTTTAACTCAAACCAACTGGTTCCATATGATATCAAAGAGCTTTTCCGATGTCTGTTAACTCCTTCAGAATATGATCTATGGGAAAGCCTGTGGAAAAGATCTTTAAAAGTGCTTTTACAAGAGCTTTTAAAAAGCTCAGATAATGCAAAAGATGCTGATAATAATGATATAACATATGAACACCTATGTGGGGAAAAAGATTGACATTGCCCCGAGAGACAAACCAGAGTACTATCCAAGTCTGTCCTAGATAAAATATGTAATGTTGCAGAAAAAGCCTTTAATCAATTACCAACAGTAGATACTAAAAGCAGTTATATTAACATTAAACAGTTTGCTTCTGAGAATTTCTTACAGTTTGTGGACCGCCTTCGTACGCAAGTAGAAAGACAAGTGTCTGATCCAGTAGTACAAGCTGAATTAATTAAAGAAATGGCTCAGAGGAATGCTAATGAAACCTGCCGTAGGGTTATCCTTGGCCTTCCCCTCGAACCAGCGCCTAGCTTAGCACATATGATAGAAGCCTGCGCCAGGAAAGCAGAACTGCTCAGTGGACACAAAAGAAATCCAGGACTGGCACGCCCAAAGACCATGACAGCTGTAACACCAGAAGCCAAGAAGCAACCAATGTCACCAGAGCAGCTGCAGCACATCATCTACTTCCAGTGCAAGCAGCCAGGACACTTCGCCAGAGACTGTCCACACAACCAAAAGCGGAAGAAGACCAACAAACAAAAAAACTAGCTTTACAGGGCGTACCCACCATTAACACAATAGCACGCTCGGCTATAAATGCAGCGGGCTCCACACTCGCAAAGGACTCTCTCTTAATAAACAAAAAGGGGGAGGATGGGATAGAGGGTGTGGGGATGCATGGCAATGAAAATATTAAATGTTCAATTAACAAGGTTTGGAAGCCACTAGGCCGTTTTAGGCTTGTGACTATCAAAGGTTTTCATTTCAGGTCACCTGATTGGACAGTCATTACAGTGGACTTACCTAACAGTACACAAGATGTGATGTTAAACCACATGAAACTGGATAGTGAGTAATTTGTATTCGGGGACACAGCACACACACCCCTAGAGACTGAGGTGGTTCCCATGACCATCAAGGGAAGCATAACTGGCCTCATTCTCCTGGCACGATGTCCTCTACCATCATATTACCTGGTTGAGGGACAAATCCTTGCCCAGGCCGTTCCTGTTCCAGCGGAGGTCCCGGTAGATGGAAAATCACCTGAAGTCTACTGGGCAGAAGTGGTGGGTGAGGACAAACCTTCTCTGGCATGCAACCTAACCCGTGGATCAGATCACTTCCATGTGGAGGGGGTACTGGACACAGGTGCTGATGTGACTATCATAGCCGAAAGGATGTGGCCGTCATATTGGGAACTTCAGCCTGTGGCAGGCAGAATCCAAGGTGTAGGAGGAGTAAAATTGGCAAAAATATCAAAAAGCATCGTACAAATTGAGGGGCCGGATTGGAAATTGGCTAGCATCCGTCCATTTGTTACAGACTATAAATGCCCTCTATGGGGGAGAGACACCATGTCCCAGTGGGGGGTAAAATTGATTATTCCTAAGACTCCTCGGGATTTTTAGAAGCGGCCACTGTGGGGCGCCCTACCCAAAAGTTGAAATGGCTAGATGATACCCCAAAGTGGGTAGCACAGTGGCCGATGAGTAAGGAAAAGCTCAGGGCACTTGAGGAGCTTGTGGAGGAGCAATTGGCTAAAGGCCACATAGAAGAGACCACATATGCATGGAATTTCCTGGGTTTTGTGATAAAGAAACCAGGAAAAACAAGTGGAGGCTGCTCCACGACCTCCGGGAAATAAACAAAGTAATTGAGGACATGGGGTCTCTCCAACCTGGAATGCCTTCTCCAACAATGCTTCCCAAAGATTGGCAATTGGCTGTTCTAGACATCAAGGACTGTTTCTTTCACTTTCCCCTACACCCAGAGGATGCCCCACGGTTCGCCTTCTCGGTTCCTACCATCAATCGAGAGGCCCCAATGAAGCACTACCACTGGAAAGTTTTGCCCCAGGGATTAAAATGTAGTCCCTCCATCTGCCAGTGGCATGTGGCCTCATTGCTGTCCCAGGTGCATGCCCAGAGAGGGGAGGCCATCATCCTTCATTTCATGGATGATGTGCTAGTGTGTGCCCCCGATAACTCTCTACTCCAAGACACACTTGACCTAGTGGTTAAAGTTTTAACCTCTGCTGGATTTGAATTGCAGGAGGACAAAGTCCAAAGGATGCCACCTTGGAAGTACCTGGGCCTGGAAATTATTGCACGGACCATTGTTCCTCAGAAATTGGAAATTAATTGTAACCCAAAAACCTTAGCAGATCTCCATTCCCTGTGTGGGTCATTGAATTGGGTTAGGCCCTGGCTAGGCCTCACTAATGAGGACCTAGAACCTCTCTTCAATTTATTGAAAGGGGAGAGAGAGCTGCTTTCTCCCAGGGAACTGACCCCAGAGGCAAAGACTGCAATAGAAAAGGTACAAAAGACCTTAGGAGAGAGGCAAGCTCACCGTTACCAGCCTGAGCTGCCCTTCACATTCATTGTCCTAGGAAAACTGCCACACTTACACGAGTTAATATTCCAATGGATAAAGGAGCAGAGAGAGTCACTCTTAATCATAGAGTGGGTCTTCCTCTCCCACCAAAGATCCAAAACTATCACTAAGCCACAAGAGTTAAGAGCTCAGCTGATTCGGAAAGCAAGGATGAGAGTGTATGAACTAGCTGGTTGTAACTTCACATGTATTCACCTCCCTGTTAAACTGTCTGAGGAGGGAAGGAACTCTCCTGAAAGATTGACTAAAGAGCTGTTTGAGCACTTGCTCCAGAGCAATGCCAGTCTCCAATTAGCCCTGGACAGCTACAGAGGACAAATATCAGTCCATGCCCTGTCTCACAAGCTGTTTAATGAGGAATTCCACCTCATTCCTCGTGAGGAGTAGGAGACCACTCAATGCTCTCCCAGTGTTCACGGATGCATCTGGGGTGTCCCACAAGTCAGTGATGACTTGGAGAGATCCTCAGACTCAGCATTGGGAAGCTTGTTGAGTTTGTGAAAGGATCACCCCAGGTAGCTGAACTGGCAGCAGTCGTGAGAGCCTTTGAGAAGTTCTCAGAGCCAATAAACTTGGTAACATACTCAGCCTATGTAGCGGGGATAGTGTCCAGGGCAGAGCAGGCAGTGCTCAGAGACATCGAAAATGAGCAGCTTTTCAGGTTGCTTTCCAAACTAATTTATTTGATTTCTCATAGAGAACACCCATTCTATGTGATGCATGTGAGATCACACACAGATTTGCCAGGCGAAATTGCAGAAGGGAACCGTCAGGCAGACTCCCTTGCAACCCCAGCAGAACAAGCAACCCCAGCAGAACAAGCACGCCTTACTGACATCTTCCAACAGGCAAAGCTGAGCCACCAGCAGTATCACCAGAATACACCAGGTCTAATGCGTCAGTTCCAGCTAACACGGAGTCAGGCTCGAGCCATTGTGGCCACCTGTCCCAATTGTCAGCTGCACACCATGCCCTCAATAGGCATGGGGGTTAACCCCCGAGGTCTTGGCAGTTGTGAGGTATGGCAGACAGACATCACACACATTCCTAGTTTTGGTCACCTCAAATATGTTCATGTAAGCATTGACACATATTCAGGCGCAGTCTATGCCTCTGCCCATGCAGGAGAAAGGGCAGTGCACGCCAAACAACACCTAGTGCAAGTCTTTTCAGTGTTGGGGATCCCTAGGGAAATCAAAACTGATAAGGGCACAGCGTATAAGTCCAAGGAGTTCCTGGAATTCATCCAGCAGTGGGGAGTGGAACATAAAACTGGCACCTCCCACTCCCCCACAGGCCAAGGTGTAGTTGAGCGAGCTAATCAGACGCTCAAGCCGGTTTTGGCTAAACAGAGCAGTTCAACTGCGTGGATGTCTCCACAGCAGAAGCTCTGCAAAGCCATGTTTACTATCAATTTCCTGAATTGTTCATTTGAGAACATGAGTCCACCTGTGGTACGTCACTTTAACAGTGGTAAATAATTCAAGTTATCCCAACATCCTCCAGTTTTGATTAGGGACCCAGAAACCTGGGAAATCAAAGTTCCCTATGAGCTTGTTACCTGGGGGCGTGGCTATGCGTGTGTATCCACTCCCTCAGGCCCTCAGTGGATTCCCCAAAAGTGGGTGAAACCGTATGTCCCCAAACATCCTGCTCCAACTGAAGGAAACGAGGAGCAGGTGGCTGTGGCTTCAAAAAGAAGACGCTGCCAGAAATAAGGAAAAGAAATCCTCATAGAGGGTGGCATTCCGGCAGATAGAGATTTTTAATAGGTTTTATAATGTTTGCCTTTCCTTTTAGAGAAAAGCTTCTCTTCTCTCAGTCCTGTGATGAACCCCATCCAAGCTGTCTTCCTGTTAACACTGAACAGTCTGGCAGCTGCATGGATCCTCCCTCAGCCACGTCAGAACATCTGGGTGACCCTGGCACAGACGCTCCAACAAAAAAACATATGTCTGTCCACAGCAGCAACAGCAAACCCTATGTCCACCTGCCTGGTAGGAATCCCATTGAAGGCTGGAAAATATTCAGCCAGTTTTGAAAGACACTTGTCCAATGAAATTCCTGAGTCAGACACCATTTCATCACACAAAAATCATAAGCAGCAAGCTGGAGTAAATAAGAACCCCATAGAAGAGTTGCTGCCAAGTTTGCCCAAAACAGCTCAAGAACCCCAAGAATTAGAACTGTTAGGTTCCTACCCAGCACAATATTGCATTCACTTTAGGATCTTCCCAAAACCTTCTAGCATAAAGGAATTCCACAACATAATGCAACATCGTGGAGAATTCACTGCCAAAAGGTGGTGCAATACTCTAAGCCATATTGCAGCTGATACCCCAACTTATTCAAGCCCCAAAAGCCTCCCAAAAGTGTTGTTCTTAATTTGTGGAGACCGGGCGTGGGCAGTGATTCCTTCTCGGCTCTTAGGAGGGCCATGCACCTTCGGTCGGTTGTCCCTGTTGGCACCCAACGAAACCTTGATTAGCGATTGGACTCACAAAAACAAATCAGGTAATAAAATCCAAAAACGAAGTGCAGACAATATGGACCCAAACTGTGATTCTGAAATTTTCCATTGGGCCAAGTCCAAAAGAATTGCTGTGTCCCTGTTTCTTCCGTGGGCTGCAGCAGGTAAAGCTCTAGGCGAATTGGGCCACCTAGAGTGTTGGGTAGTCAAACAGGCAAACTTAACATCCACCGCAATCAGCTCCCTCCTGGAAGACGAGGAAATTACCAGGCAGGCCACACTCCAAAATCGTGCTGCTATAGATTTTCTCTTGCTACTGCACGGACATGAGTGCCAGGAATTTGAAGGACTGAGCTGTATGGACCTGACCTCGAAAGCTCCTAACATCCATGCTGCCCTCCAAAACATGAACAACTTGATCGGAGAAGTGAAGCAAGAATCTGAAGATTGGTTCAATGGACTGTTCAAAGGCTGGGGACTCACAGGGTGGTGGACATCAATAGTCAAAACAATTATGTTAATTTTTGTTATTCTTTTTCTTGTCATAACGGCGTTCGGGTTCCTACGTCACTTAGTCTTCAAGGCCATTAAAGGTCTCATTCCCTCTACCTCAGTAGTCAATCACATAGAAATGAAAAATTTAGAAGAATCTAACCCTCCCACCAACTAAAAGGTGTGGGCAAAATCATAATTTGAATGAAACTAATATCCTTCTTTCAACTTTGTTAAACAAAAAATGGGGAGATGTTGCGTTTCCTAGATACATTGTAAATGGTACATTCCGTGACCCCTGCTGTGCCCTTTATCTTGGTCCCTCTCCCCTCCTGGCCATACAGGGCTGGCCGGGATCAAATTTCTCCCCACCCCCCCTTTCCAGACCCTAGAAAAGGTCAGTACCCCCTGGCCTCTCTCTCTTTTCCCCTGTTTTTCCCTTCCTTTTCCCCGTCCCTCTTTCCCTCGCTACCCACGAGAAAAAAATTCTGTAACTTAATCAGGGGAAAGAGCCTCTTTTGATATCTTATTTACGCTCATGAGGCAAGGGCCCAGGGAAACTTCACCCTAACACCTGAGCTAGACTGGAGGAAGGGTGAAAAACCCCATTTTTGGGGCCAAGTAAAAGCCTCAGGTAGCTTGTGCAACTTGTCGTGTGGGGCTCCATACTGCAGCTTTCCATTTCCGTTTAGTGCCTACAATTCGGCAGGAACCATCAGTGAAGATGGCATATAGTCTTTCAGTCTCCGGTAGCTCATTATATGGTGGGGCTTCCTCAGCACGTGCCACTTGCTCCTCTTCTTCTTCAGAAGACAATCCAAAAGTCTCACCTTCAGGCCAGTTTGTAATTCTTTCCAGAATCCCAGGGCGATCTGGATTCCCAATACCGGCATGCTGAGTGATGAGGGCAATCCACTTGCTCCATGTGGTGTCAGTGGCATGATGTGTGGAAGGCACCTTTCTCTTGAACATCCAGCCCAGCACTGGTAGTCGGGGTACCAGGAGGAGTTGTGTTTCTGTGCCAATCACCTCTGAGGCAGCTTGAACCCCTTCATAGGCAGCCAAGATTTCCTTCTCTGTTGGAGTGTAGTTGGCCTCGGACCCTCTGTAGCTTCGACTCCAGAACCCCAGTGGTCGGCCTCGCGTCTCACCAGGCACCTTCTGCCACAGGCTCCAGGACAGACCATGGTTCCCGGCTGCAGAGTAGAGCACGTTCTTCACATCTGGTCCCGTCCTGACTGGGCCAAGGGCTACTGCATGAGCAATCTCCTGCTTGATCTGGGCAAAGGCTTGCTGCTGCTCAGGGCCCCAGTGGAAATCGTTCTTCTTGCGGGTAACCAGGTAGAGAGGGCTCACAATCTGACTGTACTCAGGAATGTGCATTCTCCAAAAGCCTATGGCACCTAGGAAAGCTTGTGTTTCTTTATTAATTACCTCTGTTGGAATTTGACGAGGTCCATCTTGCTGCTTCACTCCTAGAAACTGAATTTCCTGAGCCAGTCCCTTAACTTTACTTCGCTTAATGGCAAAACCAGCTTTCAGCAGAATCTGGATAATCTTCTCTCCTTTCTCGAAGACTTCCCCTGCTGTGCTCCCCCATACAATCATGTCATCGATATACTGTAGATGTTCGGGGGCTTCACCCTTTTCCAGTGCAGCCTGGATTAGTCCATGACAGATGGTGGGACTGTGCTTCCACCCCTGGGGCAGACGATTCCAGGTGTACTGCACGCCCCTCCAGGTGACAGCAAACTGAGTCCTGCATTCTGCTGCCAGAGGAATGGAGAAAAATGCATGGGCAATATCGATAGTGGCGTACCACTTTGCTGCCTTGGACTCCAGCTCATACTGGAGTTCTAGCATGTTCGGCACGGCAGCGCTCAGCGGTGGAGTCACCTCATTCAATGCACGATAGTCTACAGTCAATCTCCATTCTCCTTCAGATTTACGCACAGGCCAGATGGGGCTGTTGAAGGGTGAGTGGGTTTTGCTGACCACCCGTTCGCTCTCCTGTTTACGGATCATTTCATGGATGGGAATCACTGAGTCTCTGTCAGTACGGTATTGCCAACGGTGTACTGTTGTTCTGGTGATTTGTTGCTGTTGCTCTTCAACTCTCAGTAGTCCCACAGCAGAGGGGTCATCTGCAAGACCAGGCAAGGTGTTCAGTTTTCTAATGTCGTCTGTCTCTACAGCAGCTATCCCGAAAGCCCAGCGATATCCTTTTGGGTCTTTGAAATATCCATTTCTAAGACAGTCTATGCCAAGGATGCATGGGGCCTCTGGGCCAGTCACGATGGGGTGTTTCTGCTGCCCGATGCCCCAAACAGAACACAAACTAACAGAGTGTCAGTTTATGCGGTGCTTTATTCAGGGCCCGGGGAACCTGCGGACTAGCGTCCAAAGTCAGGGTCCCACAGTTCCCTTTTTCGTCAAGTTTTTTATACCTTTTTACAAAGTAGTCCACGTGCAGAGGTACACATTCTTCAAGACAATACAGATACATAAATCTTGTAGATATCATTCCTAAAAGTTATAAATTTTGCATGCTTGTCTATTCAAAACTATAGGCTACCCCCCTTTAATTCCCCCTTGCATGTTTTCCCATCACCAGAACCCTTTATTTATTATTATACTTTAGCCTTATCCTGAAAGTTTCTAGATGTTCTTATATGCTCCACTAAATTCTTTAATTATCTTTAATTATTGTTTCCACAGTCCCCAGCTCATTCCCAGGGCTGGTTCCCAGGGCCTGTCCGAGAACTGCAGTTTTCTAAGCCTTAGCATGACTACTACTATATCTACATTAGTCCTTTTTCTCATTATTTCGGTATCATTTCTGCCACCTGTTCCCAGTTAAACTCACTTCGGCCTCCACTACAGTCAGCGGCTGGGATCCTCCTGTTACCCCAGAAATAGAGATGGATTCTTCTCCTACATACTTTGATGGCATCAGAGTACATTGGGCGCTGGTGTCAACCAAAGCCTTATGTTTTTGTGGGTCAGATGTGCCAGGCCATTGGATCCACACAGTCCAATAGATCCGGTTGTCCCTTTCCTCTACCTGGCTAGAGGCAGGGCTCCTCTATTCCTGGTCTTGGTACACGTTACTCTCTTCCTGTAAATAGGTTCTTGAGCTCCCTTCAAGAGGATCAGTCATATCATCATTCTGATAGTGTCTGGAGTTCTGTACACGAGAGACTGGAGCAGCATTGACTCTAGATGAGCTTCTTGTGGTAGGTGCCCCTCTTTTCATCTCACGTACCTGGGCTGCTAAGGAGGAGGTGGGTTTTCCATCCCACTTCCTCATGTCTTCTCCATGCTCCTGAAGGAAAAACCAGAGGTTACCTCGTGGAGTGTGTCCTCTTTCCCTGTTTCAGGAATGCCGGCTCCTAATGGCAGAAACTCTTGTTGTTTTTGGGGAGATCTGGTACGTGTTTTCCTTAAGTTCTTTTTTTAGTTTCTGATGGCCCTCTTCAATTAAGCTCTGGACTTGCTCAACCAGCCTTATTTCCACGGATGAGACATGGGTACGAAATGGGGCTGTGACAGTGTCCTCATAAATTCTTAGTTTATTGGCCAAGACGCCTACAGTGTCCTCACCTTCCCTCCACTGCAGCGTTGCCAGGTAACGGGAATACATCTCTGGTCTAAGCCGTGCGAATTTTAACCACATTTGTGACGTGCACTGGACACAGTCTGGGCTGTTAGGAAATGTTTCATCTTCTGAGAAAATGATCTCCAGCACAGCCAATTCTCTCAGGCATCGGATACCTTGTTCTATTGTACTCCATTTTCCTTGGTGCACCTGGAGATCTTTACAAAGGTATCTGTCCTTCACACTTGTCAGCAGTCGCCGCTGGAGGCTGAGAGTATCTTGGGTTCTCCCAATCCCCTGGTCAATGACCACATCCCGGGACAGAGATCCCAGTTGCCTGGCCTCACTTTCATCCAGAATGGTGTCATTGGCTGCAGAGTCCCAGATGCGGAGCAGCCAGGTCAGGATGGACTCATTCATCTGGCGGGTGAATTCCCTCCACATGTCACACAGCTCACCCAGGGATAGAGAGCGAGTGATGATTTCTGGCTCTGTCTCTTCGGCTGGGTGCCAAGGTCCTGTCACGTCCTTGTCAGTCACTATGCGAACTGATTTGCTCTTTGATTTCTTCTTCTGAACGGGGGCAACTGCTACTGGTTTAGGCTGTTCTGGTTCAGTGATGGTTTGAATGGACATGCTGATGGTGCTTTTGGTTCCTTTCTCCTCTGTGGCAGTCTGCATAGACAGGGACGCTCTTGCTTTGTGTTTGGTCCTTTTCTCCT
Organism: Sturnus vulgaris; assembly: GCF_052056855.1. Classification (NCBI taxonomy): domain Eukaryota; kingdom Metazoa; phylum Chordata; class Aves; order Passeriformes; family Sturnidae; genus Sturnus; species Sturnus vulgaris. The sequence goes on along the minus strand of NC_142282.1, from coordinate 39,911,310 downwards.
TTGTGACATTCTGTGCAGACATGGAAGCAGTTGCTTTATTTCTTTTTTCCTCTTCCTCAAGAATACACTGCACTACACCATGTAGTGTTTTGTTTCTAAGCATGTTGTAGGCTGTAAAGGCTGTGCAGAGGAGACAAAGCAGAACTAACAACAATATTATGCTCTCCTTAGCATCCAGCGGGAACTCAACATTTCCAAAAACTACTGTATCAGGCCGGAAAGATTGGAAAAAATAATTCTTTACCCCTCCCCCCAAGGGCTGGGTGTGATTCTTAAAACCCCGGATGTAGCAACCTAGACTAGGACAAGCAAACAAAGTCGAGTATATATTCCGGATTATGTTCATTGCCTCAGAGGTTATCATGCAGTAGACATAATAGGCCAATAAAGCAATTTTTATACCATATCCTCGTCTACACAGGAGCATTACAGCTGGCAGATAGTTCCCCATGTGCGGAAAAATATAGAGAGCAAGATATAAAACCCATGTAAGCATGTTGAGAATCATGGTGAATACAAAATTCTAATACTGACTTTTCTCAGTACCCTTCGTGCCCCACGTTGGGCGCCAATAAATGTGTTGGTTTGAAAGTAAAACCAGTGCGAGACTCCAAGTCAGTAATACAATTTAATAGGAGAAAAGAGAAAAAATAAAATACATGCAATAATATAAAAGAAAAAACCACCGACAAAATCCTAAATACAACCTGACACCCTGTCAGTCAGGGTCTTGGTAGCAGTCTTTATAAATGGTGGCTGCAGTCCTCCTGGATGACAGATATGATTCAGTTGAAGCAGTGCTCCTGTAGAAGGTGTTCCTCCGAAGGTCCAGCGATGATGTGGAAAAAAAAAGGTCCGACTTTCCTCTGGGATCCAGTGGAAAGGACTGCCCTGGTGTTCCAAATCTCAGTTTTTATCTAGGTAGGAAATGTTTGTCTCCTCCCCCTGGCTGGAGCATCTCCCAATGGGATGCTGTATTCTTATCAGTCACGCAATAGGACTTAATGGCCCATTAACAGAATATATCTTCTGGAGGAAGGATGGGTTGGGAAATTATAACGATGATCATCCCCTGATTTTATCAGATGGCACATCAGCAGAGGATATCTCCCACAGAGATAAGGATCACCACCCCTCCCACATTTCAACAGATGGTGATAGAATACACATTTTTGCATTGTACCCCAGGACAACTGGGGATGCAGAGATCCACCCACAGCCCATGGAGGAGATGCTCACGCTGTAGCAGGTGGATGCCTGGAGGAGATTGTGATCCGGTAGGAGACCCATGGAGAGAGAGGGGCCCCTGCTTCCAAGTGGCTTGGGGAAAGGAATTCGCTGCTGCCACTGGAGCCCAGCTCAGAGCTGCTTCTTCTGCTCTGGGGTGAGCCTCTGCTTGTGAGAGCAGCCACTGAACTGGGACCTTATGAACACCTACCTCACTAAAAGAGGGACCTTTCAACATCTGCTCAGGTGCCTGGCATCCTGACCTCACCTCTCCCTGCCCTGCTGGGAGCAGCCAAGACGACTCTTGCTGGGTTTGTGGTTCTGTTTGTTGTTAATGCCGTTGTTGTTGTTGTTTGTTTGCTTTATTACACATACTAGTAAAGAACTGTTATTCCTATTCTCATATCTTTGACTGAGAGCTCCTTAATTTCAAAATTATAACAATTCAGAGGGAGGGGGTTTACATTTTCCATTCCAAGGGAGGCTCCTGCCTGCCTTAGCAGACACCTGTCTTTCAAACCAACAAAGCATGATTATTAATGAATCCCCAGAGGAAGCAGTCCAGGCTAGGACAGGCAAACAACAACAAATACACATTCCAGATAACCCTCATTGCCTGTGATGTTATTATATCATAAACAAATGTCACACTGTACACCAACAGACCAATCCTTATCCCTCTCCCTACTTTAACAAATATTATCACAAGGACCACATATGAGAATATATACAGGCCTAGGTACTGCACCCACATGAGCAGATTAAGCAACATTGTAACCAGGCAGTTCTGTACCCAATACACAAATGCTTCAATGAAAATTGCTATTTCACTTTCTCTCTCAAGCCTCACATTGTGTGCCAATTGGATGTGCTGGTTTTAACAATCGTCAGTGAATTCTGTTGCCCTGGAGTTTTGGCCTTCTGATGTTGACATATTCATGTTACACCTTCTCACACTCTTTCTGATAAACAGTGTATTGTTTGCATTCCTCTTTGGAGGAAGAGAGGATTGACTGACATTGTGATGAGCCAGTAGAGTCAGAGGTCTCTTCATCACTGTCCAAACCACGATCATTGTTAGATTTCCATAAATAGTCATGTCATATAAATAAAGCGCTTTTCCTGCTCATCCAACTTGGAGTCAGGTGTGTGTCTGTCTCCCTCTCTTTCTGTGTGTGTCACAACGACCACAGAATTCAACTCTAAATAAACCACTCCCTTACCCCTGCCCCTTCCATTAATGAAGAGACAATAAGGAGAGATTATAAATTGAAAATACCAATTTGCTAAAATCACAATAGCCACAGCAGAATCAATAGCAAAAGTACTCAAAACCCAGAAGCTAGTTTGTCTGAATAAAGGTTGTGCAGATGCTGGCTGAGCTCTGTCCTCCACAGTTTCTTGAACTGCCGCCTCCAACTCTGCCACTTGGAGCCATCCACTTCAAGACCACAACTCCATAGTAGCACTCTGGAAGATAAATGGGAAGAGGACAAAAAGCCATCGAGTAGCAGAAGGGATCAAGTCATTGCAGCTTAAGGGGACAGTCCACTGCACTTCAGAGACCAAGACTACAACAAAGAGTTTCCAGTTTCTGGCCCCAGGTTTTTCCTGCCAAAACCATGCACCCCCAGCAATGAAGTGGGTGGTATCAAATGAACAGTGCTAAAAACTCCACTCTCTTTTCTCTGTAACTGGGACACAAATTAAGGCACAAACATGGGAAAAGTAAGGTTTTGGTTTCCCAAGTTCATGCTCTCAACATGAAATCTTCAATGGGATGGAAATATTTGGAGTGAGTCCTCGAATTCCAAGACTGAGTGTCTTGGTTTAATTTGAATTTCCCGGCCAATGCACCAAATAATGTCATAGTTTTGATTTGCCAATTTAAATATACTCATTTTTTGTTGTGAGACAGAACCAGGAGCAGAAGCAAGGCAGGCCTAAAACTTAAAAGGGTATAAAAAGAAATTTATTAACTACACAAAGAAAGGGGAAAACAACCAAATTCAGAATAAGATCTTCAGACCACTTCTTCCTTTCCTCTCCCAACCTTTATAACAACAAAACAAAAATACAAAAAACTACTTCAGTCAGTTCCCAACTTAAATAGTCCTTTTTCAATTCACTTTGGAGACAGAAGTTTTTCTTGCCAGGCTATAGGGATTTCTCCACAAGGAAGAAAACAGTCCTCTCGTGGTTTTACTTTCACGATTTGCATCCACACGGGAAAAAGCTTGCAAAGTCATGAAGCTCCTCCCATCTTCACAGCTTTCCCATAGCTGTGCTTATGGGCCATGTTAAACTCATGGGGTATTACTTTTAAGAATTAATTGTTCCAAAGCAAAAGCTCTCTTCATCTCTTTTCTCTCTGTTCATGTTTCATCCTCAAAAAACCGAGATCCCCTTCTTTCCTCGGGGCAAAGATTCTCAACACAGGTACTTTTAGTCAAATAATCTATTAAATGGAACACTCCAACCCCCCATGTCTTTTTCTCCACGGTTTATAGGAATTTTCAGTGCGATATCAGTCCATCCCTACAACTTTACAAAAGGATTTTTCAGCTAATTTTACAGCATCTTCTCATTCTCCTATTTAAAAGCTTAGATCTTGATTCACTGACTTCGGAGTATCTCCTTTTCCCCCTTTCATATTCAAAGGAAAGCTGGAGGTTTTGGAAATCTTATCTGAGCACGAAAGAGTTAAAGTTTCACACAGCTGCAAGAGTTGGGCCAGGGCCAGGCCCAGGCCCCGCTGGGTGGGAGGGGGGCGGCTGAGATGTCCATCAGCCTTTTTGGGGTTTAGCTGCAGCAGCCACACCGCCCATGGTCACCCCTGCTTCCCAGACAGGGGCCCGGCTGCCTTCCCCCCAAGGCCGCGCGGGGGGCTGAGCGGGCTCTGCCCCTCCGAAGCTTCTCCAAGCCAGCAGCAGGAGCCGGGCCTCCCTTGAGCCACGGGCCCATGGGGGAGGAAGCTGAACTAAGGTCTTACTTACAAGCTTTTCCATCGGGTCCCCTGGTTTGCAGACAGGGCCCAAGCGGCCTCCCGGCCCCCCCCCCCCCCCATGGGAGGGAGCTCGGGCCTGCCGGTGTTACCTGGTCAGCCACCGGAAATAAAAGAGTCCTTTTTCCCGAGTTACTTCCTTCAAAATGTGTGTTCACGGAGCGAACTAACTTTCTCTAATTGGATTTTCAGGCTGTCAGTAACCAAACCAGCCTTCAATTGGTCCAATCCACTCACAGAGGAAGTTCTCATAGAGAGAACTCTCTGAGTTTCTTCTTCCCAGGTGAAACCAGCACATTGAGTTCGAGACATATTTAACAGATGAGGAGGTGGTAGAACTGCTACCCCTCATACAAATGGAGGGGCAGCAGGATCTGCCAGATGGTGAGGTACAGATCACACACACCTATACCCCAAAGGAGTTAAGGGAACTTTTAGAGATCTATGAGCAAAAGTGTGGGGAAAGCATCTTAGTGTGTATTTTGAGAGCTTGAGATAGTGATGCTGCATGTATCCACTTGTCAATAGCTGAAAAACAACTGTTAAGTCCTACAGTCAGTGACAATCTGATACAACAGAGATATGCTTAGTTACAAAATATCAAGGGTCCTGACAGACAGGATGTTGCTGCACCTATGCTATATCAGTTGTTGTGTGCTGTAGTTTTAACAGCATATGCAGATACTGCCAAGTTAATGTCATCCCTTGGAAATTGGTGTACAATGGAAGAAGGTATTAGTTTCCTGCAGCAGATGGGGATGACTCATGCACTAATTGCAGGATCTAATCCAGATGGGGCAGCAGTAACAGAAAGTATCATAATACAGCTTTTGAGAGGGGTGTCTGTTTCACTGAACCTCTTGATTATAGCAGCAGTCATGAATGCTACTGCTGATATAGGTGCCCTTGCAAATACATGAAGGGAAATTTGGGTTGCAATTTCAGAACCAACTGTGCAGGTGGTGAATGAAAATAAGCCAGCAAAACCAAAAACAGTTACCTCATATGTGATGAGGAAACAAATGTGGAATGGTCTTGTGGAAGTCAGTGTTCCATGATCAGAAATAAATGGGATTACATCAAAAATGTTTAGTCATTGGCAAGATTGGTGCCGACACAAAATCTCCTCCCCACTGAACTGTCACCTCACAGTGAGGCACTACCTGGCAAATGCCAAAACAGCAGGAATGGACTAGGAAGAAAGTTGTTTGGCAATGGACCAACAGAATTAGAGTCTTTATGCAATCTGCTTAATATCACATTGTGAGGGAACAGGGATCCTGGCGCTGCAGAAAAACCCTAAGAAGCACAAAAGAAAGCAGATTACACATGATCTGAAAACAGAAAAGGTGTCCTGTTTCTTTGAAGCCTACAAACCTTGAGAAAAATAACAAACTGTCAGGCCGACGGATTTATTACAGACCTGCAAGTGGGTTGCGCACAAAGAACTGAACACAGATTCTCACACTAAGAGTATAAGTACTGTCTTCACTCTGCAATAATCAGATTCATTTGCTCTCAGCTTGTCTCACATTCATACACTGCATCACATTTCAATTGCTCCCCTTAGAAGTGAAGAAAAATGTTATTCTCAAGACATATCAGCATCTTTTCAGTAGTTAAAACTGAAATAATAAAACTGCAGCATGAGTCAACATGAAGAAGAAAATTAAGATGCAGATGTAGTCTTGCAAATAACAAGTCCTGATTACTGAAACTTAACTATTTAATAATTTCACAAGTATGCTTCACAACTATTGCTAAGACAACATCTTATTTTCTTGGTGTTAAATGTCTCAACATAGATCACAGTCTTGGGTTACTGTACACATAACTGTGGCTTTTTCACAAAGTTCTGTAAGGTCAAAATTTATTCACACATGATTTCTTATTTGGGGATATTTAAAGCTTTAATTCAATTTAAAATTGTTACAAACTCTTGAAATGGTTAGAAATACTGTTACATCTTGAAGTTGAAACAAAACAATGGCATCTAACTAAAGCAAATTTATTCCAACTATTGGTCAGTTTTTTTTTTTTATTTCCAATGTTTTAATCAAGACTGTCCTTGAAGAATCTGTTTATCATTGTCTTGGTTTAGGACAAATTTGGGAGGAAACCTCTGAATGAGGTCCCTCGGGAAAAAAAAAGAAAAAAAATTGGAGAGAAGTGGAAAAAAAAGAAAACTGTTTATTCAACAGGCAACATACCTCCCAGCACAACAATGAACAATATCAAACAGCAAAACCTCTCGCTGTTCTGAAGAGATGACAGATTTAGAAGAGTTTTTTCCATGGGCTGCCTGGCTCACTCAGTCTGCTCTCATTCCCACCTGTGCTGGGGAATGCTGCGGCCCAGGCCAGGCCCGGTGGGCCACAGGTGTGAGTTCCCGGTGCTCTTCTGGGTTTTCAGTCCAGAGCAGGTTTAAACAGTTCCAGGAAAACAGAAAAAGGAAAAAAAAAACAGTCCAGGGGGCTTCTCTGCCTCAGCTAAGCCAGAAAACTAACCAAGAGTAAAGGAGAGATCTCTCTCGCTATCCACCGCAGACAACACAGTCCGAGTGCAGGAATGCGGGGGAGCCCGTGCAGTCTCTGATAACAAACTCTGTACTTCTTCTTCCCCCCCTTCACTCCTGGAACCAGTCTTAAAGTTGCAGAATTTAATACTCAACACCAACAGAACAGACTATTTGGGGATATAGGCATCATACAGTCACCCCAAGACAATCATAGAATTCCAGAATGTAGTATTTTGCATATGGTCTCACAGGAAATGTTCTTGGTGCATTATTAATTACCATCAGTAACTCTTTCCCTTTTATTCAAGTCATAATGAATGAACTATGACCTTTCATTCCCAAATTATGTTTCTTAATCAAGCTCCTAGTTTTAGAAGGATTCTCCTTTGAATTCCTCAAGGACTACTATAAGTTAACTGATATCAAACAAAGAACCTTATTTGATATTTTTATTGTATCTATAGACAAAAGTTTTAAAGTTTTAGATTTCTGCTTTAGGATCAAATAAATCACACTTTGAACATGCATGTTTCTCTCCTCTGATGGGACAGTTTCAACTTTTAACTCAGATCTATGTCTGAATTGTATAACTAAATTTAGGCCAATGGAATCTCATTCCAAATAATTATGTCTTTTAAATTGACATGGATCATCTCCCTTTTCTCTTTTTTATTATTTTAAGGGAGAGATTGTTTGGTTGCTTTTGCTTTGGCTTTTGTATTTGTCCAGACTAAAACAGTTACAATTTTTAAGGTTTGCTAGTCGTCTACTGCATTTCCTTCTCCATTTTTCCTTTTCTGCCCTAACCACCGTCCATCAAAGTCAACTTATATCCCAAAAAGAGATAAGCACTGACACACACCAATACTGTACTGGTCAGACACATTACTGAAACTAATTTCTCCATTTCAACACAAGAAGAGTTACTCAACACAAAAGCTCATCCATTGAAGCATTCTTTAAAGTTCTGTTTTCTACTACAATCTTTTACTCACTGATGACTATTCACACTTTGTCAAAGATCCTCGATGTGCTATGTTTCTTACAGATAGACTGATGAAAAAACCTTTTTTCACCATAACTTCAAGTACTGAATAATTATGTAATGGAAAAGAAAACGGAGACAATTTTAATGCTTGCTAACAGATGGGTGATATGTTTCCTTGTACTGAAAAAAGAAATTCTCACATGGCAGTATCACAATAGGCTTTAGTTAGCATGAGCTTGATGGTAGAAAAATTTTATGTTTAAAGTTGTTCTAGATTATTGTCTTCATACTAATATAGATTTGCAATTGAATATAAGCTGTTTGCCTTCAATTGAATGCAAGCAAAGAAAACCAAAAGATTTTATTATCTACTTCCCATTAGGAAGTGATGTCCATCTACTTCTCCGGAAGCAGGGCTTGAGTACATGTAACACTTGCTCTGGAAAACAAATGTAAGTAACGAATACCCCACTTCCTTCTTCTTTCTCTTAGCTTTTATATCTGAGCAAACATCATATGATATGGACTATCTCTTTGGTCAGTTTGGATCAGCTGTCCTGGTTATATCCCCTCCCAAGACCTTGTCCAGCCTACGGGTGGGGGGAGTGGAATGTTGGAGAGACAGTGTTGATGCTATGGGAGCACTGCTCAGCAGTAGCCAAGACAGAATAATCTTTTCTCTTGACTGAAGAAATCTGGTTGGCTTAATTATTCTTCCTATTGAAGCCACTTCACACTTTAGATCATGCTTTCTGCCTTTCTTTGATTTTTTCCCAGTTTGACTACCTTTTTTTTTAAAGAGAGGCGGATAGGAACTGTTAAGCACCAAACTGACATTCTTATAAAATCTGTAATAAATTGAAGATCTTGTCCCTGAGTGAAGATTGGCAGCTCAAAAGCCAGCATATTATGCTTTAAATTGGGAGTATCTTTATATACATCACATTTGTTTATATCTGCCACCTCAGCCTTCAATCCCTGTCTCAGTCTTCTTGTAAAGATAATCAGAGATGGTTGGTGACTGCTAGGCATTGTTTATTTTACCCTGTGCTGCTAGTTTCCTTGAAAAAAGAAAATGTTAAGTGGTAGCTTACAGATTCGAAAAATTAATAGTTAAAACCCAGTTATTCTTGTGGGATTTCCAGTACAGTAGCCTCTGACTTTGAGGATTAATCAATTAATTGTAAAGTATACAAATACAAGCTTATATTCTACCCTGTCACTGATTGTCTGGCTTCCCCTTAATGACAAAGCATTTGATGTTCTGCCATAAATGTCTCTTATCTACAGACACATACCTTTATCTTCCCCCCTTTCGTCCTTCTGCTTTCATTTAAGGCTGAAAAAATGCCAATAAATGTTGCCAGTGGTTTTTGGGGTCCCTTTGGGATCCCTGAGACTGCCTCAGCAGTCCTCAACGATAGAGCATGTTCTCAAGCCTTGCCTGGATAAGATGTGGCTTGTGGCGCACTCTCAGCCAGCAGGGTGAAGAGATCGGAATACGAAGAAAGGCGCAAATCCATAGTTTATTCTATGAAGGCATCCAGTCTTGCATATTCAACGGTTGGGGTTTTTCAGGGTTTTTTATATCTTTTGAGGGTTTTACATTTTGCACCAATTACCAAGGGAATTCTACATTCTAACCAATCCCCAAAGGATTTTACATTCAAAGCTAGCCTATAGATACTTGTCCTGGTTTAGGGCAAATTTGGGGGAAAAACTCCAGAAGGAGCCCCCAGAAAGCAAACCCCCATGACTCATCCCCCCACCACCAGGTTCGGGAAGAATTTCCTCAGAGAGAAGTAGAAAAAGTCCTGTTTATTTAACAAAAAAAAAAAAAAAAGAAAAAAAAAGAAAACAACACCAGATAACAAAAACTCTTTCACCCCTCTGAAAGGGTGACAAACTCAGAAAGTCTCTCCTGCCAGTGGCCTTTCAGTTATCAGTCTCCAGTGCTGGGGTTGACTGCTGCAGATCACAATATGCAGACTCCCAGTGTTTCTTGGTGTTTCCCAGGTCCCCGTCTGGAACAGGTTCAGATGGTATTCAGGAAAGGGAAAGAAAGAAAAAAAAAAAAAAAAAAGTCCAGGGAAAAAATTCGTCTGCTTGGCTAAACTAACTAATAAGCAAAAGCAAGGGCAAAAGCAAAAAGTAGGAGCGAAAGCAAGCAAGCAAGCAGGCAAGGCAAGCCTAGCCTCTCCTAAACACAGACCATGGGGAAGGTGAACCAGTTGATAACAAGACAAAACAAACTTTCACTTTCAGAGTCAGTCCTGAAAGCACAGAACATAATAACAAGCATAAACAGAACACACGATTGGGGATACAAGCACCATAACGTCACCCTAGGACATTCCACCCCTTATCTCCATATCGTGAACATACTACTAAACACCATGTAAAAACGTCATCAAGTAAAAACTTCCATCTTTCACTTACTCAAACACATTTCCTTCCATCTCACTTGCTCAGACTTTCGACACTTAGACATTTCCTTCTGTCTCATGTCTGTGTGATCTAATGTACAGACAATGGTAGTAACATCCAGCAAACAATGATATTTGCATATGAGTCTCACCCCACAATCAGATCTCCCTGAGGTACTGTCCTGGTTTTGGGCAAATTTGGGGGAAAACCTCCAGAAGGAGCCCCCAGACAGCAAACCCCACGACTCCTCCCCCCCCACCCCACCGGGTTCGGGAAGAATTTCCTCGGAGAAGAGTGGGAGAAAAAACCTGTTTATTTAACAAGCAAGACACTCCCCAGCACAGGGAAAAAAGACAACACCAGCTGACAAAAAAAACTCTTTCACCGTTCTGAAGGGATGACAAACTCAGTCTCTCTGGCGAGTGGTCGCTCAGTTATCAGTCTCTGGCGCTGGGGATGACTGCTGCAGGTGACAAAGTGTAGCCTCCCGGTGTTTCTTGGGGTTTCCCAGGTCCCCGTCCGGAACAGGTTCAGATGGTATCCAGGAGAGGGAGGGGACGGGGTGGAAGAGAAAACAGTCCAGGGAAAAAGTTGGACTGCCTAGCTGAACTAACTAATAAGCAGAAAGCAAGGGCAAAGCGAAGGAAAGAAAAAGGCAGAAGCGAGCAAGCAAGCAAGCAAGCAGGCAAGCAAGCAAGCAAGCAAGCAAGCAAGCAGGCAAGCAAGCAAGCCGAGCTAAAACCTCTCCTAAACATAGACCATGGGGGAGGTGAGCCGGCTGATAATAAGACAAAACAAAGCTTCACTCTCAGACTCAGTCCTGGAAGCACAGGACATAATACCAAACATAATCAGGACACACGATTGGAGATAGAAACACCATAACATCACCCTAGGACATTCCACCCCTTATCTCCATATCGTGAACATACTAAACAGCATGTAAAAACTTCAGCAAGTAGAAATTTCCATCTTTCACTTATTCGGACACATTTTCTTCCATCTCACTTGCTCAAACCTTCGACATTTACACATTTCCTTCTATCTCACTTGCTCAGACCTTTGACACTTACATATTTCCTTCTGTCTCATGCTGCCTCACCCCACAATCAGATCTCCCTGAGGCACACATCGTGTTGTTCCATCTCTCTGCATTACCCACCATGTACAACCTGGTCCTTGAGCAAAGACAATCCCACGAATGGGTTTGTCTGTACTCGGGGCAGAATTGATCCAAACTGCCTTCCCTAACAAACCTCTGATATGTGCCACTGGGACTTTGTCTCCATCTACTATATTCAGGGACTTAGACTGGGCAGGGCCCGCTCGGTTGGTGGAACCCCGGGTGTTAACTAACCAAGTGGCCTTTGCTAAATGCTGCTCCCAGTTTTTGAATGATCCCCCACCCAATGCTCTCAAGGTGGTTTTTAACAGTCCATTGTACCTTTCCACCTTCCCTGCAGCTGGTGCATGGTAGGGGATATGGTACACCCACTCAATGCCATGTTCCCTAGCCCAAGTGTTGATAAGGCTATTCTTGAAATGAGTCCCATTGTCTGACTCAATCCTCTCAGGGGTGCCATGCCTCCAAAGGACCTGCTTTTCCAGGCCCAGGATGGTGTTCCGAGCAGTGGCATGAGGCACAGGGTAGGTCTCCAACCATCCAGTGGTGGCTTCCACCATGGTCAGTACATAGCGCTTGCCCTGGCGGGTTTGAGGCAGTGTGATGTAGTCAATCTGCCAGGCCTCTCCATACTTGTACTTGGACCACCGCCCCCCATACCAGAGGGGCTTCACCCGCTTGGCTTGCTTGATGGCAGCGCACGTCTCACAGTCATGGATAACTTGAGAAATACTGTCCATGGTTAGATCCACCCCTCGGTCTCGTGCCCACTTATATGTGGCATCTCTGCCCTGATGACCTGAGGCATCATGGGCCCATCGAGCCAGGAACAACTCTCCCTTGTGTTCCCAATCAAGGTCTATCTTCGACACCCCTATCTGTGCAGCCTGATCTACCTGCTGATTGTTTTTCTGCTCTTCATTAGCCCTACTTCTGGGAACATGGGCATCTACATGGCGAACCTTCACAGGTAATTTCTCTAACCGGGTAGCGATATCTTTCCACTCTTCGGCAGCCCAAATTGGTTTTCCTCTACGCTGCCAGTTAGCCTCTTTCCATCTCTCCAACCATCCCCACAGAGCATTGGCTACCATCCATGAATCGGTATAAAGGTAAAGCTTTGGCCACTTCTCTCTTTCAGCAATGTCTAAGGCCAGTTGAACCGCTTTGAGTTCAGCAAGTTGACTGGATCCACCCTCTCCTTCAGTGGCCTCTGCTACCCGTCGCGTGGGGCTCCATACGGCTGCTTTCCACCTCCGATTCATCCCCACAATGCGACAGGAACCGTCGGTGAATAGAGCATAGCGTGTTTCCTCTGCTGGCAGTTGGTTATATGGTGGAGCTTCTTCAGCCCGTGTCACTGGTTCTTGTTCCTCATCTGTGACACCAAAACTTTCACCTTCAGGCCAATTTGTAATTACTTCCAAAATCCCAGGGCGATTCAGTTTTCCAATCTGGGTGCGCTGTGTAATGAGGGCAATCCACTTGCTCCATGTAGCACTGGTGGCATGGTGGGTTGAGGGAACCTTTCCTCTGAACATCCACCCCAGCACTGGCAGTCGGGGTGCCAGGAGGAGTTGTGCTTCTGTGCCAACCACCTCTGAGGCTGCTTGGACCCCTTCGTAGGCAGCCAAGATCTCCTTCTCTGTTGGGGTGTAGTTAGCTTCAGACCCTCTGTAGCTCCGACTCCAAAATCCTAATGGTCGGCCTCGAGTCTCACCAGGCACCTTCTGCCACAGGCTCCAGGACAGACCATGGTTCCCGGCTGCAGAGTAGAGCACGTTCTTCACATCTGGTCCCGTCCTGACTGGGCCAAGGGCTACTGCATGAGCAATTTCCTGCTTTATCTGGGCAAAAGCTTGCTGCTGCTCAGGGCCCCAATGGAAATCGTTCTTCTTGCGGGTGACCAGGTAAAGAGGGCTCACGATCTGACTGTACTCAGGAATGTGCATCCTCCAAAAACCTATGGCGCCTAAGAAAGCTTGTGTCTCCTTCTTGTTGGTTGGTGGGGACATAGCTGTGATTTTGTTGATGACATCAGTAGGAATCTGACGCCGTCCATCTTGCCACTTCACTCCCAGGAACTGGATCTCTCGAGCAGGTCCCTTAACTTTACTCTTCTTGATGGCGAATCCGACTTCCAGGAGGATTCTGGATGATTTTCTCTCCTTTCTCAAACACCTCTCCTGCTGTGCTCCCCCACACAACGATATCATCAATATATTGTAAATGTTCTGGAGCCTCACCCTTTTCTAGTTTAGTCTGGATCAGTCCATGGCAGTTGGTAGGACTGTGCTTCCACCCCTGGGGCAGTCGGTTCCAGGTATACTGCACTCCCCTCCATGTAAAGGCAAACTGAGGCCTGCATTCTGCTGCCAGAGGAATGGAGAAAAATGCATTGGCGATATCGATAGTGGTGTACCACTTTGCTGCCTTGGACTCCAGCTCGTACTGGAGTTCCAGCATGCCCGGCACAGCAACGCTCAGTGGTGGAGTCACTTCATTCAATGCACGGTAGTCCACTGTCAGTCTCCATTCTCCTTCAGATTTACGTACAGGCCAGATGGGTCTGTTGAAGGGTGAGTGGGTTTTGCTGACCACCGCTTGGCTCGCCAGCTCAAGGATCATCTTGTGGATGGGAACCACAGCATCTCGAGTTGTTCTGTATTGTCGGCGATGCACTGTTGAAGTGGCAATTGGTACCTTTTGCTCTTCTCCATTCACAAGTCCTACTGTAGTTGGATTCTCGGACAGTCCAGGCAAGGTGTTCGATTGCTGAATGCCCTCTGCCACCACAGCTGCTATCCCAAATGCCCACCTGAATCCTTTTGGGTCTTTAAAATACCCCCTTCAGAGGTAATCTATGCCCAAAATGCATGGGGCCTCTGGGCCAGTCACAATAGGATGTTTTTTCCATTCATTTCCAGTCAGGCTCTCATCAGCTTCCACCAAGGTAAAGTCCTGTGATTCACCTGTCACACCAGCAATAGAAACAGATTCTGCCCCCACATATCTTGATGGGACTAATGTGCATTGTGCACCAGTATCAACCCAAGCTTTATACTTTTGTGTTTCAGGTGTGCCAGGCCAACGAATCCACATAGTCCAGAAAACACGATTTTCCCTCTCCTCTCCCTGGCTAGAGGCAGGGCCCCTGTTAGCCTGTTTATCCTTCTTTCCTTGGGCATATGTCTTAGAGGTTCCTTCAAGGGGATCAGACATATCATCATCATCATCATACTTGGCAGTTTGGCTACAGGCGACGGGAGCTGCTCTCCTTTTGGTGGAACTTCCTCTTGGAGTCTTGCCTTCCTTCAATTCACTCACCCGTTGTGCCAGAGCAGCAGATTTTCTATCCCATCTCCTCATGTTTTCTCTGCAATCACATAGGAAGAATCACAGCTCAGCTCGTGGGGTGTAGGTTCTTTCCCCATTGGGGGAACGTCTGCGTTGGATACCAGGGCCTCTAATTTGTACTGCTGAGATTTGGAGAAGGTCCTCTTTAATCTCCTCCCTGAGTCTTTTATGATTCTCCTCTATCTTGTCTTCTAATTTCTGCAGACGTGTTTCCACTGCTGCTATCCTGGCATGTGTTGGGCCATGCACAGCATCTGCATATGCTCCGAGCTTCTTCACCATATCGAGCACGGTCTCATCCCTCTCATCCTGCTTCATTTTTGCTAAAGCAGAAGCATATTCATGGGGCCCAAGCCGTACAAGTTTTCGCCACATCACGGATATACACAGTACCAAGTCCGGATTCCTAGTTGTTATGTCATCTGAGAATATAATCTCTGCCACTGCCATTTCTCTCAGGTGTTGGATCCCTTGTTCTATCGTCTTCCAGTGGGTCTGCTGCATATAAAGATCATCTGCACACAGGTATCTTTGTGCTACACTGTCTAGGACGCGTGTTCAGAGGCTGCGAGGGTTAGCCCCCCTCATCATTCCTTGGTCGATGACAGGATCATGTGACAGGGATCCCAAATGCCTGGCTTCAGTGCCATCCAGAATTGTAGCCTCGCCTGCAGCATCCCAGACACGGACTAACCAACTAATTATACTCATCAGGTTGTCGAGTGTAATCCTTTCTTAGGCCATGGAGGTCCTTTAGGGAAAAGGACTCAATATTGGCCTCTGATCTTGTACCAGTTGCTTTGACTCCTGGTTTTATGTCAGGAGGCTTTGAGGGTCCTTCTCCTGCATCATCATCATCATCGTCATCCGCTGGTCTATCGGTCTTGTCTGTGCACTTTCCACTTCTCGTGCTAGTAGCAACAGCCATTGGTTGAGGTTTACAGACTGCTTTAGCTGCTGGCTTAGGCTCACTGTCAGGTGTAGTTGCTGGCCTCGAGCCTGGGGTGTTGGCTGCAGCCTGAGTGACTGGGATAGTGGCTGATTTATCTCCCTGTCCCCCTTCCTCTGTCTGCTGCCCTACAGTATCTAGCAGGGTATGATAAGCATATGCCAGGGCCCAGCTCACTGCAATGATCTTTTTCTCCTTAGAATTATCATGGCACTTGTCTTTCAGGTACTTTGCCACCTCAGCTGGGTTCTGAATTTGTTCACATGGAAAGTCCCGGGCTATAGGGTCAGAAAATTCATTTATTATTTGGCCCATATCCTCCCATTTCCCACACCACTCAGGATTTCTCATGCCTGGCTCTACTCCCAGGTCAGGGGTCTCATCAGCCCCTCTAGAAATCTCAGCTCTCATTCTAGAGAAAGTGCAGACTGTATAGAGAAAGCTTACCAGATTAAACACCAGAAAGATGGTCTCTAACATTCAGGGGAAACTGAACATTCTCTAATAAGGATGTAACAAATTCAGAGGAGAAGAAGGAAAACAAAGGCTGAAAAGCCTCATCCCCTGCTTCTCCTCTAACAAACTGGGTGCACAACCATAACCATGAACCATACATTCGCGAAACAGACTCCAGCATCTTTATAAACCTCCTGCAAGCCATTACAACCAAGCCCAGTGTTGGGGGTTGAATTGTTCCCTTTTCTTTCTGTGGAATTTCTCCCATTCTTATGCTAAGTAGTTGTGGCTACACCTTAGAAACGATAAGATAATGTTCTCTTGCAGGGGGGTGGGTGGAGGTGGGGGGGGAGACTGGAAAGGGAAAGAGGGGAGAGGGGTCTGGAGCACGCTCCCTGGCTCTCTCGCTTGGCTCGTGGAGTGGGAAGACGGCCCGTGCTCCAATCTGGCATCTCCCCTGCCATCCCAGAGCCGAGATCCATGCTCCCTGCCGTTGGACATCTCTCTGCTGCTCTCCCACCTCATCCTACTACCTCCAGACACTTTGCTGAGCACCACGACCGACACCGTGAGGGTGAGTAGCTCCTCCATCCCTCTCACCCCTGGTCCACTGCTGCCATCACTCCAGTCATCTTCGACTGCACCGGACCTGCCCTGCCCACAGCACCGGTAACTGAGCGCAGGGAAAGAGGGAGCCTTGGCCAAAAGGGACTGGAACTGAGCTATACTGTTCTGCTTTGTTGTCAATTTTTATAGCTGTTGTTGTTTCTGCTATTTTGCCTTGTTAGATATCAGTAAAGAACTGTTATTCCTATCCCCATATCTCCTGCCTGACAGCCTCTGATTTGAAACTAAAATAATTAAAAGGGAAGGGGTTGCACTCTGCATCTCAGGAAAAGGGTTCTCACCTTTCCTTAGAAGATACCTGTCTTTCAAACCGAGACAACCAGCCCGATGGATATTCTGGTCAGTGCCCCTCTGCTGCAGAAACTATATATTAGGGACAATACCGGATCTATTTCTGGATAAGAAAATAAACCTAGGGACCATAGAGGTATTAAGACCACAAAAAACCCTAGGGACCAGAAACACATGCAGGCCTCCACCCCAAGAGACATTATGAATTCAAACAACATAGACAGTAACTGCTCTATACCAACACAAAGTAATTGGAACCAAAATATTATTAGAACAGGGTTATTTCCACTTTCTGGAGCCCCAAGTTGGGCGCCAAAATATTTGTCCTGGTTTAGGGCAAATTTGGGGGAAAAACTCCAGAAGGAGCCCCCAGAAAGCAAACCCCCATGACTCATCCCCCCACCACCAGGTTCGGGAAGAATTTCCTCAGAGAGAAGTAGAAAAAGTCCTGTTTATTTAACAAAAAAAAAAAAAAAAGAAAAAAAAAGAAAACAACACCAGATAACAAAAACTCTTTCACCCCTCTGAAAGGGTGACAAACTCAGAAAGTCTCTCCTGCCAGTGGCCTTTCAGTTATCAGTCTCCAGTGCTGGGGTTGACTGCTGCAGATCACAATATGCAGACTCCCAGTGTTTCTTGGTGTTTCCCAGGTCCCCGTCTGGAACAGGTTCAGATGGTATTCAGGAAAGGGAAAGAAAGAAAAAAAAAAAAAAAGTCCAGGGAAAAAATTCGTCTGCTTGGCTAAACTAACTAATAAGCAAAAGCAAGGGCAAAAGCAAAAAGTAGGAGCGAAAGCAAGCAAGCAAGCAAGCAAGGCAAGCCTAGCCTCTCCTAAACACAGACCATGGGGAAGGTGAACCAGTTGATAACAAGACAAAACAAACTTTCACTTTCAGAGTCAGTCCTGAAAGCACAGAACATAATAACAAGCATAAACAGAACACACGATTGGGGATACAAGCACCATAACGTCACCCTAGGACAATACTAAAGGAAAATGAACCACTAATATATATAGATAACAGGGGGTCCACTAATGGGGTTTGAATTCTTTTTAGTATTCGTCATTTAACAAGCCATTTCTTATCTTTAAGCTATGGTTTTCCAAGGGACCTGTTTGGTTACTGCGTTGAAAAGAGAGAGAAAGGACAGCAACACACACTGACCTTTTCGGGGAAAAAGGCCTACTTTATTGTACGGACAACCCGTATTTAAAGTGTGTTATGTGCAGCTAGGACAGGACATTAGTTCATTGGACAACTGGGAAAAAACATCCTTGGGACAGTACCTCAGGAGGTATCCCATGGGATAGACACCAGGTGTTAATCTTTATTATGAATTCCACTCTGTTTTTCACCATGTTATCACCCTGGGAGTCTTCCTCCCTAACTGAAGCTGTAGTCAGCTTGTCAGCCTGGGAATGGACCTGAGAGTCAGGAGAAATCCAGGCCTGAAAAGAATTTCCAAGCTGTAATTCCCTAGTTCTTCTAAATGTGTGTGTCTGCAGGCCTGTTCTGGGGACACAGAGAAACTTTCTTCTTTATGAATGTTTTCTGCGCCATCCACAACTCCTCTCTCTGTATTTACTAAAAAGGCGCTTCCAGCAACTTTCTTAAAACATTGAACAAAGCAGCAAACATAACTAATACAATAACAACTACAATTAAAATCCATAAAAGTCCCTTGACCAAAGATGCGGCCCACCCCGTCAGTCCCCATTGTCCAAAAAGGTTGTTGAGCCAGTCTGGGGTGGTTTCTACTTTCAAATCCTTCGCGAGGTCCCTCAGTATCTGGATGTTTGCCTGGATGGATGTTGAATGTGAGGAGAGATTGAAGCAGCACATCCCCTCCAAGTCTTTGCAGCCATGTCGGTGGGCGAGCAGCAGGAAGTCGATTGTAGCTCAATTTTGCAGGAATGTGTGTCTTGTGGTTTCTTCATCCGTTACAAGATCACTCAAGGCAGCAGATGTAACATTGGCTTGCTTACTGAGCCAACACCCCAAATGAGTAATTTTGCCAAGGGCCTTTGCTGCAGCTACCCATGGTAAGAACAGTGAGACAGCAGCCCTTGTGGGTTTGTTCCAAATGTACAATTTAGGGTTACAACTTTCATCAAAATCAGTGTAAGATCTGTCGTGTTTTGATTCACTCTCCTTTTTCCAATTATGTAATAAGGTAATGTTGGGGGTGAAGGTAGAAAGCTTGCCAAGGCTACAGGGTCCCCCCTGAAGGCGAGAGGGGATTCCAGCCCAAACCCCATCACCACAGATAAGAAACCTTCCACAGGGTAACATTTTGGGGTGGATAGAGGATTCAGAGAGAGCATGAGTGGTGTAATTGCACCAGTCTGGATAATTATAGGCTTTGTTGATGGATGACACGTCTTTTCTGTATGTTTCTTATTTGACTCAATCCAGGCCAATTTTGCTTTGGACTTTTGTAGTACAATTTGTCACAGTATGTTGCTTTGGAGGACCCCAGCAAATCTAATTCTTGGGGTTCCTCGGGAGCATTTGGCAGTATTTTTGTCCAATGGACCCAAGTGACAGCTGGATTTGGTCTCTTACCAGTGGTGCAGAGAAGCTCCAAGTTGTGGACAGGCCACTCATCTGCTACAAAGGGAATTCCTACTAAACATGTGGAAAGTGGGTTATCAAGGTTGCCCATAGACAGGCACATGTTATCTTGTTTTAATGTCTTTGCTAAAGTTGCTAAAGTCACCCAGACATTATATTTGGGTTGTGGACTGATCCAACTGAAGGCATGCAACATGGTGAAGCGGGTCCAGACAGCAGTGAGGACAGCATCAACAAAGATAATTTTCATCTTTGGACAAGGATGGGGCTTCTGATAGGGAATATAAGTAAAATCAGTTGTTTTTATGAGGCAAGGGAGAGAGGATTAGGGTTTTCACCTTCATCTCTTTCCTTTGTCCCTTCTCCCCCCCCCCCCTTTTTTTTTTCCTAGAGGTAGGGAAGTGAATACAGGATTAAGGGTTACAGTAAAATCATTGGGGAGGGGACTAATACTAGGGTGTTTTAGTAGAGATAGTAACATCTAACTAAAGGTTACTTTGTGGCCAGACTATGTCTGGCTTATGATTTGCCTGATGCAGCAGACTGCTGCCTAGTTTTTTGTTTCGTCTGCTGTCTTGTGACAGGATGATTTTTTCTTTGATGTGCAGATGTTCGGCGGCGTCTTCTTTTCCAAGCAGCACTGGTTTGATTTTGAGGAGGTCTTGTATTTGACTCTGGAGAATTTTTGTATTTGTCTGTTGGAGTAGGTTTCGCCGTGCCTAGGTATGGTTTTATGTTTTTTCCTGAGAACCATCTTGGTCCAGATGGCAGGGAGACGCAAGTGTACCCCCTTCTCCAGGTAATTAACTGGAAAGGTCCAGAGACCTGATGCGTTTCTGGATCTTTCACCAGCACTGGTGGTTTTTCAGTGAGCTTTGCCTGGGTTGAGTTTGCAAAGTGTCGGACTATTGGAGGGTCTGGTTCTGACTCGGTGCCATTTAGGAAATTGATGACGTAGAGAGCTTTGCAGTCTTTCCACCGGAGATAAAATTTCTGTGTCTCTTCGCTGCTGGTGAAGGACTCTTTTGATGGTTTGATGAGTTGTCTGTATGATGGACTGTCCTGAGGAATTTCCAGGAATGGCTTGAATGTGTTCAATTCCCCATTCGCTGAGGAACACTTCAAATTTGTGAGAGACATAGGTGGGTCCATTATCAATTATGATCTTTTTTGGAAATCCCAGAGTGGCAAATGCTAGGAGAAAATGCTTGATAACGTGAGTTGCTGTTTCTCCTGCATGAGTCGATGCAAAAACCGCTCCAGAAAACATGTCAATGTACGCGTGTACAAACTTAGACTTTCCAAAAGGTGGGAAATGGGTCACATCAGACTGCCACAGATGGCAGCTGTTCAGGCCTCTGGGATTGACTCCCGTGGCCATAGAGGGCACTTGATAGTTTTGACAGTTTGGGCATGTTGCCACAATGACTTTTGCTAGGCACTTAGAAATTTTAAACATTCTCATGAGGGCAGGTACATTTTGGTCAAAAAATGAATGTGAAAGCTTCGCTTGAGCAAAAATGTTGGAGATGTCTGCAGTCTCAACTGGCATGGCCAGGGCATCCGCTTTCCTGTTTCCCTCCGTAATAAAACCTGGGAGGTCAGTGTGTAACCTAACATGCATGATATGGTAGGGTAATTTTCTGTTGGAAATGAGGGTTATTAATGTAGAAATCAACTGTTGTAATTTTGGATTGGAGACTTCCTTGAGGAAAGCATGCTATGCTCTCAGCTATACCAGCTACTAAAGCTGAATCTGTGACCAGGTTAAAGGGTTTGTCTTTGAATTTCTCAAAGGCTCTAACAACGGCTGCCAATTCTGCAATTTGTGGAGATCCCTCCACAATTTGGACATCAGATTCCCATTTGTCAGTTTTGGGGTTTTTCCAAGTCATGACAGACTTGTGTGAGGAACCTGAGCCGTCTGTAAAGACAGTTAGAGCATTGAGAGGTGATCTACTTTGAACAAGTTTTGGGACCAGATTGAAGGTTGCATTTTGGTTAAAAAGTTTGTGTTTTGGTATGTGAATAGAAATTTGACCTGTATAGCTATCTAGAGCAAATTGGAGGTTTTCATTGCTTTGGAGCAGATTTTCCAAATCTCCCATGGTCAGGGGCAGGTAAATGCATGCGAACTCACACCCTGAAAGCGAGCGCAGGCAGGTTCTGGCCTTTTTTATCAAATGTGCCATGATTTCTTGAAACGTGGTAATTGTCTTTGTGGGCTGATTGCTTGTGAAAATCCATTCAAGGATTAACAAGGTATCCTGGTTTAGGGCAAATTTGGGAGGAAACCTCTGAATGAGGTCCCTCGGGAAAAAGGGGGAAAAAAAATTGGAGAGAAGTGGAAAAAAAACCCAACTGTTTATTCAACAGGCAACACACCTCCCAGCGCAACAATGAACAATATCAAACAGCAAAACCTCTTGCTGTTCCGAGGAGATGGGAGATTTAGAAGAGTTCTTTCCGTGGCTGCCTGGCTCACTCAGTCTGCTCTCAGTCCCTCTGGTGCTGGGAAATGCCGCAGCCCAGGCCAGGCCTGGTGGGCCACAGGTGTGAGCTCCCGGTGCTCTTCTGGGTTTTCAGTCCAAAGCAGGTTCAAACAGTTCCAGGAAAACAGAAAAAAAAATGGGAAAAAAACAATCCAGGGGGCTTCTCTGCCTCAGCTAGCCAAAAAACTAACCAAGAGCAAAGGAGAGCTCTCTCTCGCTGTCCACCACAGACAACACAGTCCGAGAGCAGGAATGCCCGTGCAGTCTCTGATAACAAACTCTGCACTTCTTTTCCCCCCCCTGCCCTTTCACTCCTGGAACCAGTCTTAAAGTTGCAGAATTTAATATTCAACACCAACAGAACAGATGATTTGGGGATATAGGCATCATACAGTCACCCCAAGACATTCCACCCCTTATCCCCATATCATCAGCTTACTACCATATCTGATACACACTGTAATTCTATAAACACATACATCATACACACATATATATACAAGATACAGCTATAGACAGACAATGACAAGGATATTCAATAGTAATATTTACATGTGGTTCTCACCCAACAATTAGATTTCCCTGAGGTACACATCGTGTTGTCCCATCCTTCTGCATTATTCACCATGTGCAACCTGGTCCTTGAGCAAAAACAATCCCATGAATGGGTTTGTCTGTATTTGAGGCAGAATTGATCCAAACTCTCTTCCCTAACAAACCCCTGGCATGCACCACTGGGACTTTATCTCCATCTACTGTATGCAAGGACTCAGACTGGGCAGGGCATGCTCGATTTGTGGAATCTCGGGTGTTAACTAACCAAGTGGCCTTTGCTAAATGCTGCTCCCAATTCTTAAAAGATACCCCACCCAGTGCTTTCAAAGTGGTTTTTAACAGTCCATTGTACCACTCCACCTTCCCTGCAGCTGGTGCATGGTAGGGGATATGCTACACCCACTCAATACCATGTTCTTTGGCCCAGGTGTTGATAAGGTTATTCTTGAAATGAGTCCCATTGTCTGACTCAATTCTCTCAGGGGTACCATGCC
The DNA here is from genome assembly GCF_052056855.1 of Sturnus vulgaris. Taxonomy (NCBI): domain Eukaryota; kingdom Metazoa; phylum Chordata; class Aves; order Passeriformes; family Sturnidae; genus Sturnus; species Sturnus vulgaris. Next base: position 39,888,226 of record NC_142282.1, on the reverse strand, counting down.
TCCACAAAACTTGTTTCTCAAGGCCCAAGACGGTGTTCCGAGCAGTGGCGTGAGGCACAGAGTAGGTCTCCAACCATCCAGTGGTGGCTTCCACCATGGTCAGTACATAGCGCTTACCTTGGTGTGTCTGGGGCAGTGTGATGTAGTCAATCTGCCAGGCCTCCCCATACTTATATTTGGACCACCGCCCCCCATACCAGAGGGGCTTCACCCGCTTGGCCTGCTTGATGGCAGCACACGTCTCACAGTCATGGATAACTTGAGAAATACTGTCCATGGTTAGATCCACCCCTCAGTCTCGTGCCCACTCGTGGCATCTCTACACTGGTGGCCTGAGGCATCATGGGCCCATCGAGCCAGGAACAACTCTCCCTTGTGCTGCCAGTCTAGGTCTATCTTTGACACCTCTATCTGTGCCGCCTGATCTACCTGTTTGTTGTTTTGATGCTCCTCATTAGCTCTACTTTTGGGGACATGGGCATCTACATGATGGACTTTCACAGGTAGCCTTTCTACACGAGTGGCAATGTCTTTCCACTCGTCAGCAGCCCAAATTGGTTTTCCCCTACATTGCCAGTTAGCCTTTTTCCACCTTTCCAGCCAACCCCACACAGCATTGGCTACCATCCATGAATCAGTGTAAAGGTAGAGTTTTGGCCACTTCTCTCTTTCAGCAATGTCCAGGGCCAGCTGAACAGCTTTGAGTTCAGCAAGTTGACTTGATCCACCTTCTCCTTCAGTAGCTTGTGCAACCTGTCGTGTGGGGCTCCATACGGCTGCTTTCCACTTCCGGTTCATCCCCACGATGCGGCAGGAACCATCAGTGAAAAGAGCATAGCGTGTTTCATTTGCTGGCAGTTGGTTATACGGTGGGGCTTCTTCAGCCCGGGTCACTTGTTCCTGTTCCTCTTCGTCGGCAAGACCGAAGTTTTCACCTTCCGGCCAGTTGGTAATTATCTCCAAAATCCCAGGGCGATTCGGGTTTCCAATACGGGCGCGTTGTGTGATGAGGGCAATCCATTTGCTCCATGTGGCGTCAGTGGCATGGTGGGTAGGAGGAACCTTTGCTTTGAACATCCAGCCCAGCACTGGCAGTCGGGGTGCCAGAAGGAGTTGTGTTTCTGTGCCAATCACCTCTGAGGCAGCTTGAACCCCTTCATAGGCGGCCAAGATTTCCTTCTCTGTTGGAGTGTAGTTGGCCTCGGACCCTCTGTAGCTTCGACTCCAGAACCCCAGTGGTCGGCCTCGTGTCTCACCAGGCACCTTCTGCCACAGGCTCCAGGACAGACCATGGTTCCCGGCTGCAGAGTAGAGCACGTTCTTCACATCTGGTCCCGTCCTGACTGGGCCAAGGGCTACTGCATGAGCGATCTCCTGCTTGATCTGGGCAAAGGCTTGCTGCTGCTCAGGGCCCCAGTGGAAATCGTTCTTCTTGCGGGTGACCAGGTAGAGAGGGCTCACAGTCTGGCTGTACTCAGGAATGTGCATTCTCCAAAAGCCTATGGCACCTAGGAAGGCTTGTGTTTCCTTCTTGCTGGTTGGTGGAGACATTGCAGTGATCTTATTGATGATCTCAGTGGGAATCTGGCTCCGTCCATCTTGCCACTTCACTCCCAGGAACTGGATCTCTCGGGCAGGTCCTTTGACTTTGCTTTTCTTGATGGCAAAACCAGCGCTCAGGAGAATCTGGATGATTTTCTTTCCTTTCTCAAATACTTCTGCTGCTGTGCTCCCCCACAGGATGATATCATCGATGTACTGCAGATGTTCTGGAGCATCACCCTTTTCTAATGCAGCCTGGATCAGCCCATGGCAAATGGTGGGGCTGTGTTTCCACCCCTGGGGCAGTGATTTCCACGTGTATTGCACTCCCCTCCAGGTGAAAGCAAACTGAGGCCTGCACTCTACTGCCAGAGGAATGGAGAAAAATGCATTGGCGATGTCAATGGTGGCGTACCACTTGGCTGCCTTGGACTCCAGCTCGTACTGCAGTTCCAGCATGTCTGGCACAGCAGCGCTCAGTGGTGGAGTCACCTCATTCAATGCACGATAGTCCACAGTCAATCTCCATTCTCCTTCAGATTTACGCACAGGCCAGATGGGGCTGTTGAAGGGTGAGTGGGTTTTTCTGACCACCCCTTGGCTCTCCAGCTCACAGATGATTTTGTGGATGGGGACCACGGCATCTCGATTCGTCCGGTACTGCCGGCGGTGCACTGTTGAGGTGGCAATTGGCACTTGTTGCTCCTTCACCTTCAGGAGTCCTACTGCAGATGGGTTTTCTGATAGTCCTGGCAAGGTGTTCAATCATTTAATGCCCTCTGCCTCTACAGCAGCTATTCCAAAAGCCCACCTGAGTCCCTTTGGATCTCTGAAATACCCATTTTGGAGGAAGTCTATGCCCAAAATGCGTGGGGCCCCTGGGCCAGTCACAATAGGGTGTTTCTTCCATTCATTTCTAGTCAGGCTCACCTCTGCTTCCACCAAAGTAAAATCCTGTGATCCCCCTGTTATACCAGCAATAGAAACAGATTCTGTCCCCACATGTCTTGATGGGATTAGTGTGCACTGCGAACCAGTGTCAACCAAGGCCTTATATTTTTGTGGTTCAGATGTGCCAGGCCAACGAATCCACACAGTCCAAAAAACACGGTTTTCCCTAGCCTCTACCTGGCTAGAGGCAGGGCCCCTCTAAGCCTGGTTATTCTTCTTTCCTTGAGCATATGTCTTGGAGGTTCCTTCAAGGGGATCGGACATATCATCATCATCATCATCATCGTACTTGGCAGTTTGGCTACGGGCAACTGGAGCTGCTTCCCTTTTAGTGGAACTCCCTCTCTGCATCTCGCTGTCCTGCAATTCAAGCACCCGTTTTACCAGAGCAGTAGTAGATTTTCCATCCCACTTCTTCATGTTTTCTCCAGAATCACACAGGAAAGACCACAATTCAGCTCGTGGGAAGAGTCTTCTCTCCCCATCTGGGGAACGTTTACGTTTGGGGCCAGAACCTTTGATCCGTATAGCCGAGATTTGGAGAATGTCCTCTTTAATCTCCTCCCTGAGTCTCTTATGATTCTCCTCCATCCTATCTTCTAATTTCTGCAGATGTGTTTCCACAGCTGCAATTCTGGCATGTGTTGGGCCATGCACATCATCTGCATATGCTCCGAGCTTCTTCGCCATATCAAGCACGGTCTCCTCCCTGTCATCCCCCTTCATTATTGCTAAAGCAGAAGAGTATTCTTGTGGCCCAAGCCGTACAAGTTTTTGCCACATCACAGGTGTACATGGTACCAAGTCTGGATTCCTAGTTGTTAGGTCATCTGAAAAGACAATCTCTGCCACTGCCATTTCTCTCAAGCGTTGAATCCCTTGCTCTATGGTCTTCCATTGGGTTTGCTGCATATAGAGATCGTCTGCACACAGGTATCTTTGTGCTACACTGTCCAGGACCCGTGCCCAGAGACTCTGAGGACTAGTCCCCCTCATCATTCCTTGGTCAAGAACTGGATCATGTGACACAGATCCCAAATGCCTGGCTTCAGTGCCATCCAGAATTGTAGCCTCGCCTGCAGCATCCCAGAGACGGACTAGCCAACTAATTATAGATTCATCAGGTCGTCGGGTGTAATCCTTTCTCAGGCCACGAAGGTCTTTCAGAGATAGGGACTCAATATTGGCTTCTGATCCTGTGCCAGTTGTCCTGACTTCTGATTTTGTATCGGAAGCCTGCCTTGAGGGTCCTTCCCCCTCATCATCATCGTCCACTGGCCGATCAGTTTTGCTGGTGCATTTTCTTCCTGCAGCAACTGCCAGTGGCTTAGGTTTACTATCTGGTTTAGCTACAGCCTGAGTGACTGGGGTATTGGCTGGTTTATCTCCCTGCCCCCCTGCCTCTCTCTGCTGCCCTACAGTATTTAGCAGTGTGCGATAAGCATATGCTAGGGCCCAGCTTATTGCAATGATCCTTTTCTCATTAGAATCATCATGACACTTCTCTTCCAGGTATTTCCCCACCGTGTCTGGGTTCTGAATTTGTTCATGTGAAAATTCCCAGGCTGGGGGATCAGAAAATTTCTTCAGGGTTCTGCCCATTCTCTCCCATTCCCCACACCACTCAGAATTTTCCACACCTGGGCCTACTCCTGGGTCAGGGGTCCCATCAACTCCTCTGGACACCTCAGCCCTCACTCTAGAGAGGCTGCAGACTGTGTAGAGGAAGCTTACTAGACTAAATACCAGGACGGCAGTTTCCTTGACATTCAGGGGAAACTGAACATCCTCAAAAATTGACTTAACAGATTCAAGGGAGAAAAAAGAAAGCAAAGGCTGAAAAGCCTCATCCCCTGCTCCTCCTCTAACAAACTGGGTGCAATTACTAATGAACCCCCAAAACATGCTATTAGAACTGGGATGCAGGGTAGGATGAAGAAACCATAAACCATAGATACCTAGAACAAACTCCAGTAGCTTTATGAACTTTCTAGAAATCATTATCACTGAGCCCAGCACAATAGCTATTCTAATTTGTGCTCCTCTACTGAAAAAACTGCATGTTAGGGACACTAATGGAGCTATCTCTGGATAAGAAAATAAGCCTAGAGACCAGAAAGGTATTAAAACCTCAAAAAAGCCTAGGGACCCGAGACCCATAAAGGCCTCTACCCCGACAGACACAGCAGACATTATGACTTCAAACAACATGGTTACTGACTGCTTTACCCCAATACAGAGTAAATATAATCAAAATGCAATCAGAACAGTTTTTTTTCCACTTTCTTGAGCCCCACGTTGGGCGCCAAAAGTATTTGTCCTGGTTTAGGGCAAATTTGGGAGGAAACCTCTGAATGAGGTCCCTCGGGAAAAAGGGGGAAAAAAAATTGGAGAGAAGTGGAAAAAAAAACCAACTGTTTATTCAACAGGCAACACACCTCCCAGCGCAACAATGAACAATATCAAACAGCAAAACCTCTCGCTGTTCCAAGGAGATGGCAGATTTAGAAGAGTTCTTTCCGTGGCTGCCCGGCTCACTCAGTCTGCTCTCAGTCCCTCTGGTGCTGGGAAATGCCGCAGCCCAGGCCAGGCCTGGTGGGCCACAGGTGTGAGCTCCCGGTGCTCTTCTGGGTTTTCAGTCCAAAGCAGGTTCAAACAGTTCCAGGAAAACAGAAAAAAAAATGGGAAAAAAACAATCCAGGGGGCTTCTCTGCCTCAGCTAGCCAAAAAACTAACCAAGAGCAAAGGAGAGCTCTCTCTCGCTGTCCACCACAGACAACACAGTCCGAGAGCAGGAATGCAGGGGAGCCCGTGCAGTCTCTGATAACAAACTCTGCACTTCTTCTTCCCCCCCGCCCTTTCACTCCTGGAACCAGTCTTAAAGTTGCAGAATTTAATATTCAACACCAACAGAACAGACGATTTGGGGATATAGGCATCATATAGTCACCCCAAGACACAAGGGATCTGTGAGTTGAGGGTCCCATTGAAAAATCAGTCCATAGAAGCGAGGGGCCTTTCCTAAAATGACAAACTGGAAGGCAAATTCGGCTCAAATCTGTGTGCTCGACGTGCAGACAGGGCTTCCTGAACTTTGATGATGGATTGTCGGGCTTCTGGGGTGAGTGTGCGTGGGGAGTCCAGGTCTTCGTTGCCATGGAGGAGGTTGAACAGAGGGGTGAGGTCCTCTGTTGTGAGCCCCAGTAGGGGGCGAATCCAGTTGATGGATCCACACAGGCTGTGTAGGTGTCTTAGAGTTTTTGGGTCGTCTCAGATGGAGAGCGGCTGGGGTACAATGGTCCTTTCTCAGATTAGAAGTCCTAGATACTTCCAGGGGCTTGTGTACTGTACTTTGTCTTCATGAATATCAAATCCTGCTTTTTCTATGGTCTGAATGGTTGTTTTGACAGCTTTTTCTAAGTAGGTCTTTTCTGATGCACAAACTAGGATGTCGTCCATGTAGTGATGAATGATTGCTTCTGGGAATTCTTCTCAATCAGGAGAAAGGATGTGGACCATTGGCAAATGGTTGGAGACTTTTTTAGTCCTTGGGGAAGGAAGAGCCAATGATATCTTTTGAGAGGAGCTTCTCTGTTGAAAGAGGGGATGGAGAAGGCGAACCGTGGTGCATCTTGGGGATGCAATGGAATGCTGAAAAAGCAATCTTTGATGTCAATGACCACAAGTGTCCAGTCTCGAGGCAGCATGGATGGGGAGGGCAGGCCAGGCTGGAAAGGGAGGATGTCTTCAGTGATGTCACTGATTTTGCGAAGGTCGTGGAGAACTCTCCACCTGTCTGTTCCAGGTCTTTTCAGGAGGAAAACTGGAAAATTCCACGGGGTATTGGATTCAACAATGTGGCCGTTTGCTAGCTGTTCTTCAACAAGGGCTTGCAATGCGCAGTTTGACCTTTGAAAGGGGCCATTGGTCCTGCCATAAAGGGTCATCACTCTTCTAGGTGAGTCGAGGTGTGGGTGGGACAGTGCGTGCTTCAATGGCCCCCATCAGAAATCCCGACTTTGAACTCGGAGAGAAGCCCCCATTGGGTCAGGGCAACTCTGCCCCATAGGGTGATGGGGACTCTTACCACGAATGGTCAGATGGTTGCCAGTTGTCCTTCAGGCCCTTCAATGATGACATTGCTTCGGCTCCTCATGGAAAGGGCAACTCCCCCAATTCCAGCCAGCATGCCTGCTACAGGTTGAAGTTCCCAGTGTGGTGGCCATTCCGAGCGGGCAATGATGGTGCCGTCAGCGCCAGTGTCTATCATTCCTGGTTTCTGAATTTTTTCCCCGTTGCAGAAAAGGTTGCACTCGAGGATGGGTTTGTTTGGACCCATAATTTGTGTCCACATTATTGTAGGGTTGAGAGGGATCCGTTTCATGTGATTTTTTGGAAGCAGGAAGGCTTGTGCAATAGGTGTTTTCTGTGGAAGAAAAAAGGGAGCGTCCATGCAACACAATTGGACAAAGATTTCTTTTCCAGGTGTTACAGTTTGTATTTCAGGTAAAACGGAAATTTGTGGTGGACCATGGAAACTGTCACTGAGGATTAAAATGTCCCAAGGACCATCTTGTGGTCCATACTTTCCTGTGGGGATACGATAAAATTTTTCATCTGTAATATTTAAGGACAAAACAGTCACCAATTGGCTCCTGGTTCCCATCGAAATCTCGCCAAATGTTGGGTCTGCCTGATGTAGTCTGGAATTTTCTAGGACGATGGGGTTTGATGTTCCTAGTTTGTTGTCATTGGGGCGGGGTGGAAGGCAGCTTTTGGTTTGTTGTCTGCGCTCGGAGCTGAAACCAGGCTGGGTTGGCAGTTTTTTGGCTGCCGTTGTTGTTTTTGCTGTTTTTGGGGTTTGTGGTGGTTGTTGTGGGGGTTTTGGGTGGGTGGTTTGTCAGGGCAGTTTTTTATAAAATGTCCAAGTTCCCGACAATAAAAACAACAAGCATTGTCTTTGGAGACCATCACTGCAAAGGCTCCAGAAACTCCATCAGCAATGCCCTTGGCAACTGCTTTGGCCACTGTGTTTTCAGTGGACATGTGGCGTGTGCAGCTTTCCACCATCTGCTCAGTGGTGGAATCAGTGTCTATAGGTAAAGCTCTTAAAACGGTTTTGCATTGTTCATTTGCATTGCTTAAAGCAAGTTTTCTTAAAAGTTCCTTTTGCACTTCTGTGCTCTCAATTTGTTTTTCAAGGGTATCCTTGAGCCTGTCTACAAATTTTATAAAAGTCTCATCTATCCCTTGATTGATATTAGAGATATGCAAGCTAGAAATAGAGTCATCAGGGGTAAGAAGGAATGAGGTTTTGGCTGCATTAGCAATGTCTTGCAGTGTTTCTTCAGGTATAGATTTAGCTTGTTCTGAAGGTTTAGAAAATACCTTCTCCAGCTAATTGTTCAACAGTAAAATTCTGTCGATTAGGATCTTTAAAATATTTCTCAGAGTATTTTTAATTGTTTTTTCCAATGCCTTTCCCATAACATATATTCGGCCATTGATAGAAGGCAATTGGCCAAATTTCTGAGATCATGTGGAACCATCACAAAAGCAGCAAAAAGAGCCTCTAAAAAATTTCTAAAAATGTGTGCTGATCTGCCGTATTCTTTTGCAATTTTTGCCAATTCTGTTACTTGTTTCGTGTCAATTGATTGCCATTCTGATCTGTTTGTGGATCCTCCTCTGCAGCCTCGTTTATAAATCACAGGAAAGGCAGAGATTTTTTGGGCTAATTGCCAGTTACCATCTGGAGTTGCTTGTAATTTTGCATTGGCCCATAGAGCTGGTTCTTCTGAATCAGAGGCATGTGAATCACTGCCACTGTATTCAGAGGAAGAGTGGCGTCTTCTTAGGGCGCGACGCTTTTTAGAACACGAGGGGGGAAGTTGGAAGAGGGGGGCTTGGGGGGGAAGGGGTCTGAAAGTGCAGAAGGGTGTGCGTGGGTACACTGTATGGTTTGGCCACAGGGTGGCGCTGGCGCAGCAGCGATCGCAGTTGTGCAAGCCTTTGCTGCACCAAGGCCGCCGCACAGGCGCAGGCCTTTGAAACTCGAGACGTGCTCCGAAATGGGTGGGTGTGGGGCTGCCGAGCAGGGTGAGTAGTTAGGAGGGCGCGAGATGGGTTGCGGGGGATGAGCATACATTTGAACAGCGCCATCGGGCGGGAGAGAGGTTTTGGGGACAGCGAGGATGTTTGTTGGGGGCACAACTGGATTCGTGTATGGTACTGGGACAGGAGAATGAACAGAGGGACCCGCGGGGACCGAGGAAGCGTGAAGGGAAGGCGATAAAACATTTTCGGGGACAGAAACGGGGACAGGGGACACCCTGGGGGCTGGGGGTTGGAGAGAGCATCCTGGGGCAGCGTTAAGGGGCAATCCGGTATGGGAAAACGCAGGGTTATGTGAGGAGGTGTTGAGACTTGTTTGTGTAACTTGGGGAGTACCGGAGCCGAAGAAAGGAGACCCTGCATTGCATGGGGAATGGGGTAGAGAGGGGTGAGAGGCGGTTACCAAGGGAACGGGTTGTGGGGCAGGTAAAATCGAGGTGGGAGGGGGGTTTCGAGCTGTGTGGGCTGAGCGGGGCTGGGCTATGGTGGCGGACGGGTGAGTGACAGCTTGGGGGTGTGGAGAACTCTACTATGTAAAGGGTGGAGTTTGCAAACTGTAGCGAAGTTGGTTTCTATGGGAACGTTATCAGTGGGAGGGGGAAGGGCTGGTGGTGGGGAGACAGAGATAGCACGAGGCCCGTGGGGAGGTGGAATGCCGAGATGGAGAGGGGAAGAATTTTCAAGTTCAGGGGAATTCGGGGTTGTGTTAACAAAGGGGTGCCTGGCTTGTGAGGGTGTAGGAGACTCGGTGTGGGGGGGCACTGAATGTTTTATGGGGTTGGAATTGGGGGGAGCTGTAGGCTGGGGAGGGCAGGAGGTGGTTAGGACGGTAAGCGTGCTTTGGGAAGGCAGGGCGCTATTTTGGAGTAGATCAGAGTGGGAACCTGGGGTGGCTATGTGTGTTTGGGCTGGGGAATGGGTAGGAATGTCAGTGTCTATGGAGACAGCGCTTGTGGTGGCAGGAAGCGGGGGAGGGGGAAGGGTTTGTGTATTGTGTAAAGCGATATGGGGCGAGTGGTGTGGGGAGGAGACAGGGGAAACCGTTTTTTGGAGTTTTTGTCTCGCTCTTATGATATATTGAAATAGAGGAATACAGGAGGTTAAGGAAAAATAAGCATTTGCTTGGCATTCATAAATTTTTGTGCCTACATTGTCCTTAAAGGAATCTAAAAGGCTAATTTGGTTATTAAAGTTGGAAAAGTGAGTAGAAATCCATTTTATAAAACTTTTTAAAACAGTCTTAGAATGAAACTGTTTTGAAAAAGAGAAGTTGTTAGCGGATAAAATTTGTTTTATTATATTATATAGATTCCTTTCGTTATGGGAAAGAATAATTTTAGAGAAAGGATTTCCCATAACAGACCCTTTGCCAAACGAGCAGAAAAAAGAGAAAACAAAACAGAAAAACAGAAAAAAACAACCCAGGACCCAGTAGAGAGGGGGAGAAGCTTGACAATACTTACAATCGTCAGCTGGTTTGGGTCATTTGCAGTTCATTCAGTGCTGGCAACTCCAGTCCCGAGGGGGGGGGGGGGGGGTCTCAGGGGTGTTGAAGCTGATCCAGCAAAGTTAAGTCTTTTAAAACAAAGACTTAATTGCCGAATTTCTGTGACACTTGAAAACGGATTCAGTACTAGAGACGCCGTTTATCAAATGCAGCCAGTGTCCACAGAGTTCGAGCGCCACTTGTCGCCGGTGGTTTTTGGGGTCCCTTTAGGACTGCCTCAGCAATCCTCGACGACAGAGCACGTTCTCAAGCCTTGCCCGGATAAGATGTGGCTTGCGGCGTGCTCTCAGCCAGCAGGGTGAAGAGATTGGAATATCAAGAAAGGCACAAATCCATAGACTATTCTATGAAGGCATCCAGTCTTGCATATTCAGCGGTTGGGGTTTTTCAGGGTTTTTTATATATTTTGAGGGTTTTACATTTTGCACCAATTACCAAGGGAATTCTACATTCTAACCGATCCCCGAAGGATTTTACATTAAAAGCTAGCCTATAGATAGTAAAGGAAAATGAACCACTAATATTATAGATAGATAACAGGGGGTCCACTAATGGGGTTTGAATTCTTTTTAGTATTCGTCATTTAGCAAGCAGTTTCTTATCTTTTAAGCTATGGTTTTCCAAGGGGCCTGTTCTGGGGACACAGAGAAACTTTCTTCTTTATGAATGCTTTCTGCTCCCTCCACATATAAACACTTTTATTCCCTTCAATTCAGTTCATGTTCATTTTGTCTATATAATTTCTTTCACATACAATTTATCTTCCCATTCTTTTTCACAATACTGCAAATGTCTCATTTGTCAATTTACTCACTATTCACATTTTAAATACTTCACAAGCTTTTTTTTTAAACACAGTTACATTTTTCTTCTTACACCTTCTTATATTTCTTGTACAAATCATAGAAACAGAATCATTAAGATTGGACAAGACCTCTAAGATCATCAAGTCCAACCTTTCCCACAAAAAATAGACAACTTGTTTTTTGAACACTTCCAGGGATGGAGGCTCTTCCCTGGGGAGCTCATTCCAATGCTTAATTACTCTTTCACTGAAGAAATGTTACCTAATATCCAACCCGAACTTCCCCTTGTCCCCTAGTTGCCTGGGAGAAGAGGCTGATCCCCACCTGACTACAACCTCCTTTCAGGTAGTTGTAGAGAGTGATACGGTCTCCCCTGAGCCTCATTTTCTCCAGGCTAAAAAACCCCAGCTCCCTCAGCCACTCCTCATAGGACTTATGCTCTAGACCCTTCACCAGCTTTGTTGCCCTTCTCTGAACATGCTCTAATACCTCAATGCCTTTCTTGTAGTGAGGGGCCTAGAACTGGACACAGTACTCAAGGTGTGGCCTCATCAGTGCTGAGTACAGGGAGGCAATCACTGCCCTGGTCCTGCTGGCCACACTATTTCTGATACAAGCCAGGATGCCATTGGCCTTCTTGGCCACCTGGGCACACTGCTGTCTCATGTTCAGACAGTTGTTGATCCCTACCTCTGGGTCCTTTTCCACTGGACAGCTTCCCAGCTGCCCCTCCCCAAGCCTGAAGTGTTTTGATACAGAACAAAAAGCCAGAATTTGTCATAGTTTAGTGATGATGGGAGTTGCTCCAACTATGAGCTCAGTCATTGTTGAAAACATCACATCACCCAGTGACGTTTCTTCCACCCACTGCCCACCTCACCTGGGCTAACAGCTAGCTCCGGGAAGCCTGCGTCGGTGAGTGGCCCCTCCCCGGCACCACTCTGGGAGCCGCAGAAGGGGTGTAGCAACAGCTACGCCTGGGCGAGTCGTCAGGGAGGGACAAAGAGGCGCAGGAGAGACCTTTTACGGTTCTGGGGGAAGGGATTTATTGAAGGAAGAGGTAACAGGTCCGGAGGTTGGGAGAGGGAACCGCAAAAGGCAGTTTGAGGGGGTTCTACACAGGCTTAAGTACGGGGGAGGAGCAAGGGGAAGGCACAAAACTCTGGCCAATAACGGTTAACGGGGGGAGGTACAGAAGGCGGGGAAAGGGGTACATTGAGCCAATAAGGCAAACCGAGGGTGGGGATACATACAATATAACCAGTCATGAATACAAAAGGGAATGCTTGACACGGAAACTTCTAGAACAAAGGGAGGGGCTACAAAGGATTGACATCCAGTGGGGCAGGGTTTAGGGTGAGGGACAGGGAAGGTTCCAGATAAAGGGGAGGGGTTTAGGATGACTGACTAGGACAAAGGCGGGAAAGGGAAAAACCATTATGTATTTAACTTAGGGGAAAGAAACTGGGATGAACCATCAACACAGAAGGAAAATTAACATTAAACAACACAACAATCCAGTCACTCGAGTAAGTCAGAATTGTTTGTAAAAGTATTCTTATTAAAATACATCTAGTAGTAGTATAAAGAAAAATTAACATCATGCAGTGTTACAGTGCGGGGCTTAGGAGTGGCGGGAAGAACACAGTAACATACTTCCTCCATGCAGGAGAAGAGAAGGAAGATAGCCCTTTATTTCAAATCTGGTCCTACTTTTTATAATAGACTTCGTAGGACAGAGACAAAGCACTAGCTTATTGGTCCAGACAAAGTAACATCTCTTTCCCAGGTTTTGTCATGTATCCAGCAGGTGTTTATCTTTGTTTTCAATTCTTCTCTTATGTTCACATTAGAGAAAAGTGGCTAGCTTGGGAAAAAACCCTAGATGAACCTGAGAAAGTTGGACTGGAAAAATCCTCACAAGAGGTTTTTCTGGCCCTGACAGCCACAATGCAGAGATATCAGAATCATAAAATTGTTTGGGTTGTAAGGGACCTTTAAAGGTCATCTATTTCAATCCCCCTGCAATGGGCAGGGACATCAACTAGATCAAGTTGCTCAGAGCCCTGTCCAACCTGATCTTGAATGTTGCCTGCGATGGGGCATTTAACTCTCTGGGCAATTTGTGCCAGTGTTTTACCACCATCATAAAAAATTATTCCTTATGTCCAGTCTGAATCTATGCTTTTCTAGTTTTAAAATCATTTCCCCTTGTCCTAGCACTACAGACCCTGCTAAAAAGTGTCCCCATATTTCTTATAAGTTCCATTCAAATATTGAGAGGACACAATAAGTTCTCCCTGGATCCTTCTCTAGAGGCTAAACAACCCCAACTCTCTTAGCCTTTCTTTATAGAACAAGTGTTCCATCCCTCTGATTATTTTTGTGACCCTCCACTGAATCCACTCCAATATATCCATGTCTTTTCTGTGCTGAGGACCTCAAAGCTGGATGTAGCACTCCAGGTGGGTCTCATGAGAGTGGAGTAGATACAGAATCACCTCTCTCAATCTGCTTGCCATGCTGCTTTTGATACAGCCTTGGATACAATTGGCTTTCTGAGCTGTGAGCACACATTGCTGGCTCATCTAGACTGTCATCAACCAGTACTCCAAGTCCTTCTCCTCAGTGCTGCTCTTGATCCATTCATCCCCCAGCCTGTATTGATACCAGGTGTTGCCCTGACCTAGGTGCTTTGTTGAACCTAATGGATCCACTTCCTGAGCTTGTCCAGGTCCCTCTGGATGGCACCCAGTCCCTAAAGTGTGTCAACTGTACCACTCTGTCACTGTTAGCTATATGATTAGCAATGGAAGGCGAGAGTGAAACAAAGCTACACGGTCTCCCTTCAAGATATGAAAGGGACAACTTTATTGTAACACTGCATTCCTTATAAACACTAGATCACTGAACCAAGAAGAGAATACAGCTCATTGGTTAGAGCGAGCAACACCTCTTGCACAGATGTTTTTACTGTAAGCAACAGTTCTCAAGATACACATTCTGTAAACAATAGCAGGTGCATATTATTTCTTCCTGGGAAAGCCTTTGCCTCCAGGCTAATCTCTGATAAAGCAGATGCTTTCCCAGGCTATGCATCCACACCACTCAGCTTGGTGTCCTCTGCAAAGTTGCTGAGGGTGTACTTGATACCACTGTCATTAATGAAGATATTAAACAATACTGGTCCCAATACAGACCCCTGAGGGACACCACTTGTCACCGATCTCCATTCAGACATTAAGCCATTAACTACTACTCTCTGGATGTGACCATCCAGCCAATTCTTTATCCACCACCAAATCCATCTCTCCAGTTTAAAGAGAAGGATGTTGTTGGGGACCATGTCAAAAGCCTTAAAGAAGTCCAGATAAATGACATCTGTAACCTTTCCCTTGTCCACTGATATAGTCACTCCATCATAGAAGGCCACTGCTCTCCGGGGGCAGCACATTAGGAAATAACCTTTCTGCTTTCTGCCCCCTCCGGGTAGTGTCTCCCCACCCCCCAGCTCTGGCCGCAGGGGCTGCACATCCCCCTCTCCCCCCCAGTCCCAGGGACGGGGAAGGTGGCAGCAATGGTAGAGGAGATGCAGGTGGTGGCTTCAGGGGAAAGCCCCCGTGCACCCATTGCCGACTCCCCATTATAGCTGGGGCCACCATGTCTACCTCTACTGTACTTACATCTGTAACATAGATTGGGCTAACAGGAAGGTTTTCTCTCTCTTTTCCTGTCTTTTCCTTTAAAACCATGACAAACTGCTCTTTAGATTTACGACTCTTTTGTAAATTCGGTCGGTATACAAGGAGTAAGAACAACTCCGCGTATAAAATCTCTTGCCATCGTTGTTCTGCACAGAGATGACATGATAATTTTTATGTTACATCGATTTCTAGACTTCCAAATGGAGGTCATGTCCGTCTTCCCCCTAAACCATTATAGGCCACATTTGCATACATAAATGGACTAATTCTCAACTCTCAAGAGAGATGTTTTTGGGCCTGTTGGGGGTTGAATGCTTCGCTTTTCTTTCTGTGGAATTTCTCCCATTGTTATGCTAAGTAATTGTGGCTACACCTTAAAACGACAGATAATGTTCTCTCGTAGGGGGGTGGCTGGAGGGGGAGGGGGGGGGGGGAACCGGAAAAGGAAAGGTGGGATAGGGGGGTCTGGAGCGGGGGGACTGGCTCTCGCTTGGCTCGTGGAGTGGGAAGACAACCTGGGCTCTGCTCTGGCATCTTCCCCTGTCATCCCAGCGCTGAGATCCACGCTCCCTGCCTTTGGACATCGCTCCGCGGCTCTCCCAGCTCACCCTACTACCTCCGGACACTCTGCTGAGCACCACGACCGACACCGTGAGGGGGGAGTAACTTTCCCCATCCTCTCTCTCCCCTGGGCCGCGGCCGCCATCACCCAGCCCTCTTCAACTGCGCGGGACCTGCCCTGCCCCCACAGCACCGGTAACAGCACAGGGAGACGGCCTGCGGCCAGAAGGGACTGGAGCGGAGCTAGACTGTTTCTGTTGCCAATTTTTATAGCTGTTGTTGTTTTTTTCTGCTTTTGTTAAATACCAGTAAAGAACTGTTATTCTCATCCCCATATCTCCTGCCTGAAGGTGTCTGAATTGGACCTAAAATAATTAAAAGGGAGGGGGATTGCACTCTGCATCGCAGAAAAGGGGCTCCTGCCTTTCCTTAGACCATACCTGTCTTTCAAACCGAGACAGATTTTGGCGCCCGGAACGTGGGGCATTGCCTGAGGGCATTGAGAGAGGGGTAGAAAAGGGGATAACAGTTCTTAAATTACCCAAGCTTGTGGTAGGTGACACCATGCTGTCCAGCTTACCCTGGATTGGCCTCCATGTGGTCACTGCTATATCTCTCCCATTTGCAAGCCCTTTTTTAAACATGAGTTTCATAACCAAGGTTACTGTGGCTATTATCCAGTTTATTATGTGGGTTGATCAGTTGAGGAATTCATGGATTTTTAATTTTCTCTGGAAGATGGCCACATGGATTCAGAGCTATCACACTCTAAGTGTGTGTTTCTGGGGCTACTTCAATAATGGTACTTACTGTGAGGAAGTGGCAGCAGGTGAAATTTTTTCTCAACCCATCACAGGGTTTTTGAAGTTCACCCCACCAGTCTTCAAGGGGTTCCAATCCACTTTAAATGCTAATGACATTATATTGTGGCTAGTGTTGCTTATATCCCTGTTAAACCTGTTCTATCTAACATTCAGAGATAAGGGGAGATTGACTTGGATAACAACCCTGATACCTACCCGAGGAAATAGTGATGTTACCCCAGAGCCTGATCCTATCCCAGAGACTAGGGATATTACCCCAGAGTTTGACCCTGCTCCACAGCCCACCTCGGAAAGGAACCACCCAGAATGGGTGGGGGTGCTAGCAAAGGAGATACGTGAGATGGGCCAGATGCTGAAGGAGTACCTCTCCCCAGCTGGTGAGAAACCCTCCCCCTGCCTTAAAGAGGGAGACTCTGGTGGTGCAGCAGTGGGACCCACAGATGTTACATCTGTCCAGGTTCCAGCTGAACTGCAAGGGCACTCACAGCCAGCAGCAGTTGCCCCTGTGGAAACTAGGAAGTCTAAGATGAAAACAAGGCACCTAGATAATAAGGGTCAGGAAGGGGGCCCCTCACAACCAGCAGGGGAGCCAGAAGTTGAGATCATCACCGAGTCCCTGTCATACGAGAGTCTCCGTAACCTGCGAAAAGACATTGTACGGCGGGGCCGTGAGGCTTTTACAACCTGGTTACTGCGGGTCTGGGACCTTATGGGTACAGGTGTGCAACTGGATGGTACTGAGGCAAGGAATTTGGGAGCCTTGACCCAGGACTCAGGTGTGGACCAGGTATTTGTAAGGGAGACAGGTCTCCTTTCCCTCTGGGAGCGACTTTTAATGAGTGTGAGAGAGAGATTTGTCCACAGGGAAAGAATGCAGGAGTACCACCAGAGAACACGTTGGAATACCCTTGAGGAAGGGATCCAAAAGCTGAGAGAAGTGGCAGTACTGGAGGTGCTCTTTGGGAGGGATGGACAGCATGACAATGACCCTGACAAGGTCAGGTGCACAGGGCAGATGTTGTGGAATCTGGCAAACCTGGGCCCATCTCAATATACCCCCTTTATTGCAATGATTGATGCTGATACCAACCAAGTGACAGTGGGTTCTGTTGCCAACAGGCTCAGGAATTATCAGAGTATGATGGCTGGCCCAGTGCAGGCTCATGTCTCTGCTGTGGCTAAGGACCTCAGAGAGGAGTTTAAGGAGGAGATGAAGGAGATAAGGGAAGAGGTGAGGAAGATCAGTGCAGCACCAGTGAGAGTCATGGACCCCAAAAGTAGAGCCCAACGCCCCCCAGCTAGGGAGAGAGGGTACACCCCACGTGCTGACCTGTGGTTTTTTCTACGTGACCACGGGGAAGACATGAGAAGGTGGGATGGGAAACCCACTTCCGTCCTGGCAGCACGGGTGCGCCAAATCAGGGAGGGGAACACCAACAGAGGGAACTCCACTAAAGTGAGGGTAGCCTCAGCCTCCCATGGAGGTGCAGGGTATTACAGAAGGGAGGATGATCTGTCAGATCCCCTTGAAGGAACCTCCAGTATGTATGCCCAGGAGAGAAATAATAACCAGGGCTAGAGGGGCCCTGCCTCTAGCCAGGGAGAGGCACGGGAAAACCGGATCTTTTGGACGGTGTGGATCCGATGGCCTGGCACATCAGAGCCACAGGAACACAGAGCATTGGTTGACACTGGTTCACAATGTACATTAATACCATCAGGACATGTCGGAAAGGAACCTGTTTCAATTGCTGGGGTTACAGGGGGATCTCAGGAATTGACTCTGCTGGAGGCTGAGGTGAGCCTGACTGGGAAAGAGTGGCAGAAACATCCAATTGTGACTGGCCCAGAGGCACCATGTATCCTAGGCATAGACTTCCTCAGGAATGGCTATTACAAAGACCCAAAGGGACTCAGGTGGGCTTTTGGAATAGCTGCTGTGGCAGCAGAGGGCATTAAGCAGTTGAACACCCTGCCTGGGCTATCAGAAAACCCATCTGCAGTGGGACTCCTCAGGGTGAAAGAGCAACAGGTGCCAATTGCTACCTCAACAGTGCACCGCCGGCAGTACCGGACGAATCGAGATGCCGTGATCCCCATCCACAAGATGATCCGTGAGCTGGAGAGCCAAGGGGTGGTCAGCAAAACCCACTCACCCTTCAACAGCCCCATCTGGCCTGTGCGTAAATCGGAAGGAGAATGGAGATTGACAGTGGACTATCGTGCACTGAATGAGGTGACTCCACCGCTGAGCGCTGCCGTGCCGGACATGCTGGAACTGCAGTACGAGCTGGAGTCCAAGGCAGCAAAGTGGTACGCCACCATTGACATCGCCAATGCATTCTTCTCCATTCCTCTGGCAGCAGAGTGCAGGCCTCAGTTCGCTTTCACCTGGAGGGGTGTGCAATACACGTGGAACCGACTGCCCCAGGGGTGGAAACACAGCCCCACCATCTGTCATGGGCTGATCCAGGCTACACTGGAGAAGGGTGGAGCTCCAGAACATCTGCAGTACATTGATGACATCATTGTGTGGGGGGATACGGCAATGGAAGTATTTCAGAAAGGAGAAAAGATCATTGAGATTCTGCTGGGAGCCGGCTTCGCCATTAAAAAGAGCAAAGTCAAAGGGCCTGCCCAAGAGATCCAGTTCCTGGGAGTAAAGTGGCAAGATGGACGGCGCCAGATCCCCAGTGAGGTCATCAATAAGATCACTGCAATGTCTCCACCAACCAGCAAGAAGGAAACACAAGCCTTCCTAGGTGCCATAGGCTTTTGGAGAATGCACATTCCTGAGTACAGCCAGATTGTGAGCCCTCTTTACCTGGTCACCCGCAAGAAGAACGATTTCCACTGGGGCCCTGAGCAGCAGCAAGCCTTTGCCCAGATCAAGCAGGAGATTGCTCATGCTGTAGCCCTTGGCCCAGTCAGGACGGGACCAGATGTGAAGAACGTGCTCTACTCTGCAGCCGGGAACCATGGTCTGTCCTGGAGCCTTTGGCAGAAGGTGCCTGGTGAGACGCGAGGCCGACCACTGGGGTTCTGGAGCCGAAGCTACAGAGGGTCCGAGGCCAACTACACTCCAACGGAGAGGGAGATCTTGGCCGCCTATGAAGGGGTCCAAGCAGCCTCAGAGGTGGTTGGCACAGAAACACAACTCCTCCTGGCACCCCGACTGCCAGTGCTGAGCTGGATGTTTAAAGGAAAGGTTCCCTCAACCCACCATGCCACTGACGCCACATGGAGTAAATGGATTGCCCTCATCACACAACGTGCCCGTATTGGAAACCCGAATCGCCCTGGGATTTTGGAGATTATTACCAACTGGCCGGAAGGGGAAGACTTTGGCCTTGCCGACGAAGAGGAACAGGAACAGGTGACCCGGGCCGAAGAAGCCCCACCGTATAACCAACTGCCAGCAGATGAAACATGCTATGCTCTTTTCACTGATGGTTCCTGCCGCATCGTGGGGATGAACCGGAAGTGGAAAGCAGCCGTATGGAGCCCCACACGACAGGTTGCACAAGCTACCGAAGGAGAAGGTGGATCGAGTCAACTTGCTGAACTCAAAGCTGTTCAGCTGGCCCTGGACATTGCTGAAAGAGAGAAGTGGCCAAAACTCTACCTTTACACTGATTCATGGATGGTAGCCAATGCTCTGTGGGGATGGCTGGAAAGGTGGAAAAAGGCTAACTGGCAACGTAGGGGAAAACCAATCTGGGCTGCCAATGAATGGAAAGACATTGCCACCCGGGTAGAGAAGTTGCCTGTGAAAGTCCGTCACGTAGATGCCCATGTCCCCAAGAGTCGGGCTAATGAGGAACACCGACACAATGAGCAGGTAGATCAGGCTGCACAGATAGAGGTGTCGCAGATAGATTTAGACTGGCAGCACAAGGGAGAGTTGTTCCTGGCTCGATGGGCCCATGATGCCTCAGGTCATCAGGGCAGAGATGCCACATATAAGTGGGCACGAGACCGAGGGGTGGATCTAACCATGGACAGTATTTCCCAAGTTATCCATGACTGTGAGACATGCGCTGCCATCAAGCAAGCCAAGCGGGTGAAGCCCCTCTGGTATGGGGGGCGATGGTCCAAATATAAGTATGGAGAGGCCTGGCAGATTGACTACATCACACTGCCTCAAACCCGCCAGGGCAAGCGCTATGTACTGACCATGGTGGAAGCCACCACTGGATGGTTGGAGACCTACCCTGTGCCTCATGCCACTGCTCGGAACACCATCCTGGGCCTGGAAAAACAAGTTCTTTGGAGGCATGGTACCCCTGAGAGAATTGAGTCAGACAATGGGACTCATTTCAAGAACAGCCTTATAAACACCTGGGCTAGAGAACACGGCATTGAGTGGGTGTACCATATCCCCTACCATGCACCAGCTGCAGGGAAAGTTGAACGGTGCAATGGCCTGCTTAAAACCACCTTGAAGGCACTGGGTGGGGGAACTTACAAGAACTGGGAGATTAATCTACCAAAGGCCACCTGGTTAGTGAACACCCGAGGTTCCACTAACCGAGCAGGCCCTGCCCAATCTGAGCCCTTGGGAATATCGAATGGAGATAAGGTTCCAGTGGTACACATGAGAGGTATGCTAGGAAAAACTGTTTGGGTGAATCCTGCCTCCAGCAAAGACAATCCCATCCATGGAGTTGTATTCGCTCAAGGACCAGGTTGCACCTGGTGGGTGATGCAAAAGAATGGAGAGACCAGATGCATACCCCAAGGAGACCTTGTTTTAGGGTGAAATACCTATAGTACTGTGCCTATGTCTCTAACTGCATGTATGTATATATAATGTAACAGTTTAATTTGATATAGCATATTAGTATGGGAGAAATTCAGGGGTGGATAATGTTGGGGGTTGAATGCTTCGCTTTTCTTTCTGTGGAATTTCTCCCATTGTTATGCTAAGTAATTGTGGCTACACCTTAAAACGACAGATAATGTTCTCTCGTAGGGGGGTGGCTGGAGGGGGAGGTGGGGGGGGAACCGGAAAAGGAAAGGTGGGATAGGGGGGTCTGGAGCGGGGGGACTGGCTCTCGCTTGGCTCGTGGAGTGGGAAGACAACCTGGGCTCTGCTCTGGCATCTTCCCCTGTCATCCCAGCGCTGAGATCCACGCTCCCTGCCTTTGGACATCGCTCCGCGGCTCTCCCAGCTCACCCTACTACCTCCGGACACTCTGCTGAGCACCACGACCGACACCGTGAGGGGGGAGTAACTTTCCCCATCCTCTCTCTCCCCTGGGCCGCGGCCGCCATCACCCAGCCCTCTTCAACTGCGCGGGACCTGCCCTGCCCCCACAGCACCGGTAACAGCACAGGGAGACGGCCTGCGGCCAGAAGGGACTGGAGCGGAGCTAGACTGTTTCTGTTGCCAATTTTTATAGCTGTTGTTGTTTTTTTCTGCTTTTGTTAAATACCAGTAAAGAACTGTTATTCTCATCCCCATATCTCCTGCCTGAAGGTGTCTGAATTGGACCTAAAATAATTAAAAGGGAGGGGGATTGCACTCTGCATCGCAGAAAAGGGGCTCCTGCCTTTCCTTAGACCATACCTGTCTTTCAAACCGAGACAGGGCCCATAAGAGCACATATGGTACCTGAGATCCAAATGCCAACAGCACCAGCATCACCTGGCCACAGGTAAAGCTATGCAATTACATTCTTAAGGCAGTACCTGTTCCCGAAACCACAATGATGGCAACTTTGGTCACAGACAGACAGAACCACTGCCTGCTGGAAGCGAGGGAGAAGGAATGAAGAAAACTAATCAAAGTCCCCTTGCCCTGGGCCCCCCGGCCCCTACCCTGCACTAAACACAACAAAAAGAAACCTACAGGAGATCTCCAAATACAAAGACCACAAATGCTAGCAACAAAATACCACTTTTATTGCCTATGAGTTACCTTTGCTTTTGCTCTGAATTCTGGAACCTCTGGCATTTCTTGGATGGCCAAGAAAAGCCCCCTTCAAAATGTGGCAGGAGAGGGGGTAGCTGGATATGTTTTGGTCCAAGAAGCTTTGTTCAGAAGTCCCCTCTGTCCTGGAGGACTCGGCACAAAGCTGTTGCCTTTGAGTCCCTAAAATCAAAAGCCAAACAAGGGTAGGTGATAAAAAGCAGTTACCATTTAATGAAGGTCCCTCCAAGTGCACAACATGCATGCCGAAAATGTGTCACAAATACACATATGATACAGGGCTTTTACACTCTTATAATTTGGCAAATTAGCATAATTGACAAGAATCCCCAATAAGAAGTAGAGTTAATGAAGTAATTCCCTCTCTTGGTTCAACCCCCTCTGAATGCCCCCTCCTTGCTCTACCTTGCTTATGTCTAATGCGTGGCAAAGTGTCTTGGGAAGGTGACTTGGCCTTGGTTCTCAGAAGAAGCAAGATTAGAACAAGCCTTCAGGAATTTGTTTGTCTAATAGGAAAAGTACTGGAGTTAGCTAGGAACTATATAACTATATAACTATATAACTATATAACTATATAACTATATAACTATATAACTATATAACTATATAACTATATAACTATATAACTATATAACTATATAATAGTAGTCAAAGGAGCTATGAATATATTTGAAGAATATATTAAGCAAAAATCATTTTGGCATCAATAAAACTCAAAGTTTTTCCAATGACACCAGCCTCAGAGCCACCCGTTGATGTGATGGATCTGCCTGTTCCCTTCAATATTATTCCTTACTACTGAAAGGATTGAGAAGAATACTCCCTGTGCTCCTGATTCTTCAACCAATCATCCCGAAGCCCTGACATCTATTTTGATTGCCCTTGGACTTCTATTTGTTCTCTTATTACTGACTTGAAGAACCAATAATGGGCAAAAATCAGAAGGCCTTACTAGAACCTTACTAAAGGTTGGAATAGGTCAAATATGTTGTTATCCAACCTGCACATTTTGGTCTGTATTTTGTCTTATATAAACTTTTTTGTAATGAGATATGGTTTCAAAACAGTGAGGGCTCCCCATATTCGTGGCTTCATGGACTGTGGTTCTACAGGAGCTGAGACAGGGTAGCTGCCATGTTCACCCTTATTGTTTATAGCCTGAATGCAGGCTGCCTTTGTAACAGCAGTAAAAAGTTCATTTAATAATTGCATAGGGATAGCAGTGGGTTCTTTTCATTCTTGAGGATTTATGCTCCCTGCTCAATAAGCTATTTGGCATATGATAGAATATGGTTCATTGTTAAGGTCTGGTCCCCTGTTAAAAATACTCTTGGTCCCCAAAAGCTGTTGTAGTGGTTTGACCCTGGCTGGATGCCAGGCACCTAACAGAGTCGCTCTATTACTCCCCTCCAGAAGTAGACAGGGGAGAGAAAAAATAATTAAGGGTTCATAAGTTAAGGACTGGGAGAGATCACTCACTGAATACCATCACAGGCAAAACAGACTGAATTTGGGGATATTAATTGAATTTATTGCCAACAAAATCAGAGCAGGATAATGAGAAGTTAAAACAGTTCTTAACACCTTCCCCTGACCTCTCCCTCTTTCCCAGGCTTTACCTCCTTCCCCCAAGTGGCATAGGGAGATGGAGAATGGGGATCACGGTCAGTTTATCACACGTTTCTGCCGCTGGTCAGGGAGGGGAGTGCTTCCTCTGCTTCAGCATGGGGTCCTGCCCATGGGAGACAGTCCTCCATGAACTTCTCCAACATGAGTCCATCCCATGAGCAACAATTCTCCATTAATTGCTGCAATGTGGGTCCCTTTCTACAGGGTGCAGTCCTTCAGTCACAGTGTGCTCCAGCTTGGGTTCCTGTTGGGGGTTGGTTTTTTCCTTTCCTCTCTGTGGAATTTTTTCCCATTGACATGCTAAGAAGTATTGATGGCTAGGCCCTAGAACTGATGGCTAGTGATAGGGGGAGACTTTCTTTTTTTTTTTTTTCCGAGTTTCTCTCTTAGGAGAGGGGGGGGGAAAGGGGGGGAAGACCGTGAGATCAGGAGCAGGTAAAGGAGGGCAGAGGCACTTGCCTCTGCTGCTACCCCCACCCCCGTCATCCCAACGTCGTGGGGCTGCCTCTTCTGGTGTTGCACACCACACCCCTGCTAGGATGCTCTCCTGCTTCAGCCTGCCATCTTCAAGCATCCTGTTGGAGCACCAGGACCGACACTCCAAGGATCCATGAGCCGAGTGTCTCCTCCACCCTTCCCATCTGGGACACAGCTGCCATCACCCCCAAGCACTCCTGCAGCCATGCAGGATCACCGCATCTGCCCCTGTCCACTGGGAGCCAGCTGGCACTCTGCCAACTGGGACAGTAACTGCTCCAGAGGGGAAAGGTGTCCACAACCAAAAGAACTGTTGCTGGGTTCCTGTTCTGTTTGTTGTTAATTTCATAGTTGTTTAGTTTGCTTTGTTATATATATATATATATATATATATATATATACTAGTAAAGACCTGTTATTCCTACCCCCATATCTTTACCCGAGAGCCCCTTAATTCCAAAATTATACTAATTCAGAGGGAGGTATTTATTGGCTTCATTTCGACGGAAGGCCCTGCTCTTCCCTAGCACACACCGGTCTTTTCAAACCAGGACAGTCCCTCACAGGATCACAAGTCCTACCAGGAAGCCTGCTCCAGTGTGGGCTCCTCTCTCCATGAGTCAGCAGGTCCATCCCAGGAGCCTGGTCCAGCATGAGCTTCCCACAGGGTCACAGCCTCCTCTCAGGCATCTACCTGCTCCAGCATGGGTCTCCTCTATGGGCCGCAGGTAGTTCTCTGCATCCTCATTGTCCTTCAGGGGCTGCAGGGGCACAGCTGCTTCACCATGGTCTGCACCATGAGCTGCAGGGGAATCTCAGCTCCATTGCCTGGAGCACGTCCTCCCCCTCCTTCGTCCTTGACCTTGTGTTATAGTTTAGGTTTGCTAATTTCAATGTACTCATTTTCTGTTGTGAGATAGAATTAGAAGCAAAAGCAAGGCAGGCCTAAAACTTAAAAGGGTACAAAAAAAACTTTATCAACAACATAAAGAAATAATAAATTCAGAATAAGATCTTCAGACCACTCCCTCCTCCCCCCTCCCATGATGCCTAGAGGAGCTGGAACAGAGCCTACACAGAGTTAAGGGGAATAAAATGGAAATTTATTGAGAAACCTTCAAAGGCCACACCCTGGCAGTACCAGTGCCACAGTCATGGCCCCTACCTGGATGGCTCCGAAATGGAAGCAAAAGAGGGCTTCGTCATGGGATCTTACATCTTTATAGGTTTTAGTTCATTTGCATGCAGGAGTCAACTGCCTAATTAATAGTCTCAAATTGTGAAATTTCGTCCTCCTTGCTTGCTTGCTTGCCTGCCCTCCACTTTTCACGTTGTTTATGCTTAGGGCCTGAAGTTTGAAGAAATTGTCCTTGAGTCCTTAGCTGGAATAGGACTGTTTTGTCTTCACCACCCAAGCACAACAGAAAAGCACACCCAAGCAGAACAGAAAAATGTAAAACTTAAGGCATCAATTTCCCCCCTTTAGAGGCTCGACAAGGCCTCTACTTTGTCGAGTGTCTATTTTAAATATTACTGACAAGTATTTAATGACAGATGTGTCTAATAATAATAAATATCTAACATTAGATAAATATATAATAGTAAATACATACTTAAACATAAAGCTAATAACAAAAAATATCTAATAAGAATAATATATTATGCAATCAAATATTATATATATAAAAAGAATAGTAATTGGACACATTGGACACAGAAGAGGAACCACTTAAAATATATTCTCATTTTCATCAGTCTTTGTTGTTACAATTGTTCAGGAGCAGAAGCTTTCTTAATTCTGGAGTAGTGAATCCAGGGTCCTCTGCCAGCAACTTTGACTGCAGTGAAGGTGGTTAGCAGGACTTTAAATGGTCCTTTCCACTTGGTTTGCAGAGGATCACTGTCCCACCACTTCACATAGACACAGTCTCCAGGCTGGAACGGATGTGCAAGTGTGTCCAGTCCTATGGGTCTCCATAGCACAATGTAACTCTGGAGCTTCTGCAAAGTGGAACTTAAAGCCATTAAGTAACACTGTAAATCATGTTTCCCCTTCATATGAATTTCACCTGGAATATGTGGGATTTCATATGGTCTACCATATAATATTTCATAGGGACTAATGTTATCCCTCCATCTGAGTTGCATATGAATTCTCAGCAAAGCTATTAGATAAGGTCTGAACCCATGTCATGGATGTTTCCTGAAAAATTTTACTAATTTGTCTTTTGAGAGTCCCATTCATACGTTCAACTTAACCACTCACCTGGGGTCTATAAGGGATATGCAGATCCCAAATAATTCCCAAAATCCGACTAACTTCTTTAACCACTGTAGCAACAAAGAGTGGTCCCCTATCTGATGACATTCCCAAGGGAACCCCGAACCTTGGAATTATATGATTAAACAAAACTTTCACCACTTCCTTGGCTGTGTTAGTGCCACAGGGGTAAGCTTCCAGCCATCCACTGAAGGTGTCAACTAATACCAGTATGTACCGGATCCTTCTTTGTGTGGTAACTCCGCAAAATCTGTGTCGTAGGTTACAATGTAAAGATCTGCCCAAAAGTATATATTCTATTACCATCTGTTAAAACCAGGTGGGGCAGTGATCCTTATAGCTGTGGGAGATATCCTCTGCTGATGGGCCATCTGTTAAAAACCAGGTGGAGTGGTCATCTTTATCTGTTCCACAACCCATCCTTCCTCCAGGAGGATATCTTCTGTTAATGGGCCACTGAGTCTCACTGCATGACTGATAAAATTCCATCATCCCATTGGGAGATGCTCCAGCCAGGGGGAAGAACCAAGCCTTTCCTATGTAGATAAAAACTGAGATTTGGAACACCAAAGCAGCCTTTTTCCACTGGATCCCAGAGGAAAAGATGACCTTTCCACATCATCACTGGACCTTCGGAGGAAAACTGCACCCTTCTACAGGACCACTGCTTCAACTGAAGCATCTGTCACTCCAGGAAGACTGCAGCCACCATTTAATCGGACTGCTACCAACACCCTGTCTGACAGGGTGTCAGGTTGTATTCTGACTCTGTCAGTGGTTTTCTTTTGTACTATTGCATGTATTATATTTTTTCTCTTTTTTCCTATTAAATTGTATTTCTGACTTGGAGTGTCTCACTGGTTTTGCTTTCAAACCAGTACAATTTGCCAGTAATCCCCAGGAAGATCCCCTGCATTTGTTACTCCTAATACAACTCTCTTGTGTCAGAGTTGTTTTTACAGCAAATTTCACATTTACTTATTACTGATTGCATAATATTAGTCATTCCCTTTCCTATTACTACTTTTTTTAGATGTTTCAAAAGTTTTTCAGCCTGGAAATGTGTGGTTTCATGTTCTCTTTGAACTAACTTCCGAAGGATCAGGGGTGGGACTACCACCTGGTTTGCTGGTGTAACAGCCCATCCACTTTCCATGATTTCAGCTTTAAGGAATTTAATTAGTTTGTGGTCCGCTTGGTCATATCTTGGGGTGTAAGCAGACAAATCAATCTCTTTCTGCAGAATCACTGTGAGAATACCTTTTTCTGCAATCCTGTTACTGGTGAGGAGAGCCTCCGTGAGGCCCCGAAACTGCTCAGGCAGTTCTCAGCAACAAGGCACGTTTGCAAGCCTTGACTGGATAGAATTAGGGTTCACAAAGTGCCTCTTGAGCCAGCAGAGATAAGAGACCAAGAAGTGACGAGAGGAAAGTTCCATAGAGTTTATTTCTTCTATGAAGGGAGTCCAGTCTAGCAAATCCACTGGGAGGGGTTTCTAAGGGGTCTTTATGGGGTTTAAGGGTTTTACATTTTGCACCATCTACCAAGGGAATTCTATAACTAACCAATCTACAAATGGCTTTAGGGGAGAAATTAACCAATAATCTAAGAGGAAAATAAACCACTAATATTACAGAAAGATAACACAGGGGTCTACAAGGGGGGGGCAAAATACTTCTTGGTATTAGTCACTCTAAGCAAGCAATTTCTTATCTTTAAGGTATTGTCTTCCTTGGGGCCCCTTCCAGGGACTTAGAGAGGGTTTCTGCTTCAGAAATGGTTTCTACTCCCTCCACACAATCCTTCTTGCTGTATAATCAGCAAAGCAATTTCCCAGTTCTGGAGTGGATTTTCCCTTTTGTTGACCTCTACAATGGATGATAGCTACTTCTGCGGGCTTTTTAATGGTCTCTAAGAGGGCGAGTATTTGCTCAGCATGCTTGATCTGATTACCTTGAGCATTCTGTCTCCTTCCAGATGGCTCCATGCGCGTGGACAACACTAAATGCATGTTTTGAGTTAGTCCATATATTTACCTTTTTTCCCTCTCTCAAGTCTAGGGCTCCTGTCAGTGCAACCAGGTCAGCCTTCTGTGATGACACATCTGCTGACAGGGTCATTGAATCGATCACCTTGTCCTGTGTGGTCACTGTTGTAAGAGATGGCCCAGAGTTTCCCTTATTTGTCTCATGACCGTAACAAGAACAGAGACTGCAACCCCGAGGACCCCACTAGATTTGACAGAGAGGAGTTCTGGCCTGGTCGAGGAGGATGCTTGCCAAGTGAATGTTTGCAGGTGCACTGTGCTTGTTGTGCTATGCTGCCATGGTATGTTGTATTGCACTGTTTGTTTTACAAGTTGCACTGTTCATGGTTTTATATTGCACTGTTATGTTTATAAATTGCACTGAGAAAATGGTTTGCCTTGTATCTCCCTGAGGCTTGTGAAGTTGGTTCAGTCCTTCCTTAGCTCCTCCCAGTCGGCGGTGTTCCATTGGTCACGGATCTGTTCCTCCCCTTCTCTTTCCCTGAGTTAAAAAGTGCCTGCCATCTTCCCTCACTCTTTCTCCTTTTGCCATGTGGACAGAATAAACTGTGGATCACCTTCCCATGGGAGAAACAAGCCTTCTTTGGTTTTTTTTTGCCTTTGTCTATGAGGATTTCCCACCCCTCTCTAGTCCAGAGCTAGCCAGAGGACCGGAGAGGAAAAAGGGATTTGCCTCAGCTGGAACTCCAAACGTGGGGCTTCCCATACGGTTAGAGGCCCCACGAGAAAGTTTCAGCCTCCTCCATGTTCCCGCCCTGCATGACGTCATCCTGCAACCCTGCCCTCATGTCTTGTAATCCTGGTTCCCATGGTTGCCCCTCCCTCCCGGGTGGCTCCACCCCCTCTCATGTTCTAGTTTCCCATGCCCCGCCTCCTGGTTGCCACAGAAGTGAGGGCCGGGGGTGCGGCACTCCACTTACTGGTTCCCACACGGAGTGGAGGGAGGAGTGGTCTTCCTCCCGATTGCCACCAGGATGGGGGGGGGACCCCTCCCGGTTCCCATGGGGGGTGGGAGAGCGGGAGGGGGGAAGAGATGCTTTACCTCTTGGTCCCCATGGCGAGGGGGTGGGGGGTCTGCCTCCCGTCTCCCGTGCAGGAGGGAGGTGGTGTGCCATCTGTCCCAGTGGACAGTGGGGTGGACCCTTTCCCAATCCCAGTGCAGGAGGAGGTGAGCCACATCCCAGTTGCCGCAGGGGCAAGGGCGGGGAATGCAGTGCCCCACTTCCCGGTTCCCACGGGGCATGGGGAGGCTGGGTGCCTCCCTTTTCCCACGGGGTGGGGGCGGAGCCACCTCCCCATTCCGGCAGGGAGGTGGGTAGGCCCCTTCCTGGTCCCAACAGTGGTGGGGGCAGGGGAGGGACTCCGGGGGGTGGTATCCTGGAAATCAAAGCCAGGTAGAGGAAGCCATACCCTCAGCTGCCCCTGTCATATATACTGGTAAGAGAAATGGAATTAGAACCTATCAGCCTTTCTCCTACCAAAACAAAAAGGAAATTTGTAAGACTCAAATGGAGTTTGGCAGAGGTAGTGGGATCTTTAAGGGAATGTTGCAAGCTACCCTAACATCCCACAAATTAGTCCCGGCCAACCTCCGAGATCTCTTCCAGTGTCTCCTAATCCCCTCAGAGTTTGACCTCTGGGAAAACACTTGGAAGCGATCTCTGAAGGGACTCCTGGGGGAACTTAAACAGAACACCCAGGGTTCAACAAATGCAGATGGAAATTACATTACCTATGAACATCTATGTGGTGAAGGAGAGTGGGCTAACCCTTAGGACCAAGCTCGGGTGTTACCCAAATTCATTCTAGATAAAATCTGAGGGGTGGCAAAAAAGGCTTTTAACCAATTACCAAAGGTTGAAACTAAAGGTAGTTATATTAATATTAAACAATATTCCTCAGAAAGTTTCTTGCAGTGTTTGGACTGCCTTTGTGCACAAGTGGAAAGACAAGTAGACGATCCAGTGGTACAGGCAGAACTTATTAAAGAGATGGCTCAGAGAAATGCGAATGAAGCCTGCAGTAGGGTAAGCCTAGGTCTGCCAATCGATCCTCCTCCTACCCTAACACAGATGATCGAAGCCTGTGCTAAGAAAACAGAATTCTTCTGTGCACCAGAGAGGAAGCTAGGACTGGCAAACCTGAAGACTGCAGCAGCAGTAACGTCAGGAGTGAAAAGGTGACCAATGTCACCAGATCAGCTCCAACATGTCATCTGCTTTCAGTGCAAGAAGCCAGGACACTTTGCCAGAGACTGTCCTGAAAGCCAGCAACACAAGGAGAAAAATCAGAAACGACACACCAACAAACAAAAAAACCTAAGACCTGAGCGTGGACCCACCCAGCGTCATGGTATAAATACAGCGGGCTCCACAGTGGGGAAAGCCTCTCCCTTAAGAAAAAAGGGAGAGGAAGGGAAGCAGGATACAGGACAGTTGGAAAATAAAAATGACAAACGTTTACTTAACAAAGTTTGGCAAACTCATGGGAGTTTCAGACTCATGACTTCCAAAGCTTTTCTGTTTAGATCTACCTGTTGGATGGTCATTGCAGTGGACCTACCGGACAGCTCATAGGAAGTGATGATAAACCACACGGGACTGGACAGCAGTGAGTATTTTGTTATCGGGGACACTGCACACTCACCCCTGGAGATTGAGATGGCTCCCATGACCATCAAGTAAGGTATAACTCACCTCATTCTCCTGGAGTGCTGCCCTCAGCCACCCTTCTATTTGGCCAAGGGACAAATCCTTGCCCAGGCCATTCCCATTCCAATGGAGGTTCCAGTAGATGAAAAAGCACCTGAAGTCTACTGGGCAGAAGTGGTTGGTGAGAACAAACCCTTTATGGGATGCAACCTAACCCGTGGGTCAGACCATCTCCACGTGGAAGGGTTGCTTGACACGGGGGCAGATGTGACGATCATAACTGAAAGGATGTGGCCGTCACATCGGGAGTTGCAGCCGATAGCTGGCAAAATCCAAGGTGTAGGAGAGGTCAAATTGGCAAAGATCTCAAAAAGCTTTGTACAAATTGAAGAGCAGGATGGAAAATTGGCCAGTGTCCATCCGTTTGTCACTGATTACAAGTGCCCCCCATGGGGGAGAAACACCATGTCCCAGTGGGGGGTCAAATTAGTTATCCCTAAGACTCCCCAGGATTTTTAGAGTCGGCCACTGTGGAGTGCCCTACCCACAAGTTAACATGGCTGGATGACACCCCAAGATGGGTAGGTCAGTGGCCATTAAGTAAGGAAAGGTTTAAGGTGCTCGCGGAGCTTGTGGAGGAGCAATTAGCAAAAGGCCACGTAGAAGGGACAACTAGCCCCTGGAATTTCCCAGTCTTAGTGATTAAGAAGCTGGGGAAAGAAAAGTGGTAGCTCCTCCATGACCTCCGGGAAATAAAAAAGGTAATTGAGGACATGGGGTCACTCCAACCTGGGATACCTTCCCCAACGATACTTCCCCGAAATTGGAAATTGGCTGTCCTGGATATCAAGGACTGTTGTTTCCAACTTCCCCTAAACCCAGAAGATGCCCCTTGGTTTGCCTTCTCTGTTCCTACCGTCACTCAAGAAGCCCCAATGAAGCGCTACTACTGGAAAGTATTGCTGCAAGGCATTAAGTGCAGTCCTTCCATCTTCCAGTGGTACGTGGCCTCATTGCTGTCCCGGGCGCGTGCCGAAAAAAGAGAGGCCATCATCCTCCACTACATGGATGACATGCTTGTGTGCGCCCCGATGACTCTATACTCCAATACACATTTGACCTAGTAGTTAAAACTTTAACTTCTACTGGATTCCAACTGAAGGAAGACAAAGTCCAAAGGATGCCACCTTGGAAGTACCTGGGCTTAGAGATCACTGTACAGACCGTTGTTCCACAGAAATTGGAAATTGTTAGTGATCCGAAAACCCTAGCAGTTCTCCATTCCCTGTGTGGGTCTTTGAACCAGATCAGGCCCTGGTTAGGCCTCACCAATGAGGACGTAAGCCCCCTTCTCAATTTATTGAAGGGGGAGAGAGAGCTGGTCTCTTCCATTCCAGGGAACTGACCCAGAGGCAAAAGCCTCAATCCAAAAGGCACAGAAGGCTTTGGCCCAGAGGCAGAGTTGCTTTCAAATTCATTGTCCTGGGAAAGCTGCCACACTTGCATGGTTTAATATTCCAATTGGTCAAAAGGCAGAAAGATCCACTTGTCATCATAGAGTGGGTTTTCCTCTCCCAATAATGATCCAAGACCATCACAAAGCCATAAGAGCTGATGGCTCAGCTGATCAGGAAAGCCAGGGTAAGACTGTGTGAGCTGGCTGGTTGTGACTTTGTGTGTATTCACCTCCCCATCAAACTTTCTAAGGAGGGAAAAAACTGTCCGGAGAAGTTGACCAAAGAGATGTTTGAGCACCTGCTCCAGAACAATGCCAACCTCCAGTTATCTCTAGACAGCTACAGTGGACAAATATCAGTCCACACCCCATTACACAAGCTGTTTAATGAGGAATTCCACCTCATTCCTCGTGAGAAAAGGAGCCGTAGGCCACTCAAAGCTCTCACAGTGTTCACTGATGCGTCGGGGGCATCCCACAAGTCGGTGATGACTTGGAGAAATCCCCAGACTCAGCATTGGGAAGCTGATGTTGAGTTTGTGGAGGGGTCGCCCCAGGTCGTCGAACTGGCCTCAGTCCTGAGAGCCTTTGAGAAGTTCTCAGAGCCAATTAATTTGATAACTGCCTACGTGGCGGGGGTAGTGTCCAGGGCGGAGCAGGCAGTTCTCAAAGAGATAGAGAACAAGCATCGCTTCAGGTTGCTCTCAAAACTAATTTATTTAGTTTCGCATAGAGACCATGCATTCTATGTGATGCACGTAAGGTCACATAACAATTTGCCAGGCTAAATCACCGAAGGGAATCGTAAAGCAGACTCCCTTGCCCCCCCAGCTGAAAAGGCACACCTCCCAGACATCTTCCAACAGGCAGAGCTGAGCAGTTACATTAGAATGTGCCAGGTCTCATCCCTCAGTTCCAACTAACACGGAGTCAGGCCCGGGCCATTGTGGCTATCTGTCCCAGTTGCCAGCTCCAGGCTATGCCATTGCTGGGTGTTGGGGTTAACTCCAGAGGCCTTGGGAGCTGCAAAGTGTGGAAGGCAGTCGTAACACACATTCCCAGTTTTGGTTGCCTCAAATATGTACATACAAGCATTTACGCATATTCAGGTGTGATTTATGCCTCTGCCCACACAGGAGAAAGGGCTGTGCATGCCAAACAACACCTAGTGCAAGCCTTTTCAGTGCTGGGGATCCCTTGGGAAATCAAGACCGATAATGGCCCAGCATATACATCCAAGGAATTCCTAGAGTTTGTCCAGCAGTGCGGAGTGGAATATAAAACTGGCGTCCCCCACTCCCCCACAGGCCAAGGTGTGGCTGAGCATGCCCATCAGACGCTCAAGCAAGTCTTGACTAGACAGAGCAGTTCAACAGTGTGGATGTCACCACAACAAAAGCTCTGCAAAGCCATGTTTACCATCACTTTTCTAAATTGTTCATTTGAAAATATGAATCCTCTGGTGGTACGTCACTTTAACAGCAGTGATCAGTTTGAGTTGTCCCAGCGTCCACCTGTCCTAATTAGGGACTCAGAAACTTGGGAGACCAAGGGCCCTTATGAACTTGTTACCTGGAGGTGTGGCTACGAGGGCGTACCCACCCCCTCAGGGCCACATTGGATACCCCAAAAATGGGTAAAACCTTTCGTCCCCAAAAATCCAGCTCCAGCAGATGGGGATGAGAAGCAAGTAACAGTTGATTCAAAAAGAAGGAGGAGAGAAAACCTTCCTGAGATCTGGTTCCATTCTGGCAGACACCCTGACTTTAATATGCTTTAAGATGTTTGTTTTTCCTTTTTAGAAAAACCTACCTCCACCCAACCTTGCAATAAGCCCCATCCAAGTTCTCATCCTGTTCTCACTGAGCAGTCTGACAGCCATGTGGATTGTCCCTCAGCCATGCCAAAACATCTGGGTGACCCCGGCACAGACACTCCAATGCCAGGAATTTGAAAAACTTTGTTGCATGAACCTGACCTCAAAGGCTCCCAACATCCACGCAGCCCTCTGAGACATGAAAAGCTTGATTGGACAAGTGAAGCAAGAAACTGAGGATTGGTTCAGTGAACTGTTCAAAGGCTGGGGACTCACGAGGTGGTGGACTTCAATAGTTAAGACAATTTTGTCATTTTTTGTTGTTCTTTTCCTTATACTGTTGGCATTCGGAATTCTACATTCTTAATTTTCAAAGTAATCACTGCCTTAATTTCTGCTACCTCAGAAGTCAACCACATGGAGTTAACAAACCATAAACAGTCTAACTTGCCCACAAATCATAAGTGGTGGGCAAATCCATATTCTGAATCAGAATAAGTCTGACGTCTTTCTTTTAAATTTACTTAACAAAAAAGGGGGAGATGTTGTATTGCACTGTTTGTTTTGTAAGTTGCACTGTTCAAAGTTTTATATTGCACTGTTATGTTTATAAATTGCACTGAGAAAGTGGTTTGCCTTGTATCTCCCCGAGGCTTGTGAAGTTGGTTCAGTCCTTCCTTAGCCTCTCCCTGTCAGCGGTGTCCCATTGGTCACAGGTCTGTTCCTCCCCTTTCCCTGAGTTTAAAAGTGCCCGCCATCTTCCCTCACTCTCTCTTTCTCCTTTCACCATGTGGAGAGAATAAACTGTGGATCGCCTTCCCAAGGGAGAAAAGAGCCTTCTTTGGTTTTTTGCCTTTGTCTATGATGATTTTCCACCCCTCTCTAGTTCAGAGCTAGCCAGAGGACCGGAAAGGAAAAATGGATTCACCTCAATGGTACACTGCTCATGTGTTCTGTACATCTACACCTGCTTCTCACAGCACCTCACAATAGTCCATCAATCTTCCCACCTCTTGACCAGAAGCCACTCACTTTGGAAAAGGACTATAAAAAAGTGACTCTCTGGAGAAGCCTTTGAGATCTCCCCATGGATGGAAGACTTATCTATTGGCTGAGGACCATGAGGACGTCCATCTCATCTGTTGGTAGCTATTTCCCCATTCCCCCTCTTTTTCTCTCTATACTTTGTTTCCTATATCTCTCCCATCTATCGCATACTATGTTGTTAGCATTCAATAAAAATGCATTGCTGAGAGTAAACTGATTTTGTCCCCTGCTGTGTCTTTTGCACCCCTGAGATCAAACGAACAATCATGACCCTCGCCTGTGTTGGCAGATCATGACATTAAATTGGCATCAGGGACAGGATTTCTGACAGACAGAAGAGGTTGCAAGGTTGTGTGTAGTCTGTAATAGGGGAAGGATGTATTGCCACCTCGAAAGGGGCAGGCTTGTCTAGAAAGCAAGGGGGGCAATTTCAGATTTCCCGCAAACTGCAGACGCCTAGGTGTAAAGCATCCCCACACTCGTTTGAAGGCTCTGTCTTCAGAATTTCACAAAAGATCTCTTCGTGCAAAAGGCATGACTGTGTTGTTTTTTGTGTTTTGTTTGTGTGAATTTTGACTGCTTGGTGTAGCGAAGACACAACCTGAGATTTGTACTGAAGGTAGTATATCCCAAGCAGCTGCGATCTCTTAACCCACACAGGGAAGTGAAGGGGGGCAAACTGCGAAAGCTCTGTGTGTGTGTGTAACTTAAGTAATAGAACTCCCTGTAGTGATTTTTACTTATCCCTTCATAAAATGACTGAAAATCCCAGTGCAACAAATAAAGCTTCATTTTATGCTTTACTAGCTAAATATAATGCCAGACCGTCCCAAGGGGGGAGGAATGTGCGAGTAATAATTGGTTTAATTTAGAAAATGTGATTGATAGAATATGTTCTTTGCAACATGAAGCAAAATTCAAACTGGGCAAAAATAAAACCATACTCTGCTCAGTTTTAAGAGCTTGTCTTATGGCAGCCATAGAAACTTGCTTAAAGCGAAGAAGTGAGGAAAGCACAATTATAGACTCTCTACAAAACCTAGTCGAAATTTTACAAAAACAATTAGATGAAGAAAGGAATGAGAACCATTTGTTGCGAGATAAAAACCATTTGTTACGAGCTGCCCTAAGAGAAGAATGGGCCAAACATTCAAAACATACTGACTCATAAAAAGAAAGAGAAGGAAACTGTTCACATTAATCAAATACACCCTCAAAAAGAACTAAATCTGATGAAAAATTGTGGGGAACACTGCTGCCCTAGCTTGAGACCTGTGATTAAAATAGGATATGATTATATCAATGATGAGGATTTTGACCCACATATAACCACTAAAGAAATCCCGTACACTGCTACTGAATTAGCTATGAGACTGCTCTAAGCTGCACTCCCCGAGAAATCTTCTCCACAGGTTTTGGGCAGTGTACCAGAGCAACCTTCTCCACAGGTTCTGGGCAATGTGCCAAAAAAATCTCCTCCACAGGTTCTGGGAGTTGAGCCAAAGCAGTACGCCTGCACTAGGCTTTCCCAAGGGTATAAACACTCCCCCATTTTGGCCCACAACGCTTTAGCCCAGGAAGTAGAAAAGCTACCCAAACCCAACAATGTAGCTGTTTATCAATATATTGATGATATCCTTGTGGGAGGAGATGAAATAAAAGTAGTGGGAGATAACCACCAAAAAATAACCTCCCATTTGGAAAGCCTTAATTTGCAGATTCCCTCAGAGAAAATTCAAAAACCTTCACAGGAAGTGAAGTTCCTGGGAATTTGGTGGAAAGGAGGTATGACATGCATTCCACCTGATACTCTAACCTCTTTAGATCAGGTTAAAATGCATGAATCCAGGAAAGATCTCGAACAAGCTCAAGCATTATTAGTGTTCTGGAGAAAACACATTACAGTCACTACTGTAATCCCTCCACCTGATGGGGTGGCCCAGAGATCTTCAGTTAGGAAGTGGTATGCTCAGATAGAACATTACTGTAACATCTCAGCAACAGGAGCTGTAAAACATCTGGCAATACAAGAAACTGAGAGCTTGGCTAGAAGCCAAGACAAATCTGCTTCAGTAATTAAAGCAGCCTGTCCTTTCTCCCCCAAACAATCAGTAAATTATTGGTTCACTGATGCTTCTGCCAAACGAGAGAGAAAACTGGGGAAATGCAGGGCAGTAGCCCTCCACACTTCCTCTGGTGAACAAATTGTTACTGAGGGAGAAGGCAGCTCTCAGACCGGTGAGCTGACAGTTGTTTGGAGTGTTTTCCAACTTGAAGTACAGAATATCTCTCTTGTTTACATCTACACTGACTCTTATGCTGTGTTTAAAGGAGGTACAGAGTGGCTTCCTTTTTGGCAGCAAAATTATTGGGAAGTTAACAGAATTCCAGTCCCTGCTACACGCTGGGTAGTTCCATCATTTTAATCTCCCTCCTGCCTCCTGGATGCAGACTCTGTTGTGTTTACTTTTCACAGAAGAATGTCTAGGGACATGAAGAAGCACCCCCTTAGTGTTGGATGACAAAAACAATGTTTTCCCTCCCTTCATGGCAACACGAGATGATGATGTCACAATAACCTGTAAATTAATTGCTGAATCCTGTCGGATCTCAGGAAACTGGAGGTTTTGAGCTTTCTGTGCTTCTAGGCACAGACACCCTCGAAAACACTGCACTGGACCTGAAACCTTGGAGAAAATTTGTAAATATAAATAATGAGTTAGAAATCACAAATGTGTAGTGGGTTAGATGTGTGTATTTTCACTGGGTGATGGGTTTTAAATCTGAGGTTTTTACAGTATAGTGGTAGTTAGGGGACAAGATGGAGAATTTTGGGTGGTGTCTTTTCTTCTTGTCCATTTTCTTCTCTTCTTTCTTCTTTACAGAACTTAGATAGTAACCTCTGGTTGGTCAGTCTAAAGTCACTCTAAAGGTTATGGGAATCTATTGTTGGGTCAAAAGTATAAATAATATAGGTGTTAAACTTTTATTGGTGTGTTTAGCTTTAAAAGGCCTTGAAGCAAGCTAAGCTGGGTCCATTTTTCCTACTTCTAGCAAGGAGCTAGAGGTGCTCTCTGTAATTCTCTGATAAGACATAATAAACATCCAAGTCCGAACACGAGAATCCGTCTCAATCGCCTTTCTAATAATCCTGGCTTAGAACAGAAACAGACAAGACAGATGACAAACCACTAATTAGTGGTACAAAGCCTAGCCCACTCCTTCAGAATCCCTCATTGAACCTGTACACAGTTATGGCACTGGACCTCACAGCCATGATCTATTTTGTGAAATTCAAAATCAGAATTGTTGGCTAAACTTAACTGCTGTACAATTTTCCCATAAAATCATGTGCCATAAAAACAATACAAAATACTGGGGAGAACTCGATGTTAATGTTCTAACACCTACGACCCAGCCACCGGTTATGCTGAGCCAGAAATTTTTTGAAATTTGATTATATGTAATCAGGAAAACTGGCCAACAACAAATATGGTTTAATCCAACATTGTCTATTAAACAAGTCAAATTGTTAATGCAAAACAATGTCTCAGAAGCTCAGCAGGCTTGTTCACCTTTTTTGCAAACTTCTTTTGAGGGGTGGACAACCTGGTTGCGAAAGCGGAATCCTTTTAAGAAACAAACTACAAGAGACATAACCTATGTTGTGAGAACAGGATTGAGAATTTTCAATAGCATCGATTCAGAAGTACTAATAAATAAATTGGCTACCACAGCTGGAGATAGAACCAAATTACAGCAGCCATTGCAGTCATCCTTAACAGCTTTGGGAACCCAACAGTGGTTGTTATCAAACATATTACCAAATTGAGAAAAGATAAATGTAAATGACCACAAATTGATAATTGACGCACTTGGTACTACACAAAATAACATGTCTTTGGCTCTCAGCTGTATCCAGACTCAGTTGTAGATGCAGTCAGTTGCTGCCTCAATTATAAGAGAAGGTGAGGAAGGCACTTTTGCTACTGAAATTCTGAAAATAATCCAAGATAGTGCCTCTGATTTTGAAAGAGAATTCCAGTCCGGGTGGAACATAGTAAATTTTACCTATGACCCCAGCAGAAACACAGCCACAGCCTTTGTACTGACAATATGAAATGCTTCAGTGCATTCAATACTCCCTATCATCACATTAGGGCTGTGTGCTGGTTTGAAAGCAAAACCAGTGAGAGACTCCAAGTCAGTAATACAATTTAATAGGAAAAAGGAGAAAAAATAAAATACATGCAGTTATACAAAAGAAAAAACACCGACAGAGTCAGAATACAACCTGACACCTTGTCAAGCATGGTGTTGGTAGCAGTCCGTATAAATGGTGGCTGCAGTCTTCCTGTAGAAGGTGCAGTTTTCCTCCGAAGATCCAGCAATGATGTGGAAAAGGTCCGACTTTCCTCTGGGATCCAGTGGAAAAGGGCTGCTTTTGAGTCCCAAACCCCAGTTTTTTATCTAGGTAGGAAAGGCTTGGCTCCTGCCCCTGGCTGGAGCATCTCCCAATGGGATGATGTAATCTTATCAGTCATACAATAGGACTTAATGGCCCATTAACAGAATATATCTTCTGGAGGAAGGATGGGTTGTGAAAAGATAACGATGATCATCCCCGATCTTATCAGATGGCACATCAGCAGAGGATATCTCCCACAGAGATAAGGATCACCACCCCTCCCACATTTTAACAGATGGTGATAGAATACATATTTTTGCACTGTACTCCAGGACATAATCCACCCTTTATTCTATTACCATCTACATCATACCCAAACCAAAACCCTTTTACAGACATATATATATAATAGAAAATGAAACCTTACATACAGTTCTCACTTAAGATTAGGACTCCTTGTGGTACACAACGGGTTTCCCCATCTTTCTGCATTACCCACCAAGTGCAACCAGGTCCTTGAGCAAAAGCAATCCCACGGATTGGTTTGCCTTTGCCTGTGGTGGGATTAATCCAAACAGTCTTTCCTAAAATACCTTTCATGGGTACCACACGGACCTTGTCCCCATCCACTGTGTGCAGGGGTTCAGAGTGGGCAGGACCGGCTCGATTGATGGACCCTCGGGTGTTAACCATCCAGGTGGCTTTGGCCAAGTTCATTTTCCAGTTTCTGAAGGTTCCACCACCAAGTGCTTTCAAAGTAGTCTTAAGGAGTCCATTACACCGTTCAACTTTCCCGGCAGCTGGCGCGTGGTAAGGGATATGATATATCCATTCAATATCATGTTTTCTGGCCCAGGTGTTGATAAGGCTGTTCTTGAAATGGGTTCCGTTGCCTGATTCAATTATTTCAGGGGTACTATGCTTCTAAAGGACTTGTTTTTCGAGGCCAAAGATGGTGTTCCGGGCAGTAACATGAGGCACAGGGTAGGTTTCTAACCATCCTGTGGTAGCTACCACCATGGTCAGTACGTAGCGCTTGCCTTGGCGGATTTGGGGAAGGGTGATGTAGTTAATTTGTTAGGCTTCCCCATACCTGTACTTCGACCATCATCCACCGTACCACAGAGGCTTCACCCGCTTGGCCTGTTTGATTGCGGCACAGGTATCGCAGTCGTGGATGACCTGTGAGATGCTGTCCATGGTAAGGTCCCCCCCTTGGTCACGGGCCCATCGGTATGTTGCATCTCTCCCCTGATGACCAGAGGCATCATGGGCCCAACGAGCTGGGAATGATTCTCCCTTGTGCTGCCAGTCTAGATCCACCTGTGATACTTTCACTTTGGCAGTTCGGTCCACCTGCTCGTTGTTGTGATGTTCTTTATTAGTTTGGCTTTTGGGTACATGTGCATCCACATGGCGAGCCTTTATGGTCAGTTTTTCTACTCGGGCAGCAATGTCCTGCCAAATCTCAGCTGCCCATATGGGTTTCCCTCTGCTCTGCAAATTGGCCTTTTTCGAGCAATTCAGCCATCCCCACAGAGCATTAGCTACCATCTATGAGTCAGTGTAGAGATAGAGACTCGGCCACTTCTCTCGTTCAGCAATATCCAAAGCCAACTGGACAGCTTTTAGCTCTGCGACTTGACTTGATCCACTTTGTCCTTTGTGTCCTGGTTTAGGGCAAATTTGGGAGGAAACCTTTGAATGATTTCCCTCTGGAAAAAAGGAAAAAAAAAAAATGGAGACAAGTGGAAAAAAGAAAACTGTTTATTCAATAGGCCACACACCTCCCAGCACAACAATGAACAATATCAAACAGCAAAACCTCTCGCTGTTCCAAGGAGATGGCAGATTTAGAAGAGTTCTTTCCGTGGGCTGCCCGGCTCACTCAGTCTGTTTTCAGTCCCTCCTGTGCTGGGAAATGCTATAGCCCAGGCCAGGCCTGGTGGGCCACAGGTGTGAGCTCCCGGTGCTCTTCTGGGTTTTCAGTCCAAAGCAGGTTCAAATAGTTCCAGGAAAACAGAAAAAGGGAAAAAAAACAATCCAGGGGGCTTCTCTGACTCAGCTAGCCAGAAAATTAACCAAGAGCAAAGGAGAGCTCTCTCTCGCTGTCCACCCCAGACAACCCAGTCCGAGTGCAGGAATGCGGGGGAGCCAGTGCAGTCTCTGATAACAAACTCTGCACTTCTTCTTCCCCCCCCTGCCCTTTCACTCCTGGAACCAGTCTTAAAGTTGCAGAATTTAATATTCAACATCAACAGAACAGACGATTTGGGGATATAGGCATCATACAGTCACCCCAAGACACTTCGTTAGCTTGTGCAACTTGTCGTGTGGGGCTCCATACTGTAGCTTTCCATTTCTGGTTAGTGCCTACAATTTGGCAGGAACAATCAGTGAAGGGGGCATATCGTCTTTCAGTCTCTGGTAGCTCATTATATGGTGGGGCTTCCTTTGCAAGTGCCACTTGCATCTTTTCTTCTTCGGAAGTGTCTTGGTTTAATTTCGATTTCTCAGCCAACGCATCAAAGTAATATATTTGTTTTGAGTTGCTAATTTAAATAAACTTATTTTTTCTGTTGTGAGACAGAACCAGGAGCAAAAGAGCAAGGCAGGCCTAAAACTTGAGAGAGTATAAAAGAAAATTTATTAACTACACAAACAAAGAGAAAGGGGAAAAAAAAATCAGAATAAGATTTTTCTCAGATCACTCCTTCCCTCCCTCTCCCAACCTTCATAACAACAAAACAAACATATAAGAAATACTTCGGTCAGTCCCCAATTTAGTCTTTCTCAGTTCACTTCTGGAGAGAGAAGCCTCTTCTTGTTGAAGCTGAAGGGATTTTTCCCACAAGAAGGAAGAAGACAGTTCTCTTGTGGTTTTATCTTTCATGATTTGCATCCACCCGTGAACCTGCAATCCTGACGCTCGTCCCAACTCCACAGCCTTCCCAAAGCTGTAGATGTGGGCCATGTTTGTCTCATGGGGTATTACTTTTAAGAATGAAATGTTCGACAGCAAAGATTCTCTCTGTCTCCTTTCTCTCTGCTCAGGCTTCATCTTCAGAAAACTGAAATCCCCTTCTTTTCTCAGGGCTGAAATTCTCAACACAGGTGCTCTTTGGTCAAATCATCTATTAAATGGAACATTTCCATCCCCCCATGTCTCTTTCCATGGTTTATAGGAATATTCAGTACATCAGTTCATCCCTACAATTTTACAAAAAGATTTTCAGCCATTTCAGCATCTTCTCATTCTCCTTCCATCTTAAAAACTTAGCTCTTACATCACTGACTTCAGAAATCTTCTTATTCCCTTTCATATTCAAAGGAAAGGCTGGAGGCTTTGCAAATCTTATCTGAGCACTAAAGAGTTAAAGTTTAACACAACTACAAGAGTTGGGCCAGGCTCAGGCCGCGCTGGGGGGGGCGGCTGAGGTGTTAATCAGCCATTCTGGGGCTGGGCTGCAGCCCCACACTGCTCATGGCCACCTGGGCAGGCCCGGCCCATCCGACAGCAGCAAGAGTCGGCCTCCCCCTCACGCCAGAGCCGCAGGCCCGTGGAGGAGGAAGCCGTGAAGGTCTTATCACACAACTTTTTCTCTCCCCGGCCATTGGGTCCCGTCGTTGGCAAACGGGGCCCAAGAGGCCTCCCGAGCCTCCCCCCCCCGGCATGGGGCAGGGGGAAGCTTGGGTTGATGTTACCTGCTCAGCCGCCGGAAAGACAAAGACACTCATTTCCGGATTACCTCCTTCAAAATGTGTGTTCACGGAGCGAACTAACTTTCTCTAATTGGCTGTTGCAGGTGTCCCAATCCCCACATTGGAAATTCTCTTAGAGAAAACCTCTCTCTGAATTTCTTCTTCCCAAGTCAACCTATCACAAGAAGTCAATCCAAAAGTCTCACTTTCAGGTCAGTTTGTAATTATTTCCAGAATTCCAGGGCGATTTGGATTTCCAAAAGGTGCCTGCTGAGTGATGGGGGCAATCCACTTGCTCCATGTGGTGTCAGTGGCGTGATGTGTGGAAGGCACCTTTCTCTTGAACATCCAGCCCAACACTGGTAGTCGAGGTGCCAGGAGGAGTTGTGTTTCTGTGCCAATCACCTCTGAGGAAGCTTGAACCCCTTCATAGGCTGCCAAGATTTTCTTTTTTTGTGGGAGTGTAGTTGGCTTCAGATCCTTTGTAGCTTCT
This sequence comes from Sturnus vulgaris, assembly GCF_052056855.1. Taxonomy (NCBI): domain Eukaryota; kingdom Metazoa; phylum Chordata; class Aves; order Passeriformes; family Sturnidae; genus Sturnus; species Sturnus vulgaris. The sequence goes on along the minus strand of NC_142282.1, from coordinate 39,844,275 downwards.
GCTCTAGAATCCCAGTGGTCGACTCCAAGTCTCACCAGGCACCTTCTGCCAAAGGCTCCAGGATAGACCATGGTTCCCGGCTGCAGAGTAGAGCACATTCTTCACCTCTGGGCCCATCCTGACTGGGCCAAGGGCTACTGCATGAGCGATCTCCTGCTTGATCTGGGCGAAGGCTTGCTGCTGCTCAGGGACCCAATGGAAATCGTTCTTCTTGTGGGTAACCAGGTAGAGAGGGCTCACAATCTGACTGTACTCAGGAATGTGCATCCTCCAAAAGCCTATGGCACCTAGGAAAGCTTGTGTTTCCTTCTTGCTGGTAGGTAGAGACATAGCGGTGATCTTATTAATTACCATTGTTGGGATCTGACGACGTTTATCTTGCCACTTGACTCCTAGAAACTGAATTTCCTGAGCCGGTCTCTTAACTTTACTCCACTTAATGGCAAAACCAGCTTTTAGCAGAATTTGGATAATCTTCTTTCCTTTCTTGAAGACTTCCCTTGCTGTGCTCCCCCATACAATGATGTCATCGATATACTGTAGATGTTTGGGAGTTTCACCCTTTTCCAGCGCAGTCTGGATCAGTCCATGACAGATGGTGGGACTGTGCTTCCACCCCTGGGGCAGACGATTCCAGGTGTACCGCACGCCCATCCAGGTGAAAGCAAACTGAGTCCTGCACTCTACTGCCAGAGGAATGGAGAAAAATGCATTGGCGATATCGATAGTGGCGTACCACTTTGCTGCCTTGGACTCCAGCTCGTACTGGAGTTCCAGCATGTCCGGCACAGCAGCGCTCAGCAGTGGAGTCACCTCATTCAATGCACGATAGTCTACGGTCAATCTCCATTCTCCTTCAGATTTACGCACAGGCCAGATGGGGCTGTTGAAGGGTGAGTGGGTTTTGCTGACCACCCCTTGGCTCTCCAGTTTACGAAACATTTCATGGATGGGAATCCCTGATTCTTTGTCAGTACGGTGTTGCCGACGGTGTACTGTTGTTCTGGCGATTGGTACCTGTTACTCTTTAACTTTCAGTAGTGTCTCAGCAGAGGGGTCATCTGCAAGACCAGGCAAGGTGTTTAGCTTTCTAATGTTTTTTGTCTCTACAGCAGCTATCCCGAAAGCCCAAGTATATCCTTTTGGGTCTTTGAAATATCCATTTCTAAGACAGTCTATGCCAAGGATGCATGGGGCCTCTGGGCCAGTCACGATGGGGTGGTTCTGCCACCTGTTCCCAGTTAAACTCACTTTGGCCTCCACTACAGTCAGCGGCTGGGATTCTCCTGTTACCCCAGAAATAGAGATGGATTCTTCTCCTACATACTTTGATGGCATCAGAGTACATTGGGCGCTGGTGTCAACCAAAGCCTTATGTTTTTGTGAGTCAGATGTGCCAGGCCATCGGATCCACACAGTCCAATAGATCTGATTATCCCTCTCCTCTACTTGGCTAGAGGCAGGGCTCCTCTATTCCTGGTCTTGGTACACGTTGCTCTCTTCCTGTAAATAGGTTCTTGAGCTCCCTTCAAGAGGATCAGTCATATCATCATTCTGATACTGTCTGGAGTTCTGTACACGAGAGACTGGAGCAGCATTGACTCTAGATGAACTTCTTGGGGTAGGTGTCCCTCTTTTCAGCTCACGTACCCGGGCTGCTAAGGAGGAGGTGGGTTTTCCATCCCACTTCCTCATGTCTTCTCCATGCTCCTGAAGGAAAAACCAGAGGTTACCTCGTGGAGTGTGTCCTCTTTCCCTGTTTCAGGAACGCCGGCTCCTAATGGCAGAAACTCTTGTTGTTTTTGGGGAGATCTGGTACGTGTTTTCCTTAAGTTCTTTTTTTAGTTTCTGATGGCCCTCTTCACTCAAGCTCCAGACTTGCTCCACCAGCCTTGTTTCCACAGATGAGACATGGGTACGACATGGGGCTGTGACAGTGTCCTCATAAATTCTTAGTTTATTGGCCAAGACGCCTACCATGTCCTCACCTTCCCTCCACTGCAGCGTTGCCAGGTAACGGGAATACATGTCTGGTCCAAGTCGTGCAAATCTCAACCACATCTGTGACGTGCACCGGACACAGTCTGGGCTCTTAGGAAATCTCTCATCTTCTGAGAAAATGATCTCCAGCACGGCCAATTCCCTCAGGCATCGGATACCTTGTTCTATTGTGCTCCATTTTCCTTGGTGCACCTGAAGATCTTCTTTACAAAGGTATCTGTCCTTCACACTTGTCAGCAGTCGCCGCCAGAGGCTGAGAGTTTCTTGGGTTCTCCCAATCCCCTGGTCAATGACCACATCCCGGGACAGAGATCCCAGTTGCCTGGCCTCACTTCCATCCAGAATGGTGTCATTGGCTGCAGCGTCCCAGATGTGGAGCAGCCAGGTCAGAATGGACTCATTCGTCTGGCGGGTGAATTCCCTCCACACGTCACGCAGCTCACCCAGGGATAGAGAGCGAATGATGATTTCTGGCTCTGTCTCTTCTGCTGGGTGCGAAGGTCCTGCCATGTCCTCGTCAGTCACTATGCGGACTGATTTGCTCCTTGATTTCTTCTTCTGAACAGGGGCAACTGCTACTGGTCTAGGCTGTTCTGGTTAAGTGATGGTTTGTGTGGAGATGCTGATGGCATTTCTGTCTTTTTCCTCCTCTGTGGTAGTCTGCATAGACACGGACACTGTTGCTTTTTGTTTGGTTCTTCTCCTCTTTGAGACATTCTGTGCACGCATGGACGAAGTTGATTTCTTTTTTCCTCTTCTTCAAAAATATGCTGCAGTACACCATGTAGTGTTCTGTTTCTAAGCATGTTGTAGGCTGTGCAGAGGAGACAAAGCAGAACTAACAACAACATTATGCTGTCCTTGGCATCCAGTGGGAACTCAACATTTCCAAAAACTGCTGTGTCTGGCCGAAAAGATTGGAAAAAATTATTCTTTACCCCTCCCCCCAGAAGCTGGGTACGATTGTTAAGGCCCTAGATGTAGAAACTTAGACTAGGACAAGCAAACAAAGTTGAGTATATATTTCGAATGATGTTCATTGCCTCAGAGATTATCATGCAGTAGACATAATAGGCCAATAAAGCAATTTTTATATCATACCTTGGTCTACACAGGAGCATTACAGCCGGCAGATAGTTCCCCATGTGCAGAAAAATAGAGAGAGCAAGATATAAAACCCATGTAAGCATGTTGAGAATCATGGAGAACACAAAATTGTAATACTGACTTTTTTCAGTACCCTTCGTGCCCCACGTTGGGCGCCAATAAATGTGCTGGTTTGAAAGTAAAACCAGTGAGACACTCCAAGTCAGTAATACAATTTAATAGGAAAAAGGAGAAAAAATAAAATACATGCAATAATACAAAAGAAAAACCACCGACAGAGTCAGAATACAGCCTGACACCTTGTCAGGCATGGTGTTGGTAGCAGTCCGTATAAATGGTGGCTGCAGTCCTCCTGGACTCCATAGGACTTAATGGCCCATTAACAGAATATATCTTCTGGAGGAAGGATGGATTGTGAAAAGATAACGATGATCATCCCCTTGGTTTATCAGATGGCACATTAGCAGAGGATATCTCCCACAGAGATAAGGATCACCACCCCTCCGACATTTCAACAGATGGTGATAGAATACACATTTTTGGTTTGTACTCCAGGACAGGCTGAATCGTGATGGAGTTATTCTCTATCCTTTCATTTGAAGGCTGCAGGCCTTGCACATAGTAAATAATGCAGAAGGAATGGACAACACGATGTGTACCTCAGAGAAATCTAATTTTTAAGTAAATACCATATATAAATATTACTATTAAATATCACTGTCATTGTCTGTCTATACCTGTATCTTGTATGCATATGTTTGTATGATGTATGTGTTTATAGAATTAAAGTATGTATTATATATGGTAGTAAGCTGACAATATGAACATAAGGGGTGGAATGTCTTGGAGTGACTGTATGATGCCTGCATCCCCAAATCGTCTGTTCTTTTGGTGTTAAATATTAAATTCTGCAACTTTAAGACTGGTTCCAGGAGTAAAGGGGGGGAAAGAAGAAGTGCAGAGTTTGTTATCAGAGACTGCACTGGCTCCCCTACATTCCTTCTGACAGACTTTGTTGTCTGCGGTGGCCAGCAAGAGAGAGCTCTCGTTTGCTCTTAGTTATTTTTTTCTGGCTAGCTGAGGCAGAGAAACTCCCTGGATTGTTTCTTTTCTTTTTTCCTGGAACTGCTTAAACCTGCTCTAGAATGAAAACGTAGAAGAGCACCGGGAGCTCACACCTGTGGTCCACCGGGCCTGGCCTGGGCCGCTGCATTCCCCAGCACAGGAGGGACTGAGAACAGACTGAGTGAGCCGGGCAGCCCACGGAAAGAACTCTTCTAAATCTGCCATCTCCTCGGAACAGCGAGAGGTTTTGCTATTTAGTGTTGTTCATTTTGTGCTGGGAAGTGTGTTGCCTATTAAATAAACAGTTTTTTCTTTTTTCCACTTCTCTCCAAGGAAGTTTTTGGGTTTTTTCCCCCAGCCGGCTGGGGGAGGGACTGCTTGTATCTTTTTTTTTCCTAAAAAGACCCCATTCAAAAGTTTCCTCCCAAATTTGCCCTAAACCAAAACAGAGCATAGAGAATGGGCCTGTCAAATTGGTGAGAAGTGACAAACTGTTAATTTGGAAACTTGTATTGTCCGGGAACAACAAGGGTTTAGCTGTGAATGTAATGCAATTAGAGCTCAATTTATCTGCTTGGACACAGAACAGAATGTTTGTAACTTTGGAATTCATCTGAACGAGATTCCTGAAACAGTACTGGTGTATATAGGCACTGGGTATTCCTGCTTAAGAATTGCTTGTGATAGGGTTTTTATAAAAAATTTGGTAGTGAATACTAAAAATCATTCAAATTTTTGTGTTTGTAGCTTTACTAAACTTGCAGGATGTGATTTTTCCTATGTAGCTCCAGTTACTTTTTATCACCTTTTGCAGTTCAATTACACACTGATCCACCATCTATTGCCCACTCCCATTGGAATGAACCTCACTCTGGTAAAGCAATTGTTGCTTCACCAAGATTTAATTGAAATTTTGTAAAGAATTAAGAAAGACAAACTAAAAACCTTAATAAATGTTTATCTCAATGTGAAAGAAATACATTGTGTTTTGCAAAGAGTAAATAAAGATGCCGAAAACAGATGGTGGGATACTCTCTTTGGATGGTGACCTACTGCTACAGGTGTCCTGAACAAATTGTGTCATCCCTTTATTGTTCTCCTGATTTTGATTTTGATTGGATTTGTTTTATCAGCAATCCTATATATTATGAATTGGAAAATGATGAAACGGTTAACACAATTGGCATCTGTACTGGATGTACCCAAATCGGTCACTGTTGACATACCTAAGGTTATTGACACAAGACAAACCACATGAGTATTTGAAATAGGATAAAACGTGATATTGACTGAAATTACTTATTTTTAATTGTATTGCATTTTTGAATTAAAATTGTTTATTCCTTTTGTAATCAAAAAATTTAATACATATTTTAATTGAAAATGGATTATTTTGGTTTTGTTTCTTTTCCTTTTTCTTTTCCTTTTCCTTTCCCTTATCTTTTTCCTTTTTTTCTATTCTGTCTCACTGTCTCTGTTTTCTGGGTTGTGCTACCAACTTGGACGAGTCCTGAAGACTTGGCATTGCAACAACACTATGAAGGAGGGGTCTTGATGACAATCGTGAGTCACGAGGTAGTGTAAGAGACCATCTGGAGTTTCCCTTATTTGCCTCATGACTGTCGCAAGAACAGAGACTGAGACCTCGTGGACCCCACTCGATTTGAGGGGGGGAGTTTTGGCCTGGTCTAGGCGGATGCTTGCCAAGTGACTGCTTGCAGGTGGGCTATGCTTGCTGTGCTGTGCTGTCATGGTACACTGCTCATGTGTTCTGTACATCTACACCTGCTTCTCAGAGCACCTCACAATAGTCCATCAATCTTCCCACCTCTTGACCAGAAGCCACTCACTTTGGAAAAGGACTATAAAAAAGTGACTCTCTGGAGAAGCCTTTGAGAGCTTTCCATGGATGGAAGACTTGTGTATTGTCTGAGTGTCCTGGGGTACAATGCAAAAATTTGTATTCTATCACCATCTGTTAAAATGTGGGAGGGGTGGTGATCCTTATCTCTGTGGGAGATATCCTCTGCTGATGTGTCATCTGATAAGATGGGGGGATGATCATCGTTATCTATTCACAACCCATCCTTCCTCCAGAAGATATATTCCGTTAATGGGCCATTAAGTCCTATTGTGTGACTGATAAGATTACATCATCCCATTGGGAGATGCCCCAACCAGGGGCAGGAGCCAAGCCTTTCCTACCTAGATAAAAAACTGGGGTTTGGGACCCGAGGGCAGACCTTTCTACTGGATCCCAGAGGAAAGTCGGACCTTTTTCCACATCATTGCTGGATCTTCGGAGGAAAACTGCACCTTCTACAGGAGCACTGCTTCAACAGAACCACATCTGTCATCCAGGAGGACTGCAGCCACCATTCATACGGACTGCTACCAACACCCTGACTGACAGGGTGTCAGGTTGTATTTCTGACTGTGTTGGTGGTTGTTTCTTTTATATTATTGCATGTATTTTATTTTTTTCTCTTTTCTCCTATTAAATTGTATTACTGACTTGGAGCCTCGCACTGGTTTTACTTTCAAACCAACACATTAATTGGCGCCCAACGTGGGGCACGAAGGGTACTGAGGAAAGTCAGTATTACAATTTTGTTTTCACCATGATTCTCAACATGCTTACATGGGTTTTATATCTTGCTCTCTATATTTTTCCACACATGGGGAACTATCTGCCAGCTGTAATGCTCCTGTGTAGACCAGGATATGGTATAAAAATTGCTTTACTGGCCTATTATGTCTACTGTATGATAACCTCTGAGGCAATGAACATAATCCGGAATATATACTCGACTTTGTTTGCTTGTCCTAGTCTAGGTTGCTACATCCGGGGTTTTAACAATCACACCCAGCCCTTGGGGGGAGGGGTAAAGGATGATGTTTTCCAATCTTTCCAGCCTGATACAGTAGTTTTTGGAAATGTTGAGTTCCCGCTGGATGCTAAGGACAGCATAATATTGTTGTTAGTTCTGCTTTGTCTCCTCTGCACAGCCTTTACAGCCTACAACATGCTTAGAAACAGAACACTACATGGCGTATTGAGGCGTATTCTTGAGGAAGAGGAAAAAAGAAACAAATCAACTTCGTCCACGACTGCACAGAATGTCACAAAGAGGAGAAGAACCAAACAAAAAGCAACAGTGTCCGTGTCTATGCAGTCTGCCACAGAGGAGAAAAAAGACAGAAGCACCATCAGCATCTCCACACAAACCATCACTGAGCCAGAACAGCCTAGACCAGTAGCAGTTGCCCCCGTTCAGAAGAAGAAATCAAGGAGCAAATCAGTCCGCATAGTGACTGACGAGGACATGGCAGGACCTTCGCACCCAGCAGAAGAGACAGAGCCAGAAATCATCATTCGCTCTCTATCCCTGGGTGAGCTGCGTGACCTGCGGAGGGAATTCACCCGCCAGACAAATGAGTCCATCTTGACCTGGCTGCTCCGCATCTGGGACGCTGCAGCCAATGACACCATTCTGGATGGATGTGAGGCCAGGCAACTGGGATCTCTGTCCCGGGATGTGGTCATTGACCAGGGGATTGGGAGAACCCAAGAAACTCTCAGCCTCTGGCGGTGACTGCTGACAAGTGTGAAGGACAGATACCTTTGTAAAGAAGATCTTCAGGTGCACCAAGGAAAATGGAGCACAATAGAACAAGGTATCCGATGCCTGAGGGAATTGGCTGTGCTGGAGATCATTTTCTCAGAAACATTTCCTAACAGCCCAGACTGTGTCTGGTGCACGTCACAGATGTGGTTGAGATTTGCACGACTTGGACCAGACATGTATTCCCGTTACCTGGCAACGCTGCAGTGGAGGGAACGTGAGGACATGGTAGGCGTCTTGGCCAATAAACTAAGAATTTATGAGGACACTGTCACAGCCCCATTTCGTACCCATGTCTCATCCGTGGAAACACGGCTGGTGGAGCAAGTCCGAAGCCTGATTGAAGAGGGCCATCAGAAACTAAAAAAAGAACTTAAGGAAAACAACTACCAGATCTCCCCAAAAACAACAAGAGTTTCTGCCATTAGGAGCCGGCGTTCCTGAAACAGGGAAAGAGGACACACTCCACGAGGTAACCTCTGGTTTTTCCTTCAGGAGCATGGAGAAGACATGAGGAAGTGGGATGGAAAACCCACCTCCTCCTTAGCAGCCCGGGTACGTGAGCTGAAAAGAGGGACACCTACCCCAAGAAGTTCATCTAGAGTCAATGCTGCTCCAGTCTCTCGTGTACAGAACTCCAGACAGTATCAGAATGATGATATGACTGATCCTCTTGAAGGGAGCTCAAGAACCTATTTACAGGGAGAGAGCAACGTGTACCAGGATCAGGAATAGAGGAGCCCTGCCTCTAGCCAGGTAGAGGAGAGGGATAATCGGATCTATTGGACTGTGTGGATCCGATGGCCTGGCACATCCGACCCACAAAAACATAAGGCTTTGGTTGACACCGGCGCCCAGTGTACTCTGATGCCATCAAAGTATGTAGGAGAAGAATCCATCTCTATTTCTGGGGTAACAGGAGGATCCCAGCAGCTGACTGTAGTGGAGGCCGAAGTGAGTTTAATTGGGAACAAGTGGCAGAAACACCCCATCGTGACTGGCCCAGAGGCCCCATGCGTCCTTGGCATAGACTGTCTTAGAAATGGATACTTCAAAGACCCAAAAGGATATCGCTGGGCTTTCGGGATAGCTGCTGTAGAGACCGACGGTATTAGAAAACTGAGCACCTTGCCTGGTCTTGCAGATGACCCCTCTGCTGTGGGACTACTGAGAGTTGAAGGGCAACAGGTACCAATCGCCAGAACAACAGTACACCGCCGGCAATACCGTACTGACAGAGACTCAGTGATTCCCATCCATGAAATGATCCGTAAACTGGAGAGCCAAGGGGTGGTCAGCAAAACCCACTCACCCTTCAACAGCCCCATCTGGCCTGTGCGTAAATCTGAAGGAGAATGGAGATTGACCGTAGACTATCGTGCATTGAATGAGGTGACTCCACTGCTGAGCGCTGCTGTGCCGGACATGCTGGAACTCCAGTACGAGCTGGAGTCCAAGGCAGCAAAGTGGTACGCCACTATCGATATCGCCAATGCATTTTTCTCCATTCCTCTGGCAGTAGAGTGCAGGACTCAGTTTGCTTTCACCTGGATGGGCGTGCAGTACACCTGGAATCGTCTGCCCCAGGGGTGGAAGCACAGTCCCACCATCTGTCATGGACTGATCCAGGCTGCACTGGAGAAGGGTGAGGCCCCGAACATCTACAGTATATTTTTCATGAAGTTGCTTCCATCGGTAAAAAAACTCCCAATCTGGATTCTCTATGGGCACATCTATCAGATCTGGTCAGCTGGAATAGACCTATTCAGTTATCTGCAAGCAGTCATGCTCTGGCTCATTGTCAATTAAAATGGAGGATAGAAAGATGGCAGGGTTAAGAATAGAAGTTGTTTTCAGGGTAACATCGTCCTGCTATAATAACAATGATTAGTATTTCCGGATCCGGTTGCCAGACAGCCAATGTTCCCCCTTTTGCACAAGGACAGCCACTACTGCATGGGGTGCATACACTACAATGTGTAGCCCAAGTGTGAGTTTTCGGGCCTCCTGGATCAAGATGACAGTGGCCACCACGGCCTTTAGGCATCCAGGCCAACCTTGGGCAACATTGTCTAGCTGTTTAGAAAAGTAGGCCACAGCTCTCTGCTGGTTCCCGAGATGCTGTACTAGTACCCCCAAAGCCATATTTTGTCTCTCATATGTAAAAAGTTCAAAAGGTTTAGTTAGGTCTGGCAGGCCCAGTGCTGGAGCTGACATTGTTAGCGTTGAAACACATAATCACAGAATGATTATATGCAGGTGCTTTATTGAAGAGCTCTGGGAATCAGGGGTGCAGACCCAAATCTGACTCTGACATGGATCCGAGATGAACATGTTTTTATACCCTTTTCATTATATAACTATCTATTAATTATTAAACCCGTATTGTTCTATTGCATACATTGATCTTATCCAAGCATCAATTCTTGTAATTTTCATTAGGCCCCCCCAAATATTCTTTCTCATGATTCTTGTTACGATTACATCATTTCTCATGATCCGTATTACAATTAAACAATAATTATATTCAATTACCAAACAATCGTTACATTTAACAATCATATTATTTATCATATGATGATTAAGCAGGTGTAGCTTCACACGATCTAGAAAAAAAAACAAAGCTCAATATTCGTTCCCAGGGCCTAGTTCCCTTTCCCAGGCCTACCTCCCTGAATCTATTGTATGCAGTTCCCATGATTTTTAGAAACGTTTTAACCCTATGCTATCAACATCAGTGAGTGTTTCAGCTGTTTAAAAGTTGCTCTAGCGTGTTCAGTCCATGGGATAATTCCTCTCTCAGCTGCTTTTAATGCCCCATTAGGGGTTTTACTTGAAGTCCATAATTTGCTATCCACAAATGACACTAACCTGCCATTCCCAGGAAAGCTTGCATCTCTCTCACTGTATGGGGCTCCAGGAGTCGACAGATAGCTTCTTTCCGTTCCTTGCTGAGCTGTCAGTGTCCATGGAAGATCTCAATCCCCAAATAGACTACTGCTTTTTTAGCAATCTGTACTTTGTTTTTAGAGACTCTGTACCCACTCAGTCCCAATAAGTTTAATAAACTTACAGTGAATCATATGTAGTCATCTTTGGTCCTGTCTGCAATCAAGATGTCATCCATGTATTGAAAAACAACTCCTTCTTACTCCTGTCTTTTCCAGTCTTCCAATTCCTTTGCTAGCTGGTTTTCAAATATGATAGGGCTGTTCTTGAAACCTTGAGGTAAAACTTTCCAGGTAAGTTGACTTTTCCTCCCTGTCTTGGGATTTTCCCACACAAAAGCAAAAAGATCTTGACTGTTTTTGTGTATAGGAATGCAGAAAAAGGCATCCTTCAGATCTATAACAGTAAACCACCCTAATTCGTCTGTCAGTGCGGTCAAAAGGGTGTAGGGATTGGCTACTACTGGATGTATATCCTCTGTAATTTTGTTGATTGCTCTTAAATGTTGCACTAATTTGTAACTCTTACTGTCTGCTTTCTTAACAGCTAAAATGAGGGTGTTGAATTTGGACTCGCATTAATAAACTATGTTGTAGGAATTTTTCAATTATAGATGCCAATCCCTTATGATTCTCTAATTTTAAAAGGTATTGTTTTTGCCTTACCAGTGTGGCTCCTGGTTTGAGCGCAATACTCACTGGTTCTGCCCGTTTGGACCTTCCTGGTGAGAGGAATGTTAAATTTGTCTTTACAAATGAGTTGTGGATCAGCCTATAGATAAGGCTAGCACTGAGAGATAAAAGAAACAATGGGATGGATTCCACTGATTGATGAATGGAAAGAGATATTTGCCTTTACAAACAAACTGTAGGGCTGCTGATAAATGAAATTGGATATCGAAAGATGAAAGAAGCAACGGGGGGAAAACTATGAATTCTATAAGAATTAAAAATTAAAAGGGAGGGTTATACATTAGAGGGGAATTTCAGGTATCAGGCATTCCGGGAAGTCTGTGCCTCTCAAGTACCTAAGCCAATGGGGAAAGAGAGAGGGAAATGCGGCCAGGAAAATAGGATAAAAAGGAGGCTGCGTCCTCCGAAAATTTGAGAGATCCCAGGGGAATGCCCCATGGCCTCTCCCTTTATTCGAATAAAGCAAAAAGGACTCCTCTGTCTCCTTTTTGGACATAAACCTCTGGTGTTTGTGGATTAATTTTCCTGACAATTTGGGGGCTCGTCCGGGATCTTTCCACCGTCCGGGGCGGCGGGCGGCGAGCGGAGCTGAAGGCGTGCCTCACCCAGTTTCGGTGATCAGCTGCCCTTGGTGCCGGCTGGCACCGGGCGATTGATTGGGTTCCCGAGACTGTCCAGGAGACAGACGAGTGGCGGACCAGGGGGGTCCGTGAAGAGTCCGCAGGGAAGGACCACTGAAAATCTCACCGGTGAGTAAAATGGGATCTTCGGGGAGCAAACCTGGGAGGGCACCCATGGAGGGTAGCACAGGTAAACCTGAGAGGGCACCCATGGAGGGTAGCACAGGTAAAACGGGGCACCCAGAGAGGGTTGGAAAAGTGAAGCCGCGAAGGGGCCCCGGAAAATGGGATGACGATCCCATAATACCCTCGGAGAGTCCCTTGGGGAGAATGCTGAGGTCTTGGGACAGATTGTATATTCACCCAGAAGTAACTATGGAAATGATAGTAAAATATAGTTATTTTGTGTGGCCAGAGTATAAGCTGGCAAGGGGACTTATATGGCCACCTTATGGAACAGATAAAATTCATTTGTGTCGAATTTTGTGGAGGTATCTAGAGGAGAATTGGAAAGGATGGATTGAAAGGGAATGTGGATTAATATGGGTCAGACAAGGAACAAGAGAAATTTATGTGTTAAGAAAAAAAAGGAGAAGAGGAAAAAGAGGAGGAAGAGGAAAGTGGTGAGGATTGGGATGTTTTTCAGCACCTTCCCCCGTCTTGTCCTCCAGTGTTGCCAGCTGCAGGTCGTCTGTATCCTCAACTTTCAGAGCAAGGGGATCAGGGAAATGTTATTCCTACAGCCTCACCTGAGAAGGATGATGGTGTAGGGGGAGGGGAGCAGCATGTTGTATCACCCCCCAGAACTAGAAGAGTGTGTTGGTTTGAAAGTAAAACCAGTGCGAGACTCCTAGTCAGTAATACAATTTAATAGGAGAAAAGAGAAAAAAAAAATAAAATACATGCAATAATATAAAAGAAACAACCACCAATACAGTCAGAAATACAACCTGACACCCTGTCAGTCAGGGTGTTGGTAGCAGTCCCTATAAATGGTGGATGCAGTCCTCCTGGATGACAGATGTGGTTCTGTTGAAGCAGTGCTCCTGTAGAAGGTGCAGTTTTCCTCCGAAGATCCAGCAATGATGTGGAAAAAGGTCCAATTTTCCTCTGGGATCCAGTAGAAAGGTCTGCCCTCGGGTCCCAAACCCCAGTTTTTTATCTAGGTAGGAAAGGCTTGGCTCCTGCCCCTGGTTGAGGCATCTCCCAATGGGGTGATGTAATCTTATCAGTCACACAATAGGACTTAATGGCCCATTAACAGAATATATCTTCTGGAGGAAGGATGGGTTGTGAATAGATAACGATGATCACCCCCCCATCTTATCAGATGGCACATCAGCAGAGGATATCTCCCACAGAGATAAGGATCACCACCCCTCCCACATTTTAACAGATGGTGATAGAATACACATTTTTGCATTGTACCCCAGGACAAAGAGGAACTCAGTTTAGGGCATCGGAAGCCCCCCAAGAGACAGGGGTACACCAGATGCCACTCCGTCAAGTTCCTTTGGGGGGTCAAGGGGGAGGATTTGGGTTTGTAATTGTACCACTTACTACCCAGGATATAAGAGGGTTGAAAAAAGAATTACCCCCATATTTGGATGATCCCATAGGGGTGGGGGAAAAGATAGAGGAATATTTGGGAAATGACGATTATACATGGAAGGATTGGGATTTTCTTTTGGGAATTTTGTTTGAGTCATCAGAGAAACGAATGATTTTGCAGAAAGCTCGGCAGCTGTGGGAGGATGAACACCCACAAGCAGCAGGGGGGGCTGGACCCAATGCACCTACGGTGGATGATGCCATCCCCCAGGCAGACCCCCAGTGGGACCCAAATAACCAGGCCAGTCTGGCTCGCCTTCGCGATTACCGTTCTTATTTGATCAGGGCAATCAAGTCTGCGGCTCCCAGAACTAACAACATAGCTAAGGCTATGTCGTTAGAACAGGAGAAACAGGAAAGCCCCTCTCATTGGTTGGAGAGGATTAGGGATGCCTTGAGGAAGCACGGGGGGATGGATCCTGAAGGGCCAGCCTTCAACACATTGCTTAAAGTACAATTTGTTACTAAAGCCTGGCCTGATATACGGAAAGGAGTACAGAAATATGAAGAGTGGCAGAATAAGCCTCTAGAGGAATTGGTTAGAAAAACACAGCAGATATATGTAAGAAGGGATGAGGAAAAGGCAAAAGCTAAAGCAAAGATGATGGCAGAGTTTTTGCAGCCCCAGAGGAGTAAACCGCAGGGTCCAAGGGGTCCCCAGGGACAGAGGGGACGGGGTCGGCCACAAGGAAGGGGCAAAGGGATTCCCTCCTCGGCAGGGGACAGCCGACCCAAACAGCGGCTGGGGAAGAAACAGTGTGCTATCTGCAGGGCAGAAGGGCATTGGAAAAACGAGTGTCAGCAGAAACAACTGGACCCTCAGGAAGAGGAAGTCCAGAGGATAATGGAAATGGATTGTTAGGGGTGTCAGGGGCTCCTATTATACCAAGGACCCACCACTCAGGAGCCCTTGATAACTTTTAAGGTGGGTCCGGATCGAGAGGAGGTGTGTTTTTTGGTAGACACGGGGGCCTCTCGGTCCACCTTAAATTTTATACCTAAGGGGGGGAAATTGTCAGAAAGATCCTTGGTTATTCAAGGAGTAAGCGGGAAGGATGAGCGAGTGCATTTTATTCAACCGCTGTTAATAGATGTGGGGGACAGATTTGAACTGCATGAATTCTTGTTTGTTCCTAATTGTGATTGTAATTCACTGGGAAGAGATTTGATGGCTAGAATGGGAATGCAAATTAGCATTGTAAGAAGTGACACGGAGTCCGAAACTGTGATATCTTTGTGTAAAATGTCTGAAAAGGCTTATGCTAAAATAAATCCAGAAGTATGGGCAGCTCCAGGGAAATATGGGAAACTGGACATAGAGCCTCTCCAAATTACTTTGAAGCAACCAGGACAAGTGGTGTCTAAAAAGCAATACCCTCTTTCAAGGGAGGGAAAGAAGGGGTTACAGCCTGTTAGTGAGTCCCTGCTAAAAGCAGGTCTTTTAGAGCCGTGTATGTCTCCCTATAACACTCCTATCCTGCCGGTTAAGAAACCAGATGGAACCTACAGAATGGTGCAGGATTTAAGAATAATAAATGAAATTGTCAAACCAAGGCATCCCACAGTTCCAGATCCATACACAATCCTAAATCAAATCCCTTCTTCACATCAGTATTATTCTGTACTGGATTTGAAGGATGCTTTCTGGGGGTGTCCAATCACAGAAGATAGTAAACAGTATTTTGCTTTTGAGTGGGAACAGGAGGAAGGAGGGAAAATGATAAAACAACAATTGACATGGACAGTACTCCCTCAAGGATATACAGAGTCACCAGTTCTGTTTGGGCAAGCTTTGCAGAAAATATTAAGAGAGTTTACTCCACCCTTAGGAGTCAAGTTGTTGCAGTATGTAGATGATTTGCTCTTATCAGGGGAACAGGAAAAGGTGGTTGAAGAGGCTACTGTAAAGCTGCTTAATTTTCTTGCAAAAAAGGGACTTAGAGTATCCAAAAAGAAAGCACAGTTAGTAGAAAAGAAGGTCAAATATTTGGGACACATTCTGTCCGAAGGGTTACGGTGTATTGATCCAGAAAGGATACAAGGGATTTTACAGGTACCATTACCCCAGACTAAAAAGGAGTTACGGCAGTTTTTAGGGTTGGTGGGGTACTGTAGAGCATGGATCGAGGATTTTTCTGTGGTGGCCAGACCTTTATATAACTTTTTAACTCAAAACAGTCCAAATGTTGTGGTATGGACACCAGAAGGAGAGAAAAGCTTTAAGAAATTAAAAGACAAATTGGTTAAGGCCCCAGTCTTGGCTCTTCCAGATGCAGAAAAAGAATTTCAGCTATATGTGGATGTCAAACAGGGTCATGCTAAAGGAATTTTGGTGCAAGAGCATGGGGGAACACGGAGGCCTGTTGCCTATTTTTCTAAGTTGTTAGACCCGGTGGCCAGAGGCTGGCCCCATTGTCTGCAGAACTGTGCAGCCACAGCTCTGATGGTGGCTGAGGCCCGAAAGCTGACAAGGGGAGGGTATCTCATTGTTAAAGTCCCACATCAGATTAAAGCTTTGCTAACTGAGAGAGCCTCTAAGTGGATGACGAGTGCTCGATTATTACAGTATGAATCTTGTTTAATGGAACAGGAGGATTTAGAATTTAAAGGTGGGGAAATTTTTAATCCAGCTTCTTATTTAAATGGCCCTGGAGAAAAGGGGGGCCAGGAAGAAATCCATGATTGTATCCAGGTTATAGACCTCCAGACACGAGCTAGGGAAGATCTACGGGATATTCCCTGGCCTGAGGGAGAGAATGTGTTCATTGATGGGTCCTCCAAGGTGGTAGAAGGGAAACGATTTACAGGATACTCTATCGTGAATGGGAAGCAATTAAAGGAAGGGGGGAGGTTACCAGCCACCTGGTCAGCTCAGACAGCAGAGCTGTAGGCGCTTGTGAGAGCCTGTGAATTATACCAGGACAAGACAGTAAATATCTTTACTGATTCTAAATATGCATATGGGGTAATACAT
Source organism: Sturnus vulgaris (assembly GCF_052056855.1). NCBI lineage: Eukaryota > Metazoa > Chordata > Aves > Passeriformes > Sturnidae > Sturnus > Sturnus vulgaris. Next base: position 39,827,630 of record NC_142282.1, on the reverse strand, counting down.
GCATTTGGAAAACTATGGGAAGAAAGAGGTTTATTAAGCTGCAGAGGAAAGACATTAGCTCACGAGAACTTAATCTCTCGCCTATTGGAGGCAGTGAATTTACCAAAAAAAGGTGGCGATAATCCACATTAAGGGGCATCAGGCAGGATGGTCGGAGGAGGCAATAGGAAACCGACTGGCTGATGAAGAAGCTCGCAAAGCTGCATTGTTGCCAGAAGTCTCTAAGATCCTGCCTATGCTCCCAGTAACTGCACCGCTGCCAGAGAAACTCTCTTTTCCACCAGAGGAACTTGAGATAATTAAAAAGAGTGGGGCAGAGAAAAGAGAAAATAATTGGTTTACAAGGGATGGTAAGCAGTGGCTACCAAAAGCTCTAGCCTTACAATTGTTAAAACAGCTTCATGAAGGGAGTCATTGGGGCTCCCGAGGACTGGCAGAAGCCTTCCTCAAAATGTACGCTGCTGTTGGTCTCTTTAGCCTGGCAAAGCGAGCCACTGAAGGCTGTTTGACTTGTGCTAAAACCAACAACAAAGTTACAAAGAAACTGGCCAGGGGAGGGAGGCGTTGGGCAGTACGTCCCTTCCAGAGATGCCAGGTGGATTTTACTGAAATGCCTCGAGTGGCAAGATTTAAATATCTTCTGGTAATAGTATGTCAATTAACCGGGTGGCCAGAAGCATTTTCAACTGTGTCAGCAACTACAGGATCAGTTGTTAAAATATTTTTGGAACAAATAATTCCAAGATATGGGATGGTGGAAGCAATAGATTCAGATAGGGGAACTCATTTTACAGGAAAAATTCTTCAAGGAGTTATGACTGCTTTAGGGATACAGTGGAACTTCCATACCCCCTGGCATCCACAAAGTTCAGGCCAGGTTGAGAGGATGAATGGAGAAATAAAGAAACATCTCCTGAAGCTGGTGATAGAAACTAAAATGCCATGGGTGCGGCTCCTGCGCCTGGCTTTTAGCAAGGATAAGAGCCAGACCCAGGAGAGATATTCAATTATCTCCCTTTGAAGTGATGTTTGTAATTCCTTACCCTTGTAATTCTCAGCCTAGTGGGGGGATAGAGATAAGTGATGTGTATTTAAAACAATATGTGGCTCGGATACTGTCTCTTGTGAAATCTCTTCGACAGGAAGCTCAGCTGGCACAGACCCTGCCTTTGGACTTTGCTGTTCACAACATCCAACCGGGAGACTGGGTCCTAGTTAAGGAGTGGAAAGAAGCACCACTGGTGGCGAAGTGGCGTGGACCTTTCCAGGTGTTGCTGACCACAGAAACAGCCGTCAAGACAGCTGAACACGGGTGGACCCATCACACTCGGGTCAAGGTCTCTGCAGCCCCAGAGATTTGGACATCTCAGCTGGAGGAGAAGGACGGGAAGCCGCGACTGACACTCCGCAGGAGTGGACTGGAGCAGCAGCCAGTGCGTCGACATCGGGGGAAGCCTCGTGTGCCCACCCACAGACTGCCTGCTGAAATAGTTTGTGTGGGTATCCCTCCTCTCAGATCTCCAGTCATTGGGGGCCAACCCTTGCTGTCATTGTTTTCTTTATGTTGAGCTGTTTCTGTGCCTTCACTCGCCACAGGTGGTGTGAAAGACAAAGTGAAAGTAAAAATTAAGTTAGGAAATTAGATTACACAATCAGAATGTTTCTCTTAATAATGTTACCTTTATATTATCAGTTAGGTTGGGGCCAAGAATGGGAAAATAATTTTTTGACCTTAGGAGAAGAAGTAGCAAAAACCTTTAACCTTAGCAATTGTTGGGTCTGTGGAGGGCCAGGGGGATCTGAAAACTGGCCATGGGTGGCCAGCCCAGTAGAACCTAAATGGTGGATTAGCACCCTGAGTGAGGTCCGTAATGGAACAGGATTTTGGGATGAAGAAGGAAGTCCATGGCGGCTTCATTCTTCTGAAAGAGGCACTTACTGTCTAAATAGGACAGGAAGCATATATATGGGAAAAAGCATTTGTGACTGGACTTTATCTTTGGGTTTAGATTGTTGGACCCCCAACTGCCTTCCTTATGATTGTTCCAGATATCAAGGCAGATGGAATCAAACGCATGTTAAGCTCACAAATGGTAGCTGGGTAAAGTGCTCCTATCATAATTACCAGAAAGATTTAAAAGGCTGTAAAGCAGTGGGGAAGGATAAGTTTTTTGACCCCTTATTTTTAAGCTGTCCCCGAGATAATTCCACAAGTAGCACACATGTTATACGTGACTACCAGTGGAAATGGCAACATCGAAATGGAACTCGAACCCTTTTTAATAGGTTCTGGTCCAAATCTAACAAAACAGATCTGGGATGTAACTGCAGGTGGAAACCTCATGTGGGAGCTTGGAAATGCAACTACTGTGATTCTTATGGTGGGGCGACCATTGTTGGGGGACCACTGGGCCCAGGGAGTAAGCTGTATTTTGACTCTCCAATTGACCATGAAAATTGGGAAGGTCCCTTTGCCAATGGGACCTGGGCTTTAAAGGGGCATTACTGGATTTGTGGCCAACATGCATATCGCAGGTTACCCCCAAACTGGTCAGGAATATGTTATGTGGGGTATATCAGACCACTGTTCTTTCTGCTACCACAGGTTCAGGGAAATCACTTAGGAATCAAGGTATATGATGATCTAATTAGAGAAAAGCGGTCAATTGATGTATCCCTGGCTGGAGGGAGCACCCAAAGATGGGGTGAAGATGAATGGCCACCTGAACGAATCATACAACACTACGGACCAGCCACTTGGAATCCTAATGAATTAATATCAGGTGCCAGAGAACCCATTTATAATCTAAACCGGATAATTAGGTTACAAGCTGTCTTTGAAATAGTAAGTAACCAGACAGCTACAGCTCTTGACCTTCTTGCTGACCAGGCTACTCAGATGAGAACTGCAATATTTCAACACCGGATGGTATTAGACTATTTATTAGCAGAAGAAGGGGGAGTGTGTGGCAAATTTAATGACTCAAACTGCTGTTTGCAAATAGATGACAATGGAAAGGTGGTGAAGCAAATAGCAAAAGAAATAAGAAAATTAGCTCATGTGCCAGTCCAAACATGGAAAGGATGGGAATGGGACATGTTTTCTTGGCTACCTGGTGGACTATGGGTTAAACAACTACTTTTTTTCCTCTTATGTGCTGTAGCAACTCTAATATTTTTACCATGCATGATCCCTTGCTTAGTACAACTTATCCAACATGTGATCAAAGGGATGCAGGTAATAGCCACGCCTACTGATCCAGAGATGGTTACAAAAGGACAGAAACTGATGTCACTCCAAATAATTACAAAACCAAAAATAACTCAGGAACAAGAAATTAAGTCAATGATAGCTAAAGTTTGTAAAGACAATTATTAAACAAATAAAAGAGGAGGGATTGAGAGGAATGTTGAATTTGTCTTTACAAATGAGTTGTGGATCAGCCTATAGATAAGGCTAGCACTGAGAGATAAAAGAAACAATGGGATGGATTCCACTGATTGATGAATGGAAAGAGATATTTGCCTTTACAAACAAACTGTAGGGCTGCTGATAAATGAAACTGGATATCGAAAGATGAAAGAAGCAACGGGGGGAAAACTATGAATTCTATAAGAATTAAAAATTAAAAGGGAGGGTTATACATTAGAGGGGAATTTCAGGTATCAGGCGTTCCGGGAAGTCTGTGCCTCTCAAGTACCTAAGCCAATGGGGAAAGAGAGAGGGAAATGCGGCCAGGAAAATAGGATAAAAAGGAGGCTGTGTCCTCCGAAAATTTGAGACATCCCAGGGGAATGCCCCATGGCCTCTCCCTTTATTCGAATAAAGCAAAAAGGACTCCTCTGTCTCCTTTTTGGACATAAACCTCTGGTGTTTGTGGATTAATTTTCGTGACAACAGGAATTTCTTTCCCAAGATGAAAAAAAACCACTTCTGTTGTGACTTCACTTTTCATGAATAGCAGCCACTCAGTAATCTGCAATCGTGAAACTCCTATCTTCACAGCCTTCCCAGAGCTGTGCTTTTGGGCCATGTGAAACTCATGGGATATTACTTTTAAGGATGAGCTGTTCAAAAGCAAAAGTTCTCTTCATCTCTTTTTTCTCTGTTCATACTTCATTCTCAGGAACAGAGATCTCCCTTTTCCCTCATGGAAAAGAATCTTCCAAACACTTCAAACCCCCCCTCCATGTCTTTTCCACGGTTTATAGGAATTTTTAGTGTAGTACAGTCCACCTCTATAGCTTACAAAAGGATTTTCAGCCAACCTTCACAATGTCTCCTCATTGTCCTTCCATCTAAAAACTTAGCTCTTGCTTCACTGACTTTGGTGTATCCTCTCTGTTTTTTTTCCTCTCACTCAAGGGAGGATTGGAGGTCTGCAAGTCTTATCTGAGCATTAGAAGGGTTAAAATTTCACACAGAAGTTGTAGGAGCTGTGCCAGGCCATGCTGGAGCTGTGTTAGGATCTCAGGCTGCCCAGGCTGCACTGAGTGGGGGGAGGTCGGATGAAAACTGCTAAGTCCAGCCAGGGGAAAAAAATGGTGACAAGCCTCTGGCTACCTTCTGGCGTCAACTGCACCCAGCTCCAGCCGCGGGCCAGGGGTCTTCCTTCTACCTTGCCCAGCAAGCAAGGGCGTGGAGGGGCTCCACCAAAACGGGTCCCAGCTGCCTGCCCCCCAGGCGTCGTGGGCCACCCCAGGACTGCTTCAATCCTGCAGAGGGGTAAGGCCTCGCCCAGCAGAGGCCACGCCGGGGGAGGAGGGAGGGCTAGGATCTTCGCAATGGGCCTCTCCTCCCCCTGACCATCGGAGCCCCTGGTTGAAAACGGGGCCCAGCAGCCTCCCTGGCCCGCCCCTTGCCCAGGGGCCCAGGCCAGGTCGGTGTTACCTTGTCAAAGGCCGGAAATGAAAGAGAGCTTTCCGAGGGTTTATCTGCTTCAAAATATGGATTTCACGGAGTGAACTAACTTCTCCAATTGTTTTCTCAGGCTGTCAACAACCAAACCAGCCTCCAATTGGTCCCATCAACTCACAGAGGAAGTTTCTCAGGGAGAAAAACTTCCGAGTATCCCCTGGCCCTAGGCGCCTTTAATGCATAACCAGCACACCTTGGTATCTGCATAGTTGTTCCTCTCACATATTCTCATCCTGCTCTTCTCTGGCTGCAATTGCAAATGCACAATTACTTTTTTTTCTTAAATGTCATCACATAGGCGTTACCACCATTTCTGATTGGCACAGCCTTGGGCAGCGACATGCCCATCTTGAAGCTGCCTGGCATTGACTCTGCCAGACATGGAGGAAGCTTCTAGCAGCTTCTCACAGAAGCCACCCCTGTAGCTCCCCTGCTACCAAAACCTGACCATGCAAACCGAATACACTTGTCTGCTTCATCTTGGATTCACATAATACAATCTCCTTTAGTTAAGGAGATGCATCACAGACATTCAGTTTTGTTCTTGCCAGGCTTACAGACATATTTGTCCAGCAAATCAGCCAGCCGAAGGGAGTCCCATGGAATGGTTCGTGTGGTATTTCTTTGTTTACCCCCCTGGGGCCCTACAGACACTTCAGCTTTGATAATGGGGCCACCTTAAACTTTATCTAACTCATATTCTTCATTACTCTCATCGCTAAATTCCTAGCCAGAGTCCTCCCATATATCTGCATCCTAATCTTCTGGGTACGCAATTAACTCACAAATCTTCAGGGGACCTGGAGGATTGGGGGCCTGCATTATCATGAGTTCTAGTTTGTCTTCTACTCTTTTCTGCTTTTCATTTTCCTGACCCAATTGTTTCCACAATTGTTCTATTCACAGAGCATTTATCGTCACTTTCTTTGTTCAATCTCATCTTGTAACTTTCTCATTTCCTTTTCTTTGCATTTCTTACACTGACATGCTGCTTCCAAACACATTCCCAACACCTTTCATATTATTCAGTTTTCTTTGTAATTTTTTAGTTTCCCTCTCCTGATGTTTAACTGTTCCTCTCTTTTACTCCAATTATCCCAATTTTCAAGTGCCCAATCTTCAGATAATCTTGGAGGAGGGCTAATTGTCTCACTAATAGTCAGTTATTGAATCCAACATCCTGCTGACTGTGCAAATTGTGTTGCAGCAGAAGAATCAAAGATCACTCAGATCTGGTCCAGTAGTTAGTTTATTGGGTTCTGCTCAGTAAATTTACATATGTAAGACATTTAATAAGTATAGATGGATTGGAAATCAATATTCTACTACTTACTACATTTAAAGACTTCAAAGTATCTCATTACCATATATACGATATGCACGTTTCCTTGCATTAAGAAATGGAGAGTGTCAGAAATGGTTATGATTTTCTTGACAGCATATGCACACTAACACACCCACGCTTTTGTACACTAAAGACAGTTTGGAAAATTATATTCCTAGTTAGCTCAGACCAGTTGGTAATTTAAGTTTAGTAGGAGAAACTGGAATCAGAAAATAGTTCACAAAATGCCTTTTTTGACTGTCTTTAAGAGAAAGACCAGTTGTTCTCAGGGTACCCAGCCCCCTGAGCTGGAAGACAGGGACAGGGAGCAGAATAACACCACCACCACCCCCCATAATCCAGGAGGAAGCAACTAGTGTTACACTCACAAGTCTATGGGGCTGGATAAGATCCATCTGAGGGTAGTAAAGCACTGGAACAGGTTGCTCAGAGAATTCGTGGATGCGCCATCCCTGGAAGTGTTCAAGGCCAGGTTGGATGGGGCCCTGAGCAAACTGGTGTAGTGGGTGGCCTCCCTGCCCATGGCAAGGAGGTTGGAACTTGATGATCTTCAAGGTCCCTTCCAACCCAAGTGTGCTGGTTACATCTGGGGGAGGGTAGACTCAGAGAGGTTTTTGTCTCTGAGAACTTCCTCTGTGAGTTGATGGGACCAATTGGAGGCTGGTTGAGTTATTGACAGACTGAGAAACCAATTAGAGAAGTTAGTTCACTCCGTGAACACACATTTTGAAGGAGGTGATGCAGGAAAAAAGTTCTCTTTTATTTCCAGTGACTGAGCAGGTAACACCGGCCCGGGCTCTCTCTCATGGGAGGTCTCTGGAGGCTGTTGGGCCCTGTTTTCAACCAGGGGACCCGATGGCCGGGGGGGGAGGAAAAGCTAGTTGATAAGATCTTAGCTCTGCTTCCTCCCCTGTGGGCCCGTGGCTCTGGGGGAGCCTGTCCCCTGTTGCTGGCTCGGAGCAGCTTTGGAGGGGCTGAGTCCACCCAGCCACCCATGCAGCCTTGGGGGAGACAGCCGGGCCCCCTGTCTGGGAAGCAGGAGTGGTCATGGGCAGTGGATGCTGCAGCTAAGCCCCAGAAAGGCTGATTGAGATTTCAGCTGCCCCCTCACCCAGCACAGCCTGGGCGGCCTGGGCCTGGCCCAGCCACTGCAGCTTCTATGTGAAACTTTAACTCTTTTAGTGCTCGGATAAGACTTGCAGACCTCCAATCTTCCTTTGAATGAGAGGGAAAAACAGAGGAGGTGCACCAAAGTCAGAGAAGCAAGAGCTAAGTTTTTAGATGGAAGGAGAATGAGGAGACATTGTGAAGGTTGGCTGAAAAAGTCCTTTTGTAAGCTATAGAGGTGGACTGTACTGCACTGAAAATTCCTATAAACCGTGGAGAAAGACATGGGGGTTGAAGTGTTCCAATAATTTACCAAAAGCACCTGTGTTGAGGATTCTTTGCCCCGAGGAAAAGGAGGAGATCTCTGTTTTCTGGGGATGAGTCATGAACAGAGAGAGAGATGAAAAGAATTTTTGCTTTGGAACAGTTCATTCTTAAAAGTAACACCCATGGGTTTAACACGGCCCACAAACATAGCTCTGGGAAAGCTATGAAGATGGGAGGACTCTCACTACTTTGCAGATTTTCCCCAGGCGGCTGCTGTTTGTGAGAAAAGTGGAGTCACACTGGTTTTTTCCCCTCTTGGAAAAGAAATTCCTATAGCCAAACAAGAGGGAGCTCCTCTCCCTGAAGTGAACTGAATAAGATTATTTAAGTGGGAAACTGACTGAAGTGTGTTAGTATGTTGTTGTTAAAAAGGAATGGGAGGAAGGAGGAGGGAGTGGTCTGAAGATCTTATTCTGAATTTGTTTTTTTTCTTTCTTTGTGTAGTTAATAAAGTTTTTTATATCCTTTTAAGTTCTAGACCTGCCTTGCTTTTGCTTCTGGTTCTGTCTCACAACAGAAAATGAGTATATTTAAATTGGCAAATCAAAACTATAATGTTATTGGCGTGTTGGCCGGGAAATTCAAATTAAACTAAGATACCAAGCTTTTCTATGATGAGAGTGTATGACATGATAGCTTGATGAAAAACACTTCTTCCTCCTTTTTTTCTTTTGGCTTAAATAGTTTAGAAATTTTAGGCATGTTTAAATAAAATTTAAATATAAAATATTTTATCTCAAATATTTTAACTTTTATATTGAAAATAAACACACTTCCTAAACTTTGTTTCTTACTATATCATATTTAAATTTTCAACATCAAAAAAACCCTACTAGTTTTCTGTACTCATACTTTTTAATGTAGCCATTTTTCTCATTTGTTGATAACAGAAAAACATGTCTTGGGCTAACATTTTTGTGTTACAATGAATAGAAAGTCATTTATTATTACGATGGGGTCATTGGTTGGAGACAGAGAAGACACAAATTGACTGAGCGTCCTCAACAAACAGCACTGAGTTTATTATGGCCGCGCCTTTTATAGGGGGTTTGAATTTTCCAGGCTTATACATGTGATTGGTTGAGGTCTTAACACCACTCAGCTCCCTGGCCAATGATACATCTCCATTTAGGGCTGAATGAGATTGGCTGAGGATCTCTGTGTAGGTTTGAATCCAACCTATCCTTGTTCACCTAGGGACCTGTTTATTGAACCAGGCTAGCCGAATTTGGTTTCTTATTTATGGCCAAATTATTTGCCCAGCTACAGACTAGCCGTGATGTGACAATTTATTAATAACCGGAAAATGCAACTTCTAGATTCAGTAAATTCAATAGTAAATTTTAAATATAATGAATGGTCATCTTCTGTGGGCTGGTTTTTACTGACTTTCAGTACGCCTAAGACAATGACTGACACAAAATGCAGTGATAAATACTACTACTCAGAGTTAAGTAGTTCACATTTATGACCAAGAAAGAAATTAATGGGGGAAAAAATCTATCTTACTACATGATGACCTTATCTGGAAGCTTAATTTCTTTGACAGTGATTCAACCTCCTCCTAAATGTTGTCAAACATGATTAGAAAAAAATACTGATAAGTTTTCCCTTATCTTTTATACCAAGTTTTTTCTTTGAAATGTGAAACTGCATATAGTTCATCAGCTGATATAAGTTGTCTTAGCTTCATTGAAAGCAATTCTAGTTTCTGTCATTTCAGGATCTTCCCCTTTTGTCTGCTAAATTTATAGATGTATCTATATTTATTTTTTAATGTTAACAGTGGGAAACTTCTTACCCTAATCCAGAACAGTCTACAGCATATGGCTTAGAAGGTATTTCTTCACTACCATTTACTCTTCATCCTTATACTTGGTCTAATAAATACATTACTGTAGGGCTTTTTCTTGGCCCAAAACAGGGTCTTTCACCCTTCCTCCGGTCTAGCTCAAGTGTTAGGGTGAAATTCCCCTGGGCCCTAGCCACAGAGACGTAGTTAAGATATCAAAAGAGGCTCTTTCCCCTGATAAAGTTACAGGTTTATTTCTCGTGGGTAGTAAGTGAAAAGGGAAGGGAAAAGAGTGGGGGAAGAGAGAGAAAAGAGGGGGAAGGACAGGGTAAAAGCGTGGGAGAAAAGAGCAGGGGAAGAGAGAAAAGACGGGGTAAAAAAGAGTGCGGGATAAGAGAGTGGGGTAAAAGCGTGGGGGGAAAAAGAGAAGTGCGGGATAAGAGAGAAGAGAGCGGGGGAAAAAGGGAGCGGGGGAAGAGGACGGGAGAAAAGCGCGGGGAAAGAGATTGGGGGAAAAAGTGAAGTGCGGGATAAGAGAGCGAGGTCAGCGGGTCCTGAACTTTTCTAGGGTCTGGAAAGGGGGGGCGGGGAGAAATTGGATCCCAGCCAGCTCTGTGTGGCCAGGAGGGGAGAGGGACCAAGATACAGGGCACAGCAGGGGTCACGGGATGTACCATTTACAATGTATCTAGGAAACACAACATCTCCCCGTTTTTTGTTTAACAAAGTTGAAAGAAGGATATTGGTATCATTCAAATTACGATTTTGCCCACCACTTGTAGCTGGCGGGAGGGTTAGATTGTTTCAAGTCTTTCATTTCTATGTGATTGACTACTGAGGTAGAGGGAATGAGACTATGAATAGCCTTGAAAACCAAGTGACGTAGGATCCCGAATGCCATTATTACAAGGAAAAGAATAACAAAAATTAACATAATTGTTTTGACTATAGATGTCCACCACCCTGTGAGTCCCCAGCCTTTGAACAGTCCATTGAACCAATCTTCAGATTCTTGCTTCACTTGTCCGATTAAGTTGTTCATGTTTCGGAGGGCAGCATGGATGTTAGGAGCTTTCGAGGTCAGGTCCATACAGCAAAGTCCTTCAAATTCCTGGCACTCATGTCCGTGTAGTAGCAAGAGAAAATCTATAGCAGCACGATTTTGGAGTGTGGCCTGCCTGGTGATTTCCTCGTCTTCTAGGAGGGAGCTGATTGCGGTGGATGTTAAGTTTGCCTGTTTGACAACCCAACACTCTAGGTGGCCCAATTCGCCTAGAGCTTTAGCTGCTGCAACCCACGGAAGAAACAGGGATGCAGCAATTCTTTTGGACTTGGCCCAATGGAAAATTTCAGAATTACAGTTGGGGTCCATATTGTCTGCACTTCGTTTTTGGATTTTATTACCTGATTTGTTTTTGTGAGTCCAATCGCTAATTAAGGTTTCGTTGGGTGCCAACAGGGACAACCGACCAAAGGTGCATGGCCCTCCTAAGAGCCAAGAAGGAATTCCTGCCCACGCCCGGTCTCCACAAATTAAGAACAATCCCTTTGGGAGGCTTTTGGGGCTTGAATAAGTTGGGGTATCAGCTGCAATATGGCTTATAGTATTGCACCACCATTTGGCAGTGAATTCCCCATGATGTTGCATTATGTTGTGGAATTCCTTTATGCTAGAAGATTTTGGGAAGATTCTAAAGTGAATGCAATATTGTGATGGGTAGGAACCTAGCAGTTCTAATTCTTGGGGTTCTTGAGCTGTTTTGGGCAAACTTGGCAGCAACTCTTCTATGGGGTTCTTACTTACTCCAGCTTGCTGCCTATGATTTTTGTGTGATGAAATGGTGTGTGACTCAGGAATTTCATTGGACAAGTGTGTTTCAAAACTGGCTGAATATTCTCCAGCCTTCAATGGGATTCCTACCAGGCAGGTGGACATAGGGTTTGCTGTTGCTGCTGTGGACAGACATATGTTTTCTTGTTGGAGCGTCTGTGCCAGGGTCACCCAGACGTTCTGACGTGGCTGAGGGACGATCCATGCAGCTGCTAGACTGTTCAGTGTTAGCAGGAAGACAGCTTGGATGGGGTTCATCACGGAACTGAGAGAAGAGAAGCTTTTCTCTAGAAGGAAAGACAAACATTATAAAACCTATTAACAGTCTCTATTTGCTGGAATGCCACCTTCTATGAGGATTTCTTTTCCTTTTTTTCTGCGGCGTCTTCTTTTTGAAGCCACTGCTACTTGCTCCTCGTTCTCCTCAGTTGGAGCAGGATGTTTGGGAACAAACGGTTTCACCCACTTTTGGGGAATCCACCGAGGGCCTGAGGGAGTGGATACACATGCATAGCCACGCCCCCAGGTAACAAGCTCATAGGGACCTTTGATTTCCCAGGTTTCTGGGTCCCTAATCAAAACTGGAGGATGTTGGGATAACTTGAATTGTTTACTACTGTTAAAGTGACGTACCACAGGTGGACTCATGTTTTCAAATGAACAATTTAGGAAATTGATAGTAAACATGGCTTTGCAGAGCTTCTGCTGTGGAGACATCCACACAGTTGAACTGCTCTGTTTAGCCAAAACCTGCTTGAGCGTCTGATTGGCTCGCTCAACTACACCTTGGCCTGTGGGGGAGTGGGAGGTGCCAGTTTTATGTTCCACTCCCCACTGCTGGACGAATTCCAGGAACTCCTTGGACTTATACGCTGCGCCCTGATCAGTTTTGATTTCCTTAGGGATCCCCAACACTGAAAAGGCTTGCACTAGGTGTTGTTTGGCATGCATAGCCCTTTCTCCTGCATGGGCAGAGGCATAGACTGCGCCTGAACATGTGTCAATGCTTAAATGAACATATTTGAGGCGACCAAAACTAGGAATGTGTGTGATGTCTGTTTGCCATACCTCACAACTGCCAAGACCTCGGGGGTTTACCCCCATGCCTATTGAGGGCATGGTGTGCAGCTGACAATTGGGACAGGTGGCCACAATGGCTTGAGCCTGACTCCGTGTTAGCTGGAACTGATGCATTAGACCTGGTGTATTCTGGTGATACTGCTGGTGGCTCAGCTTTGCCTGTTGGAAGATGTCAGGAAGGCGTGCTTGTTCTGCTGGGGTTGCTTGTTCTGCTGGGGTTGCAAGGGAGTCTGCCTGACGGTTCCCTTCTGCAATTTCGCCAGGCAAATCTGTGTGTGATCTCACATGCATCACATAGAACGGATGTTCTCTATGAGAAATCAAATAAATTAGTTTGGAAAGCAACCTGAATAGCTGCTCATTTTCGATGTTTCTGAGCACTGCCTCCTCTGCCCTGGACACTATCCCCGCTACATAGGCTGAGTCTGTCACCAAGTTTATTGGCTCTGAGAACTTTTCAAAGGCTCTCACGACTGCTGCCAGTTCAGCTACCTGGGGCGACCCTTCCACAAACTCAACGTCAGTTTCCCAATGCTGAGTCTGAGGATCTCTCCAAGTCATCACCGACTTGTGGGATGCCCCAGATGCATCTGTGAACACTGTGAGAGCTTTGAGTGGTCTCCTACTCCTCTTCTCACGAGGAATGAGGTGGAATTCCTCATTAAACAGCTTGTGAGACGGGGCATGGACTGATATTTGTCCTCTGTAGTTGTCCAGGGCTAATTGGAGACTGGCATTGCTCTGGAGCAAATGCTCAAACATCTCTTTAGTCAATTTTTCAGGAGAGTTCTTTCCCTCCTCAGACAGTTTAACAGGGAGGTGAATACATGTGAAGTCACAGCCAGCCAGTTCATACAGTCTGATCCTTGCTTTCCTAATCAGTTGTGCTATTAACTCTTGTGGCTTAGTGATAGTTTTGGATCTCTGGTGGGAGAGGAAGACCCACTCTATGATTGAGTGACTCTCTCTGCTCCTTCATCCATTGGAATATTAACCCATGTAAGTGTGGCAGTTTTCCTAGGATAATGAATTTGAAGGGCAGCTCGGGTTGGTAACGGTGAGCTTGCCTCTCTCCTAAGGTCTTTTGTACCTTTTCAATTGCAGTCTTTGCCTCTGGGGTCAGTTCCCTGGGAGAAAGCAGCTCTCTCTCCCCTTTCAATAAATTGAAGAGAGGTTCTAGGTCCTCATTAGTGAGGCCTAGCCAGGGCCTAACCCAATTCAATGACCCACACAGGGAATGGAGATCTGCTAAGGTTTTTGGATTACAATTAATTTCCAATTTCTGAGGAACAATGGTCCGTGCAGTAATTTCCAGGCCCAGGTACTTCCAAGGTGGCATCCTTTGGACTTTGTCCTCCTGCAATTCAAATCCAGCAGAGGTTAAAACTTTAACCACTAGGTCAAGTGTGTCCTGGAGTAGAGAGTTATCGGGTGCACACACTAGCACATCATCCATGTAATGAAGCATGATGGCCTCCCCTCTCTGGGCATGCACCTGGGACAGCAATGAGGCCACATACCACTGGCAGATGGAGGGACTACATTTCATTCCCTGGGGCAGAACTCTCCAGTGGTAGCGCTTCATTGGGGCCTCTCGATTGATGGTAGGAACCGAGAAGGCGAACTGTGGGGCATCCTCTGGGTGTAGGGGAATATGGAAGAAACAATCCTTGATGTCTAGAACAGCCAATTGCCAATTTCTGGGAAGCATTGTTGGAGAAGGCATTCCAGGTTGGAGAGACCCCATGTCTTCAATTACTTTGTTTATTTCCCGGAGGTCGTGGAGCAGCCTCCACTTGTCTTTCCCTGGTTTCTTTACCACAAAAATCGGGAAATTCCACGCACTTGTGGTCTCTTCTATGTGGCCTTTAGCCAATTGCTCCTCCACAAGCTCCTCAAGCGCCCTGAGCTTCTCCTTACTCATCGGCCACTGTGCTACCCACTTTGGGGTATCATCTAGCCATTTCAACTTTTGGGTAGGGCGCCCCACAGTGGCCGCTTCTAAAAATCCCGAGGAGTTTTAGGAATAATCAATTTCACTCCCCACTGGGACATGGTGTCTCTCCCCCATAGAGGGCATTTATAATCTGTAACAAATGGACGGATGCTAGCCAATTTTCCATCCGGCCCCTCAATTTGTACGATGCTTTTTGATATTTTTGCCAATTTGACTCCTCCTACACCCTGGATTCTGCCTGCCACAGGCTGAAGTTCCCAATGTGACGGCCACATCCTTTCGGGTATGATAGTCACATCAGCACCCGTATCCAGTACCCCCTCCACATGGAGGTGATCTGATCCACGGGTTAGGTTGCATGCCAGAGAAGGCTTGTCCTCACCCACCACTTCTTCCCAGTAGACTTCAGGTGATTTTCCATCTACTGGGACCTCCTGTGGAACAGGAATGGCCTGGGCAAGGATTTGTCCCTCAGCCAGGTAATATGGTGGTAGAGTACATCGTGCCAGGAGAATGAGGCCAGTTATGCTTCCCTTGATGGTCATGGGAACCACCTCAATCTCTAGGGGTGTGTGTGCTGTGTCACCGACAACAAAGTACTCACTGCCCAGTTTCGTGTTGTTTAACGTCACGTCCTGTGTACTGTTAGGTAAGTCCACTGTAATGACTGTCCAATCAGGTGACCTGAAATGAAAACCTTTGGTAGTCACAAGCCTAAAACGGCCTAGTGGCTTCCAAACCTTGTTAATTGAATATTTAATATTTTCATTGCCATGCATCCCCACACCCTCTATCCCATCCTCCCCCTTTTTGTTTATTAAGAGAGAGTTTTTTGCGAGTGTGGAGCTCGCTGCATTTATAGCCGAGCGCGCTATTGTGTTAATGGCGGGTACGCGCTGTAAAGCTAGTTTTTTTGTTTGTTGGTCTTCTTCTGTTTCTGGTTGTGTGGACAGTCCCTGGCGAAGTGTCCTGGCTGCTTGCACTGGAAGCAGATGATGTGCTGCAGTTGCTCTGGTGACATTGGTAGCTTCTTGGCTTCTGGTGTCACAGCTGCCATGGTTCTTGGGTGTGCCAGTCCTGGATTTCTTTCGTGTCCACTGAGCAGTTCTGCTTTCCTGGCGCAGGCTTCTATCATCTGTGTTAAGCTAGGCGCTGGCTCCAGGGGAAGGCCAAGGATAACCCTACGGCAGGTTTCATTAGCATTCCTCTGAGCCATTTCTTTAATTAATTCAGCTTGTACTACTGGGTCAGACACTTGTCTTTCTACTTGTATACGAAGGCGGTCCACAAACTGTAAGAAACTCTCAGAAGTAAACTGTTTAATGTTAATATAACTGCCTTTAGTATCTACTGTTGGTAATTGATTAAAGGCTTTTTCTGCAACATTGCATATCTTATCTAAGACAGACTTAGATAGTACTCTGGTTTGGCTTTCAGGGCAATGCCAATCTTTTTCCCCACATAGGTGTTCATATTTTATATCATTATTATCAGCATCTTTTGCATTATTTGAGCTTTTTAAAAGCTCTTGTAAAAGCACTTTTAAAGATCTTTTCCATAGGCTTTCCCATAGATCATATTCTGAAGGAGTTAACAGACACCGGAAAAGCTCTTTGATATCATATGGAACCAGTTCGTTTGAGTTAAAAGTGGCTCTCATCATGCCTTTAAAGATTTCACTATTCCTACCAAATTCTCTTTGTACTTTACAAATTTCCTTTTTATCTTGGTAGGACAAAGGTTGATAACTTCTTTTTCCGTTTCTCTTACCAAGATAAACTACAGGAGCAACTGATGGTACATACTCTTTCTCCTGGTGCTGACTTTCAGGGTTAGGCATTCCCCCCCCACCCGGCCCGGGAGGCTGGCCACCCCCACCACCACGGGAGCACAATCCATCCCCCAGGGGCTGTGAGCTGATCCCCCCCCACCCCCACCGGCACTGAAACTAGCAGGGGCTACATTGCCCTCCCCCACCCCGCAGCAGCTTGGAGGGAAGGAATGTGAAACCGGAGAGGGGGAGGGGTGGTGGAATCCAGGGTTGCAACACCTGTGGGCGGGGTCGCCAGGTACCGTGCAGGACAGGGTCTTGGAGGGGGGAGGGGGCGGTGGAGCCGAGGGCAGGGAGGAGTTATGGGAGGGGACAGGCTTAGGGGCTGGGACCGGAGGGTAAAGGGGGTTGCGGGATGAAGGATGAGACACGTGGCTGTCACCATATCGGCCCCCCCCCACTCCCTGAACCGCATGTCCAGAGCTATCTGGGACCCCGACCCCGACCTGTCCAGATACGGCCACGTGTTCGTGGCCCGGAGGGGAAGGGAACAAGGAAGGAGAGCTGATAATTTTAGAAAAATCGTCAGAACTGGGATACTGGGGAGGATTTGGGGGTTTAGAACAGTTACAGCCGTGCTGAGCATGCTGCATTTCCAAGGGAGACCCTGGGGTGCTTTCTAGGTTATGGTTATAGGGATTTTTGGAAAGGGAAGGTGAGCTTGAATCATTTTGCTGCTGCTGTCTGTTGTTTTCTGTCTGAATTAAAACTTTCCGAATTTGTAAAAATATCGGAAGGAATACAGAGGCAATTTTATCTCCATTTTCTACTTTTAAAGTTAATAAATCCCCTATTTCATCCCAAAATGAAATCGAATTTATATTTTGCAATTCAAGGTCCGATATTTCAACAGACAGCCTGCTGGCAAAACGGGCTAGTTTTTTATTAGATATTAAAACATTTCCTGAACTTAGTATTTCTTTGAGTTGTTTTGTTATACTCTTTTGTAAGGCAAATTGCTGTATTCCCATGGTATTAGCAATTTGCACTATATCTACCCCACTACAGTTAAAACACAGGAAAGGAGTTAGTTGTTAAGACATACACCACGGTTTTCCGGCTTTACTAGATGCGGAACCGATGTTAATTTCGCCGTTTTTCGTCAGCAAAACCTATGTGGCGCCCGCGCCGTTGTAGGGACCGACCCCGTCGCAACAACCCGTAAAAACCGCAAAAATTGCAAAAACTCCCTGTGCCGCAGCTTTGAAACCGATCAAAGCTGCCTGCCTGCCGCGCCGCGCCTGGGGTGGCCGCGTCCAGCCCCCCCCCAGCCCCCGCGCCGCACCACGTGGCCACGAGCTGCTGAGCCGCGTGCACGCTGCAAACACACCCGCGCCGCCTCTCCTCCCGAGAACGGGGCCGGGCCGGCAAAATGCCACCGGTGAGACCCCCCTGCGGAGCTCCGGGAACCCCCGCCGCAAAGGGACGCTTAACTCACCTTTTCTCTTGCAGGCAGAGACGTCTGTGTACACGGTAGTGGATCCACGTCCCGAACCGACCTGTCTGGGACTGACAGGCTGCCAGTTCGTGCTGAAAAGTCTTCGAACTGCACAAAATGCAGCTTAAAGAAATTTGAGCTAGTTGATCAGCTCCTATGCTGGTCGAATCCCGAAATTAGGAGTCACAGCGAAACGTGGGTGCTTTGTAGAAACCACGCACGTGGAGCGCCAACTGTACAGCTTTTTCTCGGCCCAAAACAGGGTCTTTCACCCTTCCTCCGGTCTAGCTCAAGTGTTAGGGTGAAATTCCCCTGGGCCCTAGCCACAGAGACGTAGTTAAGATATCAAAAGAGGCTCTTTCCCCTGATAAAGTTACAGGTTTATTTCTCGTGGGTAGTAAGTGAAAAGGGAAGGGAAAAGAGCGGGGGAAGAGAGAGAAAAGAGGGGGAAGGACAGGGTAAAAGCGTGGGAGAAAAGAGCAGGGGAAGAGAGAAAAGACGGGGTAAAAAAGAGTGCGGGATAAGAGAGTGGGGTAAAAGCGTGGGGGGAAAAAGAGAAGTGCGGGATAAGAGAGAAGAGAGCGGGGGAAAAAGGGAGCGGGGGAAGAGGATGGGAGAAAAGCGCGGGGAAAGAGATTGGGGGAAAAAGAGAAGTGCAGGATAAGAGAGCGAGGTCAGCGGGTCCTGACCTTTTCTAGGGTCTGGAAAGGGGGGGCGGGGAGAAATTGGATCCCAGCCAGCTCTGTGTGGCCAGGAGGGGAGAGGGACCAAGATACAGGGCACAGCAGGGGTCACGGGATGTACCATTTACAATGTATCTAGGAAACGCAACACATTACCACTCCCTACAGCCTTGGCATGGCCTTTTTTCTAATGACCTTCCAGAGTGAGGTGTGAAAGTGTTAAATGGTGAGATCTCTAGAACTATTAAAAATCACTTGAGCATATGATTATATGGAGTGTATAAACTGTGAAAATAATTAAGGCATTTTTAATTATTTCTTCTCTTTGTTTTACTTTCATTTAAAAAAATAGATGTTTTAATTGCATTATACTCTATATTGAAATTGTGATCTGACTAAATTTAGTAGGTGGCATTCTACATCCACATATTTTTATAACCATTCTAGGACAAAGAAATAC
Organism: Sturnus vulgaris; assembly: GCF_052056855.1. Lineage (NCBI taxonomy): Eukaryota > Metazoa > Chordata > Aves > Passeriformes > Sturnidae > Sturnus > Sturnus vulgaris. Next base: position 39,808,861 of record NC_142282.1, on the reverse strand, counting down.
ATATTAGAAAGATAAATACCAAACAAATTTTTCTGAAGACATCTTCCTTTTTATAGTTATCTGGCCTTCTTCTTCCTTTATTTATACTTACAACCTACCTAAAAAAGTTTCCCAAGAAAGAGGCATTGCTACAATATGATCAGTATTATCAGTCCTGATGAAGTCTATACGGTTTCTTCATTAATGCTGCATGCATTGCTACATGTAAGATTATCATTCTCTGTACCAATACCACTAAGTTCCATGTCTGTGCTGTTACAAAAGCTCACAATGCCATTATTACTTTTTATCTTCTTTTTTCTCTTCAGCCAGTCAGGATTAAAAGCACGAGAGATGGAGTTTTGTGTTCGGACTCAGATGTTTATTAATTCTTATCTATAGTACAGTAAGTGCTACAGTACTTCTAGCTAACAAGCTAAAAATGAAGAAATGGCAATGTATCTCGCTCGTTACAAGGTCTTTTAAGGCCTAACTGTCCAATTAAAAACTAACACCTAAATTATTTTTACTTTTGACCTAATGATCAAACACCCCTGACCTGCAGTAGGGCATTTTTTATCCAATTAAAAAAGTACCACCTAAACCCATGACGAAGAAGGTGAAGAAAAAAACCTCTGCCCTAAAACCTCCATCTTGCTCCATACCTATTACTATATTCTAAAATCCCAAATTCCAAATCCTTCACCATGTGATGTTACCAAATGACACAGAGAGAGAGACACTCACACTCACTGACTCCGAGGAATCAAGCAGGAAAAGAACCACTTTATTTACATTTCATGTCTATTTATAGAATTCCAAAAATGACCATGGATTGGACAGTGAGGATAATACCTCCTGACCCCATAGGTCCCATCAACAGTCCATCAATTCTCTCTTCCTCCAAAGAGGAATGCAAAACATTCATTGTTTACAAGAACAGAGTGTGAGAAACTGCAAGAAATTATCTCTCAATAATCAGAAGGTCGAACACAAGGGCAACGATGTGATATCACACACTTCTATTCAAACTACACACCAGTGATTCTAGTTCTATCATTCAGTTTTGGAAGCCTTCTCCAAGGCCTCAGGTCAAAAGCAATGTTCTTCTGGGGGTCAGTGCCTAACAACAGAGAAAGTTCAAAACTCCCTGTTTCCAGGGTTCCAACATGCCATGACCAAATATAGCATGTATTTTTAAAGATCTAATTATCAGTATGTTTTATACCTTCCTGGACATGTCACTGATAGTATTTTAAAAGGCAGCTTTGCAGTTTGAAGGCAAGTGGTTGGGGGAGGGATCACTTGAATCTGTTTCCCAGAGGGACCCGATTCAGAGGTTTCCTCCCAAATTTCCCCTAAACCAGGACATTGTCTTATAGATCAAAATGTGAAATGAATGACTGAATAGGTAAATTTGCACCTCTGCACTAGAAAAAAGGACTTGCAAATGCAAATTCAGTAACATTTAAAGTGCTGGATTGGGAGACAGGAGATGGGGACTCTTGAGAGCTACTTTGTGATTTGGGAAGGAAGTTATCAGAATACAAGGGTGATCATCTTGGGGTACTGAACTCTTGCAGCTGGTGCCTGGGGGTCAGTCAGACCCTGGCTTCCACTTGACTTCCTGGATAGAGAGGTCTCACAAGGAACAGCCTGTCCCGAAGTCTAGGCAGTCTCAGCCACAAAGGTACCAAAATGCAAGCAAGGCCTGAGTTTCAGACAATCAGCTCTTATAGTGATTTCAACTCTAAGTGATTTCAGCTTAGCTTGCAAGGTACCTCAGCCAACGCTGGAATAGGAGACGGGAAGTGCTGTGTAGAGATTCCACAAAGTTCTTTATTGTGAAGGGTTCCAGTGACAGCAGCAATCTGCTGAACTGGATAAAAGTAGGGTTTTTTATAGGGAAGACATGGCTTGGCAAAAGGACCAATGGTTTGGGGCTGAGGAAATATGACCAATAGTTTTACAAGGAGATAAAGCGGGGGTCTGAAGCGGGGAGAAGGGTTTCTTAGCCTAGTCATCATGATTAAGCAATTCTTATCTAGGGAATAGTTCTCCAGGGAAGCCTTGTGGGGGGCCCTGCTCCCTCTACACTGAACAGAAATGGATTTCTTACAGGTTGTATACATGTTCAACCAGTGCTTTCTCAAAGGGCTAATTAGACCTTTAACAATAATTCATGGCTGCCTCTTAGGAGTAAAGAGAATGGGGCATTAAAAAAAACCCTGCTGGGCGCAGAAGAGATATCTGGAAAACTTAGGAGAAAAGGGAAAGGAAATAAACTGTCAACAAAAATCATGACACTGGTAACTCAGATTTCAGTAATCTGGATTTGGTATTTTAGATATTTAGTAACCTGTCTGTTGATGTATTATGCAAACTGCTGTCATTTTAATAAATTGTCTTTTTATATGACTGTATTATTCATAGTTGCAGATACAACCTTGTCCTAACAGAAGTGTCTAAAATATCTGTATAATAGTAGAATCTAACATTTCTTAAATGTCTTAGAAATGAGAGAAGGACTATGCAATGTTCACACTGTGCCCAAATAGAAATTGAGATGTTGCTTATTTCCCAACCTGGAAATGAAACTCTAGATAATTTTAATAAGGAGGTAATATAAAAGGAGATCTTTATTTGAAGGCCTTCAGAGGCAGTTATGGAAAGATGTCCACAAAAGCCCACCCCCCTCCCCCCAGGAGTGAGTACATTTTAATAGGTTTTAGGAAATTAGTATAATTGATAAAAAGCACCAATTAGGAGGACAAGTGGTGATGCAATTCCCCCCCAGGTCAAACCCCTTCTCTGGAGCCCCCCTTCAGCACTAGTTGTACTTTGTCCATGAGAATGTATCTTGAAAAGTTGTTCTCAGCCTTGGTTCCCAGGAAGAACCAAGATAGCACTGGAGCCTTCTACCTCCCAGGGTTTAGAGCTCGGGAATTTGTTTTGTCTTTCTGCTTAAAGAAAGGCCATGGAAAAGTACTGGGAAAGCTAGTCACTAATACGATAGACTACACAGCTACAAATATATGTGTGAAGAATACAGAGAACATATAAAAGAAAAAAAAGGCAAAATTAAACGGCATCAAGGAAGACAGAAAATTCTTTTTAGAACAAAATGCTTCTTTCTTGTTAATATTAAGTTCTGATATTAGAAGCTAAAAGCCCCCAGTCTAAACCGCAAGAATTAACAAAAATACTAATAGATGGAGTGACTAAAAAGTGCCCTGGGGTGACTTTATGATGCTGGTATCCCCGTCGTCTGTTTTTTTGCCCAGAAATGGGTACCGTAGCTTTAAGCTAGACCGAGAGAGACAGAGAAAGCAAGGGGGATGGGGGGGGGGGGGAAGCAGCGAAGCAGTGTACAGTTTGTCTGCAGAAGCTTCACTTTACTGCCTCGGAATTCCTCTCCCAAATCTGTGCTACCTAGCACAGACAGCAAGAGAGAGAAGGTTCTCAGTGCTCTCCAAGTTCTCGGCATTTGCAGAGAGAGACAAGGAGTTTTTCTTTGCTTTTTTCCACTGGTTTTCCTTGTTAGCTACAGCAAGAAAGGTTTTCCCAGGACTTTCTTTTTTTCTGGAACTGTTCAGTTTCTCTAGGGTCCAGAACACCAGGACCATCGCGCCCCCCCCCCCCCCCCCAAAAAAAGCTTCTCAGCAGCCTGGAAGCCAAGTTCCAGTGCTGGAGGGACTGAAGGAGACTGAGCGAGCTGAGACACACCCATGAAAGGACTTTCCATTTTATAATGCTTGTGAGTACCTTGCTTGTTAAATAGTTTTTTCCACTTTACTCCTAGATTTTTCTCCCGAAGTGGGTGGGGAAGAGATTGCTGGATTCTGCCCTTTAGAGGAAACATCCTTTGGGAAGTTTCCTTCCAAATCTGTCCCAAACTGGGACATATGCTCAGGTACATGAGAGGAAAAGAAAGCCCTGTGCTTAGATGTGGCCTGAATTTCTCAGAAGTATTTGAGGAACTTCTATTGGAGATCCTAAAGAGCAACAAATTGAAGCAAGTAGACTTGATCCCAACTGAAATCAAGGATATACACCATCAAGATTCTTCACAGAACTATTTTTTATTTCTGAAAATAGCAAACTCTGGTATGAAGGGAAAAGAGAACCTCACCCTCAAGGAACCAATGGGTCCACAGCCCAGTGTCACTAGTTTGCTTTTCAGTATGTTCAATGACAGCTGATATGTTAACAATTGCTCTCTCCAGTTAAATTACTCCCAAGGAGCGAATGAGATCTCTGATTACACTATGAAAAAGTGTGGGACACTTAACGAGGGGACTAATGGATCCTTTCATCCACCTCATCCTTCCACTTGGATCCTCAATATGATCAAATATTGTTATGTTTGGAATTAGACCGCCAAGGGCACAGGCCCAATATTTATCTAGGGGAAAAACTTACCAGACCTCATTTTCACATTTTCAGTACCACCCTGACAAGTTGTTCTCATGAAGAGCTTTGGATATATTTTGGGCTAAAGTCACATGCAAATTTTGGGACCAAATCTGAGACATGGTTACCAACTATGCAGATAACAGGCACAAAAAGAACAATTTAAATCTCATCAGCTTAATTTGTATCAGTGTCTGTTTTCCAGTTGTTTCAGGAGCAGAAGTCTTCTTAACGCTAGAGCAGTGAACTCGGGGTTCTCTGCCAGCACCTTTGGTTGCAGTGAGGGTAGTCAGGAATTGGAATAGTCCCCTCCACTTAGCTTGTAAGGGTTACTGTCTGTCTTAGGTTGCAATGTAAGATGTAACCAAAAGTATGTATTCTATTACCATCTTCATAAGATGTTAAAATAGGTGGAGCAGTGTGTTGCATTTCCTAGATACATTGTAAATGGTACATTCTGTGACCCCTGCTATGCCCTGTAGCTTGGTCCCTCTCCCCTCCTGGCCATACAGGGCTGGCTGGGATCCAATTTCTCCCCGCCCCCCTTTCCAGACCCTAGAAAAGGTCTGTGCCCCTGGCCTCTGTCTCTTTTCCCCTCTTTTTCTCCCCCTCCTTTTTTTCCTCAATACCCATGAGAAATAAACCCTGTAACTTCATCAGGGGAAAGAGCCTCTTCTGTATCTTATTTACATCCATGAGGCAAGGGCCCAGGGATCTTCACCCTAACACTTGAGCTAGACTGGAGGAAGGGTGAAGAACCCCATTTTAGGGCCGAGAAAAAGCCTCAGTTGGAGCCCCAACGTGAGTGGTCGCTACAGAGCACCCCGCGACTGGCTGTGACTCCTATTTTTGGGATTCAAGAAGCCTTGCAGCTGATCAACTAGCTTAAATTTCTGTTAGCTGCATTTTGTGCAGTTCGAAGACTTTTAAGCACGAACCGGGAGCCTGTCAGAAGCCTAGGCAGGTCGGTTCTGGATGTAGACCCACTACAGTTACACAAACGCCTCTGCCTGCAAGAGAAAAGGTGAGTGGAAGCCTCCTTTCGTGGCGGGTTGGTTCCTGTAGCTCCGCGGGGAGGTCTCACGGGTGGCATTTTGCCGGCCCGGCGCCGTTCTCAGGAGGAGAAGCGGCGCGGGCGTGTTTGCAGCGTGTGCCGGCTCGGAAGTCCGCGGCCACGTGGTGTGGCGCGGGGGCGGGGGGGGGCTGGACGCAGCCACCCAAGCACAGTGCAGCAGGCAGACAGCTTTGGTAGGTTTCAAAGCTGCGGCACAGGGGTTTTTTTGCGGGTTTTAGCGGGTTTTTGATGCTGGGTTGGTCCCTAAATCCGCGCTGGCACCACGTGGGTTTTGCCGACAGAAATGGCGAAATTAACATCGGCTCCACATCCAGTAAAGCCTGAAAACCGTAGTGTACCTAGCACGTCTTAACAACTAACTCCTTTCCTGTGTTTTTAACTGTAGTGGGGTGGATATTGTGGCAAATTGCTAAACATCATGGGCTTACAGCAATCTGCCTTACAAAAGAGTATAAAAAAACAACTAAGGGAAATATTAAGTTCAGGAAATGCTTTAATATCTAAGAAAAAATTAGCCCATTTTGCCAGCTGGCTGTCTGTTGAAAAATCTGACCTTGAATTGCAAAATATAAATTCGATTTCATTTTGGGATGAAATAGGGGATTTATTAACTTTAAAAGTGGAGAATGGAGATAAAACAGCCTCTGTATTCCTCCCGATAGTCTTACAAATTCGGAAACTTTTAATTCAGACAGAAAACAACAGACAGCAGCAGCAAAACGGTTCAGACTCACCTTCCCTTTCCCCAAAAGCCTATAACCCGGACCTGGAGGGGACCTGCAGGTCTCCCTGGGGGGTGCAGGGCACCCAGCACGGCTGTGGCTGTTCTGAGTCCCTGGGTCCTCCCTGGTATCCCGGTTCTGAAAATTTTTCAAAAATTGTCAGCACTCCTTCCTTGTTCCCCTCCCCCCTAGGCCACGGACACGTGGCTACGTATGGACAGGTCGGGGTCGGGGTCCCAGATAGCTCTGGACATGCGGTACAGGGAGTGGCGGGGGCCCCATATGGTGGCAGCCACGTGTTTCCTCCTTCATCCAGCAACCCCCTTCACCCTCCGGTCCCTGCCCCTAAGCCTGTCCCCTCCCATAACTCATCCCTGCCCTCGGCTCCACTGCCCCCTCCCCCCTCCAAGACCCTGTCCTGCACGGTACCTGGCGACCCCGCCCACAGGTGTTGCAACCCTAGATCCCACCACCACACCCGGGCTCCGGTTTCACATTCCTTCCCTCCAAGCTGCAGCGGGGTGGGGGAGGGCAATGGAGCCCCTGCCAGTTTCAGTGCCGGTGGGGGTGGGGAGGGATCAGCTCACAGCCCCTGCGGGCCGGATGGTGCCCCCGTGGTGGGGGGGGGATGCCCAGCCCTGAAAGTCAACACCAGGAAAAAGAGTATGTACCATCAGTTGCTCCTGTAGTTTATCTTGGCAAAAGAAACGGTAAAAGAAGTTATCAACCTTTGTCCTATCAAGATAAAAAAGAAATTTGTAAAGTACAGAGAGAATTTGGTAGAAACAGTGAAATCTTTAAAGGCATGATGAGACCCACCTTTAACTCAAACCAACTGGTTCCATATGATATCAAAGAGCTTTTCCGATGTCTGATAACTCCTTCAGAATATGATCTATGGGAAAGGCTGTGGAAAAGATCTTTAAAAGTGCTTTTACAAGAGCTTTTAAAAAGCTCAGAAAATGCAAAAGATACTGATAATAATGATATAAAATATGAACACCTATGTGGGGAAAACGATTGGCATTGCCCCGAAAGCCAAACCAGAGTACTATCCAAGTCTGTCCTGGATAAAATATGCAATGTTGCAGAAAAGGCTTTTAATCAATTACCAACAGTAGATACTAAAGGCAGTTATGTTAACATTAAACAGTTTGCTTCTGAGAATTTCTCACAGTTTGTGGACCGCCTTCGTGCGCAAGTGGAAAGACAGGTGTCTGACCCAGTAGTACAAGCTGAATTAATTAAAGAGATGGCTCAAAGGAATGCTAATGAAACCTGCTGTAGGGTTATCCTTGGCCTTCCCCTGGAGCCAGCGCCTAGCTTAACACAGATGATAGAAGCCTGCGCCAGGAAAGCAGAACTGCTCAGTGGACACGAAAGAAATCCAGGACTGGCACGCCCAAAGACCATGGCAGCTGTAACACCAGAAGCCAAGAAGCAACCAATGTCACCAGAGCAACTGCAGCAGGTCATCTGCTTCCAGTGCAAGCAGCCAGGACACTTCGCCAAAGACTGTCCACACAACCAGAAACAGAAGAAGACCAACAAACAAAAAAACTAGCTTTACAGCGCGTACCCGCCATTAACACAATAGCGCGCTCGGCTATAAATGCAGCGAGCTCCACACTCGCAAAAAACTCTCTCTTAATAAACAAAAAGGGGGAGGATGGGATAGAGGGTGTGGGGATGCATGGCAATGAAAATATTAAATATTCAATTAACAAGGTTTGGAAGCCACTAGGCCGTTTTAGGCTTGTGACTACCAAAGGTTTTCATTTCAGGTCACCTGATTGGACAGTCATTACAGTGGACTTACCTAACAGTACACAAGACGTGATGTTAAACCACATGAAACTGGACAGTGAGTACTTTGTTGTCGGGGACACAGCACACACACCCCTAGAGATTGAGGTAGCTCCCATGACCATCAAGGGAAGCATAACTGGCCTCATTCTCCTGGCACGATGTACTCTACCACCATATTACCTGGCTGAGGGACAAATCCTTGCCCAGGCCGTTCCTGTTCCAGCGGAGGTCCCAGTAGATGGAAAATCACCTGAAGTCTACTGGGAAGAAGTGGTGGGTGAGGACAAACCTTCTCTGGCATGCAACCTAACCCGTGGATCAGATCACCTCCATGTGGAGAGGGTACTGGACACAGGTGCTGATGTGACTATCATACCCAAAAGGATGTGGCCGTCACATTGGGAACTTCAGCCTGTGGCAGGCAGAATCCAGGGTGTAGGAGGAGTCAAATTGGCAAAAATATCAAAAAGCATCGTACAAATTGAGGGGCCGGATTGGAAATTGGCTAGCATCCGTCCATTTGTTACAGACTATAAATGCCCTCTATGGGGGAGAGACACCATGTCCCAGTGGGGGGTAAAATTGATTATTCCTAAGACTCCTCGGGATTTTTAGAAGCGGCCACTGTGGGGCGCCCTACCCAAAAGTTGAAATGGCTAGATGATACCCCAAAGTGGGTAGCACAGTGGCCGATGAGTAAGGAGAAGCTCAGGGCGCTTGAGGAGCTTGTGGAGGAGCAATTGGCTAAAGGCCACATAGAAGAGACCACAAGTGCGTGGAATTTCCCGGTTTTTGTGATAAAGAAACCAGGGAAAGACAAGTGGAGGCTGCTCCACGACCTCCAGGAAATAAACAAAGCAATTGAAGACATGGGGTCTCTCCAACCTGGAATGCCTTCTCCAACAATGCTTCCCAGAAATTGGCAATTGGCTGTTCTAGACATCAAGGATTGTTTCTTTCATATCCCCCTACACCCAGAGGATGCCCCACGGTTTGCCTTCTCGGTTCCTACCATCAATCGAGAGGCCCCAATGAAGCGCTACCACTGGAGAGTTCTGCCCCAGGGAATGAAATGCAGTCCCTCCATCTGCCAGTGGTATGTGGCTTCATTGCTGTCCCAGGTGCGTGCCCAGAGAGGGGAGGCCATCATGCTTCATTACATGGATGATGTGCTAGTGTGTGCACCCGATAACTCTCTACTCCAGGACACACTTGACCTAGTGGTTAAAGTTTTAACCTCTGCTGGATTTGAATTGCAGGAGGACAAAGTGCAAAGGATGCCACCTTGGAAGTACCTGGGCCTGGAAATCACTGCACGGACCATTGTTCCGCAGAAATTGGAAATTAATTGTAATCCAAAAACCTTAGCAGATCTCCATTCCCTGTGTGTGTCATTGAACTGGGTTAGGCCCTGGCTAGGCCTCACTAATGAGGACCTAGAATCTCTCTTCAATTTATTGAAAGGGGAGAGAGAGCTGCTTTCTCCCAGGGAACTGACCCCAGAGGCAAAGACTGCAATTGAAAAGGTACAAAAGACCTTAGGAGAGAGGCAAGCTCACCGTTACCAGCCCGAGCTGCCCTTCAAATTCATTATCCTAGGAAAACTGCCACACTTACATGGGTTAATATTCCAATGGATCAAGGAGCAGAGAGAGTCACTCTTAATCATAGAGTGGGTCTTCCTCTCCCACCAGAGATCCAAAACTATCACTAAGCCACAAGAGTTAATAGCTCAACTGATTCGAAAAGCAAGGATCAGACTGTATGAATTAGCTGGCTGTGACTTCACATGTATTCACCTCCCTGTTAAATTGTCTGAGGAGGGAAAGAACTCTCCTGAAAAATTGACTAAAGAGATGTTTGAGCATTTGCTCCAGAGCAATGCCAGTCTCCAATTAGCCCTGGACAGCTACAGAGGACAAATATCAGTCCATGCCCCGTCTCACAAGCTGTTTAATGAGGAATTCCACCTCATTCCTCGTGAGAAGAGGAGTCGGAGACCACTCAAAGCTCTCACAGTGTTCACGGATGCATCTGGGGCATCCCACAAGTCGGTGATGACTTGGAGAGATCCTCAGACTCAGCATTGGGAAGCTGATGTTGAGTTTGTGGAAGGGTCACCCCAGGTAGCTGAACTGGCAGCAGTCGTGAGAGCCTTTGAAAAGTTCTCAGAGCCAATAAACTTGGTGACAGACTCAGCCTATGTAGCGGGGATAGTGTCCAGGGCAGAGGAGGCAGTGCTCAGAAACATCGAAAATGAGCAGCTATTCAGGTTGCTTTCCAAACTAATTTATTTGATTTCTCATAGAGAACATCCGTTCTATGTGATGCATGTGAGATCACACACAGATTTGCCAGGCGAAATTGCAGAAGGGAACCGTCAGGCAGACTCCCTTGCAACCCCAGCAGAACAAGCAACCCCAGCAGAACAAGCACGCCTTCCTGACATCTTCCAACAGGCAAAGCTGAGCCACCAGCAGTATCACCAGAATACACCAGGTCTAATGCGTCAGTTCCAGCTAACACGGAGTCAGGCTCGAGCCATTGTGGCCACCTGTCCCAACTGTCAGCTGCACACCATGCCCTCAATAGGCATGGGGGTAAACCCCCGAGGTCTTGGCAGTTGTGAGGTATGGCAAACAGACATCACACACATTCCTAGTTTTGGTCGCCTCAAATATGTTCATGTAAGCATTGACACATATTCAGGCGCAGTCTATGCCTCTGCCCATGCAGGAGAAAGGGCTATGCATGCCAAACAACACCTAGTGCAAGCCTTTTCAGTGTTGGGGATCCCTAAGGAAATCAAAACTGATAAGGGCGCAGCGTATAAGTCCAAGGAGTTCCTGGAATTCGTCCAGCAGTGGGGAGTGGAACATAAAACTGGCACCTCCCACTCCCCCACAGGCCAAGGTGTAGTTGAGCGAGCCAATCAGACGCTCAAGCAGGTTTTGGCTAAACAGAGCAGTTCAACTGTGTGGATGTCTCCACAGCAGAAGCTCTGCAAAGCCATGTTTACTATCAATTTCCTAAATTGTTCATTTGAGAACATGAGTCCACCTGTGGTACGTCACTTTAACAGTAGCAAACAATTCAAGTTATCCCAACATCCTCCAGTTTTGATTAGGGACCCAGAAACCTGGGAAATCAAAGGTCCCTATGAGCTTGTTACCTGGGGGCGTGGCTATGCGTGTGTATCCACTCCCTCAGGCCCTCGGTGGATTCCCCAAAAGTGGGTGAAACCATTTGTTCCCAAACATCCTGCTCCAACTGAGGAGAACGAGGAGCAGGTAGCAGTGGCTTCAAAAAGAAGACGCCGTAGAAAAAAAGGAAAAGAAATCCTCATAGAAGGTGGCATTCCGGCAAATAGAGACTTTTAATAGGTTTTATAATATTTGTTTTTCCTTCTAGAGAAAAACTTCTCTCAGTTCCGTGATGAACCCCATCCAAGCTGTCTTCCTGCTAACACTGAACAGTCTAGCAGCTGCATGGATCGTCCCTCAGCCACGTCAGAACGTCTGGGTGACCCTGGCACAGACGCTCCAACAAGAAAACATATGTCTGTCCACAGCAGCAACAGCAAACCCTATGTCCACCTGCCTGGTAGGAATCCCATTGAAGGCTGGAGAATATTCAGCCAGTTTTGAAACACACTTGCCCAATGAAATTCCTGAGTCACACACCATTTCATCACACAAAAATCATAGGCAGCAAGCTGGAGTAAATTAAAACCCCATAGAGGAGTTGCTGCCAAGTTTGCCCAAAACAGCTCAAGAACCCCAAGAATTAGAACTGCTAGGTTCCTACCCAGCACAATATTGCATTCACTTTAGAATCTTCCCAAAACCTTCTAGCATAAAGGAATTCCACAACATAATGCAACATCGTGGAGAATTCACTGCCAAAAGGTGGTGCAATACTATAAGCCATATTGCAGCTGATACCCCAACTTATTCAAGCCCCAAAAGCCTCCCAAAGGGATTGTTCTTAATTTGTGGAGACCGGGCGTGGGCAGGAATTCCTTCTCGGCACTTAGGAGGGCCATGCACCTTCGGGCGGTTGTCCCTGTTGGCACCCAACGAAACCTTAATTAGCGATTGGACTCACAAAAACAAATCAGGTAATAAAATCCAAAAACGAAGTGCAGACAATATGGACCCAAACTGTAATTCTGAAATTTTCCATTGGGCCAAGTCCAAAAGAATTGCTGCATCCCTGTTTCTTCCGTGGGTTGCAGCAGCTAAAGCTCTAGGCGAATTGGGCCACCTAGAGTGTTGGGTTGTCAAACAGGCAAACTTAACATCCACCGCAATCAGCTCCCTCCTAGAAGACGAGGAAATCACCAGGCAGGCCACACTCCAAAATCGTGCTGCTATAGATTTTCTCTTGCTACTGCACGGACATGAGTGCCAGGAATTTGAAGGACTTTGCTGTATGGACCTGACCTCGAGAGCTCCTAACATCCACGCTGCCCTCCGAAACATGAACAACTTAATCGGACAAGTAAAGCAAGAATCTGAAGATTGGTTCAATGGACTGTTCAAAGGCTGGGGACTCACAGGGTGGTGGACATCTATAGTCAAAACAATTATGTTAATTTTTGTTATTCTTTTCCTTGTAATAATGGCATTCGGGATCCTACGTCACTTAGTTTTCAAGGCTATTCATAGTCTCATTCCCTCTACCTCAGTAGTCAATCACATAGAAATGAAAGACTTGAAACAATCTAACCCTCCCGCCAGCTACAAGTGGTGGGCAAAATCGTAATTTGAATGATACCAATATCCTTCTTTCAACTTTGTTAAACAAAAAACGGGGAGATGTTGCGTTCCCTAGATACATTGTAAATGGTACATCCCGTGACCCCTGCTGTATCCTGTATCTTGGTCCCTCTCCCCTCCTGGCCACACAGAGCTGGCTGGGATCCAATTTCTCCCCGCCCCCCCTTTCCAGACCCTAGAAAAGGTCAGGACCCGCTGACCTCGATCTCTTATCCCGTTCTCATTTTTTCCCCCTCTCTTGCCCCGTTCTCTTTTTTCCCCCAGTCTCTCTTATCCCGTTCTCATTTTTTCCCCCTCTCTTATCCCGTTCTCTCTTTTTTCCCCCCCTCTCTTTTCCCGCATCTCTTTTTTCCCCAGATCTCTTATCCCGCTCTTTCTTTTTTTCCCCCTTTTTCTCTTCCCCCGTTCTCTTTTCCCCCCCCCACGCTTTTACCCTGTTCTTCCCCCTGTTTTCTCTCTCTTCCCCCGCTCTTTTCGCTTCCCTTTTCACTCACTACCCACGAGAAATAAACCTGTAACTTTATCAGGGGAAAGAGCCTCTTTTGATATCTTATCTACGTCTCTGTGGCTAGGGCCCAGAGGAATATCACCCCAACACCTGAGCTAGACCGGTGGAGGGTGAAAGACTCTGTATAGGCCGGGAAAAAGCCGTTACAGGTCTCTCCAACCTGGAATGCCTTCTCCAACAATGCTTCCTAGAGATTGGCAATTGGCTGTTCTAGACATCAAGGACTGTTTCTTCCACATTCCCCTACACCCAGAGGATGCCCCACGGTTCGCCTTCTTGGTTCCTACCATCAATCGAGAAGCCCCAATGAAGCGCTACCACTGGAAAGTTTTGCCCCAGGGATTAAAATGTAGTCCCTCCATCTGCCAGTGGCATGTGGCCCCATTCCTGTCCCAGGTGCATGCCCAGAGAGGGGAGGCCATCATCCTTCATTACATGGATGATGTGCTAGTGTGTGCACCCGATAACTCTCTACTCCAGGACACACTTGACCTAGTGGTTAAAGTTTTAACCTCTGCTGGATTTGAATTGCAGGAGGACAAAGTCCAAAGGATGCCACCTTGGAAGTACCTGGGCCTGGAAATTACTGCACGGACCATTGTTCCTCAGAAATCAGAAATTAATTGTAATCCAAAAACCTTAGCAGATCTCCATTCCCTGTGTGTGTCATTGAATTGGGTTAGGCCCTGGCTTGGCATCACTAATGAGGACCTAGAACCTCGCTTCAATTTATTGAAAGGGGAGAGAGAGCTGCTTTCTCCCAGGGAACTGACCCCAGAGGCAAAGACTGCAATAGAAAAGGTACAAAAGACCTTAGGAGAGAGGCAAGCTCACCATTAGCAGCCCGAGCTGCCCTTCAAATTCATTGTCCTAGGAAAACTGCCACACTTACACGAGTTAATATTCCAATGGATCAAGGAGCAGAGAGAGTCACTCTTAATCATAGAGTGGGTCTTCCTCTCCCACCAAAGATCCAAAACTATCACTAAGCCACAGGAGTTAATAGCTCAGCTGATTCGGAAAGCAAGGATCAGACTGTATGAACTAGCTGGTTGTGACTTCACATGTATTCACCTCCCTGTTAAACTGTCTGAGGAGGGAAAGAACTCTCCTGAAAAATTGACTAAAGAGATGTTTGAGCATTTGCTCCAGAGCAATGCCAGTCTCCAATTAGCCCTGGACAACTACAGAGGACAAATATCAGTCCATGCCCCGTCTCACAAGCTGTTTAATGAGGAATTCCACCTCATTCCTCGTGAGAAGAGGAGTAGGAGACCACTCAAAGCTCTCACAGTGTTCACAGATGCATCTGGGGCATCCCACAAGTCGGTGATGACTTGGAGAGATCCTCAGACTCAGCATTGGGAAGCTGACGTTGAGTTTGTGGAAGGGTCGCCCCAGGTAGCTGAACTGGCAGCAGTCGTGAGAGCCTTTGAAAAGTTCTCAGAGCCAATAAACTTGGTGACAGACTCAGCCTATGTAGCGGGGATAGTGTCCAGGGCAGAGGAGGCAGTGCTCAGAAACATCGAAAATGAGCAGCTATTCAGGTTGCTTTCCAAACTAATTTATTTGATTTCTCATAGAGAACATCCGTTCTATGTGATGCATGTGAGATCACACACAGATTTGCCAGGCGAAATTGCAGAAGGGAACCGTCAGGCAGACTCCCTTGCAACCCCAGCAGAACAAGCAACCCCAGCAGAACAAGCACGCCTTCCTGACATCTTCCAACAGGCAAAGCTGAGCCACCAGCAGTATCACCAGAATACACCAGGTCTAATGCGTCAGTTCCAGCTAACACGAGTCAGGCTCGAGCCATTGTGGCCACCTGTCCCAACTGTCAGCTGCACACCATGCCCTCAATAGGCATGGGGGTAAACCCCCGAGGTCTTGGCAGTTGTGAGGTATGGCAAACAGACATCACACACATTCCTAGTTTTGGTCGCCTCAAATATGTGCATGTAAGCATTGACACGTATTCAGGTGCAGTCTATGCCTCTGTCCATGCAGGAGAAAAGGCTATGCATGCCAAACAACACCTAGTGCAAGCCTTTTCAGTGTTGGGGATCCCTAAGGAAATCAAAACTGATAAGGGCGCAGCGTATAAGTCCAAGGAGTTCCTGGAATTCGTCCAGCAGTGGGGAGTGGAACATAAAACTGGCACCTCCCACTCCCCCACAGGCCAAGGTGTAGTTGAGCGAGCCAATCAGACGCTCAAGCAGGTTTTGGCTAAACAGAGCAGTTCAACTGTGTGGATGTCTCCACAGCAGAAGCTCTGCAAAGCCATGTTTACTATCAATTTCCTAAATTGTTCATTTGAGAACATGAGTCCACCTGTGGTACGTCACTTTAACAGTAGCAAACAATTCAAGTTATCCCAACATCCTCCAGTTTTGATTAGGGACCCAGAAACCTGGGAAATCAAAGGTCCCTATGAGCTTGTTACCTGGGGGCGTGGCTATGCGTGTGTATCCACTCCCTCAGGCCCTCGGTGGATTCCCCAAAAGTGGGTGAAACCATTTGTTCCCAAACATCCTGCTCCAACTGAGGAGAACGAGGAGCAGGTAGCAGTGGCTTCAAAAAGAAGACGCCGTAGAAAAAAAGGAAAAGAAATCCTCATAGAAGGTGGCATTCCGGCAAATAGAGACTTTTAATAGGTTTTATAATATTTGTTTTTCCTTCTAGAGAAAAACTTCTCTCAGTTCCGTGATGAACCCCATCCAAGCTGTCTTCCTGCTAACACTGAACAGTCTAGCAGCTGCATGGATCGTCCCTCAGCCACGTCAGAACGTCTGGGTGACCCTGGCACAGACGCTCCAACAAGAAAACATATGTCTGTCCACAGCAGCAACAGCAAACCCTATGTCCACCTGCCTGGTAGGAATCCCATTGAAGGCTGGAGAATATTCAGCCAGTTTTGAAACACACTTGTCCAATGAAATTCCTGAGTCACACACCATTTCATCACACAAAAATCATAGGCAGCAAGCTGGAGTAAGTAAGAACCCCATAGAGGAGTTGCTGCCAAGTTTGCCCAAAACAGCTCAAGAACCCCAAGAATTAGAGCTGTAAGTTTCCTACCCATCACAATATTGCATTCACTTTAGGATCTTCCCAAAACCTTCTAGCATAAAGGAATTCCACAACATAATGCAACATCGTGGAGAATTCACTGCCAAAAGGTGGTGCAATACTATAAGCCATATTGCAGCTGATACCCCAACTTATTCAAGCCCCAAAAGCCTCCCAAAGGGATTGTTCTTAATTTGTGGAGACCTGGCATGGGCAGGGATTCCTTCTCGGCTCTTAGGAGGGCCATGCACCTTCAGTCGGTTGTCCCTGTTGGCACCCAACGAAACCTTGATTAGCGATTGGACTCACAAAACAAATCAGGCAATAAAATCCAAAAACGAAGTGCAGACAATTTAGACCCAAACTGTGATGCTGAAATTTTCCATTGGGCCAAGTCAAAAAGAATTGCTGTGTCCCTGTTTCTTCCGTGGGTTGCAGCAGCTAAAGCTCTAGGCGAATTGGGCCACCTAGAGTGTTGGGTAGTCAAACAGGTATTGAGGAAAAAAGGGAGGGGGAGAAAAAGAGGGGAAAAGAGACAGAGGCCAGGGGGCACAGACCTTTTCTAGGGTCTGGAAATGGGGGCGGGGAGAAATTGGATCCCAGCCAGCCCTGTATGGCCAGGAGGGGAGAGGGACCAAGATACAGGGCACAGCAGGGGTCATGGAATGTACCATTTACAATGTATCTAGGAAACGCAACACATCCACCCACTGGTGTAGGCACCTCCCTCACCAGCTGTGGGTGAGTCTCTGCATCCCCCGTGGATCCCATGGGCTGCAGAGGGACAACCTGCTTCACCATGGTCATCACCACGGCCTGCAGAGGAGCACCTGGAGCACCTCCTGCCCCCTCCTTCACTGACCTTGGTGTATCCATGTTGTTTCCCTTACATGTTCTCACCACCTCCTCTTCTCTGACTAGTGGAAAAAAACCTGTGTGCCTTTGTTTTGTCTTTCTTCTTAAATATGTTATCAGAGGCCTTACCAACCTCTGTAATTGACCCAGCTTTGGCCATCAGCATGTCCATCTTCAGAGCCATCAGGGATTGGTTCTGCCAGATATGGTGGGAAGCTTCTAGCAGCTTCTCACAGAAGTCATCTCTGTGGCCTCCCCACTACCAAAATCCAGGCTGTGCAAAACCAAAACATTCATCCCATTGTGAGATGCTCTGTGCAGGGGGAGGAACCAAACATTCCTGCCTGTATATAATCTGAGGCTTGGAATGCCACTGGATTCCCAGAGTGTATCATATGAACACGAGAGACATGAGCTAAAAGCAAGTAATCTGGTTTATTGTAAAGTTAAGAGAGTAATTATACTTTTTAGTGTGAGATTTTGTTTTCAGCAGTTTGCTCAGGAGCAGTTACAGGCCCATAATAAATTCGTCATCTTGGCAGTTTACTATTTTTCTCTCAAGGTTTACAGGCTTGACAAACAGGACATCTTTCCTGTTTTCAGGTTTTGTGTGGTCAGTATTCTTCCATATTTCTCAGCATTCTTGCTGCTGTAGCCTTCTGTAGCGGTGGCTTCCTGTGCAACTCCACATCTCCCTCTGTTTTTATGGGGGTCAATAATAGAGCTAAGGTAACCATGACTTGTTTTTGTGTGCTTTTAACAGCTCTATGTTGAAAAGACAGAAGATTAAAAAGGATATCACTGCCAAACAACCCAGTTCAATGAAAATCCAAACTTGTAAATTTATCCTAGAAAACCAGTTTTTTTGATTTAGTCAAGAGAGATCATTTTTCAGATCTGTCAACACCTTTCTTTCCTTTAGAGTTTTTGAAGTTCTGAGTTGATATTTTAATTGAGTGTGAAGTGATTGAATATCTTGTCACAGAGTTTTATCAAAGGCCCCTTGGAGGTGGTTTTTAACTGTCTCCCAATTCTGTTCCTTGTCATTCCATGGAAGAGGAATGTCACATAAAAAATTAAGGATATCTTCCCAATCACAGTGCAGGGATAGGCAAGTTTTTTGTGCATCAAATCTTTAGCCTACCCATATAAGACCACTTTCCAAGGCATCTAATCTGGCCATTATTTCTTCATCAATGCTTTCTTGTGTTTGTAGTTCTTTTGCGACATTACTTAAGGCCTGCCCCACTGTATGAGCAGTTTGAATGGAATTACTTAAGGCAACGACAGCCACAGAGGCTATGGTTAATATTATTACAGCAGAAACAGGAGCAAAAATTAACCAACACAGAAATTTACAAACTTGTTTCTTACCCATTTGGATTTCTTCTTGGACTATTTGAGCCAATTGCAAGAAACCATCCTGTCCTTCCCAAGTCTGAGTCAGATTTACAGGTAGCCAAATTTCAGATCTTCTTTTAAATGGAAGAAGAACAGAATAGTTGCGCATATCTTCACTGGTTGCACGTGATTTGAATACAAAAGAATCAGCGGATTAATAAATACAAAATATTTCTATAATCTATCAAAAAAATCATTAGCTAAAGCAAAAACATACAGGTGTGAAGTACAAGTCATTAGTAATTCGTCCTTCAGCAGTGGCAATATTAGCAATTGTAGCATTCTTATCTAATTTTACTTGATATATCCTATTGCCAAAAGCAGGTAACAACATATTCTACAAATGTTTATACACACAGGACTGATTATTACCTAAATAATATTGAATTAGTGGTCCGGCCATTCCACCATCATGCCAAACAACGCTGCGGTTTGCCTTTTGGGATCGGAGAATGGTTGTATTGGTCCCAATTTCTCGAAGGATACCATGTGGTCCCCAATCAATTTCCCTCCCATAGTGTAAGAATTGTTGTTGTGGCCATTGTCCTATACATGATGTCCATTCCAAATGCTGTATATTGGAAATGGGTGTAAAACGACATTTGGGGAAAGGAGGTGGAGTGGCATCCACAGATTTTTTTGAGGTAGACAGAATGACCGGCAATGTAATAGCAGCCAATTTTCTTGCAGTGTCCAAGTGCACATATACTAAATGTAATAGCATAGAAACATAAGCACAAGGTAAAGAGTTACTTCTTTGATTCCACATTAAGCATATAGGCAGAAAATCAGTAACAGAAGTAGTATTACTAATATATCTATCTACACTATACTGATCTAGGGGAGGAAGCCAAGTTCCTCCTACCCATTCCATTCCATTGTTGCTGAGGGGAGGCTCTGGATCCCAATAGGTCAGAGGGCGAAAAATTTGTGGCTGAAAGATGTGTGCCCTGTAGATTCCTCCTTCTACCACTTGATGGCAGTATAGGAGAAGAAAGATAAGATTGATTGCTCTTGTCCTTGGCTAGATTTAATATATCTTGCTGGCAGGCTGGCAGCCTGGTCCTGTGGGCAAAGAAACATCTATAACCTCTCCCCTAATCTAACAGCTGAACTGGACCTTTCCACTGACCACTAGGTACATCTTTGTATGTAACTTCTGGGTAAACTCCTCTATCAGTGGTCTGACCTAGGTGTCACTGATGTGCTGTGAGGTCATCTCTAGTCGAAAGATTAAAAAAATGTAAAGCATAGGTTGCTTTGTCAAGCTGCTCTTGGGGGAGCATACCTGCTGGATTCCCCCTTTTTTGTTTCTGTAGCATGTTTTTCAATGTAGAAAGTGCCCTTTCCACTATGGCTTGGCCTGTTGGAGAATGGGCAATACCTATAACATGTTTGATACCCCAAGTGTGGAAAAATTCTGGTGTTTTATGAGATATATATGCAGGTACACTATCTGTTTTTAACTGTTGACAGACTCCCATTGTAGCAAAAGCACGTAGCCAGTGCTGGGTGGCATCTCTTGATTTCTCACCTTTGTGAGCTGTTGCTACTATAAAACCTGAAAAAGTATCAATGGAAACATGCACATATTTTAAAATCCCGAAACTCGATATGTGGGTGAGAGGAATGTTGAATTTGTCTTTACAAATGAGTTGTGGATCAGCCTATAGATAAGGCTAGCACTGAGAGATAAAAGAAACAATGGGATGGATTCCACTGATTGATGAATGGAAAGAGATATTTGCCTTTACAAACAAACTGTAGGGCTGCTGATAAATGAAATTGGATATCGAAAGATGAAAGAAGCAACGGGGGGAAAACTATGAATTCTGTAAGAATTAAAAATTAAAAGGGAGGGTTATACATTAGAGGGGAATTTCAGGTATCAGGCGTTCCGGGAAGTCTGTGCCTCTCAAGTACCTCAGCCAATGGGGAAAGAGAGAGGGAAATGCGGCCGGGAAAATAGGATAAAAAAGAGGCTGTGTCCTCCAAAAATTTGAGAGATCTCAGGGGAATGCCCCATGGCCTCTCCCTTTATTCGAATAAAGCAAAAAGGACTCCTCTGTCTCCTTTTTGGACATAAACCTCTGGTGTTTGTGGATTAATTTTCCTGACAGTGGGTAACATCTGATTGCCAAATGTCATTAGGTTTCAACCCTCATGGGTTTGTACCTACTATTTGTGACAAAGAGTCTGTAGACATTGTGAGCAAGTATTCACTACATCTCGTGATTGTGGCAAAGTTAAACCAAATTGTTTGGCTATAGTGCTCGGGCATTTTGATGATAGAAATCATGAGAAAGCTTTGCCTTTTAATCTTTTTAATATTCAGCCTTGTTTTAAAAAAAATCTTTAAAGCTGTTATGTGTACTAACCAAAAGATTTAGTCCAGCTCACACAGTTCCTGAGACTTCCCCCCCACAACACCCGCATCTACTGATCCTATCTATCTTTCACAACACCTACCAACAAAAGAAAGGGAGAATAGAGAGTAAAAAGGCCATAAGTGCATCTTAACTTTTAAAATAATTCCTTTATGGAGCCTAACCCCCCAACTATCAGACATTTTTCTAACACCACACAAGCACAGTTAAAAGAGAGACTACCTGTTCTAATCAAAAATCTAGAATCCAGCCAAATTCTAGGGCCTTTCCCACTAATTACCTGGAGAAGAGGATATGTTTGTGTCTTTACAGATAGAGGACCCTGCTGAGTTCCAGCAAAAAATGTAAAACCATATCTACAGCCTTTACAGGAACACCAAAATGCTCCACAAGAAGAATCCCAAAAGGAATCTGAAGAGAGGACGTCCTGAGAACAACCACCTATCTGCTGCAAAATTGTTATACTTCCCTAATTTTCTTAGCTTTCTCACAGATTGTTCCATCAAATATGACTCCAAAGGGACTCCCGCTCATTTCTACCATCCTAATCAGCTCCATGCGCCTCATAAAGACCTGGATAGTCTGGCAGCCAAACCAAAACGTATGGGTAACTCTGGCAAAAGCCATAAAGCAAGACATCCTGTGCTTGTCTGTTGCTAGCCCTGATGACTCCTTTTCCACCTGCCTAGTAGGGCTGTCTGCAAATGTATGGCGAATACCTGATAATACCACTCGTATGAAAGATAGCAATCCTAATGGCATATGGAAACATAACCCTGTAGATGCCTGGGATCTCTGGACCCAGAAGCTCCCACATGCATCACTAGAATCCCAGGAGCTAGAAATTCTTGGCTCTGTGAAAATTGGTTTTGCAAGAAAACCTTACACAAAAATCAAAGTGGGAAATGATTGAAAGACCCACAATCATAGAAGAAAGAAAAATTATTAGGAAAGATGTTTCCCCATACTACCCAACTTAAAAAAAATCAGAGCCAATGGTGTATTTATACCTCCCCTGTCACTTCTCGGTCCAATAATTACCCACTCCAGCTACCACAGGGTGTGTTTCTAATTTATGGGGACAGAGCATGTCCTGGAATACCATCACGTATTAAGGGTGGGCCTTGTAGCTTGGGGAGGCTTACTTTGCTGGCACCCAACATAAAAATGATCCACAGCAAAAAGAATAGAGCAAAAAGATCTACACATTACTTTGAATCTAATTGCAATGATGATGTCACATATTGGAGTAAAGGCAAAAGAATAGCTGTCTCCCTTTTACTGCCCTGGATGGCTGCAGCAAAAGCCTTAGGTCAATTAGATAATCTCGGATGCCTCCTAATTAAACAAACCAATGCTACCTCCCTTGCATTAAGTGGCTTGCTCTCAGATGTAGATGCAATCAGGCACGCCACCTTGCAAAACAGGGCAGCAATAGACTTTCTACTCTTGGCACATGGGCACGGCTGCCAGGACTTCGAAGGCATGTGTTGTATGAACCTTTCTGATCACAGCGAGTCCATTCATCACAGCATTCAGATTCTCAAAAAAGGATTCAAGAAGTTACAAAAGGAGGATGACTATTTAAAAATTGGAACTTATCTAGTTGGGCCCTATCTTTAATCAAAATAGTTTTACTGATTTTTGCAATTATTTTTATTGTGTTTATGTTGTTACCCTGTTTGTTAAATTGTATGTCAAGAGTTTTTCAAAATTCTTTACCAAAGATCTTTGCAATCGAGAAAAAAGGGGCAGATGTGGTAATTGAATCAACTGAAATAGGAGACATAAACCTGAGACCCCGGCAAACCGGGCACTGTGAAGATGTTAATTAGCACATTCCAAAGTAAATCTTATTCCTAGCCCTAATTCTGGATTGGTCTGAGACCTTTGCCATAAAAGGTCAAGTCCTTCGGGATTGGACCTTTGCCCACAGGTATTCCCTATGTATTGTGAACCTGATCCCCTTACCCTTGTCTTTGATCCCTGCCTATCCTTGGATAACATCGCTTTTGGAAACTGCTTCGTGGACCACGTGGATTAAAGGATATCCTGGCAGACCATTGTACCCGTCTGGCTTAATTTACAGCTGGTGAAGTTGTTGCAAGGGGAGAACCCCCGAGGGATACGACAATTTCACTGAAACTTAACTATAACAGAAAGTACACTTAAGAGAATTTAAAGTAAACATTACTGAAACTGATCACAAATTGATCTTAATAGCACTTAACGGAATTTAAAATAACAGAAGGAAAACTTAACAACACTTAAATTCAATAGAATTGAATTTTACCATCACTTAAACTGCACTAAATTGAAACAGAACAGAACTGAAAATTAATATCACTTAAATTTAACAAAAGTGAAGTTAGAATTGAGAGTGTTTCTTTAAAAATTCCAGACACAAAAGAATTTACCTAATTTTGATTTTATCATTACAATTAAGTTATTGGAAATCTGTCATACAACAGTTAAACATCACTGAACAATATGTAGGTAAACAAGTGTTCCGTGACTGAAATAGCAGTAATGTGGATTTACTGGAGGAATTAAACTGCTACAGATAAAATTTAAGGTTATAGGACTTAGTTAATTGTTCTCAGTGAATTATCTCTCCAGTAAACAATCCTGTTAAAAATCGCAGTTCACTGAAAATACAAGCTTAATTTTAACAAACATATTTCAATGCGCCTTCTAGGCATTCTGATAGCAGTGTGCCATAGCCTCAGCACTTCTCGCAGGCCATGATCCTGCCGGGCAACAGAGTTGATCGGCGGCTCTCCGCAGGCACCAAGTGGGGGGGGAGAGGGAAGGGGCACCGCGCAGGAGCCCGAGACAGGCTGGCACCACTGATCTAACTTTATCAGCTGTGCCAGCATCTTGCTTTCCATCGGATTGTGACTCGCAAAGAAAGTCCAATGTTGTTGTAGTAGGGTTCCAACTCCGCTCTCCACCCACAGCCCGAAGGTGGCAAGGGTCTGCCCTGCCGAGCTGCAGACCTCCTCACTGTAACCTTATCTCTCGTTGTTCGTAGGCAGAGGGGGGATGTTAAAAGCTCCTCTGCAGAATCCTTGTCATTTGCTGAGGAGGCAGGGGGAGACAATTCTTTCCCGGCACCCTCCTGAGCTTTAGTTGCTGTTGTTAAACCAGTGCTGGCATTTAACCCTTTAAAGTGTGATTTTGCCCAGTGCAAAATCAGCTTAAGAGAATGAGAAGCAACTGATTTGCTGTGCTTGTCTAAAAGTTTAGTCACAAGTTCGAAAACATGTTTTTCTTCTGAGGACATATTCATGTCCATGTTCTCCACAGCTCACCTTCAAAACCTGAAGGGATGGATGCCGACCAGCTCCTGCTTCCTTTCAGCAGCACTTCCAGTTCTGTGGAGCTTCCTGCCAGACACCAGAGGCGAATTGTCGTTCCTCACACGGGAACACCATTTGCAGGGATTGAGAGACACAGATCATGCTATGCAAGCAAAGTTGTTTATTACACTTGTTTACCAGTATTTATAGGTCTCTAAGTTCAGTACAAAATTTTCCACTCGGACCCCTTTGCCCTTGTTCCCTTAGTAACAAAATATTCTTGGTAATCATTATTTTGCCAGCAATATCCTTGTTACATTCTTTCATCACAGCACTCAGAATGACCAGACATGATGTCTTCACTTCTGTTCTTGCCTTGAGTTTATCTATCCCACAGCTTCCACTGTACCAGGGCCAGGAGGTCGGTGGCACTATCCAGCTCAGCTTCTGTAGCTGTCTGATCTTCCACAGTGACAACCATGAACCAGGTAACCAGGGAAAAGGCCTTGCCATCAAATGCATCATCACAGAGAGATTAACTGATTACATCAATGAAAAATCTAGAATACAGCAGTCATCTAGGAGAGAGGACTGGCAACTGTTCAAGATAATGGAATTGAACATACTGCACAGACCTATGCACTGCTAGGAATATTTGGGAATGTAGAGAAGCAGCTTTTATGCATTGCAAAGCTCAGTGTTATAAGTACATCTTATATTATTGGCTTTTCGCAAATATTAAAATGAATGCTATATGTATATCCTAGGTTACAATATAAAGATGTGCCCAAAAGTATGTATTCTATCACCATTTGTTGAAACCAGGAGGGGCAGTGATCCTTATCTCTGTGGGAGATATCCTCTGCTAATGGGCCATCTGATAAAAACCAGGTGGGGCAGTCATCTTTCCCAGGACTCATCCTTCCTACAGGAGGATATCTTCTGTTAATGGGCCATTGAGTCTCACTGCATGACTGATAAAATTCCATCATCCCATTGTGAGATGCTCCACCCAGGGGGAGGAGCCAAGCATTTCCTACCTAGATAAAATCTGAGATTTGGAAAACCAAGACAGCCTTTTCCCACTGGATTCCAGAGGAAAATTGGACCTTTTTCACATCATCACTGGACCTTTGGAGGAAAACTGCACCCTTCTATAGGACCACTGCTTCAACAGAACCACATCTGTCATCCAGGAGGACTGCAGCCACCATTTAATCTGACTGCTACCAAAACCCTGACTGACAGGGTGTCAGGTTGTATTCTGACTCTGTCAGTAGTTTTCTTTTGTACTATTGCATGTAATTTTTTTCTCTTTTTTCCTATTAAATTGCATTTCTGACTTGGAGTGTCTCACTGGTTTTGCTTTCAAACCAGTACAATGTATAATGTTGGGAAACTTTGCTGTATTTAATATACTTTCTTTTAGGTCTGCTATTAACAAAACTTAGGAATAGTAATATGATAAATATATATATATTTATTGGACTATAGTATGGTGATGTAAAAAGCTTTTTTCATGTAACTAACCCAGAGAATGGTAAAAGATAATCAGTAAACTCTTCACATTCTTGGTTTATCCTATCTGGATGAAGATGGCGGTGATGGACACCAGAACCCATGGGAAGGAATTTATTGATCGTCCGTTATCAGGGACTTCGTGACAGGACAGAGCCACAAGGAGAAATAAAAAATGTTGATTTACAGGATGGGGGGGGGGCAGGTTGGGGGAACTCAAAGGAATGTCTTTGAATAATGCATGAGGCTTTATGAATATGTAACATACTGATGCATTTAAAGAAGTGTTTTCTGAGATAGTGAGTGGTCTTGGCAGAATGCCAAGCACCCGGCCATCTTAACCCTTTGCTTTATTGTCTTTGTCTCCTATTGTCTTTTTATTGAACCTTTTAGAATTTACCAGGAAAGTGAACCTTGTTTTTCACATCAGCAAAACGGGAAAATAACTCCCTAATTAAAGAATTGTTTTGCTGACAAAATAGTAAAAGGGGCTGCAGAAAAAGGCATCTTAGCAGTGGTGCCACAAAAGGAAATCGAATTGTCAAGGTTTGCCCCAAAGTGTGATCAATAGGACCATGAGTTTTCTGGCACAAACGCTGAAAAGCGAATGGACTATTACACCAGAAAGAACCCAAACATGGACAAAAGAGTTGTACTAGATATAAGTGTTGAGGGTTGGGTTTTCTTTTCTTTCCTTTTCTTTCCTTGTTACTTGTGGAATTCTTTCCCATTGAGTTGCTAAAGAGGCACTGATGGCTGGGTGCTTGAGACATCAGGAGGGGAAACTCCTGTGGTTTTTCGGAGTTTCTCTGGAGGGACAGAGACACCTCAAGATTGGAAGCAGGAAAAGGACAAGGGCTGGGGTAGTTGCTAATATTTTTGCTCTCGCTCTGCGGCTTCCAGAGGACACGCTAGTTCGGAAGCTGCTGTTGCTTGGGGAAAGGAACTCCCCATAACCCAGCCCGGAGCTGCTTCTATTTTTCCTTCTGTGGGGTTGTTACCGTATGGACTAGAAATCCTGAATATTAGAATATAAAGTGTATAAACCATAATAGTAGTAGTAATGCTAAGGCTTGAAGACTGCAGTCCCCAGAGTAGGCCCTGGGAAACTAACTTAAGAATGTGCTGTGCTAAGAGCATGCAGAACCGTTAGTGATAAGGTTAAAGTCTAAACATAAATAAAGTACTGGTGGTGGGCAGTGGCATAAGAGAGAGATTGAGGGGGAGAACACTATAGTCCTAAGATAAGCAACCATGTAGGATTTATGACGCCAAAATGCTATCTTCAAGGTGAATGTATCTACAGAAGAATGTGTACTTCTGCACATAAACCATTTGTAAAAAGGGTATAAAAAACCCTCTAAAAAGGGAACCAGCGGGATCCTGACTTAGGACGCGAGTCCGCAGGTCCCCGGGCCCTGAATAAAGCACCGCATAAACTGACACTCTGTTAGTTTGTGTTTTACTTGGGGTTTCGGGCAGCAGTTTTGGCGACCGCGGCAGGACTCCGGAGGCGGCAGGGGCGGTTCGCGAGCTGATCTACTCCACGCCGGCACCAGGTGATTTCTGGGGAGACATCAACCCGTGCCCGACCCCGCGCCTGACGGACGACTGTGAGGTAAGCCCGCAAGGTGCTTTATTCTTTATTGAAAGGGAAAGCCCGCCGATTAAGACGGGACGGTGATCCCGCACCGGGGGCAAAGGACGTCTTAAAGGTTGTGGAAAAGGAAGCCTAGGCGCTGGTCGTCAGACGCAACAGTGATTGCGCAGATCCAGCACTTGCCACTCGCGGCGACGAGAAAGGCAAGAATTGTGGTAAAGGGTGTGTGAGTGTGGAAATAATAGTAAAGTGTGTGAGTGTGAGTGTTATGATGCCTTTTAAAACCTTTAAAGTTCTGGCTAGTTCGGGGATGGAAATTCCGAATGATTCACCCTTGGGCTGTTTGTTGCAACATTGGAAGGTGGGGAAATTTGGTCAAGAACTGAGTAAAAAGAAATTGATTGATTTTTGTAATCATGTGTGGCCCCAATACGAACCTGAGGGTATGCAATGGCCCCGAAATGGTACTCTAAATCCTGATATTATAACTCCTCTTATGCATTTCTTACAAAATAATGAGAAATGGGAAGAAATCCCGTATCTTGATTTGTTTTATTATTTGAAAAATAAGCCAGAGTGGCAGAAGGAGTGTGGCATCATGGTCTTAAAAACAGCAACAGATGGTTGTGCGGGCTGCAAAGGGTGGCAGAAAGGGAAGGGGTATTCTGTTAAGTTGTCAGACCCTGAGGAGGATGTTTCTCTGTTGGTAGCACCTAGTGCACCCCCCCCGGAAGAGAGTGAATCGAGTGAGTCGGACGAAGAGGTGGATGAGGAAGAAAAAGGGGGGGATTTAGAGAAAGGAAAAGTCGTTGATAAGCCGCGTACTCCTCTATGTGAAAGGACCCGTAGCGGGCGGGAGAAGAAGGGAAAAAGGGATGCACAATTGATGGCTCCGTTGCGGGAAGCGGTCGGACCCCACGGGGAACGAGTAATGGTGAAAGTTCCTTTTTCTCCTAATGATTTGTTAATTTGGAAGCAGTCTGTGGGGGCTTATCGGGAGGATCCTGAACGGGCGGCAAGGGTAGTGAAAATGGTGATTAAAACACAGAATCCAGACTGGAATGATTTACAGGTTTTACTGGATACAATAATGGACTCTACTGAGAAAGAGATGGTGTTTAGAGCTATGAGGGAAAAGGCACGAGAAATGATTAGGTTGCAAATAGCGGATGGTACATTAAACGATTTGGTGCCGCGGGAGGATCCAGAGTGGAATGTTAATTCAACAGGGGGTTACCATAGACTTAAGGCTTATCAAGAATTGTTGATAGAAGGAATACGGAGCGGGATACCTAAGACGTTAAACTGGTCCAAGCTGTATTCAGTGAAGCAGGAGAAAAATGAGTCCCCGTCAGCTTTCTTAGAAAGGCTTAAGGAAACTGCTCGAAAATATACCAGTTTGGAAATTGAAGGGGAATCAGGGAAATTGCAGCTAGCTTTAATTTTTATGGGACAATCCCAAGAGGATATTCGGAAAAAGTTGCAGAAATTAGAAGGGGAAGATACACGGAATTTGGATAAACTTTTAGAAGTTGCGTGGAAGGTATATAATAATAGGGAAAAAGAGACTGCTAAGAAGCAACAAGCTAGTATGTTGGCAGTACTACAGCAGATAACGGGGAATGGTATGTGGGGAGGTGGCCGGGGGCGCGGACGGGGGCGAGGAATGGCTAGGGGAGGAATTTCGATGGGTGGAAGGGGATTCCCAAACCAATTACAAATGGGACAAGGAAAAATGAGATTGGGATTGGATCAGTGTGCCTTGTGCAAGAACAGAGGACACTGGAAAAACGAATGTCCACTTAATCAAGGTATGGGATTCGGGCTGAATAGCGGGGAGGGGTTGATAAATAATTCACGTGCAGTTCGTGGAGGGCCACAAGGTGTCGCCCAAGCCTTTATGATGGGAAGCTACCAGAATCAAAGCTGACTAGATCGGGATCTGAAGGTAGTCTTAGAAGTAGACGGGGAACCATTGGAATTTAGAGTAGATACGGGGGCTACATATTCTGCTATTAACACCAAATTAGGACCTCTAAGTGATTCTACCATTCGGGTGGTAGGGGTTACAGGACAGGTGGAAGAAAGGGCATTTTTACGTCCGTTGGATATAAAGTTTGGGGGGAAAGAATTTGATCATCAATTTTTATATATGCCAAATAGCCCAGAATCATTAATAGGGAGGGATTTGTTATCAATGTTAGAGGCAAAAATAATCTTTGAAAAAGGAAGGGTAAAATTAGAAATTCCAGAAGATAATATAGCCAAATTATTTACAGTGAAAGAAGTAGAGGCAACAGAAATCCCCACAGAAATAGAACAGGCTGTGGTACCATGGGTATGGGAAATAGGGATTCCTGGAAAATCAAAAGCAGCACAACCGGTAGTTGTGGAATTGAAGGAAGGAGCACAACCCGTACGGATAAGGCAGTACCCTCTGAAACTGGAGGCTCGGAAAGGAGTAGCACCCTTAATAGATCAGTTTGTCAGTTTAGGGATATTACAGGAATGTGAATCAGAATTCAATACCCCCATATTTCCGGTAAAGAAGTCCAATGGTAAGTACAGGTTAGTTCAAGATCTGAGGGCAATTAATAATATAACAAAGGATATTCATCCAGTAGTAGCAAATCCATATACATTGCTAACAGCTGTCTCGGAGATATTTAAATGGTTCACAGTAATTGACTTGAAAGATGCATTCTTCTGTATCCCTTTGGCATTTGAAAGTAGGAAAATTTTTGCTTTCGAATGGGAAAATCCTGCTACAGGACGGAAAAGACAGCTCACCTGGACACGCTTACCACAAGGATTCAAGAATTCTCCAACCATCTTCGGAAACCAATTAGCCCGGGAACTAGAAGAATGGAGACTAACTCAGGTAAAGGAGTCACCTTCCTCATTTATTCTTTTACAGTACGTAGATGATATTTTTCTAGCCTCAACAGAAGAAGACATCTGTCGCAGACTCAGCATTGAACTCCTCAACATGCTCGGACAAGCTGGATACAGAGTGTCAAAAGAAAAGGCCCAGCTGGTAAGAACACAAGTCATTTATTTGGGATGCGAGATATCACAAGGAGTTCGGAAATTAGGGGTGAACCGGATCCAGGCCATATGTGCTATACCAACACCTCGAAATCCACAAGAGTTAAGGTCCTTTTTAGGAATGGCAGGGTGGTGTCGGTTGTGGATTCCAGAATTTGGACTAAAAGCAAAACCTCTGTATGAGGCAGTCAAGAATCCTGAATTTAAATGGAATAAAATACAAGAAAAGGCATTTCAGAACTTGAAGCAAGCCTTAAAAGAGGCACCTGCATTAGGGTTGCCAGATCTCACAAAACCCTTTCAGCTATATGTAAATGAGAGGCAAAGACTGGGGATTGGGGTGTTGACACAAAAATTGGGAACATGGAAGCGCCCGGTGGGGTACTTCTCAAAACAACTGGATCCAGTAAGCGCTGGATGGCCTGGCTGCCTTAGAGCTGTTGCTGCAACAGTGCTTCTGATACAAGAAGCTAGAAAACTAACTATGGGGCAGAAAATGGAAGTGTTTGTCCCACATATGGTAATAGCAGTGTTGGAACAAAAGGGGGGGCATTGGCTCTCCTCCAGCCGTATGCTGCAATACCAGGCAATCCTTAGGGAACATGATGATGTTGAAATGAAGGTAACTAACCATCTCAATCCAGCCGAATTTCTTAGAGCCACCCAAGAAGAAGGCAACCTGGTACACGACTGTGTGGAGACCATCGAACAGGTATACGCTACCCGCAAGGATCTAAAGGATGAGCCCTTAGACGAACCTGAATGGGAGCTGTATACCGATGGATCTAGTTTCGTGGAGAATGGAACCAGGTACGCCGGGTATGCAGTGGTAACTCTAAGACAGGTTATAGAAGCCAGAGCCCTGGCTCCCGGAACATCAGCACAACAAGCTGAAATCCAAGCCCTCATCCGAGCCTTGGAATTGAGTCAAGGGAAAAGAGTAAATATTTGGACTGATTCTAAATATGCATTTGGGGTAATACATGTACATGGGGCATTATGGAAGGAGAGAGGACTATTAAATTCACAGGGTTCGTCAATCAAACACCGAGAACAAATTGTGCAACTACTGGAAGCAGTACATAAGCCCCAGGCGGTAGCAGTAATGCATGTAAAAGGACACCAGCAGGGAGAAGAAAGAGCATTCCAGGGAAATCGTCTGGCTGACAGAGCAGCCAGACAGGCTGCTCGCGAGGTATGGACCCAAATGGCGTTGCTACCAGCACGTACCAACCCTGCGGAAGCTTTCATGGACGAAGTACCAGTATACCTACCAGAAGACGAAAAATTAGCACGGCTAGTACAAGCTAAGAAGAATGCGGCTGGATGGTATGTAACTGCCGTAGGACAAGTGATATTGCCAACAAAAATAATGAGAATGATATTAGAAATTGAACATAACAAATGCCATTGGGGAGCAGAAGCTTTAGTGCAATTTCTAAAACAAGAAATAATCTCCAATCAGATGTTAACAATGGCCAAAAGGATCAATGCAATGTGTCCAGTTTGTATTAAGAACAACCCAATGACACGTAGGCAAGTGCAAATGGGAAAATTGCAAATAGGCCCACAGCCAGGAGATTATTGGCAGATAGATTTTTCAGAATTACCAAAAGCACAGGGGTATAAGTATGTTTTAGTCTATGTATGTACCTTCTCAGGCTGGCCAGAGGCATTCCCATGTAGAACAAACCAAGCAAAAGAAGTGATTAAAACTTTACTTCGAGAAATCATCCCTAGGTTTGGAATCCCACTAGGGATGTCCTCTGATAGGGGACCTCATTTTGTGGCAGGAATAGTGCAAGAAGTGGCTAAGGTACTTGGGATAACATGGAATCTCCATACACCTTGGAGACCTCAGTCTAGTGGACAAGTAGAAAAAATGAATCAGACACTAAAAGGCCAAATTAAGAAAATCTGCCAAGAAGCAAAGATACAATGGCCTCAAGCATTACCTTTAGCTCTGTTAAGGGTCAGAATCAAACCTAGAGACAAGGTAGGAGTAAGTCCGTATGAAATTTTATACGGCAAACCCTATCATGCTGCAACTTACAAAGGGGACCCGAATGTGGTGGGAGATCAGGTACTGGTAAATTACATTTTGTCTCTCAATAAGACTCTTACAGCACTACGGGGGGCGTTGCAGTGGAATCGACCTTTGCCTCTGGAGAATCCCGTCCACGATATACAGCCTGGAGACCAAGTCTACATTAAAAACTGGAATGTGGAACCACTAAAAGAAACATGGGACGGTCCCCGACAAGTGATTATGACTACATACACAGCCGTAAAGGTCCAAGGGATCGACAATTGGATACACTACACCCGAATCAAGAAAGTCCCGTCACGATGGGAAGTCCAACCTCTAACCGACACAAAACTGGTGTTCAGGGCGAGGCCTTGATTGCGATGTTAATGTTGAGCATTGCTCGTATCGGAGATGCCTTTGTTAAAGTTACTGTCCCTAAACCAACAGTGATTGTACCACAAGGGGCAAATGTAAATCTAACCTGTTTGTTTTCTGATAACCAGGGAGCTGGATTCGATGAAGTAAAGACGAAATGGAAATTGATCACTACAAATAAGGTATTTTCAGAAGAAATTGTGACAATTTGGGATATGAAACAGCAGAAAGGTAATACTACCCTAATGATCTCACACTTGCAAAAAGCCCAGGTTGGTCAATTTTCATGCATGGTATGGATTAGGGAAAGTTTCGATTATGGGAACTTAGATGTAAAAATTTTGGTGGAGGGTTTTAAGACAGAAGGGCATTCTTATCCAATACAAGTAACACCCACAAGTATGAGAATTGACATGTGGGATGGTCCTTCATTGAGAATCAATTGTACTCTTAAATTAGGGAATCTTTGCAGGATGAGAAAAACTAGAATGGTCCAACAAGCAAAAGAAATGGAAAATGAGAAACAGGAATTGGGGCAAGAGAATTTGGTAGTGGGATTAATTAGGGATTTTGGGAAAATGCAAAATGTAACAGCGATAACAGCGTGTTTGCCCTTGCCAAAGGCAGCAAGTGACCCTATACCGTGGGGAATCATCCCATTAGGAGAAATGCCCCCAAAAATAGTAAATGGAACGAGGAAATGCCACAGAGAGCTACGAAATCGCACTAGAATAGTAGAAGAGGTTTATACCTATGGAAGACGGTGGTCAACCCCAGGGCAAAGATCGGAATGTTTAAAATTACCAAATTCTGTATTCACTGAAATAGGTCAATACAACAATGTTGGGTGGTGCACATTTGAAGTAAATCAGAAAAGAAGAAAACCTGTAGTAGATTATTATCATGAGATAGTGTGTCAGGAAGGGAAAGAAGAGTGGGAGCAATGGAAAGCAATTTGGGGTCCTAGCCTACTCGAACCCTATAGTTATATCGGATCAATACACTGGTGTATCGAGTGGTCAAGAAAACAGGAACATCCAGGGGCCCTCGAAGTTGAAACAGTGCACCACAGCAGACTAGCCCAAATATCAGGTTGGAACTGTAGTAAAGTCATAACCTGTGATACCCCAGAATCCCAAATTGGATTGGTACCCGTTCGGGTGTTGTTGAAATGGGGATGTGAATGTCAGAGATACAACCATACAATAACGGGAGAATTAAAAGGAGCTCGGAAAGATTGTCAATCAACCACAGTACGAAGCCCCGGAAATTCAGTCTGGGTAATGGGACATGGCCAATGGACTACACATTTACCGATAGGTGGTCCGATTACTCAAATAACGTTAGGGATACCAACCTTATGTCCATTTTGGAAACAGTCCAAATTAACCAAGGAGGACCAAGAGAAAAGGACGAAAAGGGGATTAAGCCCTGAGATAGTCGAAGCAGAAAATCTAGAGAATGAATGGCACGAACCGGGGGAAAGTGTAAAATTCGGTTGGATGCTTGAATCCTTATTTGCACCTGTATCTACATATAGAAACCGGGAAATGTTATATAAATTACTAGAGCAGACAGAAAGATTGGCAGCAGTAACAAAGAAGGGATTTAGAGATCTTAATATACAATTACAAGCCACAACCAGGATGACAATCCAGAATAGAATGGCATTAGATCTGCTCTTATTAAAGGAACACGGAGTTTGTGGATATTTACAAGGAGGGGATGATCACTGTTGTGTACATATCCCAAATGTCACGAAGGAAGTAGAAAAGGATATAGGTCAATTGGAGCGAATTGAACTAAACATACATGAAGTACAAAAGAATGCAGAACATAATTGGGTTGGAGCTTTATTCAGTTCTTTAGGAATCCAGGTCTCTGGTTGGTTATCCTCAATTATTCAAAATGGAATAATGATTGTAATAATCATTGTAGTAATTGTGATTATGTATAGGTGTCTTTTAGGAATAATTGCTAAAGAAGGAACACATACACGGCAAATCATGAAGGCCCTGACTCGAAAAGAAGTGATTCAACCAACTTCCTGAAACAACCCTCCACCATCATATCTGGAAACTATCACTTGGAAGAATTGAGCATCCTTGCAGAAGGCTCTGAAGAATGCTCAA
Source organism: Sturnus vulgaris (assembly GCF_052056855.1). Taxonomy (NCBI): domain Eukaryota; kingdom Metazoa; phylum Chordata; class Aves; order Passeriformes; family Sturnidae; genus Sturnus; species Sturnus vulgaris. The sequence continues at coordinate 39,773,855 of NC_142282.1, read as the reverse complement.
AAGGGGGGAGTTGTTACCGTATGGACTAGAAATCCTGAATATTAGAATATAAAGTGTATAAACCATAATAGTAGTAGTAATGCTAAGGCTTGAAGACTGCAGTCCCCAGAGTAGGCCCTGGGAAACTAACTTAAGAGTGTGCTGTGCTGAGAGCATGCAGAACCGTTAGTGATAAGGTTAAAGTCTAAACATAAATAAAGTACTGGTGGTGGGCAGTGGCATAAGAGAGAGATTGAGGGGGAGAACACTATAGTCCTGAGGCAGTGGCGCCAGAGAGAGATTGAGGAGGAGAACACTATAGTCCTAAGATAAGCAACCATGTAGGATTTATGACGCCAAAATGCTATCTTCAAGGTGAATGTATCTACAGAAGAATGTGTACTTCTGCACATAAACCATTTGTAAAAAGGGTATAAAAAACCCTCTAAAAAGGGAACCAGCGGGATCCTGACTTAGGACGCGAGTCCGCAGGTCCCCGGGCCCTGAATAAAGCACCGCATAAACTGACACTCTGTTAGTTTGTGTTTTACTTGGGGTTTCGGGCAGCAGGGTGAGCCTCTGCTCGTGAGAGCAGCCACTCACCTGGGACCTTATTAACACTTACCTCACTAAAAGAAGGACCTATCACCATCTGCTCGAGTGCCTGGGAATCCTGAGCTGGCCTCTCCCTGCCCTGCTCAGAGCCACTGCCCCACTGTACTGCTGCCCCATCCCCGCTGCTTCTTCGGCACTGCTCTGGGTTGCTCTACATTGTAGTGTCCTACCCCCTGCTCTGCCGGGACATCCAGCAGTTCCAACTACTGTAGCAGAATTTCTGATGCATCTTGTCCACCAGCCAGGGATCTTTTGCTCATTCCTGCCATTCTGGCTTAGTGCTCTTCAGAGTCCTGCAGGGGCACCGGGACCAACTGCTCCAGGGTTTTGTGAAGCAAAGCCTCTCCTCCATCCTTTCCCGTCTCGGCCGAAAAGACTGTAACAGAGTCCCTGATTCTGTTTGTTGTTAATTCATAGTTGTTTTGCTTGCCTTGTTGTACATACTAGTAAAGAACTGTTATTCCTATCTTCATATCTTTGCCTGAGAGCCCCTTAATTTCAAAATTATAATAATTCGGAGGGAGGGTATAGTAGGACCCACAGTTGGTCTGTGGGTTAGAGAAGGTTAATGAATGAGGTTTGTTTTGAGAAGTATTCTCTGACCAAAGCTGTTGGCATGGAGACTAAGAAGAGAGGAAAGAGAAAAGAAGATAACTAGAAAAAAAACCCACAGCTGTGGAAAGTATTTTTAGAAAGGTTCTGGGAAGAATAGGGATGGAGAACTTTCCGCCAATGATTGTTATGTGGACCAATTGTGACCAATAAGAAATTGTAAACTGTACAGAGGGTATAAAAGACAGTGCGATGTTGTAATAAACAGGTATTAGCCTTTTGAAGTGTAGTGTGCCTTTTGTGTGTCGCGCCCGCCCCTACAGCAACAGGAGGGGATTTATATTCTCCATTTTAAGGGAGGGTTCTGCCTTCCCTAGTAGACACCTGTCTTTCAAACCAAGACACAGAGGCAGGAGATTTTCCTGGAAATTATTGTCAAATAGATTCTGCTGAGTTGCCAAACAAAGAAAGAAACAGGTTTGTATTGGTGTTAGTTGACACCTTTAGTGGATGGTCTAAAGCTTACCTGTGTTGCACTAACATAGCAGAGAGGTGGTAGAAGTTTTACCCAATCATATAAGTCCAAAGGTTTGAGATTCCTTTGGGGTTGATCCCCAGTAATCAGGGAAGTTAGTCAAACTTTGGGAAATGTCTGAGATCTGTACATTCCCTATATACCCCAGACTAATGGTAAGGCTGAATGTGTGAATGGAACCCACAGAACACAGATTAGTAAAATTTGTCAGAAACATCCATGATATGGATTCAAGTCTTGCCTATAGTCTTGCTAAGAATCTGCATGCAACCAAGGTGGTGAGACATCATGATTCCTTATGAAATATTGCATGGCAGGCCATATAAAATTGCATATATTATGGAAGAAATCTATATGAGGGAGAAAATAGACTTTAAAAAGTATTTAACAACTTTGAAGTTCCACTTTGCAGAAGCTCAAGAGATTTGTCATGTTATCTGGACACATCTGCCCATCTGTTCCAGCCTGGAGACTATGTTAAATGGAGAAATAGTAACCTTACAAGCTAAGTGAAAAAGGCCATTCCAAGTCCTTTGCAGGAGTGAAGGTAACAGGACCAGGGCCTGGCTCCACTGCATGGCCTGTGGGCCTGGCAGAGGGTAGGACCGGGCGTCCCTGTCTGGGAAGCTGGCGTGTCCCAGCAGGGAGGAGGGGATGGCTATCGGCAGTGGGTGCCAGTTGAGCCCAGGGAGACTGATTGAGGTTCCAGTCGTCTTTGTCTCCCCCCCCCCTCGCCCCCCCCCCCCCCCCTTTCCAGACCACTTGCTGCTGTTTCTGGCCTGGGCAAGCGCCTCCCACAGAGGCCTGAGTCTTCTGAGCCACAGACTCTACATTCTCCGTGTGAGATATTAACCCTTTCAATGCTCAGATAAAACTTGCAGACCTTCAATCCTCCCTTGAGTGAGAGGAAAAACAGCAGAGAGAAGACACCAAGGTCAGTGGAGCAGGAGTTAGGTTCCAGATGGAAGGAGAATGAGGAGATGCCTGGAATTTAGGCTGAAAAGCCTTTTATAAGCTATGGGGATGGACTATAATACACTAAAGATTCCTATAAACCATGGAAAAAGACATGGGGGGGTTGGAGTGTTCAATTTGTAGATCATAAGCAAAGGCACCTGTGCTGAAGACCCTTTGCCCTGAGGGAACATCTCTGTTCCTAGAGATGGAGTATGAACAGAGAGAGATAAATGAACCTTTGCTTTTGAACAGCTCATCCTCAAAAGTAATACCCCATGAGCTTGACATGGCCCATAAGCACAGCTCTGGGAAGGCTGTGAAGATGGGAGGAGTTTAATGATTGCAGATCCCAGGGCAGCTGCTATTCGTGAAGAGTGAAGCCACGAGAGAACTTTTTTTTCCTCTTGTGGAGAAGTCCCTATGGCCTGACAAGGGGAGACTCCTCTCCCTAGAGTGAACTGAAAAGGACTATCCTTAAGTTGGTAACTGACTTAAGTGTTTCTGTATGTTGTGGTTGAGAAGGTGTGGGAGAGGGGAGGAGGGATGGTCTGAAGGTTTTATTCTGAATTCTATTATTCCTTTATGTTGTGAATGAATGTTTTCTTTACACTCTTTAAGCCTGCCTTGCATTTGCTCCTAATCCTATCTCACAGCAGAAAATGAGTATATTGAAATTGGTGAATCTAAACCACTACACTAATTGGTGTTTCTGTCTGATTTCATAATGAAGCCAGGGCACCCTAGATAAATATCATGCCTGTGTCCATGGGGCTGTGATTTCAAATATAATATTTGATCATATTAAGGTTATTGACAAAACCGAATGGCTCTTAGTTTTCTACTAGTCACAAAATCATTAACACTGGTTGTTGTTCTTATGTCAGATCAGAATGAAAGAATTATTAAGGATTTGGTTGAAATTTGAAAGCAAAGTCAAATTCTACACCAGGTAGCTCTCAAAGAAGTTCACTGAATCTTGAATATCTTCAGTACATGTTGGAACCCAGAAACCTGGCAGTTTTGAGCTTTCTGTGCTTTTGTCCTGGGGTACAATGCAAAAATGTGTATTCTATCACCATCTGTTGAAATGTGGGAGGGGTGATGATCCTTATCTCTGTGGGAGATATCCTCTGCTAATGGGCCATCTGAAAAAATCAGGGGGATGATCATCGTTATCTTTTCACAACCCATCCTTCCTCCAGAAGATATATTCTGTTAATGGGCCATTAAGTCCTATTGTATGACTGATAAGATTGCATCATCCCATCGGGAGATGCTCCACCCAGGGGCAGGAGCCAAGCCTTTCCTACATAGATAAAAAACTGGGGTTTGGGACGCAAAAGCAGCCCTTTCCACTGGATCCCAGAGGGAAGTTGGACATTTTCCACATCATCGCTGGACCTTTGGAGGAAAACTGCCCCCTTCTACAGGACCACTGCTTCAACTGAACCACATCTGTCATCCAGGAGGACTGCAGCCACCATTTAATGGGACTGCTACCAAAACCCTGACTGACAGGGTGTCAGGTTGTATTCTGACTCTGTCATGGTTTTTCTTTTGTATTATTGCATGTATTTTATTTTTTCTCTTTTTTTCCTATAAAATTGTATTACTGACTTGGAGTGTCTCACTGGTTTTACTTTCAAACCAACACAGCTTTCTGACACTGTCCCCCGGGAGAGCACTGCTTTTGACTTGAGGCCTTGGAGAAGGCTTCCAAGTGTGGATGATGGAGTTAGTCACGGGTGTGTATTTAAAATAGAAGTGTGTGATTTCACATGGTGAATGGCTTTGAATTTGAAGGTTTTAGAATATATAATAGATATGGGACAAGATGAAAGATTTTGGGTGCTGTCTCTGTCTTCTTCCTTCTTCATGATTTCAGGTAGTAGTTTCTGGTTGGATAGTTAGTGCTGCACTGCAGGTCACATGAGTTTGGTTATTGGGTCAAAAGTATAAATAATATAGGTGTTAATTCTCTATTGGACTGTTTAGCTTTAAAAGGCCTTGTAACGAGCTAGATTCAGGCCTCCGTTTTGCTGGCTTTTAGCTGGTAGCTAGAAGTGTTGCAGAACTCTCTGTACTTTAGATAAGATTTAATAAACAACCAAGCCCGAACACAAGAAAATTCATCTCCTTCATGTTTTTAATCCTGACTCTGAGTGAAGACAGAAGAAAATGAAGACAAGCCGCTAATCAAGTGGTGCAGTTACCACATTTACAAGTATACTCACTTCCTGGTTACCAAACTGGGCCTGCATAAAGTGTGTTCATAGTAGCTGTAGTTCTAGTTGGCATCTGTATAATAACCAGTGGGATGGCTGATTGTGTAAACCAGTGGTATGGTTAAATATGGAGTAGAGACTAGATGTGACAATTGATAAAAGATTCGTGTTAATCACAAAAGCATTGGGGTTTGTATAAACCAGAATACTAAGCTCTAAAGTGAAGCATGGATACTAGATAAAGGAAATAATATGATTAAATAATTCTCTTTAAAATCACCTTGTTATGTTATATTATGTTGTATTATGTTACATTATAATATGTTATGTTTTTCAAATAAGTTGTATCGGCTACCAGCTTGCAAAATTGGACTTCCCAAAAAGCCCTTCCTGCCTTTGATCAATACTGCCTATCCCAAAAACCAGACTCCCAGAACTTCTCTAGTGGTTATCTACAAAGACCCGACCTCCAGAACTTCCCTGGTGGTCGTCTGCAAGGACCAGATGGCTATCTGTGACTGATTATCACCCAAAGGCTTTGTGAATTTGTGAACAACGAGAACCCACAGTATAAGAAGAGGCTGCAAAGCGAGGTTCAGTGGAGCGTGGAGTGGGCGGTGACCCCTCGCGTTCCCCAGCGTGCTGCTTGCTCTTTCTATATCAAATAAAGCAATCTAAATTTTGCTGAATATGGAGACTTTTGTCTCTCATTTATAATACTAGACAAGGTAGTCTTGTTAGTCTCTAAGAAAGGAAGGGAATTATGCCGTTTTGGGTTTTGCCTTTTTTTCTTTTATATGTTCTCTGTATTCTTCGCACATATATTTGCAGCTCTGTAATCTATTGTATTAGTAGCTAGTTTTCCCAGTAATTTTCCATGGCCTTTCCCTGGGCAGAAAGACAAAACAAATTCCAGAACGCCAAGCTCGTGGGAGTGGTAGAAGGCCCCTATGCTATCTTGGTTCTTCCTGGTGTGAGAAACAAGGCTAACTCTTTAAAATTTTTCATAGTTTAATAAGGGATAAAAGGGACAGTATGGAGTGCTTGGCAAACTGCCAGAAGCACACCAGTTAGCTTAAAACAATTCTCTTATATACTTTTTCATTATATTGGTTAAATGCATATTCACGAGGATTATACATATTCAAACATTCCTGTGAGTTTACATGTTCCAGGAATGCTTTTGCTTGGCTTGACCTTTGACTTGTCTTCATGCCATCCTGTAGATGAAATTCATATATTTTATTTCTTCTCTAGGCTCTGTTCGATTGTTTGACATTTTTTTATAACCTTGATGCCTTAAGTTTTAAATTTTTCTATTCTGCTTAGGTGTGCTTTTCTGATGTGCTAGGGTGATGAAGACAAAACAGTCCTATTCCAGTTGAGAACTCAAGGACAATTTCTTCAAACTTCAGGCCCTAAGCATAAACAACGTGGAAAGAGGAGGGCGGGTTCAAGGAAATGAACCAAAACCTATAAAAATTTGAGATCTTCTGACCAAGCTCTCCTTTGCTTCCATCTTGGAGACATCCAGGCAGGGGTCACGACTGTGGCACTGTTACTGCTAGGGTGTGGCCTTCTGTAGGCCTCTCAATAAATACCCATTTTATTCCCCTTAATTCTGTGTTTAGCCTCTGTTCCAGTTCCTCTATGCATCAACCTGGAGGGTCAGTAGTAGATTCCTTGTATTTTTCTTTCTCTGGGTGTTTATTTTCCTGGTTTCTTTTCAATATTATCATTCAGATAAGATACTCCACAAGTACATTGAATAGTTATTTCACATTCCTATCATTGATAGTTATAGAAATAAAAGCATTTAACATTACATAGTCTCTATTTTAATATTTTGCAAAAGCCTAAGCTATAATATATATTTATCACACTACTATATAAACTACACAGCACATACAAAGCTGACAGATTATACTATATTAAAGCAGTTAAAAGTGGTTACAATCAGTTCTATATCAAAATCATTGTGATTAATAATTTGCAAAAGCCAATACTTAAATGTGCAAGCCACCAATTATATAGTTATTTACAATTTCTCCCCTTTGTTTTTTCTTACTTTATTTGGCTTGAACTACAGTTTAAAACCTCTGTATTCTTGACACACTGATACCTTTCATAGATCTTAAGTGCCTTTTTTTAGGTTTTTATCATAATTTGTTTTCTTTAATATCATGATTTTCTTTGTCCCTCTTGAGGTCTCTAATTTTGGATTGGTAGGCATTGTTATTACCTGCATATTTTGAACCACATAAGTAATTAAGTGGATAAGGCATTGAATTAAAAGTGGAAGAAAAATTAAACTTGTTATACCACATAGCATTATGAATCGTATCTTTTTCCATCAAGATATTAAAAAATATTTCCCACCATCATTTATTCATTATAGACTCCCACTTTTGGACTGGTATATGGGCTATTTTTCTGGATATTTTTGCCTATATCCAAAACTGCATATCCATTAGCATCAATTTGTAGACAACAATCAGATGTGTTAAATTTTCCACAAACACCTCCTTCTGCTAATAAATCGTCTAGCGCCAACTGATTTTGACACACTGCTGTCGCTACCGCGCTAGAGAAAGCAATGATAGCAACACGGATCTTCTTGGGGAAAAGAAGGCTTTTTATTCAGAAGGCCGTTCTTATTTATAGGGTGTTCCGATGAACTAAGACAAGACAGTAGTTCATTGGATAATTGGGAAAATGCCTCTGGGACAGTACTTCAGGACAGGTCCTACGGTCAACACCAGGTGTTAATCTATGTTATTAATTCCATTCTATTTTGACAAAACTAGCATCCTGGGAAAAACTCCCTACAGGACCTGAACATGTTATCAACTTGGGAATGGATCTGAGAGAACCAGGAGAAACTCTAGCCTGGGAATGATTTCCCTGGCTGTAATTTTCCTAGTCCTCTAACAGTGTGTCCACACACTGCAACTCTGGTTTGCCTTTGCTGGCTAGTTATTAATTCCAAGGCTTGAGCTGTTCATTACTTATAATTTCTACAACTGCTTGGAGCCTTATGATATGATTTAACATATAAATTGGGGTACAATATCCCCAACTCCTATCCTGTGGCCAGGTGACTGGTCCATATGTTTGTATTATTCGTTCAGGAGGCCACTCCTCATTACTCCACTTTTGATATCCCCCAATATTCTCTGATTGATTCTCTTTTGCTTCTTTTTAAGGCATCATAGATGGGTATTCCTAAAGTAGCTCCATCTTGGTTTGGTAACAGAAAAAATCCTGGTTATATAATTCCTAGAGTAGAACTTCTTTTCCATAAGGGAGGGAGTTTCAGATAATTCCTTTTCCCACATATCCAGAATAAACCAACTGGTGCTTTCCAGCAGTCCTTTCTTTGGTTTTTTATATTTTCCCAAAATTAAGATATTTCAGGGATCCCATAATAGGGGTTTTACTCAGTGTCATTACACAAGGAAAGTTTAGTTTCTTTCTCATATTTACAATTCTTTTTCTTTTCCTGGGTCCAGTATTGTGTTGATTTTTCAGGGATCCACCACTTGGAAGTTCCATTATAGACTTTATATCTTTTACAGGAGGTTTGTTCTACTTTATCCAAGAATTTTCTTCCCATACGTCATAGACACTCCTCTGCTATTATCTCTGAACTTAATATCCACCCTTCTGGCCAGTTTTCTCCTTTCATGTTGGTTCTGGTCCATTTGAGAAGCTCAACTGGGCCTAGGCTTCTACCTTTCCATGGCCATTCTTTGGTCATTAAAGCTCGCTCACATACCCAGCAGTTGGTAACATTTACTTCTTTACTGATTCTTTCTCCCAGATCTACAAATAAGTTCTTTCCTAACCTGAGGATTTCTATTTAATTTTCTATTCGTTGTTTGAGTTTTGTATATAAATGTCCACATGGAGTTTGCTCTGGGTTGGATTGCTGTATCTGTTTTTTTTTTTTCTTGTTTATTATTCATTCCTGTATTAAATCTTGTATTAAATCTCATTCTTTTTTCCATTCTTGGGTCTGACTCATGGAAAAGTAAACCCATTTTTCTCCTTGTTGGCAGCCAGGGTTTGATCCTAGAATTTTTGTAACCCAGAACCTTTTCCCATTCTGTAGGCAGGTGCCTAATTTAAATGAATTATAACAGTGTTGGCTGAGGAAGGTATGAGCATTAAAATAAGAACCTTGAGTTTTTCTGTGATACAGCATTCTGTAGCACTTGTGACATGGATCATCCAGATTCCCAAGAGGAAAAGGATTAACAAGGAGTAATAGATGTCCTGTATGGCATGTACCCCTACCTTCCATGCCTTATGGGATTGCTGCCCACAGCAGGTGTATATGATCTTCTTCGTGGCCAGTATAGTGGCCAATCTGGTCTTGCCTTCTATCTCCTTATAATTAAATTGTCACCTGCTTTTTTTATATTGTGGTTCTTTACTGTTCCTTAGTCAACTAGCACATATTAATTTCATCTGCAGAATAGTGTCTTATTACATCCCCATCATGTGGAGTTGTTGTCTGCACTCAAAATATGGTCCCTGTTTTTTATCTAGTATAGCCTTCCACTCAGCTTCTAATAGCTCATGAGTATTGGGGAGCATCCATTCAACTCCACAACAGAGCATTAAAATTGGTACTTGCCCTCAATTTGTGTTTTAATTTTTCCCTTTCTCTTGACAAATTTTGCAACACGCTTGCCGTTTGGGGGAGCTACACTGCCAGAGCTAGGCACAATTTTCCCACTGATGTACCCAACTTGAATGACTCTCATTAGGGTGCTTTAAGCAGGGTATGTGACCAGGAATAAATGTGGGACGTCTCAGCAGGGAGAGCTGATGGCTTTTCTTTTTGTAGGTCACAGGTAAAAGCAAAAACTCTAGGATCACCTATGGTCCCACTGTCTTTTAATTTATATAACCCTCATCCACTCGATTGGGAAGGAAGTAAATTACTGTCCCAAATGTTGTGTTGGAGTTTGGAGAGCCTCTGTCCTTTGGGAATACAAAAGAACTGGTAAAGCTCACAGGGAACTCTTTCCCAGTCTGGATTGATGCCTGTTGTTTACTTGCCACATTGAACATGTGTGCTTCGTTTTAGGGTCATTCTTAGTCCTCCTGTGTAATTATGTATTAGCTTTTGCAAATTATTGTTAATCACAAAGATTTTGATGTAGTACAGTTTGTAATCACTTTTTTAACTGGTTTTGATATAGTATAATTTGTCAGCTTTTGTGGCCAATGCCTGGGCCATGTGTAGCTTTTATATATATTAGCGTGATAAACATATATTGTAGTTTAGGCTTTCGCAAAATATTAAAATAGAGAGTATGTAATGTTAGCTTTTGCAGGATGCTTTTATTTTTGTAACTAACTGACAATAGTGAGAATAAATTAGATAAGTTTGTGGAAATAGCTAAAACTGTCTGTATGATTAGATAATATTGAAGGAACCACACAGATAACATCGAAAGAAAGGATGTGAAAAGGACTTTTACCACTGACCCTGTGGCTATCAATAATCCCTCATTTGTCGCTGTGAGGAAATGGCATACACGTGAAGAAATGGCATACACATTGTGAGGATATAACATACATGACTCCCAAAAATCAAATCTACACTATTGCATGATAGGCCAGAGGTGGAACAAAGCTAAAGAATTCCAGGAACATGTAAAAGAACTCAAAGGAATGTTTGAATATGTATAATCTTCACCAATATGCATGTGATCAGTGCAATGGAAAAGTATATAAGGAAAGTTGTTATAATTAACTGACATGCTTCTGGCAGTTTGCCAGGCACCCCAGTGCTGTGTACTATCCCTTTTATTCATTTTTAAACTTTCTAAAATTTTAAAGAGTGAGTCTTGTTTCTCATACTCTTGTGTACAATTTTATTTTCATTGTGTGTCTCATTCCATTGCTTTGTGGTTTTAGTAAACTGTTATTTTAACTTATCTCTCATTTATTGTCCCTACCTTACTGATGTGAGGAAGGGGTGTGACATATTTGGAGTTTAGTTCGTTGTCAAAACCAATACACCAACATCAACCTGTTGGAGCAAGTCCAGAGGAGGGCCACCAAGTTGATCAGAGGGATGGAGCATCTCTGAGGAAAGACTGAGAGAACTGAGATTTTTCAGCCTTGTGAGAAACAACTGCTCACTTTAAAATTTTGAAGATTTATTAAACCTTAGCAACACAACAAAGGGACTGAATAAGGAAAAAGGGACAGCACTGAGTGCTTAGCTGTTGCCAGAGGCACATCACAAAATGGCGGCTCAGCCTTTTATACTCCTGGTGTTGCATCAGCCAAATAAATATTCAAACATTTTCCTTATATATCCCTGGCCCCTCCCAAAGTCTGCCAGTTGACTCATCTTTGCCATCCATTGGTGAAGACCTTCTTGCAGTCTGATTTGCAGTGAGGTGTTGTCATGCTATGCCTCTCCAGCAACGAGCTTTCCCCATTCCCAACTGCCCCATGTAAGGGGCAGATGTACACACCCTCTCTCCACATGTCCCTGACAACCCTGACAACCAGGGTTGTCCGATGGCAACAACACAGAGGGAGAAAAAGAGGATTATAGGGACAACAGAGGGTGTCCAAAAACAACCTACAATAACAGAGTTGCACACCAAAAGAACTTCAACTCTCAACAAAACTTCCCTTAACTCACACAATATTCCTCCTTTAATTGTGAGAGCCAATCTTCATTCTACCCATCTAAGCCTAGAAAAGAGAAGGCTTCATGGTTTAGAAGATAAAGAACTGGACACTGCATGTTTCAATATGAATCAAGCAAATGCATTTTTATTGCTCTCTTCTAACCCTAATATACAATTTATCTACCTCTACACACGATCAACTAGTTTATCATGGGTAAAAGACTTCTTGCACAAGGCAAAAGTGGGTTTTTCTATTTTTCATCAGCTTCAGAGTTTCTTGGCATTCACCTATTGTATTCAGCTCTTCTTGTCTCGCCCCTTGTTTTCTTGTTAAGCAACAACTGTCCTTATCTCTCTTTCAAGGTGACTTCAAGGGCAAAGCTACAGGTCTAGCTTGGGCTCATAAAAGCGTTCATATCCCTTTACTGGCTAGTTCACTACATGTCCATTTTCCTCTAAAAACATTCGCACACAGGGTGACCTAATTGTGGCCTTCCAGTACCTGAAAAGAACTTAGAGGAAAGATGTGCAAGATTATACAAGAGCATGTAGTGACAGGACAAGGGGGAATGGGTTCAAATTGAAAGAGAGTAGGTATAGATTAGATGTAGGAAAAAATTCCTTACCTAGAGGCTAGTGAGGCACTGGAACAGGTTGCCCAGAGAAATTGTGGCTGTCCCACAACTTGGATGGAGCTCTGAGAAACCTGATCTAGTTGAAGGTATCCCTGTCAAAGGCAGGGAGGTTGGAACTAGATGATCTTCAAGGTCCCTTCCAACCATAATCATTCTATGATTCTATTATCACAGAAAGATACACACTATCTTGGGCATCTTTATCAGCCAAGCTGTGACTGAACTTACTTTGCATAAATCCTCCAAAGAAAATGTGCACTACTTGTGATAAGGACGTCCAAATAAACAATGCTGTTTTCTTAATTTATTAGTAAACCTATTTCCTATTAGAGTTGACATATGGTTTGCAAAACTGGAATTTTGTCAGTGATATGTGAAAACATATTTCTGACCACATGTTGCTAAAATCCAGAGCGTTTGTATTACCCAAATATGGAGGCTGCATTCTGCCTGTGCAATGTAACACTATGGTTTTTTTGGAAAGGATATTTCTTCACTTCTTTTCACAAAACTGAGTGCAACTGGAGCAAATTGTGTTTTATCCCATAAATAGCAGGATTTCACTGCCAGACAAAATTATTCCTCTATGTAGAAAGTCAGAGTTGTAAAATTACTGGGAGGTGAAAGAGGTTTTACATATATCACGTACATCATACATATAAATACATATTATTGTGTCACATAATGAAAATATAATAGCTGCTGTCTCAGAGGTGTGTATATAAGGTGACTGTAGTAAAATACATGAGCTATGGCTAATATAAATCTCACCTTCCTTGAGTTCTGATGGCTAAACTATGACCTTTTAAATGTGGAATTTAAAAAGCTGTTAGAACAAGCATAAACGGAAGTTGGAAAAAAAAACAAACAAAAAGTTCAAGCTATCTTGGTGTAGTCTATTGACTGTGGCTGGTTGTCAGGTGCCCACCAAGCTGCTCTATCACTCCCAGAATAGAGGAGAGAATAAGATAGAAAACAACTAGTAGGTTGAGACAAAGCAGTTTACTAGAGAAAAAAAAAAAAAAAAAAAAAGAAAAGCTAAAGTTTGCGTGCACATAAGCAAAGGGAAAAGTTAATGTCTACTTCCCTTCAGTGAGCGATGTTCAGACACTTCCCAGGAAGCAGGGCTTCAGCATGCATAGTGGTTGCTCTGGAAGGCAAACATTGCAGAATAACGAATGCCTCTCTGTTCCTCTTCTCTCCCTCAGGTTTTATATCTGAGCTGATGACACATGGTATGGAATATTCCTTTGGTTAATTTGGGCCAGCTGGCCTGCTTGTGATCCATCCCAGGATCTTGTCCACTCCCAATCCCTTGATGTGGGGGAGGTGGGAATGTTAGAGAGACAGCACTGCTCATCACTAGGCAAAACACTGGTGCGTTATCAGTACCTTCCCAGCTCCAATGCAAAGCACAGCACTGTGAGGGCTGCTAAGGAAAAATGAACTCTATCTCGGTCAGACTCAAAATACTTGGGTAAAACCATATGAATTATTTGGAAAAGAACATTAAAATAATGTTACTTTTCTGTATTTGGGGAACTATATTTTTGTCCTGGAAATAATGCTTTTCAGCACTGGCTTTGTCATTGTCTCTTTACTGCATTTGCAAATAGCGAAGAACAAAACTTAGTGTATTTCAGAAATATGACAACAGGACACTGGAATTACCCAAAGAAATTCTCATGTAACATTTGTGTTTAAATTGCAATACAGGATGTGACCAAAAGTATGTATTCTATCATCATCTGTTAAAACCAGATGGGGCAGTCATCCTTATCTTTTCCACAACCCATCCTTCCTCCAGGGTGATATCGTCTGTTAATGGCCCATTGAGTTCAACTGCATGACTGATAAAATTCCATCATCCCATTGTGAGATGCTCCACCCAGGGGGAGGAGCCAAGCATTTCCTACCTAGATAAAATCTGAGATTTGGAAAACCAAGACAGCCTTTTTCCACTGGATTCCAGAGGAAAAACCGGACCTTTCCACATCATCACTGGACCTTTGGAGGAAAACTGCACCCTTCTACAGGACCACTGCTTCAACAGAGCTACATCTGTCATCCAGGAGGACTGCAGCCACCATTTAGGTGGACTGCTACCAACACCCTGTCTGACGGCATGTCAGGTTGTATTCTGACTCTGTCAGTGTTTTGGGGTTTGTTCTTTGAAATACTGTATTTCTATTTTCATTTTCCTAGTAAAGAACTGTTATTCCTATTCCCATATCTTTGCCTGAGAGTCCCTTAATTTCAAAATTTTAATAATTTGTAGGGAGGGGGTTTACATTCTCCATTTTAAAAAGAGGATCCTGCCTTTCTTGGCAGACACCTGTGTTTCAAACCAAGATAACCAGGCAAATGGGATTCCTGGAAAAAAACAGGAAAATTCTAAGAGAAAAATTGTGGAGCAGTCTTGCCCATCCCGTGGCATGCTTGCAGCTCCACAACAGCTCCTGTGCTACTTCGGTGGCAGGACCAGACCACGGTGGAAGAAAAACACTTGACTGTGACACCCTATATATCAGAATGCACATTAGTGGTTTCTGCCCACTCCCAAAATAAGGACCTTTGAGAAAAAAATTCAGCTTGCTGCTCTCTCAGAGAAGGTCTGCTGCATGTCTTCCACTCAGGCCCCTAAATGTGTGACCATTAGTCAAGTAATCTAAATTGCCTGCAAAATAACGATGGCTCGGAATGAGAAAGGAAAGGAAAGGAAAGGAAAGGAAAGGAAAGGAAAGGAAAGGAAAGGAAAGGAAAGGAAAGGAAAGGAAAGGAAAGGAAAGGAAAGGAAAGGAAAGGAAAGGAAAGGAAAGGAAAGGAAAGGAAAGGAAAGGAAAGGAAAGGAAAGGAAAGGAAAGGAAAGGAAAGGAAAGGAAAGGCAGGAAGGAAGGAAGGAAGGAAGGAAGGAAGGAAGGAAGGAAGGAAGGAAGGAAGGAAGGAAGGAAGGAAGGAAGGAAGGAAGGAAGGAAGGAAGGAAGGAAGGAAGGAAGGAAGGAAGGAAGGAAGGAAGGAAGGAAGGAAGGAAGGAAGGAAGGAAGGAAGGAAATGAACATTCCCCTATCATCTTGTTTAAGTGCACAGAATATTCAGATAAATAGAACGCAAAGGGAATTCTAAATGATGCTACTAAATTGCCCTGCTTCTAACATTGCTATTAAGGCAAAATAGTGCGAGAAGATGGAAAGGAAGCAGATAGTCTTGTAGGTGGTCTCAATGAACAACTCTGGTGGGTTTTTTTGAGACATGCATAAAAGGATGTTAATCATTCCTCCTCTTTATTTTTGAAGTGTATCAAGTTCTATGAAAAAAGTTCAAATTTTTTGCATTTGCAATGGTTAACTGACTGAATTATTGTTGTAGTAAGACTAAAAATACATTTGTAGAATGACTAAAGCCTGTTTAGACTGTTTTGGAGTCACAAATTTTTCTCATCAGAATAGGCCACATTTCACTCTAACTTACTACACATCTTTAGGTGAAACCCAGAGCTGCCGAAAGAGAACTAGAATGAAAGGCCATGTCAAGATCCCTGTTGGAATGTCGCTTGCTTGCATGCATAAAAAGTCTTGGGCAGGGATGCAGAATAATATGCTTCCACGATTGCAGCTGCAGATTATGTGAAATTGCTGTGGCCTTGAAGAACTGGGATGTTCCCAGTGCAGGACCCTGATCTGCTGGACTTGTGCAGTAGGCAGATCCATCAGTTCCCCAGTTTGTCAAGGAGGTGTGTTCACATAAAATAGAGTTTTCTCTCAACCACATCCCTATATAGTTGGATGAATTTATAGGTAGTGTTCTTGTCCCACTGGGCAATTCTACACACCATGAAAAATTAACTTTTAGCACACATATGTCGCTTCATTATCTTGATGGGTAGTCGGTGTGAGGTATTCCACAATACTGTGCCCACTGGATGTGGGCTCTGTTGGTGGCCTAGTAGGAGCTCTGGCTCTGCAGCCTGTCTATAGAAAACTACCCTAGTTATGTTAAAGGTCTGTTCAAGGTTACCGTGTCCTTGGCGTGACTATAGGAGAAAAACAAGATCATAAATTTTAGCGTTGAGATAAGCAAGAACAAAGGAAAAGACATCTGGGGAAGCAAGATCCTGTTTAGATGACATACCATGTCCACTTCAAAGAGTATCTTACGCAATAACTAGACTGTAGAAAGATAGATCTTAGATGAACCAATAGAATTACTATTAACATATATACGTCTTTTGTGTAACCAATCGTACTCTTTGTAACAAACTCTAAGTAACCACTGAAAACGTATAAAAATCATCTCTTTGTTAAAAATAAAGATTCTGCTCTTTGCATTCATATTGAGTGCGTGTTATTGATTCCTGTTCTCCAGCATAAAGACCTGAGCAGGGCTCAATATGTAACTTTTAGCATACAAAGTTCTCATACAAAAGTTTATTACGCAAACACATATTTACATCAGCCCTATGTTTTAAACGGGATAGAGTATAGCTCTGTTGTGATTTGATCTTGACACAAAACAAAAACTGTGGCTTTACTGTCGGTGGAGTTATAAGTGAAATTAATTCCCTTTCAAAATTAGTTATATTATCCCAGATTGCTTTTATGTCTTTTTTTTCCACTGTGCAAATTGCCCTCATCATATTAATTTGTAATTGCTGCTACAGTGAATTGTACCCACAACTGAGAACCATGTGATGCAGAATGTACTATAGGTACCATATTGATTAGAATAGATTATAAAAGTGAGGTAAAGATCTTAATTGATTGAAACAAAAGTATACATCCATAAGATAAAAGCTTTTCCTACTTTTTTTTCAGTAAAAATACAAACTTAGCAAAAATCAAACTAACAATACATAAAATGGTTAGTCTTATGTAATCCTAATAATATTTGGTCTCCTAAATTGCTACCCATGAAAACAAAAAAAAAAAAATCACAAGAACTAACAAACTGATAATACGAGCAATTATGGGGGCAGTTAAAAATTCCATCTGATTCTGTTGGCAGGTTGGTATAAAAAGAACTGAAAACTCAGCCTACTATAGACTGATCATTATTAGAAAAAAAAAGATCAATCCATGGTGTTGATTCAGTTCCTGTGTATACCACAGAAGCAATCAAAAGTTAAAAGAGCTTAAGGAAAGAGAAAAGTGATTATATCTTAACTGTCTATGAGTCTTCTCATGTAAATCTGCTGGCAGCCACCCCCTCACTCTGAACTCATTCCTCTGATCTTTCGTGGGGGAGGGGAGGGTGCTAGCATTCCTAGAAAAAGAAAACAGCACAAACCCCAGAGGGGTTTCTCTGGATGGGTTACTCCATAGTAAATCAAGCTTTTTAATTGCATGAACTTGATATCTCTCAAGTGGAGTTTGAATTTCTGTTTTATCAAATGCTTGCTGCACTGCTGTTACTTCCTCTATGTTTTTTAGGGGAAAATCCTCTGGTTAACTTTAGGACCGGGGGCAGTGAAACTGTAAGTTTGGCAAGCGCAGCATCTGACTCCTGCAGGAGTCTATTAAAAGTGTATTGACCTTGCCCTGCCATACACAAGTGGGAAGCTCTCTGTATTTGAGTTACCAGTCCCACAAAATTTAGCATAGCAGCAGTTAAAGGTGAAGTATTGTTATTCAATTGCATGTAATAAACTGGTCAGATAAGAGAATTAGAAGACCATCTCATCACTGTCGACTGCAGTATTTTGGCTTTTAGGTTTGCAAAAATCATTACTGCAGCTGTTAGTAAAGTCAAATTAGCTATAACTTCAGAAATTTTATTTTGCATTGTAGTGAAAATCCAGTATTGTGATATACTAGAATTAGGGAATGCAGTCTCTGGGTTTCTTTGAGTGTTTAAATTAACAGATCTCCTTATCTGGGAGCCATCAATGAACTTTATCAGTTTCGAAGATAACATTTACTCAGTTTATTCCAGTGATTTTAACCTTTTGCTGTCAAGCTCTGCTTGAAGCCTCCTAACACAACCGCACTGGTCAGCAAACGGCATCTCCACTTGCAGCCTTTTTTTGAGTTTGGCAGCAAGCAGTGGCTCTGCCTGCATTTTTTTCCCTTTTCCTCATGTAATTGGTAGAACAATTTTTCACCAAATCATGTAAAGATAGCATTATTTCATTTTCAGATTTCTAAGTAACCAGTTGCACATTATCCCAATTTTCTCATACTAACTCCCCCCAGTGGCTTCCTAATGCACTCCACGATACCATTGGCCTTCTTGGCCACAAAGACAGACTGCTTGAAAAATTTTGTCCCTAGAAGACAATTATAATTCTGTAATGTGTAGTCCTTCAACTACAAGAAAGATGGGGAGAGATGTTTTGTAAGGGCATGTGTGAGATACTGGAAGGATTGCTGGCTTGAAACATTTTGGGCATGTGTGTGAAGGAAGGGGCAGATTTGGCCTTGCAGTGGTGAGGTGACGTCCTGCTCTGCACACCCCACCTCCTACGGCCTGTAGCCCAGCCCTGTAGTGGCCACTGATCACTGGTAAACTGGAGACAATGCTCCACATCCCACCCCTGGAGCCCCAGTCTAGCCCCAGAGTGGCAAGGGGACCAAAAGTCCTACCCAGAGTGAGGTTTCTTCCACCCACTGCTCACCTCACCTGGGCTAACAGCTAGCTCCGGGAAGCCTGCGTCGGTGAGTGGCCCCTCCCCGGCACCACTCTGGGAGCCGCAGAAGGGGTGTAGCAACAGCTACGCCTGGGCGAGTCGTCAGGGAGGGACAAAGAGGCGCAGGAGAGACCTTTTACGGTTCTGGGGGAAGGGATTTATTGAAGGAAGAGGCAACAGGTCAGGAGGTTGGGAGAGGGAACCACAAAAGGCAGTTTGAGGGGGTTCTACACAGGCTTAAGTACGGGGGAGGAGCAAGGGGAGGGCACAAAACTCTGGCCAATAACGGTTAACAGGGGGAGGTACAGAAGGCGGGGAAAGGGGTACATTGAGCCAATAAGGTAATCCGAGGGTGGGGATACATACAATTTAACCAATCATGAATACAAAAGGGAATGCTTGACATGGAAACTTCTAGAACAAAGGGAGGGGCTACAAAGGATTGATATCCAGTGGGGCAGGGTTTAGGGTGAGGGACAGGGAACGTTCCAGATAAAGGGGAGGGGTTTAGGATGACTGACTAGGGCAAAGGCGGGAAAGGGAAAACCCATTATGTACTTAACTTAGGGGAACGAAACTGGGACGAACCATCAACACAGAAGGAAAATTAACATTAAACAACACAACACCAGGGGAAGGGCCCAGGAAGTCAAAGGGTACTTAAGCCAGAACATGAACCCTTGGAATTTCTATTGGCAGAGACAACACTGGAACCCAGGAGTGGTAGCTATGTTCATTCTTTTCTGTATCTTCTCTCTGTTTCTTTCTTCTCCTTCTTCTAATTCGCTCTTCTTGGAGTTTGGAGAACCTTAAAATTGGGTGGGTTTCAAGTTTGCTAAGTTGAATGGGCTAAGTTAATGCTTTGTGAAATGCTGTATGGTGATTGAGTGCTGCCCTAAACTTTTATCACAAAGTTCTCTGATTTTCTGAATGTCAGGAAAATTAATCCACAAACACCAGAGGTTTATGTCCAAAAAGGAGACAGAGGAGTCCTTTTTGCTTTATTCGAATAAAGGGAGAGGCCATGGGACATTCCCCTGGGATCTCTCAAATTTTTGGAGGACGCAGCCTCCTTTTTATCCTATTTTCCCGGCCGCATTTCCCTCTCTCTTTCCCCATTGGCTTAGGTACTTGAGAGGCACAGACTTCCCGGAACGCCTGATACCTGAAATTCCCCTCTAATGTATAACCCTCCCTTTTAATTTTTAATTCTTATATAATTCATAGTTTTCCCCCCGTTGCTTCTTTCATCTTTCGATATCCAATTTCATTTATCAGCAGCCCTACAGTTTGTTTGTAAAGGCAAATATCTCTTTCCATTCATCAATCAGTGGAATCCATCCCATTGTTTCTTTTATCTCTCAGTGCTAGCCTTATCTATAGGCTGATCCACAACTCATTTGTAAAGACAAATTCAACATTCCTCTCAATCCCTCCTCTTTTATTTTTAATAATTGTCTTTACAAACTTTAGCTATCATTTACTTAATTTTTTGTTCCTGAGTCTTTTTTTTTTTTTTTTTTTTTTTTGTAATTATTTGGAGTGACATCAATTTTTATCCTTTTGTAACCATTTCTGGATCAGTAGGCATGGCTATTACCTGCATCCCTTTGATCACATGTTGAATAAGTTGTACTAAGCAAGGTTTTTGCTACTATTTCTCCTAAGGTCAAAACAATTATTTTCCCATTCTTGGCTCCAACCTAACTGATAATATAAAGGTAACATTATTAAGAGAAACATTCTGATTGTGTAATCTAATTTCCTAACTTAATTTTTACTTTCACGTTGTCTTTCACACCACTTGTGGCGAGTGAAGGCGCAGAAACAGCTTAACATAAAGAAAACAATGACAGCAAGGGTTGGCCCCCAATGCCTGGAGATCTGAGAGGAGGGATGCCCACACAAACTATTTCAGCAGGCAGTCTGTGGGTGGGCACACGAGGCTTCCCCCGATGTCGACGCACTGGCTGCTGCTCCAGTCCACTCCTGCGGAGTGTCAGTCGCGGCTTCCCGTCCTTCTCCTCCAGCTGAGATGTCCAAATCTCTGGGGCTGCAGAGACCTTGACCCGAGTGTGATGGGTCCACCCGTGTTCAGCTGTCCTGACGGCTGTTTCTGTGGTCAGCAACACCTGGAAAGGTCCACGCCACTTCGCCACCAGTGGTGCTTTTTTCCACTCCTTAACCAGGACCCAGTGTCCCGGTTGGATGTTGTGAACAGCAAAGTCCAAAGGCAGGGTCTGTGCCAGCTGAGCTTCCTGTCGAAGAGATTTCACAAGAGACAGGAGACAGTATCCGAGCCACATATTGTTTTAAATACACATCACTTATCTCTATCCCCGCACTCGGCTGAGAATTACAAGGGTAAGGAATTCCAAACATCAATTCAAAGGGAGATAATTGAATATCTCCCCTGGGTCTGGCTCTTATCCTTGCTAAAGCCAGGGGCAGGAGCCGCACCCATGGCATTTTACTTTCTATCACCAGCTTCAGGAGATGTTTCTTTATTTCTCCATTCATCCTCTCAACCTGGCCCGAACTTTGTGGATGCCAGGGGGTATGGAGGTTCCACTGTATCCCTAAAGCAGTCATAACTCCTTGAAGAATTTTTCCTGTAAAATGATTTCCCCTATCTGAATCTATTGCTTCCACTATCCCATATCTTGGAATTATTTGTTCCAAAAATATTTTAACAACTGATCTTGTAGTTGCTGACACAGTTGGAAATGCTTCTGGCCACCCGGTTAATTGACATACTATTACCAGAAGATATTTAAATTTTGCCACTCGAGGCATTTCAGTAAAATCCACCTGGCATCTCTGGAAGGGACGTACTGCCCAACGCCTCCCTCCCCTGGCCAGTTTCTTTGTAACTTTGTTGTTGGTTTTAGCACAAGTCAAACAGCCTTCAGTGGCTCGCTTTGCCAGGCTAAAGAGACCAACAGCAGCGTACATTTTGAGGAAGGCTTCTGCCAGTCCTCGGGAGCCCCAACGACTCCCTTCATGAAGTTGTTTTAACAATTGTAAGGCTAGAGCTTTTGGTAGCCACTGCTTGCCATCCCTTGTAAACCAATTATTTTCTTTTTTTCTCTGCCCCACTCTTTTTAATTATCTCAAGTTCCTCTGGTGGAAAAGAGAGTTTCTCTGGCAGCGGTGCAGTTACTGGGAGCATAGGCAGGATCTTAGAGACTTCTGGCAACAATGCAGCTTTGCGAGCTTCTTCATCAGCCAGTCGGTTTCCTATTGCCTCCTCCGACCATCCTGCCTGATGCCCCTTAATGTGGATTATCGCCACCTTTTTTGGTAAATTCACTGCCTCCAATAGGCGAGAGATTAAGTTCTCGTGAGCTAATGTCTTTCCTCTGCAGCTTAATAAACCTCTTTCTTCCCATAGTTTTCCAAATGCATGTATTACCCCATATGCATATTTAGAATCAGTAAAGATATTTACTGTCTTGTCCTGGTATAATTCACAGGCTCTCACAAGCGCGTACAGCTCTGCTGTCTGAGCTGACCAGGTGGCTGGTAACCTCCCCCCTTCCTTTAATTGCTTCCCATTCACGATAGAGTATCCTGTAAATCGTTTCCCTTCTACCACCTTGGAGGACCCATCAATGAACACATTCTCTCCCTCAGGCCAGGGAATATCCCGTAGATCTTTCCCAGCCCGTGTCTGGAGGTCTATAACCTGGATACAATCATGGATTTTTTCCTGGCCCCCCTTTTTTCCAGGGCCGTTTAAATAAGAGGCTGGATTAAAATTTTCCCCACCTTTAAATTCTAAATCCTCCTGTTCCATTAAACAAGATTCATACTGTAATAATCGAGCACTCGTCATCCACTTAGAGGCTCTCTCAGTTAGCAAAGCTTTAATCTGATGTGGGACTTTAACAATGAGATGCCCTCCCCATGTCAGCTTTCGGGCTTCAGCCACCATCAGAGCTGTGGCTGCACAGTTCTGCAGACAATGGGGCCAGCCTCTGGCCACCGGGTCTAACAACTTAGAAAAATAGGCAACAGGCCTCCGTGTTCCCCCATGCTCTTGCACCAAAATTCCTTTAGCATGACCCTGTTTGACATCCACATATAGCTGAAATTCTTTTTCTGCATCTGGAAGAGCCAAGACTGGGGCCTTAACCAATTTGTCTTTTAATTTCTTAAAGCTTTTCTCTCCTTCTGGTGTTCATACCATGACATTAGGACTGTTTGGAGTTAAAAAGTTATATAAAGGTCTGGCCACCACAGAAAAATCCTCGATCCATGCTCTGCAGTACCCCACCAACCCTAAAAACTGCTGTAACTCCTTTTTAGTCTGGGGTAATGGTACCTGTAAAATCCTTTGTATCCTTTCTGGGTCAATACACCATAACTCTTCAGACAGAATGTGTCCCAAATATTTCACTTTCTTTTCTACTAACTGTGCTTTTTTTTTTTGGATACTCTAAGTCCCTTTTTTGCAAGAAAATTAAGCAGCTTTACAGTAGCCTCTTCAACCACCTTTTCCTGTTCCCCTGATAAGAGCAAATCATCTACATACTGCAACAACTTGACTCCTAAGGGTGGAGTAAACTCTCTTAATATTTTCTGCAAAGCTTGCACAAACAGAATTGGTGACTCTGTATATCCTTGAGGGAGTACTGTCCATGGCAATTGTTGTTTTATCATTTTCGCTCTTTTCTCTTGTTCCCACTCAAAAGCAACATACTGTTTACTATCTTCTGTGATTGGACACCCCCAGAAAGCATCCTTCAAATCCAGTACAGAATAATACTGATGTGAAGAAGGGATTTGATTCAGGATTGTGTATGGATCTGGAACTGTGGGATGCCTTGGTTTGACAATCTCCTTTATTATTCTTAAATCCTGCACCATTCTGTAGGTTCCATCTTGCTGCCCGAAACCCCAAGTAAAACACAAACTAACAGAGTGTCAGTTTATGCGGTGCTTTATTCAGGGCCCGGGGACCTGCGGACTCGCGTCCCAAGTCAGGATCCCGCTGGTTCCCTTTTTAGAGGGTTTTTTATACCCTTTTTACAAATGGTTTATGTGCAGAAGTACACATTCTTCTGTAGATACATTCACCTTGAAGATAGCATTTTGGCGTCATAAATCCTACATGGTTGCTTATCTTAGGACTATAGTGTTCTCCCCCTCAATCTCTCTCTTATGCCACTGCCCACCACCAGTACTTTATTTATGTTTATACTTTAACCTTATCACTAACGGTTCTGCATGCTCTTAGCACAGCACATTCTTAAGTTAGTTTCCCAGGGCCTACTCTGGGGACTGCAGTCTTCAAGCCTTAGCATTACTACTACTATTATGGTTTATACACTTTATATTCTAATATTCAGGATTTCTAGTCCATACGGTAACAATCTGGTTTCTTAACCGGCAGGATAGGAGTGTTATAGGGAGACATACACGGCTCTAAAAGACCTGCTTTTAGCAGGGACTCAATAACAGGCTGTAACCCCTTCTTTCCCTCCCTTGAAAGAGGGTATTGCTTTTTAGACACCACTTGTCCTGGTTGCTTCAAAGTAATTTGGAGAGGCTCTATGTCCAGTTTCCCATATTTCCCTGGAGCTGCCCATACTTCTGGATTTATTTTAGCATAAGCCTTTTCAGACATTTTACACAAAGATATCACAGTTTCGGACTCCGTGTCACTTCTTACAATGCTAATTTGCATTCCCATTCTAGCCATCAAATCTCTTCCCAGTAAATTACAATCACAATTAGGAACAAACAAGAATTCATGCAGTTCAAATCTGTCCCCCACATCTATTAACAGCGGTTGAATAAAATGCACTCGCTCATCCTTCCCGCTTACTCCTTGAATAACCAAGGATCTTTTTGACAATTTCCCCCCCTTAGGTATAAAATTTAAGGTGGACCGAGACGCCCCCGTGTCTACCAAAAAACACACCTTCTCTCGATCCGGACCCACCTTAAAAGTTATCAAGGTCTCTTGAGTGGTGGGTCTTTGGTATAATAGGAGTCCCTGACACCCCTAACAATCCATTTCTATTATTCTCTGGACTTCCTCTTCCTGAGGGTCCAGTTGTTTCTGCAGACACTCGTTTTTCCAGTGCCCTTCTGCCCTGCAGATAGCACACTGGTTCTTCCCCAGCCGCTGTTTGGGTCGGCTGTCCCCTGCCGAGGAGGGAATCCCTCTGCCACTTCCTTGTGGCCGACCCCGTCCCCTCTGTCGCTGAGGACTCCTTGGACCCTGCGGTTTATTCCTCTGGGGCTGCAAAAACTCTGCCATCATCTTTGCTTTAGCTTTTGTCTTTTCCTCATCCCTTCTTACATATATCTGCTGTGTTTTTCTAACCAATTCCTCTAGAGGCTTATTCTGCCACTCTTCATCCTTCTGTATTTCTTTCCGTATATCAGGCCAGGCCTCAGTAACAAATTGTACTTTAAGCAATGTGTTGAAGGCTGGCCCTTCAGGATCCATCCCCCCGTGCTTCCTCAAGGCATCTCTAATCCTCTCCAACCAATGAGGGCTTTCCTGTTTCTCCTGTTCTAATGACATAGCCTTAGCTATGTTGTTAGTTCTGGGAGCCACTGACTTGATTGCTGTAATCAAATAAGCACGGTAATCACGGTGAGCCAGACTGACCTGGTTATTTGGGTCCCACTGGGGGTCTGCCTGGGGATGGCATCATCCACCGTAGGTGCATTGGGTCCAGCCCCCCCTGCTGCTTGTGGGTGTTCATCCTCCCACAGCTGCCGAGCTTTCTGCAAAATCATTCGTTTCTCTGATGACTCAAACAAAATTCCCAAAAGAAAATCCCAATCCTTCCATGTATAATCGTCATTTCCCAAATATTCCTCTATCTTTTCCCCCACCCCTATGGGATCATCCAAATATGGGGGTAATTCTTTTTTCAACCCTCTTATATCCTGGGTAGTAAGTGGTACAATTACAAACCCAAATCCTCCCCCTTGACCCCCCAAAGGAACTTGACGGAGTGGCATCTGGTGTACCCCTGTCTCTTGGGGGGCTTCTGATGCCCTAAACTGAGTTCCTCTTCTAGTTCTGGGGGGTGATACAACATGCTGCTCCCCTCCCCCTACACCATCATCCTTCTCAGGTGAGGCTGTAGGAATAACATTTCCCTGATCCCCTTGCTCTGAAAGTTGAGGATACAGACGACCTGCAGCTGGCAACACTGGAGGACAAGACAGGGGAAGGTGCTGAAAAACATCCCAATCCTCACCACTTTCCTCTAAATACCTTCACAAAATTCGACACAAATGAATTTTATCTGTTCCATAAGTAGCCATATAAGTCCCCTTGCCAACTTATACTCTGGCCACACAAAATAACAATATTTTACCATAATTTCCATAGTTACTTCTGGGTGAATATACAATCTCTCCCAAGACCTCAGCATTCACCCCAAGGGACTCTCCGGGGGTATTATGGGATCGTCATCCCATTTTCCGGGGCCCCTTCGCGGCTTCACCTTTCCAACCCTTTCTGGGTGCCCCGTTTTACCTGTGCTACCCTCCATGGGTGCCCTCTCAGGTTTACCTGTGCTACCCTCCATGGGTGCCCTCCCAGGTTTGCTCCCCGAAGATCCCATTTTACTCACCGGTGAGATTTTCAGTAGTCCTCCCCTGCGGACTCTTCACGGACCCCCCTGGTCCGCCACTCGTCTGTCTCCTGGACAGTCTCGGGAACTCAATCAATCGCCCGGTGCCAGCCAGCACCAAGGGGAGCTGATCACCGAAACTGGGTGAGGCGCCTTCAGCTCCACTCGCCGCCCGCCGCCCCGGACGGTGGAAAGATCCCGGACGAGCCCCCAAAATTGTCAGGAAAATTAATCCACAAACACCAGAGGTTTATGTCCAAAAAGGAGACAGAGGAGTCCTTTTTGCTTTATTCGAATAAAGGGAGAGGCCATGGGACATTCCCCTGGGATCTCTCAAATTTTTGGAGGACGCAGCCTCCTTTTTATCCTATTTTCCCGGCCGCATTTCCCTCTCTCTTTCCCCATTGGCTTAGGTACTTGAGAGGCACAGACTTCCTGGAACGCCTGATACCTGAAATTCCCCTCTAATGTATAACCCTCCCTTTTAATTTTTAATTCTTATATAATTCATAGTTTTCCCCCCGTTGCTTCTTTCATCTTTCGATATCCAATTTCATTTATCAGCAGCCCTACAGTTTGTTTGTAAAGGCAAATATCTCTTTCCATTCATCAATCAGTGGAATCCATCCCATTGTTTCTTTTATCTCTCAGTGCTAGCCTTATCTATAGGCTGATCCACAACTCATTTGTAAAGACAAATTCAACATTCCTCTCAATCCCTCCTCTTTTATTTTTAATAATTGTCTTTACAAACTTTAGCTATCATTTACTTAATTTTTTGTTCCTGAGTCTTTTTTTTTTTTTTTTTTTTTTTTTGTAATTATTTGGAGTGACATCAATTTTTATCCTTTTGTAACCATTTCTGGATCAGTAGGCATGGCTATTACCTGCATCCCTTTGATCACATGTTGAATAAGTTGTACTAAGCAAGGTTTTTGCTACTATTTCTCCTAAGGTCAAAACAATTATTTTCCCATTCTTGGCTCCAACCTAACTGATAATATAAAGGTAACATTATTAAGAGAAACATTCTGATTGTGTAATCTAATTTCCTAACTTAATTTTTACTTTCACGTTGTCTTTCACACCACTTGTGGCGAGTGAAGGCGCAGAAACAGCTTAACATAAAGAAAACAATGACAGCAAGGGTTGGCCCCCAATGCCTGGAGATCTGAGAGGAGGGATGCCCACACAAACTATTTCAGCAGGCAGTCTGTGGGTGGGCACACGAGGCTTCCCCCGATGTCGACGCACTGGCTGCTGCTCCAGTCCACTCCTGCGGAGTGTCAGTCGCGGCTTCCCGTCCTTCTCCTCCAGCTGAGATGTCCAAATCTCTGGGGCTGCAGAGACCTTGACCCGAGTGTGATGGGTCCACCCGTGTTCAGCTGTCCTGACGGCTGTTTCTGTGGTCAGCAACACCTGGAAAGGTCCACGCCACTTCGCCACCAGTGGTGCTTTTTTCCACTCCTTAACCAGGACCCAGTGTCCCGGTTGGATGTTGTGAACAGCAAAGTCCAAAGGCAGGGTCTGTGCCAGCTGAGCTTCCTGTCGAAGAGATTTCACAAGAGACAGGAGACAGTATCCGAGCCACATATTGTTTTAAATACACATCACTTATCTCTATCCCCGCACTCGGCTGAGAATTACAAGGGTAAGGAATTCCAAACATCAATTCAAAGGGAGATAATTGAATATCTCCCCTGGGTCTGGCTCTTATCCTTGCTAAAGCCAGGGGCAGGAGCCGCACCCATGGCATTTTACTTTCTATCACCAGCTTCAGGAGATGTTTCTTTATTTCTCCATTCATCCTCTCAACCTGGCCCGAACTTTGTGGATGCCAGGGGGTATGGAGGTTCCACTGTATCCCTAAAGCAGTCATAACTCCTTGAAGAATTTTTCCTGTAAAATGATTTCCCCTATCTGAATCTATTGCTTCCACTATCCCATATCTTGGAATTATTTGTTCCAAAAATATTTTAACAACTGATCTTGTAGTTGCTGACACAGTTGGAAATGCTTCTGGCCACCCGGTTAATTGACATACTATTACCAGAAGATATTTAAATTTTGCCACTCGAGGCATTTCAGTAAAATCCACCTGGCATCTCTGGAAGGGACGTACTGCCCAACGCCTCCCTCCCCTGGCCAGTTTCTTTGTAACTTTGTTGTTGGTTTTAGCACAAGTCAAACAGCCTTCAGTGGCTCGCTTTGCCAGGCTAAAGAGACCAACAGCAGCGTACATTTTGAGGAAGGCTTCTGCCAGTCCTCGGGAGCCCCAACGACTCCCTTCATGAAGTTGTTTTAACAATTGTAAGGCTAGAGCTTTTGGTAGCCACTGCTTGCCATCCCTTGTAAACCAATTATTTTCTTTTTTTCTCTGCCCCACTCTTTTTAATTATCTCAAGTTCCTCTGGTGGAAAAGAGAGTTTCTCTGGCAGCGGTGCAGTTACTGGGAGCATAGGCAGGATCTTAGAGACTTCTGGCAACAATGCAGCTTTGCGAGCTTCTTCATCAGCCAGTCGGTTTCCTATTGCCTCCTCCGACCATCCTGCCTGATGCCCCTTAATGTGGATTATCGCCACCTTTTTTGGTAAATTCACTGCCTCCAATAGGCGAGAGATTAAGTTCTCGTGAGCTAATGTCTTTCCTCTGCAGCTTAATAAACCTCTTTCTTCCCATAGTTTTCCAAATGCATGTATTACCCCATATGCATATTTAGAATCAGTAAAGATATTTACTGTCTTGTCCTGGTATAATTCACAGGCTCTCACAAGCGCGTACAGCTCTGCTGTCTGAGCTGACCAGGTGGCTGGTAACCTCCCCCCTTCCTTTAATTGCTTCCCATTCACGATAGAGTATCCTGTAAATCGTTTCCCTTCTACCACCTTGGAGGACCCATCAATGAACACATTCTCTCCCTCAGGCCAGGGAATATCCCGTAGATCTTTCCCAGCCCGTGTCTGGAGGTCTATAACCTGGATACAATCATGGATTTTTTCCTGGCCCCCCTTTTTTCCAGGGCCGTTTAAATAAGAGGCTGGATTAAAATTTTCCCCACCTTTAAATTCTAAATCCTCCTGTTCCATTAAACAAGATTCATACTGTAATAATCGAGCACTCGTCATCCACTTAGAGGCTCTCTCAGTTAGCAAAGCTTTAATCTGATGTGGGACTTTAACAATGAGATGCCCTCCCCATGTCAGCTTTCGGGCTTCAGCCACCATCAGAGCTGTGGCTGCACAGTTCTGCAGACAATGGGGCCAGCCTCTGGCCACCGGGTCTAACAACTTAGAAAAATAGGCAACAGGCCTCCGTGTTCCCCCATGCTCTTGCACCAAAATTCCTTTAGCATGACCCTGTTTGACATCCACATATAGCTGAAATTCTTTTTCTGCATCTGGAAGAGCCAAGACTGGGGCCTTAACCAATTTGTCTTTTAATTTCTTAAAGCTTTTCTCTCCTTCTGGTGTTCATACCATGACATTAGGACTGTTTGGAGTTAAAAAGTTATATAAAGGTCTGGCCACCACAGAAAAATCCTCGATCCATGCTCTGCAGTACCCCACCAACCCTAAAAACTGCTGTAACTCCTTTTTAGTCTGGGGTAATGGTACCTGTAAAATCCTTTGTATCCTTTCTGGGTCAATACACCATAACTCTTCAGACAGAATGTGTCCCAAATATTTCACTTTCTTTTCTACTAACTGTGCTTTTTTTTTTTGGATACTCTAAGTCCCTTTTTTGCAAGAAAATTAAGCAGCTTTACAGTAGCCTCTTCAACCACCTTTTCCTGTTCCCCTGATAAGAGCAAATCATCTACATACTGCAACAACTTGACTCCTAAGGGTGGAGTAAACTCTCTTAATATTTTCTGCAAAGCTTGCACAAACAGAATTGGTGACTCTGTATATCCTTGAGGGAGTACTGTCCATGGCAATTGTTGTTTTATCATTTTCGCTCTTTTCTCTTGTTCCCACTCAAAAGCAACATACTGTTTACTATCTTCTGTGATTGGACACCCCCAGAAAGCATCCTTCAAATCCAGTACAGAATAATACTGATGTGAAGAAGGGATTTGATTCAGGATTGTGTATGGATCTGGAACTGTGGGATGCCTTGGTTTGACAATCTCCTTTATTATTCTTAAATCCTGCACCATTCTGTAGGTTCCATCTTGCTGCCCGAAACCCCAAGTAAAACACAAACTAACAGAGTGTCAGTTTATGCGGTGCTTTATTCAGGGCCCGGGGACCTGCGGACTCGCGTCCCAAGTCAGGATCCCGCTGGTTCCCTTTTTAGAGGGTTTTTTATACCCTTTTTACAAATGGTTTATGTGCAGAAGTACACATTCTTCTGTAGATACATTCACCTTGAAGATAGCATTTTGGCGTCATAAATCCTACATGGTTGCTTATCTTAGGACTATAGTGTTCTCCCCCTCAATCTCTCTCTTATGCCACTGCCCACCACCAGTACTTTATTTATGTTTATACTTTAACCTTATCACTAACGGTTCTGCATGCTCTTAGCACAGCACATTCTTAAGTTAGTTTCCCAGGGCCTACTCTGGGGACTGCAGTCTTCAAGCCTTAGCATTACTACTACTATTATGGTTTATACACTTTATATTCTAATATTCAGGATTTCTAGTCCATACGGTAACAATCTGGTTTCTTAACCGGCAGGATAGGAGTGTTATAGGGAGACATACACGGCTCTAAAAGACCTGCTTTTAGCAGGGACTCAATAACAGGCTGTAACCCCTTCTTTCCCTCCCTTGAAAGAGGGTATTGCTTTTTAGACACCACTTGTCCTGGTTGCTTCAAAGTAATTTGGAGAGGCTCTATGTCCAGTTTCCCATATTTCCCTGGAGCTGCCCATACTTCTGGATTTATTTTAGCATAAGCCTTTTCAGACATTTTACACAAAGATATCACAGTTTCGGACTCCGTGTCACTTCTTACAATGCTAATTTGCATTCCCATTCTAGCCATCAAATCTCTTCCCAGTAAATTACAATCACAATTAGGAACAAACAAGAATTCATGCAGTTCAAATCTGTCCCCCACATCTATTAACAGCGGTTGAATAAAATGCACTCGCTCATCCTTCCCGCTTACTCCTTGAATAACCAAGGATCTTTTTGACAATTTCCCCCCCTTAGGTATAAAATTTAAGGTGGACCGAGACGCCCCCGTGTCTACCAAAAAACACACCTTCTCTCGATCCGGACCCACCTTAAAAGTTATCAAGGTCTCTTGAGTGGTGGGTCTTTGGTATAATAGGAGTCCCTGACACCCCTAACAATCCATTTCTATTATTCTCTGGACTTCCTCTTCCTGAGGGTCCAGTTGTTTCTGCAGACACTCGTTTTTCCAGTGCCCTTCTGCCCTGCAGATAGCACACTGGTTCTTCCCCAGCCGCTGTTTGGGTCGGCTGTCCCCTGCCGAGGAGGGAATCCCTCTGCCACTTCCTTGTGGCCGACCCCGTCCCCTCTGTCGCTGAGGACTCCTTGGACCCTGCGGTTTATTCCTCTGGGGCTGCAAAAACTCTGCCATCATCTTTGCTTTAGCTTTTGTCTTTTCCTCATCCCTTCTTACATATATCTGCTGTGTTTTTCTAACCAATTCCTCTAGAGGCTTATTCTGCCACTCTTCATCCTTCTGTATTTCTTTCCGTATATCAGGCCAGGCCTCAGTAACAAATTGTACTTTAAGCAATGTGTTGAAGGCTGGCCCTTCAGGATCCATCCCCCCGTGCTTCCTCAAGGCATCTCTAATCCTCTCCAACCAATGAGGGCTTTCCTGTTTCTCCTGTTCTAATGACATAGCCTTAGCTATGTTGTTAGTTCTGGGAGCCACTGACTTGATTGCTGTAATCAAATAAGCACGGTAATCACGGTGAGCCAGACTGACCTGGTTATTTGGGTCCCACTGGGGGTCTGCCTGGGGATGGCATCATCCACCGTAGGTGCATTGGGTCCAGCCCCCCCTGCTGCTTGTGGGTGTTCATCCTCCCACAGCTGCCGAGCTTTCTGCAAAATCATTCGTTTCTCTGATGACTCAAACAAAATTCCCAAAAGAAAATCCCAATCCTTCCATGTATAATCGTCATTTCCCAAATATTCCTCTATCTTTTCCCCCACCCCTATGGGATCATCCAAATATGGGGGTAATTCTTTTTTCAACCCTCTTATATCCTGGGTAGTAAGTGGTACAATTACAAACCCAAATCCTCCCCCTTGACCCCCCAAAGGAACTTGACGGAGTGGCATCTGGTGTACCCCTGTCTCTTGGGGGGCTTCTGATGCCCTAAACTGAGTTCCTCTTCTAGTTCTGGGGGGTGATACAACATGCTGCTCCCCTCCCCCTACACCATCATCCTTCTCAGGTGAGGCTGTAGGAATAACATTTCCCTGATCCCCTTGCTCTGAAAGTTGAGGATACAGACGACCTGCAGCTGGCAACACTGGAGGACAAGACAGGGGAAGGTGCTGAAAAACATCCCAATCCTCACCACTTTCCTCTAAATACCTTCACAAAATTCGACACAAATGAATTTTATCTGTTCCATAAGTAGCCATATAAGTCCCCTTGCCAACTTATACTCTGGCCACACAAAATAACAATATTTTACCATAATTTCCATAGTTACTTCTGGGTGAATATACAATCTCTCCCAAGACCTCAGCATTCACCCCAAGGGACTCTCCGGGGGTATTATGGGATCGTCATCCCATTTTCCGGGGCCCCTTCGCGGCTTCACCTTTCCAACCCTTTCTGGGTGCCCCGTTTTACCTGTGCTACCCTCCATGGGTGCCCTCTCAGGTTTACCTGTGCTACCCTCCATGGGTGCCCTCCCAGGTTTGCTCCCCGAAGATCCCATTTTACTCACCGGTGAGATTTTCAGTAGTCCTCCCCTGCGGACTCTTCACGGACCCCCCTGGTCCGCCACTCGTCTGTCTCCTGGACAGTCTCGGGAACTCAATCAATCGCCCGGTGCCAGCCAGCACCAAGGGGAGCTGATCACCGAAACTGGGTGAGGCGCCTTCAGCTCCACTCGCCGCCCGCCGCCCCGGACGGTGGAAAGATCCCGGACGAGCCCCCAAAATTGTCAGGAAAATTAATCCACAAACACCAGAGGTTTATGTCCAAAAAGGAGACAGAGGAGTCCTTTTTGCTTTATTCGAATAAAGGGAGAGGCCATGGGACATTCCCCTGGGATCTCTCAAATTTTTGGAGGACGCAGCCTCCTTTTTATCCTATTTTCCCGGCCGCATTTCCCTCTCTCTTTCCCCATTGGCTTAGGTACTTGAGAGGCACAGACTTCCTGGAACGCCTGATACCTGAAATTCCCCTCTAATGTATAACCCTCCCTTTTAATTTTTAATTCTTATATAATTCATAGTTTTCCCCCCGTTGCTTCTTTCATCTTTCGATATCCAATTTCATTTATCAGCAGCCCTACAGTTTGTTTGTAAAGGCAAATATCTCTTTCCATTCATCAATCAGTGGAATCCATCCCATTGTTTCTTTTATCTCTCAGTGCTAGCCTTATCTATAGGCTGATCCACAACTCATTTGTAAAGACAAATTCAACATTCCTCTCATGAAGTTGACAGTAAAGTTTTTGTGCTGTTTTGACCTCTTGAGAATATCTTGTAGATATTTTTTGTATACGTCTAACTCAAGAGTACATGAAAAAACCTGTAAGTCCTTTTAAGAGGCTTGTTGAGTGAATTTTTGAGGCTTTACATCTTAATTGGTGCAGCAAGCAGGTCTCCTGGTTTAAAGAACAAGTGTCTGCCAAGGAAGGCGGGAATCTCCCTTGGAATGGAAAATGTGACCCCATTCCCTCCAAATTATTATAGCTTTGAAATTACAGGGCTTTCAGGCAAAGATATGGGAAAAGGAATAACAGTTCTTTACTAGTGTATATATATATATAACAAGACAAACAAACAACAACAACGGCAGCAACAACAAACAAAACCAGAAACCCAGTAACAGCCTTCTCTCGGCTGTCAAGCACTTTCCCCTTTGGTGTAGTTATGGCCACAGCCAGCAGGGGCGTTGTTGGCTCCCAGACAGGCAGGGCAGGTGAGATTATTCCCCCGCGGCTGCAGGGGGTGCTGTGGCACTAGCTCAGCTGCCTCTCTGCTTGTGCTTAATGGCGAGTGAGCCAGCAGGAGAGAGAGATAGAAAAGGTGCTTTCTGTACAAAGTCATGGGGAGCAGCCAGTCCAAGTGCCTCTCCGGATGGTGAAGTGCACTGTAAGCAGGGACCTCGGAGCAGCAGGCTGGAACAGCAGAGGCGAGCACACACAGGGTGGCAAACAAAATATAGCAAAATCTCCCGAGCCATGCCAGGAGCTGCAGGATGTCCAGGTGGACACGGGGTGTCAGGTTAAAGTGTAGAAAAAAGGCCAAAGCAGTGGCAGAAAAAAAGCGGGGCTGGGCAGCAGCAGGCGGGCTTCCACAAATAGCCGCCGCAAGCAGGAGGAAGATGCTACTTCCAGGTAGGGGGAAGGGGGAGGGGCCCCATCCCAGAGAGGTTGGATGTTGGAAAGGTCGCAGTTCAACAGCTGCTATTGTGAGCAGAACCTCACCCACAGTAAGGAGAAAGCATTGCAGGACAGAACTCTGCAGTGGCAGCGAATTCTCCCTACAGCAGCAGCCCGTCTGGCTCATCTCCAGTCCCGAGAGTGTGACAATTGATAGAAGATTCGTGTTAATCACAAAAGCATTGAGGTTTGCATAAACCAGAATGCTAAGCTCTGAAGTGAAGCATGGACACTAGATAAAGGAAATTATATGATTAAATAATTCTGTTTAAAAACACCTTGTTATGTTATATTATGTTGTATTATGTTACATTACATTATGTTATATTATGTTATGTTTTTCAAATAAGTTGTATCGGCTACCAGCTTGCGAAATCGAACTTCCCAAAAAGCCCTTCCTGCCTTTGTCTGATCAATGCTGCCTATCTCAAGGACCAGACTTCCAGAACTTCTCTGGTGGTTATCTACAAGGACCAGATGGCTATCTGTGACTGATTATCACCCAAAGGCTTTGTGAATTTGTGTAAGGATGTTTATTCGACCACCACTGCTTACCTAGCAAAATTATGACAGCAAAAAAAACCCCAAAAATTATTGATTACAATGAGGAACCACAGTATAAGAAGAGACTGCAAACCAAGGTTCGGTGGAGCGTGGAGTGGGCGGTGACCCTCGCGTTCCCCAGCGCGCTGCTTGCTCTTTCTATATCAAATAAAGCAATCCAAAATTTTGCTGAATATCGAGGCTTTTGTCTCTCATTTATAACAAAAGCAAGAGAGAGAGAGAAGCCGAGCCCAGCCCCTGACCCCCTAGCCAAAATCTCGCAGTATGTCTGCCCTTCCCAAGAGAAAGCCCCCCAGCTAAGAGACAGCAGCCAGCTGCACCCTTTCCCCCCATCTTGGCCACATCCTTTGTCTCTCTTAAGTATCATTGTTATCGTCTCTTAGGCAACAAATGGGAGAAAATTCCCTAAGAGAAAGGAAAAAAATCCTATCCTCCAACAGCAGGGTACTCTTGAGGTGACAAAGAGATGTTTTATGCAGACATAGACAATAGTTTTAGAATAAAGGACATATAAATTTTACGTGGAAACCTACATTCTCTGGCAGAAGGTAATGGAAACCCAGGTAAAAATTGATCTTGTGTAGTCAACGCAGAGGGCCCCGGCCGATGTTACCTTCTGAGAGTCCGGAAACGAAGGAGAGCTTCCAGGGGTGTTTTCGTCTTTATATGTGTGTTTCACAAAGGTGCCTAAACTTTCTCATTGATATAACAATGTGTCAGTATTAAAAATGAGACGCCAATTGGGTCTTTGTCAGGTCCAAAGGAGGCTGCCCAGGTCTTGACAGGGAACTATTTCAGGAAATTTATACAAACCACCACACCTGGACTGCTCTCCACTGATAAGAGTTGCTAAAAGCTTATAAAGCTTGTCCAGCCCCAAACAGAGAGATGTGGGCTGAGGAAAGCAGGCACAATCTGCAGCTAGTTGTGGAGAAAATCTGAAATTTGGCAAAAGAAAGGGGAAAAAAGCTTCATAAGGAAAAAGACTTGGTATCCATATGGGTGGAAGTTGGGCTCAGACTTGCACAAAGAGAGAAATATGTTGCTGAGCAGCAACAGAAAGAGCTACTTGAGTTGCAAATCGGCTTGGAGGCTGAAACAATAGCCCGCCTCAAGTCAGATGGAGAACTGAATGCCAAGAAGTTAGCCCAACACCTGGAAAAACAGTTAAACAAGCTTGTCCAGAGACAAAGAGCTTTGGATTTGCAAATTAACACTGATGGGGAAGGTGTGGAGAATGAACCAGGGTTTTCCAGCCTCCAGAAGGTGGGCCTCCCTGAATGTGATATCACCTCTTTCCACTCTCTGGAGGAGGACTCAGAAAAGGCAACCCCCTCCTCCCCCCCCCATCCCAAGTTCTGCCCTCTTGTAAAGATGAAATTTGTCTACCAGGAGGCAGAGCCTATGGCAATGATATCTTACTCTGCAACAGAATTCTTTAAGTTAAAAGTGTTGGAGTCAGTAAGTCAGGAGTCTCTGATTTCTTCAGAGAAAAATCAGAGTGCAGGGATTGAATTAAAGTCTGTGAATGGAATGAGTAAGTGAACAGATGGAGTGAATAAGTAAGTAAGTAAATGGAATAAGTTTTAAGTGCTTTTAGTAAGCAAAAGGTCTTAGATGCCTGAGAAGTAGTACATGTTCTAGTGAAGGTTGAAAAACATGCTAGTGTTTTCTTAGAGGCTCCAAGAACCTAGCTTCAGACATAATAGTTAGAGTTAAAAATATTGCTTACATTTTTCAGTTAGAACAAGATAGGCCATGAACGTAGTCTATACGTAGTCTGGCGTGCTAAGAAACCAGAATTCTAATAGGTTAAGAAGTAGTGGTCCGAGTTTGTGTCTTAGCTTGTTGGAAAGTTTCTATAAAAGAACATGCATCAGGGAGAGCTGGTGCTCTAGGCCATGTGCATTTTGCCATTGCCTTATGCCATTGCTTTATGCCATTGCTTTGCTTTGCTTTGTTTTTGCTTTTGAGATTGATATGCTTCTGCAATAAATAACTTTATAGCAACTATTAGCTGCTTCGATTTTCACACAAAAGGAGAATAAGCCCGACAGTGTGGGCGCCCAAGAGGCACCTGGAGGTTCCTCGAAACCTCACAACAAGGAAAAATTAGCAATTGTCCCAAAGAAAATGGAACAGGGAATGTTTTGAGAATTTCACTAATGGGGGAGAATTAAATCAAGCTTTCTGAGGAGAAAGCACATGGTGAAGAGCTGTCATCTCTTGCCTAGGGAGCAACCTGTTGTGTGAAAAGTTTGGACCTGTTGGAGGGGGAGAACGCATCTCTATCCCCACTCCAAAATGTGCTAAAATTACTGTCCGAGTTTGAGACAAAATTTGGGAGGAAACTTCTCAAAAGGATGTCTCTAAAAGGCAGATTCCAGCAGCCCCTCTCCTAAGCAGTTCAGGGAAAAATCTCCTTGGAGAAAAGTAAAAAAAAAAAATTATTTAGCAAGCAGAGTATTCACAAGCATGGAAAAAATGAATAATCTTAAATAATAAAACCTCTCTTTGCTCTCAAGAGATAGTAGGTAAAGAGATCCAGAATCTAAATGTCGTTTCTGTAAGTATGGCTCCCTCTGGGCTAGGAGCTGGCAGGAAGATGTTTCAGGTGGCCTCTCCCCCCAGGGTTTGTTGGCGTGGGCTCCTGGTGCTGGTCTTCTGGACTGGAGCAGAGCTGAACAGTTCCAGAGGAAAAAACAAACAAACAAACAAACAAACAAAACCACCAACCCCCCCCCCCCCAAAACAAAACAAAACAAAAAACCAAAACAACTCTCCCCAGTCCATGCCACAGACAACATGCCGAGAGAAAGGAATCCTGGGGGAGTGTTATAAATGCATATTATAGCATTGGCTTTTTGCAAATATTTGAGTGGATACTATATGTGTGGTGTTGAAATGGTTTTTAAGATACAGTTTTCTTTAAGAGTAACATAGGCTGATAAAGTGTAGTAAGTAAACTACCTGCTTAGTTGGATAACACCCAGTGAAGACACCTGCTACTGATATACCTGTTACCAGAACCAACCGTCTGTAGAAATTGAAGACCACAGCCCAAACTGACTCATAAGAAAAATAAATTAAAACCACCGCCAAGAAACATGCATGCTCTAAAAAGGCAGACTCAAGGAGCGGCCATGTAAAACAGTTCCTGGAATATGGAAAATAGTTTATAGAAAAGTTTGAAAATGCATGATAGGTCTATGAATATGCAACAGGCTGATGAATTTAAGGGGTGTCTCCAAAACAGCAGGGGTGCTCTTGCCTGAATGCCAAGCACCCGACCGTTATAACCTTTTGCTTTATTGTTTGTCTCTTATTGTCTTTTATTAAACCTTTTAAAATCTACCAGGAAAGTGAACCTTGTTTTTCATAGGAGGAAGTGAAGCTTCTGCACACACAGACTGCGCACCGAAAAAGCATTCCTCTGCTTGTCCCCTCCCTGCCCTTAAAGGCACAAGACTTATATCCAGACAAAAAGACAGACGATGGGGATACTGGACCATACAGTCACCCCAGGACACTTACCAAGAGAGTATGGGAGGCAGCTGGACTCCAACCAATGCAAGAGAAACAGCTGATGCCCCATGAGCCTTCTCCCGTGTTATTATTTATTGCAAACTTTAAGGATCGTGACCGAGAAAACAAACTCTCAGTGCTGCCTTCAAGAAGTAAAATGGCAAAAAAATGGAAATTTAGTTATCCTGTAGTCTTAATGATACTTTGCAAAATGGTCCTACACTGCCACCTTCTGGTGGTAGTGAGTATAGAGCCTTGCCTGCCACTAGAGGCACTGAATGGAAATTAATTCTAGAATTAAAGGCCAAAGATGGCTATGGCAGAAAAACCAAAATGCCATCAGATGGACAGTTCTTTCTTTGTAAAACCAGTCCAAGCAGGACCAAGTTTTCTTTTTCTCTCTTCTTACAGGTATTTCAAAAGAAGAGGTCTTACATGAGATGAAGTGGTAAGAGGAATGAAGAGTTGCTGTTCTTCACTGCATTGAGTGTTTACATGTTTTTATCTTGTTATTTATGTTAATATGTGTTTTATACAAGTTTTTTGCAAGCAATATTTTATGTTTATATTTTCTCTCTGGTTGCCAGAGTAGGTGAAGATTCTTCCCTAAGTTTACCTAAGGTTTTCACATGATTATGCAATCAAATGTGTATACCCCTTCCTATGTCCTCAGAGCAAAGCATAAAATTACTATAACAAGGGAAGTACATGTAACCGTAGCGATGTGTAAAGCATGACTGTGCAGAAAAAGGGGATGTTGAACTCTTGGTGACCCCTGGAAGGAGGGAGAAACAGAGCTGACAGAAGAGTTGAAGTTCTCTCCAGCTGTAGACAAAGGCATAAGTGGTTAAGCTGACAAAAGAAAAGAAGGAAGATTTTGGGTTTGAGAACCAACAAAGGGTTTGGTTGTCATGGGTAACAAAAAATGTTATTGTATTCCATATCTATCTGTGCCAAAAAATTGTTATTGTCTCTTTAAGACCCTGCAGCCAGAAAATGGAACCATGGGGCAGGAGGAGAGGGTGCCCGAGCTTTTAAAAGGCAGAGCACTCAGGCAGACCTCTCTCTTGCGTCTTGGCTCTACCGGCAACAGTAGAAACCTGAGAAGTTGCATTTTGCAATCAAAAACTGTTTCAGAGTGAAATTTGTAATGCCTGTCAGCAGCAAGGGGTCAGAGCCGGTCCGGGGTCAGGCCACCATTTGTCAGTGCTCAAGAGTCCACTTTCTTGCCCCCTCGGTCAGAACACGGACTCAAGATAGCAGCACCAGCAGAATCCAGCAGGTGGCAGGAGGAAGCAGCGAGCAGCAGCACTGACCTCACACATTAGCAATTCCCATCTGCCACTAGAACTGCTTCCTAAACTTCTACCTTCCCGGTTTTCTGTTTCAGGGGGAAGGTTGAATAGAGAGGGATTTGTACACCATCTCCCTTCTGTCTCCCAGGCGGTGCAGTCATCTCCAGAGGACGCCATCTTGGGGGGGGTTGTTACTTTGATATTTTTTCTTCTTGGGGAGTTGTTGGAGGTTAGGATTTTTTTTAATTTTATTTTTTTTCTCAGGGAATTATGTCTCATTTGTTGCCTAAGAGATTATAACAACAGATACTTAAGAGAACAAAAGATGTGGCTGAGAGGAGGGGGAAGGGTGCAGCTGGCTACTGTTTGCTGGGGGAAAGCTCTTGGGAAGGGCAGAGATACCTCGACATTTTGGCTGGGGGGTGAGGGGCTGGGCTCGGCTCCTCTCTCTCTCTCTCTCAGAATCTGAGTGGAGACAGGTGGGGTTTGGTGCCAGACCGTTGCTGCCCAGAGGATTTGCTGCCACTGGGGAGCTTTTGTCCTCCCACTGCTTCTCCCTCTGTGGGTGATTTTTTGCTCGTAAAAGCATCTGTTGAACTGGGACCTTATTAACACCCGACCTCAGAGGAAAAGGACCCTCACCATCTACTTGGGTGCCTGAGGGGAAAACTCGGAACCCCAAGCCCCACGTGCCTCTGAGGGAGCCTCTCCCAGCTGCTTGCAGGAGCCGCTGCACAGCCCCACTGCTTTCTGCCGCTGCTTCCGTTTTTTTGGTACACTTTAGGCACCCATGAGAGTTGCTCCCTCATCCTCCCCTGCCACAGCTAGGCAGCAGAGAGGGGGAAAAAATTGCCAAAGGGTTCATGAGTGAGATAAGGACCAAACATTTCAAGGGCAAAACAGGCTCAACTTAAGGTTGCAAAGTGAATTTATTACTAAGGGAATCAGAGGAAGATAATGAGAAGTGAAATAAGCCCTTAAAACACAATTTTTCCCCAGCCCCTCCCTTCTTCCCACCAACAGTGCAGGGAGGCAGAGCATGGGGGGTTTTGTCAGTTCATCACCAAGATTTTCTTCCACTGCTCTGGGAAGGAGTCCATCCCCTGTGAGACCATGGGGTCCCTCCCACAGGAGACAGTTCTCTGTGAACATCTCCACAACTTCTCCATACTCCCATGAGCAGCAGTCCTACCGCACCTGCTGCAACGTGAATTCCCCCCAAAAGCAAAGTCTTCCCAAAACTACTATAATGTGGGTCTCTTTCCATGAGGTGCAGTATTCCAAGGACAGACTGCTCCAGCCTGGAAGCAGGGTCCCCCTCTCTGCACCGCATCTTCCACTTGATCACAGCCTCCCCTAGGCATCCACCCACTCCAGCACGGGCACCTCCCCCACGGGCTGCGGGTGGATCTCTGCATCCTCCATGGATCCCTATGGGCTGCGAAGGGACAACTTGATTCATCACGTGTGGGAATACAGCTAGAGAGCAGAACTATGAGCACTGCTCAGCTTATTACAACCAACAAGGATGTATTACCCATAGTAGGCCACAACCCTTGGCAAGAATAAGTGGGATTCTGAAGAAGGAATGTAAGAGATAAGAGAGTGCTTAGTATGAGGTGCTTGGTATGCTGTTTTGTGGGGAATCATGCGAATACTGTTGTCTAGGTTTAGTTCAATTTCCTGGCCAATGCACTAATAAATGTTATAGTTTAGCTTTCCTAATTTCAATATACTTTTTTTGTTGTTGTTGTGAGATAGAATTAAGAGCAAAAGCAAGGCAGACCTAAAACTTAAAAGGGTATAAAGAAGAAAAACTTAATTAAGAACATAAAGAAATAATAAATTCAGAATAAGATCTTCAGACCACTCCCTCCTCCCCCCTCCCACACCTTCTTAACAACAACATACAGAAACACTTCAGTCAGTTCCTAACTTAAATAATCTTTCTCAGTTTACTTCAGGAAGGCGAGTTTCTTCTTGTTCAGCTATAGAGATTTTTTTCCCAAGAGAAAAACATGGTTCTCTCGTGACTTCACTTTTCAAGAATAGCAGCCACCCGGGAATCTGCAATTGTGAAACTCCTCCCAACTTCACAGCTTTCCCAGAGCTGTGCTTGTGGGCCATGTGAAACTTTTAAGAATGAGCTGTTCAAAAGCAAAAGTTCTCTTTATGTCTCTTTTCTCTGTTAATACTTAATTCCTAGTGTTATAGATAAGAAAGAGATTCAGCCGAATTGAGTATAAATAAAAATAAGCGATAATTTATTTCGCGACTGGGATACGGTCCATGACAGCCACAATCGCAAAGAACAAAGCCGAGCCTGGGATCGGCGCCAGGTGAATACGCTATGATCTGAACTCTACAGCTCCGGATCCCCCAATATTCACAAAACCGCTTTTGTCAGTCCAGTTTATATAGTTTTTCCTAGCCCGTAGCAGAGGTCTTTGTCTCCTACCATCGCTTCGCATATTCATGTGGTTTTCTTTCTCTGCGTTGGGCTGGACAAAACCATATTCTGGGAGACGATGAATTCTGATGAAGGCAGGCCTTGGTTTACAGGAAGCTGGTACTGAGATGTATTTTTCCCGATGGCTCTGGTTATCTTAATCGTGGGTGCTTGTCGGGAGCTCATCATTTGGGTGTTCCCTGGATGGTTTCCGAGAGAGCCATCTCCTTTGTGGCTAGGTATATTTACTTGTTAATCTGGGCTGTCCTGCTTTTGTTGGCTGTTACAATGCTGTGATGAAGCAAACTGTGTCCTTTTCATCAGTGGTTCTCTTTTTAGTTTCTGAGTTTTCTTTATTATTTTATTCATACAAACATTGTTTATTCCACATTAATTTACAACTTTACACGAATTACATTATATCATATATTACAATCCCTCCCCTTCTACATAAACACATTAGTTCGTGTCTAATTTTCTTTCCTTTTTAGTCCTCTTCAGATTCCTCACTGTTGTCCCACTCTTCTAGTGATTTTTCTTGGTACTCTCCGTAAACAAATCCATCCCTCTCTACTCGCTCTTCAAACTTAGCCAATGCTTCTACTGCCCTAGTATTCACTTCGTCTTCTTCTAATTTCATTATTTTGGATGTTTAGTTTCCTAACATTCCTGAAGCTTGTTCCGGGTCCATAGGCATAGCTGCAAATTGCGTACCCTGTACGACTAAGTGTATTAGCCTGATGAAACATGGTATTAAACAAGGTAGGAATATGACTCTGGCTACAGAACATGCTAAAAAAAAATGCCATCTTTTTCCACCAGGCCACTTCGAATAGCTGGCCCCACCAATATGCCTGGAGAATAGAATTCTACTTTTGAACCGGGACATGTGCTACTTTTATTTCTGCGGCTAAGCCCCTTATGGTTTCCCCATAA
The DNA here is from genome assembly GCF_052056855.1 of Sturnus vulgaris. Taxonomy (NCBI): domain Eukaryota; kingdom Metazoa; phylum Chordata; class Aves; order Passeriformes; family Sturnidae; genus Sturnus; species Sturnus vulgaris. The sequence continues at coordinate 39,730,132 of NC_142282.1, read as the reverse complement.
TCGTCAATCTCTGTACAACATTCTGATTCATTGAATTTTCCACATACCCCTCCTTCTTCAGCTAACAAGTAATCTAAAGCTATCCTGTTCTGATATACAAAAGCCCGCATTTGGGAATGTTGTTTGGTCAGTAATTCTAGAGCATCAGAGGTATGGTTAGACATAATTTCTACTACTGCTTGCAATCTAATTAATCTATTTAATAAATATATGGTGAAATGAATAATGGCAAGGAGGCCAGCTCCCGTTTAATGCCTTTATTGAGAAATCAGCTCTGAGTGGGAGCCCGACGGGTCACGTGCACCACTGCTGCTCCCGATGGACGATCCAGAGGAGGAATTCAGCTTTGCTGTGCAGCAGAGCTGGGCCTTCTGTCCTCACAGGAGTCCCGCAGAAGACACTGGTTGGCTCGTAGTCCAGGGGTGTCACGTTGATCGGGTGCTGTTCAAGTCATGGTGACAAGGCAGGAGGCTCCTGGTTGGCGATTTCATCTTCTTCACTGTTTTTCTTACTTGGGAGTACCATTTTTGGTTTTCGATGTTATATTAGCTCATTGTTTTTAGGGGTTTTTTTTATTACTGAGTTGTGTCCCATAAGTACTTGTGGTCTTCTCATTTGCTAGGCATAATTTTGGGAGCAGCAAAGGCGTTACCGACAGGGGAGGGAAAGGGCACAATGACCAGGCAATTCCAGGGAGTGGGGATCAGAACAGAACAACAGCAACAATTAACATAAAAACAGGGTGTTTTCCACAGTTAACAGAACATTAACAGAACAAACAGGAGCTTGTTCTTAACAATTCCCCCCTCTATTTCTTTGATCAGGCCTCAGCCTGCATCAACCTATGATTTTAGTTTCTTGGACAGATAATTTCTTTAGTTTTTTATATTGCTCATATATTTCTTTGGCACCTTTTTGTTTTTGTTTTTGACTTCCTTGTTCCTGGCTCTCTATTAACATAATTTTGGTTTGTTTTTGGTTAGTCAGTTCTGGGAGTTGTATACTGGCTTGGATAGTGGAGGTTACTACCTGGATTAGGCAGGGAAGTAGGCATGGCAAAAATAATAGTCCGGTGATTGCGCATATTATTATAAACACAGCCTTCTTCCACCATGTTCCTTTGAAGGACCAAAAGTTGTCCCACCAGCTAGTATCCATTAGAGGAGTCCACTCTTGGGCACCCACATATGCTAATTTCCGAATTTCTTTGGAGATGTTTTTAATTACTGAACTTTTATCATCAATTTCCAGGCCGCACTCAGAGGAATTAAATTTCCCACATATCCCTCCTTCATCTGCTAATAGGTAGTCTACAGCTAATCTAATTTGGTATATCACTGCTCTTGTATGAGTTAATTGGTCACTGATATGATCAAGTGGAAGGGCTGTCTGGTTGGAGATTACCTCGAGTACTGCTTGGAGCCTGATAATTTGGTTCAGCATATAAATTGGGGTACGGTATCCCCATGATCCATCTTGGGCCCAAGTAGGTGCCCCGTAAGTTTTAATAATTTCTTCTGGGGTCCATACTTTTCCATTCCACTTTTTGTTACCCCCTATCTCGATTATACTCCTTTTTTTTCTGCTTGTTTTCTTTAAATCGTCATACACTGGGACTCCTAAGTGTGTTCCTGACTCTTTTGGCAATAGGAAGAAGGCTGGTTTAATAATCCCTATAGTGCAACTCCCTGCCCAATCTCCGGGAAGTTTGGTGTATGCTGTATTACCACAGATCCAAAATAAAGGTTGTGGAGCTTCCCAAAATGCATCCCCTATTTCGGCTGGGGATTCCCAAAACTTCGACAATTCCCTTATGCCCCAAAATGGGTTAACTCCTTTCTCTGTACATTCTTGTAACTCATATTTCTCATGGTAAATACACCCTCTTTCCTTTCTTTCAACAGACCAGTATCTATTTGGCTCTCTGGGGATCCACTTTGTGCCTAGATCTTTTATTATTAGGTATCTTTTACATGCCATTTTCCCTATGGGAGTATTATATCTCTTCCCTGTTCTCATGATGCATTCTTCCCCAATTACCCTGGACTTTAAATCCCATTGTTCTCTTCCCCTTGCTCCTGCAACTTGTGGTTCTTGTGTAATTTGGGTCCATCTCAGTATTTCTAATGGGCTTAAACTTATTCCTTCCCATGGCCAGATTTCAGTCATTTGGGTACTTCCACAAATCCAGCAGTCTGTCAAGTTTAATTCTTTACTGATTCTTTCAACTAGATCTATAAATAAATTTTTCCCCACAGGAATATCTAAATCATTTTTTTTCTTGTGCTGTTAGTTGTTTTTCTTTTACCAGGTCTACCAATCCATCTCGGTTTGTTTCATACTCGAAGCAAAGCCAGGTATCTCCTATGGGGCATTCCCCAAGTAGGCGTTGCTTATAAGAAGCAGTATTTTTTACAAGCCAATAGACTTTCCCATCTTCTTGACAGGTGTTTAATTGGGAGTTATTGAAGCATTTGCGATTTAGGTTGGTATGAACCCTCAGGAGAGACTTCAGATTTTCTCCATCATAGAGAGGGTGGTAGCATTTGGTACAAGCATCCTCTTCACTCCCTCCGGTGTTACCTATGAATAGGATTAACACTATTCTTCCCAAGAGTCCAGTATGAACCATTTCTCTCTTGACCTCACCTGGTCTTGCCTCTTGGGGAACAAGGAGACTTCCTGGATGTGTATTAGAGTCTTTCTTAGCAGCTGGCTCCTTCTACTCCCCCTTCTCTACTAATTTAGTCACCCTTGGAGAGTGCTCTGTAGGAGATTTATTGTGTTAGTGTTGAAACCTTCCTGGGGGTGGAATTGCGGTTTGCAGGAAGGGCTTGTTTGAAAGCTGAAGTTAATGAAGAACCATGTGTAGTATGTAAGCTATACCTTAAAAGCTCAGAAGAGTATATGAACCCTCCAACATTCTAGTCAGTTATCAGGGGAAGCATACAAACAGTAACTTTTAACTTTGCCAACTCTTACTACTTTGACCTTCCAACTATCCAAGCAACAGCAACAGTATCAGAAGAGGTAGAACATGAGTACAAACATGACTTCAGGTAACTTCTGAAAAATGTTACAGAACCCTTATTAGAACATAATACTAACTTGTACAAAAAAAAAATGTATCCAGGTAATAATTTTTTTTTGCAGGAGTTCTTCAACTGTTTTTTTGTTTTCTTTTTAATGTCAATTTGAGTTTTTTTGGATCTCAGATAGCAGTCCACTCAGGGGCATCTGTCGATGGTGTGACTGGATCTGGTTCACTACCAGGGGGTGATACTGGTCCTTTAACTCGAGAGATGTGTGTCCAGCCACGTTCCTGGGTCTGCACTGCGGTGTGTGTAGTGAGTAACACTTGGAATGGGCTTTCAAACCTAGGGGTTAATGGTATGTTATTCCAGGATTTTATTAGCACCCAATTGCCGGGATGGATCTGGTGTACATCCGCATCAAGGGGAGAAGACTGGGGAAGGTACCCCTTTTTTCTAAGATTTCCCAGTGTCCTCCCAATTGCCTCTAGTTATTTTTGGGTTGCTGTTTCCCCTTCCAAGTAGTTCCCCGTACTGAAAGGAGTGATAAGGAAAGGAAGCCCGAACATCATTTCATAGGGGGAAACCCCTATGTCTGACTGGGGTCTGGTTCTTATCCCCAAAAGGGCAAGAGGTAGGCACTTAAGCCAATTCATTTGTGTTTCAGAAATTAATTTTGTTAACATGGTTTTGAGAGTTTTATTCATTCTCTCTACTCTCCCTGAACTCTGGGGATGCCATGGGGTATGTAACCTCCATTTCATGCCCAGAGCCTTAATTACTTCATGTAAAGCTTGGGCGATGAAATGTGGACCTCGAGCTGAATCAATATTATTTACTAGTCCATACTGTGGAACTATTTCTTCTAAAATTATCTTTGCAACTACCTCTGCTGTTTCCTTCCTGGTGGGGAATGCTTCCACCCAGTGGGTGAGATGGTCTACCATTACTAATAGATGTTTATATCCTTGTATGGGGGGCATTTCAGTGAAGTCCACTTGTATATTTTGAAATGGTCTTAAAGTTAACTCTCTTCCTCCAGGTGTTATTTTTCTCATAACCTTTTGGTCTACTTTTTGGCAGATGACACACCCTTTTGTAACTGCTTTTGCTAGATTATATACCCCGATACATATGTTCTCTCTTAAGAAGTGGTCACATAACCCTTGGATTCCCCAATGGGTTAATTCATGCATTTCTGATAATATTTTTCATGCTAAAGCCTCGTTTAGGAACTTACGCCCATCAGATGTCAACCATTCCCCTTGTTCCCCCTGATGTAATCCTAGTTCTTTTATTTCCTTTAACTCCTTCTCACTAAATGTTGGTTTCTTTTCTTCTTCCCCTTTACTTGGTGTTTCCTCTAGTCTCAAGATTATTATTGGCTCTTTCGGGTCTAAAGCTACTTCTTTAGCCATCTGGTCTGCTAATTGATTCCCTTTTATTTCTAAAGTGTCTCCCTTCTGATGTCCTTTAACATGCACTACTGCTATTTCTGCTGGTTTATATAGGGATTCGAGTATTGATTTTATTAACTCCTTATGTACCAAGTCCTTTCCTTTCCAATTTAAGTATCCCCGTTCTTCCCAAATCTTACCAAATGTATGAACAATCCCAAATGCATATTGTGAGTCGGTGTAGATAGTTACTTTATCTTTCTCTAACAAATCTAACCCTCTCTTCAGTGCGTAGATTTCACAACACTGAGCTGACCAGTTTGATGGCAACTTCCCCCTTTCTGCAACCTTCATGTCTGTCCCTTCTATAATTGCATATCCTGACACCCTTTTTCCCTCTATTACTCTTGAGGACCCAGCAGTGAACAAAATCCTTCTGTATGGCAAAGGTGTATCTTCTAGATCTTCTCTTATTTTAGTTTGTAGGTTTATTAATTCAATACAATTATGTTCCAAATCAGTTAGGGGTTCCCCAGATAGGAATTGTGCAGGGTTTAGACTTTTGGAGGTATTCAATTCTAAATTGTCATTGTTCATTAGGATAATTTCATATTTTAATATTCGGGAATCCGTTAGCCACTGTTGGGCTCTGTGACTTAAGACTGTTTTAAGGTCATGTGGTGTGTGTATTCTGATTTTTCCTTGCAAGGTTAACTTTTGAGCTTCTTCTAATAGGATAGCTGTAGCAGCAATTGCGTGTAGGCAAGTTGGCCAACCTCTAGCTACTGGGTCTAGCAGTTTTGATAAAAATGCAATGGGCTTTTTACTTCCTCCCCATTCTTGGGTCAACACCCCATAAGCTATTCCTTTCTCTGTGTTTACAAATAGCTTGAAGCCCTTCTTAAGGTGGGGCAAGCTTAGCACAGGTGCTGAGAATAATTTGTTTTTTAAATCTTGTAATTGTTCTTCATCTTCTGCTGTCCACTTTACTGGCTCAGGGTTGACTAATTTGTCATAGAGAAATTTAACACTTTGGGTATATTGATCTAACCACAATTTACAATACCCAAACAAGCCTAAGAGATTCCTTATGTCCTTTTTAGTTTTAGAGGCAAGGATGGATAAAAGGCCTGCAATTCTCTCAGTGCTTAATTTCTTACATCCTTTTCCGATAATGTGGCCAAGATATTTAACTTCAGTTTCTACAAACTGTAATTTGTCCTGGGACACCTTTAAGCCCTTCTCCCCTAAGAAATTTAAAAGCCGGATATTGGCCACTTTAACTTTGCTCTGTTCTTCTCCAGATATTAACAGATCATCTACCTACTGTAAAACCTGTACATTTTCTCCAGGGGCAAATTGTTCGAGCAGGCCTTCTAAAGCTTGTCCAAAAAGGTTTGGAGACTCCGTAAACCCCTGGGGTAAACGAGTCCGTCCTAGTTGTTGTTTTCTTTTCCTATTAAGGTCTTCCCATTCAAATGCAAACCAGTTACGGCATTCCTCTGCCAAAGGAGGCCCAAAAGGCATCTTTTAGACCTATGACTGTAAACCAAGCGTGCTCTTGTGGGATTTGGATTAAAAGGGTATATGGATTGGACACTACCGGGTGCCTGGTGATAGTTCTTTTATTAACTTCTCTTAGGTTTTGGACTAATCTATATTGACCTTCTGCTTTCTTTACTGCCAGTATAGGAGTGTTATGGGGAGACATACATGGTTCTAAAATTCCTGCTTTTAGTAAATGGTCAATCACAGGCACTAGCCCTTCTCTACCTTCTGGGGATATTGGGTATTGTCTGACTCGGATGTGGGAGGTATCTTTTTGCATTTCTATTTGGATTGGCGGAATGTCAAGATATCCATACTTTCCTTCTTCTGCCCATACCTTTGGATTGATCTCTCCAATGTCTCTATGAGTTAACTTCATGATCTGAACTACCATACTCCCATCTTTGGGAATAATTCCTACCCCTAGTTGAACTTGAAGATCCCTCCCTAATAAACATCTCTCTACATTTGGTAAATAAATGAAATTGGCTACGCAGCCTGAAATTGCCTCTTATTTCTACTTTCTCAATGACAGGTGCTTTAAATGGTCTCCCTTCTGCCCCTAATACTTCACAGACTTTTGTTCCGATGGTTACTCCTGTTGGGAGCTCATTAATACTAGATTGATCAGCTCCTGTATCTACTAAAAATTCAAATTCTTCATTTTGGGGACCTGCTTCAAAGTTTACCAAGGGCTCTTTTTGGTGTCTCGTGAGATCCCCTAATTTGTAGAGCCCCTGACACCCCTAGTCATCTCCCCTCAAAACCTTCTCTAGGGCTTCTTGCTCTCAGGCAATAACCTCATCTAATGAAAGCTTCTCACAGTTTCTTTTCAAGTGTCCTGTTTCACCACAGTAATAGCACCTTCGGTTATTTATAGGTGGTGCCTTGGACTTCTCAAAGTCATTACTCTCTTTATTGACCCCTTGAGGTAGCACTGCTCCACCTTTAGGTTTCTCGAACGGGGGCCTTGGTCTATTCTCATTTATTTTACTGGAGCATTCTGATTGGTCTTTATTCACTCCTAAACTTTCCCTAGCTACTGCTACCATGATCTGTGCTTTTGCCTTAGTTTTCTCTTCTTCCCTCCTCAGATATATCCTAAGGGCCTCTTTTAATAACTCATTTATACTCTTTTCTTGCCAATCCTCCATCTTTTCTAATTTTCTCCTGATGTCGGGCCAAGCCTTAGTGACAAATTGTACCTTAAGTAGTACCTGGCCCTCTGGACTATCAGGATCAATGTTTGAATATAATTGGAAATTTCTTCTCAGCTGGTTAAGCCAAGTGGCCAGAGTTTAATCTTTTTCTTGGGTACTGTCAAAAGCTAGTTTTGTATTACTACCTCGGGGAACAGACTCCTTTATTCCTCTGACTATGAGGGATTGATAGTCTTTCATGTTTCTCCTCCCTTCCTCATGGTTTGGGTCCCACCCAGGATCTACTGGGGGCATTTTGTTGTCTCCTGGGGTCCCTAATCTATTTTCCCTCTCCCAAATTCTCATACCGGCTGCCTGAATCATCCTGACCTCTTCTGGACAGAATAGTATATTAAGAATAGAATTTAACTCTCCCCAAGTATAGATATTAGGCCCTAAAAACTGGTCTACTTGATTTGATATTCCTACTGGATCTTCTACTAAATTCCCCAGATCTTTTTTAAATCCCCGAACCTCAGAGGCTGTCAAAGGAGCGTTCACAAATCCAACTCCTCCAGCCATTCCACCCATAGGGACCTCTCTGAGGGGAAAGAGTCTTTCTGCCCTTGATGTTTCAGACCTGGTGTGGCAATAAGGTCCTTCTACCCGGTCATCACCTTGGGAAGCGGATATATTGGAGGTGGTATTTGAAGATAAGAAGTTTAATTCCCAATCTAGAGGAGGAGTAGGAAGGGTATTGGGCAACAGAGAGGAGATTGAGTCTACTACGGGGGACACTGGGGATGGGGTTAAGGAAATAGGTGAAGGGACAGTGGGGGCTGGAGGCACGGGCAGATTACAGGAAGGTGTTAGGGCAGTGGACTGGATAGGTAAAGGGGTCAGGTTTGGGGTAGGAACACTAAGAGGAGGTGATGACTGAATCACTGGTGCCTGAGGAATGGAGATTATGAGCTCTGAGGGGAAGGGAATCAAAGGTTTTGCAACAGAGGTCAAAGGGGGGACTGAAGTTTTTGCGGAGTAAGTTGGGGGAGGAAATTGGGGCATAACTGGGGGGGCTGGAAGAGGGGCTTCAGGTACCGCTGGGTAGATAGGAGGGGGAGATGGTAGATATTCGAGGGGGTCCCATCCCTTGCTTGTTTCTTTTCCTCCCTCATTCCCCTTATCTTTTTCGTTTATTTGTAATTTATGTATCTTTGCACTATCACAGCCTGTGGCAATTTCTTGCCAACATGCGGCATAGGCCAGCTGTTCAAGGTCGGGACAACTTTGAACTCTCAGGTATTGGCTTAGTTGTGAGCATATCCATTGGTCTTGGGTCCCGTACCAAGGCCAATCCCCTTGCAGTTGTAGTTTAGGCCAAATCTCTGTACAATAATGAACTAGTTTAATTCTATCTAGGCCTTTTGTGACTTCCAGAGTATCCCATTTGTCAAGCAATTGTGCAAGAAGGCTATTAGGTGGAATGTCCTTTATCTTTTTCTTGGAGAAGCTTGTTCTCTTACTACAGCACCCTCCCATCTTTTTAAACCCAAACTTTCACTAGCCTTTCTAGGCTTAAGGTCCAAACCTTCCCGTTGGGCCCTTGGGGCTTGTCCTAGTGACCAAACCCCCTACGTACCCCTGCGCCTCACCCCAGGGGGACTCTGAGCACTCCTGTTCAACTCTGCCGGGGTCTCTAGCACTAGATTCACCTGAGGACCTCCCATGCCTAGCCTCCCTCCGGGCTGGATATACCCACACCCCGGACTAAAAGCAGTCCTACATCTAGTGCCGTCTCCTTCCTGGGATTTTCGTAGAGTTGGGAAGGAACAAAAAGACTCCTAGGGGTTACCTGGGGGTAACCTCTCTGTTACCAGGAGGCCACCCAAGCAGGGCCCAACCCCTTTGCCTTCCACCAGCCCGGCTTGGCCACCCTTCCCCAGAAGAATGGCCTCGGCTAAAGGGATGCGTGTGTGTGTGTGTGTGTGTGTGTGTGTGTGAGATGCCTGCCTCGCCTGTCCTCACACGATTCCCAGACTCTCCACCCCTGTGCTCTGGGCAGTGGGTTTACAGCCTCCCTTCCCTGGAGCTGCGACAGCACACCACCTACAGCGCGTCTGGTCCGACCCTGGGGACCCGGGCCTTCCTGGACACTCGGCGCTGGCAGTACCTGGGGGTACCCTGTAAGAATGAGCACCACTCATTCAACACCTAGGCTTCCGTACGCCCCGAGTCACCTAGGTCGCCCTCCTTAAGGGGGGGCCCACCCACCCTAAATTCGTGTGACGCACACTATGGGTTTTCCTCCGCACACCCAGACGGGGGAAACTTTATCCCCTAGGAGACACCTCAAGCATTCACTAGGTCACATAGACCTCTCTTGCTTCCCCCTGTTTCCGGCCGGCCCTCTCGTGAGAGTCCGGAACAGCGGTATGAGGGGTCCCACTCACTTCAGGGGTCCGGGCTACCCGCTCCCATCTCATTCACACATCACTCACTCACCTCCTACTCCCGCCATCGGCTATACTCACCGGCGCTCCTCTGGTTCGTCTGTCCCAGGCTGATCCTCTGGTCCAAGTCACCGGCTGTCCTGGAGGTCCGATGATGGGCGGCCGTCCGGTCTCTGGTCCTCTTCAGGTGCGGCGATCCCGGACGAGCCCCCAAATTGAAATGAATAATGGCAAGGAGGCCAGCTCCCGTTTAATGCCTTTATTGAGAAATCAGCTCTGAGTGGGAGCCCGACGGGTCACGTGCACCACTGCTGCTCCCGATGGACGATCCAGAGGAGGAATTCAGCTTTGCTGTGCAGCAGAGCTGGGCCTTCTGTCCTCACAGGAGTCCCACAGAAGACACAGATTGGCTCGTAGTCCAGGGGTGTCACGTTGATCGGGTGCTGTTCAAGTCATGGTGACAAGGCAGGAGGCTCCTGGTTGGCGATTTCATCTTCTTCACTGTTTTTCTTACTTGGGAGTACCATTTTTGGTTTTCGATGTTATATTAGCTCATTGTTTTTAGGGGTTTTTTTTATTACTGAGTTGTGTCCCATAAGTACTTGTGGTCTTCTCATTTGCTAGGCATAATTTTGGGAGCAGCAAAGGCGTTACCGACAGGGGAGGGAAAGGGCACAATGACCAGGCAATTCCAGGGAGTGGGGATCAGAACAGAACAACAGCAACAATTAACATAAAAACAGGGTGTTTTCCACAGTTAACAGAACATTAACAGAACAAACAGGAGCTTGTTCTAAACATATGGGAGTTCTGTAACCCCAGCTTCCATCTTGGGCCCATGTAGCAGGGCCACAATATTCTATTATTCTCTCCGTAGGCCATTCCTCTCTTTGGCTGCCAGCCACATTAGGCAATTTCTTTTTCAATTCCCTCTTATCTCTGTTTAGGGTTTCATATAACGGTGCTCCTAATAGACTACTTTCTGATCTGGGTAGAGTAAAAAAAACAGGTTGTATCATTCCTTACATGCAGGACCCTTTCCACTTCCTTGGTAGTTCGCTATAGGCTTTCTTCCCACATACCCAGTATATTCCATCCGGGGCTTTCCATGTGATATCTATATTTTCTGGTCTGGCCCAGTAAATACTTAGTTTTGTTAAGGATTGGTAGGGGTTAGCTCCAGAGCCTTTGTTCCAACACAGTCCAATTTTATCACTCCATTCGCATGAGTCTCTCTTCTCAAGACTCCAATACCCAGAAGGGCATTCTGGTTGCCAGATTTTGCTTTTATTATTTGAGTTTACTGTGAGAGTAGATATGCACGGAGTGTATTCTACTACTTCAGTATATTATTTTCCTTCTCTACTAACACAAATTGTTCCGAATACTCTTTTGTCTAGGACCCAGCTGTGTTGGTTTGAAAGTAAAACCAGTGAGACACTCCAAGTCAGTAATACAATTTAATAGGAGAAAAGAGAAAAAATAAAATACATGCAATAATATAAAAGAAACAACCACCAACAAAGTCAGAAATACAACCTGACACCCTGTCAGTCAGGGTGCTGGTAGTAGTCCGTATAAATGGTGGATGCAGTCCTCCTGGATGACAGATGTGGTTCTGTTGAAGCAGTGCTCCTGAAGAAGGTGCAGTTTTCCTCCGAAGATCCAGCAATGATGTGGAAATGGTCCGACTTTCCTCTGGGATTCAGTGGAAAGGTCTGTCTTCCCGTCCCAAACCCCAGTTTTTTATCTAGGTAGGAAAGGCTTGTCTCCTGCCCCTGGCTGGGGCATCTCCCAATGGGATGATGTAATCTTATCAGTTACACAATAGGACTTAATGGCCCAATAACGGAATATATCTTCTGGAGGAAGGATGGGTTGTGAAAAGATAACGATGATCATCCCCCTGATCTTATCAGATGGCACATCAGCAGAGGATATCTCCCACAGAGATAAGGATCACCACCCCTCCCACATTTCAACAGATGGTGATAGAATACACATTTTTGCATTGTACCCCAGGATACCAGCCTTCAGGTCTTTGGATTGTTTTTGAAATTTTAGTGTTATCCCATTTTAGGAGCTGCTCTGGAGTTAAACTCTCACCTCTCCAAGGCCATTTTTCTGCTGACTTCAAGCCTCCGCAAATCCAACAATTTGACAAACCTAATTCCGTGGCAATTTCCTGCATCAGATCAATAAACAAATTTTTGTTTGAAGTAGGCAATCCCCAGTCATTGTATTGTTTTTCTAATTGGTCATATTGTTCGCTCAGGGTTCTTAATCTCTCCTGCTCTATTCTCCTTTTCCTCATTTCTGATTCTTGTCTCTTTAGCTCCTGGGCTACCTGTTTTATTTTACTTTCTGGTTCTATGCCTTCCTTATCTCTTGAGAAGCAGAAAAATTATCAAATTGTAAACACACCCTGTCATGGTTTTCTTCCAGTAGGTCGATGATAACTGGTTCACTAGTGCCTGTCAACCTATTTCCATATTTTAAATTTTTGCCCATCCAATAATTTTTACCTCCCATGATGCATATCTTTAGCTTGGTATGGTCGTATCATAACCAATTTACTTGAAAGTAAGCTATGAACACTGATTTTCTTTTCCCTCCTATCCAAACTGTGTGATTACATTGGTCACATATGGGGATTGATACTGATTTTGTATCCCTTTTATGTCTGAGAGTCTCTGACTGGTCAACATCAAATTTTGTCTTTAAGTCATAGCAGATTGTTTTTCCGTTTAATTTACACTTTGCATATTGAGTGCCATTAAAGGTGCAGTATTCATTCTCTTTATTATGGGTGCAGTCGACTGGGGCAAGGTATGTCAGAGCGTTTGCTTCCTTTTGTTCCTTTTGGATGTGCCAGCATTCCCCACACTCATCACTTAGGCCTTGTCCCACAAAGCCTGGTGAATTTGTTGGGAGCATATTAGTCGCTTGGCACACGACTAGGCTCAGGCCCATTAGGATTCCCCACAGGCATACCCATCTGCCTTTGCCTACGCCCACTGGGGTGCCTCCAGCAGCGAGGTAAGTCATCTTTTTGGCAGCAAGTGTATCGTTCTTGGGGTCCACAACCAGACCGAGCTGCATACCTTCTTTTAAAGGTGCCCCACCTCGATAGTCTGACTGTGTTTATTTCACAAGGTACTCTATTTGACCTTCAGCACTCGATCCCTAAGATGTTAGCCTCGGAGGCAAATTTTCCTCTTACACCATGTTTGTATACAAAGTACTAGATCGGAGAGTCCAATTAAATTAAGTTCAAATTGGTGACGAGTATCAAGAATTGGCTAGTCAGAGACAGCTCTTCTTCTAAACAATTGGTACACAGAGTTTTTGGTCGATACCCCCCCTCTACAATTTGCAACCCAGACTTTATGACAGTAATTACACTTAAAATGGACAAATGGATAACATTTGCACCCTGTGAACATACACTTTATACAATCTCTGTTGTTCATTTACTTGGTCATTGCAATCTTATCTTTAGGTCCCCCGGGGGAGAGGTAACTTTCTACTCTGGTGTTTCTTCCCTTGGCTCAATCCTCTTCACTCGTGGGTCCAGCCTTTTTCTGCAGTTCAAACTGCTGTGTCTGTTGTTAAAAGGACAAGAAAAGGACCTTCCCAGTGAGGAGAGAGAGGACCTCTCTCCAAGTCTTTATAAGAACCTTATCTCCTGGTTGAATTTTGTGTATAGAAAACCCTAAAGGAGTGTTTTGTGTTATGACTACTTGTTTCCGTAGTTCTTGTAAATTTTTATTTATTGCTACTAAATATGGCTGTAGTTGTCCATCTTCTATTTTAGGGTGTCCCATCGGCATTCCATGACTATAAGGCATGCCATAAAGCATTTTGAAGGGTGATAATCCAGTTTCTGAATGAGGCATGGTCCTGATGTTTAGTAATGCCAGAGGGAGACATTTTGGCCACAACATTTTTGTTTCTATCATTAATTTTGATAACTGAGCTTTTAACGTTTGATTCATTCGCTCTACCTGTCCTGAGCTTTGGGGATGCCACGGGGTATGATATTCCCATTGAATCCCCAAAGCTTCTGTCAATTGCTTAATGACTTTGGAGGTAAAGTGTGTTCCTTGGTCCGAATCTATATAATTAATTATTCTGTATCCAGGAATAATTTCTTCTAAAAGGAATTTAGATACTCTCTGGGCTGCAGCCCTAGAGCTCGGGAAGGTCTCCACCCAATGAGTTAATTTGTCGACTATGACTAACAAAAATTTATATCGCCCCATTTTGGGCAATTCCATGAAATCTACTTGGATTCTCTCAAATGGTCAATATGCTATAGGGCGGCTTCCCCAAACTGTTTATCGTGTTCTGGCCTTATTAACCCTCTGGCAGACTAAACACCCTTGGACTTCCTGTTTTGCCAACTCAAAGATCCCTTTACATCCAAAAAATTTTAAAAACTTCTCTGCTAGTGCCTGGGCACCCCCAATGTGTTTGTTGGTGTAATCTCCTTAAAATTTTCCTGGTATATTCCTGTGATATAAGTTCCCTCCAATCTGGTAACCTCCACTTACCTTCTTCCAGTTTTCCTCCTATCTTCTCGTATCCTTCGATCTCTTTAGGGGTGGTGCACGGGGGATATCCCTGAGTGTCATTTTCTTCGACCTCCAGGGTACTTACCTTTAATAATGCTGCACTTTTTGCCTCCTTATCTGCTAAATTGTTCCCTCTAGTTTAAAACTGTATCCCTGTTTGGTGTCTTTTTACATGCACAATTGAAATTGTGTCTGGCCCTCTGATTGCTTCTAAGATTTGTTTTATTAATTCTCCGTGAATCAATCCCCTTCCCAGAGTATTAATTAAACCTCTCTCTTCCCAAATTTTTCCAAAGGTGTGAACTACTCCGAATGCGTATTTTGAGTTTGTGAAGATTGTCCCTCTCTTTCCCTTTAACCTTTTTAATGCTTGTAACACTGCATACAATTCACATGCCTGCGCAGACTAACTTGCACTCAGGGGACCTGACTCTACTACCTTCCTTGTTTTACCATCCATAATGGCATATCCAGACTTCCTTTTTCCTTCAACAATTCTCGCTGACCCATCTACGAACCATTTCTCACCTCCCTCTAACTCTTCTTCCTCTAAGTCCATTCTGATTCTTGTCTGCAATTCCACCACTTCAGCACATTCATGAGTAGTTCCTTCCAATGCTTCCCTAAACAGGAATTGAGCAGGGTTTAATGCAGTGGTTGTCCGCAATTCTAAATCATTCGAGTGTATTAGTATGGCCTCGTACTTTAAAAGCCTCGCATCTGTGAGCCACTTATCTGCTTTTTGTTGCAATATGCTCCTCACATTATGGGGAGTATACACTGTTAAGAGGCTCCCAACGTAATTTTCTTTGCCTCCTCTACTAACAATGCTACTGCTAAAATTGCTTGCAGGCAAGTTGGCCAGCCCCTGCTTACAGGGTCTAAAAGCTTTGACACATATCCCACGGGTTTCTTGGCTGCTGCCCAATCTTGAGTCAATACCCTATGGGCAGTGTGATTACTAACATCTACAAACAACTGGAATGGCCTTTTTATATCAGGGAGACTTAATACTGGTGCTGTTATGAGTACTTCTTTTATCCTTTTGAATCCTTCTTCATCCTGTTCCTTCCATTTTAATCTATCAGTGGTAAGTTTCTCATATAAAAACTTTATCTTTTCACTGTATCCTTCTATCCATTGTCTGCAATACCCCAGAAGCCCCAATATCTGTCTTACCTCTCTTTTCGTCTGTGGGGGGGTAGAGCAACAATCTCTGCCACTCTCTCAGGATCCAGTTTCTTTTTCCCTTTAGTTAGCCAGTGTCCTAAATATTTGACTTCGGGTTCAGTAAACTGGAGTTTTGACTTAGAAACTTTCAGCCCTTTGTCCCCTAAGAAATTTAATAATTCTATAGAACTTGTTCTCACATCCTCTTCCTTTGGACCTGTTACCAGTAAGTCGTCCACATATTGTAATAATTTAGTTCCTTCCACCAGCACAAACTGCCTTAGTAGCTGTTCAAGTGCCTGACCGAACAGGTTTGGTGAGTCTACAAATCCCTGCGGCAAAGAAGTCCACCTGTATTGTTGTTTCCTATTGGTATCTGGGTCTTCCCACTGAAAAGCAAAGTAATCCCTACTGTCCTTAGCTAGGGGGCAAGACCAAAACTCATCTTTCAAATCTATTACACTATACCATGTATCCGCGGGAGAAACATTGCTTAATAAAGTATATGGGTTTGACACAAAGGGGAATAATATTCTAGTTCTCTCATTCACCGCTCTAAGATCCTGCACCAACCTGTAGCTACCATCTGTCTTTTGGACTGCTAGGATAGGGGTATTATGTCTGGACATACATGGTTCTAGAGTTCCTTTTTTCAATAAATCTTCAATTACAGGTTTTAATCCTCTCCTTCGTTCCATAGGTATGGGGTATTGCTTAATTCTAGGTTCTTCTGGCTTTTTAATTTTGATATGGATTGGTTTCATTTCTAGTTTCCCTGCTTCTCCTTGGGTGTGCCAGACTTTGGAATTTATATTTCTCTCATCCTCTATAGTCAATTTATACAAGCTCACCATAAGCCAGGATCCCTGCACGAGCAATCTGATTTCTAAAGCTACCATCAGATCTCTACCTAACAAATTGTAATCAGCCTCCTCGACTAATAATATATTTCCTAAACAAAATCTAGTTTCCGATTCTATTACATTTTTGATTACCAGTACCTTGAAGGGCTCCCCCTTCGCTCCAATAACCACTATGGTATCCTTACTTTTTGTACACCCCGGGGGGAACTGCTGAACCATACTTCTTTCAGCTTCTGAATCCACTAAAAATATTAATTCTATTTTCTATTTTCTGGGGTCCTATTCTCAGCTTTACCAGGGGCTCCTGCATTGTTCTGGACCCTAAATGGAAAAGCCCCTGACACCTCTAATCCTCCTGAAAAATCTTCTCGTCTCTCTTCTTCTTCTGACAGTCTCTCTTGAAATGGCCCTTCTTCTTACAATAGAAGCACTCTGGTTCATCTCTCTGGTTTTCCATCTGCTTCTTCTTGGCGTTTGCTTCCCTTCTCCTTGGACCCGCTCCTGCCTCTGTGCTTCCCTTACTGCCACTACCAATGCTCTGGCTAGTGCTTTTTGTTGTTCTTTTTCCCTCCTCATGTAGACCCGCTGTGCTTCCCTAAGCAGTTCCTGTAGCCCTTTCTCCTGCAATCCCTCTATTTTTCCTAGTTTCTTTTGTATGTCCTCCCATGATTTCGCCACAAACTGTGTTTTTAAGAGGACCTCCTGACTGGGGAATCAGGGTCTGTCCCTGAATACATTCAGAGACTTCTCCTCAGCCTCTCTCACAATTCTGTGTGTGTCTCCTCTCTCCTCTGACACTCCCCTAATGCCTTACTCATGTTCTGGCCCTTTGGTACCGCCTACTGCACACCCTGTATCACCATATTCCTCAGTTCTATCATCCTATTCCTGCCATCTTCCATTTGTGCGTCCCATGACGGTCTCTGGCTGGGCCATCTCTGATCACCTTGTACTCCCTGGGGGTGTCGGTGCTCCCAGTCTTGGATCCCGGCTTGCCTTATAATTTCCCGCTCTTCAACATTAAATAATGATCTTAGTATAGCACTGATATTATCATATGTGTAGATACTAGTTCCTAGGAACTCATCTAATCTATCTGCTACCCCTAACAGATGATCCATCAAGCTACCCATTTCTTTCTTAAAAGCTCTTAC
Organism: Sturnus vulgaris; assembly: GCF_052056855.1. NCBI lineage: Eukaryota > Metazoa > Chordata > Aves > Passeriformes > Sturnidae > Sturnus > Sturnus vulgaris. The sequence continues at coordinate 39,712,802 of NC_142282.1, read as the reverse complement.
ATCCCTAGAGTTAATAGGTACATTTATGAAACCATAATTCCAGGGGCGATTGGTACTTCCCTTAAAGGGAGGAGATTGTGCTTATCTCCCGCGTTCTCGCTATCATCATTGTTCACCCTCCTTGTTCTGTGCCGGGTTCTACTTGCTGGGGGAGAACCAATTTCCTCAGTGGGAGGGGTTCTTTCTTTTTGTCTTACCAGTGGTGGTATTTCATGACTGGGATATGGTCCATGACAGCCACAATTGCAAAGAACAACGCTGAGCCTGGGATCGGTGCCGGGTGAATACGCTATGATCTGAACTTTACCGCTCCGGATCCCCCAATATTCACAAAACTGCTTTTGTCAGTCCAGTTTATATAGTTTTTCCTAGCCCGTAGCAGAGGTCTTTGTCTCCTACCATCACTTCACATATTCATGTGGTTTTCTTTCTCTGCTTTGGGCTGGACAAAACCATATTCTGGGAGATGATGAATTCTGATGAAGGCAGGCCTTGGTTTACAGGAAGCTGGTATTGAGATGTATTTTTCCCGATGGCTCTGGTTATCTTAATCCTGGGTGCTTGTCAGGAGCTCATCGTTTGGGTGTTCCTTGGATGGTTTCCGAGAGAGACTCATCTCCATTGCGGCCACGTCTATTTACTTGTTAATCTGGGCTGTCCTCATTCTCCTTCTATCTAAAAACTTAGCTCTTGTTTCACTGACTTTGTGTATCTTTTCGGGTTTTTTTTCCCCTCTCACTCAAAGGAAGATTAGAAGTTTGAAAGTCTTATCTGAGCATTAAAAAGGTTAAAATTTCACACAGAAGTTGCAAAAGCTGGGCCAGGCCATGCTGGAGCTATGTTAAGATCTCAGGCTCCCAGGCTGCACTGAGGAGGGGCAAAGTCCAGCCAAGGGAAAAAAATGGTGACAAGCCTCTGGCTTCACGGCTGCCCTCTGGCACCGACCGCACCCATCTCCAGCTGCGGGCCAGAAGTCCTCCTTCTACCTTGCCCAGCAAGCAAGGATGTGAAAGAGCTCTGCCAAAACAAGGCCCGGCTGCCTCCCCCCCGCAGCCGTGTGGGCAGCTGGGCTGGCTCAGCCACCCCAGGGCTGCTCCGAGCTGGCGGCGGGGTAAGGCCCTGCCGAGCCGTGGCCACGCTGAAAAAAGAAGGAAGGCTAAGATCTTAGCAGCGGGCCTTTCCTCCCCCGGCTATAAGGGCCCCTGGTTAAAAATGGGTCCCAACGGCCTCCCGAGCCCTTCTGTTGCCCTGCCCAGGCTGCATAAAAAGAAGCCCGGGCTGGTCGGTGTTACCTTGTAAAAGGTTGGAAAAAAAAGAGAGCTTTCCCTGGGTTTACCTGCTTCAAAATGTAAGTTCACAGAGCAAAGTAACTTTTCTAATTGGTTTCTCAGGCTGTCAACAACCAAACCAGCCTCCATTTGGTCCCATCAACTCACAGAAGAAGTTTCTCAAGGAAAAAAACTTCCAAGTATTCCCTCCCCCCAGGTGCCTTCAATGCATAACCAGCGCAACCGTACATACCTGGTTTGCTTGGAGTGAGGCATTGATTAAGCAATGTTACTTAGTTACAATAAAGCAATATAGCCTAGTTGCACGAATATTATTGGTGTGCTATTTTTAGCTATAACTGAAAAGGTATATAAACTCTACTTCGTGTATCAATAAACGGCTTCATGCATGCAAATCATGAAGACCCCATCTCTTTATTGCCACCTCCATCAGCCATGGTCATCACCACGGCCTGCAGAGGAATCTTGGCTCTGGTGCCTGGAGCACCTCCTGCCCCTCCTTCTCCACTCACTTTGGTGTTGCCATGTTGTTTTCCCTCACATGTCCTCACTTCCTCCTCTTTTCTGGCTAGAACAAAAACTGTGACTTTGTTTAGATTTTCTTCTTAAATATGCCATCACAGAGGCTTTACCAACCTCTCTTATTGGCCCAGTTTTGGCCAGCAGCATGTCCATCTTCAGAACCATCAGGGATTGGCCCTGCTGGACATGGTGGAAACTTCCAGCAGCTTCTTGCAGGAGCCACCTCTGTGGCCCCCCTGCTACCAAAAACTAGGCTGTGCAAAACCAATACAGCAGTACAATGGATATTATTGATTTCAATGCTTTTATTATAATTTATCAGTGATTTCTAAGTGTCATGCAAATAAGTAAACAGGATCTAATTACTTAAAACTATTGTATTTTCTCTCCAGCAGTGAGGAAGAAAGCATTTTCTTTTCATGAAAAACTGTGTTTTTCATAACAAATTTCAGGATAAATTTGTTCTGTTGCATATAGGTAAAATCTTATAAAATAAGGGCCTTGTTATCCTTGTAAAATCATGCCTCAGTCCTGCTACTTTGACTAAGCAGAAAAAGGACTATGGGAAAGTGACTCAGCAGAATTGGAGGTAGAAAAACAAGTTATATAACCATTACGTGTTCATATAGTGGTTTATGGTGGTTGGTTGGATTACGTTTGTTATGTTTTAAAACTATGTCACTGATAATGGGCTAACTTCTTAAAAAAGGCCTGGTTTTTGCAATAAAGTGGCTCTCCTTTGCACTTGCCTGGAGACTCGGCGCTGCTTTTCTTCATACATCTGGCGCCCAAACGATCGGAGATAAGATTATAGTGAGGAGGACTGCGGTTGACAACAAAGACCCGCAGAGCCAGAACACCAGGATACCAGATTGCAATGAAGAGATGGACTGCAACTTGGCAAGGCAGACCCTTATGACATTCTGACTGCAAGCAGAGAAGCAGAGCTCAGACCCTGCTACAACAACACGAGATTTTCTTTATGAACCACAATCCAATGGAGAGCAAGATGCCTACACAGCTGATAAGGTTTGGTCAGTGGTGTTTGTTGGACAAAGAACCACGGGACTGTGAGTATCCTGGGACTAGGGAGGTGTCCCGGCAGCGTCAGTGCAGCTTAAAGATATTGCAGCTGTTTCTCCACGTTGGAGCAACTTTTATTACAGATTAAAGAACCCTTTAACTCTTTCCTGAATGAGAGAGGCCTTGACGTTAAAAACTCCTGTGTGCAGCTGTGGCAGGGAGTGCTAGAAAAGATACTGATAACAAACCCGGGCACGGATCCAGGGCATGGATCCACAGAATGGATCCAAGGAACAGATCGATCCTCAATTTATCACGCGATGTTACAGTCATTAATGAAACCCCCCTGGAGCTCCCGCCGGGAGCAGAACACTCTCCCCCAGAGGGAGAGGCTCTCTCCAGAGTGAGAGATGCTCCCCCCTGGAGCAAGACACTCTCCCCGGAGTAGGCCGTCCACCCCCTCTCCCCGCTACTGCCACTCTACAGGCTACTCTGCACAGTGCCTCCCACACAAGTGGCTACTCGGCTGCCAGCTCCCCCCGCAGTGACTCCTTTGCCGGCTTCCCTCCAAATGCCAGCCCCCTGTGACTGCACCTCTGGCCCTTGTAGGGCCCCCTTAGCCTTTGTTAGCACCCTCGGCCCTCCCTGGCCCCGCCAGCGCCAGCTTCCCATGGTGAGGCATTTTTGCATTCTGCTCTCTAGGGTGCCCGTCCTGCTGCAGCACCTCCAGTGCCCACCCCTCCGACCGCAGCTTCTTAGCTGCCCACTCCTCCCTCCGTCACTCTGGACTCTGCAGCCCCCATTGACCCAGAGGCAGCTGGCCCTTGATAGCTCAGAATCATAAATTACGGCAGGCAGCATACTGACCAACTCAGAGAGATGTTGGCCTTTGCTAACTATCCTAGCTCGACCTACCTGTCCAACTCCAGAACTATAAATCCTGGAAGATTTATGGCCTACACGGAGTGCTGATGCTACAACACATCGCTGTCAGAATGCCAAGAAGACACATTGAAACACAGAGATCTTAGGCTATTATCAAAGAACTGCAGAGACTGGTACAGGAAAGTTTGTCATTCAGTTAACAGGTGATGCTGCGTACTAATATCCCAGAATGCAGATGGCCTATCCTCACAATATTTGTGACATCATTACCAGAACTCTGTTAAAACTAACCTCGTATTTTCAGTGAGCTGTGTATTTTGATGGGATTGTTTACTGGTGTCTTGGGGTAACTGTATGATGCCTATATCCCCAAATCATCTGTTCTGTTGGTGTTGAATATTAAATTCTGCAACTTTAAGACTGGTTCCAGGAGTGAAGGGGGGGGAAGAAGAAGTGCAGAATTTGTTATCAGAGACTGCACGGGCTCCCCCTCATTCCTGCACACGGACTGTGTTGTCTGCAGTGGACAGCGAGAGAGAGCTCTCCTTTGCTCTTAGTTTTTTTTGCTAGCTGAGGCAGAGAAGCCCCCTGGATTGGTTTTTTTTCCTTTTTCTGTTTTTCCTGGAACTGTTTGAACCTGCTCTGGACTGAAAACCCAGAAGAGCACTGAGAGCTCACACCTGTAGCCCACCGGGCCTGGCTTGGCCTGGGCCGCAGCATTCCCCAGCACAGGAGGGACTGAGAACAGACTGAGTGAGCCGGGCAGCCCATGGAAAGAACTCTTCTAAATCTGTCATCTCTTGGGAACAGCGAGAGGTTTTGTTGTTTGATATTGTTCATTGTTGTGCTGGGAGGTGTGTTGCCTGTTGAATAAACAGTTTTCTTTTTTTTTCCCACTTCTCTCCAATTTTTTTTCTTTTTTTCCAGAGGGACCTCATTCAGAGGTTTCCTCCCAAATTTGTCCTAAACCAGGACAACTGGAGAGATTCAAAGCTGTCTGTGTGAATGTAGTGTCTTCCTGCATACCGGTAGCATAGCAAGGTTTAAATCCTTTAAGAGAAAGCCTGATGTATTGCATGATTAATAAAACTTGCCACGTGGGATGTATACTCCCTTTTCAGGAATCTTGATTTAAAAATCTGATGGGGTTGAATTAATACCAATTCTTTGCTCAGTTATAAATATATTAGCTGTTACCACGAAAATTAGAAACTTGTATACCTCCTAGAATATTTGCAAGTCGGTACCCTGAAAGCACCATTTATCAGTATGTGGATAATGTTTTAGTTTGTGGACAGGAAGATTCATATTAGTAAGATACGGTGCTCTCTTAGAAAATTCTGTAGACCCCTCCTTGGAAATATTTTGGGTGGATATTAATGGAACAAAGTGTTATGCCACAGCAGTTAACTTTCAAGTCCAATATCAAAACATTGCATGATTTACTGACAGGGAGCAATTAGCTAAGGGAGGCTCATGTCACTCATAGATCAGGCATTCCTTTGCTCACTTGAAGAGAAATCTTGAGCTTTATCTGCAGCAGCTATTTGAGAATTAGATATAATTAGTTTATGACTCTCCACTGTAAGGGCAGGCAGAACTGTGCTGGCTTTGCCTGTTTACTTGCTTTTTATCCCACAGCTTTGATAACGTAATTTTATTGTGAATCTTTTGCTGTGCTGACAGATGTGACAGCATTTTGGATAGGTACAGCTATTTAGCGATTCAAGTGTATTTATTCGTCCTTGCCACAAATAAATTGAAATTGGACTTGATATCAAAACAGTGTAAGTACATTGATCGACCACAAGTGCAGTAAACAGTAGCTCACTCCATAAGAATAATCTGACACCATGACTTTGTAGCCGTTTATATACAAGTGTCAGTCTTACACACCCACTGACCTAAATGAGTTACTTGTGCAAAACTCATGGCAGTATTATCTGAGTAGGTCCTTGCTGTTTTAGCCTTAAATATTTATATCCCCTTACCTTTAATAGTCCAAGCTCAAATCTATTGTACAGGCAATCTCAAAAAGCTCTCTTACCATCTGCGAAGTGAGCAGGTTTGAAGTGCAATTTGCCAAGATATACACTGTTGTCATTTTTCTGAGGAAAGTTGCACTTTAAAATACCATGGCAAAGTTATGTTTACACCAGAAAAGTCCGTACTATGAATGAATATTTTCAATATTATTTGCACTTACCATGAGCTATTCTCAAAACTAAATTATATAATATCACAACACATTTGCCACACCTTTATAATCTCTCCAGTAAATCCATGTTGCTGCTATTTCAGTTACAAAACAGTTGTTTGCCTGCACATTGTTCATTGATGTTTAATGACAAATTTTCCGTAGCTTTCCTGTAAGGATGGAGTCAAAATGAGTTGAATTCTGTTGTATCTGAAACTTTTAAAGGAACACTCCCAACTCTGACTTTAGTTTTGTTAAATTTAAATGATGTTAATTTTCAGTTCTGTTATGTTTCAGTTCTGTACAGTTTAAGTGATGTTAAGGTTCTGTTCTGTTAAGTTTAAATGTTAAATTTAAGTGATGCTACCTTTAAGTTCTGTTAAGTGTAAGTGTTGTTAAATTTAGGTTTAAGTCCTGTTAATTTGAAGTTCTGTTACATTTAAGTTTTGCTAAGTTTACGTTAAGTTCTGTTAAATTTAATTTCTGTCAAGTTTAAGTGTTTTTCAGTTTAAGTTCTCTTATTTTAAGTACTGTTAAGTTCTATTAAGATCAATTTCTGTTCAGTTTCAGTAATGTTAACTTTAAGTTCTGTTAGGTGTATTTTCTGTTACATTTAAGTGATGTTAAGTTTCAGTGAAGTTCTGTTGAAATATGCTCATTTAAATTACATGATACAGTTCTTTTGTTATAGAGATAAGATGGAACCAACTGAAACAATTATGATGAAGAATTAGTAAGCAACTGTCTAAGAATCTAAGATAGTAAGTTGTTTAAAATAGGTGAAGATGCGGCTTATTAGATCCTTAATTTCATCAAAGATTCTATGGGTATAGATGTTCTGCATTGGTCAATTAGGATAACTATTCATAACAATCTTTGCTGGTTTATCTTCCATAGGTAGCACAGAAGAATGACTAACAATTTCAAATTATGGATGTTATTAATTGTAAGCTGTTTAGTGCTTTCTTTCTTGCTTTTATTCTGCTTTAGGGTCGTATATGCATAGATGTATGGAAAAATATCATCTCGACTTCTTAGGACAGTTACTATTGCTGTATTAATGATTCTGATTATGTTGTTAATGTCATAGCATGAATTCACTTACTTTTCATAACAGGCATTATCCATAAGATATTGTTTGAGGTTACACATATGCATTGCTTTGGTTGTTTGCAGTTTGTTCATGGTACAATTGACTACTTAGCTAAGAATGAATGACAAAGCCAGCTGGTTAACAGACTTTCACATACCATTGTGTAGCTATCTGCAAGACATGTATACTTTTAAGAAACTTTCCCAACTGCTATTTCTAGAGGCTTGTTTGTAGGATATGTTAGGGAGACCCGTCCAGTTAAGGCCTTGGCTCTGGCCATGCCCTGGCCATAGCTGGTTGGATGTCTGCCAACAGACCCAGGTGTTTCTGCACCAAAACTGTAAGCAGGTCACTTTGACTTGCCAATTTGGGCTTATAAAAGCTGGACCTCCTTTCCAGTTAAACTTGGAAACCTTTCCCGGGAATAGTTCTCCAGGTACTCACTGTGAAACAGGGCTTGCCAGCTACTGCAGACTCTGGGTGATGGTACAGTGTTTAGGCAGTTGATGATGCATTGTTCTAAATCACTATCCTTTCTCTCGCGTGCTACTGATAACGTGTATTATCTGACTTATTTCTGCTTAGTGTGAGTTTATTGTTTCACCACATGTATTGTCTTACTTTATTGTTGCCTTCATATTCATAGCCAGAGGCGTGCATGTTGTCGAAGAAAACAAAGAAGGAGGAATATGACTCCTCAAGAACATTTAGATAACACAATATTTACACTAGAAAATTTGAAAGTAGATCATAAAATTTGATCCCTGGCAGAGCGATACTGCTCTGAAGATTTGTGTATGCAGAACCAATTTCTAAAAGTTTTTACATAAGGATCCACAATTGGGTGTGCAATGGCAAGGCCTAGATGATTTATTAACCTACAGGAGAAGGTACACATGCGTTTTATTGACAACAGGTCTAAAGTGGTTACCTGCTTGTATGGACAAACATTGATCGTCTCCGAGGAGATGAGGCCCAGTGAGAAGAAAAATTACCTGATCACCATCCAGCCCTCGTAGCCAAGGCAGGAGCCGGGGTAAGACTGCCAGGAACATGGATGTGTCTGGAGGCTTACAGAGGTAGCCTGCCAACAGAGGCCTTGTGTCCCACTCCACCCACCATCATGTTATTGTGCTCCTGCTGACCTTCTTCAGTTATACCCTGTTTCAAGCTTCCAGAAAGACATTCAGTAATGTCAAAGACAGCATTTCAAGCTAATGGACTCTCTCCTGCCTAAACAGCACAGCCCCTGAGCTCCAGCCATATGAGCTTTGGAACACTAGCCATTTATTTACACTTCCTGGGGACACTGGACACTATTTTTTTGTTTTCCTATGCTGTGGGTCTCTTTGTCAGTGGCATGGTTGCTTTTGATGGGTTTTTATTGATTGTGATCTGTATTCCATGTATCTTATCCTGAGTCCAGTGTATGACCAGTAATAGTCTTAATAAGATAATGGCCTTACAGGTACAGACTGTTTTGGCGTTAGGGTACATGAGCCCTTAGCAGAAAAAACAAAGAAAGGGGGAGATGTAGCATATAGGTAAAACCTTATAAAATAAGGGCCTTGTTACCCTTGTAAAACCATGCCTCAGGCCTGCTACTTTGGCTAAGAAGAAAAAGGACTATGGGAAAGTGACTCAGCAGAATTGGAGGTAGAAAAACAAGCTATATAACCATTACGTGTTCATATAGTGGTTTATAGTGGTTGACTGGATTATGTTTGTTATGTTTTAAAACTATGTCACTGATAATGGGCTAACTGCTTAAAAAAAGGCCTGTTTTTTGCAATAAAGCGGCTCTCCTTTGCACCTGCCTGGAGACTCTGCGTTGCTTTGCTTTGTACATTATTCAATATCATTTATTAATGGATTGTTTTGTTTTAATAGTCAAGAAGAAATTCCATTTCATACTCCAGCCTGTCAAAATCCCTCTGTAGAGACTTCCTGCCCTCAAGGAGATGAGTATTCCCACCCAACTTGGTGTCATCTTTGAACATACAGAGGGTGCACTTGATCCCTTCATCCAGGTCTTTGATAAAGATATTGAAGAGAACTGGCCCCAATACTGAGCCCTGAGGAACACCACTGGTGACCGGCTGCCAATTGATTTTAACTCCATTCACCACCACTCTCTGGGCCTGGCCATCCAATCAGTATTTTACCCAGCAAAGAGTACACTCATCCAAGCCATGAGCAGCCAGTTTCTCTAGGAGAATGCTGTGGGAAATGGTGCCAAAGGCTTTAATAAACTCCACATAGACAATATCCACAGCCTTTCCCTCATCTACTAAGTCATAAAAGGAGATTGGGTTGGTCAAGCAGGACTTGTCTGTCATAAACCTGCGCTGGCTTGGCCTGATGCTCTAGTTGTCCTGTACCTGACACGTGACGACACTCAAGATGATCTGCTCCATAACCTTTCCTGTCACCAAGGCTAGGCTGACAGGCCTATAGTTCCTCAGATCCTCCTTTAAGCCTTCTTGTAGATGAGCACCACATTTGCTCGCCTCCAGTCAGCTGGGACTTCTCCAGTTAGGTAGGACTGTTGGTAAATGATTGAAAGTGGCTTGGTGAGCACTTTTGCCAGCTCTCTCAGTAGCTTTGGGTGGATCCCATCCAGACCCATAGACTTGTGTGTGTTTAAGTGGTGTAGCAGGTCATTGACCATTTCCCCTTGGATTATGGAGGTTTTATTCTACTCCTCATTCCTGTCTTCCATCTTAGGTGACTGGGTACCCAGAGAACAACTGGTCAATTGAGAGAAAGTTCAAAGTGAGAGAAAATGTTATTTAAAAGCCAGTGTTGTTTTCCTCACTTAAAAATAAATTAATTAATTCCCTCTTTTCTATGGGGAAAGTGGGAGGACTGGGAAACAGCAGAAATAATGAATGAAATGGATATTTCATCACAAGCAATTAAAACTTTCTTGCTTTTGCTGTTTAAGAAATGACCATTAAAAATGATGCAATATAATTTAAAGTACTAGAAATTAATGTCAGTCCAGTAATTTTTATTTAGCATGTAGTTAAACATAAAACTTGTCATCTTAAAGAGTAAAGTAAGTATTTCCTCTCTTAAAATATCTTTCCTTGAGTCTGAGTCCCTTGCTGCTCACTCAGGTACAGCACTCTCATACCCCTGGCTTTTGCTATATCACTGCTGCAGAAAAAGCTCCTCCAGCAGTGCCAGCTTGAAGATGTTTCTGTTAGGGATGAGGATGCCTCTTATGAATGGAGTGAGAGCTTTAGACAAGTCTTGCCTTCTGCTCGGATTTCTGGCAGTAGCTCTATTTGAGGCAACCTGCACCCCAAATTGCTCTCACTTGCACATTCTTAGGAATGGCTGATTAGGTCTATTATAAAATGAATTATTTATCGAATAGACACAAGATTAACAGACAAAAGCCTTTAAACAGACTACTTACTACACAGGATAAACAAAAGAACTACTAGTAGATACATAAATAATGCACAATAAAGGTACCTATATTACAGCTAGCAAAGAAATAGTATAGATTTAAGAAATCAATGTAACTTACCACCAAATTGATGATGAAGTACACAACTTTCCTTTCACTCAATTCCCAGGAAAGTATCTCAAAACAGGCATCTCTGTTTTTGAGGAGAGACCCTCTTACACACATCAAGAAATGTGCAAAAGATTTCAACTTTGTCAAAGTTTAGTGTAGCTTTTATAGTTTGTAAAGTGAAGTGTCTGTCAGTCAGACATTCAAGACTTATCTCCCTTCAATCTGCTCTCAAGACAAGATGTTTAATATCAGCTGGGAATGCCACCTCCATGGGACCAGCAATAACTCACTACTGGACAGATGTCCGGCCTGGGTTATCTCACCAATTAGCAGATTCATGAGAGGGGGAAGATGTCCTGAGCTATGGCCCCAGCTGATAGACAGTGTGGCATTGCATACTGCAGCTGGTCTAAAAGGTGCAATCTGAAAACTCAGCCAGCCTGTAAGCAGGCAGGTATCTGGGTGAGAATCCCAGCCCATCTCTTGGACCCTAAGTACAGAGGTTGCCCAGAGAGGTTGTGGAGTCTCCATCCTTGAAGATATTCAAAAGCTGTCTGAACATGATCCTGGGCAACCTGCTGGAGGTGGCCCTGCTTGAGCAGGCGGGTTGGACTAGATGACCTACAGAGGTCCTTGGCACAAGGAGAAATACCAACCAGATATTCTCAAGAGGTCAAAAATACACAAAAGTTTACTGGCAAAATATAGAAAATGAAGGAATTTTTGTAAAGGATTTTGTAAAGGATTAAATACAACACCAAATTCAATATAAAACCACTTATCATAGTGTTGCCTATAAACAAAACGAAGAAACCTTCCAACAGTGTTAAAATTGTAAGATAAAAGCAATTCTTTAATGAAAGCTTTCAGGTGCACAAATATGGCTCTGGGCACATGATAAAGGATTTCTACAATTTTTATAAGGTTAATTAATTAGTTTATCTAGCCAGTACTTCCAATAGTAAATCAGTTACCCTAGCAACCCACCCCTGGGTCAGCCTCTTGGAGTTGGTCTAGGGGCTTCTTTGCCCTATTTTCTTATTATGTCTCTTAAGCTCTGGTGGAAAAAAAATGTCCTTGTCAGAAATTCTCTTCTTAAGAATAAGACTAAACAGAATTTCTAGAATGTGTTAGTAAAGGTTAGCTAAACTGTGAAAGAGGGTAGAAAAAGTACTAGAAGCTATAACTATGTATTAACAATCTACAAAGCTATGAGTATATACTAAAAAAATATAAAAAGCAAACATCTTTAGGCATCAATAGCATTAACTTAGCATTTAACTTCATTAACTTAGCCAATTTAACCCAGAAACCTTTAAACCCATAAGATGTTAAGTTACCCGATATGTTCCATGAAAAGAGAATTAGTGGAAAAAGAGAGACAGACAGAAAAACAGAAAATATATAGAAAAACACACATATAGCTACCAACTCCTAGAGTTCCAGCAGAAACTCCAGGAAAGCTGGCAGGATCAGATGCAGGATCAGATGGATGAAGTAAGCACATGGAGCCCCAGGGCCTCTGTGGGCCTTCCCCACTAGGTAGGACTTCTGGCTGCTCAACCAATCAGGGGCTGGGTTAGAACCACCCCTGGTATGTGATTGATTGACAACTCTGCCAGGGCTTGAGCGGTCTGGTGGTGGGGCAGGGCACTGCTTCACCTATGCAAAGCCTGGCCTGGCCCACCTCTCACCAGACCCACATATGGGCATTCCAAGCATCCCAAAATGTCTTGAGACATTTATCCAATACAGTCTCTGACAACGTGACACTGAGTCAACTTTACACAGCATATCTCCACATTTCACCCGGCAGTGGATCTGTTGATACTCTTCCTATTGTGTATGGGTTTCCAGATACAGAAGGATGATGACCTGAGTATAACATGATCTAGTTAAAGATGTCCCTGCTCATTGCAGGGGCATTGGACTAAATGACCTTTAAATGTCCCTCCCCAACACAAAATATTCTATGATTCTCTGACAAACAAAACTACTGTAATGAGACCCCAACGGGGCAAGTTCTAGGGTGAACACTGACCATGGAGCTGGGTACCTACAGCTTTCTCAGAGAGACATCCATGAGGTTAAAGCATCTTTTCTTGTATCTGATGCCTATATAACTTAGATCTAAGTTACAAGGTTCTTATATAGCTTGAGTTATAAGATATCAATATAACCTGATATATCTATATAACCTGATATCAATATCACCTGAATCATAGCTTTTTATACCTATATAACCTGATATAAATAACTCTATACAATGTAATGGCTGGTATATGGTTAGCTAGCTACTTAATGCTGAATAGACAAAAAAAGAAGAAAAAAACCCTTACCAGATGGATAGCTTCAGAGATAGATAAGCATAGTACTAATGAGAAAATGGCAAATGTAAAGCCAGACACAAAATAAAGAATTGAGGCCAGTTAAGATCAGACAGACCAAGGAACACTAACTGCACATGTTCCGAAGACAAAGTTGAAAAGTTCAGTTGCAAAGAAGACTTTGGAAGCCTTCATCAAAGACTCCTGACGACCCCCAAATTGGGAAGGCACAAGCGCAGTGCAAAAGAACTATCTAATAACCATGAGAACATATTATGTAAATTAGTTCTAGTGCGTATATGATGATAATGACATAGTAACACTAAGCAATACTTACTGTATAAATATACCACAGCATTTGACAAAGGTGGATGAGTTAGGAGGAGAAATCCCCCTCACCACCAGTGCTGCAATAAACAAATACCTGCTCTATAGACACCTGTCTATGGGGTTTTAATTCCAGCCTACCTTTCGGGCATCAGTTTTGGCAACCTAGAGCAGGCAGGACCTCTCTGCCTGGTTGCAAGATCCATTGGAGTTGGGGACTCCCTTTGCTCACCCTGGGATTTTCCCGGAGGGACTCCTCGCTTCACCGGCTCTCTGCAGGGGCAGACAAGGACTGATTAACCGCAGAAAATTTAAGGTATTTGTAATTTTAAATGTTCTTGGTTTCTTTAATTAGGAAACTCCCATAAGATGGGGTAGATATCCCTTGCAGGGCGCAGTATCACAGAATTCTTGAAGTTGATATAAAGGGATTAGAGTCCTGTCCTAGGGTGACGTTATGGTGCTTGTATCCCCAATGGTGTGTTCTGTTTGTGTTTGGTATTATGTTCTGTGCTTTCAGGACTGACTCTGAAAGTGAAGGTTTGTTTTGTCTCGTTATCAGCCGGCTCACCTCCCCCATGGTCTGTGTTTAGGAGAGGCTTGCTTGCTTGCTTGCTTGCTTGCTTGCTTGCTTGCTTTCGCTCCTAGTTTTTTTGCTTTTGTCCTTGCTTTTGCTTATTAGTTAGTTCAGCTAGGCAGTCCAATTTTTTCCCTGGACTGTTTTTTTCCTCTCCCTTTCCTGAATACCATCTGAACCTGTTCTGGACGGGGACCTGGGAAACACCAAGAAACACCCCGGGGGTCTTCATTTTGTGATCTGTAGCAGTCATCCCCAGCGCCGGAGACTGATAACTGGGAGACCACTCACAGGAGAGACTTTCTGAGTTTGTCATCCTTCCAGAGCAGTGAAAGAGTTTTTGTCATCCGGTGTTCATTTTTTGTGCTGGAGAGTGTTTCGCTTGTTAAATAAACAGGTTTTTTTCCACTTCTCTCTGAGGAAATTCTTCCCGAACCTGGTGGTGGGGGGAGGAGTCATGGGGGTTTGCTTTCTGGGGGCTCCTTCCGGAGGTTTTCCCCCAAATTTGCCCTAAACCAGGACAGTCCCCAAAGGAAGGGGTTAGAGTTCCCAAAAGAAGGGGTTAGAGTCCCTGAAGGAAGGGACTAGAGTCCCTGAAAGAAGTCTGATGACTTTTACTATTGGTTTTGGTCCTGGAATTTTGAGTTTGATTATTGTGTTGTTTTGTGTATTTTGCATAAAATTAGTGTTTCTTTTCCGTGTGTGTTAACAGTTGTTACTGGCTGCTGTGTGTCTGCCAAAAGTTTTCGTTGTCTGTGTTGGTGCCTTTACAGTTGTTACTGTTTGACTGTTTGCCAAAAGTTTTTGCAGTTTGCTTTGCTAACAGTTTTAATCTATGTCCCATCCTGCTCTAATACCCTGTTTCATTCCTTCCATTTATAAGACCCCAAATCCTTGTTTTGTGTGTGGAATACCGTGTCAGTTCAGTGTCCTGTGGTTGTGTGACCCTTGGGTGCATGAGTGTTTTAATTGTAAAAGAAAATACTGGAGTTTGTCACACCTTTGATATCCACTGTGTGCACTGTGTTGTGCGCAGGGACTGAGAGCTGACAAAAGTAGGATTTGTATTCTTGCTATAAAGTGCAATCACATACAAGTGAAGTTACATTGAAACGGGTAGTCCCAGCAGTAAGGAAATAGTCAAAAAGAGCCCTTTAGGGTGCATTTTGGCCCATTGGAGGGAGTTAGGAGGCATTCCAGGAGGTAACCTAAAGAAAAGTGATTTATTAAAATGTTGTAACCAATGGTGGCCCCTTTATCGATTGGATAGTGGGAAAAAATAGCCTGTGAATGGCACTTTAAATTACAATACTTTGTTGCAATTAATGTTGTTTTTAAGGAGGGAATTGAAGTGAGATGGGGCAATGTATGCAGATCTTTTTGTACTCAGAGAAGTAAGTCCAAGTGTCAGAGGGAATGTGGCATAAATTTGGCTCTGCAGAATTCTTTTATGTTAGCATTAGAAAAGGATAACAAGCAGAAGATGAAGAGATGTTCTGCATGCAGTATAGGGCAGAAATGTTTAAAGTTAGCAGACAAGCATGAAGGAGACAGTATTACAGTATTCAGGATTTACAGCTGAACTATCCAACGCCAGCTGCACACTCTCCTCCAACTGCTCCCCTCCAGCAAGCCTGAGCGGTAGTGAAGATGAAATGGATGATCCTGAGGAGGGAACGAGTTCAGGGACTCCAATAACAGCACGAACAAGAAGTAAAGCAAAAAAAGCTTTGCCTCTGATAGCCCCTCTGAAGGAACTAATAGGTCCCGGGGAAGAAACTATGTGAGTGAAGCTTCCCTTTTCCACTAGTGATCTGAATAGCTGGAGAAAAGAAGTTCGAAATTACAGAGAGGATCCCGGGAAAGTTGCAAAAAGGTTTGAGTTGGTTGTAAGGAACCAGGACCCTGATTGGTGTGATATTGATTTAATGTTGTCAGAGCTTACAGAAATAGAGAAAGAGTTGGTAATTAAAACATCCAGAGCACATGTAGAGGGGAAAATTGCTGGCAGAGACCTGCAGTATAAAATGGAACAGGTGTTTCCCACTTCCAATCCCCATTGGAACCCAAATAATGAAGGAGATTATGCACTGTTGGTTAGGTGCCGAAAGTGAATTAAAATCTGATTGGAAAATGCTATCCCAAAGGCAGTGAATTGGTCAATGATATTCCAGGTTACAAGGATGGCAGGAGTCTCCTACTGCTTTTGTAGACAGACTCTGTGCAGCCTTGCACAAATATACAACCCTAGATCCCTCATCAGACATAGTAAAGCAGCAGTTAGTTTCTCTAATGTTAGGGCATCAAGCCCAGACATCAGATTTAAGCTTCAGAAAATGAGAGCACCTGCGAGCAGGGACCTGGAAGCATTAATAGCAGAAGCTTGGAGAGTATATAAGAGGGACAAGCAAGAACAGAAAAAGCTGACCACATCTATAGTGGCTGCACTTGGTCAGCATCAAAATGGTGGGCGTGGTCTAGTGTAATGACTGAGACATGGACCCAGACCACCCAGACTGTCAGGGAATCTGAATCGTTTATTTAGAGAAACGAGCTGGTTTTATACACTTTTTCAAGGCGCAGTATTTCCTTACATGGTAATTCTCACTGTGACCCATCCCATGTTGCCACGTCAGCAACACGCTTTCTAAATGTCCTTCTATGGGGTGATCATGCGCTGTTCACCCATCTGTCAGCTTCCAGCAGGTTCCTCTCCCATAGGGGTCTGCTGCTTGGCACCTCTTCCCCCAAGGTCAGGCAGAGACAAGCTTCTCTGTGCTGCCATGTGTTTCTGCATGTGTCCCACAGCTTAACTTCATCCTATCTCTCCTCACAATTCCCTCTTTTTTGTTTTATACAAACAAGAATCAAAACAAAACATCCCCAACATTAGAACATGTTTGGTCCACTGCCCAAACTAAACAAGCTCCATTCTTCTTGTTCCCTCAGCTTCACCATGAGCTGATGATGAAGCCAGAGCAACCAAGGCTGGTTGGATCACTCTTGCAGGTACTCATCGTGGACTGGAATCTGTGGAAACACAAACATATCCTCATCTCTAGGTTATCAATGGAAAGGATCCTTCCTATTTTCTACTTTCAAGATTCTTAATAAGTCTAAGTGGGCTTGTGATTCACAAAAATGTTGTTGGATGAGGGTTAGGTCATTCTGAGTGCAATTTTATAAAATAAAGAGCATATAAGGCTTTTGTGGGGGATATATCCCATCCTGGCACTCCCTCATTTTTGTTTTGGCAACTGTAACCTGAATATATTTTAACCCAGTAAAACAATACATCTATTAAAACAATAAGCACTACGGAGCAAAAATAAGCAAGGTAATGCTTTTAACTGCCTTAAATACTTTACTATCACCCAGAGTCTGAAACTGCTGGGGAGCCCCATTTCACAGTGAGGATTTGGAGAACATTTTCTGGACAAGGTTTCCAAGTTTACCTCAAAAGGGGGTTGGTCCAGCTTTTGTAAGACTAAATTAACAAGTCAAAGTGACTTGATTACACTTGCAATGCAGAAACACCTGGGTGTGATGGTATACTTCTTTAACCAGCCAGGACCAGGGCTTGGCCAGGGCCCAAGCCTTGACTGGGAGGGTTTCCCTAGAATATCTATAAGCAAATTTTTATTAATATAACCAAAGGAATGCATATAAGTAACATTAAATAATCATCTTACAACAAAATCCTTTTATAAAAACTTTATGTATTAATGCTATCTGGATCCAGAAATATACTACAATCGCACAGCTAACCTTAAATTTCTCTAGTAAAGTCATTTAGTGAAAATATAAAGTTAATTTTTAACAAAAGAAAAAAATGTCTTAAAAATACCTAAATTTGCCAATTTTCCTTCACAGAAGGTATATAAATCCAGGCCTGGGACATTACAATTATATTAACATTAACTCCCTAAGTGGTTTCAAAAGATAACAAGCTGAGTCAGAAGTTTCTGCAGGATGAGAGGGTTATGGTCTTTCATTCCAGTGGTAACTATTATGAATACATATTATAATATTGGCTTTTCACAAATATTAAAATAGACAATATATATATAATGTTAAAAATGAGAGGAATGTTGAATTTGTCTTTACAAATGAGTTGTGGATCAGCCTGTAGATAAGGCTAGCACTGAGAGATAAAAGAAACAATGGGATGGATTCCACTGATTGATGAATGGAAAGAGATATTTGCCTTTACAAACAAACTGTAGGGCTGCTGATAAATGAAATTGGATATCGAAAGATGAAAGAAGCAACGGGGGGAAAACTATGAATTCTATAAGAATTAAAAATTAAAAGGGAGGGTTATACATTAGAGGGGAATTTCAGGTATCAGGCGTTCCGGGAAGTCTGTGCCTCTCAAGTACCTCAGCCAATGGGGAAAGAGAGAGGGAAATGCGGCCGGGAAAATAGGATAAAAAGGAGGCTGCGTCCTCCGAAAATTTGAGAGATCCCAGGGGAATGTCCCATGGCCTCTCCCTTTATTCGAATAAAGCAAAAAGGACTCCTCTGTCTCCTTTTTGGACATAAACCTCTGGTGTTTGTGGATTAATTTTCCTGACAATTTGGGGGCTCGTCCGGGATCTTTCCACCGTCCGGGGCGGCGGGCGGCGAGCGGAGCTGAAGGCGCGCCTCACCCAGTTTCGGTGATCAGCTCCCCTTGGTGCCGGCCGGCACCGGGCGATTGATTGGGTTCCCGAGACTGTCCAGGAGACAGACGAGTGGCGGACCAGGGGGGTCCGTGAAGAGTCCGCAGGGAAGGACTACTGAAAATCTCACCGGTGAGTAAAATGGGATCTTCGGGGAGCAAACCTGGGAGGGCACCCATGGAGGGTAGCACAGGTAAACCTGGGAGGGCACCCATGGAGGGTAGCACAGGTAAAACGGGGCACCCAGAGAGGGTTGGAAAGGTAAAGCCGCGAAGGGGCCCCGGCAAATGGGATGACGATCCCATAATACCCCCGGAGAGTCCCTTGGGGTGAATGCTGAGGTCTTGGGAAAGATTGTATATTCACCCAGAAGTAACTATGGAAATTATGGTAAAATATTGTTATTTTGTGTGGCCAGAGTATAAGTTGGCAAGGGGACTTATATGGCTACTTATGGAACAGATAAAATTCATTTGTGTCGAATTTTGTGAAGGTATTTAGAGGAAAGTGGTGAGGATTAGAATGTTTTTCAGCACCTTCCCCCGTCTTGTCCTCCAGTTGCCAGCTGCAGGTCGTCTGTATCCTCAACTTTCAGAGCAAGGGGATCAGGAAAATGTTATTCCTACAGCCCCACCTGAGAAGGATAATGGTGTAGGGGGAGGGGAGCAGCATGTTGTATCACCCCCCAGAACTAGAAGAGGAACTCAGTTTAGGGCATCAGAAGCCCCCCAAGAGACTGGGGTACACCAGATGCCACTCCGTCAAGTTCCTTTGGGGGGTCAAGGGGGAGGATTTGGGTTTGTAATTGTACCACTCACTACCCAGGATATAAGAGGGTTGAAAAAAGAATTACCCCCATATTTGGATGATCCCATAGGGGTGGGGGAAAAGATAGAGGAATATTTGGGAAATGCGGATTATACATGGAAGGATTGGGATTTTCTTTTGGGAATTTTGTTTGGGTCATCAGAGAAACGAATGATTTTGCAGAAAGCTCGGCAGCTGTGGGAGGATGAACACCCACAAGCAGCAGGGGGGGCTGGACCCAATGCACCTACGGTGGATGATGCCATCCCCAGGCAGACCCCCAGTGGGACCCAAATAACCAGGCCAGTCTGGCTCGCCTTTTCGATTACCGTGCTTATTTGATCAGGGCAATCAAGTCTGCGGCTCCCAGAACTAACAACATAGCTAAGGCTCTGTCGTTAGAACAGGAGAAACAGGAAAGCCCTCATTGGTTGGAGAGGATTAGGGATGCCTTGAGGAAGCACGGGGGGATGGATCCTGAAGGGCCAGCCTTCAACACATTGCTTAAAGTACAATTTGTTACTAAGGCCTGGCCTGATATAAGGAAAGGGGTACAAAAAGATAAAAAGTGGCAAAATAAGCCTCTAAAGGAATTGGTTAGAAAACCGCAGCAGATATGTGTAAGAAGGGATGAGGGAAAGGCAGAAGCTAAAGCAAAGATGATGGCAGAGTTTTTGCAGCCCCAGAGGAATAAACCGCAGGGTCCAAGGGGTCCCCAGGGACAGAGGGGACGGGGTCGGTCACAAGGAAGTGGCAGAGGGATTCCCTCCTCGGCAGGGGACAGCCGACCCAAACAGCTGCTGGGGAAGAACCAGTGTGCTGTCTGCAGGGCAGAAGGGCATTGGAAAAACGAGTGTCTGCAGAAACAACTGGACCCTCAGGAGGAGGAAGTCCAGAGAATAATAGAAATGGATTGTTAGGGGTGTCAGGGGCTCCTATTATACCAAAGACCCACCACTCAAGAGCCCTTGATAACTTTTAAGGTGGGTCCGGGTCGAGAGGAGGTGTGTTTTCTGGTAGACACGGGGGCCTCTCGGTCCAACTTAAATTTTATACCTAAGGGGGGGAAATTGTCAAAAAGATCCTTGGTTATTCAAGGAGTAAGCGGGAAGGATGAGCGAGTGCATTTTATTCAACCGCTGTTAATAGATGTGGGGGACAGATTTGAACTGCATGAATTCTTGTTTGTTCCTAATTGTGATTGTAATTTACTGGGAAGAGATTTGATGGCTAGAATGGGAATGCAAATTAGCATTGTAAGAAGTGACACGGAGTCCGAAACTGTAATATCTTTGTGTAAAATGCCTGAAAAGGCTTATGCTAAAATAAATCCAGAAGTATGGGCAGCTCCAGGGAAATATGGGAAACTGGACATAGAGCCTCTCCAAATTACTTTGAAGCAACCAGGACAAGTGGTGTCTAAAAAGCAATACCCTTTTTCAAGGGAGGGAAAGAAGGGGTTACAGCCTGTTATTGAGTCCCTGCTAAAAGCAGGTCTTTTAGAGCCGTGTATGTCTCCCTATAACACTCCTATCCTGCCGGTTAAGAAACCAGATGGAACCTACAGAATGGTGCAGGATTTAAGAATAATAAATGAGATTGTCAAACCAAGGCATCCCACAGTTCCAGATCCATACACAATCCTAAATCAAATCCCTTCTTCACATCAGTATTATTCTGTACTGGATTTGAAGGATGCTTTCTGGGGGTGTCCAATCACAGAAGATGGTGGGCGGTGTTTTGCTTTTGAGTGGGAACAAGAGAAAGGAGCGAAAATGATGGAACAGCAATTGCCATGGACGGTGTTCCCTCAGGGATATACAGAGTCGCCGGTTCTGTTTGGGCAAGCTTTGCAGAAAATATTAAGAGAGTTTACTCCACCCTTGGGAGTCGGGTTGTTGCAGTGTGTAGATGATTTGCTCTTGTCGGGGGAGCAGGAAGGGGTGGTTGAAGAGGCTACTGTAAAGCTGCTTGGTTTTCTTGCAAAAAAGGGATTTTGCAGGTGCCATTGCCCCAGACTGAAAAGGAGTTGCAGCGGTTTTTGGGGTTGGTGGGGTGCTGTGGAGCGTGGATCGAGGGTTTTTCTGTGGTGGCCAGACCTTTATGTGGCTTTTTGGCTCGGGGCAGTCCTGGTGTCGTGGTGTGGACACCAGAGGGAGAGAAGAGCTTTGGGAAATTGGGAGACAAATTGGTTGGGGCCCCGGTCTTGGCTCTTCCAGATGCAGAGGGGGAATTTCGGCTATGTGTGGATGTCGAGCAGGGTCATGCTGGAGGAGTTTTGGTGCGGGAGCATGGAGGAACGCGGGGGCCTGTTGCCTATTTTTCTGAATTGTTGGACCCGGTGGCCAGAGGCTGGCCCCATTGTCTGCAGAGCTGTGCAGCCACAGCTCTGATGGTGGCTGAGGCCCGAAAGCTGACAAGGGGAGGGTATCTCATTGTTAAAGTCCCACATCAGATTAAAGCTTTGCTAACTGAGAGAGCCTCTAAGTGGATGACGAGTGCTCGATTATTACAGTATGAATCTTGTTTAATGGAACAGGAGGATTTAAAATTTAAAGGTGGGGAAATTTTTAATCCAGCCTCTTATTTAAATGGCCCTGGAGAAAAGGGGGGGCAGAAGAAATCCATGATTGTATCCAGGTTATAGACCTCCAGACACGGGTTAGGGAAGATCTACGGGATATTCCCTGGCCTGAGGGAGAGAATGTGTTCATTGATGGGTCCTCCAAGGTGGTAGAAGGGAAACGATTTACAGGATACTCTATCGTGAATGGGAAGCAATTAAAGGAAGGGGGGAGGTTACCACACACCTGATCAACTCAGACAGCAGAGCTGTACGCGCTTGTGAGAGCCTGTGAATTATACCAGGACAAGACAGTAAATATCTTTACTGATTCTAAATATGCATATGGGGTAATACATGCATTTGGAAAACTATGAGAAGAAAGAGGTTTATTAAGCTGCAAAGGAACGACATTAGCTCACGAGAACTTAATCTCTTGCCTATTGGAGGCAGTGAATTTACCAAAAAAAAGGTGGCGATAATCCACATTAAGGGGCATCAGGCAGGATGGTCGGAGGAGGCAATAGGAAACCGACTGGCTGATGAAGAAGCTCTCAAAGCTGCATTGTTGCCAGAAGTCTCTAAGATCCTGCCTATGCTCCCAGTAACTGCACCGCTGCCAGAAAAACTCTCTTTTCCACCAGAAGAACTTGAAATAATTAAAAAGAGTGGGGCAGAAGAAAGAGAAAATAATTGGTTTACAAGGGATGGTAAGCAGTGGATACCAAAAGCTCTAGCCTTACAATTGTTAAAACAGCTTCATGAAGGGAGTCATTGGGGCTCCCGAGGACTGGCAGAAGCCTTCCTCAAAATGAACGCTGCTGTTGGTCTCTTTAGTCTGGCAAAGCGAGCCACTGAAGGCTGTTTGACTTGTGCTAAAACCAACAACAAAGTTACAAAGAAACTGGCCAGGGGAGGGAGGCGTTGGGCAGTACGTCCCTTCCAGAGATGCCAGGTGGATTTTACTGAAATGCCTCGAGTGGCAAGATTTAAATATCTTCTGGTAATAGTATGTCAATTAACCGGGTGGCCAGAAGCATTTCCAACTGTGTCAGCAACTACAGGATCAGTTGTTAAAATATTTTTGGAACAAAAAAATTCCAAGATATGGGATGGTGGAAGCGATAGATTCAGATAGGGAAACTCATTTTACAGGAAAACTTCTTCAAGGAGTTATGACTGCTTTAGGAATACGGTGGAACCTCCATACCCCCTGGCACCCACAGAGTTCGGGCCAGGTTGAGAGGATGAATGGAGAAATAAAGAAACATCTCCTGAAGCTGGTGATAGAAACTAAAATGCCATGGGTACGGCTCCTGCCCCTGGCTTTAGCAAGGATAAGAGCCAGACCCAGGGGAGATATTCAATTATCTCCCTTTGAATTGATGTTTGGAATTCCTTACCCTTGTAATTCTCAGCCGAGTGGGGGGATAGAGATAAGTGATGTGTATTTGAAACAATATGTGGCTCGGATACTGTCTCCTGTGAAATCTCTTCGACAGGAAGCTCAGCTGGCACAGACCCTACCTTTGGACTTTGCTGTTCACAACATCCAACCGGGAGACTGGGTCCTAGTTAAGGAGTGGGAAGAAGCACCACTGGTGGCGAAGTGGCGTGGACCTTTCCAGGTGTTGCTGACCACAGAAACAGCCGTCAAGACAGCTGAACACGGGTGGACCCATCACACTCCGGTCAAGGTCTCTGCAGCCCCAGAGATTTGGACATCTCAGCTGGAGGAGAAGGACGGGAAGCCGCGACTGACACTCGGCAGGAGTGGACTGGAGCAGCAGCCAGTGCGTCGACATCGGGGGAAGCCTCGTGTGCCCACCCACAGACTGCCTGCTGAAATAGTCTGTGTGGGCATCCCTCCTCTCAGATCTCCAGTCACTGGGGGCCAACCCTTGCTGTCATTGTTTTCTTTATGTTAAGCTGTTTCTGTGCCTTCACTCGCCACAAGTGGTGTGAAAGACAACGTGAAAGTAAAAATTAAGTTAGGAAATTAGATTACACAATCAGAATGTTTCTCTTAATAATGTTACCTTTATATTATCAGTTAGGTTGGAGCCAAAAATGGGAAAATAATTGTTTTGACCTTAGGAGAAAAAGTAGCAAAAACCTTTATGGGAATGGGACATGTTTTCTTGGCTACCTGGTGGACTATAGGTTAAACAATTACTTTTTTCCTCTTATGTGCTGTAGCAACTCTAATCTTTTTACCATGCACGATCCCTTGCTTAGTACAACTTATTCAACATGTGATCAAAGGGATGCAGGTAATAGCCACGCCTACTAATCCAGAAATGGTTACAAAAGGGTAGAAATTGATGTCACTCCAAATAATTACAAAACCAAAAAAAAAAAAAAAAGACTCAGGAACAAAAAATTAAGTAAATGATAGCTAAAGTTTGTAAAGACAATTATTAAAAATAAAAGAGGAGGGATTGAGAGGAATGTTGAATTTGTCTTTACAAATGAGTTGTGGATCAGCCTGTAGATAAGGCTAGCACTGAGAGATAAAAGAAACAATGGGATGGATTCCACTGATTGATGAATGGAAAGAGATATTTGCCTTTACAAACAAACTGTAGGGCTGCTGATAAATGAAATTGGATATCGAAAGATGAAAGAAGCAACGGGGGGAAAACTATGAATTATATAAGAATTAAAAATTAAAAGGGAGGGTTATACATTAGAGGGGAATTTCAGGTATCAGGCGTTCCGGGAAGTCTGTGCCTCTCAAGTACCTCAGCCAATGGGGAAAGAGAGAGGGAAATGCGGCCGGGAAAATAGGATAAAAAGGAGGCTGCGTCCTCCGAAAATTTGAGAGATCCCAGGGGAATGTCCCATGGCCTCTCCCTTTATTCGAATAAAGCAAAAAGGACTCCTCTGTCTCCTTTTTGGACATAAACCTCTGGTGTTTGTGGATTAATTTTCCTGACAAAAATAACTTTGCTATAAAGATATAGTTTTTATTTAGACATAGTAGTGAAATAGCTGATATAGTTATGGTTTTGGTAATTGAACTGCCTGCTTGGTTGGGATAACATCCAAAGGACATATGATGAAGACCCCTGCTACTATCAGCACCTACCGTCTGTAGAAAGTATGGATCAAAGCCCAAGCTGGAGGTGTTAATAAGAACGGACTAAAACCACAGCCAAGAAATGCGCATGCTCTAAAAAGGTGGACCGAGGAGAAGCCATGCTAAACAGTTCTTGGAACATGCAAACTAGTTTGGGGAAAAGTTTAAATATGCATAATTGTTTATGAATATGCAGTAGGCTGATGCAATAGAAAAGGTATGTAAAGGTGTCTATTCAAAATAGCAGGTATGCTCTTGGCTGAATGCCAAACACCTGGCCGTTAAACCTTGCTTTATTATCTTTGTCTCCTATTGTCCTTTATTAAACTTAAATTTTACCAGGACAGTGAACTTCGTTTTTCACAGTAACCTTTTCCACATCAGAGAATTAGCAATGTGGGAGCCGTTCTTACAGTTTCTTCAAGTAGGAAAAGGGTACTTTGAAAAAACATAATAGTGAGGGTCCAGGATAGGCACAAAAACAGTACTGACCTCCCTAAGTCGTGCAGCAATTGCCATCTGAATAGTAAAAACAGGAGAATTCCACGGATCAGCTGCAGAAATTACATGCTTAGCCTGCAGCCGCTCCGGCACAAGATGGTGCAAATGTTGCATCTCCCTCAAGGAAGGGGCCACCTTCCACCCAGCTCCTTTTTCCAGCAGTGTCAGCTCACGATGGTCCGCAGGACAGGGGAGCCCTGGCTGTTGCGGAAGCAGCGCAGGTAGGGAGCTGTGCTGGGGTGGTTAGCAGAGCTCCGCCGGTGCTCAAGATGGCAGTCGTGCCTCCCAAGGCACATCCTAATGTGTGCGGGGAGCAGGGATGCACTGCTGCCCCTACCGGTCGCTTCCTCACTGCCCACATGCAGAGAGCCGTGCGTCTCCTGCTGGACTCACTGTGTCACCGGCCATTCCCCAACTATGTTATGTTCTTGCCGGCATGGCTCGGCCATGTGCTCGGCGCCGTGCACTCACTGTCACTGCTACAGCATCATGCCCTCATGGCTCTGCACGCTCCCCTCCCACCACAGCTTCACTCTCGCAGAGGGCAAACGGAGAGGGAACACGCTATCAAAAAGGCCTCCCCCCGCTCCAGCCACTCGCTGTGACATGACTCCAGCTGATGCCGCAGGGCGCGGGGCGGTGCGAGTTCTTCTGCAATACCATCCAGCTCCCCTCCAGGATCAAATGGATCCGGGGATCAGGGGCCATCTTCTGGTTCTCCTCCCACAGCCCTGACAGACTTACGATTGTTCGTTGGTGGCACAGAAGTATTCAAAACAGAAAAAGATTTATTTTATTGTAATGGGAACCTTGCCCCTAACTTCTTACCCCTTACCTCTTACCTCTTACCCCTTGCTCTCTCTTTACTCTTCTTACTCTTGCCCTCCTGCTCTCACAGACCTGCTCCGAGCTGCTACTGGCAGCTCCAAGCAGGGCCTTCTACCCACGCCCTTTGCAATAAACCACAAGTTCCAACACCTGACTTTAGAGATCTCTCCGTCAGTCCCAACCGTCCTGACCACCGCTGATCCTACAGACAAAAGCTTGGTCAGTGCTGCCCTGCCGCATGTAACTTGGTCCCACAAGGCATCCCCAAAAGCATCCCATGTCCAAGGGTCAAAAATATTCTTATTATCTTATGCTGAATCGCAGTCTTTTGCCCAGAACAAGAGTCTGTCCAAATCTGTAGATTCAACTTTCCTGCCGTGTTTCTTGAAATTCTGTTCCAATGTTTCTGCGATGTTCTGTTCCTGGGATACACCATCCTCCATATTTCTTGGCTGCTACTCTCCGTCCTGTGGAAAGGTCAATTGGCATCACAAGCTTTGTTTCGGCTCCCTAGCTTCATTTCAGCTCCCGAGCTTCCTTTCAGCCCCCTGTAAAGTTCAGCTGAGCATTGCTACCGGTGCAACCACTAGTTGCCTATCAAGTCCTAATTTGCGACACCATTTGTTACAACTGAGGCACGGACCTAATACCAGCAGGGAATCTGAATCGTTAATGTAAAGAAATGAGCTGGTTTTTTACACTTTTTCAAGGCACAGTATTTCCTTACATGGTAATTCTCACTACATGACCAATCCCATGTTGCCACATCAGCAACACGCCTTCTTAATGTCCTTCTATGGGGTGATCATGCGCAGTTCACCCATCTGTCAACTTCCAGCAGGTTCCTCTCCCAGAGGGGTCTGCCGCATGGCACCTCTTCCCCCCAAGGTCAGGCAGAGACAAGCTGCTCTGTGCTGTCATGCGCTTCTGCAAGCGTGTCCCACAGCCCGCATCTTCATCCTATCTCTCCCCACAGTTGAGGATAGAGCAGATGCAGAAGCAGAAGTGGAAGCAGCAGAAGGGGCTCAAATCAATTGCAACCTATATTGGGACCAATCTGTGCATTTTATAAAAGAGAATGATATTGGAAGTGCCAGTACCTTGACTTGGCAAATCAAGTGCAAGAGGCTGTCACCACAGCTGTAGGTAACAGTAAGTGACGGGGACCAGCAGATCTGACCCTAGCAGACCCACTGGTTAAAATGCAGCTAGGGAATGATAAAGAAGTTGAATTTTTAATTGATACTGGAACCAGATATTCAGTTTTGAATCAAGCTTTGGTGCCTAAAAGTGAAAAATACATTAGAGTCAAGGGAGCCATGGGCCAACCAGAAAATGCATTCTTTTTAAAACCACTTGAATACAAAATTGGGGAAAGGATGGGAATACATAAATGTCTCTATTTACCAAATTCACCTAAATCTTTGTTAGGCATGGATTTACGTGGACAAATATTGAATCAGATGTACCCAGGGGTATGGGATACTGATCTTCCTTGAAGATCAAAATTAGCTGACCCTATTAAAATTGAATTACAAACCGGAGCCAGACCAGTAGCTGAGAAACAATATCCCCTAAGACTGGAAGACTGAAAAGGAGTAGACCCCATGATTAATAAGTTTTTAGCATCAAGAGTATTGAAAGATATTTTAATACCCCCATATTGCCAGTAAAGAAACCTAATGGAACCTACAGATTAGTACAAGATCTGCGAGCAGTTAATGGAATTACTAAAAGTATCCATCCTGTACTTGCTAATCCTTACATGCTGCTAAAAAAATTATGAGAGGATTTAATCTGGTTTGCAGTCATAGATGTCGAAGATGCCTTCTTCTGCTTACCTCTCACAGAAGAGAGTAAAATGATTTTTGCATCTGAATAGGAAAATCCTAGTACAAGAAGGAAAAGCCAGTTTACCCGGACAGTGTTACCTCAAGGATTCAGAAACAGTCCCATACTTCTTGGGAATCAATTGGCAAAAAAATTAGAGCGATAGCAATCTCCACCTGGGGAAGATACTCTTCTGCAATATGTAGATGACTTGTTAGTTGCTACAAAAACTTCTAAAGAGTGCCTTGAGTGGACAGTGAGCCTGTTGAACTTTTTGGAACTGAATGGCTATTGAGTTTCTCAACGGAAAGCTCAACTGGTGCAACAACAGGTGACCTACCTTGGATACAAGATCTCTGGAGGACAACGATCTCTGAGAACTGCACAGAAACAAGCAATCTGCCAAACACCTAAGCCACAGACCATAAGAAAACGTTGTGCTTTCCTTAGAAAGACAGGTTGGTGCCGACTGTGGTTGTATAACTATGGATTGATTGTAAGGCCTTTATATGAACTGGTAAAAATCTCTAAAAATGCTGTGATATGGACTCCCAAAGGCTTTCAAAGAATTGAAGCGTGAACTTATGAGAGCTCCAGCCCTCGGACTTCCTGATGTGAGTAAGCCTTTCTGGCTATTCTCACATGAGAGACAGCAGATAGCTCTGGGAGTCTTAGCACAGCAATTGGGCCCCTATAAAAGAGCAGTTAATGCAGTTATAATGAACACTGAGGAAGCAAAAAAATTCACACTCAGACAAAAGATGACTGTTCTAGTGTCACACACAGTGTTGGCTGTCCTAGAGCAGAAAGGGAATAACTGGTTGTCTCCTTCAAGATTTCTGAAATATCAAGCGTTTCTGGCCAAATCTGATGACATTGACATTCAAGTAACTAACACTGATAATCCTGCTTCCTTTCTTCAAGGAAAATCTGAAGCTGAACCAGTGGTACATGATTGCCTGGAAACCATCGAGGCTGTGTACTCCATCTGCCCAGATCTGAAAGAAGAACCACTTCCAGATGCCGACAACTTGTTTACTGATGGCAGTAGTTTCATGAAACAAGGGACTCGAATGGCTGAGTATGCTGTGACCACTGTCCCTAAGGTAATCGAGTCAAATTCTTTAACTGCAAGAACTTCAGTGCAAAAGGCTGAGCTGATAGCTCTAACCCAAGTGTTGGAGCCAGTCAAGGGAAAAAAAATCATAAATATTTGGACAGACTCCAAATATGCTTATGAGATTGTCCATCCTCATGGCACGATTTGGAGAAAAAGAGGACTCTTAACAGCTCAGAAGAAAGTTGTCAAATATGCAACCGATGTCCTCAGACTCCTTGAAGCAGTGAAACTCCCATCACAGGTGACAGTTATGCATTGCCGGGGATACTCTAAAGGTAACACTTTCCCTTGAAGAAGGTAACAGATTGGCAGATTATGAAGCTAGGCTGGCCGCTGAAAGAAAGGAGCCAGTAGTGACTGCATTGATACTGGGCAATCAGTAAATTATCAACCATCAGATTACAAATGGATGCAAGATAATAAAGGGAAACTTCTAGAGAATGGATAGGGACAGGTAGAAACAGGCCAATTAGTAACACCTGAAAGATCTTTGAAACACTGTGAAATCTGAACATAAAATTCATTAGGGAGTAGACCCCCTCTGCCAATATCTCAGAGCATGAGTTGTAGGACCATGTTTGTTAGAAGCCATTAAGGAAGTAATATCACAATATGACATTTACTTAAAGAACAATCCAAATACAACAGTTAGGCTAAAAAAAGGAGTGACTGACAGAGGAACTTTTCCAGGGGAAGTATGGCAAATAGATTTTAGCTCCAGACTCTTTTACAGAGCAATCTAAAATAGAAGACTATCTCAGCAGAGTATTTCAGGTTTATCTCTATTACTTACCTTTATGTGTTTCGTCTTTGTACATAAAACAATAATTTCACTTTTTAATCTTCAAATCCACAAGCAATTTTCCAGTTATGTATGTATTAATTTTTTCTTAAAATAAGCAAATGCTAAAAAAGCACAAATAATTAATTTTGTATACTGGCATGCATTTCTGAGTAATTGTCCTGGTTTGAAAAGACAGGTGTGCTAGGGAAAGCAGGGCCTTCCCTTGAAATGGGGAAAGTAAATCCCTCCCTCTGAATTAGTATAATTTTGAAATTAAGGGGCTCTCAAGCAAAGATATGGGGATAGAAATAACAGTTCTTTACTAGTATATCTAACAAGACAAACAAAAAAACAACCATGAAATTAACAACAAAAAGAACAGTAACCCAGTTCCAGTCAGCTGCAGGCACATTTCCCTGTGGTGCAGTTAGTGGTGGTGGACAGGGGTAGATCCTGCACAGCTGCAGGGGCGCTGGGGGTGACAGCAGCGGTATCCCAGAGGGGAAAGGGATAGAGGAGAGACTTTGCACACAGTGTCGGTCCCGGTGCTCCAACAGGATGCTTGGAGATAGCAAGCTGAAGCGAGAAGGCGTCCAAGCAGGGCAGTAGTGCGGGGTCCAACGACAGAAGAGGCAGCTCCAGGTATTGGGATGGGGGGGATAGAAGCAGCGATCTTCCTCCTCCAACTCCAAGAGCAAGCAAGCAAGCAAGCAACTGCCTCCCAGCCTCCTTTACCTGCTTCTAATCTTCTAACACCCCCTTCACCCCGCCCTCGGAGAGAAAACTCCCAAAAAAGCAGGGAGGCTCTCCATCCCCTATCTCAAGGTCTCAAGGATCCAGCCATCAGTGTCCCTTAGCATGTCAATGGGAAAAAATTCCAAAGGCAGAGAGGAAAAACCAACCCCCAACATTATCCACTCTGAATTTTCCCCCATACCAACATGTTACATCAAATTAAAACATTTAAATTATATACAAACATGCACTTACAGATACAGGCACAATGTCATGGGTAGTTCACCCTAAAACAAGGTCTCCTTGCAGTATGCATTGTGTCTCTCCATTCTTTTGCATCACCCACCAGATGCAACCTGGTCCCTGAGAGAAGACAACCCCATGGATGGGATCGTCTTGAGTTCACCCAAACCGTTTTTCCTAGCATACCTCTCATGTGTACCACTGGAACCTTATCTCCATCTGGTGTTCCCAAGGGTTCGGATTGGGTAGGGCCTGCTTGGTTAGTGGAACCTCGGGTGTTCACTAACCATGTGGCCTTTGGTAAATTAATATCCCAGTTCTTGAAAGTCCCCCCACCCAGTGCCTTCAAGGTGGTTTTAAGCAGGCCATTGCACTGTTCAACTTTCCCAGCTGCTGGTTCATGATAAGGAATGTGGTACAGCCACTCAATGCCATGTTCTCTGGCCCAGGTGTTTATAAGGCTGTTCTTGAAATGAGTCCCGTTGTCTGACTCAGTTCTCTCAGGGGTACCATGCCTCCACAGGACTTCCTTTTCCAGGCCCAAGATGGTGTTCCGAGCAGTGGCGTGAGGCACAGGGTAGGTCTCCAACCATCCAGTGGTGGCTTCCACCATGGTCAGCACATAGCGCTTACCTTGGTGGGTTTGAGGCAGTGTGATGTAGTCAATCTGCCAGGCCTCCCCATACTTCTATTTGGACCATCGCCCCCCATACCAGAGAGGCTTCACCCGCTTGGCTTGCTTGATGGTAGCACAGGTCTCACAGTTATGGATAACCTGAGTGTTGCCCTGATGTTTCTGGCCTTCTGATGTTGACATATTCATGTTATACTTTCTCACACACTCTTTCTGATAAACAGAATTGTTTTGCATTCCTCTTTGGAGGAAGCGAGCATTGAAGGACAGGTGATGAGGCCAGTGGAGTCAGGAGGTCTTATCATCACTGTCCAATCCGTGCTCATTGTTAGATGTCTTTAAATAGACATATCATGTAAATAAAAGTCTCTTTTCCTGTTCATCTAACTTGAAGTCAGGTGCGTGCTTGCTCTCTCTCCTTTCTGTGTGCATCACTACAGACCACATGTGGTGACCGCCGACTGAGAACAAATGGTGGTGAGATCCTCCTCTCTCTCCCTTTTCTTTGGTTTGACTTTTTTTAGCCATGGAGTCTCCTTTGGTTTCCCCAGAGGACGATTGGGTTCTTCGCCTCTGGAGGGACCTCTTGGACAGGTATCAGGCTCCCATCTCTCTGGGGGAGGTAGAGCCATTGTTCCTGTGGGCTCAGAGTGAGGGTTTTCTATCTAAGCCTGGCGATGTGTTCGAGAGAGAGAGGCGTGGTCTCTCTTCGGTGAACATTTGTGGACTACCCTCTCTGCCTATGGACCAGATGGGGTGTTGTTTCTTCTGTAGTGGAAATAAAGTGATAGCTTTCTGGATTATGTTTTTAGCCCCTGCGGATCTGTGGTGGATCTCCATGACGAGACCCCGGTTTCTGCTTTGGAGACAGACAGAGAATCTGTTGAGAGTTTCGAGTTTCTGTCCTAACCTCAGGTTTCCCATTCTCTCTGGGCTGGGAACCTACCTCTCGCCCTTGGCCGGCTGGGGGTGGGCTGAGCCCCGGCGGTGGGGCTGACCCCGCTCCTCTCCAGACCGGGAGAGTGGACAGGGGAAGGGGGGCTGCCGGTGTGTTCCCGGTGCTTGGGGGCTGTGAGGGGTCCCTAGCCCAGCCCCCGCCCTTGCAGGACTCGGACTCGGTCACGATATTGTGTCCGAATTGTGGTGTGTCCACCTGCTACCCCTGGGCACAGCAGGACCAGAACTGCAGGCTTGGAGCGGTTGGGGCAGGGGTGTTGATTGATCTTGGGCCTGTGATAATTGATAAAAGATTCATGTTAATCACAAAAGCATTGGGGTTTGTATAAACCAGAATACTAAGCTCTGAAGTGAAGCATGGACACTAGATAAAGGAAATTATATGATAAAATAATTCTGTTTAAAATCACCTTGTTATGTTATATTATGTTATATTATGTTACATTATATTATGTTATGTTATGTTTTCCAAATAAGTTGTGTCAGCTACCAGCTTACAAAATCAGACTTCCCAAAAAGCCTTTCCTGCCTTTGTCTGATCAATACTGCCTACCTCAAGGACCAGAATCCCAGAACTTGTCTGGTGGTTATCTACAAGGACCAGATGGCTATCTGTGACTGATTATCACCCAAAGGCTTTGTCAATTTGTGTAAGGATGTTTATTCAACCACCACTGCTTATGACAACAAAAATCCAAAAATTATTGATTACAATGAGAAACCACAGTATAAGAAGAGGCTGCAAACCAAGGTTCGGTGGAGCGTGGAATGGGCGGTGACCCCTCACGTTCCCCAGCGCACTGCTTGCTCTTTCTATATGAAATAAAGCAATCTAAATTTTGCTGAATATCGAGACTTTTGTCTCTCATTTATAACAATTTGGTGCCAAAACCCGGGACGTCCTTGGAGCCCTGAGGGGCACTGCGATTTCGGGGAGGCACCCCACTACTGTGGCCCCGGGTCGTCAGTGATTCTCAGGACCCAATGACGTACGGCACCATATAGACTGAGCAAGGAAAAAGCTCCCCAGAAGACTGTGGCAAAATCACCTGTAATTCTCGTGCACGAAGACCCAGACAGTAGTATTGGACTGTAAGTATCTGTCTGGTTTGGTGGGGATGACTGTGTGCTTGCCTGAATGAGACGTGGCCTTTGCTGCGAAGCGAGAGTGGAGTCCTTCTATCCGCGTTTCCAGCATCCCGCGAGGGACATGGCCGGTGACCAGACGAAGCGAGTGAGCACAAAGGAAGAGACTGCTTTTCTTGTCCTAGCCCAGGTAGAGGCTAGGTCCTTCCCATCTTAGCCCAGGCAAAGGCAGGACCCGGGGAGGGGGGAAGGGGGAGGAAAAGAAAAACAGATGGCAACACACCAGTCACGGAGGGAGAAGGGAAAAGCTGCTTTTCCCATCCAAGCCCAGGTAGAGGCAGGTTCCAGTCCATCCTGACCCAAGGAGAGGCAGGGGTTGGGGCAGAACACATTGGGGAGTAGAAATACCTCAAGACAGTCCCTTGAGGTAAAAATGGGACAAAGAGAAAGATTCTGAGTCCCAGGGACCCACGAAGAGGTTCAAGTTCATTTGGTCCACAAGGAGACTGGGAAAATAAAGACAAGACAAGTAGGTTGCCAGAAATACCAACAGACAGCCCTTTGGGAGTAATATTAAGATGTTGGGACACAGGGGCGGTATACAGAGGAAAAAGTAAAGAAAAATTGATTCAATATTGCATGGTGGAATGGACCAAAGAAATGATCCATAAAGATAACCTATACTGGCCCATGTTCGGATCATTTGAGGGTTGGATTTGTCGGGCATTAAACACATATGTGGCTTGTAAACAACCATTTAACAGAGAGGAATGTGATTATGCTGCCTTGTGGGCAAAACAGTCCAAGCCATCCTTCATATATACTTTAAAAGAAAAAGAGGATGAGGATAAAAAAAGGTTACCTGGGAACCCCTTGATAATCTCCCACCTCCGTATAATACAGAAAATACAGGAGACCCCCCCACACGCACCCACTTCTCCTCCTGGTACTCCCATAGCTCTAAGAACTCGCTCCAGTCAAAGAAATTCCAGGAGAGATAGAATAACCAGAGAGGAGGGAGATAATGACACAAAGGCTCGCCTTTACCCCCTGAGGGAAGTTCCATTAGCAGGACAACAGGCTGGCTTAATTGGATTTGTAAATGTTCCCTTGAACACAGGGGAAGTGAGAAACTTTAAAAAAGATATGGGAAAACTATTAGAAGATCCTGTAGGGGTATCAGAGAGACTAGATCAATTCCTTGGACCAAGTATGTATACTTGGATGGAATTACAATCTATATTAAGTATCCTATTCACCACGGAAGAACGGGAAATGATCAGACAAGCTGGAATGAGGGTATGGGACCAGGAGCATCAGATTGGACCTAGGGGAAACTAGAAATGGCCATTAAATAATCCTAACTGGGATAATCAGAATGATGTCCATCGCCAGAATATGATGGACTTAAGATGGATACTGGTTAAAGGTATCCGAGAATCAGTTCCTAAAGGACAAAATATTAATAAAGACTTTAGTGAACAACAAAAAAGGGACGAACTGGTTAGAGCGACTGAGGAAAGATCTCCAAATATACTTCGGGATAGACCCAGACACACAAGTGGGTCAGGCACTCCTCAAAACCCAATTTGTTGCTCGATCATGGGGAGATATTAGAAAGAAATTAGAAAAGTTAGATGATTGGCAAGATCGAGGGTTACAAGAATTGCTAAGAGAAGCACAAAAAGTTTATGTAAGGAGGGATGAAGAGAAGCAGAAAGGAAAAACTAAAATCTTTATAGCTGCAGTTCGTGAAACACAGAAAGAAACCCAGCAGAAAGGGGGAGGGAAACCACGAAAACCCCCACCGAAACAAGGAAATGAAGAAGGAAATAATTCACCAAGGCGAACCTGCTTTTCCTGTAACAAGAAAGGTCATATAAAGAAAAATTGTAAAGAATGGATACGGGATGAAAAAATGTTCCAGGAAGATGAATAGGGGTGTCAGGGGCTGTATGTATTAGGGACCATACCATCTAAAGAGCCCTTGATAAAATTAAGAATCCGTCCCCAGAGAGAGGAGGTGGAATTTTTAGTAGATACAGGAGCCAAAAAATCCACAATTAAACACCTACCAAAAGGGTGTAAACCTAGTAGAGAAACGGCACTCGTGGTTGGACCATTTCGGGTGCCTATTATTAAAAATGTGCAAATTGAGACCCAAAACAAAATTGCATTAAAAGATCTGCTGTTACTGCCAGAGGCAGAAAATAATTTATTGGGGAGGGATTTAATAATAGCATTGGATTTGAAAATTGAAGTATCCCAAGGGCAGCTTAAAATTTTTGCTTTAACCCAAAAGGACGAAGAGCAAATATGTCCTGAGGTGTGCTACACCCCTGGAGAAATAGGGAAGTTAAAAATGAAACCCATCAAAGTGAAAATCACTGATCCCGATTTGCCTATCCGAGTTCGTCAATATCCAATATCACTGGAAGGGAGACAGGGCCTTAAGCCTGTCATAGAAAACCTTTTGCAACAAGGGGCTTTAAAACCATGTATGTCCCCACATAATACTCCTATTCTGCCTGTCAAAAAGACAGACGGGAATTACAGCTTGGTACAGGATTTGAGAGCTATAAATCAGCAAACTGTTACCAAATTTCCTGTAGTAGCAAACCCTTACACACTCTTAAGCCAGTTGTCGCCTGACTACACTTGGTATAGTGTAATAGATCTAAAAGATGCCTTCTGGGCATGCCCATTAGAGGAAAGTAGTAGAGATTACTTTGCCTTTGAATGGGAACATCCTGCTGAGGGCAGGAAACAACAACTGCATTGGACAGTATTGCCTCAGGGCTTTACAGAATCCCCTAATCTCTTTGGACAAGCCCTAGAAGAATTAATGCAGTCTTTTGAGTCACCAGAAGGGGTGAAATTGTTACAATATGTAGATGATCTAGTAATAGCAGGAAAATCTACTAGAAATGGGACTATAAAACTTTTAAACTTTTTGGGACAACAGGGATTGAAGGTATCCAAAGCCAAATTACAGTTCACAGAACCAAAAGTAAAATATTTAGGACATGGGCTGAGTAAAGGGAAAAAGAAATTGGATCCTAATAGAATCTCTGGAATATTAAGTCTGGGACCTCCAAAAACCAAAAAAGAAGTGAGGAAAATTTTGGGATTGCTGGGATATTGTCGTCAATGGATAGAGGGATTTAGTGAGAAAGTAAAATTTCTGTATGAAAAACTTACCACTAATGGCCTAAAATGGACAGAGGAAGATGATAAAAGTTTTGAAAAGGTCAAACATGCTTTAATTCAAGCCCCTGTACTCAGTCTCCCAGATTTGGAGAGACCATTTCAGTTATTTGTAAATACCCCTGATCAAACAGCATATGGGGTACTCACCCAGGAATGGGCAGGCAGTCGAAAGCCAGTGGGATTTTATTCTAAACTGCTCGACCCTGTCAGTCGGGGTTGGCCCACATGCCTCCAGGCCCTAGTGGCCACAGCACTTTTAATTGAAGAAGTCCGAAAAATTACCTTTGGGGCACCCCTAGTGGTCCACACCCTTCATAATCTAAGGGGAATTCTGAATCAAAAAGCTGAAAAATGGTTAACCAATGCCCGAATATTAAAATATGAAGCTATTCTAATCACTTCCCCAGATTTGGAGCTAAAAGCAACAACTGCTCAAAGTCCTGCACAATTCCTATATGGGGAACCGGGATAAAATTTAGAACATGATTGTGTGGACCTTATAGAATTACAAACAAAAATTAGACGTGACTTGGGAGAAGTTGAATTTAAGGATGGAGTAAAATTATTTATAGATGGATCTTCTCGAGTGGTGGAAGGAAAACGAAAATCGGGATATGCCATAGTAGGAGGAGAAGAATTGAAATTAATAGAATCCGGACCCTTAAATGCAGCATGGTCCGCTCAGGCTTGTGAACTATTTGCTCTTTATAGGGCATTATCGTATTTAGAAGGTAAAAAAGGGACGATATATAAGGATTCTAAGTATGCCTATGGCATAGTCCACACATTTGGTAAAATTTGGGAAGAAAGGGGGTTAATTAACACTCAAGGAAGGGGGTTGATACATGAAGAATTATTTGTTAGAATACTAGAGGCTCTCAGGGGCCCCACTGAAATTGCTGTGGTCCATATAAGAGGGCACCAAAAAGGAACAAGCTACCATACAAGAGGGAATAATCTGGCTGACAAAGAAGCAAAAAAAAGCATCATTTGAGCAAAAACCAGTTTCTGTATTAAGTACTACAGTTAGAGATCTCAGCCCCAACCAGGAATTACAGAAGCTATTTACTCCTCAGGAAAAAGAAGCGATAAAAAAATTAAAGGCAGAACAGCATGAGAATAAATGGGTTTTACCAGATGGCAGGGAAATTTTACCTAAGACCCAGGCCAGCCAAATTATTGAACAATTACACCAACAAACACATTGGGGAACCAGAGTGCTAGCAGACCAATTTTTAAAATTTTTTGGCGGCATCGGCATTTTTGATATTGCAAAGCAGAGCGTACAGGGTTGTTTAACTTGTCAGAAAATTAATAAAAAAGGTATGAGACAAGGTCCATCAGGAGGACAGAAAACTGCTTACAGACCCTTTGAAAGAATGCAAATCGATTTTACAGAATTACCAAAAATAGGAAGGTGGAAATACTTACTAGTGATAGTAGACCAATTAACCCACTGGGTAGAGGCATACCCTGCAGCTAGGGCCACATCACAAGTGGTAGCCAAAATATTGTTGGAACACATAATACCAAGGTATGGCCCGGTTCGAGCAATAGACTCAGACGAGGGGACGCACTTTACATCAAAGGTGCTTAAGTTACTGATCCCGGCACCGGGCATCAGCTGGGAGTATCATACACCTTGGCACCCTCAGAGTTCTGGGAGTGTTGAAAGGATGAATCAAACATTAAAACAACAGCTGTAAAAATTAATGATTGAAACTAAAATGCCATGAACAAAGTGCCTCCTACTAGCCCTGTCTAATATACAAATGATACCAAATTCAAAAACAGGGATTTCACCATATGAAATGCTGTATGGTATGCCATACCCTAAAGGAGTACACCTTGATCCAACCTTAGTTCAGGACCCTTCTCTTCAGAATTACATAATAACAATCAGCAAAATCTTGGAAGAATTAAGAGAGAAGGGGATTGTAGCTCAAACTGTCCCTCTAGGATTTGCCATACATAAGATTAAGCCAGGACAACGTGTTAATTAAATTATGGAAAGAAGAAAATCTGGATCCAAAATGGGAAGGACCGTATTTAGTTCTGTTGACAACTGAAACAGCTGTGAGGACAGCTTAAAAGGGATGGACACGTGAGTAGAGTCAAGGGTCCTGTAACCTCTCCTACTGCAGGTTGGACAGTGACATCCGAGCCTGGAGACCTCAAAGTGCGAATTCGGAAGACTTGATGTCGATATCGGATCAATTCGTCTCGAAGGTCTCCTAATCAGGACTGAAAGTCACCTGTCCCAAACCCGGGTGTAGTCCGTTCATCAAGAAAAGGTGTCCATATTGTACTGAGTTGTTGTGGTGTTATTCCTAGGGTGGGTATCCCCCATTCACATTATGTGTCCAGTGTAGAAGAAATGAGTGTAAGGAAACTATTAAGGTACTTAATACCCTGTCAGCACAAGGAGAAATCGAAATTGATGATCATAACTGGTGGGAGTTATTTGAGAATGGAATGAGGAAAAAGAAGAAAGCCAGAGCAGAGGTATTGGCAAGAGAGTGCCAGAAAGGGTTGCGTATACCATGCTGTTAATGCTATACCTCGTACTGGAATGTTAAAGCTAAAAGTTGGGACAAAATTAGGAAACACTACCAAAGGAGAAAGACAAAGTGGGAGACCCCAGGACATATTCCCTGCTGCCGAGAAGATTAAACAAACCTCGGCTACTGGCAGCAACTCCATAGGCCTTGAGGGAGGCAGAGGGATGAAAATGGTCATGGGAGTCATCCTATTGCTAATGATGATAAAAGGAAATAGTGCTGATGCTTGTTCCAAGTGTTACCAGACAATTAGGTACGGCGGACGCACGGTATCCACCCTTGCCTTCCATACACATATCAATTCGGCCTGCTATAATAAACACAACTTAGAAACTTGCACTATTATGGGAAGAAGTTACTGGGTAGCCACCAATTTGGGAAAAGGAGGGTGGGCTCCATCAGTATACCAAAGTTTTCCAGTAGGAGAGACATACCTCTGCTTCACAAAAGAAGGTATGTGGGGATATTCAGATCAGGGAGGAGTGCAAGATCACTACAAGGAGGAAATGATAAAAAATATAACTAAAGTGTTCAAAGGAACAAGGACAAACCATGGGGGAAGTTGTAACTTGTATGAGAAAATAAAACAACAACTCAGCGAACAGGACTTACC
Source organism: Sturnus vulgaris (assembly GCF_052056855.1). Taxonomy (NCBI): domain Eukaryota; kingdom Metazoa; phylum Chordata; class Aves; order Passeriformes; family Sturnidae; genus Sturnus; species Sturnus vulgaris. The sequence goes on along the minus strand of NC_142282.1, from coordinate 39,672,812 downwards.
CACCTTGGGAAAAAATTTATTTGTAGAATTAATGAAAGAAATCACTACTGAACTGAACTTAACTCACTGTTGGATCTGTGGAGGAATGCAAATGACTGAACAATGGCCATGGAGGGGGGAGGGATTGGGCCCAGAGCAGTTGTTACAGTGGAATCAAACAAAAATATCGAGGGGAATCAGTAGACCTAAAGGGTGGGTTCTAAGTCATGAGGTAATAGGAGAGGTATGTATAACACGTCAGGGAACTAACTTTACCCAATATGTGGGACACACCCCCTGTAAGACTATCCTGATTACAAATGCAAGCAATCAGTCTTGGTGGCCCAAAGCTCCAGAAGGATATTGGGGAAAGTTAAGTAAAGGTAATTGTATAAAGAACAATTTTACAGGACTATGCTGGTATAATAAAAATAGAGCCAACCCATATGAAGAAGTAAAAAGTGTAAGGACCTATTGGCAACAACCTGAATCAGTTAAACTAAGCTGGAAAGCCCCAGATGGAATATTTTGGATCTGTGGGAAAAGAGCTTATAATACCCTACCAAAAAGATGGAGAGGGACGTGTACTCTAGGGATTATCCAGCCTGCGCTTTTTACATTACCAAAGGAAAAGGGTAATAGAGTGTTAGGAGTTCCCTTGTATGAAACTTTGTATCGAAATAAAAGGAGCCCAGTCATAGGGGGAACACAAATCTGGAAGGATGATGAATGGCCCCCAGAACGAATTATCGAATATTATGGACCAGCTACCTGGGCTCAAGATGGGAGCTGGGGCTATCGCACTCCAATTTATATGTTAAATAGAATTATCAGTGTCAGGAAAATTAATCCACAAACACCAGAGGTTTATGTCCAAAAAGGAGACAGAGGAGTCCTTTTTGCTTTATTCGAATAAAGGGAGAGGCCATGGGACATTCCCCTGGGATCTCTCAAATTTTCGGAGGACGCAGCCTCCTTTTTATCCTATTTTCCCGGCCGCATTTCCCTCTCTCTTTCCCCATTGGCTTAGGTACTTGAGAGGCACAGACTTCCCGGAACGCCTGATACCTGAAATTCCCCTCTAATGTATAACCCTCCCTTTTAATTTTTAATTCTTATAGAATTCATAGTTTTCCCCCCGTTTCTTCTTTCATCTTTCGATATCTAATTTCATTTATCAGCAGCCCTACACTTTGTTTGTAAAGGCAAATATCTCTTTCCATTCATCAATCAGTGGAATCCATCCCATTGTTTCTTTTATCTCTCAGTGCTAGCCTTATCTATAGGCTGATCCACAACTCATTTGTAAAGACAAATTTAACATTCCTCTCAATCCCTCCTCTTTTATTTGTTTAATAATTGTCTTTACAAACTTTAGCTATCATTGACTTAATTTCTTGTTTCTGAGTTCTTTTTGGTTTTGTAATTATTTGGAGTGACATAACGATCTCTGGATCAGTAGGCGTGGCTATTACCTGCATCCCTTTGATCACATGTTGAATAAGTTGTACTAAGCAAGGGATCATGCATGGTAAAAATATTAGAGTTGCTACAGCACATAAGAGGAAAAAAAGTAGTTGTTTAACCCATAGTTCACCAGGTAGCCAAGAAAACATGTCCCATTCCCATAAAGGTTTTTGCTACTTTTTCTCCTAAGGTCAAAACAATTATTTTCCCATTTTTGGCTCCAACCTAACTGATAATATAAAGGTAACATTATTAAGAGAAACATTCTGATTGTGTAATCTAATTTCCTAACTTAATTTTTACTTTCACGTTGTTTTTCACACCACTTGTGGCGAGTGAAGGCACAGAAACAGCTTAACATAAAGAAAACAATGACAGCAAGGGTTGGTCCCCAGTGACTGGAGATCTGAGAGGAGGGATGCCCACACAGACTATTTCAGCAGGCAGTCTGTGGGTGGGCACACGAGGCTTCCCCCGATGTCGACGCACTGGCTGCTGCTCCAGTCCACTCCTGACGAGTGTCAGTCGCGGCTTCCCGTCCTTCTCCTCCAGTTGAGATGTCTAAATCTCTGGGGCTGCAGAGACCTTGACCCGAGTGTGATGGGTCCAGCCGTGTTCAGCTGTCTTGACGGCTATTCCTGTGGTCAGTAACACCTGGAAAGGTCCACGCCACTTCGCCACCAGTGGTGCTTCTTCCCACTCCTTAACTAGGACCCAGTCTCCCGGTTGGATGTTGTGAACAGCAAAGTCCAAAGGCAGGGTCTGTGCCAGCTGAGCTTCCTGTCGAAGAGATTTCACAAGAGACACTATCCGAGCCACATATTGTTTTAAATACACATCACTTATCTTTATCCCCCCACTCGGCTGAGAATTACAAGGGTAAGGAATTCCAAAGATCAATTCAAAGGGAGATAACTTAATATCTCCCCTGGGTCTGGCTCTTATCCTTGCTAAAGCCGGGGGCAGGAGCCATACCTACGGCATCTTAGTTTCTATTACCAGCTTCAGGAGATGTTTCTTTATTTCTCCATTCATCCTCTCAACCTGGCCCGAACTTTGTGGGTGCCAGGGGGTATGGAGGTTCCACCGTATTCCTAAAGCAGTCATAACTCCTTGAAGAATTTTTCCTGTAAAATGAGTTTCCTTATCTGAATCTATCACTTCCACCATCTCTTATCTTGGAATTTTTTTGTTCCAAAAATATTTTAACAACTGATCCTGTAGTTGCTGACACAGTTGGAAATGCTTCTGGCTACCCGGTTAATTGACATACTATTACCAGAAGATATTTAAATCTTGCCACTCGAGGCATTTCAGTAAAATCCACCCGGCATCTCTGGAAGGGACGTACTGCCCAACGCCTCCCTCCCCTGGCCAGTTTCTTTGTAACTTTGTTGTTGGTTTTAGCACAAGTCAAACAGCCTTCAGTGGCTCGCTTTGCCAGGCTAAAGAGACCAACAGCAGTGTTCATTTTGAGGAAGGCTTCTGCCAGTCCTCGGGAGCCCCAATGACTCCCTTCATTAAGTTCTTTTAACAATTGTAAGGCTAGAGTTTTTGGTATCCACTGCTTACCATCCCTTGTAAACCAATTATTTTCTCTTTTCTCTGCCCCACTTTTTTTAATTATTTCAAGTTCCTCTGGTGGAAAAGAGAGTTTCTCTGGCAGCGGTGCAGTTACTGGGAGCAAAGGCAGGATCTTAGAGACTTCTGGCAACAATGCAGCTTTGAGAGCTTCTTCATCAGCCAGTCGGTTTCCTATTGCCTCCTCCGACCATCCTGCCTGATGCCCCTTAATGTGGATTATCGCCACCTTTTTTTTGGTAAATTCACTGCCTCCAATAGGCGAGAGATTAAGTTCTCGTGAGCTAATGTCTTTCCTTTGCAGCTTAATAAACCTCTTTCTTCCCATAGTTTTCTAAATGCATGTATTACCCCATATGCATATTTAGAATCAGTAAATATATTTACTGTCTTGTCCTGGTATAATTCACAGGCTCTCACAAGCGCGTACAGCTCTGCTGTCTGAGCTGATCAGGTGTGTGGTAACCTCCCCCCTTCCCTTAATTGCTTTCCATTCACGATAGAGTATCCTGTAAATCGTTTCCCTTCTACCACCTTGGAGGACCCATCAATGAACACATTCTCTCCCTCAGGCCAGGGAATATCCCGTAGATCTTCCCTAGCCCGTGTCTGGAGGTCTATAACCTGGATACAATCATGGATTTCTTTCTGGCCCCCCTTTTCTCTAGGGCTATTTAAATAAGAGGCTGGATTAAAAATTTCCCCACCTTTAAATTCTAAATCCTCCTGTTCCATTACTGTAATAATCGAGCACTCGTCATCCACTTAGAGGCTCTTTCAGTTAGCAAAGCTTTAATCTGATGTGGGACTTTAACAATGAGATACCTTCCCCTTGTCAGCTTTCGGGCCTCAGCCACCATCAGAGCTGTGGCTGCAAAGTACTGCAGACAATGGGGCCAGCCTCTGGCACCGGGTCTAACAACTTAGAAAAACAGGCAACAGGCCTCCGTGTTCCCCTATGCTCTTGCACCAAAATTCCTTTAGCATGACCCTGTTTGACATCCACATATAGCTGAAATTCTTTTTCTGCGTCTGGAAGAGCCAAGACTGGGGCCTTAACCAATTTGTCTTTTAATTTCTTAAAGCTTTTTTTCTCCTTCTGGTGTTCATACCACAACATTAGGACTGTTTTGAGTTAAAAAGTTATATAAAGGTCTGGCCACCACAGAAAAATCCTCGATCCATGCTCTACAGTACCCCACCAACCCTAAAAACTGCCGTAACTCCTTTTTAGTCTGGGGTAATGGTACCTGTAAAATCCCTTGTATCCTTTCTGGATTAATACACCGTAACCCTTCGGACAGAATGTGTCCCAAATATTTGACCTTCTTTTCTACCAACTGTGCTTTCTTTTTGGATACTCTAAGTCCCTTTTTTGCAAGAAAATTAAGCAGCTTTACAGTAGCCTCTTCAACCACCTTTTCCTGTTCCCCTGATAAGAGCAAATCATCTACATACTGCAACAACTTGACTCCTAAGGGTGGAGTAAACTCTCTTAATATTTTTTGCAAAGCTTGCCCAAACAGAACTGGTGACTCTGTATATCCTTGAGGGAGTACTGTCCATGTCAATTGTTGTTTTATCATTTTCCCTCCTTCCTCCTGTTCCCACTCAAAAGCAAAATACTGTTTACTATCTTCTGTGATTGGACACCCCCAGAAAGCATCCTTCAAATCCAGTACAGAATAATACTGATGTGAAGAAGGGATTTGATTTAGGATTGTGTATGGATCTGGAACTGTGGGATGCCTTGGTTTGACAATCTCGTTTATTATTTTTAAATCCTGCACCATTCTGTAGGTTCCATCCGGTTTCTTAACCGGCAGGATAGGAGTGTTATAGGGAGACATACACGGCTCTAAAAGACCTGCTTTTAGCAGGGACTCAATAACAGGCTGTAACCCCTTCTTTCCCTCCCTTGAAAGAGGGTATTGCTTTTTAGACACCACTTGTCCTGGTTGCTTCAAATTGGAGAGGCTCTATGTCCAGTTTCCCATATTTCCCTGGAGCTGCCCATACTTCTGGATTTATTTTAGCATAAGCCTTTTCAGACATTTTACACAAAGATATCACAGTTTCGGACTCCGTGTCACTTCGTACAATACTAATTTGCATTCCCATTCTAGCCATCAAATCTCTTCCCAGTAAATTACAATTACAATTAGGAACAAACAAGAATTCATGCAGTTCAAATCTGTCCCCCACATCTATTAACAGCGGTTGAATAAAATGCACTCGCTCATCCTTCCCGCTTACTCCTTGAATAACTAAGGATCTTTTTGACAATTTCCCCCCCTTAGGTATAAAATTTAAGGTGGACCGAGAGGCCCCCGTGTCTACCAAAAAACACACCTCCTCTCGATCCGGACCCACCTTAAAAGTTATCAAGGGCTCCTGAGTGGTGGGTCCTTGGTATAATAGGAGCCCCTGACACCCCTAACAATCCATTTCTATTATTCTCTGGACTTCCTCCTCCTGAGGGTCCAGTTGTTTTTGCGGACACTCGTTTTTCCAATGCCCTTCTGCCCTGCAGACAGCACACTGGTTCTTCCCCAGCCGCTGTTTGGGTCGGCTGTCCCCTGCCGAGGAGGGAATCCCTCTGCCACTTCCTTGTGGCCGACCCCGTCCCTTCTGTCCCTGGGGACCCCTTGGACCCTGCGGTTTATTCCTCTGGGGCTGCAAAAACTCTGCCATCATCTTTGCTTTAGCTTCTGCCTTTTCCTCATCCCTTCTTACACATATCTGCTGCGGTTTTCTAACCAATTCCTTTAGAGGCTTATTTTGCCACTTTTTATCTTTTTGTACCCCTTCCGTATATCAGGCCAGGCTTTAGTAACAAATTGTACTTTAAGCAATGTGTTGAAGGCTGGCCCTTCAGGATCCATCCCCCCGTGCTTCCTCAAGGCATCCCTAATCCTCTCCAACCAATGAGGGGTTTCCTGTTTCTCCTGTTCTAACGACATAGCCTTAGCTATGTTGTTAGTTCTGGGAGCCGCAGACTTGATTGCCCTGATTAAATAAGCACGGCAATCACGGTGAGCCAGACTGGCCTGGTTATTTGGGTCCCACTGGGGGTCTGCCTGGGGGATGGCATCACCCACCGTAGGTGCATTGGGTCCAGCCCCCCCTGCTGCTTGTGGATGTTCATCCTCCCACAGCTGCCGAGCTTTCAGCAAAATCATTCGTTTCTCTGATGACTCAAACAAAATTCCCAAAAGAAAATCCCAATCCTTCCATGTATAATCCGCATTTCCCAAATATTCCTCTTATCTTTTCCCCCACCCCTATGGGATCATCCAAATATGGGGGTAATTCTTTTTTTCAACCCTCTTATATCCTGGGTAGTGAGTGGTACAATTACAAACCCAAATCCTCCCCCTTGACCCCCCCAAAGGAACTTGACAGAGTGGCATCTGGTGTACCCCTGTCTCTTGGGGGGCTTCTGATGCCCTAAACTGAGTTCCTCTTCTAGTTCTGGGGGGTGATACAACATGCTGCTCCCCTCCCCCTACACCATTATCCTTTTCAGGTGGGGCTGTAGGAATAACATTTCCCTGATCCCCTTGCTCTGAAAGTTGAGGATACAGACGACCTGCAGCTGGCTCTGGGTCAGCTAGCAACACTGGAGGACAAGACGGGGGAAGGTGCTGAAAAACATTCCAATCCTCACCACTTTCCTCTAAATACCTTCACAAAATTCGACACAAATGAATTTTATCTGTTCCATAAGTAGCCATATAAGTCCCCTTGCCAACTTATACTCTGGCCACACAAAATAACAATATTTTACCATAATTTCCATAGTTACTTCTGGGTGAATATACAATCTTTCCCAAGACCTTAGCATTCACCCCAAGGGACTCTCCGGGGGTATTATGGGATCGTCATCCCATTTGCCGGGGCCCCTTCGCGGCTTTACCTTTCCAACCCTCTCTGGGTGCCCCGTTTTACCTGTGCTACCCTCCATGGGTGCCCTCCCAGGTTTACCTGTGCTACCCTCCATGGGTGCCCTCCCAGGTTTGCTCCCCGAAGATCCCATTTTACTCACCGGTGAGATTTTCAGTAGTCCTTCCCTGCGGACTCTTCACGGACCCCCCTGGTCCGCCACTCGTCTGTCTCCTGGACAGTCTCGGGAACCCAATCAATCGCCCGGTGCCGGCCGGCACCAAGGGGAGCTGATCACCGAAACTGGGTGAGGCGCGCCTTCAGCTCCGCTCGCCGCCCGCCGCCCCGGACGGTGGAAAGATCCCGGACGAGCCCCCAAATTGTCAGGAAAATTAATCCACAAACACCAGAGGTTTATGTCCAAAAAGGAGACAGAGGAGTCCTTTTTGCTTTATTCGAATAAAGGGAGAGGCCATGGGACATTCCCCTGGGATCTCTCAAATTTTCGGAGGACGCAGCCTCCTTTTTATCCTATTTTCCCGGCCGCATTTCCCTCTCTCTTTCCCCATTGGCTTAGGTACTTGAGAGGCACAGACTTCCCGGAACGCCTGATACCTGAAATTCCCCTCTAATGTATAACCCTCCCTTTTAATTTTTAATTCTTATAGAATTCATAGTTTTCCCCCCGTTTCTTCTTTCATCTTTCGATATCTAATTTCATTTATCAGCAGCCCTACACTTTGTTTGTAAAGGCAAATATCTCTTTCCATTCATCAATCAGTGGAATCCATCCCATTGTTTCTTTTATCTCTCAGTGCTAGCCTTATCTATAGGCTGATCCACAACTCATTTGTAAAGACAAATTTAACATTCCTCTCATCAGGCTACAAGCCATAGTAGAAATTACTTCCAACCGGACAGCCTGAGCAATGGAATTGATAGCTAAACAACTTACCCAAACTAGAGCAGCAGTATATCAAAACTGACTGGCTCTAGACTATCTGTTAGCTGAAGAAGGGGGAGTGTGTGGGAAGTTTAATAATTCTGAATGCTGCTTAGAAATTGATGATAATGGTGAATTACTAAAATGGCAGAAGAAATAAAACTAATTGCCCATGTACTTGTACAAACCTGGAACTCTATGCTTAATGATAATTGGTAGAATAACCTGTTGGAGGGAGCTTGGTGGAAGAAATTAGGGTTTATGTTAACATGTGTATTATTAGGACTACTGTTCATCCCTTGTCTTGTTCCATGCTTCATTCGACTAATCCAGTTGGTGGTTCAAGGAATGCAAGTTGCTACAATACTAATAGACCCTGAGAAGGCAACAAAATTAATGGCAGTAGATGAATTAAATCTAGTACAAGAGGTACTGACAAAATTTGAAGCCAGAACACGAATCAATGGGATAAAAAAAGAGAAGTGGGGAAATTGTGACCATTGATAAAAGATTCATGTTAATCACAAAAGCATTGGGGTTTGTATAAACCAAAATACTAAGCTCTGAAGTGAAGCATGGACACTAGATAAAGGAAATTATATGTTAAAATAATTCTGTTTAAAATCACCTTGTTATGTTATATTATGTTATGTTTTCCAAATAAGTTGTGTCGGCTACCAGCTTGCAAAATCAAACTTCCCTAAAAGCCCTTCCTGCCTTTGTCTGATCAATACTGCCTATCTCAAGAACCAGACTCCCAGAACTTCTCTGGTGTTTATCTACAAGGACCAGATGGCTATCTGTGACTGATTATCACCCAAAGGCTTTGTCAATTTGTGTAAGGATGTTTATTCAACCACCACTGCTTATGACAACAAAAATCCAAAAATTATTGATTACAATGAGAAACCACAGTATAAGAAGAGACTGCAAACCAAGGTTCGGTGGAGCATGGAGTGGGCGGTGACCCCTCACGTTCCCCAGCGCGCTGCTTGCTCTTTCTTTATGAAATAAAGCCATCTAAATTTTGCTGAATATCGAGACTTTTGTCTCTCATTTATAACAGGCCGGACCCCGCCCCGAAGGAGGGGAGGGTGGCTTCGCCCCGCCCGGAAGGGGTGATGCGCCCGGTGAGGCAGTTGGCCACAGGGAGTATCCTTCTAGGGGCGTTCCCGGATCCCCCCCCGCTCCCCGCCGCCTCCACCTGAGATAGGGGGGGCTGCCACAAACTGCTGGGACGCGGCCCCGGCTGCGGGCGGCCTTGCGCACCCCCCACAGCTGCCTGGGGGGTGCCCGGCGCCCGGGAAGCCTGAGACTCCGGCGCGGACTGGGGGCGTGGCTCCCCGGTTCGCAGTCTTGCCTGCGCCCTACCCTTCCCCCGCCCCGGATGGGAGTGGCCCCCCACAGCCGCCGCCGGTGTCTGGGGTACTCCCTCCATCGGGGCCGAACCCTGAGACTGGGGTGTGGGGCGGGGACGGGGCCCCGCGTGCGCAGGTCTCTTCAGCGTCCGGCTCCGCCCCTGCTGAACAGGGGAATGACCCTGGGTTGGCTGCGCCCCAGCCCGGGCTGGGCTCGGACGCCCTCCCGGCGGATGCGGGCTCTGCGGGGATTGGAGCGGTCACGGAGGCTGCCGGGTGGGCTGCGCCGTTTGTGCCTCCTGCAAATGCTGATGATGGTTCTTCTAGCCTCGGCGTGGACAGTGATTTAGCAGACGGGAGACCGGTGATCCCCCAAATTCGTGGCCGGGGGATTTTGAGGGCCCTCTTCTGTAAACTTATGGACATTGCCTCCCTGTCATGTGACCGTCAGACCGAATGACCAGGGACGTTTCTGGCAGGAAGTTCAGGCAAAGGTCGAAGAAATGGTAGGTAGTGCCTTAGCGCGTCAAACCTTGGATAGCGGGGGCGATTCTTCTGGCCCCGCTGACTTTTCAGGCTTTCCCTGTTCTTATGGAGGCTACATAGACCACCTATCGGCAGATGGTGTGGAAAGCTATGATGGAACTCCTTGATAAGGTTTGAAAACAAGGTCTGGGGTCTGCAGAAATTATGCAGCTGCTTCGTATGTTTGATGATGGTTCCACACGACATTAGGAGTTTGGCTCGAACTCTCTTTCAGCCTGTGGAATATGACATTTTTGTGTCAAAGTGGTCTCAGCTAGCAGCCAGAGCTATTGCACAGAATGCTGCGCTGGGGGCACAGGACCTCAGGCGCAGGGTTGGCACTGACGTCTTTTTACGCATGGGTAATTATGCTGACCCACATAGGCAGATTGGTTACTCGCCTGTTGTACTTGAACAGTGCCAAAAGGTTGGTGTGGCAGCCTTGGTCCAGACCATAGAAATGGTTGTTCCAAAGGAGTCGTTTGTGACTGTGGTACAGGGGCCTAATGAGTCTTTCATATCATTTGCAAGCAGGCTGACTGCTGCAGTCGAAAGACAGGTGACAGATGCTGAGGCAAGGAAGCTTTTGCTTAAACACCTTGCAAAGAGTAATTGTAATGCTGATTGTAGGAAAGTCATCGAGGCCCTTCCTGGTTATCCTTCCGTCCCGCAGATGGTGGAAGCCTCTGCAAGGATAGGCACCTCGGGTCGTGGGTTCCCGCTGGTGGCCACTGCAGCCCAGGCCATATGGGCGTCACAACAGACCACACCTGAGAAATACTGTCCATGGTTAAATCCACCCCTCGGTCTCATGCCCAATTATAGAACAGCCTTATAAACACCTGGGCTAGGGAACACGGCATTGAGTGGGTGTACCATATCCCCTACCATGCACCAGCTGCAGGGAAAGTTGAACCATTCAATGTCCTGCTTAAAACCACCTTGAAGGCACTGAGTGGGGGGACTTTCAAGAACTGGGAGATTAATCTACCAAAGGTCACATGGTTAATGAACACCCGAGGTTCCACTAACCGAGCAGGCCCTGCCCAATCTGAGGCCTTGGGAACACCAGATGGAGATAAGGTTCCAGTGGTACACGTGAGAGGTATACTAGGAAAAACTGTTTGGGTGAATCCTGCCTCCAGCAAAGACAATCCCATCCGGGCAGTTATATTCCCTCAGGGACCAGGTTGCAACTGATGGGTTGTTGGGGATTGAATTTTTCCCTTTTCTTTCTGTGGAATTTTTCCCATTGTTATGCTAAGTATTTGAGGCTACACCCAGTAGCTCAGATAGTTAACAGTTTCTCTCGAAGGGGGGAGGAGAGGGGGAACACTGGAAAAGAAGAGGTGGGGTAGGGGCCTGTTCTCTTGCTCTTTCGCTTGTCTGACTCAGAGAAGGACGGTTGCTAGAAACTCCACTTTGCCATCCCTACGTGGGGGAGCTGCCTTACCTGGCTGTGGAGTCCCATAACCTCCCTGCTCGGATGCTCTCTCTCTCCTGCATCTCCTGTTCACTTCAGCACATCCTTTTGGAGCATTTGGATCTTTGAGCAGCGTCTCCCCTCTGCTCTTCCCATCTGGGACACAGACGCCATTCACCGCAGCATCCCTCCAGCCACGTGGGATCACCGCATCTCCCCTGCTCACGGAGAACTGGCAGACAGTGCCAGAACGGTAACTGCACCACAGAGGAAAGGTGTCCACAACCAAGAGAACTGTTTACTGGGTTTTCTGCTCTGTTATTGTTTATCTCGCAGTTATTGTTATTGTGTTTTGTTTCCTTTGTTATATATATATATATATCAGTAAAGAACTGTTATTCCTACCCCCATATCTTCGCCTGAGAGCCCTTTAATTTCAAAATCATAGTAAAGTGAAGGGAGGGAGGGGAGTGGGTTATACTCTCCTTTTCAAAAAAAGAGGCCCATCTCTTTTAGCAAATACCTGTCTTTCAAACCAAGACAGATTTTGGAGTCTGAAGGCATTGAGAGAGGAGTGAAAAAAGGAATAACAGTTCTTGAGTTACCTAAGTTTGTGTTAGGTAGAACTATGTTGTCCAGCTTACCCTGGTTTGGCCTCCATGTGGTCACTGCTATATCTCTCCCATTTGCAAGCCCTTTTTTGAATATGAGTCTCATAACCAAGGTTACTGTGGCTATCATCCAGTTCATTTTGTGAGTTGATCAGTTGAGGAATTCATAGATTTTAAAATTTTCTCTGGAGACAGCCACATGGATTCGGAGCTATCGCACTCTGTGTGTTTTTGGGGTTACATCAATAATGGTACTTACTGTGAGGAAGTGACAGCAGGTGAAATTTTCTCCCAACCCATTACACGGTTTTTGAAGTCCACCCTACTAGTCTTCAAGGGGTTCAAATCCTCTCTAAATCCTAATGACATTATACTGTGGCTGGTGTTGCTGATATCCCTGTTAAATCTGTTCTATCTAACATTAAGAGATAAGGGGAGATTGACTTGGATAACAACCCTGATACCTACCCCAGGAAACAGTGATGTTACCCCAGAGCCTGACCCTGCCCCAGAGCCTGACCCTGCCCCACAGTGCACCTCAGAAAGGAACCACCCAGAGTGGGTGGGGGTTCTAGTGAAGAAGATACGTGAGATGAGCCAGATGATGAAGGAGTACCTTTCCCCAGCTGGTGAGAAACCCTCCCCCTGGGAGGGGGTCCTAGGTTTGTCAGATTCCACATCTGCCCTGTGCACCTAACCTTTTCAGGGTCATTGTCATGCTGTCTATCCCTCCCAAAGAGCACCTCCAGTACTGCCACTTCTCTCAGCTGTTGGATCCCTTCCTCAAGGATCTTCCAGTGCATTCTATGGTGGTACTCCTGCATTCTCTCTCTGTGGACAAACCTCTCTCTCACACTCATTAAAAGCCATTCCCAGAGGGAAAAGAGGCCTGGCTCCCTTACGAATACCTGGTCCACACCTGAGTCCTGAGTCAAGGGTCCCAAATTCCTTGCCTCAGTACCATCCTGTTGCATGCCTGTACCCATAAGGTCCCAGACATGAAGTAACCAGGTTGTAAAAGCCTCATGCCCCCATCGCACAATGTCTTTTTGCAGATTAGGGAGGTTCTCATACGACAGGGACTCGGTGATGATTTCAACCTCTGTCTCCCCTGCTGGTTGTGAGGGCCCTCCTTCCTGACCCTTATTAACTAGGTGCATTGTTTTCATCTTAGACTTCTTAGTTTCCACAGGGGCAACTGCTGCTGCTGGCTGTGACTGCCCTTCTGATTCAGCTGGAATCTGGACAGTTGTAATGTTTTTGGGTTCCACTGCAGCATCAGACTCTCCCTCTTTAAGGCAGGGGGAGGGGTTCTCATCAGCTGGGGAGATGTACTCCTTCAGCATCTGGCTCATCTCACATATCTCCTTCACTAGAACCCCCACCCAATCTGGATGGTTAATTTCTGTGGTGGGCTGTGGGGCAGGGTCAGGCTCTGCGGCAGCATCCCGATTTCCTGGGGTAAGTATCAGGGTGGTTATCCAAGTCAATCTCCCCTTATCTCTGAATGCTAAACAGAACAGGCATATCAGCACCATCCACTGTATGATATAATTAGCATTTAGAGAGGATTTGAATCCTTCCAAAACCGGTGGGTTGGACCTAAAAAATTGGATGAAGGTTTGGGAGGAAATTTCCCCTGCTGTCACTTCCTCACAGTAAGTACCATTATTGAAGTAACCCCAAAATCATACAGTTAGAGTGCGATAGCTCTGAATCCATGTACTCGCCTTCCAGAGGAAGTTAAAAATCCATGAATTTCTCACCTTATCAACTCACAAAATGAACTGGATAACAGCCACAATAGCCTTAGTTATAGGACCCATGTTCAAATAAGGGGCCTCAAATGGGAGAGATACAGCTGTGATCACGTGCAGCAGGAAGCAGGGTAAGCTGGACAACATGGTGCCACCTAACACAAAAAATCAGGTCACTCAAGAAGTGTTATTCCTTTTCCACCCTTTCCTCTCAATACCCTCAGGCCCCACCGTTGGCACCAAAATCTCTCCTGATTTGAAAAGACAGGTGTGCTAGGGAAAGCAGGGCCTTCCCTCAAAATGGAGAAAGTAAATCCCTCTCTCTGAATTAGTGCAATTTTTAAATTAAGGGGGCTCCCAGACTGTTGGGGGTTGAATTGTTCCCTTTTCTTTCTGTGGAATTTCTCCCATTGTTATGCTAAGTATTTGTGGCTACACCTTAGTAGCTATAGTTTTCTCTCGCAGGGGGGTGAGGGGATGGGGGGAGACCAGAAAAGGAAAAGGTGGGAGAGGGGTCTGTAGCGGGCTCTCTCTCTCATTCGCTTCACTCATGGAGTGGAAGGAGGACAGCCAGTGCTCCAATCTAGCATCTCCCCTGCCATCCCAGCGCCGAGATCCACACTCCCGGCCGTTGGACATCACTCTGCTGCTTTCCCACTTCATCCTACTACCTCCGGACACTGCCGAGCACCACGACAGAAACCGTGAGGGGGGAGTCGCTCCTCCATCCCTCTCACACCTGGGCCGCTGCCGCCATCACTCCAGCCCTCTTCAACTGCGCGGGACCTGCCCTGCCCACAGCACCGGTAACTGAGCACAGGGACAGGGAGCCTGTGGCCAAAAGGGACTGGAACTGAGCTATACTGTTCTGTTTTGTTGTCAATTTTTATAGCTATTGTTGTTTCTGCTATTTTGCCTTGTTAGATATCAGTAAAGAACTGTTATTCCTATCCCCATGCCTGACAGCCTCTGATTTGAAACTAAAATAATTAGAAGGGAGGAGGTTACACTCTGCATCTCAGGAAAGGGGTTCTCGCCTTTCCTTAGAAAAATATCTGTCTTTGAAACCAAGACACAGGCAAAGATATGGGGATAGGAATATGTGGAGGGAGCGGAAAACACAAAAGAAAGTTTCCCTGCATCCTCAGAACAAGCTCCTTGGAAAATCATAGCTTAGATATAAGAAATGGCTTGTGAAGTGATGAATACAAAAAGAATTTAGCTTCCCCCCTTTGGAAGACCCTCTTATCTATCTTCAGTATTAGTGGCTCATTTTCTTTTAGTATCCATAAGCCAGCTTTGAATGTAAAATCCCTCAGGGATTGGTTAGAAAGTAGAATTCCCTTGGTAATTGGTGCAAATTGTAAAACCCTCAAAAGATATAAAAACCCCTGTAAAACAATAGCCGTGGTTATATGCTAGATAGGATGCCTTCATAGAATAAACTATGGATTTGTGCCTCTCTGCATATGCTGGTCTCTTTTCCCTGTTGGTCTGAGCTCACCGCGAGCCAAAATTCTATCTGGGCAAGGCTAGGGAATCTGCTCCGTCGCTGAGGGCTGCGAAAGCAGTCTCAGGGATCCCAAAGGGACCCTGAAACCCCACCAGTGACAGGAATAACAGTTCTTTACTAGTATATATAACAAGGCAAACAAAACAACCATGAAATTAACAACAAACAGAACAGTAACCCAGTTCCAGTCTGTCGCTGTCTGCTATAGAGAGCGGCAAAGAAATCACAGACACGGCTTCCTCTCAGGAGGTAGAAGGAGTGATTTATTGTAAAAGTACACACATTTTATAGACTAGTTCACTAAGCCGAGAATAGGATCAGTTCATTGGTCCAAGCGAAGGCAAGACCTCTTGCAAACATGCTTCCACCAAAACATCACGTCTCACACGCATGCATCCTGTCAACAACACCAGGTGCAACTTTTGTTATTAATTCTTTCCATTCTGTTTTCCTTCAAGCGCCTAGGAAAACTGCTGTTTTCCCAGGCTCCAGTATCCACAAGTCCCCCTTCTTTATTTAAAAAAAAAAAAAAAAGATAAAAAGAGAAGTGTTTGTAGTTCCTTGCTGGACCCCTTGCAAGGGAGAAGAAACAGAGCTCAAGAGACCTGAGGATACCTCGAGTACTTAGGAAATTTTCACACCTGTTGCTCTTCCCTGCAAGAAATTGCAGAATACTGTTTCTAATACAATAATTTACTATTTCTAATACATTAATAAAATCTGTCTAAAAATCTCTCACAAATTTCCAAGCAGGTCAGACATGAGCAGGTGCATATTCACCCTCTACTTGTAGAGGGACCATCTGGTTTGTGATCATCATTTGAAGGCTGTGCACCAGCCACATTCTGTTTCTGATGTCACAGGTCAGGGCGGACACACCTTGCAGGTAGCCAGCGTACTCTGGTATCCGTTGAAACGCAAGCATACCCGTGACCCCAAACGATAATTTCATGTGGGCCCTCCCACTTATTCATGGTTAGGTCACGTATAAAGACCTTTGCTCAAGGCAGGCGTGTCCCATTTGAAGCCTGTAATGAAGTAAAGTGATTTGCAATAAAAGGATTATTTGAGTCATGTGGCACTGTAAGGTGATTGATTGTATACAAAGCTTTTTCCAACCGGCTGTGTGGTGTTTCTCCAGCCATTCCCCTTTTCTGTTTGACCAAAACAAGCTTTAGAGTACCATGAGCGCGTTCAACAATGGCTTGATCTGTTGGAGAATGTGGAGTGGCAAAGTTATGTGAGACTCCCCACATTTGCAAAAACTGCCTCGTCTTTTGTGAGACGTAAGCAGGGCTATTGCCGGTTTTCACAACAGAAGGTATGCCCAAGATTGCAAAAGCCATCCTCCAATGGGCAATCATATCGCGACCTTTTTCCCCAGTAAGAGCAGATGCCCATATGGCAGAAGAAAAGGTGTCAATAGCCACATGCACATACAGAAATCTGTCAAATTCAATGATGTGAGTAACATCTGTTTGCCAAAGCTGCAGGGCCTTTAGACCTCTAGGGTCCACGCACGCTGACAAAAGTGCTGCAAGCCCACGACAGTCAACCCAAGATTTGACAATGTCAGGAGCCTCGGTTGCAGTTAAATGAAATTGTTTTTGCAGAGTATGTGCATTCTGATGGAAAAGGTCATGAGATGCTCTGGTTTGTGCAATCGTGTCAGGCTGAGGTGCCACCCATGCAGGGTTAGCCAACCTATCAGCCCTGGCATTACCTTCCGTTAGAAAACCTGGTAAGTTCGTGCGACTGTATGTGCAGAATATAATACAGATGAACTCGGGCTTGAATTGCCCACCACAAGGCCTCCAGCAGTCAAAGCGAGCAATCCAAACACTGAGTTATGTCTGCAACAGAAACAGAGTCAGTGACCAAACTCAAGGGTACCTGAGAAAACCTTTGGAATGCCATGGTGACAGTCGTCAACTCAAGCATTTGAGCAGAGCCTGTCTCATGGCCTTCCAACTGTTTTGCTTGTCCAAACCCATCCTCCCAGGTAACAATGGCTTTCCCTGTTTTGCCTGACCTGTCAGTGAAAACGGTATGGCCTTGCACTGGCACCTATCTCTGGGTCTCAACGACAGCTTGACTGTTTTTGCCATTTGCAATAGCTTATGCCTGGGTAGATGATAAGCAATCTGTCCTGTAAAGTCTGGCAGCGCACTCTGCAAGGGAACACTATTAACAAGGCTCCCCTAAAAGAATTCCCTCTCTACAGGAAGAATAATTTTTGGGAGATCTGCTGCCATCAATTTCAAGCATCGTTGATGGCATTTGATTATCAGTCAAGCAAACAATTTAAACACTGTAATTGCCATCTCCTTTAACAGATGTGGGAAAAAGACCCATACTAAAATGTGGAAGAGATCAGACCATTTATCATTCCACTGGCCAGTGATACCTGTAGGATGTAAATCTGGACTGGTGATAAACATCAGTCTCCAAGGTGAATCCAGCCGAGAGTCCCCTTTCAAAATGTTGAAAAGTGGCGACAATCATGCTGCATAAGTTTGACTTAAAGCAACATGGTATATGCAATAAACATAATAAACACTAGCAACTGCAAAAAAAAGGATTTTTTTGGAACATAGAAAAGCAGACTCATCAGCCTTTCGCTGCCGTGGCTTCTGCTCAACCATGCCCCTATTTTTCCCCTGTTTCCGTTGTCCTGTATTCGGGACAGTTTTAAACATGGGAAAGACTCAAGCCTCCCCTTTCATCTGGATGTCATCACTACAATTTTGCAGCAACTTCCCCCCAGAGATTGGGGCGAGCTCACAAGCATCCACTTGCACACTCTTATTGACCCTCTCCGTATGAGTGACACCACCCCCGGGCATCCCCCTGTGTCTCATAGTGATTGAACACGGGGAAAGCGTCCAGAGATGGCTCTGGGAAGAAACCGTTGGACTGCCACGGTGTCGGCTCTCCAAAGTGAAGGCATGTCCCCGGGGTGGAGGGTGCTGCCCATCAGTGGCATCAGCACGGGGTGGGAGCCATGAAGATGACACCTGACTGACAGAAGATGGCACGGCTGCCGGAAGCATTGAGGAAAGGGCCCCGTCCACAGGCGCCCGGGCAGGGACAACTTCTCTGGTCGGCAAAGCGGGAAACGGCGCGGAGGTGGCGGGGTTGCTGGCACTGCCCCTGCTGAGCCCAATGAAGGGGCCGTCGCTACCGGGCAGGCAGGTCGTGATGCTGGGAACAAAGCAGAAGGCAGCCCCTCCCCTGCAGGAGCAGAGGAGAGCGCCCGTGGCCCAGCCCTGGCGGGCGGGCTAAGCTCTGACGACAGTGAGGAGGGAGGAGCCGGCACCGCCCCCGCAACTGCAGCGAGCGGTGCCCACAGCTCCGCCTCGGCAAGTGGGCCAAGCCCAGCCAACGGACGCCGCGGGCTCACAGTTGCCGCTGGTGGGGGCACCACTGCCACACGCTGGCAGAGGTAGGCAACCGCCAACACTGTTCTTGCGGTTTGAACCACCGCCGCTGCCTGCTCCTCCGCCGCGGCTGCTATATGCACCTATATATATATATAAATATAGCATATATGCTATATGTGCGGCCGCATCCATAGAGAAAAACAGGGCATGCGCAACCTCCGCAGGCAGTAGAGGGGCGGTGGGAGTGACGTCAGCAGATAGCCGGCCCTGTGCGGACAGTCCGAACACAGATGCCTGTGGGAGACGGGCAATCACCCCCTGAGGTGCAAAGGGCAGGGGTTGGTCGGTGCCATTATCAGCTGCCACGGGTGACCACTCCACCACTGCTGGCGAAGGGTATATCGGCTTTCTATAATCATTAAGGGAAGGGTATACGGGCGGGACACAGTCTCTGGGTGAAGGGCAGAACGCATGGGAGCCTACTGGGCTCAGCGGAGTCTGAGAGGAAGTCACAGAGCAAGTGACCCCCATGCAGCCCCGTCCGTTGCTGGACTGGAACGCAGACCCTGCCTCATCCCATGCCTCAGTATTTTGTGGGGTTCCACCCGTCACACTCCTATTAATAATTGCCAACACACTTATTAGAGAGGAACCTGAGACATCTTCCCTCCACAGGGCATCCCATAAATGGTTTCCAAGCATCCCCCAAGCTGCTGGAGAAAACGCCACCTCCATGTCATCCGAGAAACCCCTGTCTTTTGCCCAAGCTAACAAAGCGCACAAAGCTTCATTGGAGACGGAGGTTTCCATGCCTGCTACAACATTTCTCCAGGTGGAGAGTACAGTTTCCTGTTTTTTCTTTAGTTGGCTCCCAATCTTTAAGGAGAGCTCTTTCTTCCTAACAACTAAGCCATTATGCTCATGTTCAAATAACATTGATCCTCTCAAGGGAGGACAGAAATGCAGTACCTCTTTCAACAAGGGAGAAAACAGTCTGATGTCCCATGGACCTCTTGTCCCGCTGCATCCTGGGGGGGTCAGCAGCTTCCCAGATGGCTCTAACTCTGGCCGAGTCGTCATGGCGCTGGTTTTGGCCCCAGGCTCTGCTGTCCCGGTTCTCTGGGTTGCTCAGTCTGCTCACAGCACGGCTCTGGCCAGGATCAACCTAGCTCGGGCCGTGGCCCTGGTTCAGACAGACCTCAAGGGTCTGTCCCGGTTACGGCAGACTTCAAGCTCTGGATATTTTCCGGTGCTATTCACGTCGGTAAAGACCCAAGTGCGATCTCGGTGGAACCTCCACATCTCACTGTCTGCTATAGAGAGCAGCGAAGAAATCACAGCCACATGGCTTCCTCTCAGGAGATAGAAGGAGTGATTTATTGTAAAAGTGCACACATTTTATAGACTAGTTCACTAAGCTGAGAATAAGATCAGTTCATTGGTCCAAGTGAAGGCAAGACCTCTTGCAAACATGCTTCCACCAAAACATCACATCTCACACGCATGCATCCTGTCAACAACACCAGGTGCAACTTTTGTTATTAATTCTTTCCTTTCTGTTTTCCTTCGAGTGCCTGAGAAAACTGCTGTTTTCCCAGGGTCCAGTATGCACATCAGTCCTCAGCCACAGGCACACTTCGCTGTGGTGCAGTTACCAGTGGTGGACAGGGGCAGATCCTGCACAGCTGCAGGGGCACTGAAGGTGATGGTGGTGGTGTCCCAGATGGGAAAGGGATAGAGGAGAGACTTTGCTCACAGCGTCAGTCCTGGTGCTCCAACAGGATGCTTGGAGATAGTAAGCTGAAGTGAGAAGGCATCCAAGCAGGGCAGTAGTGCGGGGTCCAAAAACAGAAGAGGCAGATCCTGGTGTTGGGATGGGGGGGATAGAAGCAGCGATCTTCCTCCTCCAACTCCAAGAGTAAGCGAGCAAGCAAGCAACTGCCTCCCAGCCTCCTTTACCTGCTTCTAATCTTCTAACACCCCCTTCACCCCGCCCTCGGAGAGAAAACTCCCAAAAAAGCAGGGAGGCTCTCCATCCCCCAATCTCAAGGTCTCAAGGATCCAGCCATCAGTGTCCCTTAGCATGTCAGTGGGAAAAAATTCCAAAGGCAGAGAGGAAAGGAAAAACCAACCCCCAACAGTAATGCATTTGACCTGCTCTGCTTGTGAGGCAAGTAATTGTTTTACCTTTATGTCCAGGAACAACTACCAGTGTATTCTGCAAACAGTTAGCAAGTCCTCTTGGAAAGCTCCTTCCACACTCCAGAGACCAGATGCTCTTGTTGGTGATTGAAATAAAGGCATATCCCAAAGCTATGTATTGCAGTGAGAGAAGCCAGAAGCTGGCTCACCCCTGTGGCACACCTCCGTGTGGCAAGTCTTGAGGGTCTATTGATAAAGACAGCAGAACAGAATAGCATTTTACTCTGAAAAGGACAGTAGAACAGAACAACACAGCCTTGAAGAAGTAGATAAAGGATGTATCTTGGGCAAAAAAAAGTAATGCAAAATGCAAGCAGGATGCCAGCTCAGCTCTGCAAGGCTGACAAAGTAGAAGTTATGCAAAACAACGATATTGTGCTTGCTCAAGAGCAGGGGTTGAGAAACAGCCACCTAAAAAGGCCACTGGATGTTGAAGACAGACCCCAAAGAACCATATAAGGACTTCTGATGAGGGGTGCAACTATTGTGGCACTTGGTGCCATGGTTTAGTTGAGGTGTTAGGGTGTGGGTTGGACTTGATGATCTTGGAGGTCTCTTCCAACCTAGTTATACTGTGATACTGTTATACTGTGATATGTAAAATAAAGTAATACATATACATCAAGTAAGCAAGGATAGCTAATGAATATGTAATCAGTGTGTATGATAAAAACTCTGTTTAACCAACGCTCAGGGCACTTGATTAGAGGAAGGATCCTATCAGTGATCAGCATGCTGCAATAAAGAATGCCTGTTTTCTAATACTCAAAACTGTGTTTGTTATAAAATTTCTATCCAACCAATTTTGATATCACTCTAATTAGAATACAGACTGTTAGCGTGGGGATCATATAGGACATGGTCACAGAGGAGTAGACCTTATTTCTAGGTAGACATCTATACCACCTCATGGAAACTGCCAGGTTCATCAAAGAAATACCAGATCATAGCTAGGCTCAGACAAATGGAATATCCATAGAGCAACACAGTTATTATTAATACCTTGCTGTTAATACTTCTAGAACTGCTACTAGTTCTTCTGCATCTATGCCATTGCATTTGTTCTATTAGCAGTGTCAGCTCTAGTGAACAATGAGTACTACTGCTCTTGATCACCGTATCATTATGGCCACCTGATGGCTGTAAAAATGTTTGTCCACAGTCTAGAACCTTCAATACAAAGGTAGCTCAGAAAAATAGTCTAATTTGGATGCAACATCCAAACACATCACACCATATTAATCAAGGCTCTCAATGCTATATTTATGCAGAGGAACTATTCATATTAAAAATACTAGGTGCTATAGGCAGATATAACATTAATATTAACCATGACCTACAACAATGTTTCAATCTTTGCGGATTCCTCTAGGCAAATAAGACATGCTATTTCAAATGAATCCAGTGTGCCCTGAAATAAAGTATATATTCTAAGAAACAGGACTGATGAATTGGTTCATCCAGGCAAGTACTCTTTCTGAGGAGCAGGCAGGGAATTTAAGCAGTCAGTACTGGAAGGAGCTGTACACAGAGGAAGTGTATTCTCAGTCAAGGACCAGAGGTTATCTTAAAAAAAAAAACAGGCTATAAAAATTTATATCCTTTCATAGGTCACAGTGAGACTTCTCCCACATCACTTTAGCCATATTGTTGCCTAGAATCAGAAGACACTTTCCAAACAATATTAAAAGTGGTAACATAAAGAGCAGTTCTTTAATGAAAGCTTTCAGGTGCACAAATTATAGTTATGCTTACCCACAGCATCAGATTTTCACAATTTTTATAAGTTTAACCAATTAGTATATCTAGCAAGTACATCCAATAGGAGACTGGTTGTCCTGGTAATCCACCCTTGGACCTGCACCACTGGAGTCCCTCCAAGGGGTTCTTAGCCCTATATCTTGTTATGTCTCCCAAATGCTGATGCAAAAGAGGATGTCCTTGTCAGAAATTATTTTCTTGGAAATAAGAGTAAATAGAATTTCAAGAGTGTGACATGTGAGAAATGGTAACTACTGTTCCAAAGTGTAAGAAAGTGCTAGAAACTATACAGCTATATATTAAAAATCTACAAAGCTACAAATATATGAAAAAGCTAAAAATCTTTAGGCATCAATATAAACAAGATGCTTAGTGTAAACCAGTGACTGGCATCTGTCAGTAACGTGAGGGGAACATCTTAGGCTGATTTATCTCAGACTGCTATATCCCATTGTAGAGTAGGATAAAAAACTTTTAGGAGGTGTTTGAATTTATCTCTTCAATGGGTCTCTGAGTATTGGGGAGCAGATGTCTAACTTTTACATGGCAATCAAGAGGAATCAAACTTTTGTTTTGGTAATTGTAGATGCTTTCTGATACCAGGTCTCCCTGGAATTGCTTGAGCCCAGTCAAAATTAGTTACGAAAAGCCCTTTGAACTTCTGGAGCCTTCCGAGTATGGGTATGTTATAAATGAGAGACAAAAGTCTCGATATTCAGCAAAATTTTAGATTGCTTTATTTGATATAGAAAGAGCAAGCAGCGTGCTGGGGAATGTGAAGGGGTCACCGCCCACTCCATGCTCCACCGAACCTTGGTTTGCAGCCTTTTCTTATACTGTGGGTTCTCGTTGTTCATAAATTCACAAAGCCTTTGGGTGATAATCAGTCACAGATAGCCATCCGGTCCTTGTAGATGACCACCAGGGAAGTTCTGGAGGTCTGGTCTTTGTAGATAACCACCAGAGAAGTTTTGGGAGTCTGGTTTTTGGGATAGGCAGTATTGATTAGACAAAGGCAGGAAGGGCTTTTTGGGAAGTCCGATTTCGCAAGCTGGTAGCTGATACAACTTATTTGAAAAACATAACATAACATAATATAATGTAATGTAACATAATACAACATAATATAACATAACAAGGTGATTTTAAACAGAATTATTTAATCATATAATTTCCTTTATCTAGTGTCCATGCTTCACTTCAGAGCTTAGTATTCTGGTTTATGCAAACCCCAATGCTTTTGTGATTAACACGAATTTTTTATCAATTGTCACAGGTATAAGCATCTTGTCCAGGAACAGTGCTTTTCTGGCATGTCATATATCTATATCTATACCTGAATGTGCAGAAAACCTATGTTTTTAGTATCTTATTAAGTGAACTGCTTTAAAATGAAACAAAAAAGGTAACAAGAATATTTAGCTTGCCAGTAGGGAGGGAGGGAAATACGGCTAAAATTTTGCTGCACTGCCACAGAAAGATGCAGGAGACTGGACTCTTGGCCTTGCACGGTGGAGTTGCTTTTTTTATCCAGCATCAGGGTTGCAGCTGGAGCCTCATGGCTCGGCCATGATGCTTCAAGGCTGAGATCCTGGGAGAGCCTCGGGGAGTGGGAGATGGCCAAGATAGCAGTGCGGGTCTGGTAAGACAGGGTAAGACAGCAGGAGGGCAAAGGAGAAGATTGTATATGTGAGGGACGACGGACCTGGGGAGCACGGGTGAAGGGGTCACGTGGAAAGTCGGGGTGCACCTCAAGGCCACCCTTGCGGCGGCCCCTAGGGAAATTGTTCTCCCCCCCTGCGTTCTTCCTGCTTCCGGGGACCGCCGCGGGGAGCATTTGCTGCAGATGACATCAGCTGTGCATGCTGGAGAAGTGGCGGTGCGGGGATGCGCCGGCTCCCCCTCCCCCCCGCCCCTTCTTCTCCTTCTCCTTCTCCTTCTCCTTCTCCTTCTCCTTCTCCTTCTCCTCCTCCTCCTCCTCTCCTTCTCCTCCTCCTCCTCCTCCTCCTCCTCCTCCTCCTCCTCCTCCTCCTCCTCCTCCTCGCCAGGTTCCTGCCCTTCACCGTCTCCATATAAAAGCGCCGCTGCCTCCCCATCCACCCTCACTCCCTACCTCCTGCGAAGCAGCAGCGGAGCGACCTTTCTCCCCCCAGCATCCCGGAGCCGCGGGACGGAGGAGTGAGGCGCCCGCGATGGCCGCCGTGGTGATGGTGGAAATGGATTCAGAAGCCTCCTGTAGCATCTCCAACCCCACCTCCCTCTCGCCCAGCCTTTCGCACCGCTTCCTGGACAGCAAATTTTACCTGCTGGTGGTTATTGGCGAGCTAGTGACCGAAGAGCATCTGCGGCGGGCTATCGCCAACATTGAGCGAGGTGAGACGGCGGGGAGCGAGACCGACGCAGGCAGCGCCGGAGCCCCCACCCCGCAGACGACTTCCCCTCAGAGGGCAGGCAGTCGCTCCCCGTTTTCTTCCCCTTCCGCGCGGGGCCATCGTGGTTGCTGACTGGGTTCGGCCGGCGGGGTGGGGGGCCTGGCCGCTCCTTGCTTATGATCGGGGCAACACACGCACGGCACAGACACATAAGGTGAGAAGTCTAGGTCTCTGGTTTCTTCTTTTTATTGCACGAGGGGCTCTTCATCCCATCTGCGCGCACGCCCCTCCCGTCCTACCGGACTCGGAGCCCCTCCGTCGGGTCAGCAACTGCGGGTCGGGCCCCGTGCGCCGTCCAGAGGCGGCGGCGGCGGCTCCCTGCTGCCGCTCGCACAAAGATCTGCAGTCGGCTCGACGTGTATCGCGCCCCACTGTCCATCCCCAGGAGCGCCTAGCGGGCAGTGGGCAAAGGGGGCAAGCCTCCTCCTCACCACTGTTTGGGGTGGAGGGGCTGCGGCAGTGACCTTGCGGCACCGAGACCTTCTGCCCGGAGACAGTGGCGGGTGGGCGTGGCGCAGTCCGCACTGCGGTCCCTATGGCAGCCCGGAGCTGACAAAGGGCGTCCGCGCCTCCAAAAAAATGGGGCTGGGACTGGGGCGGTCGGGCTTCGGAGAGGCTGTTTGGCGTTTCCCTCTGTTCCTCAGCAAACCTTTGTTCCCCACCGCGAAACCAAATCAGAGGGATTCAGGGCGTTTTCCTTCTCAATGGCAAAAATCCCTGAGCAGGAATGCGGCTGTGCCTATTGTGTCTAACTTTCGGCTACGAGACTTTTCTCTTGGCTGGAGAATTTTTCAGGACCTAGGCTCTATATGCACATAGATATTTCAAAAACGAAAAAGATACGGGTAATAAGACTAATACCTGAGTGATCAGCCTCATTATTGTCCACCTACAGGATGCTATGACTCACTGTTTATTTGTCCTTAAGACAGCAATACAGGAAGGTATCGCTAGTGAAATGAATATTATAACTTCTCGATGTGGGTTCTGATACACTAAATCACAATGTACATGGAGAGGGGAACAAAGCCCTGTTGCCATAATAGTAGCATGAAGCACAAAGAAAATTATTGTTGGACTCTATAGTTTGTTAAATTCAACTGATACATGATTTTGTAACATATTTTTGTTCTGGGCTGGTGAAAATAGAAATATCAGAAACCTGCCACTGTTAGGAGAGAGACCTTGGGCAGAGGAATTGGTAGCAGCCTTGTCTTATAGGTGTGCTTCAGCACTCCAGCTAGGACTTAATTTGTGTCTATTGTTTTCTCAACTATTGTTGCTTTAGTTGACAATTTCTCTTGATTCTTTTTTCGTAACTGTTTGTGGTAAAAGGCTCTCTCATCACTGCTAACCAGCTTCACTGTGACCTATTTATTGCTACCATTGTCTCCTAGGGACAACTACTGAGTCAGATGCTTTGTCATTCAGAGCCTCTTCAGCACTGCACTTGGCTAATGCTGTCTTAGGTTTTGGTTGTGCCAGAAGTAAATTGGCTGCATTTATTTACACTTTTATCCACTTGCTCTATACATTTTAATACTTATGCCCTCAAAACATTTGATGTCATCCTTCTCTGAAAAAAATGCTCTTCAGTTTCTTCATTGCCCTGTTCTATTAGTCTCTTCTATTGTACAGTTGCTGCTACATAGCTCTGTTGCCTCTGTCTACCTCTTGCCACTTGCAGTTTTAGATCTTCAGAGGGAATGTTTTTGCCTTTTTATTCATCATTTTGGGTTAGAAGTCACCTCACTGTTCCTGGTGTCAGACAATCTGATTGGAACTTTGCCTGCCAGGAAACAAACTTGATCAAATTTTGAGGTGCATTGTTCTGGATGAGTATACTAGGAGTCTGAAGCTCTATATGAGGCAAATATGGTATTGGCTAATCTCTTTCTTATGGAAAAATATGCTGTAGTCTGGGAAAAATGGCTTCTTTCAACCTTTATTCTCAACAGAGCCTTAGGGTTCTTGATAACTCTGCCTCACTGTCTTCTCTGGTACATCTCCTAAGTACCATCTCTGAAAAGTGTGTGTTCATGCACTGAACTGCAGCACGTGTCAAAGAAAACATCCGCTGATAACACATCAGTGGTGTGATGCCATGCAACCTGGTGGAATGCAGAGTCATTTCTCAATATATCATGAAGAGGGAATGGTATGGCGAGCTGCATTTCCAGTAATTATACTTAGGATTTCACTTTGCTAAGGGGGCAATCCTTCAATCCATTGTCCACCAAAAAAGAAGGAGGGAGCAAAGACAAAACTTCAAGATTTTTCCACTGATTTGGCAGATGCCACTGGGTGTGCCCTGTCTGCTGTCTGATAAGTCCTGTGTCTAGTGGCATTGCACTCCTAAGCCTGCAGAAATAGATCCAGTTCAGTCATACTTCCAGTAGTTACTTCCATGCTTTTAATGATATACATCATTAGATTGAGCTTGGATTTTAGCTCCAGAATTGCCTCTGTTCTACCCAAACCTGATTTGGTATATAATACATTATACTACATTATAATGTATGTCCAGATTTTTGGCATCCGGAATGCTGAATCATACAGCTGCAGATTTGGGATATTCTATTCAAATCCTAACTTCATTTTCTAGGACTATTGTGTGCATTATATATATATCTAGGTTTTTTTCTTTTTGGACATTTTGGAAATTGCCTAGCTCATCAGTCTATATCTAATCAGAATCTTATCCCTACTGCAAATTAGGATTAATGACAAAAACAGCTAGGGATAGATGGTAGACAGTTCCTATCATTAGTAGCAAGTGGTGGTTTGACCTTATCTGGACACCAGGTGTCCATCTAAGCCACTCTATCACTCCCCTCCTCAACAGGACAGGGAAGTGAAAATATAATGAAAGGCTCGTGGTTTGAGATAAGGACCGGGAGAGATCACTCTCCAATTACCATCATGGGCAAAACAGACCTGACTTGGGGAAATGAATTTATTACAAATCAAATCAGAGTAGGATAATGAGAAGTAAACCCAATTCTTAAAAAAACCACCTTCCTCCCACCTCTCCCTTCTTCCTGGGCTTTAACTTTATGCCCGATTTTCTACCTCCTTCTCACTGATGGCACAAAGGGATGAGGAATGGTTGTTTCTGCCACTCCCTCCTCAGGGGGAGGCCTCCTTCCCCTGCTCCATTGTGGGCATCTCCACGGATGCACAGGTTCTACCAGGAGCCTGCTCCAGCACTGTCTTCCCATCGAATCACAGCCTCCTTCAGGGCACATCCACCTGCTCTGGCGTGGGGTTTTCCAAGGGCTGCATGTGGATATCTGCTCCACTCTTAATCTCTATGGGCTGCAGGGAGACAGCTGCTTCACCATGGTCTACACCACAAGCTGCAGGGGAATCTCTGCTCTGGCGGCTAGACGACCTCCCTCACTAACCTTGGTGTCTGCATAATTGTTTCTCTCACATATTGTCACTCTGGCTGCAATTTGCTTCTGCACAATAACTTTTCCCCCCTTCTTATATATGCTATGACAGAGGTGTTGTTACTGTCACTGATCGACTCAGACTTGGTTCATCTTGGAACCAGCTGGTGTTGGCTTCACTGGACATAGGAAAGGCTTCTGGCAGTTTCTTGGAGAAGCCACTCTGTAGCTCCCCCACTACCAAAACCTTGACACGCAAACTCATGTTACGACCAGTTTAATATGGAAGACCAAAGGGAACTAAACCTCTGTGAAGAAAATGTATCGGATCCAGAAAGGTTTGAAATATACACAAAAAACGTGATTAACACCAAATGAGATTAGATGTTGGGGCCAAAAATTTATATATGTTATTTAATAATAAAAGAGGCAGAAAGAAAGAAAGAAAGAAAGAAAGAAAGAAAGAAAGAAAGAAAGAAAGAAAGAAAGAAAGAAAGAAAGAAAGAAAGAAAGAAAGAAAGAAAGGAAGGAAGGAAGGAAGGAAGAGAGAGAGGAAAAAAGAGAAATAAAAAGAAATAGAAGGAGAAAGAAATAGAAGGAGAAAAAGAAAGAAAAAGAAAGAAGAAAGAAAGAAAGAAAGAAAGAAAGAAAGAAAGAAAGAAAGAAAGAAAGAAAGAAAGAAAGAAAGAAAGAAAGGAATAGAAGGAGAAAGACAAAAATAGGAGAAAGAAAGAGAAAGTAAGAAAGAAAGAAAAAGAGAAAGAGAGGAAGAAAGAGAAAAAGAGAGGAAGAAAGAAAGAGAAAGAGAAATAAAGAGAGGAAGAAAGAGGAAAAAAGAAAGAAAGAGAAAGAAAGGAAGAAAGAAAGAAAGAAAGAAAGAAAGAAAGAAAGAAAGAAAGAAAGAGAAGGAGAAAGACAAAAATAGGAGAAAGAAAGAGAAAGTAAGAAAGAAAGAAAGAGAGAAAAAGAGAGTAAGAAAGAAAGAGAGAAAAAGAGAGGAAGAGAGAAAGAGAAAGAGAGAAATAAAGAAAGAGAGGAAGAAAGAGAGAAAGAGAGAAAGAGGGGAAGAAAGAGAAATAAAAAAGAAATAGAAGGAGAAAGAGAAAGAGAAAGATAATGAAAGAAAGAAATAAAGAGAAAGAGAAATAGAATAAGAGAGAAAAAGAGAGAAAGAGAAAGAAAGAAAGAAAGAGATTAATATAGAAAGAAAGAAAAAGGGAAAGAAAGAAAAAGAAAGACAGAAAGATAATGAAAAAGAAAGAAAGAAAGAGAGAAATAAAGAAAGAGAGGAAGAAAGAGGAAAAAAGAAAGAAAGAGAAAGGAAGAAAGAGTGGAAGAGAGAAAGAGAGGAAGAAAGAAAAAAAAGAAATAGAAGGAGAAAGAGAAAGAGAGAAAGATAATGAAAGAAATAAAGAGAAAGAAAGAGAAATAGAATGAGAGAGAGAAAAAGAAAGAGAATGAAAGAAAGAAAGAAAGAAAGAAATAAAGAGATTAATATAGAAAGAAAGAAAAAGAAAGATAATGAAAAAGAAAAAGAAAAAGAAAAAGAAAAAGAAAGAAAAAAAGGGGAGAAAGAAAAAAGGAATAGAAGGAGAAAGACAAAAATAGGAGAAAGAAAGAGAAAGTAAGAAAGAAAGAAAAAGAGGAAGAGAGAAAGAAAGAGAGAGAAAAAGAGAGGAAGAAAGAGAAAGAGAGAAATAAAGAAAGAGAGGAAGAAAGAGGAAAAAAGAAAGAAAGAAAAAGGAAGAAAGAGAGGAAGAGAGAAAGAGAGGAAGAAAGAGAAATAAAAAAGAAATAGAAGGAGAAAGAGAAAGAGAGAAAGATAAAGAAATAAAGAGAAAGAAAGAGAAATAGAATGAGAGAGAGAAAAAGAGAGAAAGAGAATGAAAGAAAGAAAGAAAAAAATAATGAGATTAATATAGAAAGAAAGAAAGAAAAAGAAAGGGAAAGAAAGAAAAAGAAAGACAGAAAGATAATGAAAAAGAAAGAAAGAAAGAAAAGAAAGAAAGAAAGAAAGAAAGAAAGAAAGAAAGAAAGAAAGAAAGAAAGAAAGAAAGAAAGAAAGAGAAAGAAAGAAAGAAAGAGAAAGAAAGAAAGAAAGAAAGATAGAAAAAGAGGTGTGTGGTGGTGTAGGAGGACAGGGAGAGTGTGACAGGGGTTAGGTGGAAATATATTACCTATCCAAGGGTCCCAACGACATCTTGTGGCTTCCCTTCATCTGATCTTCTTGGTGGTGAGGGTCCCCTGCCACCGCGCTGCGCCATGCCATCCCGTGCCAAAAACTATAGAATCCAGTGGATTTATAAATGTTTGAGCCAGGTGGGAATGCTCATGTCCCTTCCTTGCAGAGGACCAATTTGACACTGTCCCTTGCAACACTGTGGATCTTTTGCATCATGTTGCAGTGCTCTGGTGCAGGGTCTGGGGATCCCTTTGGGAGGAGGGGCCTTTGATGGGCCATGACACCCCTCTGCTGTGGATAAGCTGATAGCCCTGGGGCTATGGTCTCCACTCTGAAGATGCTAAGCTTTATCCTTCTGTGTATGTATTTCTTCTCTCCCCAGACCTGAATTTGTCTTATCACCATCAGTGAGCAGTGTAGGGTCTCAGTCAGAAAGCCTATTCAGGGTGTGGTAGTCTTCTCTGCAGCTTTTGTATAGTTTTGTTATAATAGGCAAAGGTCCTTCATGAAGATGTTTAAGCCATAAATTATAACATTCAGTTTCCCAATAACTCAGTAACTGAATACACAGCATTGCTGATTCATAGTCCATATTGCTTAATTGATCTCTAGAAAGCTTTGTAGTCTCCCCACACAAGCCTGCTGTCATAGGCCAGTGAGCTATTTATCTTCTAGTTTCTTAAGTTCAGCACCTTGTTGGGAGGAAAAGGTTAAAAGTGGAAGAATGGTGAGGAGATGGTAGATTCTCTCAAGTCATCTTGCAGCTGGGAATGTCAAGGCCTGGAGAATAAGTGTGGCAAACCCTAAATAGTATGCCTACCGCTGTTTATCCTCTCTGTAGTAATAACATAGGTGTTTGGAGAGACTGGGAGGCACTCTCATGGACATTCTTGAGCTCCCTGTTTTAGGAGAGAGATCAAAGCTCAGAGATCATAATAAGCACATGCACGGGCCCTTGATAAATTGGTGCAAATAGCAGGCCTGCCACTTGTCAGAATGGACTCAGCCTAATGGTGCCTGTGTTCCCACTTGTGTGTCTCTACCTGGGTGTTGCTTCAGGATCCTCCAGTTAGCCAGGTAATGAAATTAATTTGCTCTTTGCATTTCAGCCATGGTTTTATGGTTGTTCTGGCCACCTACCTGTGTCAATTCACACAAACTTCTTTTCAATGTACTTCAGCTTTGTGATCAATGTCAGTTTACCAGTCATAGTTTTCATATGCACTTTATGTGTGTGATATTTTATCATCATTACTTTCGTGCTCTCAGAAATTTCCAAGACCTGGAAAAAGTTAAAGCCTGCTGAGCTGTATTTGTCTGACAAGACCACACTCCAAAAATGCACCATATGTATGGCCAAGAAATTTTTGAGAAATGAAGATAAGGAGACTTACAGAAGACTCTCACTGCTTGTGCCTGTGAACAATGATGCATAAATTCAGGAAGTGGAGGTGGCCAGTTATAGTTCAGTTATTTTTCTCGAGTGGTTATGAAACACACAGGCGATACTTTATTTCCAAAATTATTTAGTTTCAAATGGCAGCTGCTTAATAGCTGGTATCATATCACAGTAAGAAGCATGGTCCTACCTTGACTGGGATGCTGACAAGGAAAAGCCCTGGATGAATAACCCCTGAAGAGGCTTCAGGCTCTTGAAATGCAAAGGTTCACCTACACAGAGCTGCAATGGGAAACCACCAGCACAGATCTGGTTTCTCTGCTCTTCCCCCTCTTTCTACTTCTCTACCTTCAGCCGTACAACATGGTTTCTGACAGTGCAAGACTTGACATTTCTGCTGCCTTGACAGAGAATATATTGCAGTGTTGACAATAAGGTTTGCAGCCTGAAATCCTGACAAGAGTTATAAGAAGAAATATTAGTGCTAGTCTCATGGTAAGGGGTTGACCACACAGCTCTTCAAGCATTTCTGTACCCCAAAGCTACCAAAATCCAAAGTGATTAAAAAATTTAATGCAAAGACATGCTCAGAAATGTGGGGAGGGACCACTAGACAGTTCCTCACATGCAATCCCTTATGCATTTTTCAGCTAATTTGTGTATGTTTAATGACATTACTTTAGGGAAAAAAAGAAAAAATCACTATAATGTTGGTGTTCAAAATCACTGCAGTGCTTGGATTTACCAGTAGTGAAACCATTTGCTCATTATTTTCAAAACAAAGCAAGAAAACTATAGAAAAAAATCACAGAATCATAGAAGGGTTTGGGTTGGAAGGGACCTTTAAGATCATCAATTCCAACCCCCCTGCCATGGGCAGGGACACCTTCCACTATACCAGATTGCTCAGAGCTCCATCCAAACTGGCCTCTCTTGTAGCCAGGTCTTCCCAGAACCTTCTCTTTTCCCAGCTGAACAACTTTAACTCTCAGTCTTTCCTCATAGGAGAGGTGCTCCAGCCCTCTGATCATCTTCGTGGCCCTCCTCTGGACCCTGTCCAACAGGACCTTCTTATGTTGGGGGCACCAGAGTGGGACACAATATACCAGGTAGAGGTCTCATTAGAGCTGAGCAGAAGGGGAGAATCACCTCCCTCGACATGTTGGTCATGCTTCTTTTGATGCAGCCCAGGATGCAGTTGGTTTTCTGGGCTGCAAGCACACATTATTTGATCATGTCAAGCTTAGAATCATATCAGGGATCTCTGACCCAGGATACCAGGGTAAAGGAATCTAGAGGGTAGTGGTGAATGGCTCAGAGTGCTGCGCCTCGGGGTTCCGTATTGGGACCAGTGTTATTTAATATCTTCATTAATGACATAGACAAAGCCACCAAGTATGCCCTCAGCAAATGTGCTGATGACACCAAGCTGAGTGGTGCAATTGACACACCTGAAGGACAAGATGCCATACAGAGGGACAAGCATGAGAAGTAGGCCCATGGGAATCTCATGAGGTTTAACAAGACCAAGTGCAAGGTGCTGTACATAGGTGAGGGCAGCCCCTGCTATTAATACAGGCTGGGGGATGAACAGATTGAGAGCAGTCCTGCTGAGAAGGACTTGGGAGGTGCTGGTGGATGAGAGGCTGGACATGAGCCAGCAGTGTGTGCTCACAGCCCAGAAAGCAAATTGTATCCTGGGCTGCATCCAAAGCAGAGTGGCCAGCAGGTTAAGGGACTTGATTCTGCCCCTCTGCTCTCATGAGACACCACCTGGAGTACTGCATCCAGCTCTGGGTTCCCCAGTACAAGAAGGACATCAACCTGTTGGAGTGAGTCCAGAGGATGGGCACCAAGATGATAAGAGGTATGGAGCACCTTTCCAACAAGGAAAGGCTGAGAGAATTGGTACTGTTCAGCCTGGAAAAGAGGAGGCTTCAGGGTGACCAAATTGTGGCCTTACAGTACCTGAAAGGAGCCTACAAGAAAGATGGAAAGTGTGTTTATAAGAGCATGAAGTGACAGGAGAAGGAGGAATGGCTTCAAACTGAAAGAAGGTAGGTTGAGATTAGATATTAGGAAAAAATCCTTTACTGTGAGGGTGGTGAAGCACTGGAACAAGTTGCCCAAAGAAGTTGTGGATGCCACATCCCTGGAGGCCAGGCTGGATGGAGTTCTGATCAACCTGGTCTAATGGGAAGTGTCCCTGCCCATTTCAGAGGGCTTGGAACTAGATGATCTTTAAGGTCCCTTCCAACCCAAACCATTCTGTGATTCTGTGAATCTTGGAAGAAAGACTCTTGGGTCAAGGGGGATTAGATTAGAGAACACCAGGAATTACTGGCCAGTCAGCCTCACATTGATCCCTGGAAAGGTTTTGAAGCACCTCATTTTGGAGGCCATCACTAAGCACACGGATGACAAGAATCACAGAATAAGCTGAATTGGAAGTGACCTACAAGGATCATCAAGTCCAACTCCCAGCCCTACACAGCACCATCCCCAAGAGTCACACCATGTGCCCAAGAGTGTTGTCCAAACTCTGTCACGCTTGGTGCTGTGACCACTGCCCTGGGGTGTCTGTTCCAGTTCCCAACCACCCTCTGGGTGAAGAACCTTTTTCTAATATCCAACCTAAACCTCCCCTGACACAACTTCAGGCCATTCCCTCAGGTCCTGTCATTGGTCACCACAGAGAAGAGATCGGTGTCTGGCCCTTCTCTTCCCCTCATGAGGAAGTTGTAGACTGCAATGAGGTCTCCCCTCAGTCTCCTCCAGGCTGAACAGACCAAGTGTCTTGGTTTAATTTTGACTTTCCCGGCCAATGCACCAAATTAATGTCTTGAGTTTGAGTTGCCAATTTGAATAAACTTATTTTTCTTGTTGTGAGACAGAACCAGGAGCAAAAGAGCAAGGCAGGCCTAAAACTTGAGAGAGTATAAAAGAAAATTTATTAACTACACAAACAAAAAGAGAGGAAAAAAAAATTTTCAGAATAAGATTTTTTTAGATCACTCCTTCCCTCCCTCTCCCAATCTTCATAATAACAAAACAAACATATAGCAAATACTTCGGTCAGTGCCCAATTTAGTCTTTCTCAGTTCACTCCTGGAGAGAGAAGCTTCTTCTTGTTGAAGTTGTAGGGATTTTTCCCACAAGAAGGAAAAAAAACCAGTTCTCTTGTGGTTTTATCTTTCACGATTTGCATCCGCCCGGGAACCTGCAACCGTGACGCTCCTCCCAACTCTACAGCCGTCCCAAAGTTGTAGATGTGGGCCATGTCTGCTCCATGGGGTATTACTTTTAAGAATGAAATGTTCAACCGCAAAGATTCTCTTTGTCTCCTTTCTCACTGCTCAGGCTTCATCTTCAGAAAACCAAAATCCCCTTCTTTTCTCAGGGCAGAAATTCTCAACACAGGTGCTTTTTAGTCAAATCATCTATTAAATGGAACATTTCCATCCCCCCATGTCTCTTTCCATGGTTTATAGGAATATTCAGTACATCAGTTCATTCCTACAATTTCACAAAAAGATTTTCAGCCATTTCAGCATCTTCTCATTCTCCTTCCATCTTAAAACCTTAGCTCTTACATCACTGACTTCAGAAATCTTCTTATTCCCTTTCATATTCAAAGGAAAGGCTGGAGGCTTTGTAAATCTTATCTGAGCACTAAAGAGTTAAAGTTTAACACAACTACAAGAGTTGGGCCAGGCTCAGGCCGTGCTGGGGGGGCAGCTGAGGTGTCAATCAGCCTTTCTGGGGCTGGGCTGTAGCCCCACACTGCTCATGGTCACCCGGGCAGGCCCGGCCTGTCCGGCAGCAGCAAGAGTCGGCCTCCCCCCACGCCAGAGCCACAGGCCCGTGGAGGAGGAAGCTGTGAAGGTCTTATCACACAACTTTTTCTCCCTCCGGCCATCGGGTCCCCCTCGTTGGCAAACGGGGCCCAAGCGGCCTCCCGAGCCTCCCCCCCCCCCCCCGCATGGGGGAGGGAGAAGCTCGGGTTGATGTTACCTGCTCAGCCGCCGGAAAGACAAAGAGGCTCAGTTCTGGATTACTTTCCTCAAAATGTGTGTTCACGGAGCGAACTAACTTTCTCTAATTGGCTGTTGCAGGTATCCCAACCCCCACAGAGGAAATTCCCTTAGGAAGAATCTCTTCTGAGTTTCTTCTTCCTAAGTCAACCTATCACACCAAGTTACCTGAGCCGCTCCTCATATGGCTTCTACTCAAGGTCCTTCACCATTTTTGTCGCCCTGGTTTAGATGCTCTCTAATAGTTTAATATCTTATATTGTGGTCATCAGAGCTGCATACAATATTCAAGGTAAGGCCACACCAATGCAGAGTAGAGTGGGACCATCACCTCCCTTGACTGTCTGGCAGTGCTGTGCTTGATGCATCCCAGAATATGGTTGGCCCTCCTGGCTGTCAGGGTACACTGTTAAACCATATTCAACTTACCATCAACCAGGACCCCCAGATCCCTTTCTGCAGGGCTGCTCTCCAGCCACTTGTTCCCCAGTCTGTACGTACATCCAGGGTTGTGTCATCCCAGGTGCAGAATCCAGCACTCATCTTTGTTAAACGCTGGGAATTTCCCAGCTCTCTAATTTGTTATGGTTCCTCTGCAGGGCTTCTCTGCCTTCGAGGGAGTCAGCAGCTCCTCCCAATTCAGTGTCATTGGCAAACTCAGTATTTATGAAGACAGTTAAGAGCACTGGCCTAAGACAGAGCCCTGCAAAACCCCAATGACTAGACTAATTCATTGTTTTTGTGGTCCTGGCTGGGTGGCCTATAGTAGACTCCCACAATGACATCCACTACGTTTGTTTGCCTCTTAATCCTTACCCAGAGGCTCTCAACCATGCCATCACCAACTACAAGCTCTGTTGCGTGAGTTGACACAGGCAGGCAGCCAGAACAACCACAAACTCATGGCTAGAACACAAAGAATCAATTTATTTCTGTTATCTCACTAACTGGGTGATCCCCAAAGCAAAACCCAGGCAGAAGCACTCAAGTAGAGACACAGGCACCATTAAACTTGGTCCATGCTAGAGGATCACTGGCCTGCTTTTCACACAGGCTTATCTAGAGAAATTCCCAGCTGCAAGGTCACTTAATCTATTTACAATCTGCCTCACCAGTCTTCTCCTTTTAACCCATTCCTCCCAACATCCATACATTCCAGCCCCTCCATTACATTCCTTCCCCACCTTGCCTGCCCTGCCTATTCTTCCTGAAGATCCTGTAACCATCCATCATGGCACACCAGTCACAAGACCCATCCCACCAGATTTCACTTATGCCAATGGTGTCATATCTCTAGGACTGGGCCAAGGCTTCAAGCTCCTCTTGCTTGTTCCTCATGCTGTTCATGGTGGAAACATTTTAAGTGCAGTTCAGTGTAGCCAACAAGTTGTGGAGCCAGAATGAAGGATCTCACTAGTACTCAGTCCCTCAAATTTTGGCATGTCCCATTGCTTATCATTGGCAGGCCTGGTTTTGTCCCTCTCTCCCCTTCCAATCTAGTTTAAAGCTCTATCGATCAGCCCTGCTAAGTCTTGAGCTTCTCATTAACCAACACCCCTAGGTGTTTCTCCTCAGGGCTGCTCTCAACCCATTATCTGCTCAGCCTGTATTTCTGCTTGGAATTGCCCTGACCCATGTGCAGGACTTTGCACTTTGCCTTCTTGAATTTCATGAGCTTTGCACAGGCCCACATCTCAACCCTGTTAAGGTCCCTCTGGATGGCATCCCATCCCTCCAGGGTGTCAACTGTACCACACAGCTTCATGTCATTGACAAACTTGCCAAGGATGCATTCTGTCCTACTGTCCATGTCACTGACAAAGATGTTAAACAGCTCCAGTCCCAATACCAACTCCTGGGGAATGCTGCTTGTCACTGGTCTCCACTGGACATAGAGCCATTGACCACAAATCTGAGTGCAACCATTCAGCCAATTCCTTATTCACCAAGTGGTCCATCTGTCAAATCCATGTCTCTGCAGTTTAGAGACGAGGATGTTGCATCAGTGTCAAATGCTTTGCACAAGTCCAGGTAAAGTCAGTTGTTCCTCCCTTATTCATCAACACTGTAACCCCATTACAGAAGGTCACCAAATTTGTCAGGCACTATTTACCCTTAGTGAAGCCATTTTGTCTGTCACCAATTGTCTTATTTTCCACATGCCTTAGCATAGTTTCCAGGAGAATCTTCTCCACGATCCTGCCGGGCACTGAGAAGAGACTGACTGGCCTGTAGTTCCTCAGGTCTTCCTTATTTCCCTTTTTAAAATTGGAGGTTATGTTTCCCCTTTATTCAGTCAATGGGAACTTCACTGGACTTCTCAAATATGATGGGTTGTGGCTTAGCAACTTCATCCGTGAGTTCCCTCAGGACCCATGGATGCATCTCATTGTCAGGTTCCATGGACTTGTGCACCTTCAGGTTCCTTAGATGCTCCTGAACTTGATCATCTCCTACAGCGGTTGGTTCTTCATTCTCCCAGTCCCTGCCTTTGTCTTCTGTGACTCAGGCAGTGTGGCTGAAGCACTTGCCAGTGAAGACTGAGGTAAAACCTTCATTCAGTACCTCAGCCTTCTCCATATGTTTGGTTACCAGGTCTCCTGTTTCCTCATGGAGAGGGTCCACCTTTAAATATGGAATGTTTCAAAGCTTTTGAATGAAGTCAGCAATTTAATATTTTGCATTTAAATAGTAATTTGCAACATGCTACGTGTTATCCTTTTTTTTTCCTTCATACAATTGTCTTGCAATAGGGCTAACATCCCCTGGGTGATTCAGTCTTTTCAGTTTTATAAAACAGTGTATTGCTATTTTAAAGTAAATTCCAGGACATCTCATAATGTGACTATTAGTATGTTGGAACGAGCAGTCATAAATCAGGGGCCTTGAATGATTGTTACCTTTTGGAAAGGTAGATTTCCTCTTGCTTGTGACTGATCCACATCCAGAGTGCTTTTTATGAGTGCTCAGCACTTTCCAAAGGACAGCTGCATGGCTTGAAAGGAGTAGAAGTGAGTTTTGGAATTTAGAAATATGCAAATGTTATTTTTGTAAATGGAGAAATAATTAAAACAGTGCTTATATATCAATGTAGACATGTTTTGCATTTTAAATTTTAGGAATCCGATCTTGGGATACAAGCTTGATTGAATGCAACTTGGATCAAGAACTAAAACTTTTTGTGTCTCGCCATTCAGCTCGATTCTCTCCTAAAATTCAAGGTGAGTTTTTGGAAATGTTGGTCAAAGTTTTGTATGTTTTTTTAATGAGTAGAATTAACAAATACACTCAGGTATCGGATGGTGCTCTTTTATTTGTGATTCTCTACAATGAATACTTTTTTCTTTGTTTTAAAATAAAGCCTGAAAATTATAGTTTGTTTTAACTTTTTGACAACAGGAAATGTCTGAAACATTTGAATAATCAGCCTTTTAGGTTAGCTTCATGTATCTCACCATGATTATTTTGGCAGTAGTTAGTTTTAGGCCACTTTTAAAATTAAGTAAAACTTACTTTTTGACTAAACAGTTTGTTTGTGTAGCACCAATCTAGTAGTCCAGGAGACTGAAGCTGTTCTTCACTGTGGTAGGTAGAGCACATACCGAAAATAACCTGAAAGGTTAGCTCTACACTTTGATAGAGTCAGAAATGGCATCATGGCTGTTGTACGAGCATGGCTCAAACCCCATGTTTGTCCCTAAAGGGCTTAGACTCTTTTTCTTGGTATGAAAAAACTGAGGGGTAGAGAGTCTAACTTGACTCACAGGAACTTTCTTTGGCTTGTATGAAGAAACTAGAATTTTAAAGGCTGCATCTTCTGCTGTGTTTTCTTCAAGACTGTCATTCCTTTAGAGGATTCATAAAATAAATTTAAAAACGCAACAATTTTGTGAAGTGTAAAATTTCATTTTATTCTTAGTGCATGGAAATCAATATTTGGTAAGTTTTCTAACATCTCATTACTTTAGCGCAAATGGTTAGTGAGTATATGAGAGATTAATCTTGGTTTTTGTATTAAAATATATAACTTTCTCCAAGAAGTATAGGTTGCTTTTATTGGTATAATTATTGTGGCCATGTGCACATTGACTAGTACAACCTAGTATTGATGAATGTTATAAATTCTGACTTCAGGAACATCTTTTATGTATGGTGATGCCATGGTTTAACCCCCAAGGAGCAACTAAGTACTACACAGCCACTCTCTAACTTACCCCCCATTCTGGTGGGATGGTGAGGACAATCAGGAACAAAAAAGTAAAACCTGTAGGTAGACATAAGAACAGTTTAATAATTGAAACAAAGTATAATAATAATAATAATAATGGTAATAAAAAAGAGAGGGAGACAGATAAAACCCAAGAAAAACAAGTGATGCACAATACAATTGCTCACCACCTGCTGACTGATGCCAAACCCATCTCTCTGAACTGTTATTGGCACCCATTCTGGGTAACTCCCACAGTTTATATACTGAGCATGACATTCTATGATGTGAAATATTTCTTTGGCCAGTTCGGGTCAGCTGTCCTGGCTATGCTCCCTCCCAGCTTTTTTGTGCACCTCTTCACTGGCAGATTGTGAGACACTGAAAAGTCCTTGACTTTAGGTAAGCACTACTTAGCAACAACCAAAACATTAGTGTGTTATCGACATTATTCTCATACCAAATCCCAAACACAGCATTGTAGCAGCTACTAAGAAAATAAAAATGAACTCTATCCCAGCCAAAACCAAGACAGGTGAAAAGGGGTATGAAATGTATCATACCACTGCATCACATTCCTAAGGTCAGTTGCTATACACTGTTGACAGAGGTCTTGATGTCTTGCTAGCATGACATCGTTGACCTGATGGTCTTAAATAATATACCAAATGTCTTGTGTTACTAATTCTTCCTCTTGCAGCATAGATTATATGAGATTTTTCCATATCTATAGAGATTAAAACATTCTTTTTCAGCACTGACCAGTCTTTAAACAATAAGCTACCAAAATCTGTGTTGAAAGAGCTTTAAGGGAGCCTGAAACTGGGAAAAAGGGAACATCCAGGAATAAATCTAGACCTGTTGACCAATTTAATTGCTCAGATTTTGTGGAGAAGCCCATTGACACCTTCAGAATTCCACTGCATAGATCAGAGGATAATATTTTAGTTTCTCTATTCTCTCTGTGGTTCTCTGATGTAGAATCTTTATGAGGTTCCTTTATGTCTTCTCTACAGTTTGATAGGGTTTTTTTCTTGCCATTTGTCAATAAAATTTTAGAATTTTAAATTTCTGTTCAACAAATGTTGACTTTTGAGTGTTTAATCAGGAAAACTGGCAACATTTATAATAAAGAAGATTGTAAACATGTATTCTCTTAAACTCAGAAATTCTCTGGAATTTGAAAAACTAGGTGACCTCTTGTCCAAGGAAAGTATTCATCCAAGATGATGAGATAGTCTGTGGGATTTAATTAAACAGCCTTTTTTCAGTCTTTTGAGATTGAACTCTTTGTGCAACTCAAACTTAAGGACAGTTTACTCTTGAGAGTCATTTAGCATGTCTGCACAGCGCTTACTATAGTGAGGTCTGACTAAAGGATGAAACTTTTTGGATTATAA
This sequence comes from Sturnus vulgaris, assembly GCF_052056855.1. Lineage (NCBI taxonomy): Eukaryota > Metazoa > Chordata > Aves > Passeriformes > Sturnidae > Sturnus > Sturnus vulgaris. The sequence continues at coordinate 39,631,375 of NC_142282.1, read as the reverse complement.
TGTTTATTATGGTAATTGCAGGGCAAATTCAGTACATGCTTGTATGCTTCTCAAAGCAGTTTGAAAATATATGCAACACACTGTCTAAGAAGATACATGCAAGAGAATGTCTGTCAAAGCATTTGTGTGTTTTCACTTGAGGAATTTGAGGTCTAATCCTTTGCCATGTGTAGTGAAAAAAATGTACATATTGATATTGCAGGGACCATGATCAGATCCTGTCTTGGGTTGCAATGCAGGATGTAACCAAAAGTATGTATTCTATAACCATCTGTTAAAACCAGATGGGGCAGTGATCTTTATCTTTTCCACAACCCATCCTCCCTCCAGGGAGGTATCTTCTGTTAATAGGCCATTAAGTCCCACTACATGAGTGATAAAATTACATCATCCCATTGTGAGATGCTCCACCCAGGGGGAGGAGCCAAGCATTTTCTACCTAGATAAAATCTGAGATTTGGAGCATCAGAGCAGCCTTTTTCCACTGGATCCCAGAGGAAAACCAGACCCTTCTACATCATCACTGGACCTTCAGAGGAAAACTGCACCCTTCTACAGGACCACTGCTTCAACTGAACCACATCTGTCACTCCAGGAGGACTGCAGCCACCATTTAATTGGACTGCTACCAACACCCTGACTGATGGAGTTTTCAGGTTATATTCTGACTGTCAGTGTTTTGGTTTTTTTCGTCTTACTGCATTTTTATTTTAATTTTTCTAGTAAAGAACTGTTATTCCTATTCCCATATTTTTGCCTGAGAGCTCCTTAATTTCAAAATTATAATAATTTGGAGGGAAGGGGTTTACATTTTCCATTTCAAGAGAGGCTCCTGCCTTTCTTAGCAGACAGCTTGTCTTTCAAACCAAGACAGGTGGGAATTCTCAATACCTCCCCCAGGGCAGGGGGATTCACAATGGAATGATGTAGTACTGTGAGTTATGGGTTATTTTGGGACTTTTGATGGTCTAAGTGTGGTAGCTGCATATTCTGCTAGTGACATTGAGTATTATGGCCCATTAGCAGAGATGATCCCTCAGGCTGGGTGTGACTGTGCTGCTGCTTCCCTGAGGGGAGTTATCACAGCTGAGTCATTTGTGTGAAGAAAAAGAAACACTACCCTGCCTCTGCAGGGTTTGCCTCATTTTTCTAATCTCATTTAACACCCATTTTGTAGCCTGAGGTGTTGGGTGTGCACTGGGCAGCTAATGATCCATCATTAACAGTTTATCAGAAATTATCTAGAGGGATGTAAGAATACACAGTTTGGTTACATCCACATAGTGCTAAACTGGCACCCTATTCCTGTAACCAGGACAGTGTGAAAGGCTTAGACACTGAATATCCTCACCAAATATTTAAAGAAGTTTAAAGAGTTATTTTTCAAGATTCTGTGAAATAAGAGACATCATAGTAAAGTAAAAGGAATCTCATTCTTGCAGGTCTTAATATTTTCTCATTATCTCTGCTGTCTTTTAAATTGTTACTATTTTCAACCATTAACCTTTTCTGGTACAAAATTAATTTGCAAAAATTTTAATAATTTTCAGAACTCATTCCCAGCAAAGTTTCTACATAAAATTCAACATCATATAATGGAGTTCGAACTGCTTGTTTTAAAAAGAAACAGTGAAATGAGTAACCTAAAAAAAACCCACCAAAATCCAACAAACTAACAACTCACATCAACCCACAGTTTTCTTACCCTTTCCCTTTTTTTGGAAATAGCCTGCCATGAAATTAGGCTTATTTGTGCTTTTTTGCCAGTAGATGGCATTGTCAATGCCTATGTTTATTCCTGTGCAGTCAATGAGTGCATATTAAAATTAGTATGAGTACTTCTCTACTGTTTTTAGGTCGTGGTATTTAATGTAAGACATATGTTTATGTTTTTCTCTGATCTTGCTTGGAGTTTAAATTTCAGACAATTCGGATCTGTTGACTTTAAAGGACAAATCCCTCAATGTGAAATGAGCTCAGCAAACTTAAGATCTATCATAGAAGCAAAATGTAGCTCAGCCAGGGTGAGAGCTCTCAGTTGGAAGTCCACAGATAGTGATAATTTATGAAAATACTTAACATGTTGATGACACCAAGCTGTGTGGTGCGATTGACATGCCTGAAGGATGGGATGCCATCCAGAGGGATCTGGAAAAGCTTGAGGGGTGGGTCCATGGGAACCTCATGAGGTTCAACAAGAAGTGCAAGGTCTTGCACCTGGGTCGGGGCAATCCCAAGCACAGATTTAATCTGGAGGGAGAATGGATTGAGAGCAGCCTTGAGGATAAGGACTTAGGGGGGTACCAGTGGATGAGAAGCTTGACATGATCCATAAATCATAGAATCATTAAGGCTGGAAAAGACCTCCAAGATCATCCAGTCCAACCTTTGACTGAACACCACTATGCCAACTATATCACAGTACTAAGTGCCATGTCCAGTCATTTCTCAAACACTTCCAGATGGTGACTCCACCACCTCCCTTGGCAGCCTGGTCCAATGCTTAACTACCCTTTCAGTGAAGAAATTCTTCCTGATGTCAAACCTGAACCTCCCCTGACACAGCTTGAGGCTATGTCCTCTTCTCCTGTCACTAGTTGCCTGTGAGAAGAGGCAGATCCCTACCTTGCCACAACCTCCTTTCAGGTAATTGTAGAGAGCAATAAGGTCTCCCCTGATCCTCCTCTTCTCCAGACTAAATAACCTCAGTTCCCTCAGCCACTTCTCTTAGGTCTTACCCTCTAGACCCTTCACTAGCTTAGTTGCCCTTCTCTGCACACACTCTAGCACCACAATGTCTTTTCTGAAGTTAGGGGCCCAGAACTGGACACTACTCTGTGCCAAGTACAGAGGGACAGTTAGTTCCCTAGCCCTGCTGGCCACACTCTTTGTGTGCTCACAGCCCAGAAGGTCAACTGTATCCAGGGTTGCATCAAAAGAAGTGTGACCAGCAGGTCGAGGGAGGTGATTCTTCCCCTTGACTCCACTCTTGTGAGATCCCACCTGGAGTTCTGCATCCAACTCTGGGACCCCCAACCTAAGAAGGATGTGGGTCTGTTGGAGTGAGTCCAGAGGAGGGTCACAATGAGGATCACAGGGCTGGAACACCTCTCCTAGTGGAAGGTGCCTCTGCTCATTGCAGTGGGTTTTGACTAGATGAGGTCCTTTCCAACCCAAGCCATTCTATGATTCTATAATTAATTATGCAGTGCCAGTGGGGGGAAAAAGCAAAAGCATTATACATATGGCTATATTTGTGCATAAATTAATGCATGCTGTAGATCTATCTGAGGAAATGCTTGTTAAATCAGCCTTACAGATCATGTATTCTCTGTATTGTCAAAATGCCTCTAACAGGCATGAGCTTTCCCTGTTTTGAAGTTGCAATATAACCACACCAAGACATATAGTAGTGCCTTCTCTCCCTTAATGAATTTAAAGCACAGCATGAAATAAAAGACCTGACACCTAAGCAAGTAGGCTCTGACTTACTTGTCAAGTTTAGAATATCTCAGCTTTCCTCCTGTGTCAGTCTGTGGTATGACTAACTGTTGGGAATATAGGACTACAGTAGCATATAATTTGACAAAGCATTTCAGTGTTGTCTACCTAAAAATACTCGTCCAACCAAGTTAAATCCCAGGTGCCTTTCTTAGATGCTGGAAAAAATTCATGGCTTTCTAAGTGACTGTAGAACACATGATAAATCATAAATCAAGACACCTGAAGTTAATTCTTAACTTTGCCCCTCAACTGCATAAAGATGGTCTGTGACTGTCAAACTCAGATGTAGACAAGCCTTGATCTGGATTATTCGGTTGCAGTGACCTAGCAACCTTTTTTTTTATTTTTTTTTTTTGTCTTGCTTCAGCTTCCCATCAAGGACGACTCTGCCAAGTCTGCCAGTAGAGAAGCTAATGTCAGTGATTTATGTGGTGAGGTCTTCATTAGAATTTAGAATGAGGCCATCAATCCTCTTCAAATAAACCATGCGCCAGATGTTACAAAGTAATCACTACAGGGCTCAACCAACTTGATTAGATTATTAGATTAGATGTTAGAAAAAAAATCTTTACTCAGAAGGTAGTGGGACACTGGAACAGGTTGCCCAGAGAAGTTTTGGATGCCCCATCCCTGCAAGTGTTCAGGCCAGGTTGGATGGGGCTTTGAGCTACCTGACCTAGTAGAAGGTGTCCCTGTCCATGGCAGGGGGTTGGAACTAGATGACCTTTAAAGGTCCCTTACAAGCCAAGCCATTCCATGATTCTATGATTTGAAAATAACAGAAAAGTTGAAAAGCTGATATTAGTCATTCACCATTTGTGGAACTTCTTCATATTTCTGAGTTGTGCTTAAAAAAAAGGTAAAAAATAAGTGAGGGCTATTTTATGAAACTGAACACCTACATACATCTGTATGGGCAAAAGCTTTTGATATACATCATTATATATTAGACAAACATTGGAGTGCTGTTGAAGAATTGCAGTTTTCTAGATCCCATCTATAGGTAGTTTGAAGGAACTGGTTTTAGTTTGTAACAGGGTTCCACATAAAATGAAATGCAGCACTGCTAAGTTGCTGTGACGCCACACGAAATAAATCTGAGCAATTCTCTCAGATGATTTCCTTGCTAGTTTAGTGCTGGAGTTGGCTATAAATCAGCTGACTTCCATTAGACCTTAACCCCTCTAGGAAGCTCAGCATTTGCGCACAACACAAGCTGGTGAAATATTTTCTGCCATCTCTATACAAAGCTTCATGTCAGGTGGGACTGAAATGCTTTTAAGTGCTGCTGCATGTCAGTGGAAATGTGTGCTTTATGATTACTAAAACCTTTTTGCCAGTCCTAAATCCAGAAATACTTACAGGGTAAATGTTAAAATGCCATGGAGAGATGAAATAAATGACATTTTTATTACTCCTCAGAGACTGACTTAGTGAGTGACATAACCTTCAAATCCTGGGGGAAGACAAGTGGCAAGGAATAGTATTTTCCCTTTGACACCTCTGCTATGCTATCCCTGCCTCTGCAGGACTTCTTTTCTCATGTAAAAGGGTTAATTAGAAGACATTAGGCTGAAGTTGTGGAAAAGAATTTCACTTCCATCTGTATGGATTATGATCTGGTGGAGTTCATTAGCATGCAGACAGACTTTAAGTGTAATTAGTTTTGATGTGTACTGAGCATTGCAGTGGATTTCCTGGGAATTTAGTGAACATTTTTCTAATGAGAGATGACAGTTCTCTTCAGCAGTTCTTATATGTATAGGATGAAGCTATTTCACCAGGTGCAAATTCTGTGCCCTCCTGTAAAAGCTTGCTGTAGCCATGCAGGCAGGAAGTATCCTCCCTTTATGGGGCAGCAAGGGTAGTCCTATGCTCCTCAGCTCAGAGGCTGTCTGAACTCTTTTGAGAGGCATCTGCTTCTTCCTAGGATGAAGTAAGAGAGGATATGAGAAATGATAACTCAAACACTTGAAGATGCAAGTAGGTGTTTTCAGAACTAGATTTGTTTCTCACTTTTTTCCACACTGAAGTTGGTGCAGAGACAGTGTACAGCATCAGGGGAAAAAAAGTAAATCCAAGCTAGACTCTTGGCTGGCTTCTGGAGTCTGCCCACTTTTATCATATAGATGGACAGCTTTTGCCTTCACATGTACTGGTTCATTGATTTCTGGTTTCCAAGCCCTTTGACTTCTGATAGCAGGTATTTTTTTCTAGTAGTGTATCAGTGGATATGAACTACCACTATTTGTTGTTCATACATTTCTTTTTGATACTACAGTTTCCATCACTGAAAAATTTACTGGTTGCTGGACTGTAGGAAGATTCGACCATAAATAACTTCATATACTACAAAGTTCAGTGTCTAATCTGGAGTGCAAGGCTTGCTGCAACAACCCTTAGTGCTTCTGAACGGATCCATCATTCATTATTCATGGGCTACCAGGCCAATGAAATTCTCTGAATTGAACTAGGAGGAAAGACAGAAATTACATATAAACTGAGAAACCATAATTTTGTATTAAATACAGGTCAAAGAAAATCTGCTTGAGAGAAGGAATTAATTCCTTGTGTGTGAAACCCCTATAGGTTGTACTGCCTTGTCTGACTGAACAGAGATGGTAGATGAACTTAAAACTAAGTTGCATTTGTAGTAATGACTCCAAGACCAGACATTTTACTCAGAGGATTTTAATTGGCAGCTTAAGCTGTCTTATTGGTGAGAGCCCATTAGTAAGCAGATTGTGGCAATTTTGAAACATTAACAGAGAATTTCTGAAATTATCAAAATTTAGAGACTTCCCTCAGGAAGAGACTAAAAGTCTAAAAATGTATTCAGGTAGAGATACATGAGAACAGGAAAGGCAGACTTCTTACATGTTTCTGAAATATTAATTTCAGTATTTATTCCTTTGCTGCGCATTTTGGGTTTATATACTTTTCCCTGATGCTGCTCCATTTTCCATGTGAAGGTGGGAGTTGTGGTGATATGCAAGGAAGGATCTGCACAGAGTGTTGCAGTGAAAAAGAAAAATTCTGGGCCCACATGTGAGGTTTCAGAGCCTCTGGGAGGGTAATAATTCCTCACACAGGGCACCAAATGTGAGGTTTCGGGGGGACCTCCGGGTGCCTCCTGTGCACCCACACTGTTGGGCTTCTTCTTCTTTTATGTAAAAAGCAAAGCGGCTAATAGTTGCTGTAAAGTTATTTATTGCAGAAGCACATTAGTCTCAAATGCAAATACAAAGCAAAGCAATGGATAAAAGCAATGGCAAAGCTGCAGTGGCAAAATGCAATGGCAAAATGCACATGGCATAAAGCCATGTCATAGAGCCCTGGCATAGAGCCCCAGATCTCCCTGATGCATGTTCTTTTATAGAAACTTTCCAACTAGCTAAGACACAAACTCGGACCACTACTCTTTAACCTATTAGAATTCTGGTTTCTTAGCACGCCAGGCTACATATAGACTACGTTCATGGCCTATCTTGTTCTAACTGAAAAATGTAAGCAATATTCTTAACTCTAACTATTATGTCTAAAGCTAAGTTCTTGGAGCCTCTAAGCAAACACTAGCATGTTTTTCAACCTTCACTAGAACATGTACTACTTCTCAGGCATCTAAGACCTTTTACTCACTAAAAGCACTTAAAACTTATTCCATTTACTTACTTATTTTCTCTCTCTTATGTTACAACCTAAATCTTCACCTCTGCCTTATAAGTGAGAGGCCTAATATACTTCAATCTATCTAAAGGTTTCAACTCAATCCCTGCATTCTGATTTCTCTCTGAAGAAATCAGAGAGACTCCTGACTTACTGACTCCAACATCTCCCCCTCCTCTTTGAACCACAAAGATTTCTTAATATTCAATCAATCCAATCTATCAAACAAACCATCCAACCAGTTATTCTGTGACTCATCATCTGCAGGCTACTTGGCCTATTTTCTCCTCCTGGATGGCCCTCTGGTAGCAGAGAAGGCTGTCCTTCTCATCAAGGTCTGGCATGGCGTGTGTCCCCACCGCTCAACGCCTACTGGGTTGCATCCAGCAGCAGAGCTAAAAATCTTCTTGGTGGCAAACACAGAGGCCAATCCAGTCTTGCCCTTGGTGATTTCAGGAGGGTCTTGGCCAGCCCTGCTCCTTTCACCTGGTTATCAAAGCAAAACTTCACTTATTCAGTAGCAAGCGGCTATCATGGCAAAGCACACACAAATTTGCATTAGCAATATAACTAGCAATAAAAATACAAACAATACAAATAACAATATAAATCACAAATAGCACTAACAATATAACTACAGAGATAGCTAAGCAAGTGAAAACCAGTTTTTTTGGTGTTGTGTTGTACAGACATATGACATTTAAACTTAATACATTAGTTAAAGTTAAGCATTTTTAAGTTGGCTAATTGTCAAATCTGCACTACTAATGGTGAACAAAGCAAAGCAGAAAAAGCATAGCATAAGATCAAAACCCATATTTCCCTTAAACTATTACAAAATAAAATTCTACAATACTACTGATTCGCCATCTTTTTTTTTAAATAAACAACCCAAAGTTTACAATCTTCTAACACAAGACATCAGGTTCAAGTAGAAATGTTTGATAGTTCACGTCTGTGTGCCCACTTCTTCACTGTGGCATGGTCAGCACTTTCTTTCACTCTATAAGGTTTCACATTCTTTGCTGGAATCCACTTGGGTCCTGTATGAATACAAGCAAACTCTTCGCTCCAAATTATTAGAGGAAATGGACCTTCAACAATATATGTAGTAAAACTAGAAACTTATAATCAGGGATAATTTAGATACAACAATCAACAATATTTTAAATTATAGACATTAATTTATAAAATTAGATAATCATAAATCCTTAAAACACTATGTCATCATCCCAGAGTCTGCAAACAGCTGACAGGCCTTGATTCAATGAGGAATTAGATGATCATCTCTGGATAATGAACACCGAATTCACCCCAAAATCAGCTTCAGCTGTCATACTGACAGGGACAAATTGCCAAGTCAAAACGACTGGAGTATTATTTTGATGCAGAAAACTTCTGGGTTTACAGAGTTTCTCTTCCAGGTAGAATTAAGGCCTGGCCACTACCGAAATTCTAATTGGAAGAGAACTCCCTAACTTTTTTTTTTTTTTTTTAAAGCAAGACTCTTAAGAACAAGGGTTACAATGAAACATTTCAGGATGAAAGAGAAACCAAATCCTTTCGGCAGCTCAGCTTGTTATCTCCCAAAGTTTTCCCTCAGGATAGAGATGCTTCGAACAGGACAGGCTGCTTGAATACTTTTCTAATAACACCTGGAGAAAACCATAAGACTAGCACTTTAGAAAAGACTTTCAATGAGGCTCACATAATTTTCTTAGAACTCTGAAAAAAAACTTAAAACTATGAGATAACACAGGGTCAGGTCATAGGAGACCTGCTGAAACAAGAGAGAGAATTAATAAAAATAAAAAAGGAAAACATAAAATGCATCTTTTTGACAACAATGCAAAAGACAAACACTTTTAACAGACAAAAACTGTGAGAATGGAGCTGAATCTGATGTCATGCTCATGCCCCCTCGCTCCGTTTGCCCCCAGCAATGTGGTTAGAAGCAGTTCTTGCCGTCCCCCCACCCCCTCTCTCCCCCTTCTCTCTGCAGCACTGGATTCGTGCATGGATGCCGCGGGGGGGGCGGCGCGGGGGGTGATGGAGCCGCTGGGAGTGAGGCGGAGCGGCGGGGGCTGGCGCTGTCCCTCGGCAATGGGCGCGGAGGAGGACGCGGGCTGGGCGGGCGAGACGAGGCGGCGGAGAGGGAGAGCGGAGCAGCGGCGCTCCCCCCTCCCCCTGCGCGGCCCGGGCTGGTGACATCGCGCTGCTGCGCCCGTGTCTGCTCCGGATCGTCTGAATTCACGCGGCCGCCCTGTAATTGCTTAAGAATTGTTAGAAGTTTCTCCAGTCGCGATCCCGCGGTGCAATCTGCGGTCTGGGGTGAGAAAACCAACCTGACCGCGTGACTGGGAGAAAGACTCAGTAACTAAATCAAAATCTTTTTCTTTAATTGCCCAGTCTACTGAAAAATACTGTGGTGTTTTTGACAGATAATCGTTTGACTTTAAAAGAAAGGAACTTCTCTCCCCATTTGAATCTGCCAACTTTGATGTCGATATCTCAGATTTCCCCAAAACAGGGCAATCATCTCCTCTAATATTTTCAACAGCCTGCTGCTCAGTTTCTTCCCTCCTGCCCTCAACTGCATCGTCCTGACCTCCCTCCCCCCAGTTCCCCCTCCTCTTTCCCAACGCGGTCTCATGCAGGGGATGGGGGGTAGGAATTTCTCGAGTAGACATAGAAGCTGCGGCGAGGCTACGGCGCTGAGCGGGGACCGGCGGGACTGTCCCTGCAGAGCAGGGGGCTGGTGACGGGGAAACTGGGGCCCCTGCGCTCGCAAAACACGGCTCGAGCAGCATCAATGACGGTGCTGCCGGCCGGTCCCCGGAGCCGTTCTCCCTGCCTACGGGAGACGGCTGTGGTGGGGTCCCCGTGGCTCGTGCTTGAAAAAAACCGCGACATCTGTAATTTGCAATAAATTGAGACATCAATCGAGAAGCTAGCGAATCAGTCTCTGTGTTTTCAGAATTAGTAAATGGCTCACTTAACGATTCTGCGACCAACCTCCAGGAGGGTAATAACAAAGGGGCTTCTTCATCTTCACGAATAGTATCATCTAAAAGCTTAAGTCCTATCTGATCCCATAGAAAAGAGCTTAAAGCAGAATCGGGATCTATATTTGGAAAATTCTTCTGAACATATATTAAAAGGCCTCTTAACTCATCATCTGAAACATTAAAGTCATTTTTCCTCAATAAAGATTTTAAGTAATCAAAGATATATTTCTGCTCTTCATATACATTTCTTCCCATCTCTACAGATTTCCTCAAAGCTTAACTCATCTCAATATACAATATATTCCTGCTCTTTTGGCATATTATTTCCCAAGCTCTAACTCTAACTCGCACTACTCTTCACCCCAAAACTCACCTCAATATAAGATGGACGATGAGAAGGTCCAGACCCAGCCCCCTTCGTCCACCTCTTATGGGTGCTTGCTCCTCTCAGCAACCGGTGGGGTGTCCAGCCTTCTTGCCACACTCAAATGAGGGTTCTGGGGAGGCCCGACAGTAGCTAAAAAGCCTTGCAAAGCGAAGTGAAAGCACGGCACCAAACACGGGGCACCAAATGTGAGGTTTTGGAAGGACCTCCGGGAGGGTAATAATTCCTCATACGGGGCACCAAATGTGAGGTTTCGGGGGGACCTCCGGGTGCCTCCTGTGCACCCACACTGTTGGGCTGCTTCTTCTTTTATGTAAACAGTGAAGCGGCTAATAGTTGTTGTAAAGTTATTTATTGCAGAAGCACATCAGTCTCAAATGCAAATACAAACCAAGGCAAAGCAATGGCTAAAAGCAATGGCTAAATGCACATGGCATAAAGCCATGTCATAGAGCCCTGGCATAGAGCCCCAGCTCTCCCTGATGCATGTTCTTTTATAGAAACTTTCCAACTAGCTAAGACACAAACTCGGACCACTACTCTTTAACCTATTAGAATTCTGGTTTCTTAGCACGCCAGGCTACGTATAGACTACGTTCATGGCCTATCTTGTTCTAACTGAAAAATGTAACAATATTCTTAACTCTAACTATTATGTCTGAAGCTAGGTTCTTGGAGCCTCTAAGCAAACACTAGCATGTTTTTCAACCTTCACTAGAACATGTACCACTTCTCAGGCATCTAAGACCTTTTACTCACTAAAAGCACTTAAAACTTATTCCATTTACTTACTTATTTTCTCTCTCTTATGTTACAACCTAAATCTTCACCTCTGCCTTATAAGTGAGAGGCCTAATATACTTCAATCTATCTAAAGGTTTCAACTCAATCCCTGCATTCTGATTTCTCTCTGAAGAAATCAGAGAGACTCCTGACTTACTGACTTCAACACCCACATTTTTCTTAGTCTTCCTTTTATCTCTGACATACCTATAGAAACTTTTTGGTTTAATTTCCCTTGACATCCCTGGCCAGGTTTAATTCTCTCAGGGCTTTAGCTTTCCTAACCTGATCCCTGGCTGCTCAGATAGTCTCTGTTTTCCTCCCACACTACCTGCCCCTGCTTCCACCCTCTGTAGTCATCTTTTTTCTGTTTGAGTTTGTCTAGGAGCTCCTTGCTCATCCACGCAGGCCTCCTGGCTTTTTTTCCCTGACTTCCTCTTTATCGGGCTGCATCACTTCTGAGCTTGGAGGAGGTGATCCTTGAATATTAACCAGTTTTCTTAGACCCTTCTCTCCAGACCTTTATCCCATTGGATTCTACCAAGCACATCCCTGAGCAGGCCAGTCTGCTCTCCTTAAGTCCAGGGTAGTGAGCTTGCTGTTTGCCATCCTCATTTCCCTAAGGATCTCAAACTCCACTATTTTATGATCACTGCAGCCAATGCTTCCCTTGAGTCTCACATTACCGAACCAGCCACTCCATGCTGGTGAGCTCAAGGTCCAGCATAGCTGATCCACAGATCAGTTCTGCAGTGCATAGTAGAGTTGGCCTTGCCATTTTCTATGCATTTAAGGGCAGGAAAGATTAGCATGAGACAATGTAAGGATTACAGCCTAAACATGTAGTGCAGACTATATGTTTTGCCAGTGGGTAGGGTCAGAGACACAGACGGAGACACCAATTAAAGGAATAGTGTAATTTACTATGATGCAAAACTGCAAAGACTCAGAAAAGGATAAGCTAAGCAATGCACATAATCACTACTATGAAAAAATGCCTATAGTGATTAAGAAAGATACATAACCAGTTACCTTAATATTTTACCATCATCCAAGTCCACACATCAGCTGTGGGGGGAAGCTGTCAAAGTGAAGGAATGGAGAACCATGCCTGGTAACTATGATGCATCTACCTTGCAGGCCATGAGGCTCTCCAGCTTTGCTGTGACAGTAACCCAGCTTTTATACTGTTAAACAACAAGCTGACAATTTCTAAATTCATTCTCCTGTTGGCTTCCTCCCAAAGCCTGGCCAGGGCTCAAGGAGGAAACAAGGGAGTTGTCTTTGATCCTATACCCCTCTGATGCCTTAAAGATCTGGAAATAAAACAACACACTTTTGAGACGATATTAGTATAGGAGGTAATATAAAAGCTGATCTTTATTGGAGGCCTCCAGGGGCAGATATGGAAAAATGCCCGTGTGACATAGGATAAATACAGTTTTATAAGTTTAGCAAATAGCATAATTGACAAGAATTCCCAATTAGAAGCACAGTTGATAAGGTAATTCCCCCTTCTAGTTCAACCTTTGAGCCCCTCCCTGTGGGTTTATTGCTCCCATATCACATCTTCTAAGTGTGGGCTTATTGCTCCCACGATACATCTTGCGGGGATTTTTTCTTATTTCTGAATGAGCAGAGAGACAGGACTTCTGAGTTGCTTTAGAAAGTGCGCTTTATTTTTGTTATCTTCTACACAGGCAGAAAGGGTAAGTTCGTCTTACAGATGTTCACAGCATGGCTCAGAAGTCACAAGACTTATGGTTATAAGGTCTTTTAAGGTTTTATTAACCAATAAAACACTGCCAACAGTGGGGTTTTTTTATGTTTCTAATCCAATACTAAGATATTTTGTCTTATTGACTCATACTGCAATCATATCACAACACACAAACTTACATTGCTGCACTCTAAAACTTCTTGTTACCTTTGTAATTACCTTTATTTTTTCTGTATCTTAAACTCTAAAGCTAAACCTATCTCTACTTAACTGTGTTTAATTCTAAGCTTTGGTTTACAGGCCCAATGTTCTGAGAATTCCTTACATTTTAAATTCCAACATCTCCCCCCTTGGTACTAGCTGTACTTTGTTTATGAGAAAGTGCCTGGGGAGAGTATTTTGTCCTTGGCTCTCAGAGGAAGTAGCAAGATAGGATAGGAGCCTTGGACCCCGGGGCTTGGTGTTGCTGGGGAATGTATTTTGTCTTTCTGTCTGATAGAGTAGGAAAAGTACTGGAGTTAGCTAGGAACTATATAACTATACAACAATAGTCTACAGAGCTACAAATATATATATGAAGGAATATAAAGAATATATAAAAGCAAAAAGGCAAAAATAAATTCAGTATCACACCTAATAAAGCCAGATGTGGTGTTATCTGATTTCTAGATATGGAAAGGTAAATACATGCTTTGCAAAAAAATGAACACATATGATAATACTTTGTTAATGAACGAATATATATACAATATTTGGTTGGAAGGTTCACTTAGAGGTCAACTTTAGTTCAGGGCCTGTTGTTCAGGCCTTAGTACTTCACCATAGTATATGTGCCATTAATTTATTTAGTTGTCATTAACAGCTTTTTAAGGTTATTACTTGTAATGGAGAAGTGTAACTCAAGACAACAGAGAATCTAACATTTGACTATCTACCTGTCTCAAGTTCATGAAATACAAAAACTGAGACAGGAAAATATTAAATTGATTTGCTTTTTATTGATAGTCCCAGAAAAATTTCTCACTAAGTCCAGTGGGTTCTGTTTTCTGTTGTCATTTGCTTCAAGGTGTGCAGTGATAAAATTATTTCTTAAATATTATACATATCTTAATAGCTAGGTGAGTGGTTTATGGAATTTCAGCCATGGTGTTGGGGGTTAGGTTTTCTTTTTTCTTTAGGGAAATTTCTTCCTATTTGTTTTCATAGAGATAGCGAATGGATGTAGATTTAAAAGAAAAAAGATGTAGCCAGTGCCTTGGCATACCGTTTGAATGGTTCTGGTGGAGGGGGAGAAGCAGTGTAGTTTTTGGCAGTTTCTTATCTCAGTCTTTGCCCAGCTTAGAGGGCAGACAGTTGTGGGGTTTTGTGCTGAACTTCTCCTGCCCATAGGAGTTGCTGCTGTTGCTGAACCTTCCTTACTGCTTCTCCTCACCGTTAGTAAGCCACTGCTTGCAAGAGCAGCCATTGGACTAGGACTTTTCAACATCCACCCCTCTCTGGGAGAGACCCTCAACATCTGCATGGGTGCCTCAGGGGAAAACTTGGTCCCCACCTCCTCCTTCTCTCTGGAGGGAGCACCTCCCAGCTGCTTACGGGAGCCTCAGCTGCAGCTGCCATTGCTAGGACACTGCATGGGACATGTGAGAGCCTGGGGAAAACAAAAACACCACTCCCCTTCACCTTCTCTCTCTCTCCGAGGCCACCATTACCCCTTGGGGAGGCTCAGATCTTTCTTTGTCTGCCCTCTGAAGCTGCTTGAGCCAACAGCACACCCTGGAACCGTGGGTGAGTCACTGCAGCCTTTCTGCCACAACATGAGCCCTCAGTGTCCCCTGCTGGTTGAAGTTGTCACTATGCCAAAGGGGAAAACTGCTTGATGTGCAGGAAAAAGGCTGTTAATGGGTTTTCTGGGGTTTTTTTCTAATTGCTGTTGTTGTTGTTTGTCTATGTATATATATTTTAGTAAAGAACTGTTATTATTTTTTCCATATCTTTGCCAGAAAGCCCTGTAATTTAAAATCTATAATAATTTGGAGGGAGGAGGTCATCTTTTACATTCCAGAAAGGTTCCCACCTTCCTTGGCAGACACCTGTCTTTTAAACCAGGACACATTGAAAGTAGTTAAAGGTGACTTAGGAAGTCCTTCCATAAAAAAAGAATCCATTATGCATAGTTTTTCAAGCATTCAGTATTTTCTAACACACAATGTAGTTATGTGCCTAGCAGAACCAAAAGGATTTTGTAGCTAAAGCACTCTGCCTTCTAAAGATTCAGGGTTTTGTTTCTGTACAACTCTAAAAATTGTTAAATTATCTCTATTTTATGTGATTTAACTTTTTTCACACCTATCAGATGTGTTCTAAAGATAAAATTCATTCTGAAAGTAGTTGTTCAGAGATCACAGTGTCTATAGAATTCTAATCTACAAAACCAATATGTGGAAATATTAAACAAGATTAAAGGGAAGGCCAACAAGGCTGACATCCTACTGGGAGTTTTATCGTCCACCCAAGCAGGAAGAAGAGGTGGACAACTTATTCTATCAGCAGCTGGAGAATGTTTCAGGATCATCAGCCCTTGTTCTCGTAGGCAACTTCAACCTGCCAGACATCTCCTGGGAACTTAATACAGAAGAAAAAAGGCAGTCCAGGAAGTTTTTAGTGTGTGTGGAGGACAACTTTTTGTCACAACTGGTGAGTAAGACCACTAGGGGAGGGACTATGTTAGATCTGTTGTTTGCAAATAGAGATGGGCTGGTGGGAGATGTGGTAGTTGGAGGCTGCTTGGGGCACAGTGATCAAGAAATTATAGAGTTCTTGATATTTGGTGAAATCAGGAGGACCATCCAATAGCACTTTTACATTGGACTTCCGGAGGGCAGACTTTGGCCTATTTAGGAGACTTATTCAGATAGTTCCTTGGGAAGCAGCCCTTAAAAACAAAGGAGTTCAGGAAAGGTGGGCGTGCTTCAAAACAGAGATCTTGAGGGCACAGGGACAGACTGTCCCTGTGTGCTGAAAGATGAGTTGATGAGGCAAACGTCCAGCCTGGATGGGCAACGAGGTTTTGAAGGAACTTAGGAATAAAAAGAGGATGTATCATCTGTGGAAGGAAGGTCAGATATCTCAGGAAGTATTTAAGGGGGCTGCTAGGGCATGTAGGAAAAAATTAGGGAGGCCAAAGCTCAGTTCGTAAAGTAAACGATAAAGTAAAGGATAATAAAAAATGTTTTTACAAATATATTAATGGTAAAAGGAAGGGTTAGACCAACCTTTGTTCTTTATTGGATGAGGGAGGGAACTTAGTAACTGTGGATGAGGAGAAGGCGGAAGTGCTTAACGCCTTCTTTGCCTCAGTCTTCAGTGGGAAGACAGCTTGTCCTTATGACAACTGTCCTTCTGGGTTGTTAGACAGTGTCAGGGAACAGAATGGTCCCCTTGTTATCCAAGAGGAGGCAGTCAGAAAACTGCTGAGATGCTTGGATATTCATAAATCTATGGGACCATATGGAATCCACCCCAGGGTGATGAGGGAGCTGGCAGATGAGCTTGTGAAGCCACTCTCCATAATTTACCAGCAGTCCTGGCTCGCTGGTGAGGTTCCAGATGACTGGAAGCTGGCCAATGTGATGCTCATTCACAAAAAGGGTGGGAAGGAGGATCCTGGTAATTATAGGCCAGTTAGCCTGACCTCAGTACCCGGTAAGGTAATGGAAGAGTTTATACTGAGTGTCATCACGCAGAACTTACAGGATGGCCAGGATATCAGACCCAGCCAGAATGGATTTAGGAGGGGTAGGTCGTGTTTCACCAACCTGATCTCCTTTTCTGACCAAGTGACCCGCCTGGTGGATGCGGGAAAGGCTGTGGATGTTGGGTACCTGGACTTCAGCAAGGTCTTTGACACTGTTTCCCACAGCATACTCCTAGAAAAGCTGGCAGCCCATGGCTTGGACAGAAGCACTCTTTACTGGGTTAAGAACGGCTGGGCCCAGAGAGTGGTGGTGAATGGTGCTGCATCCAGCTGGTAGCCAGTCACCAGTGGTGTCCCTCAGGGGTCTGTGCTGGGGCCAGTTCTGTTCAATATTTTTATTGATGACATGGATGAGGGGATTGAGTCTGTCATTAGCAAATTTGCAGACAACACTGCTGGGAGCATGTGTTGATCTGCTGGAAGGTAGGAGGGCTCTGCAGAGAGACTTGGAACAGTTGGATGGATGGGAAGAATCCAATAGGATGAAGTTTAATATGTCCAGGTGCCGAGTCCTTCATTTTGGCCACAATAACTCCCTGCAACATTATAGGCTGGGGAAGGTGTGGCTGGACAGTGCCCAGGCAGAAAGGGACCTGGGGGTACTGATCGACAGCCAACTGAACATGAGCCAGCAGTGTGCCCTGGTGGTCAAGAAGGCCAATGGCATCCTGGCCTGTATCAGTCATAGTGTGGCCAGCAGGACCAGGGAGGCCATTCTTCCCCTGTACTTGGCACTGGTGAGGCCACACCTTGAGTGCTGTGTCCAGTTCTGGGCCTCTCAGTTTAGGAAAGACGAGATGCTTGAGTGCATCCAGAGGGACTTGGAACACAAGCCCTATGAGGAACAGCTGAGGGAGCTGGGGTTGTTCAGCCTGGAGAAAAGAAGACTCAGAGGTGACCTTATCACTCTCTACAACTTCCTGAAAGGTGGTTGTAGTCAGGTGGAGGTTGGTCTCTTTCACCAGGCAGCAACTGACAGAACAAGAGGACACAGTCTCAAGCTGCACCAAGGGAAATATAGGTTGGATATCAGGAAAAAGTTTTTAATGTAAAGAATAATAAAGTACTGGAATGGTCTGCCTGGGGAGGTGGTGGAGTCACCATCCCTGGATGTGTTTAAAAAAAAGACTGGATGTGGCACTCCATGCCACAGTCTAGTTGAGGTGTTAGGGCATGGGTTGGACTTGATGATCTTGGAGGTCTCTTCCAACCTAGTGATTCTCTGATGAAGTATTCATTTCAGGAAGCCACTTTCAACTGTGGATATTTTGGAAGAAAATCCTGTTTTGTTTATATGGAGCATTAATAAGTGCTACCTATTTTCTTGAAAATAAAGGAAAATACTGCAATTTATATAAAAAGGCTTTAAGAGCAAAACAATTGAGAAAAAAGACAAAGATGGATATGGTGTTTTCCATGTTGGTGAGTTCTGTAGTCTTCTAGCTTTCTCTGAAACCTTTCATTTCACGGTTGGAAGGGTGATTACTAAGGATGATGGTGTTTTGAGGTAAATGAATTGTTAATGAAAGCCCATGTCAGACACTTGTGATGGATGTTGGCTTCTCAAAGCTGTACCATCTACAGCCATGCTATTGAACAAGACAGTTCTCATAACTACAGACATTGCATGGCTCTCTGGTAAACAGCCATCACTCTTTCCTCTCTGCCCATACATGAAATTGCTGTGTACTAGTTTGAAAGCAAACCAGTGGAATATTCCAAGTCAGAACTACAATTTAATAGGAAAATCAAAATAAAGGCAATAGTACAGGAACACTGGCTTAAACTCACAGTCAGAACACGACCTGACACCCTGTTGGTCAGGGTGGTGGCAACAGTCCAATTAAATGGTGGCTACAGTCCTGTTGAAGGATGTGATTCTGTCAAAGTGGTGATCCTGTGTAGCCATGGAAAGGGGTTTTAACCCTTTAAGTGCAGCGGAAATAAGATGCACAGCTACATGGTCGTCTTTTATGATAGAAAGAGACAAGTTTATTCAGAAACACTTGGTTTTATAGCATGACTCGCAATTCCAAGAGTAGAGAAAAGGTGATTGGTTTAGAGAGAAGACACCCCATTCCCAGGGCCTGGTCATGCACCACAACAGGTGTTCTATCTTGTTATTAATTCCTTTTTATTTTGACCAAATTATCACCCTGGGAGAAATTCTCCCTAGCCTTGAGCTGGACCAGCTTATCGGCTGGGAACAGAGCTGAAAAGCTCCAGCCTGGAATATTTTTCAGGCTGTAATTTTCTTACTTTCTCAATGTGTCCTACAATCCTGTAGAAATATCTGTTTTTTTCTCTGGAGGTCCAGTGGTGTTTATTTAGCTCCTGTCCTCTGGGAATCCAGTGGTAGTGCCCTCCCAGTGCTCCAAGCCTCAGATTATATACAGGATTATATACAGGTAAGAATATTCAGTTCCTCTCCTTAGGCAGGCAATTTCACAATGGGATGATGTAATTCTATGAGTCATGCTGGGAGACCGTGATGACCCATTAGCAGAGATGACCCCCTCAGGGTGGCAGCTGTTTCCCCAGAGAGTGTTATCAGGGCTGAGTTACAGAGAAGATAAAGAACACTGCCTATCTATATTAACAGTTTATGTAGATGGTAATAGAATACATACTTTTGGTTACATTTTCCATTGTAACCCAAGACACCCTTCTTCCTAAAAACTTTTCTTTTTTCCCTTCTTATAATTACAGGACGTCACTTTTTGGAGTAGGGTTATAAAGCCTCACTTACATCTCTGAAATGTGTAATTCCATCTGTGCCAGTGTGGATTTACATCCTCTGCTAGCCATGCTCTCATTGAATTTATAGTGCTGCCAAATAGTGCTAGACAAGGTTTATGGGATTTGAGCTTTATCCACCCCATGTGTATTATGAATTATTCAGATCACTGAAAGAAGTGGCAGAGTTCAGAAACAGCCCATTGATACATTTGTCTTTGCTTGAGGCAGAAATAATCCAGTCTTTCCTAACATACCTCTCATATGCACCACTGGAACCTTATCTCTGTCAGTTGTACACAGGGGTTCTGATTGGGCAGAGCCAGCTTGGTTGGTGGAACCTCTGATGTTAACTAACCATGTAGCCTTTGGTAAATGCAGATCCCACTGCTTGTAAGGTCCCACCCCCCTTTGCCTTCAATGTTGTTTTTAAGAGTCCATTGTTGGCTCAACTTTCCTGGCAGCTGGTGCATGATAAGGAATGTGGTACACCCACTCAATACCATGTTATCTAGCCCAAGTGTTTATAAGGCTGTTCTTGAAATGAGTCCCGTTGTCTGACTCAATCCTCTCAGAAGTACCATGCCTCCAAAGGACTTGCTTTTCAAGGCCCAGGATGGTGTTCCGGACAGTAGCGTGAAGCATGGGGTACATTTCCAGCCATCCAGTGGTTGCTTAGGCATCACTACCTTTGTGAGCACATAATGCTTGTCTTGGTGGGTTTGAGGCAGTGTGATGTAATCAATCTTCCAGGCCTCCCCATACTTATATTTGGACCACTGCTCAGCGTACCACAGGGGCTTCACCCACTTGGCCTGCTTGATCACAATTCACGTCTCGCAGTCATGGATGACCTAGGAGATAACAACCATAGTTAAATCCACCCCTCGGTCTCATGCCCACTTACAGGTGGTATCTCTGCCTCGATGACCTGAGGCATCATGGGCTCATCGAGCTAGGAACAGCTCTCCCTTGTGTCGCCAATACAAATCTATCTGATGCCTCTATTTTTGCAGCCTAATCTACCTGTTCGTTGTTTCGGTGCTCCTCATTAGCTTGACTCTTGGGCACATGGGCATCCACCTGATGGACTTTAACAGGTAGCTTCTTTACCTGAGTGGCTGTTGAGTTTGAGCGGCGTGGGATCCGAGACAGAAAACCCCACACTCTGTGATCTATGTGACAAAAGCCTTTATTCAGTTCTGACCTCGCTTTTTATACCCCTTTCAATGTTCCCGGGCAAGCGTCTGTGATTGGCTCCCAGGTCAGGCTGCCCAGCCCTCTGACCAATAGCTGTCTGCAGCCAGGGCTGGAACTCATTGGGTTAAATCCTTGTCTGTCTCTAATCCTGTCCTATCTCTGTTCTTTGGGGGCTGGCCTTTTAGCCAGGTTACTTATCCAATCAGTAGTCAGATTAACTGCCCAGTACAAACCAGCTTGTACTGTGACAAGTGGCAATGTCTTGCCATTTTTCAGCAGTCCAGATTAGCTTTCCCCTATGCTGCTGATTGGCTTTTTTCTACTTTTCCAGCCAACCCCTCAGAGCATTGACTACCATCCATGAATCAATGTAAAGGCAGAGCTTTGGCCGCTTCTCTCTTTCAGCAATGTCTAGGGCCAACTGGACAGATTTGAGTTCAGCAAGTTGACTCGATCCTGCTTCTCCTTCAGTAGCTTCTGCAACTTGTTGCACGGGGCTCCATACAGCTGCTTTCCATTTTCTATTCATCCCTACAATGCAACAGGAACTGTCGGTGAAAAGAGCGTAGCGTGTTTTTTCTTGACGGTTGTAGAGTGGAGCTTCCTCAGTATGTGTTGCCTGTTCCTGCTCCTCTTCATCCCTCACACCAAAGTGTGTAACAGCATTTATCCTAAAGTATAACTATAACTTAACCTAACTTCCAGATTTCCTATAGCATATGTCCAAAGGGATGCTTTTGCATCTCCCAACGGGCGAAGGATCGGGCCTTGAGGAGTGAGGGTATCGGTTCAGGACATTTTGTGGTTCAATGTTGTGCTGGCTCTGAGAGGCGTCCCACTCAGAGGGAGTTTGCTGGTCACAGGGCCACTGTGGTCCAGGAGAGCTCAATGGGCCCCTTTTTGGATCGCTGATTATATGATCACAAGAGAATGGGCCTTAGTCATAACAATGTTTCATCCTGGCCACAGTTTGGGTCAGCACTTTCCTTCAAAGTGTGAAAATAGGAATGTTATGCCATTCAGGCTGGAGAAATATTTTCCAAGGCTAGTCATGAGAAAAACAGAAGTTCCTTAGGAGTTCCTGAGAGCAGACAGTGTTTTTTGATAAGCTCAGAAAGAGCTGAGTCCAGGTGGTGTTTTCAAGGATGAGGCCTAACAAGCATTTTCTCAGATCACACTGCAGCCTGGAAAGGAGTTAAGGGGGAATGCGCCACCACAGCCAAGAGGAGTTGTGCTTCTGTGCTGATCACCTCTGAGGTGGCTTGAACTCCTTCATAGGTGGCTAAGATTTCCTTCTCTATTCGAATGTAGTTGGCTTCAGACCCTCTGTAACTTCGACTCCAAAATGCTAATGGTTGACCTCGAGTCTCCCCAGGCACCTCCTGCCAAAGGCTCTAGGACAGATCATTGCTCCCAGTTGCAGAGTTGAGCACGTTCTTCACCTCTGGTCCCATCTTGACTGGGTCAAGGGCTACCCCATGAGCGATTTCCTGCTTGATGTGGTCAAAGGTTTGTTGTTGTTCCGGGACCCAGTGGGAATCACTCTTTTTGCTAGGAACTAGTTAGAGAGGGCTCACAATCTGGCTGTACTTGGCAATGTGCATTTTCCAAAAAACCTATGGCGCCTAGGAAAGCTTGTGTTTCCTTTTTGTTGGTTGGTGGAGACATTGCGGTGATCTTATTGATGACCTCGGTGGGAATCTTGATGCCATCTATCTTGCCACTTTACTCCCAGGAACTGGATCTCTTGGGCAGGTCCCTTGACTTTATTCTTTTTTGATGGTGCAGCCAGATTCCAGGAGAATCTGGATGATTTTTTCTCCTTTCTCAAATACTTCTGTTGCCATGTTCCCCCACACAATGATGTGTGGAGCCTCACCCTTTTCTAGTGCAGTCTGGATCAGTCCATGGCAGATGACTGGACTGTGCTTCCACTCCTGAGGCAGTCAGTTTCAAGTGTACCTCACACCCCTCCAGGTGAAAGCAATCTGAAGTCTGCACTCTGCTGCCAGACAAATGGGAAAAATGCATTAGCAATGTCAGTAGTGGTGTACCACTTCTCTGCCTTGGACTCCTGCTTGTACTGGAGCTCCAGCATGTCCAGTGCAGCAGCGCTCAGTGGTGGAGTCACTTAATTCAAGCCATGATAGTCCACAGTCAATTTCCATTCTCCATCAGACTTGCTGTCTTGATTTAATTTTCTTTAAAAAATGTCTTGATTTAATTTTGTTTCCCAGCCAACCCACCAAATAATGTCATAGTTTTGATTTGCCAATTTAAATATACTAATTTTTCTGTTGTGCGACAGAACTAGGAGCAAAAAAGCAAGGCAGGCTTAAAACTTAAGAGGGTATAAAAAAAAGAAATTTATTAACTACACAAACAAAGGGGAAAAAAACCAAATTCCGAATAAGATTTTTTTTTCAAACCACTCCTTCCTTCCCTTTCCTAGCCTTCATAACAACAAAACAAACATACAACAACTGCTTCGGTCAGTGCCCAACTTAGTCTTTTTCAGTTTACTTCTGGAGAGAGAAGCCTCCTCTTGTTGAAGCTGTAGGGATTTCTCCACAAGAAGGAAGAAAACAGTCCTCTCGTGGTTTCATTTTCATGATTTGCATCCTCCTGGACCTGCAATCGTGACACTTCTCCCAACTCCACAGCCTTCCCAAAGCTGTAGATGTGGGCCATGTCTTTCTCATGGGGTATTATTTTTAAGAATGAAATGTTCCACAGCAAAGGTTCTCTTCATTTCTTTTCTCTCTGTTCATGTTTCATCTTCAGAAAACTGAGATCCCCTTCTTTCCTTAGGGCAAAGATTCTCAACACAGGTGCTTTTTTGGTCAAATCATCTATTAAATGGAACATCTCCAACCCCCCATGTCTTTTTCTATGGCTTATAGGAATATTCATCCCTACAATCTTACAAAAGGATTTTCAGCCATCTTGACAGCATCTCCTCATTCTCCTTCCATCTAAAAAAACCTTAGCTCTTGCTTCACTGACTTCAGAAATCTTGTTCCCTTTCATATTCAAAGGAAGGCTGGAGGTTTTGCAAATCTTATCTGAGCACTAAAGAGTTAAAGTTTAACACAACTACAAGAGTTGGGCCAGGCCCAGGCTGCACTGGGTGGAGGGGGGCGGCTGAGGTGTCAATCAGCCTTTCTGGGGCTGGGCTGCAGCCCCACACTGCTCATGGGCACCCGGGCAGGCCCGGCCCATCCGACAGCAGGAGGAACCGGGCCCCCCCCACCACGCCAGAGCCGCAGGCCTGTGGAGGAGGAAGCCGTGAAGGTCTTATCACAGAACTTTTTCTTCCCCCGGCCATTGGGTCCCCCAGTTTGCAAATGGGGCCCAAGCGGACTCCAGAGCCTCCCCCCCGCATGGAGGGGGTGGGACCTCAGGTTGGTGTTGCCTGCTCAGCCACTAGAAAGACAAAGAGACCCAGTTCCGGATTACCTCCTTCAAAATGTGTGTTCACGGAGCAAACTAACTTTCTCTAATTGGCTGTTGAAGGTGTCCCAACCCCCACAGAGGAAATTCCCTTAGAGAGAACCTCTCTCTGAGTTTCTTCTTCCCAAGTCAACCTATCACACATTGTATACCTAAAGATCTGTAAATAAAATTGGAAGCATGCTTTGGGTCAATATGGCTTCATCGGTCCTCTTTCTCTTTGTTTAGAATTACAAAGGGCTGTGAAAACACCATTATTGTTACCTCCTCTAGCTATTACAGGACAAAATGGTGATTTTTTCAAGTGGAGGGAAAAAACCCCCACAGTTACTTGATACCAAATTCTCACCTAACAGAACAAGCCATCACTAGCATTGATAATGTTAGAGAAGTTTAGTCCTAAGGCATAACATACTGATCCTCCTATAAAAGATTTTAAAACAGTACCCATGGAACATCCTGAACACTCAGCCAAGCCTTTTGGTGATTTCTCTTTGAGTCTAAAATAGTGAAGTGCTGAGTAGCTGGAAGTACATCAGGACAAAGGCTTCTCTAACAACAAAGGGAACATCACAGTGTATGACTCATATATCACAGGACACTTAGGCAATATCTTCTTATACTCACTCATCTTGCCTTGGAGCACTGCTACATGCTAACACAACCCTCGTGTTTTGCTTCCATATGGCATAGCTATTGACTGTGGTTGAATAAATGAAGTCCTATAATACTGTGATACTGAAATCAGCCAGATAGAAACTTTTTAACACAGTTTTGAGTATTAGAAAGCAGGCATTCTTTATTACAGCATGCTGGTCACTGGGAGGATCCTTCCTCTAATCGAGTGGCCTGAGCGTCAGGTGAACAGTTTTTATAATACACACTGATTAAATATTCATTAGCTATCCCTGCTTACTTGACTTTATTTTACATAATTACACTCCTTCTCAGAAGTCCTCATATGGTTCTTTGGGGGTCTGTCTTCAAGCCCACTGTCCTTTTTAGGTAGCTGTTCTTTTCCCCCTGCTTTTGAGTAAGCACAATATCGTTGTTTTGCATAACTTCTACTTTGTCAGCCTTGCAGAGCTGAGCTGGCATCCTGCTTGCATTTTGCATGACTTCTGTTTGCCTAAGTTACATCCATTATTTCTCCAAGGCTGTGCTCTTCTGTTCTACTGTCCTTGATAAGAGTAAAATGTTGTTTTATTCTACTATCCTTATCAAGTGAGTAAAATACTGTTTGTTCTACTGTCTCTGTCAACTGTTGTTATTTTACTTCTTTTTTTCCAGCTTTAACAGAGCATTGTTGATCTCAGTCAGGTCAGACACACTGTCAGAGCCCAGTCTTGACACATCAATGACAATACATATCAAAACAGTCAAAAGTTTACAACGTAATAAAAACTGAAGTCACACATGCTATCCTTTTGTGGCCTGAGTGGGATTGTATGCAACCAGTGATTTGTAGGCTTCTGTGATTTATTTCTATGGCTTCAATATGGCATCATGTTGAAACACAAGAATTTGACTCAAAAATGTATGAAGCCCTCTGTTGTTTATGTGAGTTCTCATTTGCCTCAACAGGTTATCTCAGACCTGATCTAAAACAAACACCACCAAAAAAGTGTCTCACAATAGACAATTATGATCTAATCTGCCTTAAAGGGACATGTATTCTTTCCTCTAACATCCTGAGATGCAGCCTAGAGGAAGAAGGGCAGTCTGGTAGAGAGAGACCTAGACAAGTCACCTAGACTGGCCCATTGGCAAATAAGGATTGAGATCTCAGAAGCAGTTAGGATTTCTGAAATGTGTAAACTGCGTGTTTACGTGGAAAATTCATCCCCAGAGCTCAGCTGTATTAGGGCAAATGCTAGTCTTCCATTAGAAAACTGTGCAGGTTGCTTTAATTTTCCCTTCAGTCTTCAGAGAGAACATATTGTCCCTTTGCCTTTTCTGCCAGAATCATCAAATCACACCACATCATATACTTCCTCTGCAAATAGGTTATTCTGAATTCAATTTGTGTGGGAATGGCATTGATGGGGAATGAGTTAGCACTGGTGTCCATTCAGGATGGTAGGAAGGACTGATGGGAAGTTCTCTGTTGAGTAGCTTGTTGCCTACAGCATACATCCCCATGGGCTGCTGTTGCACCAGCATAGCCAGTAAGAAGTGTGTCAGTAGTGATCCTTGGTTAAACAAGACTTGAAGTAGGACTTGCTTTCTTTCCCTTGCTATTAATTTACATTTTGTTTTTGCACAAAATTGGCTGCAACATAATCACCATAAAAAGTGGGCCCCATGATCATGATGCTTGATCAGCATGAAAAGATCAAACATGTAGGTTAGGAACCTTTTCAGTCACTTCTCTAGAAAATGTTAGACATCATCCCGATCTCAATAATTATACCATAAATGTCATCAATATTTGGCTGTATAGGTGAGCAATGGGATTTCATGGCTGTGGGAACTAGGATGATGCACATGGAAATCACCTTTTAAGCAACTGTCACATGGTATTTACTTCTTTGTATTGGACTGATTCTGAATCAAGCAGCAGCCAAGTCTCTTTATTCATATCTAGTTTTAATTTGAAGCTTTCCTTAATAAAATCAAGGATGAGAAAATACTTACAAACACGTAAATATTTTTTTCCAGAAGTCTTTAGATAGGATTTTAACCTACTTTACAGAAACTAGAGGTGGATACAATCCAACTAGTCAATCCCTTCTGTGCAACCTGGAAATGTCTTCCTTTCTTCCTTTGACATGTCACAAAAATATTTTGTCCAATGTGTAGAGATAAGCTGCAAAAACTTGGTAGAGTTACTTTAAGACAACCCCAGATATCTGCACAAGTCTCAAATTCTCCCACTTCATCTGTAGTTTAATAAGTCTCAGTCTCTTGCCAGTTTGTAAAAGGCTGTTGCTGCTTTCTACTCCCACACTACATTTCTATTTGATAAAAGTCTTTCAAAGGGACACTTTCCTTCATTCCAGCTGAGCTTCTGAGTATCAGCCTGAGCAATAAGCCTGAGTTACTCTTACAAAAATCAACTACTAGTGCCCCATCCTGTAAGTTAATAAGGAATTGATAGGACGGTCACTCTCAAAAAGTTGTGTTCAATGGTTTGATGTCCAAGTGCAGATCAGTGACACGTGGCATGCCTCAGGGATCAGTATGGGAACTGGTGCTGTTTAACATCTTTGTCAGTAACATGGATAGTGGAAGTGAATGCACCCTCATCAAGTTTGCCAATGACACCAAGCTCTGTGGTACAGTGAACACACTGGAGGGAAGGGGTACCATCCAGAGGGACCTTGACAGGCTTGAGACATGGGACTCTGCAAACCTCATGAAATTCAACAAGTCCAAGAGCAAGGTCCTGCACCTGGGTCAGGGCAATTCGAAGCACAAATACAGCCTGAACAGAGAATGGATTGAGAGCAGCTTTGAGGAGAAGGACTTTTGTGGGTGTTGGTGGATGAGGAGCTTGACATGACCCATCAGTGTGCACTTGCAGCCCAGAAAGCCAACTATGTTCTGGGCTGCATCAAAAGAAGTGTGATCAGCAGGTTAAGGGAGGTGTTTTTCCCCTCTACTCTGCTCTTGAGACACCCCACCTGGAGTACTGCATCCAGCTCTGGAGTCCTCAGCACAGTAAGGACATTGACCTGTTGGAGCAAGTCCAGTGGAGAGCCACAAAGATGATTAGAAGGATGGAACACCTCTCCTTTGGAAAGGCTGAGAGAATTGGGACAGTTCAGTCTGCAGAAGAGAAGGCTCTGGAGTAACCTTCATGTGGCCTTTCAGTACCTGAAGGGAGCCTGCAAGAGGACTGGAGAAGGACTTTTTATAAGAGCGTATAGTGATGCATTATTCTCTTGGCCTAGAATTATGAACTAGACACAGTTAAGGGATAAAAGGGTTTTATCTCGGTATTTAACAAGGATCCTTATGGTGCAACAATTCATCAAGGTGGAATACACCAAAATACGCACATCTAGTATACTGCATGTACAATTTTATAGACCTTGCAAATTAGCATATCTGACAAAGATTCCCAAATGAGAAGCTTAAATGAATGACGTGACATCACCCTATTCCAAAGTATTCCCCCCAGATGGGGTTTGAACCTAGTTTACAAAATATGTTCCAGAGAGTCTTGGTTTCTCAAGATAGCATAAGGCTTTCCAGCATCCAACTGTGAGGCCTTTAGGATGTTTGGTCTTCTTGCCTAGTAGAATACAAGGACTAAGCTGAGATATCAGGCTAAAGAACTACTGTTGCATATAGGTAAAACCTTACAAAGGGAAAGCCTTGTAAAATCATGGCTTAGGCCTGCTACTTTGGCTAAGCAGAAAAGGACTATGGGAAAGAGACTCAACTGAATTGGAGGTAGAAAAACAAGTTATGTAACCATCATGTGTTCACATCTTGGTGTATGGTGGTTGGCTGAATTATGTTTGTTATGATTTAAAACTATTTAGCTGATAACCAGCTAATTGCTTTAAAAGGCCGGGTTTTTGGAATAAAGCGGCTTTCCTTTTCACCTGTCAGGGGACTCTATGTTACTACGGACCTTCATCTCACAAATTACAAGTATGTATGCTAAGAATACTGAGAACGCATAAAAGGTATATAAAAAGAAAAGGCAAAAAATCATGATGACATCAGTAGTGATAGGACGAGGTGGGAACGGTTTTAAACTGAAAGAGAGTAGGATTAGATTAGATATTAGGAAGACTTTTGTTACTGTGAGGGTGGTGAGGCACTGGAACAGGTTGCTCAGAGAAGTTGTGGATGCCCCATTCCTGGAATTGTTCAAGGCCAGGTTGAATGGGGCCCTGAGCCAACTGGTCTAGTGGAAGGTGTCCCTGTCGATATCAGGGAGTTAGAATGAGATCATCTTTAATGTCCCTTCAAACCTAAACCATTCTATGATTCTATGAATTTTCTAGAGTGGCGTTTCTGGCCTATAAGACTGCATGCCATGGGTATTCCTGAAGACATGAGCCTGTACAGTAGTTGCTGTGGCCAGTGTGCACTGTCCTGGGTAACCTGAAGGCTGTCCCACAGTGAAACATATAAGTAGCTCTGGGAAAGCACTGGTTTAAACCACACTGGTTGAATTTAATGTCTTCTTTTTCCTCTCTGTGCTTGCAGGTCAGAAGATTCTTCACCACAGAAGTGATGTCTTAGAAACTGTAGTCCTAATCAATCCCTCAGATGAAGCAGTTAGCACTGAGGTAAGTCAGTCAGAAATATTTCACTGGATGTGTCATAAAAGCTCCATTAAGTGGACAGGTTGAGAGAAGCTCCTAACTGCAGACAAAAGGACATGTTAGAATAAATGTCATAAAAAAACATCAAAAAAGCCCCTTGATTTTTTTTTTTTACTGTTTTCCTGGACTTTGGATAAAGCTTCAAAGACATAGGACAGAAACACACCACTTAGCCAGCACTCATTTCCTCATAACACGCCAAATTATTTTCTTTAAGTGAAAACAGCTGTGGTGAAACTACAGCTGGTTTTCTTCTGTTCCTCCATTGTTTCGTAGCTCTGGCTGCCTTTTTGCTTATGAAAAAGTGCCTGAAAAGAAATACAGTTCCTTGAGATAAACGTAGGTCCTCAAGAAGAATGACCATCTATGTGGTGGTGACACTAGGTTGATCTATGTGATCTGTCCTTCAAAAACTGTATGACATGATCAATGGACTCTGAAGAGTGCCTGTGTTGGTTTGAAAGTAAAACCAGTGCGAGACTCCAAGTCAGTAATACAATTTAATAGGAGAAAAGAGAAAAAATAAAATACATGCAATAATACAAAAGAAAATACAACCTGACACCCTGTCAGTCAGGGTGTTGGTAGCAGTCCATATAAATGGTGGCTGCAGTCCTCCTGGATGACAGATGTGGTTCTGTTGAAGCAGTGCTCCTGTAGAAGGTGCAGTTTTCCTCCGAAGATCCAGCGATGATGTGGAAATGGTCCGACTTTCCTCTGGGATCCAGTGGAAAGGTCTACCTTCGCGTCCCAAACCCCAGTTTTTTATCTAGGTAGGAAAGGCTTGGCTCCTGCCCCTGGTTGGGGCATCTCCCAATGGGATGATGTAATCTTATCAGTCACACAATCAGACTTAATGGCCCATTAACAGAATATATCTTCTGGAGGAAGGATGGGTTGTGAAAAGATAACGATGATCATCCCCCGATCTTATCAGATGGCACATCAGCAGAGGATATCTCCCACAGAGATAAGGATCACCACCCCTCCTACATTTTAACAGATGGTGATAGAATACACATTTTGCATTGTACCCCAGTACAGTGCCCCAGAAGAGTTCAGTCAATTCCTCATGAACTTGTTAGAGTAGAGCCAAAGAACTGAGGATGTAGTTCAAAGAAAAAATTGACAAATTTAGCTGGCGATATTGAAGGTTGTAAAAAATAGTGATTATTACATTGCTAGCCAGTGCTGAGAAGCACTGACATTTTTTGGGGAAATGAAATTATTCTGTGTGATGCTTTGACAGTTGCCAAATGCCAGGCACCCACAAAATCCACACACTCACTCACTCTCCTCTGCTACCGCTGGACAGAGGAGAGAAAATTTAACGAAGGCTTCATGAGTTAAGGACGGTATGAAAACACGCCAAGGGCACAACAGGCTCAGCTGAGAGATATAAAGTGAATTTATTACTAGCAAAATCAGAGCACGATGATGATAAGTAAAATAAGCCTTTAAAAGCACCTTCCCCTTCCCCCCCTCCCCTCCTTCCCACCAACAGTGCAGGGAGATGGGGAGTGGGGGTTTTGGTCATTTATCACCCATAGTTTCTCTCACTGCTCAGGGAGACGAGTCATTCCACTGCTGCACCATGGGGTCCCTACCACGGGAGACAGTTCTCTGTGAACTTCTCCAACGTGGCTCCAATTAATGAGCAACAGTCCTCCCAAAACTGCTGTAGCATGGGTCACTCTTCCACAGGGTGCAGTCCTTCAAGGACAGGCTATTCCAGCCTGAGAGCAGGGCCCCTCTCTCCATGGGTCTCCCACAGGATTGCAGTCTCCTACAGGCATCCACCTGCTCCAGCATGGGCACCTCCTCCATGGGCTGTGAGTGGATCTCTGCATCCCCCGTGGACCTCCATGGGCTGCAGGAGGACAGTCTGCTTCACCATGGTCTTCACTACAGGCTGCAGAGGAATCCTGACTCTGGTGCCTGGAGCACCTCCTCCCCTTCCATCTTCACTGACCTTGGTGTCTACATAGTTGTTCCTCTCACATATTCTCACTCTGCTCTTCTCTGGCTGGAATTTAAACTGCGTAACAATTTTTTGGTTTTCTTTCTTCTTAAATATGTTATCACAGAGGCGTTACCACCATCTCTAATTCACCCAGCCTTGGCCAGCGGTATGTCTGTCCTCAGAGCCATTAGGGATTGGCTCTGCCAGACATAGTGAAAGCTTCTAGTAGCTTCTCACAGAAGCCACCTCTGTAGCCCCCCATTACCAAGAACCAGGCCGTGCAAAACCAACACACTCTGCTTACAGTACTTTGTCAAAAATTCTCCTTATTTACCAAAATGAAGTGATATCAAACACAAACAGGAAGAAACTTTAATGGTTTGATCCCAGCAGCAACTAAGTACCATGTTGTTAGGATCCAATTATTAAAAGATGCCTCCACCTAAATTAAGGTGCAAATGCCACCATATGCCAAAGTCAATAGTATGGATTTTATTTAATAGTAAATAGGGGGGCGGAGGGAGAAAGACAGAAAGAGACGGATTAAGTAGGGATATAGCCACCACCATGTGGGTCCCTGTGGCATCCTGCTGGCCTTTGCTCTTCTGATCTTCCCAGTGGTGGGGTCCACTGGTTTTCTTCTGGAGGTACTACTTATACAGTCCAAATGCCAGGTGGTGTTCCCACAACTTGGGCTGGCATGTGGCATGTATACACGGATGGACTTCCTTTCTCGGAGTTTGCCATAGTAGGAATTTTTGTCTGCATAGGTTACCACATTTGCCTCACCAGGCCTGGCATCTTCCTTTTCTTGACATCTGCGCTTATCACAAGTTTCTGCAGTACAATTTTGTCTTGTGTCCTAATTCCAAGCCTTCTCCTCAATTTAGGCCTGGAATTAACACCTTCTTGTTCGCCAACTGCACCTGTTTTGGTGACTTATCTTATGGAAACTTCCTTCTTTGACAGTGTTTTGAGACATTTCACTAGATTCTTTAAGTCTTGACACATGCAGCCACTCACTCACTCCACACTGGGGAAAAAGTGAATCCTAAAAAAAAAAAGTAAACCTCATGGATAGAAATAAGACCTGTTTAATAATTGAAACAAAATAACATACAATAAAATAATAAAAAAAAATAGTAACAATAATAAGAGTAATGAAAAGGAGACAGAGAATAATAAAACCCATGAGAAAAAAGTTATGCACAGTACAATAGCTCATCATCGGCTGACCAATGCCCAGTTAGTCCCCTCTTGACCAGCTCCCCCCAGTTTATATACTGAGCATGACGTTCTATGGTATGGAATATCCTTTTGGCCAGTTCAGGTCAGCTGCCCTAAACTGCAGTCTCTATTCCTACACCTCTCAAGTGGATGGACTACAAGATGGCGACTGGAGGAGCAAAGTCCCTTCCACTGTAAGAGAACATTAGATACGTGATAACCTAATAAACTTGAACATATATATGTCTATGGGACCTGATGAGATGCATTCCAGAGTCCTGAGGGAATTAACTGATGTAGTGACCAAGCCACTCTCCATGATATTTGAAAAGGTGTGTCAGTCAGGTGAACAAGAATAAAGGAAAAATTGCACCCATCTTAAAAAGAGTAGAAAGGAGGATCCCAGGAAGTACAAACCTCATCTTTGTGCCTGGGAAGATTATGGATCAGATCCTCCTAAAAGCTATGCTAAGACACATGGAGGACAGGGAGGTGATTTGAGACAGCCAGCACAACTTCACCAAGAGCATGTCCTGCCTGACCAATCTTGTGGCCTTCTATAATGGAGTGACTGCATCACTGAACAACAGAAGGGCTACAGATTGACATCCATCTGGACTTCTGTAAGGCTTTTGATACAATCCCTCACAACATCCTCCTCTCTGAATTGGAGCTATGGATTTGATGGGTGGATGTCACTGGTTGGGTTTTTGGGGTCCCTTTGGGATCCCTGAGACTGCTTCTGCAGCCCTCAGTGACAGAGCACGTTCCCAAGCCTTGCCCAGATAGAATTTTGGCTCGCAGTGAGCTCTCAGACCAGCGGGGAAAACAAACCAGCATATGCAGAAAGGCACAAATCCATATTTTATTCTACAAAGGCATCGTATCTAGCATACACCGACGGCTATTGTTTTACAGGGGTTTTTATATATTTTGAGGGTTTTACAATTTGCACCGATTACCAAGGGAATTCTACTTTCTAACCAATCCCTGAGGGATTTTACATTCAAAGCCGGCCTATGTATACTAAAAGAGAATGAACCACTAATATTGAAGATAGATAAGAGGGTCTACCAAGGGGGGGAAGCTGGATTCCTTTTTGTATTCATCATTTCACAAGCCATTTCTTATCTCTAAGCTATGGTTTTCCAAGGAGCTTGTTCTGAGGATGCAGGGAGACTGTATGAATGTTTTCTGCTCCCTCCACAACTCCTCTCTCTGTATTTACTAAAAAGGCGCTTTCAGCAACTTTCTTAAAACATTGAACAAAGCATAGAAACATAACTAATACAATGACAACTATGATTAAAATCCATAAAAGTCCCGTGACCAGAGATGCAGCCCACCCTGTCAGTCCCCATTGTCCAAAAAGGTTGTTGAGCCAGTCTGGGGTGGTTTGTACTTTCAAATCCTTCACGAGGTCCTTCAGCTTCTGGATGTTCGCTTGGATGGATGTTGAACGTGAGGAGAGATTGAAGCAGCACATCCCTTCAGAGTCTTCACAGTCATGTCCATGGGCGAGCAGCAAGAAGTCAATTGCAGCTCGATTTTGCAGGGATGCGTGTCTCATGGTTTCTTCATCCTTTAAAAGATCACTCAAGGCAGCAGATGTGACATTGGCTTGCTTACTGAACCAACACCCCAAATGAGTACTTTCACCAAGGGCCTTTGCTGCAGCCACCCATGGTAAGAACAGGGAGACAGCAGCTCTTGTGAGTTTGTTCCAATTGTACAATTTAGGGTCACAACTTTCATCAAATTCAGTGTAAAATCTTTTTTTTTGCATTTTGATTCACTCTCCTTTTTCCAATTATGTGATAAGGTAATGTTGGGGGTGAGGGTAGAAAGCTTGCCAAGGCTACAGGGTCCCCCCTGGAGACGAGAGGGGATTCCAGCCCAAACTCCATCACCACAGAGAAGAAACATTCCACAGGGTAATATTTTGGGGTGGATAGAGGATTCAGAGAGAGCATGAGTGGTATAATTGCACCAATCTGGATAATTGTAGGCTTTGTTGATGGGTGATATGTCTTTTCTCTATGTGTTTCGAATTTGACTCAATTCAGGCCAATTTTGCTTTGGACTTTTGTAGTAAAATTTGTCACAGTATGTTACTTTGGAGGACCCCAGCAAATCTAATTCTTGGGGTTCCTCGGGAGCATTTGGCAGTATTTTTGTCCAATGGTCCCAAGTGTCAACTGGATTTGGTCTCTTGCCAGTGGTGCGGAGGAGCTTTGAGTTCTGGATGGGCCATTCATCTGCTACAAAGGGAATTCCTACCAAACATGTGGAAAGTGGATTATCAAGGTTGCCCATAGACAGGCACATGTTATCTTGTTTTAATGTCTTTGCTAAAGTCACCCAGACATTATGTTTGGGTTGTGGGCTGATCTAGCTGAAGACATGGGGCACGGTGAAGAGGATCCAGGCAGTAGTGAGGCATCAACGGAGATAATTTTCATCTTTTGACAAGGATGGGCCTTCTGATAGGGAATATAATCAAAGTCAGTTATTTTTATGATGGGGGGGGAAGACGGTTAGGGTTTTCCCCTTCCTTTGACCCTTCTCCCCCCGCCTTTTTTTTTTTTTCCTCTCTAGGGATAGGGAAGTGAATACAGGATTAGGGGTTACAGTAAAATCATTGGGGAGGGGACTAATACTAGGGTGTTTCAGTAGAGGTAGTAACATCTAACTAAAGGTTACTTTGTGGCCAGACAATGTCTGGCTTATGATTTGCCTGATGCAGCAGACTGCTGCCTAGTTTTTTGTTTCGTCTGCTGACTTGTGACAGGACGATCTTTCTTTGGATGTGCAGGTGTTCGGCGGCGTCTTCTCCAAGCAGCGCTGGTTTGGTTTTGAGGAGGTCTTGTATTTGACTCTAGGGAGCTTTTGTTGTTGTCTGTTGGGGTAGGTTTTGCCATGCCTAGGTATGGTTTTATGTTTTTTCCTAGGAACAATCTTGGTCCAGATGGCAGGGAGACTCAAGCATACCCCCTTCCCCAGGCAATTAATTGGAAAGGTCCAGAAACTTGATGTGTTTCAGGGTCTTTCACGAGCACTGGTGGTTTCTCAGTGAGCTTTGCTTGGGTTGAGTGTCACAGTATTGGGGGGGTCTGGTTCTGACTCGGTTCCATTTAGGAAGTCGATGACGTAGAGAGCTTTGCAGAGTCTTTCCACTGGAGATAAAATTTCTGTGTCTCTTCACTGTTGGTGAAGGACTCTTTTGATGGTTTGATGAGTTCTCTCTACAATGGACTGTCCTGTGGATTTTCCAGGAATGGTTTCAATGTGTTCAATTCTCCATTCACCGATGAACTCTTGAAATTTGTGAGATGTAGGTGGGTCCATTGTGAGTTTTGATCTTTTTTGGAAATCCCAGAGTGGCAAATGCTAGGAGAAAATGCTTGATAACGTGAGTTGCTGTTTCTCCTGCATGAGCCGATGCAAAAACTGCTCCAGAGAAAATGTCGATGGACACGTGCACATACTTAGACTTTCCAAAAGGTGGGAAATGGGTCACATCAGACTGCCACAGCTGGCAGCTATTCAGGCCTCTGGGATTGACTCCCGTGCCCATAGAGGGCACTTGGTAGTTCTGACGGTTTGGGCATGTTGCCACAATGACTTTTGCTTGGCCTTTCGGAATTTTAAACATTCTCATGAGGGCAGATACATTCTGGTGGAAAAATGAATGTGACATCTTTGCTTGAGCAAAAATGTTGGGCATGTTTTCAGTCTCGACTGGCATGGCGAGGGCATCCGCTTTCTTGTTTCCCTCCGTAATAAAACCTGGGAGGTCAGTGTGTGACCTAACATGCATGATATGGTAATGTAATTTTCTGTTGGAAATGAGGGTTATTAATGTACAAATCAACTGGTGTAATTTTGGATTGGAGACTTCCTTGAGAAATGCATGTTCTGCTCTCATAGCTATACCAGCCACATAAGCAGAATCTGTAAGTAGATTAAAGGGTTTGTCTTTGAATTTTTCAAAGGCTCTAACAACGGCTGCCAATTCTGCAATTTGTGGAGATCCTTCCACAATTTGGACATCAGACTCCTATTTGTCAGATTTGGTGTTTTTCCAAGTCATGACAGACTTGTGAGAGGAACCTGAGCCATCTGTAAAGACAATTAGAGCATTGAGAGGTGATCTACTTTGAACAAGTTTTGGGACCAGATTGAAGGTTGCATTTTGATTAAAAAGTTTGTGTTTTGGTATGTGAATAGAAATTTGGCCTGTATAACTATCTAGAGCAAATTGAAGATTTTCATTGGTTTGGAGCAGATTTTCCAAATGTCCCGTGGTCAGGGACAGGTAAATGCATGTGAACTCACACCCTGAAAGAGAATGGAGGCGGGTTCTGGCCTTTTTTATCAAATGTGCCATGATTTCCTGAAACGTGGTAATTGTCTTGGTGGGCTGATTGCTTGTGAAAACCCATTCAAGGATCAACAAGGGGTCTGTGACTTGAGGGTCCCATTGAAAAATCAGTCCATAGAAGCGAGGGGCCTTTCCTAAAATGGCAAACTGGAAAGGCAAATTTGGCTCCAATCTGTGTGCTTGACGTGAAGACAGGGCTTCCTGAACTTTGATGATGGATTGTCGGGCTTCCGGGGTGAGTGTGTGTGGGGAGTCCAGGTCTTCGTTGCCATGGAGGAGGTTGAACAGAGGGCCGAGGTCTTCTGTTGTGAGTCCCAGTAGGGGGCGAATCCAGTTGATGGATCCACACAGGCTGTGTAGGTCTCTTCAGGCCTTTGGGTCATCTCGAATGGAGAGCTCCTGGGGTACAATGGTCCTTTCTCGGATTAAAAGTCCTAGGTATTTCCAGGGGCTGGTGTATTTTACTTTGTCTTCACAGATTTCGAATCCTACTTTTTCTATGGTTTGAATGGTTGTTTTGACAGCTTTTTCTAAGTAGGTCTTTTCTGATGCACAAACTAGGATGTCATCCATGTAGTGATGAATGATTGCTTCTGGGAATTGTTCTAGAACAGGAGAAAGTATGTGGGTGACCTACCATTGGCAAATGGTTGGAGAGTTTTTGAGTCCTTGGGGAAGGAAAAGCCAATGATATCTTTTGAGAGGAGCTTCTCTGTTGAAAGAGGGGACAGAGAAGGCGAACCGTGGTGCGTCTTGAGGATGCAATGGGATGCTGAAAAAGCAGTCTTTGATGTCAATGAGCACAAGTGTCCAGTCTCAAGGCAGCATCGGTGGGGAGGGCAGTCCAGGCTGGAGAGGGCCCATGTCTTCAATGATGTTGATGATTTTGCGATGGTCATGGATAAGTCTCCACCTGTCTGTTCCAGGCTTTTTCAGGATGAAAACTGGAGAACTCCACGGGCTGTTGGATTCAACAATGTGGCCGTTTGCTAGCCATTCTTCAACTAGGGCTTGCAATTTGGGCAGTTTGACCTTTGATAGGGGCCATTGGTCCTGCCATTGGGGGTCATCACTCTTCCAGGTGAGTCAAGGAGTGAGTGGGACAGTGCGCGCTTCAATGGCCCCGATCAAAAATCCGGACTTTGAACTCAGAGAGAAGCCCCCCATTGGGTCAGGGCAACTCTGCCCCATAGGGTGATGGGGGCTCTTACCATGAATGGTCGGATGGTTGCCAGTTTACCTTCAGGCCCTTCGATAACAACGTTGCATCTGCTTCTCATGGAAGCGGCGACTGCCCCAATTCCAGCCAGCATGCCTGCTACAGGTTGAGTTCCCAGTGTGGTGGCCATTCTGAGCAGGCAATGATGGTGACATCAGCGCCGGTGTCTATCATTCCTGGTTTCTGAATTTTTTCCCCGTTGCAGAAAAGTTTGCACTCGAGGATGGGTTTGTTTGGACCCATAATTTGCGTCCACATTATTGTGGGGTTGAGAGTGATCCGTTCCTTGTGATTTTTTGGAAGCAGGAAGGCTTGTGCAATAGTTGTGTTCTGTGGAAGAAAAAAAGGGAGTGTCCGTGCAACACAACTGGACAAAGATTTATTTTTCCGGTGCTACAGTTTGAATTTCAGGTAAAATGGAATTTTGTGTTGGACAATGGAAACTGTCACCGAGGATTAAAATGTCCCAAGGACCATCCTGTGGTCCATACTTTCCTGTAGGGATACGATAAAGTTTTTGATCTGTAATATTTAAAGACAAAACCATCACCAGTTGATGCCTGGTTCCCATGGAAATCTCGCCAAATGTTGGGTCTGCCTGATGTAGTTTGGAATTTTAGAGGATGATGGGGTTTGATGTTCCTCGTTTGTTATCATTGCGGCTGGGTGGAAGGCAGCTTTTGGTTTGTTGTCTGTGCCTGGAGCTGAAACCGGGCTGCATTTAAGTTTTTTGTCTGCTGTTGTTGTTTTTGCTGCCTTTGGGGTTCATGGTGGTTGTTGTGGGGGTTTTGGGTGGGTGCTTTTTCAGGGCAGTTTTTTATAAAATGTCCAAGTTCCCCACAATAAAAACAACGAGCATTGTCTTTGGAGACCATCGCTGCAAAGGCTCCAGAGACTCCATCAGCAATGCCCTTGGCAACTGCTTTGGCCACTGTGTTTTCAGTGGACATGTGGCGTGTGCAGCTTTCCACCATCTGCTCAATGGTGGGGTCAGTGTCTATAGGTAAAGCTCTTAAAATGGTTTTGCATTGTTCGTTTGCATTGCTTAAAGCAAGTTTTCTTAAAAGTTCCTTTTAGACTTCTGTGCTCTCAATTTGTTTTCCAAGAGCATCCTTGAGCCTGTCTACAAATTTTATAAAAGTCTCATCTATTCCTTGCTTGATATTAGAAAAATGCAAGCTGGGAATAGAGTCGTCAGGGGTAAGGAGAAATGAAGTTTTTGCTGCATTAGCAATGTCTTGCAGTGTTTCTTCAGGAATAAAGTTAGCTTGTTCTGAGGGTTTAGAAAATTGGTTTTTCACCAGCAAGTTGTTCAACAGTAAAATTCTGTCGACTGGGATCTTTTGAATACTTATCTGATAATAATTTTAATTGTTTTTTCCAATGCCTTTCCCATAACATGAATTCTTCCGGAGACAGAAGGCAATTGGCCAAATTTCTGAGATCATATGGAACTATGACAAAAGCCGCAAAAAAAGCTTCTAAAAAATTTCTAAAAATGTGTGCTGATCTGCCATGTTCTTTTGCAATTTTTGCCAATTCTGTTACTTGTTTCGTGTCAATTGATTGCCATTCTGATCTGTTTGTGGATCCTCCTCTGCGGCCTTGTTTATAAATCACAGGAAAGGCAGAGATTCTTTGGGCTAATTGCCAATTTCCATCTTGGGTTGCTTGCAGCCTTCCAGTGGCCCATATATCTGGTTCTTCTGAATCAGAGGCAGTGGAATCACTGCTGCTGTATTCAGAGGAAGAGTGGCGTCTTCTTCGGGCATGACGCTTTTTAGAACGCAGGGGTAAGGTTGGAGGAGGGGGGCTGGGGGGGGAGGGGTCGGAACGTTTAGAATTATGTGTGTGGGTGCACTGCATGGTTTGGCCACAAGGTGGCGCTGGCTCAGCTGGGGTCGCAGTTGTGCCAGGCGCGCACCTTTGCTGTGGCGGGGGAGCTGCTACACAGGGGGAGTCGTTAGGAAGGCACAGGACGGGCTTCGGGGGATGATAGTGCAATGGGACTGCGCTATTGGGGGGAAAAGGGGTTTTGGGAAAAGCGGGGATATTTGTCGGGTGCACGACTGGATTCGTGGACGGAACTGGGACAGGAGAAGGAGCAGAGGGACCTTCGGGGACCAAGAAAGCATGAAGGGACGGTGGTAAAACATTTCCGGGGACAGGGGAGACCTCGGGGGCTGGAGGAAGCATCCTGGGGTAGCATTAGGGGACGAGCCGTTGTGGGAAAACGCAGGGTTATGTGGGGAGGTGTGGAGACTTGTTTGTGTAACTTGAGGAGTATCAAAATTAAGGGAAACAGATTTTGCATGGCATGGGGATGGAATAGAGAGGGGTAAAGGGCGGTTGCCAAGGGAACGGGGTCTGGGGCGGGGAAAATCGAGGTGGGAGTGGCGTTTGGAGCTGTGTGAGTTGAGTGGTGCTGGGCTATAGAGGTGGGCGGGTGAGTGACAGCTTGGGGATGTGGAAAACTCGCTGTGTGAAGGGCAGAGTTTGGAGACTGTGTATCAAAGGAAGTTTCTATAGGAAGTTTCTATAGTTATGTTACCAGTTTTTGCGGGGAGGGGTGGTGCTGAGGGGAAAGAGATAACAGGGGGCCCGTGCGGAGGTGGCATACCGAAGGGGGGACAATTTCGGAGCACAGAAGGGGGAGGAGGAGGATTTTCAAGGTTAGGGGAATTCGCGCTTGTGTGAACAAAGGAGCGTGTATTTAGTGAGGATGCCGGTGTGTGGAGGGGGGTGGGCAGAGGGTCCGTGGCTGGGTTCCCGGGAGCTGTGAGGGACGCATTGTGGGGGGGCAGGGAGGCAGCTGCGGGGAGGTGAGTTTGTGTGGGCTGGAGGGTGCCTGTGCTGAGTTGCGGCTTTGTTATGGGGTTGGAGACGGGGGGGGTCTGCGGTTTGAGGAGAATGGGGGGGTTTCGGGACTGAATGTGGGGTTTGGGAAGACGGGTATTGGTTTAGGGGCGGAGCGGGGAGAAAAGTTGGAGAGGTGGCTGTGTGTGTGTGACCTTGTGTGTGGATAGGAATGTCGGTTTCCATGGAAACAGGACTTTTAGGGGTAGGGAGTGAGGAGGGGGGGCAGGGATAGGATTAGCAATGGGGACGGCCATCTGGGTTGTGGCTGTGGGTGCCGCTGTAAGGGAAGGAGGGGGCGAAACGGGGCGGAGGGGCTGAGGCATTGGAAACGGGATTTTGGAGGATCGGGGGGGGGGGGTGTGGGGATTTGGGTATTGTCGGAGGAGATAAGGGGGAAGAAAGTGGGGAGAGGGTAGGGACAGTATTTTTTTGGAGTTTTCGTCTTGCTCTTATGATATATTGAAAAAGATGAATAAAAGATGTTATGAATGGTTTTCTATTTTTCCAATTAAACAAACAACAAAGATTAAAAGCAACAACAAATTTTTAATAGTAACAATTATAAATGAATACAATCAGAAGTATTAAAGATGATTACAAAAATTA
Organism: Sturnus vulgaris; assembly: GCF_052056855.1. NCBI lineage: Eukaryota > Metazoa > Chordata > Aves > Passeriformes > Sturnidae > Sturnus > Sturnus vulgaris. Next base: position 39,589,620 of record NC_142282.1, on the reverse strand, counting down.
TTGAAACTAAATACCATCCAAGTAAAGTATTACAGTTGTATAATTTGGGATGGATAAAATTTGAGAGTAAGTGTTTTAGTATAATTGAGGTTCGTATAAAGCATAAGCAAAACCGACCGGGGGTACGGGGAGGGGCCTGCCCTTCCTCTCGTACCAAAGCATCCAGGCTAACAATCCCACTTATATACTATAGGCTACAAAAGTTTCTAGAAAGCTCCTCCTAGTTTCTATTCCTAAGATCTACGTAACTATACTGCACGGCGCATGCTCTACTAATGGGTTAGGGGGTCTCTTATCCTTTTAAGGGTCTTATTTCCGGTGAAGGCTCATCATCTTCATCAGTGACCTAGGTGTGACCTGCAGGTAGCGCAGGCGCCCTGTGTGACTGAGCAGATGTTTTCCATAACATGACTTTAATTAAGTCCCATGCTTGGAATCATTCCATTTTTGACAGCTTCAAGGTTGAAGCTGTATTTCTAGATGCCGCTTATCAGACCTCCGTCCTTCTACTATTCTTATCTGACTTTCTTCTAACCTCCTTCTTCGACTCCCAACATCTGGGAGATGTCTTTTATCCTGTATCACCCATCTCCCCCCCTTTCACTCGGTAACAATAGTCTTTTATTGATCTAAATAAAATTTTGTTAATATAGTTACATTTTAATTAGCACGAATCACATTTATCACAAAGAGGTCACAGAAAAATCAGCATTTGCTTGGCATTTATAGATTTTCGTGCCAACAGTGTCCCAGAAAGAATCCAAAAGGATAGTTTGGTTATTAAAGTTGGAAAAGTGAGTGGAAATCCATTTTATAAATCTTTTCAAGACAGTTTTAGAACAAGAGCGTTTTGAAAAAGAGAAATTGTCAGCGGATAAAGTTTGTTTTATTATATTATAAAGATCTCTTTCGCTATGGGAAAGAATAATTTTAGAAAAGGGATTTCCCATAGCGACCCCAAGCCAAACGAGCAGAAAAAGAGAAAAAAGAAAAAAAAAAAAAAAACAAACCCAAAACAAGACCCTAGGGGAAGAAAAGCTGATTATACTCACCAAGCTTATCTTTCACGGGTCGTTAAAGGCTGCTCGTCAGGTGCTGATCAACTTCAGTCCTGAGCGGGGAGGTGTCTCAGGGTTGTTGAAGTCAATTTGGAGGAGTTAAGTCTTTTAGAACAGAGACTTAACTGTCGAATTTTTTGTGACACTCGAAGACGGAGACAATCAATTTTTGATGCCATTCGCAGAGAGTGGGCAGAGTCCACTTCCATCCGGGAGCCACTTGTCACTGGTTAGGTAATAGATTCCCATGACCCTTAGAGTGACTTTTGACTGACCAATCCAAAGGTTACTACCTAAGTTCCGTGAAGAAGAAGGAAGAAGATGAACAAAGAAAAGACACCACCCAAAATTCTCCATCTTGTCCCATAACCACCACTATACCACAAAAACCTCAAATTTAAAACCCATCACCCAGTGAAAATACACACATCTAACCCACTATACATTTGTGATTTCTAACTCATTATTTATATTTACAAATCTTCTCCAAGGTTTCACATCCAGTGCAGTGTTTTCCAGGGCGTCTGTGCCTGGAAGCACAGAAAGCTCAAAAACTCCAGATTCCTGAGCTCCAACAGGAATATATCCTTTTTCATTCAAATTTTATTATCTTTTGCTCCTTACTCTATTTTCCCTTGTGTCATTACTGTGACAATTGATAAAAGATTCGTGTTAATCACAAAAGCATTGGGATTTGCATAAACCAGAATGCTAAGCTCTGAAGTGAAGCATGGACACCAGATAAAGGAAATTCTATGATTAAATAATTCTGTTTAAAATCACCTTGTTATGTTATATTATGTTGTATTATGTTACATTACATTATGTTATATTATGTTATGTTTTTCAAATAAGTTGTATCGGCTACCAGCTTGCAAAATCGGACTTCCCAAAAAGCCCTTCCTGCCTTTGTCTGATCAATGCTGCCTATCTCAAGGACCAGACTTCCAGAACTTCTCTGGTGGTTATCTACAAGGACCAGATGGCTATCTGTGACTGATTATCACCCAAAGGCTTTGTCAATTTGTGTAAGGATGTTTATTCAACCACCACTGCTTACCTAGCAAAATTATGACAGCAAAAAAAAAAAACCCCAAAAGTATTGATTACAATGAGAAACCACAGTATAAGAAGAAGCTGCAAACCAAGGTTCGGTGGGGCGTGGAGTGGGCGGTGACCCCTCACGTTCCCCAGCGCGCTGCTTGCTCTTTCTATATCAAATAAAGCAATCCAAAATTTTACTGAATATCGAGACTTCTGTCTCTCATTTATAACAATTTGGTGCCGAACCCCGGGACGTCCTTGGAGCCCTGAGAGGCACTGTGATTTCGGGGAGGCGCCCCACTGCTGTGGCCCCGGTTCGTCAGTGATTCTCGGGACCCATCGACGTCCCACACCATATAGACTGAGCAAGGAAAATCTCCCTAGAAGACCGCGGCAAAATCACCTGTAATTCTTGTGCACGAAGACCCAGACAGGAGCATCGGACTGTGAGTATCTGTCTGGTTTGGTGGGGATGACTGTGTGTTTGTCTGAATGAGACGTGGCCTTTGCTGCGAAGCGAGAGTGGAGTCCTTCTATCCGCGTTTCCAGCATCCCGCGAGGGACCTGGCCGGTGACCGGACGAAGCGAGTGAGCACAAAGGGAGAGACTGATTTTCTTGTCCTAGCCCAGGTAGAGGGGGGGAAGGGGGAGGAAAAGAAAAGCAGATGGCAACACACCAGTCACGGAGGGAGAAGGGAAAAGCTGCTTTTCCCATCCCAGCCCAGGTAAAGGCGGGTTCCAGTCCATCCTGACCCAAGGAGAGGCAGGGGTTTGGGCGGAACACATGGGGGAGTACAAACACCTCAAGACAGTCCCTTGAGGTAAAAATGGGACAAAGAGGGAGTAAGATTCTGAGTCCCAAGGACCCACGAAGAGGTTCAAGTTCATTTAGTCCACAAGGAGACTGGGAAAATAAAGACAAGACAAGTAGGTTGCCAGAAATACCACCAGGCAGCCCATTGGGAGTAATATTAAAATGCTGGGACACAGGGGTGGTATACAGAGGAAAAAGTAAAGAAAAATTGATTCAATATTGCATGGTGGAATGGACCAGAAAAATGATCCGTAAAGATAACCTATACTGGCCCATGTTCGGATCATTTGAGGGTTGGATTTGTCGGGCATTAAACACATATGTGGCTCATAAAGAACCATTTAACAGAGAGGAATATGAGTATGCTGCCCTGTGGGCAAAACAGTCCAAGCCATCCTTGATATATACTCTAAAAGAAAAAGAGGATGAAAATAAAAAAAAGGTTACCTGGGAACCCCTCGATAATCTCCCACCTCCGTATAATACAGAAAATACAGGAGACCCCCCCCACGCACCCACTTCTCCTCCCGGTACTCCCATAGCTCTAAGAACTCGCTCCAGTCAAAGGAATACCAGGAGAGATAGTATCACCAGAGAGGAGGGAGATCACAATACAAAGGCTCGCCTTTACCCCCTGAGGGAAGTGCCATTAGCAGGACAACAGGCTGGCTTAATTGGATTTGTAAATGTTCCCTTGAACACAGGGGAAGTGAGAAACTTTAAAAAAGAAATGGGAAAACTATTAGAGGATCCTATAGGGGTATAGGAGAGACTAGATCAATTCCTCGGACCAAGTATGTATACTTGGATGGAATTACAATCTATATTAAGTATCCTATTCACCACGGAAGAACGGGAAATGATCAGACAGGCTGGAATGAGGGTATGGGACGGGGAGCATCAGATTGGACCTAGGGGAGACCAAAAATGGCCATTAAATAATCCTATCTGGGATAACCAAAATGATGTCCATCGCCAGAATATGATGGACTTAAGATGGATACTGGTTAAAGGTATCCGAGAATCAGTTCCTAAAGGACAAAATATTAATAAAGCCTTTAGTGAGCAACAAAAAAAGGATGAATCCCCAACTGACTGGTTGGAGCGGCTGAGGAAAGATCTCCAAATGTACTCCGGGATAGACCCTGATACACAAGTGGGTCAGGCACTCCTCAAAACCTAATTTGTTGCTCGATCATGGGGAGATATTAGAAAGAAATTAGAAAAGTTAGATGATTGGCAAGATCGGGGGTTACAAGAATTGCTAAGAGAAGCACAAAAAGTTTATGTAAGGAGGGATGAAGAGAAGAAGAAAGCAAAAGCAAAAATCTTTATAGCTGCAGTTCGTGAAACACAGAAAGAAACCCAGCAGAAAGGGGGAGGGAAACCACGAAAACCCCCACCAAAAGAAGGAAATGAAGCAGGAAATAATTCACCAAGGCGAACCTGCTTTTACTGTAACAAGAAAGGTCATATAAAGAAAAACTGTAAAGAACGGATACGGGATAACAAAAATGTTCCAGGAAGATGAATAGGGGTGTCAGGGTCTGTATGTATTAGGGACCATACCATCCAAAGAGCCCTTGATAAATTTAAAGATTGGTCCCCGGGGGGGGAGGTGGGATTTTTAGTAGATGCAGGAGCCGAAAAATCCACAATTAAACACCTCCCAAAAGGGTGTAAGCCAAGTAGAGAAACAGCACTCGTGGTTGGAGCAAAAGGTGAACCATTCGGGTCCCTATTATTAAAAATGTGCAAATTGAGACCCAAACCAAAATTGAATTAAAAGATCTGCTGTTACAGCCAGAGGCAGAAAATAATTTATTGGAGAGGGATTTAATAATAGCATTGGATTTGAAAATTGAAGTATCCCAAGGTCAGCTTAAAATTCTTGCTTTAACTCAAAAGGATGAGGAGCAAATATGTCCTGAGGTGTGCTACACCCCTGGAGAAATAGGGAAGTTAAAAATGAAACCCATCAAAGTGAAAATCACTGATCCCGATTTGCCTATCCGAGTTCGTCAATATCCAATATCACTGGAAGGGAGACAGGGCCTTAAGCCTGTCATAGAAAACCTTTTGCAACAAGGGGCTTTAAAACCATGTATGTCCCCACATAATACTCCTATTCTGCCTGTCAAAAAGACAGACGGGAATTACAGCTTGGTACAGGATTTGAGAGCTATAAATCAGCAAACTGTTACCAAATTTCCTGTAGTAGCAAACCCTTACACACTCTTAAGCCAGTTGTCCCCTGACTACACTTGGTATAGTGTAATAGATCTAAAAGATGCCTTCTGGGCATGCCCATTAGAGGAAAGTAGTAGAGATTACTTTGCCTTTGAATGAGAACATCCTGCTGAGGGCAGGAAACAACAACTGCATTGGACAGTATTGCCTCAGGGCTTTACAGAATCCCCTAATCTCTTTGGACAAGCCCTAGAAGAATTAATGCAGTCTTTTGAGTCACCAGAAGGGGTGAAATTGTTACAATATGTAGATGATCTAGTAATAGCAGGAAAATCTACTAGAAATGGGACTATAAAACTTTTAAACTTTTTGGGACAACAGGGATTGAAGGTATCCAAAGCCAAATTACAGTTCACAGAACCAAAAGTAAAATATTTAGGACATGGGCTGAGTAAAGGGAAAAAGAAATTGGATCCTAATAGAATCTCTGGAATATTAAGTCTGGGACCTCCAAAAACCAAAAAAGAAGTGAGGAAAATTTTGGGATTGCTGGGATATTGTCGTCAATGGATAGAGGGATTTAGTGAGAAAGTAAAATTTCTGTATGAAAAACTTACCACTAATGGCCTAAAATGGACAGAGGAAGATGATAAAAGTTTTGAAAAGGTCAAACATGCTTTAATTCAAGCCCCTGTACTCAGTCTCCCAGATTTGGAGAGACCATTTCAGTTATTTGTAAATACCCCTGATCAAACAGCATATGGGGTACTCACCCAGGAATGGGCAGGCAGTCGAAAGCCAGTGGGATTTTATTCTAAACTGCTCGACCCTGTCAGTCGGGGTTGGCCCACATGCCTCCAGGCCCTAGTGGCCACAGCACTTTTAATTGAAGAAGTCCGAAAAATTACCTTTGGGGCACCCCTAGTGGTCCACACCCTTCATAATCTAAGGGGAATTCTGAATCAAAAAGCTGAAAAATGGTTAACCAATGCCCGAATATTAAAATATGAAGCTATTCTAATCACTTCCCCAGATTTGGAGCTAAAAGCAACAACTGCTCAAAGTCCTGCACAATTCCTATATGGGGAACCGGGATAAAATTTAGAACATGATTGTGTGGACCTTATAGAATTACAAACAAAAATTAGACGTGACTTGGGAGAAGTTGAATTTAAGGATGGAGTAAAATTATTTATAGATGGATCTTCTCGAGTGGTGGAAGGAAAACGAAAATCGGGATATGCCATAGTAGGAGGAGAAGAATTGAAATTAATAGAATCCGGACCCTTAAATGCAGCATGGTCCGCTCAGGCTTGTGAACTATTTGCTCTTTATAGGGCATTATCGTATTTAGAAGGTAAAAAAGGGACGATATATAAGGATTCTAAGTATGCCTATGGCATAGTCCACACATTTGGTAAAATTTGGGAAGAAAGGGGGTTAATTAACACTCAAGGAAGGGGGTTGATACATGAAGAATTATTTGTTAGAATACTAGAGGCTCTCAGGGGCCCCACTGAAATTGCTGTGGTCCATATAAGAGGGCACCAAAAAGGAACAAGCTACCATACAAGAGGGAATAATCTGGCTGACAAAGAAGCAAAAAAAAGCATCATTTGAGCAAAAACCAGTTTCTGTATTAAGTACTACAGTTAGAGATCTCAGCCCCAACCAGGAATTACAGAAGCTATTTACTCCTCAGGAAAAAGAAGCGATAAAAAAATTAAAGGCAGAACAGCATGAGAATAAATGGGTTTTACCAGATGGCAGGGAAATTTTACCTAAGACCCAGGCCAGCCAAATTATTGAACAATTACACCAACAAACACACTGGGGAACCAGAGTGCTAGCAGACCAATTTTTAAAATTTTTTGGCGGCATCGGCATTTTTGATATTGCAAAGCAGAGCGTACAGGGTTGTTTAACTTGTCAGAAAATTAATAAAAAAGGTATGAGACAAGGTCCATCAGGAGGACAGAAAACTGCTTACAGACCCTTTGAAAGAATGCAAATCGATTTTACAGAATTACCAAAAATAGGAAGGTGGAAATACTTACTAGTGATAGTAGACCAATTAACCCACTGGGTAGAGGCATACCCTGCAGCTAGGGCCACATCACAAGTGGTAGCCAAAATATTGTTGGAACACATAATACCAAGGTATGGCCCGGTTCGAGCAATAGACTCAGACGAGGGGACGCACTTTACATCAAAGGTGCTTAAGTTACTGATCCCGGCACCGGGCATCAGCTGGGAGTATCATACACCTTGGCACCCTCAGAGTTCTGGGAGTGTTGAAAGGATGAATCAAACATTAAAACAACAGCTGTAAAAATTAATGATTGAAACTAAAATGCCATGAACAAAGTGCCTCCTACTAGCCCTGTCTAATATACAAATGATACCAAATTCAAAAACAGGGATTTCACCATATGAAATGCTGTATGGTATGCCATACCCTAAAGGAGTACACCTTGATCCAACCTTAGTTCAGGACCCTTCTCTTCAGAATTACATAATAACAATCAGCAAAATCTTGGAAGAATTAAGAGAGAAGGGGATTGTAGCTCAAACTGTCCCTCTAGGATTTGCCATACATAAGATTAAGCCAGGACAACGTGTTAATTAAATTATGGAAAGAAGAAAATCTGGATCCAAAATGGGAAGGACCGTATTTAGTTCTGTTGACAACTGAAACAGCTGTGAGGACAGCTTAAAAGGGATGGACACGTGAGTAGAGTCAAGGGTCCTGTAACCTCTCCTACTGCAGGTTGGACAGTGACATCCGAGCCTGGAGACCTCAAAGTGCGAATTCGGAAGACTTGATGTCGATATCGGATCAATTCGTCTCGAAGGTCTCCTAATCAGGACTGAAAGTCACCTGTCCCAAACCCGGGTGTAGTCCGTTCATCAAGAAAAGGTGTCCATATTGTACTGAGTTGTTGTGGTGTTATTCCTAGGGTGGGTATCCCCCATTCACATTATGTGTCCAGTGTAGAAGAAATGAGTGTAAGGAAACTATTAAGGTACTTAATACCCTGTCAGCACAAGGAGAAATCGAAATTGATGATCATAACTGGTGGGAGTTATTTGAGAATGGAATGAGGAAAAAGAAGAAAGCCAGAGCAGAGGTATTGGCAAGAGAGTGCCAGAAAGGGTTGCGTATACCATGCTGTTAATGCTATACCTCGTACTGGAATGTTAAAGCTAAAAGTTGGGACAAAATTAGGAAACACTACCAAAGGAGAAAGACAAAGTGGGAGACCCCAGGACATATTCCCTGCTGCCGAGAAGATTAAACAAACCTCGGCTACTGGCAGCAACTCCATAGGCCTTGAGGGAGGCAGAGGGATGAAAATGGTCATGGGAGTCATCCTATTGCTAATGATGATAAAAGGAAATAGTGCTGATGCTTGTTCCAAGTGTTACCAGACAATTAGGTACAGCGGACGCACGGTATCCACCCTTGCCTTCCATACAAATATCAATTCGGCCTGCTATAATAAACACAACTTAGAAACTTGCACTATTATGGGAAGAAGTTACTGGGTAGCCACCAATTTGGGAAAAGGAGGGTGGGCTCCATCAGTATACCAAAGTTTTCCAGTAGGAGAGACATACCTCTGCTTCACAAAAGAAGGTATGTGGGGATATTCAGATCAGGGAGGAGTGCAAGATCACTACAAGGAGGAAATGATAAAAAATATAACTAAAGTGTTCAAAGGAACAAGGACAAACCATGGGGGAAGTTGTAACTTGTATGAGAAAATAAAACAACAACTCAGCGAACAGGACTTACCCACCTTGGGAAAAAATTTATTTGTAGAATTAATGAAAGAAATCACTACTGAACTGAACTTAACTCACTGTTGGATCTGTGGAGGAATGCAAATGACTGAACAATGGCCATGGAGGGGGGAGGGATTGGGTCCAGAGCAGTTGTTACAGTGGAATCAAACAAAAATATCGAGGGGAGTCAGTAGACCTAAAGGGTGGGTTCTAAGTCATGAGGTAATAGGAGAGGTATGTATAACACGTCAGGGAACTAACTTTACCCAATATGTGGGACACACCCCCTGTAAGACTATCCTGATTACAAATGCAAGCAATCAGTCTTGGTGGCCCAAAGCTCCAGAAGGATATTGGGGAAAGTTAAGTAAAGGTAATTGTATAAAGAACAATTTTACAGGACTATGCTGGTATAATAAAAATAGAGCCAACCCATATGAAGAAGTAAAAAGTGTAAGGACCTATTGGCAACAACCTGAATCAGTTAAACTAAGCTGGAAAGCCCCAGATGGAATATTTTGGATCTGTGGGAAAAGAGCTTATAATACCCTACCAAAAAGATGGAGAGGGACGTGTACTCTAGGGATTATCCAGCCTGCGCTTTTTACATTACCAAAGGAAAAGGGTAATAGAGTGTTAGGAGTTCCCTTGTATGAAACTTTGTATCGAAATAAAAGGAGCCCAGTCATAGGGGGAACACAAATCTGGAAGGATGATGAATGGCCCCCAGAACGAATTATCGAATATTATGGACCAGCTACCTGGGCTCAAGATGGGAGCTGGGGCTATCGCACTCCAATTTATATGTTAAATAGAATTATCAGGCTACAAGCCATAGTAGAAATTACTTCCAACCGGACAGCCTGAGCAATGGAATTGATAGCTAAACAACTTACCCAAACTAGAGCAGCAGTATATCAAAACTGACTGGCTCTAGACTATCTGTTAGCTGAAGAAGGGGGAGTGTGTGGGAAGTTTAATAATTCTGAATGCTGCTTAGAAATTGATGATAATGGTGAATTACTAAAATGGCAGAAGAAATAAAACTAATTGCCCATGTACTTGTACAAACCTGGAACTCTATGCTTAATGATAATTGGTAGAATAACCTGTTGGAGGGAGCTTGGTGGAAGAAATTAGGGTTTATGTTAACATGTGTATTATTAGGACTACTGTTCATCCCTTGTCTTGTTCCATGCTTCATTCGACTAATCCAGTTGGTGGTTCAAGGAATGCAAGTTGCTACAAAACCAATAGACCCTGAGAAGGCAACAAAATTAATGGCAGTACAAGAGGTACTGACAAAATTTGAAGCCAGAACACGAATCAATGGGATAAAAAAAGAAAAGTGGGGAAATTGTGACAATTGATAAAAGATTCATGTTAATCACAAAAGCATTGGGATTTGCATAAACCAGAATGCTAAGCTCTGAAGTGAAGCATGGACACTAGATAAAGGAAATTATATGATTAAATAATTCTGTTTAAAATCACCTTGTTATGTTATGTTGTATTATGTTACATTACATTATGTTATATTATGTTATGTTTTTCAAATAAGTTGTATCAGCTGACAGCTTGCAAAATCGAACTTCCCAAAAAGCCCTTCCTGCCTTTGTCTGATCAATGCTGCCTATCTCAAGGACCAGACTTCCAGAACTTCTCTGGTGGTTATCTACAAGGACCAGATGGCTATCTGTGACTGATTATCACCCAAAGGCTTTGTCAATTTGTGTAAGGATGTTTATTCAACCACCACTGCTTATGACAACAAAAATCCAAAAATTATTGATTACAATGAGAAACCACAGTATAAGAAGAGGCTGCAAACCAAGGTTCGGTGGAGCGTGGAGTGGGCGGTGACCCCTCACGTTCCCCAGCGCGCTGCTTGCTCTTTCTCTATCAAATAAAGCAATCCAAAATTTTACTAAATATCGAGACTTTTGTCTCTCATTTATAACATTACTTTTATTTCCTTTCTCTTTTTCGCTTGCCATGGTTTTACCCCAGCTGGCCACTAAGTATCATGCAGCCACTTGCACGCTTCCCCCCCCCCACCCTGGTGGGATGGGGAGGACAATCAGGAAAAGAAAAATAATCATGGGTTCAGATAAAAACAATTTAATAATTGAAACTAATATAATATAATGTAATATAATGTAATATAATGTAATAATAATGATGATAGCAAAAAGGTGAGAGAGACTTCCAGCCTTCTTGGACTCCTTTGCTCTTCAGGACTGCCTCCCGAGGAACTCTCTCAACCAGTCTCCTTATAACAGGCTGAAGTCTACCCTGCAGAAGTCCCAGGTGGCAGTTCTGCTGACACCCCTCCTTACTTCTCTGAGAATTGAAAACTCAATCATTTCATGATCGCTATGCCTGTCAGGAAAATTTATCCGCAAACACCAGAGGTTTATGTCCAAAAAGGAGACAGAGGAGTCCTTTTTGCTTTATTCGAATAAAGGGAGAGGCCATGGGACATTCCCCTGGGATCTCTCAAATTTTTGGAGGACGCAGCCTCCTTTTTATCCTATTTTCCCGGCCGCATTTCCCTCTCTCTTTCCCCATTGGCTGAGGTACTTGAGAGGCACAGACTTCCCGGAACGCCTGATACCTGAAATTCCCCTCTAATGTATAACCCTCCCTTTTAACTTTTAATTCTTACAGAATTCATAGTTCCCCCCCCCCCCCCCGTTGCTTCTTTCATCTTTCGATATCTAATTTCATTTATCAGCAGTTCTACAGTTTGTTTGTAAAGGCAAATATCTCTTTCCATTCATCAATCAGTGGAATCCATCCCATTGTTTCTTTTATCTCTCAGTGCTAGCCTTATCTACAGGCTGATCCACAACTCATTTGTAAAGACAAATTCAACATTCCTCTCATGCCCAAGATAGTCTCCAACCATCACATCATCCATGAGTCCTTCTCTGTTCACAAACAGCAAGTCCAGGGAGTGCCTTCCCTAGCTGGCTCTCTCACCAGCTGTGTCAGCAAATTTTCTTCCACACACTCCAAGAATCTCCTCGGCTGTTTTCTCTCTGCTGTACTGTATTTCCAGCACAAGTTCCCCAGGAGAACATGGGTTAGCAGTTGTGAGACTTTTCCCAGTTGCTTATAGAATATTTCATGTGTCTCTTCATCCTGGTTGGGTGGTCTATAACAGACTCCCACCAGGATATCTGCCTTGTTAGCCTTTCTCCTGATTCTTAGCCATAAACACTCAACTCTATTTGTGCCATCATCAAACTCCAGACAATAAAAACACTCCATACCTTGAAAATGTTTTGACAGTCCTATGGAGGCTTTGGTGTAAAATATGCTTTAAATTAGATGAGGCAAAACGTGTTCTCAGAGGAATGTACAAACACCTGATAACTCCCATTATTGATGTGTTTCTTTCCTTCTCTTTAGGTGCGCTTAATGATCACAGATGCTGCAAGACACAAACTCCTTGTACTAACTGGACAGTGCTTTGAAAACACAGGAGAACTCATTCTTCAGTCAGGGACCTTCTCCTTCAATAATTTCATTGAGATCTTCGCAGATCAAGAGGTGTGTTCAGAAAAGTGTTTTCCATATATTGTCATATGATGGCACAGGTAATTAAGAGACTAAAAATGGCCCTCTTGTTAGAATTAGCATTAGCTAACTAATGCTGATGCTTTTTACTCTTTATTATAGGCTTTCTTTAAATACATTTAATTTACTTCAGTTTTGACATAAATTGCTTTACAAAGGAAATACATTTTAATTTGGGGAATTAAATTGTAGTTTCAAGAAAGAGAAAACCAAGGAATATTTTGACAACGGAAGGAGACAGTGTTGTGTTTAAAATATATAGTTTGTTTATCTAAGGTGCACATATAAAGCAGTTGAATTCGACAGGAGATTCTTGTGTAATGGCAGTTCAGTAATAAGTAACATGAAATAAGACAGACTATCTGTTGGAATGGCTGTAGTTTTTTGCACCACCTACCTGTTTGGCTTCTTTACTGTAGTGTTTAACATTGTGATAGTGAAATCTGTAAATCTTGTGGGATTTATAGAACAAAAATGTAAGAATGAAACATACCAATATTTCATGCTGTTTCTTTCGTGACTTGTTATTTTGCTGTCTTGCTTAATGTACTGTCTCAAAGTCCTAGTAGAGCAGGAACCCATAGTAAACAAGCTGTCACACTTAATTTGGCTGCTGTGTAAAGTATATATATTTAAATAATCTATATGGCTGTGTCCCTATGATGCCTAGAAAGGCTGACCTGGAACAGAGACTAGACAGAGCAAAAGGAATAAAATAGGTATTTATTAAAGGGGTACACCTCTGGCAGTACAAGAGCCTGGCCAGGGCTACACCCAAGTCCAATCCAAGACAGATCCTGGTCACGAGTTTTTACCCTTTTGTAAGTTTTAGTTCATCTACACATTGGAGTCAATTTTCCAACCACAGCTCCAGGCCATGAAGTCTCAGTCCCCTGGCTTGCTACCTTTCCTTCGCTGTTGTTTATGCTTTTTGGGTAATGGGTGTCCTTGATTCTCTAGCTAGGAGGGGATTGTTTTGTCTAACTACCCTGTGAAAAGAACTTACTAACACCTAACATGAAGTTTCAGAGTTACACACTAAGCAGCAGAGAATCTGAAAAATATAAAAGCTAAATCCCAAGGCATCACCTAGGTATTTAGTTCCCAAAATTAAATAGGAGCATTTCAGTGGAGTGAATTTTGAAAGTTCAGCACTGAAAAAGAAAAGTTTGCATGGGCTCCAGTGTGACCTTGTTGTATCCATTTGGGGACAGACTTTTTAGCAGGACCTGTTGAAATAGGATAAGGCATAATGTTTTTAAACTAAAAGAGGGACCATTTAGATTAGATATAAAAAATTATTTTTTTTTACAGTGAGGGTGGTGAAACACTGAAACAGGTTGCCCAGAGAGGTTGTAGACCTTCTATAATAAGGTCACCCACCTAGTGGATGAAGGCAAGGTGATGGATGTAGTTTTTCTGGATTTTAGTAAGGCTTTTGTTACTGTCCCTCATAGCATCCTTCTGGAAAAGTTGCCCAGCTATGGGATGAGTGGGCTTACAGTGGGCTGAGTGAAGAACTGGCTGAAGGGCATGGCTCAAAGGGTTATAGTGAATGGGGCTATATCTTTCTGGTGACCAGTCACTAATGGTGTTCCTTAGGGCTCAATTCTAGGGCCAGTTCTGTTCAATATATTTATCAATGATCTCGATGCAGGATTTGAATGCACCTTTAGCAAATTTGCTGATGATACCAAACTGGGAGGTGCTGTTGACTCTCTTGAGGGACTAAAGGCCTTGCAGAGGGATCTACATATATCAGAGCATTGGGCAATGAAATTTAACAAGTCCAAATGCTGGATTCTGCACCTGTGACGGAGTAATGCCAGACGTGAGTATAGATTGTGAGACGAGTGGCTGGAGAGCAGCCCTGCAGAAAGGGATCTGGGCGTGCTGGTTGAGACAAGTTTCACTTTTTAGATTTTTTTTGCTTTGCTTTTTTACAGACAAAGCCATGTCTGACATAGGAGTGATATTTATTTATACTCATATCAATAGTTTCAATACAACAAAGATAGAAAATATGTATTTTCTGCTTTATTTAGTTATTGGTATGATAATTTTTCTTCTGATTATAGCCATTGTTTTTGTTGCATTTTTTTACTGGTAAGTGCTGAAAATAAATTATGTAACACAAAGAAAGGAAGCAAGACATACACAGAGGACCACAGAGATATGCTTCAATCAAGCATCTTTTTTTAATATATCCATTTATTTTGCTGATTCAGTTTGTAGTCCAAGACTTTCAAATAATTCAGCTGCAGTCTAATCTATATTATCTTTATGAAAACTACTCCTATAGCTTGAACTAGCAATTGAGTGTCTGCAAAGAAGGTTGTACTATTTTGCATGATACCACGTGGGTATATTTTGCATTGAATTTTACGTCTGAATTAATTCTATAAAGTTATATAATTTGGTGGTCTCTTTGTTAAGTGCAAATAAAACAAATGGACTACATTTGACCTATTTTCCTGTTAAAAAAAAGTCAAATGTGTCTGTGGAATTGGAAGAACATAAAAAGTATATTGTACCTCTTCATGTTTGTGTACTAATGTGGAAACACCAAATATTGGTTTTTAGTTCAGACTGGAATAGAGCAATACCTCTTCATACTGTGGAGCAGAACTTTTTTTTTCTGTGCCTTTATTTCAGTAAATTTTGTTAGTACTAGCATGTTGCAGTTTAGGAATGGTACTCCCCAATTTAGTGCCCCCACCAAGACTCTCCCAAACCAGACATTGCACTGTCCCCATCCACCGTCACTGAAAGCACAAAATGCAAAGATCATGGGTTGAGAAAAGAACAATTTACTGAAAACAGCAATGAGATAAGAAAACTAACAGTAACAGCAAGAATATTAATAATAAAAGCTATAAGACAAATAAACTATTTACACGGAAAACTTTGACAAATACTGACTGGCTCTTCCTGACCACATTTTTCCCCTGACTGGAAAAAGGTCATGCTCCTCCTCTGAAGCCAGAGAGAGTCCCTTTCCCCCATCCCTATCAATGACATGAGGTAGTATTGAATAACATTATGGTCTGGCCATGCCCCCTCCTGACTACTGTAAAAAATTAGCCCTGTCATGGCCTAAACTAGGACACATGTTTTCAAACACTGTCAAAATTGATCGAGTTATTCTAGATTTTCATTTTTGTGATCCATGAGTTGAAAATAAAAATAATGACAAGATTGTTTTTAACCATAACACTTTTTTTCTGTCTCTTTCTTTAGCACTGAATTTACATTTTTTAATTTATAAGACTATATGCATAAAGCATTATAAATATATATTGAATAATATGATATATGTATTTTTATATATATTTGTCATAGCTTAACCCCATCTGGCAACTAAGCCCCACATAGGGGCTTGCTCATTCCCCTCACAGTAGGATTGGTGAGACAATCAGAGGGGGAAAAATGAGACAACTCGTGGGTTGAGATAAAGACAGTTTAATAGGAAAAGCAAAAGCCACACATGCAAGCAAAGCAAAATAAAGAATTAATTCACTGCTTCCCATGGGCAGGCAGGTGTTCATCCATTTCCAAGAAAGCAGGGATCTATCATCAATAATGATGACTTGGAAAGACAAATGCCATCACTCCAAACATCCTCCCATTCCTCTTTCCTCCCCTAGCTTTATATGCTAAGCATGACATATAGTATGGAATGTCCCTTTGGTCAGTTAGAGTCAGCTGCCCCATCTGTGTCTCCTCCCAACTTCTTGTGCACCCACAGACTACTCACTGATGGTATGATATGAGAAGCAGAAAAGGCCTCAATTATATATGTCGTGCTCAGCAACAGCTAAAACATCCCTGTGTTATCAACACTTTTTTTAGCACAAATCCAAAACACAGCCCTATAATAGCTACTATGAAGAAAATTAACTCTATCCCAGACAACACCAGAACAATAGAATATATATTAATATATTTCCTCAAAATCTCACAAATACAAAACTTGTGACTTTTTGCATTTTTGATGGAATAAATAATTTCTTAGTGTTCTGGAAAACTGTCCTGCAGTCTGGGAGTCAGGAGCCAATCTGCAGAAAGAACTGTGGTGTGAAATACATGCTGTGTAAGGAGAGAGTGAGGAAGGCAGCTACTCCAGGAGGATGTTAGCCTCCTCTGGGATGCAGTTATTCTTTTTGCCTGTTAAGAGGATATGCTGTTTCCCTTAGATATTTGTCTGACTCTTCTGAATGGACAGGGGCAGCAGGGAGACTTGAGAGCCAATGGCAGAGATAGTGGCTGCTCTGGCAACATTAGC
Source organism: Sturnus vulgaris (assembly GCF_052056855.1). NCBI lineage: Eukaryota > Metazoa > Chordata > Aves > Passeriformes > Sturnidae > Sturnus > Sturnus vulgaris. Next base: position 39,572,855 of record NC_142282.1, on the reverse strand, counting down.
TTCATAGTCATCGTCCCCTCTAAATTAAAACTTGTATTGTCCTCCTATAAAGGGTAGAGGAGGGAGGGGAGAACCTTGGGGTACTTTCCCCCCTTTAGATAGCAAAGGAAGGACCTTTCCTCATAAGCTGATCCTTTGTATTTTAAAAAATACAGTAGAAAACTGTGATAACTGTTTTTTTAGCTTCTCGTCCGGGTACTCAACAGTGCAGAAGCCAATAGAAAAGGTTTTATCTGATCAGGAACTATTATGTTCTGATATTAATTGTAATTTAAAAATGAATTTACATGCATCTTTTGGTTTTTTACAACCTTAGATTGGTGAATTATTGAGCACCACACACCCTGCCAACAAAGCCAGCTTAACTCTTTTCTGCCCTGAGGAAGGAGAATGGAAAAATTCCAACCTTGACAGACACAGCCTTCAAGACTTTATTAACATTAAGTTCAACTCAGCTTCCATATTGCCCAAAATGGAAGGACTCTCTGAATTCACTGAGTATCTGTCAGAATCAGTAGAAGTGCCATCACCCTTTGACATTTTGGAACCTCCAGCTTCAGGAGGCTTCTTGAAACTCTCCAAACCCTGCTGTTATATTTTCCCAGGTGGAAGAGGGGACTCTGCGTTGTTTGCAGTGAATGGATTCAACATGCTTATTAATGGAGGATCTGAAAGAAAATCTTGCTTTTGGAAACTTATCCGGCACTTGGACAGGGTAGATTCCATTCTACTCACTCACATTGGAGATGATAACCTGCCAGGAATCAATAGCATGCTTCGGCGAAAGATAGCTGAATTAGAAGAGGAACAGTCCCAAGGGTCTACTACCAACAGTGATTGGATGAAAAATCTGATCTCACCTGATTTAGGTGTTGTATTCCTTAATATACCTGAGAACCTGAAGAACCTGGATCTTAACTTTAGAGTAAATAGGAGCGCAGAAGAAGCTTGGTTTACTCTCCAATATTTAAATAAATTGTCTATGAAACCAGAACCTCTTTTCAGAAACATAGGAAATACCACTGACCCTATCATCTTATTTCAGAAAATGGGAGTTGGCAAACTTGAGATGTATGTGCTTAATCCTGTCAAAAATAGCAAAGAGATGCAATATTTTATGCAGCAATGGAGTGGTACTAGCAAAGATAAAGCTGAATTCCTGTTACGAAATGGCCAAGAACTAGACATTCCATTATCCTGTTTCACCTCTGTCTCATCCCTCATTGTGTGGCATCCAGCTAATCCTGTAGAAAAAATAATCCGTGTTCTGTTTCCTGGAAACAGCACACAATATAATATTCTAGAAGGACTAGAAAAACTCAAACACTTAGACTTTCTTAAACAACCAATGGTTACACAAAAAGACCTAACTGGAAACATTGCTAGTCCAGCTGTGAAACAACAGAGAACAGGCAGCAAGGAGAGTCTGAAGTCTGCTGCAAAGACACCAAGCAAGCCTGTCAGAAAGGAATCTAAAGAAGAAACACTGGAGCCTGCAAAACCTAATCCAGCACTGGAAAAGCTTCATAAATTGGAAAGCAAAGAAAAAGTTCCAGTTAAAAAAGAGAAACCAGTAAAAGGGGAGACCAAACGTATAGTGGCAGAAAAAGATGTTAAAAGTAAAGAAGAGCAAAAATCTGAAACTCCTGAAAAACAAGCTACAGATGTAAAAGCAAAAGTGGCAAAGGACAAGTCAGTGAAAAAGGAAGTCAAAGCAAAACCTGAAGAAAAGAAAGAAGAAAAAGAAAAACCAAAGAAAGAGGTTTCTAAGAAAGAGGAGAAAACACCCATCAAAAAAGAAGAAAAACACAATAAAGAAGAGATCAAGCAAGAAGTTAAAAAAGAGGTGAAAAAGGAAGAGAAGGAAACTAAGAAGGAAGTAAAGAAAGAAGCTCCACCAAAGGAAGTTAAAAAAGAAGGTAAAAAAGAAGAGAGGGAAATTAAGAAGGAAGAAAAAGGAATCAAAAAAGACATCAGGAAGGTTCCTAAAGAAACAAAGACATTTGCTACTTCAACTGAAGTCAAAAAGCCAGCAGCAAAGCCTAAACCACAAAAGAAGCCAGAACCTACTAAAAAAGAAGCTATTTCTGCTGAAAAGCCAAAGGAAAAAGTAAAAATTAAGACTGTCAAGGAGATTAAAGTCAGTGGAGCTCAAGCTGCCCTTGCAGCAGTTGGAGCCACTACCACAACTGTAGCAGCTGCAGAAATTGCAGCTAGTGGAAAAGAACTTCAAGTTGAGAGATCCCTTATGTCTTCACCAGAGGATTTAACAAAGGATTTTGAGGAATTAAAAGCTGAAGAAGATGAAACAATAAAAGAAACGAAACTTCAAGTTGCAGTCATAGAGGATGAACTGAGACTCACTGGCACAGAACAAAGAGAGACCTTTGAAGTCCAAAAAGAAAAATTAGATCATGAAGGACCTCTTGAGTCTTCTGATGAAGGCATAACTACCACAGAGGTGGAGGGTGAGTGTGAACAAACACCTGAAGAATTGGAACCTGTGGAAAAGCACAGAGTTGATGACCATGAAAAGTTTGAAGATGAGGGAACCGTCTTGGAAGAATCATATGAAGGAGGAAATTATGAGGAAAAGGCAGAGACAGAGGAAGCTGAAGAGAGAGGTGAAGATGAGGAGGTAAAGACACAACTGGTCACTACAAAACCATATATGAAGAAAGCAAGAAAAATTCAAGAGTGTTCAGAAGAAATAATGGCTGATATTAAAGCCGAAAAATATATTGAAAAGGCAGATGATAAGGCATCAGATGAACAGGCTGAGGAAGACAGGGAAGAAGCAGTAGAAAAGGCAGAAACTGAAGAGACTGAAGAAGACAAGGAAGACGAAGCAAAAGACATTAGAGATGAAGAGAAGACAGAAAAAATAGAAGCTGATGATTGTGTGATGGCTGTAGTAGACAAAGCTGCAGAAGCTGGTGAAGTTGAAGATAAATATGGTCTACTTACACCAACAACACACTCAGAGCCTCAGTCTCCAGCAGTGGAACTGGCTGCTTCTATACATGATGAAATATTACCTGGTGGCTCAGAGAGTGAAGCCTCTGTTTGTTATGAAGAAGACAGAGAAAATCCACCTGAGGAATTCACTGCTACTTCAGGTTATATACAGTCTACCATTGAAATATCCAGTGAACCAACTCCAATGGATGAAATGTCTCCGCCCCGGGCTGTCATGAGTGATGAAACTAACGATGAGGAAAGTGGGTCACCTTCTCAAGAGTATAAGTACATTACCAAGTATGAGACATCATTGTACTCTCAAGAATTTGCTAGACCTAAACTTTCTCCATTTCCAGATGCTTTTAATGGATTATCGGAGGGATCCAAAACAGAGGCCACAGAAGGTAAAGACTATAATGCCTCAGCTTCTACCATCTCACCACCTTTTTCATTAGAGGAAGACAAATTCTGTAAATCTGCATTCCAAGATGTATATTGTCAAAAAGAAAGTGAAATCCAAGGCACTGATAAATTAGAAATAAAAGAACCCTATCCAGAAGATGGTGGAAAACATAGTACAGCCAAGAGCCCAGCTAAGAGTTTTTCCTCTCCGTCACCTGTTCTCAAAACACCACTGAGTGAATTCAGTGTGAACTTTTCACTTACTCCCAATGAGATCAAAGTCTTGGCTGAGCCTGTCCCCATTGCTACATTGTCTGATGTACATCAAGAAGTTGCCAAAGAGCCCTGTGCAAGCCCTGAAGATAAAACATTAGAAGTAGCATCACAGTCTGCTGCTGGTAGTGCTGGCCACACACCTTATTATCAATCTCCCACTGATGAAAAATCCAATCAGCTTCCCTCTGAAACCAATGAAAAGTCAACAGAAGTTCCTGTTATCTTTGAACTCAGTGAAGATAAAGATGAGTCTGCCAAACCCAGAATTAGCCCGATGGATGAGCCTGTGCCAGATTCAGAATCTCCTATTGAAAAGGTTCTCTCGCCTCTACGGAGTCCACCACTGATAGGTTCAGAGACCACATTTTTGAGTGCTGATGTAAAGTCTCCCACCAGAGATTATGGAAATTCTTCCAAAGGGAAACCCCCCCCAAAAAAATCACCTGTTCAGATGAACCCAGCTTCTGAAGCAAGCTCTGTGAGCCTTTTCCAAGAAAAACAAGGTGAAAAAATTATGGAGTTTATGGTAATTAAGGAAGGATTCATCCTAGAAAGGAAAATGGAGGATACAGTACCCAGCCGCTCTCAGTCTTCACTGGTCTTGGATGAGTGGAAGTTAACAGTTGATCTCTCACCAACTCAAATAGATATTGGTCAGTTTGGTTCCTTAAAAGAAGACACCAAAATGTCAATTTCGGAAGGCACTGTTTCTGACACATCTGCAACTCCAGTTGATGAAGTTGTAGCAGAAGATACCTATTCCCATATAGAAGGAGTAGCTTCTGTCTCTACATCTGTTGCTACTAGTTCATTTCCAGAACCAACTACTGATGATGTATCTCCTTCTTTGCATGCTGAGGTTGGATCCCCCCACTCTACTGAAGTTGATGATTCCCTTTCAGTGTCAGTTGTACAAACACCAACAATGTTTCAGGAAACAGATATGTCTCCATCTAAAGAAGAATGTCCAAGACCCATGTCAATTTCTCCACCAGATTTCTCACCTAAAACTACAAAATCAAGAAACCCAGTGCACAATCACAGATCTCCTGAGCAGTCAGCTATGTCAGTAGAATTTGGTCATGAGTCCCCTGAGCAGTCTTTAACGATGGACTTTAGTAGGCAATCTCCAGAGTCTCCTACTGTAGGCACTAGTGTATACCATATATCTGAAAATGGACTGACAGAAGTAGATTATAGTCCTTCAGATATACAGGAGCCTATTTTTGCATGGAAGACTTCCCCTGTGGAGCAGTCATCTTGCTCTCAGGAGAAGGATATTTCAGAAATTATTTCAGTTTCTCAAATTGAAGCTTCATCCTCGACTTCATCAGCTCATACACATTCCCAGTTAACTTCACCACTGCCAGAAGAAACCTTTACAGGTGCTGTTCCACCCAAACATATGTCACTACATTCTTCTTTTGCTTCAGAAAAGATGCAGAGCCTAGGACAAAAGCTTTCACCAAAGTCTGACCTGTCTCCATTAACTCCAAGGGAATCTTCTCTGTACTCTCCTAGTTTTCCAGATTCACCTCTTGCAATCACAGAAGCTGTGTCAGCTACTCACACATCTTCATTATCTTTGCAAGTGTCCTCTGTCAAAGCATTTGGTTACCAAGAACCTCTAACAAAGCACAGTCCAGAATCTTTAATCAGCCCAGAAAAAGAAGATTTAGAGAAAAGCAGCAGGTCACCAGAACCTAGTTATTCTTACAAGGCCCCAGAGAAAACTCTTAGGTCACCAGAGGATATTAGCTACTCCTATGAGGCAGTTTCAACATCACCTCAGTCCACACATTATTCCTATGAGATGACAGGGAAAACCATGGGGTCGCCAGGAGTCACAGATTATTCCTATGAGATAATTGAGAAAGCTGCTAGATCACCTGATTCTATGGATTACTCCTATGAGACAACAGGGAAAGCTACCAACTCACCTGAAGCCACAGATTTCTCATTTGAGACAACTGGGAAAACCACCAGGTCAACCAAAGCTACTAGCTATTCCTATGAAGCAAGTGCACATTTTACTCCAGAAAAATCTTTAGCAGAATCCCATCAAGATGTTGACTTATGCCTTGTGTCCTCCTGTGAATATAAACATCCTAAAACTGAACTTTCACCATCATTTATCAACCCAAATCTCCTTGAGTGGTTTGCAAGTGAAGAACAGTCTCAATATCAAAAGAAACCATTAACTCAATCTATAAGAGCTCAACCACCTTCTGGGGGAAAGCAGCAAGGGCAGCAGTGTGATGAAACCCCTCCCACATCCATGAGTGAGTCTGCCCCATCTCAGACTGATTCAGATGTTCCCCCTGAGACTGAGGAATGCCCTTCCATCACTGCAGATGCTAACATTGATTCTGAAGATGAGTCAGAAACCATTCCAACAGACAAGACAATTACATACAAACAAATTGACCCACCACCTGCTCCAATGCAGGATCACAGCCCTCCCCCCAGGCACCCTGACGTCTCCATGGTTGATCCAGAGATTTTGCCCACTGATCAAAATTTGGGTAAACCTTTGAAGAAGGACCTCAAAGAAAAGACAAAGACAAAAAAGCAGGGTACTAAGACCAAGTTGTCTTCTCCCTTTAAAAAAAGTGATGGTAAATCAAAACAATTTGCTTCACCAAAATCAGCTTTACAGGAATCTTTGAACAAAGATTCCAAAACAGTTTCGCAAAAAAAGGAGTCTGTGGAGAAAGCAACCAAAAATATCTCTAATCCAGAAGTAAAGTCTCAAGTGGAAGAGAAAGATAAGGACACCAAGAATGCAGCAAATACAACAACGTACAAGTCAGCAAAGACTGCAACCACAGGTAAAGACAGGAGTTCCCTAATGTTAAGATTTTCTTTGTTATTGCAGTGAAGTTAGGTTGCCTTTACATTAGCTGACAATGTGGTTTGTAGCAAACTCCCAAGGAAAGTTCATGTTTTAAATATAAATCTGTCGTATTATAGCTACATTTAAATGAATGAAATTCACTGAATTAAGTTTTGCAATCTGATAAATTTAATGTGTCAGTTTCGTCAGATGCAAAGAATTGGAGAGGGTACATCAAATATAAAAAACTTAATACTGTCTGAATTGTTAACTAACTATTAGAATTAAAAGGACCATTGTAGGACTGTGAGCTGGGCTTTGCACCACTAATTAGTGGTTTGTCATCAGTTTCGTTTGTTTTTGTTCGGAGCCAGGATTATTAGAAAGGCGATTGAGGTGGTTTTTGTGTTTTGGTTTTGGATGTTTATTGTATTTTATTAAAAAAATTTAGAAAGTAAAACAGGACCCCTTGCTACTTGCTAGAAGTAGGAAAAAATGCTTACAGCTGAGCATGCTTCAAGGCTTTTTAAAGCTAATCAATCTAATAAAAGTTTTACACTTACATTACTTATATTTTTGAAAACACACACACATCTAACTCACTATACATTTGTGATTTCTAACTCATTATTCATATTTATAAGTCTTCTTCAAGGTTTCAGGTCCAGAGCAGTATTTTCCAGGGCATCTGTGCCTGGAAGCACAGAAAGCTCAAAAACTCCAGATTCCTGAGATCAAATAGACCATTTCTGTATGTGAAATGAAATTACTTTATTCATAGTAAGAATCATATAGGCATAATGTTCTTAACATAAAGCAATGCAATTCAATATTGTGAGAGGCATAGGTACAATCAGACATTGGATGCTTTTATTACTTTGCCTGATTAATTTTAAAAATAGTATTTTAAAATTATAACAGTAGTAAGAGCACTTTCAGTGAGCTGAGCATGTACATCACATAATCCAGTTGTGGTCAGTTGACCTTGGCTGGACACCATGTGCCCACCAAGCTGCTCTACCACTCCACTCCCCAGATGGACAGGGGAGAGAAAATCAGACGGAAAACAACTAGTAGGTTAAGATAAGGCAGTTTACTAAAGTGAAAGCAAAAGTTTGCACACACACAAGCAAAGAGAAAAAAAAAGAGTTTATTTTCTACTTCCCATCAGCAAGCGATGTTCGGTCACTTTCCAGGAAGCAGGGCTTCAGCTCATGCAGCGGTTGCTCTGGAAGGCAAACACTGTAGAATAACCAATGGCAACCTGTTCCTCTTCTCTCCCTTAGCTCTTTTTATCTGAGCTGTTGTCAGATGGTATGGAATATATTCCTTTGGTCAGTTTGGGACAGTTGCCCTAGTTGTGTCCCCTCCCAGGATCTTGCCCACTTCCAGCCCCTTGTTGGGGGGCAAGGAAATGTTAGCGCTGACATTGTGCCAGTGCTGCTCAGCAGTAGCCAAAACACTGGTATGTTGTCAACACCTTTCCAGCTACAAATGCAAAGCACAGCACTGTGAGGGCTGCTATGGGAAAATGAACTCCAGCTCAGCCAGAACCAACACACAGTTAAAGTTTCATGTCATCAGTGATGACTAAACATCCAGAAAACTAATGTCATTTTGAATGACTGTTGTGTATTCCAAGTAGTAATAAAATATGAATTAGATTACCAAAGGAGACATTGTGCTAATATTTTGTTTCTGGCACATCTTATTAGAGAATGTTCTGGGGATACTTGGATTTTGCTGTTTTCAGGACTGATGTTTTATTGAAAACTTTTTACAAGGAGCGAGTGTAGGATTCAGTATAAGCAAACCAGCATTCAGGTCTTTGTAGTTTCATAATTTTAAGTGGTCCACTATTCCTTTCTTACACAATTATTTGCATGTTGCTCCTAGTAGATGTTTTTCAAAGCAGAAGTGCAGTTCCCCATGCTGTACATTTCTCCAGCACTTCATTTTTATATTATTCATCTTCCTTGAGGCTTACTTCTAAGGTATATTCTAGCACCGAAGACAAGGGTCTATTCAATAATGACATTTAAGTGTAATGTCTAATAAATTATGCAATGTTAGCATATACAATTCAGAAAGATGTATCACAGATTTTTTATGATAAAAGATGATAAACTTTTTTTAATATACCCAATAGTTAAAAACTCTCTAATTCAGGGAATCTTATCATATTATGATGCTTATTTGACATATTGCCCTGTGATGAATGGCAGGTCCCGCTAGACAATTATATTGGACTTGCCTGTATTTTCAATATGTAATCCTAAATAGAGTGCATTGTTCAGATAATTTAGTTTACCAAATGTGATGGGTTGACCCTGGTTAAACGTCAGTGCGCCTATGAAAATTATTTATTCATTTTCTTCTGCTATAGTTATGCAGAGGAGGGGGAAAGAAAATTCATGGGGTGAGATAAGGATTAGGAGAAAAACACTTTGAAGGCAAAACAGGCTTAAAACTTACTTAAGGAAAGGAGTCTCTTTTGTTATGCCATGTGGGTCTTTCCTACGGGAAGCAGTTCTCTGTGAACTTTTCCAATGTGGTTTTAATTTTCACAGCTAACAGTCCACCCGGAACCTGCTTCCAACCTGAAGTCTCTCCTACAGCTTGCGGTCTTCCCACAACTGCTTTTCATGGGACATTTAGCTTATGGGTGCAGTTTTTAAGGATGAGCTGTTCTAGTATAAAAGCAAGGGTCCTCTTCCTCTATGAAAGCAAGGGTTTTCTTTCTTTCTGTTCAAGCCTCTCACCTGATTACAGCTTTTCAGTATCCACATGCTCCAACACCAGTGCCTTTTTCTCATGGGCTGCGGGGTGAATGCTGCATCCCCCCATGCACTTCATGAATTACAGAGAAACAGTTTGCTGTATTATAATCCTCACCACAGCCTGCAGAAGACTCTCAGCTTTGACGCTCGGAGCACTTCCTCCTCCCCCTCCCTCTTTTGCACTGACTTTAGTGTTGCTATATTGTTCTTCTCAAGTGTCTTCACTTTTTTCCTTTTCTCTGACTTGGGAGAGAATTGATGTTCACAGCTTCATTTGTTCTCAAGTTCTATCAATTGAAACAGTTTTTACAGAGCTCTGCAGCGCTGAAAGGCTGATCTTGTCCAGGCTCCACATTCAGGGAATTGCTCGCCGTGCTTCTCTCTCTATTGTTCACGTGGTCTCCGCCGACACTGCGCAAGCCACGCTGGCTGTTGGCTCCACTCCGCACCCTTTCTTCATGTGGAACGCTGAAAAAAGAAAAGCTGCTGCTGCCGCTTTTGTCTTTCTGTCCGTAGCATGGATGGTTAAAAGCAGCTAAGTAAATAATGTCCATTGCAAGCCATGCTGAGACAACCGCGGCCGTGTGGCGCTGCCCTGGCTGCATGGTTGCTCACGGTGCTGGGATGCCCCCCAGCAGCATGGCCTGACAGCCGTGCTGGGACGGTGTCCAGCGAGCCCTTCTGGGAAGGGGCCCAGACCTGTCCCTCCAACCCTCTTTTGAGAGCAGGGAGCAAGAGAGTTTCCAGCGATTTTTCGTTCTTAAATATGTTATAATAGAGGCGTTATCAGCTTTTTTCTAATTGACTTAGCATTGTGCTAGTTCTCAGAACTAGCCAGCGATTGGTTTTGCCAGGCACGGAGGAAGCTGCTAGCAACTCCTCACAAAAAATCACTTCTGGGGCTGACTTTTTCCCTCTTCACCACAAATCAATTAATGCAAAACCAGCATGCCAAACTTCATCCTCTGTAACATCATGAGAACAATAAAACAGAAATGGTGATTATCTAGATGAAATTACTGGTTGAATCCTGATTGTCAGTTCACACTATGATTCAGTGTGCAGCAAAAGCAGCTATTTTTGACCTCTTCTTAGAACAGATACTATGCAATTGTGACAATTGATAAAAGATTCGTGTTAATCACAAAAGCATTGGGGTTTGTATAAACCAGAATACTAAGCTCTAAAGTGAAGCATGGACACTAGATAAAGGAAATTATATGATTAAATAATTCTGTTTAAAATCACCTTGTTATGTTATATTATGTTGTATTATGTTACATTACATTATGTTATATTATGTTATGTTTTTCAAATAAGTTGTATCGGCTACCAGCTTGCAAAATCGGACTTCCCAAAAAGCCCTTCCTGACTTTGTCTGATCAATACTGCCTATCCCAAAAACCAGACTCCCAGAACTTCTCTGGTGGTCATCTACAAGGACCGGATGGCTATCTGTGACTAATTATCACCCAAAGGCTTTGTGAATTTGTGAACGAGAAACCACAGTATAAGAAGAGGCTGCAAACCGAGGTTCAGTGGAGCGTGGAGTGGGCGGTGACCCCTCACGTTCCCCAGCGCGCTGCTTGCTCTTTCTGTATCAAATAAAGCAATCCAAAATTTTACTGAATATCGAGACTTTTGTCTCTCATTTATAACACTATGTATAGCAGAAAAACCTGCTTCCCTCTACTTTTTGTGATAATTTCCACTTTGCCCCTCTTTCTGCTCACATGTAGTATCTTCCTGATCCACCTGTAAGACAGTTTGAACATGTCAACAGCTACTATGTCTTGGTATGTGCTGATACCCCAAATCTCAGGACCACTTCTGCATTGCTCCCTGTGTGACCCTAGCTTTTATAATCATGCATACCTGAGACTTTCAAAAAGTTGTACTCCTTAAATTGGAAAATAATATTGCCATTTACCGAATGGTAATTCAGTAATCACAGCCCTGCATAGTAATTGTTGGATAACAGTCTATTACTGGGAAAGATTTAGTCAAATGTTGGTTATGCGGTAGTGAGTTTTTATTGTATTATATAGTTAGCTTTTTTTATTCCATTTTTTTCCTCCCAGTCCAATTGTAATTGGCATACAACAAAGTTGGAACGTGTTATTAGATGTAGGAGGGTAATGACATAACTGTTTCAGGGGACACAGAAGTACAATTGTAGCTATGTAATGTTTAACTAAGACAAGCATTTTTAATAATTTAATCTCAGCAGTTATAGTGGTAATTAACAAATACATGTTTTAACTAGCCTGTGATATGTTCTTTTGTTGTCTGATTTCCAAAGGAGCTGGGAATATTAAGTCATCAAAATCTACAGCAGTACCTCCAGGACCTCCGATGTATTTGGATCTGGTATACATTCCCAATCACAGCAATAGAAAGAATGTTGATGTTGAGTTTTTCAAGAGGGTGCGGTCATCCTACTATGTGGTGAGCGGAAACGATTCTGCAGCTGAGGAGCCAAGCAGGGCTGTTCTGGAGTCCCTGCTGGAGGGCAAGGCCCAGTGGGACAGTAATATGCAGGTAGGCTCTTCACCAGTATTTCTACCTGGAAATGTAATCTCTGGAAAGCAACTACAGGAAGCCAGAGTGCCTCTGAAGTGGGCAGCAGCTGCTAGAGACAGGAGTTCCCAGTTTGGATGCCTTCTTTCACCAGTGATGTGAGAGGACACCCAAGCGAGGGACAGAGCTGCACCATGCTCAAATGCTTCTCAATTTCTGACCCTTCTGACCTGTCTCTGGAGAATAAAATAGTTGGGAACTGGTTTACAGGGTCTCTTGGTTTGAAAGACAGGTATCTGCTAAGAAAAGGCAGGAGCCCCTTCCCTGAGATGGAGAGTGCAACCCTCTCCCTTCCAATTATTATAATTTTGGAATCAGGGGCTCTCAGGCAAAAGATATGGGGATAGGAATAACAGTTCTTTACTAATATATCTAACAAGGCAAACAAAAAACAGCAACAGCTATAAAAATTGACAACAAAACAGAACAGTATGACTCAGTTCCAGTTTTTGGCCACAGGCTCTCTCTCCCTGCGCTCAGTTACCGGTGGTGGGGGCAGGGCAGGTCCCGCACAGCTGAAGAGGGCTGGGGTGATGGTGGCAGTGGCCCAGGTGTGAGAGGGATGAAGGAGGGACTCCACCCCTCATGGTGTCGGTCGTGGAGCTCGGCAGAGTGCCCGGAGGTAGTAGGATGAAGTGGGAAGGCAGCAGTGCGGTGTCTGACAGCAGGGAACGTGGCTCCTGACGTTGGGATTGTGGGGAGGGTGATAAGTAGCAGCACCGGCCATCTTCCTCTGACTCCATGAGCAAGTGAGAGAGCGAGAGAGCAGGCAGCTGTCCCCACATCTCCTTTTCCGATGTTCCCCCTCTCCCCACCCCCTATGAGAGAAACTGTTACTAGCCATCTGAGCTAGGGTTTAGCCACAAATTCTTAGCATAATAATGGGAAAAATTACACGGAAAGAAAAGGGGAAAACTCAACCCTCAACACAGGGCCATTTGTCTACTTGATCTTGTTGCTATACCATATATGATCCAAGTTTGGAAACCTTGCAGGTTTTAAGTAGGAAAGAAAAGTGAATGTTTCATGGTTTAGACCGTCAACACGTACACATGGAAACTTCGTGTGCCTTTCCAACATGATAAATAAGCAAACAAAATATTTGACCATAATCTGAAGAGCTATCAGTGCAGACTACAGACTGCTGCTTTTCTGAAAAGTTGCACCTCAGTACCTTAGAGAACCAAGGTTTGATTTTGATAAACTGCTTCTTCTCAGTCTTTTTATGTTGTCTACATATTTTTTTTTTTTTAATCCTATCCACTCTTTTGAAAAGGGAATCATAATTGTTGGCTAGGACTTCTTAAAAAGACATTTTTCTTATCAGTTGCTTCTGTTGTCCATTCCTCAGGAATTCTCTTCTTTTGTCTTGCAGGTGACCTTAATCCCAACTCATGACTCAGAAGTGATGAGAGAATGGTACCAAGAGACCCATGAGAAGCAGCAGGACCTCAACATCATGGTTTTGGCAAGCAGCAGCACTGTTGTTATGCAAGAGGAATCTTTTCCCGCTTGCAAGATTGAACTGTAAGAACCAAACTGCAAGATTTACTTTTTGTCCAGAAATTCTTCAGTTTGAAAACATCTTTTCTAAAAATTCAACCCATGTATTTAAACTGCTGGACTGTATACCTTCAAAATCCTATACCCTATCACAGTGATGCAAGTCACAAAAATTTTTTAGTCTTTGCTGATTGCTAAGGGAAATAACAACATTCCCGTAATAGGGTCAAAATTACTGTGAAAATACAGATCAAGTTTAATCTTCACTGAATGTTTGAAAACCATGTGCTAGCAACTCCAAGTGACTTATGCCAGGTAGGGACATTTGCCCTCTAAAGAATTACAAAGAGAGAAAAAGAGAGAAAGGTAGGAGGAGTAAGTAATTAATTAGATCTCCAGGAGTCTCATGGCAACAGCTGTATCACTTACTGCAGTTTATGCACTCATATGAAAAGGAGGTTTGAAATCTGTCTCAATCTGAGCTATTGCAAAGAAGGTCCTTACTTTACAGAATTAAGGTAGCTGCAAAATGAGAAGCAGAATGTGGCTAGGAAGTGATGTATAACCTAAATGCTCATTGGCAGTTTTCCACTTTAATTTGAACCCTGCATACTGAAATCCCATAAAAATCATAGGCCAAATATGCATATAGTCTGAACCTCATTGTGAATTCTAAAACCTTTACTTCAGCATGCAAAATTGTTGATCTAAGGCATGCTCCCAGTAAAAATTCACTCACTCCAGTCAGAACTGACCAGTACACATGCTTAAACACCCATGTCCACTGTCAATTACCTAAAAAAATATACCAAAGCAGTTGGGAGTACATACAGTAGACAATTTTTCCTTAGAAAGTGACTTGAATGTACAAAGAAACTTGATGCACTTATTTTTTAATGTTGAGACAGCAAATTTATAAAACATCTGTGTAGGATCATAGTTGTGCCAGTAAAGAAGTGTGTGTGTGCATGAAGTGTATACTAGAAACCTATCTGACTGGTCAAACAGCTTGCTGCTATGAAGTACATATGTTAGTTCTGTGAACAATTCATTGATGCACCAGGACAGCTCAACAAGGCAAGATGAGCATTTTTTTAAGGTTCTTTTGTACTGTGGAAGCAAGATTGAAGTGGTCTCCACTATAAGAGTTGCAAAACTTGGTAAAATATTCAGGATTATGAAGAAAGTTATCTGTGAGTCTGTACAGTATTCCACCTTCCTCTGTCTTATTTTATTTGTTTAATTTAGAAGCATATATGGGTTCAAACATGCAGAAAACTTTTTTTAAGTGCTGCGTGTACTTTTAATAGATTTTTAGCAAAAGTTTTCATTTAAAGGAAAATTCAAAGAAAAATTTTTCAGGCCAAGGCATTTTTTTAGTAGTCTTGTAAGATAAATTAATGCTATTTAAAGATCTGGAGAGAATGGATATTGAGGTAAGATTTGATGAAAATAGTCAACTGCCTTTTTGGAAGCAGGGGGAAGGGAGTCCCTGGTGGAAAAATTAACCTATTGATGACAACAGAAAATGGGATTTGAAATGTTGATTGCCTAATATTTACAAGAGTGTAATCTACATGCTCAATCCCCCCAAGATCTTGAAAAAAGATAGAATAAATGATAAGCTAAAATAAGTCCCTTTCCTCCTTCTGTCTCTTCTCCCTTCCCTTCCTTCTTTAGACTGCTTGCAGCAGAACAGCATGTAGAACAGTTATGTCATTTAAGACAGTTTGGACTTTTTAGTTTTAGAAGTTTTATCCCAATTAAAAAGTCTTGTTATGTCGCTGTTTGGTATCAGATTAGCTGTTGGAATGGTGAAAGGAGGCACAGCAACACGTCTCTTCTCCAGATAGAGGAAAAGGACACTTTATTGCAACACTATCTTCCTTATGTACACTAGATCGCTAACCCAAGAACAGAACACAGCTCATTGGCCAGAGCGAGCAACATCTCTTGCAAAGATGTTCTTTCTGTAAATAATACAATTTCTCACGGTACACATTCTGTAAATAATAGCAGATGCAACTTTAAGATTCTTTCCTTTCTGTTTTTCTCCAAGCTTGTGAGAAAGCTTTTGCTTCTCAGGCAGTCCATGGGAAAGCTTTCCTGTTTTCACACAACTTTCCCAGGCCTGTGCTTCCACATTGTTACATTGTAGAAGGTTTGAAAATCTGAATTTATAGAAGGTGTAAAGGCCTCCAAAATGAAAATATGTGCTGATCTGTATGATTCACCATTGGTATTAAGCTGCATAATATAGTGAACTATGACCTCATTTTATTTTCTTTACTTATAATTTGTTTCAATTTTAAATTGTTAGGATATTTTTGTTTAATAGGTATATGTTTGCACTCCTAATTTTTATGAGGGTTTTTTAAATATTGCTTTAGGGCCCTTTATATGTGGGCTTCTGAGTCCTATTTAATGCTGTGAATTACTGTTTGTCTGCATTCTTATACAGGTCAGATTTCAAACGTTTTAAGTGGGTGGGAACTGATTTTCTGATATCTGAAATGGTTTGTACCTCTGCTTTGGTAAAAAATATAAGTACAGCAATGGTCCTGAGTCTAATCTCACTGATGCCACTTATTCTTGTGAATCAAGAGCAATTTCCATACAATCAGGGAATTTAAAGTCATTAGGTCCTACTGTAAATGAAATAAGAATCAAGCCTTAAATCTCTTCAAGTAAGTTTGTGATCACTCAAGCATTTATTTTACTTTAAAAATAATAACTAGGCAGTTACAGCTGTTATTAAAAATTTATTTTTCTTTTGCTTTTACAAGAATATTAAAAATCCAGTCTGACTATTCTGAGGTATTGTAATGCCTGTTCCATCCATTCCTTTTTAAATGTTAATCATGCCTGGGTGTAACACAGCAATGAACTCCTCCATTAGCTCCTCTTGCCTTTATGTCTTTCCTGCCTGTGGAACTAATCTAACTGTACTAATCACTACACAATCAGTTTAGAAACAGTCAAAAAAATGTTGCATATACATTAATGATGAGTACTGTTGATTACCATAGATTTCTAGGAGCATGGTTTCTTATTGATTAATTATAAAGATTCAATAGGACACACCATTTAAATGATGGTATTACCCATAACAGCATCCCCAGTAATGTTCTTCATGCTGTTACTATACTGCTTCATAAATCCAATTAAGAATTAGAGATCACACCCCACTCCTGAACTTAGACAGGGACTCTCTTTCACACCTTTTCAAAGTTCTGTGGTGGGCCTGACTTCAATGGCCTCTACTTGTCATGTCATCTTTCATAAAATTAATTTTTGACTTTTTTTAAAATTATCTTGCATAGTCTGGTGAATGGAGCTAACATATGAATGGGGTTTTTTAATTGTCTACAATAGCTTATGCATTTTAGGAGAGTTCTGGTACTCCTTTACTAAGATTTAATCAATTTATTATTTGAATTTTCAATCCATCCTACCACAAGAAAGTAATCTCCAAAGAACACTTACTGTGCATATAGGATATTTCTGTCATATGCTTCTCTTTGTTCATCTGTTTCAAGAGGTTCTTGCTATGATGTTTTGAGAGAAATAGTAATTTTGTTTCAAATAAAAAAAGCAAAAAGTCTGTTGTGACTTTACAAAAAAAAATCTAAAAAAGTAACTAAATAAAACAATGGCATAAAAATATTGAAACCGAAAAAAAAGAAAAAATCCAACTTCTCTGCACTAGACTAGCTATGAGGTCTAGATGGCAGAGCTACCTCTTCAGGACTGGGCTGAAATCACAACTGTAAAGAGGAAATCTGAAATATGCGTTCAAGCATTTGCATGCAGCCATCATCTTCCAAACCATGGAAAGAAAGTCTTGTTGCTGGCTGAGAAGCACCTCACACACATCCTGTCTTGTTCTGAATGGTGTTTGCGTCAGTCTGCAGCTATGTATGGTATTATGTCTTATAATTCTGCATCACTTCCATCCAGTAATATCTAATGTAGAAAATTCATTTCCAGTGAAAGTAATATGCAGTGTTTTTATGATATTTGTGTGCAATGTCTTCTCTTCCATTGAGCATATTTGATGTAAAGGAAAAAACCTCAGTTCCACAGTGAAATACAAAAGCAGTAAAGCAGTATTGACATTTCTTGTCTTTGTGTATGTAAGTACTTGTAAGTTTTCCTTCAGTCATGATTACATACTATATGGGCTTTTTCTCAAAAGTTCAATGACTATTTAAATGCTAGATAAGAACTAATCTTTATTTAGAAACTGAAAAATAAATTCTAAAAATTAGTTTTGTCTCTTGCAATGAAAAACATTACCACGATGTACTATGATGTGGCTTCTTTTTGTTCTTGTTTCTGTATTCCCTCAGCAGCATGAGAAAACACCTAATTTTCAGTAAGTACATGTTGGGGGAAAAGGGTTAAAACTGGAAGAGGAGGGGATATTTGTGCTCAAATTGACCTTGCAGCTGGGAATGCTAAGAATGTCAGTGTGGGAAAACTCAATTTCTTATGCCTAGTGTTGTTCATCTTTTGCCTGTTTTGAGAAGTAGAATTCCTTTGGAGAGACAACACACTCTCACAGACATGCTTTGAGCCTCCTGCTGGGAGAGAGATCATAAAAGCACAGCCTCGTAATAATCTGTGGGTGGGCAAAGCCCTTTGATATACTGAAGCAGGCAGCAGGCCTCCCTCCCCCCACCCACCCTTCACCAGGATGAACTTAGCCTGTGTCCCTGTGTGTCTGCTGCTAAGTGTTGTTAGCAAGGTAATGAAATCAATCTACTCTTTGCATTTCAGCTGTGGTTTGGCGGTTGCCTTGGTTACCTGTACGTGTCGATTCACACAGTGTACATTCAAGGGGCTGTATCAGAGATGACACCATATAAAACCACATCGCTGAGGCAAGCAGCTCCCGTGCCAGCATGATCCACAGCAGAGTGCTCTAATGCAGTGCACAGGGGAATTTCCTGAATCAGGAAAACTTGGGGGAGCCAAGAGAGCCACTGTAGGGAGCATGGCTGTCAGCAAGGATGATCTAGTTCTGCTGGATTGATCAGGGAGCAATGGTATTCAGCCAGCAGAAGGCTATGTCCTCTATAAACATCAGCATATTCCTGGAAGTGTTCAAGGGTAGGCTGGATAGGGCTTTGAGCAACCTGGTTGTAGTGGTTTGTATAAATTTTTTGAAATAGTTTTTTATTAAGACTTGAGTAGCTTTTTTTGCACTTGATAAGGACTAATTGGTGTTTGATTTTAATATAGATACATTGTTATACTAATGAGAAAGTTTAGGCGCTTTTGTGAAAAACATAAAGACAATAAACTTTAAGAAACTTTTTTTATTTTTGGTTTCTAGTAACTAGTAACTAGTTTGGTTAGCTAGTTTGGTAACTAGTTTGGTTAGGGCCAGGTCATGCGTGACTTGTGGGCCTGGCCAGGCCAGAGAGGGGAGGCTCTTTGGCTGCTAAAATTTTAGTTGTTTTTTTTTCTTTTTTAGTGTGGTAGAAATGTTGTAGTTGTTAACATTTTGGGAGTAGCTTTGGGTAGTTAGGCTTGTTCTGTCATGGTGTTCACACAGCTTGGGGGACAGACAGTTGAGGTTTCTGATAAAAAAGGAGAGGGGAGGTTCGTTTGGTTACTAAAATTTTAGCCTCTCTTTCAGCATGGTTGGGGGGGCTGTGGCTTGATTGAACATTTAGCTAACATTTTACTTTATTGTTGATTTGTGGGACTCCTTTGGGAGAGTAGTTTTGAGCAGCTGGGCCTGCCCTGCCGTGGTATCTGTGCGGCTTGGGGGAGAGACAGCTAAGTCTTGTTTTGGTAGGGTTGGGCCTTTGTTATTTTGACTTAGTCTTTAACATGATTTGAAATACTCTACCCTAATTGCTCTAATTGTTGTTTAGACAAGATATTAACTTTTAAACTACTCAAAATGAGATTTGTAGGCACTTTTTAAAGTAAAAGAAAATACTCAAATAAAGATATGCACAAAAACAGCATAAAAACACTCAAGTAAAAAAAAGGAAGAAGTTAAGGTTCTAAATAGAAAAGATTTATAGAGATGCCTCATTTTTAGACTAAAAATTTTCTTTTTTAAGCTGTAGAAAAGAGACTCTTGTTTCTCTATAACTCATAAAAATACATTATGAAGTAGATGAAATGTTCTAATTATAGACATAGGTAGAGGCATTTGGGCTAAAGTAAGCAAATGTTAAAGTAACTATAATCCCATGAGTTTAAATAGAAAAAAAAGAAGACCCATATTGCCCTCTAGGGAAGAGAAGAAGAAAGACTTTTGTTTTTTTTTAAAAAAAGCTCTTGTTTAAACTGTTATAATTCTTAAAGTGTGTCCTATAAGTTAACATAGTTCTTAATAACTATTGTGAAAAAACTATTAGTCGAAGAAAAGATTTTTACACAATAATTAAGTTTCTATTCTCCTAGGTGGCTGAATCACTATGACATCAAGGCCATAAAAAAACATTTCTTGTGAAAAAAAATCTCCATAAACTAAAAAAAAGTGTCCTCTCCCAAATAAATTATTAAAATACAATTTTTAGAGATAGTAAGCTAACTAAATTGTTTCTATACATTGTCAGACTGGCCTGGCTGAACAGAGTCTTGGTTGGAACACAAAAAAAAGAGAGATTATGACCTTTGGAAGAAGGGGAAGGCAACTCAGGAGGACTTACAAGGATGTTGTGAGGTTATGCAAGGAAAAAATTAGAAGGGTCAAAGCCCAGCTAAAACTTAATTATCTACTGCTGTAAAAGACAATAAAAAAGTTTATATAAATACATTCACAACAAACGGAGGACTAAGGAGAATGTCCTTGATTTATTGTATGCATGAGGAAATATAGTGACAAAGAATGAATGTTGAGAGATATTAGTTGTTTGGCTTAATAGGTAAATTTTAAATAAGTCACATTAAGTTATAATACTGTGTGATTTAGTATGCTGTTTGCTTAGCTGTTTTAACTCACTAGATGTATTGAAAATGGTAGATTCCGTGACCCCTGTAGTGTCCTGTGGTCTGGTTCCTCTCCTCTCTGGCCATGCTTAGTTGGCCGAGATCCAATCTCTTCCCGTCCCCTTACAGACCCTAGAAAAGACCTATGCCCCCTGACCTCGCCCTCTTTTCGCTTCCAGAAGACCACATGAAATAAACCTCAGATTCTCCCCAGGGGGGGAAAGAGCCTCTTTTGTTATCTTTTATTCATGTCCATGTAGCGGATCCCAGAGGCTTCATCCTAACATCTGAGCTAGTCAGGAACAAGGGTGAAGTCCCGGGGGAAGCTACACTTAGCTTTACTTGCTTGGCATGAGTAGCTGGATTTGCTGAAGCCTTGGGCCCCGAGATGGGAACTTTCACCTAGACACACTTTCAGCTGGAATAGAGTTAATTTTCTAAGAAATTTTCCTAGTAGCTGTGCAGTTCTGTGGTTTGGATTTAGTATGAGAATAATGTTGATAACACACTGATGTTTTAATTGTAAATAGTGCTTACTCAAAATCAAAGACTTTTTAGTTTCCCATGCTCTGCCAACTGAGCTAATACACAAGAAGTGTAAACCAGAAGATAGAGGCTATGGTCATCACCAGAAGCTGTAATGTGACAAGATAAGAACTGTTAATGGCCTGTTTGCATGGGCACAGAGGAAACAGGAAGAATTCAATAAGGTGTTAGAAGACCCCAGATCAAAAATCACCATTGGACTAAGAGGCGTGTGCTAGTGTGTAAAGAACAGGTGCATAGACTGTAAGGGTATAAATGCTCAGGGATTTCTTTGTTCTGGGTCCCTCTTTTGAGGCATCTAGCTTGAGCTACGAGATTTCAGGATGGATCTAATGGAGATGAGAGATTAGTGTCAAAGTTTTCTTCAACAATGAGGAAAAGGCTGAGGTACTTAATGCATTTGTTACCTCAGTCTTTAACAGTAAGGTTAGTTGTTCTCCGGGTACCCAGCCCCCTGAGCTGGAAGACAGAGACAGGGAGCAGAATTAAGCCCACATAACCCAAGGGGAAATGGTAAGTGATCTGCTGCACCACTTGGATGCACACAAATCTATGGAACTGGATGGGGTTCACTCAAGGGTACTGAAGGCGCTAGTGGAAGCACTCATCAAGCCGCTTTCATTTACCGGCAGTCCTGGATAACCAGGGAGGTCACAGTTGACTGGAGATGAGGAAACTTGACACCCATCTACAAGTGCCAGAAGGAAGATCCAGGGAACTACAGGCCTGTCAGTGTGACCTTGATGCCAGGGAACGTTAAGAAACAGATCATCTTGAGTGCCATCACACAGCACGTACAGGACAACCAGGGGATTAGGCCCAGGCAGAATGGGTTTAGGAAAGGCAGGTTGTTTTTCCTGGAGAAAAGGAAGCTAAGGGGAGACCTTCTTGTTCTTTGCAACTACCTGAAAGGAGGCTGTAGTGAATTATAGGACAAGAGGAAATGGCCTCAAGTTGAACCAGAGGAGGTTTAGATTGGATATTAGGAAAGGTTTCTTCAAAGAAAGAGTTTTAAAACATTGGAACAAGCTATCCAGGGAAATGGTGAAGTCACTGTCCCTGGAAATGTTCAAAAAACATGTAAATGTGGTGCTTAAAGACATGGTTTAGAGGTGGACTTGGCAGTGCTGGGTTAAGGGTGGGACTTGATCTTAGAGGTCTTTCTTTTCCAACCTTAATGATTCTATGATTCTATGATTTGTCTTGCTGGTTCCAGAGGCCAAATTAAAGTTTCTTTCTTCAACACAGCTTCTGAAGAGGAGAAATTTTATTTCCATTAGTGTTATAAATTAATAAATTCAATTTCTTGTGTAGTATTTCAGATTGCATGGGAAAATGACCCTGTTGGGTCTACCTAAAATGAGGGATTGAAATTGTGGCATCCCACACCTAGAGGCTGTTTAATACTGATTTCTAGTATTTTATGTTTGGGAGGAAATTGGATTTTTTCTTGGTTCATAGGATGGGATTAAAAGAGGTCTCCACAGATCTCTTGAATAATAACCATAGTGATCACCTTATAGATCCAGCTCGTTCATAGTTACAGCTGTATTGGGTTTGCATGGCAAGGTTTTGGTAACAGGGAGTGATACCTTTTTCAACCTAGAAATGAAACAACGCACACTTTCGAGATAATATTAGTATAGGAGGTAATATAAAGGTGGATCTTTATTGGAGGCCTCCAGGGGCAGTTATGGAAAAATGTCCGCAAAAGCCCATCCACACAAGGTGAATGCAGTTTTTATAAATTTATCAAATTAGCATATTCGAAAAGAATTCCCAATTAGAAGCACAGGTGATGAGGTAATTCCCCTTTCTGGTTCAACCTTTTTCAGGAGCCCACCCTGCCATCCCCTTGGAACTAGCTGTACTTTGTTTATGAAAATGTGTCTCGAAAAGCTGTTTTTAACCTTGGTAGCCAGGGAGAACCAAGATAGGATAGGGGCTTTGGAATATGCTTTGTCTTTCTGCCTAGGGAAAGCGCATGGAAAACTATTGGGAAAACTAGCTACAAATGCAATAATAAGCTACAGAGCCCCAAATATATGTGTAAAGAATACAGAGAATATATGTAGCCGTGGAAAGGGGTTTTAACCCTTTAAGTGTGGTGGAAATAAGATGCACAGCTACACGGTCGTCTTTCATGATAGGAAGAAAGAGAAAAGTTTATTCAGGAACACACTTGGTTTTATAGCATGACTCACAATTCCAAGAGTAGAGAAAAGATGATTGGTTCAGAGAGAAGACACCCCATTCCCAGGGCCTGGTCACACACCACAACAGGTGTTCTATCTTTGTTATTAATTCCTTTTTATTTTGACCAAGTTATCACCCTGGGAGAAATTCTCCCTAGCCTTGAGCTGGACCAGCTTATTGGCTGGGAACAGAGCTGAAAAACTCCCGCCTGGAATATTTTTCAGGCTGTAATTTTCTTACTTTCTCAATATGTGTCCCTACAAATATATAAAAGAAAAAGGACAAAAATCAATAGGCATCAGGAGGCTACAGGGGTGGCTTCTGCAAGAAGCTGCTAGAAGCTTCTCCCATGTCCAACAGAGCCAATGCCAGCTGGCTCCAAGACGTGCTGCTGGCCAAGGCTGGGCCAATCATTGATGGTAGTAACACCTGTGTGATAACATACTTAAGAAGGGGAAACAGTTATTGATCAGAAGTAAATGTGGGCAGAGAAGAGTGAGAATATAGGAGAGAAACAACTATGCAGCCACCAGTGTCAATGAAGTTGGAAGGGGAGGAGGTGCTCCAGGTGCAGGAGCAGAGATTCCCCTGCAACCTGTGGTGAAGACCATGGTGAAGCAGGTTGTGCCCCTGCAGTCCATGGAGGTCCATGGGGGAGCAGAGATCCACCTACAGTCTGTGGAGGACTCCAGTCTGTTTTGGCTGTGATGGTAATCAATGAGTGATCTCTCCCTACCCTTATCTCAACTCATGAGTCTTTTATTATATTTTGTCTCCCTGTCCAGCTGAGTAGAGGAGTAATAGAGTGGCTTCGGTGGGCACCTGGCATCCAGCCAGGGTCAAATCACAACAACAGCAAACCTTGGCTTCCTAGAGGGTATCTCTGGGCATGCAGTTCTTCTGCTCTATGAGCATTACCTGTGCCCCTCGATCAGTGAACAGTTTTGGACCACGCACCTATGGTCCCTACCTCCACCTCCCTCAGACATGACCAGTCTAGGCTAGCATGAAGTCCCCAGGGCATCATCCTCTGTTTTCCTGTTTGTGTTTTCCTTAGATGAAACCTGGGTTGAGATAAAGGCAGTTTAATAAAGAAAAGAAAAGGCTGTGTAGGGAAGCAATGGAAAACAAAATATTTATTTTGTACTTCCTATCAGCAGGCAGTGTCCAGCCACTTCCCAGGAAGTAGGGCTTCAGAAAGTGTACTGGTTGCTCCAAAAGACAAACACTGGGATAACAAATGCCCTCCTCCTTTATTTTTACAGTGAGTTTGTGACATGAGTTTTATAGCTATAAGACTAGACAGATGTATGTTAAAAATGGAAACACTTATCAGACCCTGTGGTAAAGCACAATGAGAAAACAATATCATTGCGATAACAAGCTGCAAAACAGCAAGGCTGCTTCTATTGTCTTCCTGTTTGTAAGGGACTTGAATAACCATGAGCTGTAGAAAGTCACTTGGCTGTTTCTGATTGAATTCTGTGGTGACAGGGAATGCAGCACGGATGGATGCTGATGCACCTAAATGTGATACATGAAGGAATGAGAGACACCAATAGAAATGTGGGTGAATCTGAGATTTATTTGGAATCCCTATGTATATAGATCTCTAAACCTAAAGGGTTGGTTTGTTTTTATTTTGCTACAGCTTACAGGCTTAATCACAGTTCTACAATAAATCTGTCCTCTTGACATCTATTGTTCTCTCTCCAAAGCCATGGCCAAGAGTGTGAAGAGTATACTGTTCTGTTGAAGTAGAAACTGATTCATCCAGTTCTGTCTCGGGTACATGCTGCCCAGAAAGACTGCTGCTGCTACTACTGCTGACGCTGATCTTTGTTTAACTCTTTCCTTACACCACCATCTGTTACCCAAACATTTCCCCCTCTATTTTTTGGGATCATGGAGAAAGCAAGTGCAATCATTTCTTGTTTTTATGTGCCTTTAACGGCTCTGATTATGTTGAAAAGGAAAAGACAGAAAATTTAAAAAGATATCACTGCCAGACAATCTAATCCAATAAAAACCCAAACTCATAAATTTATTCCTGGAAACCAATTTTTTGGATTTAGCCAAGTAAAATAGTTTTTTATGTCTGTTAGCACCTTTTGTTCCTCCAGAGTTTGCGAATCTCTGAGTTAATCTTTGAGTGTGAAGTGAGTGGATATCTTGCCTTAAGGTTTTATCAAAGGCTCATTGGAAGTGGTTTTTGATTGTATCCCAATTTTGTTCCCTTTCATTCCACAGAAGAGGAGTGACACATAGATAATTATGTATGTGTTCCCAATTGCAACATAAGGATATGCAGGTTTTTTGAGCCTCAGCTCTTTCACCAATCCACAAAAGAGCACTTTCCAAGGCATCTCATCTGGTCATATTTCCTTGTCAATTTGCTCTTGTGTTTGTAACTTTCGTAATGTTGGTTAGAGCTTGTCCCACACTGTGGGCAGTTTGAATGGAATTAAAGCTGCAACAGCTGCACAGGCTGTGGTTAAAACTATTACAGCAGAAATGATGGCAAAGATCTACCAACCCAGAAATTTGAGAACTCATTTCTTACTCTTAGATTTCCTCCTGGAATAGTCGAGCCAATTGTGAGAGACCATCTTATCCTTCCCAAGTCTGAGTCAGATTTACAGGCACTCAAATTTCCTATCTTCTCTTAAATGGAAGAAGAATAGAGAAGTTATTCGTATCTTCATTGGTTACACATGATTTGAAAACAAAATAATTAACAGACAGAAAATACAAGCCATTCCTATAACCAACTGAAAAATCATTAGCTAAAGAAAAACATATGAGTGTGAAGTACAAGTCAGTGATTGTTTCTTTAGCACTGTCAAATTTGCAAGGGTAGCATTCTTGTTCAAGTTCACCTGGTATATGGTATTACCAAAAGCAGGTAATAGTATTTTTCATAGATGCTTATGAACACGGGTGACGGGTTGACTTGGGAAGAGGAAACTCAGAGAGGTTCTCTCTAAGGGAACTTCCTCTGTGGGGGTTGGGACACCTTCAAGAGCCAATTGGAGAAAGTTAGTTTGCTCCGTGAACACACATTTTGAAGGAGGTAATCCGGAACTGAGCCTCTTTGTCTTTCCGGCGGCTGAGCAGGTAACATCAACCCGAGTTTCCCCCTCGCCCATGCGGGGGGGGGAGGCTCGGGAGGCCGCTTGGGCCCTGTTTGCAAACGAGGCTGGGAGGAGGAGAAGCTCGTTGATAAGACCTTCACGGCTTCCTCCTCCACGGGCCTGTGGCTCTGGGGTGAGGGGCCCGGTTCCCGCTGCTGTCGGAAGGGCCGGGCCTGCCCAGCCTCCACGAGGTCTGGGGGACGCAGCCGGGCCCTGTCTGGGGAGCAAAGGTGGCCATGGACAGTGTGGAGCTGCAGCCCAGCCCCAGAAAGGCTTATTGACACCTCAGCCGCCCCCCCCCCACCCCAGTGCGGCCTGAGCCTGGCCCAACTCTTGTAGTTATGTTAAACTTTAACTCTGTCAGGAAAATTAATCCACAAACACCAGAGGTTTATGTCCAAAAAGGAGACAGAGGAGTCCTTTTTGCTTTATTCGAATAAAGGGAGAGGCCATGGGACATTCCCCTGGGATCTCTCAAATTTTTGGAGGACGCAGCCTCCTTTTTATCCTATTTTCCCGGCCGCATTTCCCTCTCTCTTTCCCCATTGGCTGAGGTACTTGAGAGGCACAGACTTCCCGGAACGCCTGATACCTGAAATTCCCCTCTAATGTATAACCCTCCCTTTTAATTTTTAATTCTTCTAGAATTCATAGTTCCCCCCCCCCCGTTGCTTCTTTCATCTTTCGATATCCAATTTCATTTATCAGCAGTCCTACAGTTTGTTTGTAAAGGCAAATATCTCTTTCCATTCATCAATCAGTGGAATCCATCCCATTGTTTCTTTTATCTCTCAGTGCTAGCCTTATCTACAGGCAGATCCACAGCTCATTTGTAAAGACAAATTCAACATTCCTCTCAATCCCTCGTTTTTTATTTGTTTAATAATTGTCTTTACAAACTTTAGCTATCATTGACTTAATTTCTTGTTCCTGAGTCTTTTTTGGTTTTGTAATTATTCGGAATGACATTAATTTCTGTCTTTTTGTAACCATCTCTGGATCAGTAGGCGTGGCTATTACTTGCATCCTTTTGATCACATGTTGAATAAGTTGTACTAAGCAAGGGATCATACCTGGCAAAAAGATTAGAGTTGCTACAGCACATAAGAGGAAAAAAGCAGTTGTTTAACCTATAGTCCACCACGCAGTCAAGAAAACATGTCCCATTCCCATCGTTTTCATGTCTGGACTGGCACATGAGCTAATTTTTAAATTCATATTGCTATTTGTTTCACCACTTTTCCATTGTCATCTATTTGCCTATTTAGGCAATAAGTGCCTTTTTCAGAAGAATGAAGCCGCCATGGACTTTCTTCTTCATCCTAAAATCCTGTTCCATTACGGACCTTACTCAGGGTGCTAATCTACTATTTAGGTTTTACTGGGCCGGCCACCCATGGCCAGTTTTCAGATTCTCCTGGCCCTCCACAGACCCAACAATTGCGAAGGTTAAAGGTTTTTGCTACTGCTTCTCCTAAGGTCAAAAAATTATTTTCCCATTCTTGGCCCCAACCTAACTGATAATATAAAGGTAACATTATTAAGAGAAACATTCTGATTGTGTAATCTAATTTCCTAACTTAATTTTTACTTTCACGTTGTCTTCCACACCACCTATGGCGAGTGAAGGCACAGAAACAGCTTAACATAAAGAAAACAATGACAGCAAGGGTTGGCCCCCAATGACTGGAGATCTGAGAGGAGGGATGCCCACACAAACTATTTCAGCAGGCAGTCTGTGGGTAGGCACACGAGGCTTCCCCTGATGTCGACGCACTGGCTGCTGCTCCAGTCCACTCCTGCGGAGTGTCAGTCGCATCTTCCCGTCCTTCTCCTCCAGCTGAGATGTCCAAATCTCTGGGGCTGCAGAGACCTTGACCCGAGTGTGATGGGTCCAGCCGTGTTCAGTTGTCTTGACGGCTGTTTCTGCGGTCAGCAACACCTGGAAAGGTCCACGCCACTTTGCCACCAGTGGTGCTTCTTTCCACTCCTTAACTAGGACCCAGTCTCCCGGTTGGATGTTCTGAACAGCAAAATCCAAAAGCAGGGTCTGTGCCAGCTGAGCTTCCT
This sequence comes from Sturnus vulgaris, assembly GCF_052056855.1. Taxonomy (NCBI): domain Eukaryota; kingdom Metazoa; phylum Chordata; class Aves; order Passeriformes; family Sturnidae; genus Sturnus; species Sturnus vulgaris. Next base: position 39,544,614 of record NC_142282.1, on the reverse strand, counting down.
GTCGAAGAGATTTCACAAGAGACAGTATCCGAGCCACATATTGTTTCAAATACATATTACTTATCTCTATCCCCCTACTAGGCTGAGAATTACAAGGGTAAGGAATTTCAAACATCAATTCGAAGGGAGATAATTAAATATCTCCCCTGGGTCTGGCTCTTATCCTTGCTAAAGCCAGGGGCAGGAGCCGTACCCATGGCATCTTAGTTTCTATCACCAGCTTCAGGAGATGTTTCTTTATTTCTCCATTCCTCCTCTCAACCTGACCCGAACTCTGTGGGTGCCAGGGGGTATGGAGGTTCCACTGTATCCCTAAAGCAGTCATAACTTCTTGAAGAATTTTTCCTGTAAAATGAGTTTCCCTATTTGAATCTATTGCTTCCACCATCCTATATCTTGGAATTACTTGTTTCAAAAATATTTTAACAACTGATCCTGTAGTTGCTGAAACAGTTGGAAATGCTTCTGGCCACCCGGTTAATTGACATACTATTACCAGAAGATATTTAAATCTTGCCACTCGAGGCATTTCAGTAAAATCCACCTGGCATCTCTGGAAGGGACGTACTGCCCAACGCCTCCCTCCCCGGCCAGTTTCTTTGTAACTTTGTTGTTGGTTTTAGCACAAGTCAAACAACATTCAATAGCTCGCTTTGCCAGGCTAAAGAGACCAACAGCAGTGTTCATTTTGAGGAAGGCTTCTGCCAGTCCTCGGAAGCCCCAATGACTCCCTTCATGAAGTTGTTTTAACAATTGTAAGGCTAGAGCTTTTGGTATCTTCTGCTTACCATCCTTTGTAAACCAATTATTTTCTTCTTTCCTCCGCCTCGCTCTTTTTAATTATCTTAAGTTTCTCTGGTGGAGAGTTTCTCTGGCAGTGGTGCAGTTACTGGGAGCAAAGGCAGGATCTTAGAGACTTCTGGCAACAATGCAGCTTTTCGAGCTTCATCAGCCAGTCGGTTTCCTATTGCCTCTTCCGACCATCTTGCCTGATACCACTTAATGTGGATTATTGCCACTTTTTTTTTTTTTGGTAAATTCACTGCCTCCAATAGGCGAGAGATTAAGTTCTCGTGAGCTAACGTATTTCCTCTGCAGCTTAATAAACCTCTTTTTTTCCATAGTTTTCCAAATGCATGTATCACCCCATATGTGACGCGTCTTCCACCCACTGCCCACCTCACCTGGGCTACCGGCTAGCTCCGGGAAGCCTGCGTCGGTGAGTGGCCTCTCCCCGGCACCACTCTGGGAGCCGCAGAAGAGGTGTAGCAACAGCTACGCCTGGGCGAGTCGTCAGGGAGGGACAAAGAGGCGCAAGAGAGACCTTTTACGGTTCTGGGGGAAGGGATTTATTGGAGGAAGAGGTAACAGGCCAGGAGGTTGGGAGAGGGAACCGCAAAAGGCCTTTTGAGGGGTTCTACACAGGCTTAAGTATGGGGGAGGAGCAAGGGGAGGGTACAGAACTCTGGCCAATAACGGTTAACAGGGGGAGGTACAGAAGGCGGGGAAAGGGGTACATTGAGCCAATAAGGTAAACCGAGGGTGAGGATACATACAATACAACCAATCATGAATACAAAAGGGAATGCTTGACACAGAAACTTCTAGAACAAAGGGAGGGGCTACAAAGGATTGACATCCAGTGGGGCAGGGTTTAGGGTGAGGGACAGGGAAGGTTCCAGATAAAGGGGAGGGGTTTAGGATGACTGACTAGGGCAAAGGCGGGAAAGGGAAAAACCATTATGTACTTAACTTAGGGGAACGAAACTGGGACGAACCATCAACACAGAAGGAAAATTAACATTAAACAGCGCAACACAACACATATGCATATTTAGAATCAGTAAAGATATTTACTGTCTTGTCCTGGTGTAATTCACAGGCTCTCACAAGCGCATACAGCTCTGCTCTCTGAGCTGACCAGGTGGCTGGTAACCTCCCCCCTTCCTTTAATTGCATCCCATTCACAATAGAGTATCCTGTAAATCGTTTCCCTTCTACCACTTTTGAGGACCCATCAATGAACACATTCTCTCCCTCAGGCCAGGGAATATCCCATAAATCTTCCCTAGCCCGTGTCTGGAGGTCTATAACCTGGATACAATCATAGATTTCTTCCTGGCCCCCCTTTTCTCTAGGGCCATTTAAATAAGGGGCTGGATTAAAATCTTCTCCACTTTTAAATTCTAAATCCTCCTGTTCCATTAAACAAGATTCATACTGTAATAATCAAGCACTCGTCATCCACTTAGAGGCTCTCTCAGTTAACAAAGCTTTAATCTGATGTGGGACTTTAACAATGAGATACCCTCCCCTTGTCAGCTTTCGGGCCTCAGCCACCATCAGAGCTGTGGCTGCACAGTTCTGCAGACAATGGGGCCAGTCTCTGGCCACCGGGTCTAACAGCTTAGAAAAATAGGCAACAGGTCTCCGTGCTCCCCCATGCTCTTGCACCAAAATTCCTTTAGCATGACCCCGTTTGACATCCACATATAGTTGAAATTCTTTTTTTTGCATCTGGAAGAGCTAAGACTGGGGCATTAACCAATTTGTCCCTGGGGCTGCCCATACTTCCGGATTTATTTTAGCATAAGCCTTTTCAGACATTTTACACAAAGATATCACAGTTTTGGACTCCGTGTCACTTTTTTTACAATGCTAATTTGCATTCCCATTCTAGCCATCAAATCTCTTCCCAGTAAATTACAATCACAATTAGGAACAAACAAGAATTCATGCACTTTAAATATGCCCCCCACATCTATTAGCAGAGGTTGAATAAAATGCACTCGCTCATCCTTCCCGCTTACTCCTTGAATAACTAAGGATCTTTTTGACAATTTTCCCCCTTTAAGTATAAAATTTAAGGTGGACAGAGAGGCCCCTGTGTCTACCAGAAAACACATCTCTCGATCCGGACCCACCTTAAAAGTTATCAAGGGCTCCTGAGTGGTGGGTCCTTGATATAATAGGAGCCCCTGACACCCCTAGCAATCAGTTTCCATTATCCTCTGGACTTCCTCCTCCTGAAGGTCCAGTTGTTTCTGCGGACACTCGTTTTCCCAATGCCCTTCTGCCCTGCAGACAGCACACTGGTTCTTCCCCAACCGCTGTTTGGGTTGGCTGTCCCCTGCCGAGGAGGGAATCCTTTTGCCACTTCCTTGTGACCGACCCCATCCCCTCTGTCCCTGGGGACCCCTTGGACCTTGTGGTTTATTCCTCCGGGGCTGCAAAAACTCTGCCATCATCTTTGCTTTAGCTTCTGCCTTTTCCTCATCCCTTCTTACATATATCTGCTGTGTTTTTCTAACGAATTCCTCTAGAGGCTTATTCTGCCACTCTTCATCTTTCTGTGCTCCTTTCCTTATATCAGGCCAGGCCTTAGTAACAAATTGCACCTTAAGCAATGTGTTAAAGGCTGGCCCTTCAGGATCCATCCTCCCGTCCTTCCTCAAGGCATCCATAATCCTCTCCAACCAATGAGGGCTTTCCTGTTTCTCCTGTTCTAACGACAGAGCCTTAGCTCTGTTTTAGTTCTGGGAGCCACTGACTTGATTGCCCTGATCAAATAAGCATGGTAATCACAGTGAGCCAGACTGGCCTGGTTATTTGGGTCCCACTGGGGGTCTGCCTGGGGGATTCCATCATCCACCGTAGGTGCATTGGGTCCAGCCCCCCCCCCCCTCCCCCCGCTACTTGTGGATGTTCATCCTCTCACAGCTGCCGAGCTTTCTGCAAAATCATTCGTTTCTCTGATGACCCAAACAAAATTCCCAAAAGAAAATCCCAATCCTTTCACGTATAATCTGCATTTCCCAAATATTTCTCTATCTTTTCCCCCACCCCTATGGGATCATCCAAATGTTTTTTTTTTTCAACCCTCTTATATCCTGGGTAGTAAGTGGTACAATTACAAACCCAAATCCTCCCCCTTGACCCCCCAAAGGAACTTGACAGAGTGGCATCTGATGTACCCCTGTCTCTTGGGGGGCTTCTGATGCCCTAAACTGAGTTCCTCTTATAGTTCTGGGGGGTGATACAACATGCTGCTCCCCTCCCCCTACACCATTATCCTTCTCAGGTGGGGCTGTAGGAATAACATTTTCCTGATCCCTTTGCTCTGGAAGTTGAGGATACAGACGACCTGCAGCCGGCCCTGGGTCAGCTGGCAACACTGGAGGACAAGACGGGGGAAGGTGCTGAAAAACAACCCAATCTTCACCACTTTCCTCTTCTCCTTTTTGTTTTCTTAACATATAAATTTCTCTAAATACCTTCACAAAATTCGACACAAATGAATTTTATCTGTTCCATAAGGTGGCCATATAAGTCCCCTTGCCAACTTATACTCTGGCCACACAAAATAACAATATTTTACCATCATTTCCATAGTAACTTCTGGGTGAATATACAATCTGTCCCAAGACCTCAGCATTCTCCCTAAGGGACTCTCCGGGGGTATTATGGGATTGTCATCCCTTTTGCTGGGTCCCCTTCGTGGCTTCACCCTTCCAACCCTCTCTGGGTGCCCCGTTTTAGCTGTGCAACCCACCATGGGTGCCCTCCCAGGTGTACCTGTGCTACCCTCCATGGGTGTCCTCCCAGGTTTGCTCCCCGAAGATCCCATTTTACTCACCGGTGAGATTTTCTGTGGTCCTTCCCTGCCGACTCTTCACGGACCCCCCTGGTCCGCCACTCGTCTGTCTCCTGAACAGTCTCGGGAACCCAATCAATCGCCCGGTACCAGCCAGCACCAAGGGGAGCTGATCACCGAAACTGGGTGAGGCACCTTCAGCTCCACTCTCTGTCCGCTGCCCCGGATGGTGGAAAGATCCCGGACAGGCCCCAAAATTGTCAGGAAAATTAATCCGCAAACACCAGAGGTTTATGTCCAAAAAGGAGACAGAGGAGTCCTTTTTGCTTTATTCGAATAAAGGGAGAGGCCATGGGACATTCCCCTGGGATCTCTCAAATTTTTGGAGGATGCAGCCTCCTTTTTATCCTGTTTTTCCGGCCGCATTTCCCTCTCTCTTTCCCCATTGGCTGAGGTACTTGAGAGGCACAGACTTCCCGGAACGCCTGATACCTGAAATTCCCCTCTAATGTATAACCCTCCCTTTTACTTTTTAATTCTTCTAGAATTCATAGTTTCCCCCCCCCCCGTTGCTTCTTTCATCTTTCGATATCCAATTTCATTTATCAGCAGCCCTACAGTTTGTTTGTAAAGGCAAATATCTCTTTCCATTCATCAATCAGTGGAATCCATCCCATTGTTTCTTTTATCTCTCAGTGCTAGCCTTATCTACAGGCAGATCCACAGCTCATTTGTAAAGACAAATTCAACATTCCTCTCAACTCTTTAGTGCTTAGATAAGATTTGCAAAATCTCCGGCCTTTCCTTTGAATATGAAAGGGAATAAGAAGATTTCTGAAGTCAGTGAAGCAAAAGCTAAGTTTTTTTAGATGGAAGGAGAATGAGGAGATGCTGTCAAGATGGCTAAAAATCCTTTTGTAAGACTGTAGGGATGAACTGATGTACTCAATATTCCTATAAACCATGGAGAAAGACATGGGTGAATGGAGATGTTCCATTTGATGTATGATTTGACTAAAGAGCACCTGTGTTGAGAATCTTTGCCCTGAGGAAAGAAGGGAATTTCGGTTTTCTGAGGATGAAGCCTGAACAGAGAGAAAAGAGATGAAGAGTACCTTTGCTGTAGAACATTTCATTCTTAAAAGTAATACCCCATGAGACAGACATGGCCCACATCTAGAGCTTTGGGAAGGCTGTGGAGTTGGGAGAAGTGTCATGGTTGCAAGTTCCTGGGCAGATGCAATTCGTGAAAAATGAAACCACGAGAGGACTGTTTTCTTCCTTCTTGTAGAAAAAATCCCTACAGCTTTCAACAAGAGGAGGCTTCTCTCCAGAAGTGAACTGAAAAAGACTAAATTAGGGACTGACCGAAGTATGTGTTATATGTTTGTTTTGTTGTTATGAAGGTTGGGAGGGGTCTGAAAAAAATCTTATTCTGAATTTGTTTTGGATTTTTTTCCTTCTCTTTGTTTGTGTGGTTAATATTTTTTTTTTTATACTCTCTTAAGTTTTAGGCCTGCCTTGCTTTTTGCTCCTGGTTCCGTCTCACAACAGAAAAATGAGTTTATTTAAATTGGCAAATCAAAACGAAAACATAATTTGGTGCATTGGCCGGGAAACAAAATTAAAGCAAGACAACACGTGATTGATTATTACCTAGATAATATTGAATCAATAGTCTGGCTATTCCACCATCGTGCCAAACAATACTGCAGTTTGCCTTTTGGAACAGAAGGATGGTTTTATTTGTTCTCTTTTCTCTAAGGAGAAATGTGGTCCCCAGTCAATTTTTCTCCCATACTGTAAGAATTGTTGTGGTTGTTGTCCTAAACATGATGTCCATTCCAAACGTCGTATATTGGAAATAGACATAAAATGACATTTGGGATGAGGCAGAGTGGCATCCACAGGATTATTTGAGATGGACAGAACGGTCAGCAATGTAATAGCAGTCAAATTCTTTCTAGTTCCTGAGGATTCATATATCAAGTGCAATTGCATAGAAAATTGGCACAAGATCAAGGTAAAAAGGTACTCGTTTGATTCCACATTAATCAAAATAGGCGGTAAATCAGTAACAGAAGAAGCATTGGTAACATGTATTTACAACATCCTGATCTAGGGGAGGAAGCCAAGTTCCTCCTACCCATTCCGTTCCATTGTTGCTGAGGGGAGGCTCTGGATCACACCAGGTCAGAGGCCAAAACAGTGGTGGCTCGAGAATGTGTGCCCAGTAGATTCTTCCTTCCACCATTTGATGGCAGTATAGCAGAAGAAAGACAAAAAGACTCGTTGTCTTCCTTGGCTGGGTTTGATGTATCTTGATGGAAGCCAATATGGTCCTGTGGGCAAAGAAATACATACATAATCTCTCCCCCAACCTAACAGTGGAACTGGACCTTTCCACTGACCAATGTGCACATCCTTGTATGTAACTTCTGGGTGAACTCCTTCTCCATTAGTTGTCTGACCCAGATGTTTTAAGGTGCCATGAGGTCGTCCCTAGTGGAAAGATTCAAAAAATTTAAAAAAAATAGGTTGCTTTATCACGCTGCTCTTGAGGGAGCATGCCTATAGGATTCCCCCTTTTTTGTTTCTGTAGCATGTTTTTCAATGTGTAATGTGCCGTCTCCACTATGGCTTGGCCTGTTGGAGAGTGGGCAATACCTGTAACATGTTTGATCCCCCAAGAGTGGAAAAACTCTTGTGTTTTTTGAGATGTACATATTGGTCTGTTATCTGGTTTTATCTGTTGTGGAATGCCCATAGTAGCAAAGGCACGCAGCCAATGTCGGGCAGCATCTCTTGATTTCTCACCTTTGTGAGCTGTTGCTACTATGAAATCTAAAAAGGTATCAATGGAAACATGCACATATTTAAAAATCCCCAAACTCAATATGTGGGTAGCATCTATTTGCCAAATATCATTAGGTTTTAACTCTCGTGGATTTGTATTTAACGTTTGTAGTAAGGAAAAAATTTGCTGGCATTGTGAACAAGCATTCACTATATCTTGAGCTTGTGACAAGGTTAAGCCAAAACATTTTGCCAGTGCTCTGGCATTTTGATAATAGAAATCATGAGAAAGTTTTGCCTGCCCTAACTTCTGTGGTATAGTGACTGCCACGGCAAGAGCATCTGCTCTTGCATTACCTTCCACTATAGGTCCGGGCAGAATGGTATGTGACCTAAGGTGCAGGATGTAATATTCATGAGACCTGTGAAGTAAAAGGTTATACAAAGTGGTTAATAACATAAAAATATCTTCGTTGGAGACTTCCTTCAGGAATGAATGTTCAATTCTCTTGAAGATTCCTGTAACATAAAGAGTATCACAATGTTAATAGGTTCCTGTGAAAAAAGACTAAATGCTTCTATCACAGCTGCTGATTCAACTAGCAGGGTAGATCCAGGTTGGAAAGTTATTGAGTGTTCCCATTGTCCCGTATAATTTTTCTACAGGGTCACAGGTTTGTGTGTTTTCCCTGATCCATCAGTGAAAACAGTTTTTGCATCAGGAATAGGTGTCTTTGAGTGTAAGCTTCGTAGTCGGAAGGTAAGTTCCTTGAAGGACTGCAACAATGCATGTCAAAGCATCGTGTGAATAAACTGTCCATTATAATCCACAAGAGCAATTTGAAATGACAGTGAATCCCTGAATAGATTCTCTAATTCTGCTGCAATAATAGGGAGATGTATCATTGCCGGATCATATCCTGTCAGGCTCTGACATCAGAGTTGTCCCATTGACAGCAGTCAAATAATCATTTCGAGTTGAGTGGTTATAGTTTTTGAAAAGGTGCATGGCAAGAAAATCCATTCTAATAAGCAGAGACATTATTGCACATCACATTGGCCAATAAGAGCATAGGATTGTGTTTTGGTTTAATTTAATTTTTTTAAAAAATGTCTTGATTTAATTTCGGTTTTTGGCTAACGTATTAAATAATGTTTTAGTTTTGATTTGCTAATTTAAGTATACTTATATTCTGTTGTGAGACAGAACTAGGAGCAAAAGCAAGGCAGGCTTAAAACATAAAAGCGTATAAAAAAGAAATTTATTAACTACACAAACAAAGGAAAAAAACAAATTCAGAATAAAATTTTTCAGATCACTTCTTCTTTCCCTTTCCTAACTTTTATAACAACAAAACAAACATACAACACCTACTTCAGTCAGTTTTTAATTCAGTTATTTTTAGTTCACTTTTGGAAAGAGAAGCCTCTTCTTGAAGAAGCTATAGGGATTTTTCTATAAGAAGGAAGAAAACAGTTTTTTTGTGCTTTTATTTTTACGATTTGCATTCACTTGGACCTGCAATCGTGGTACTCTTCTTAACTCCACAGCCTTCCCAGAGCTGTGCATGTGGGCCATGTCTGTCTCATGGGGTATTACTTTTAAGAATGAAATGTTTCACAGCAAAGGTCTTTTTAATTTCTTTTTTCTTTGTTCATGCTTTATTTTCAGAAAACTGAGATTCTCTTTTTTTCTTAGGGCAAAGATTTTCAACACAGGTGTGTTATAAATGAGAGACAAAAGTCTCGATATTCAGCAAAATTTAGATTGTTTTATTTGATATAGAAAGAGCAAGCAGTGCGCTGGGGAACGTGAGGAGTCACCGCCCACTCCACGCTCCACCGAACCTTGGTTTGCAGCCTCTTCTTATACTGTGGTTTCTCGTTGTACACAAATTCACAAAGCCTTTGGGTGATAATCAGTCACAGATAGCCATCCGGTCCTTGTAGATGACCACCAGGGAAGTTCTGGAGGTCTGGTCTCTGTAGATAACCACTAGAGAAAGTTCTGGGAGTCTGGTTTTTGGGACAGGCAGTATTGATTAGACAAAGGCAGGAAGGGCTTTTTGGGAAGTCCGATTTTGCAAGCTGGTAGCCAAGACAACATAACATAACATATTATAATGTAACATAATACAACATAATATAACAAAACAAGGTGATTTTAAACAGAATTATTTAATCATATAATTTCCTTTATCTAGTGTCCATGCTTCACTGTAGAGCTTAGTGTTCTGGTTTATACAAACCCCAATGCTTTTGTGATTAACACGAATCTTTTATCAATTGTCACAGGTGCTTTTAGGTTAAATGATTTATTAAATGGAACATCTTTAACCTCCTATGTATTTTTTATGGTTTATAGGAATATTCAGTACATTAGTTTATTTTTACAATTTTACAAAAGGATTTTTAGCCATTTTGACAGCATCTCTTTCTTTTCCTTTCATTTAAAAAAACTTAGCTTTTGCTTCACTTATTTCAGAATATTTTCTCTTTTTTTCATATTTAAAGGAAGGCTGGAGGTTTTACAAATTTTATTTAAGCACTAAAGAGTTAAAGTTTAATACAGCTGCAAGAGTTGAGTCAGGCCCAGGGCGTGCTAGGTGAGGGGGGGGGGCGCGGCTGAGATGTTAATCAGTCTTTCTGGGGCTTGCTGCAGCCCCACACTGCCCATAGTTACTCTTGCTTCCCAGACAGAGGCCCGGTTGCCTCCCCCAGGCCGCGGGGGAGCTGGGCAGGCCTGGCCCTTCCAAAACTGCTTTGAGCCAGCAGCAGGAACTGTTCCCCCCGCGCCCCCCCAGAGCCACAGGCCCGTGGAGGAGGAAGCCGTGAAAGTTTTATCAACGAGCCTCTCCTCCTCCAGGCCATCAGGTCCCCTAGTTTGCAAACGGGGCCCAAGCGGCCTCCCGAGCCTCCCCCCCCGCATGGTGGGGGGGGGGAGTTCAGGTTGGTGTTACTTGCTCAACTACCGGAAAGACAAAGAAACTCAGTTCCGGATTCCCTCCTTTGAAATGGAGCGAACTAACTTTCTCCAATTGGCTGTTCAAGTTGTCCCAACTCCTTACAAAAGAAGCCTCCTTAAAGAGAACTTCTCTCTGAGTTTCTTCTTCTCAGGTCAAACCAGCACAGGTTGTAAATATTGCCAAATCAGGAACAGCCGCAAAGGCAAATCTGGGTTTTGTGACAATTGATAAAAGATTCGTGTTAATCACAAAAGCATTGGGGTTTGCATAAACCAGAATACTAAGCTCTGAAGTGAAGCATGGACACTAGATAAAGGAAATTATATGATTAAATAATTCTGTTTAAAATCACCTTGTTATGTTATATTATGTTGTATTATGTTACATTACATTATGTTATATTATGTTGAGAGGAATGTTAAATTTGTCTTTACAAATGAGTTGTGGATCAGCCTATAGATAAGGCTAGCACTGAGAGATAAAAGAAACAATGGGATGGATTCCACTGATTGATGAATGGAAAGAGATATTTGCCTTTACAAACAAAGTGTAGGGCTGCTGATAAATGAAATTGGATATCGAAAGATGAAAGAAGCAACGGGGGGAAAACTATGAATTCTATAAGAATTAAAAATTAAAAGGGAGGGTTATACATTAGAGGGGAATTTCAGGTATCAGGCGTTCCGGGAAGTCTGTGCCTCTCAAGTACCTAAGCCAATGGGGAAAGAGAGAGGGAAATGCGGCCGGGAAAATAGGATAAAAAGGAGGCTGCGTCCTCCGAAAATTTGAGAGATCCCAGGGGAATGTCCCATGGCCTCTCCCTTTATTCGAATAAAGCAAAAAAGGACTCCTCTGTCTCCTTTTTGGACATAAACCTCTGGTGTTTGTGGATTAATTTTCCTGACAATTTGGGGGCTCGTCCGGGATCTTTCCACCGTCCGGGGCGGCGGGCGGCGAGCGGAGCTGAAGGCGCGCCTCACCCAGTTTGGGTGATCAGCTCCCCTTGGTGCCGGCCGGCACCGGGCGATTGATTGGGTTCCCGAGACTGTCCAGGAGACAGACGAGTGGCGGACCAGGGGGGTCCGTGAAGAGTCCGCAGGGAAGGACTACTGAAAATCTCACCGGTGAGTAAAATGGGATCTTCGGGGAGCAAACCTGGGAGGGCACCCATGGAGGGTAGCACAGGTAAACCTGAGAGGGCACCCATGGAGGGTAGCACAGGTAAAACGGGGCACCCAGAGAGGGTTGGAAAGGTGAAGCCGCGAAGGGGCCCCGGCAAATGGGATGACGATCCCATAATACCCCCGGAGAGTCCCTTGGGGTGAATGCTGAGGTCTTGGGAAAGATTGTATATTCACCCAGAAGTAACTATGGAAATTATGGTAAAATATTGTTATTTTGTGTGGCCAGAGTATAAGTTGGCAAGGGAACTTATATGGCTACTTATGGAACAGATCAAATTCATTTGTGTCGAATTTTGTGAAGGTATTTAGAGGAAAGTGGTGAGGATTAGAATGTTTTTCAGCACCTTCCCCCGTCTTGTCCTCCAGTGTGGCTAGCTGACCCAGAGCCAGCTGCAGGTCGTCTGTATCCTCAACTTTCAGAGCAAGGGGATCAGGGAAATGTTATTCCTACAGCCTCACCTGAGAAGGATAATGGTGTAGGGGGAGGGGAGCAGCATGTTGTATCACCCCCCAGAACTATAAGAGGAACTCAGTTTAGGGCATCAGAAGCCCCCCAAGAGACAGGGGTACACCAGATGCCACTCTGTCAAGTTCCTTTGGAAGTCAAGGGGGAGGATTTGGGTTTGTAATTGTACCACTTACTACCCAGGATATAAGAGGGTTGAAAAAAGAATTACCCCCATATTTGGATGATCCCATAGGGGTGGGGGAAAAGATAGAGGAATATTTGGGAAATGCGGATTATACATGGAAGGATTGCGATTTTCTTTTGGGAATTTTGTTTGGGTCATCAGAGAAACGAATGACTTTGCAGAAAGCTCGGCAGCTGTGGGAGAATGAACACCCACAAGCAGCAGGGGGGGCTGGACCCAATGCACCTACGGTGGATGATGCCATCCCCCAGGCAGACCCCCAGTGGGACCCAAATAACCAGGCCAGTCTGGCTCGCCTTCGCGATTACCGTGCTTATTTGATCAGGGCAATCAAGTCTGCGGCTCCCAGAACTAACAACATAGCTAAGGCTATGTCGTTAGAACAGGAGAAACAGGAAAGTCCCTCTCATTGGTTGGAGAGGATTAGGGATGCCTTGAGGAAGCACGGGGGGATGGATCCTGAAGGGCCAGCTTTCAACACATTGCTTAAAGTACAATTTGTTACTAAAGCCTGGCCTGATATACGGAAAGGAATACAGAAGGATGAAGAGTGGCAGAATAAGCCTCTAGAGGAATTGGTTAGAAAAACACAGCAGATATATGTAAGAAGGGATGAGGAAAAGGCAAAAACTAAAGCAAGGATGATGGCAGAGTTTTTGCAGCCCCAGAGGAATAAACCGCAGGGTCCAACGGGTCCCCAGGGACAGAGGGGACGGGGTCGGCCACAAGGAAGGGGCAGAGGGATTCCTTCCTCGGCAGGGGACAGCCGACCCAAACAGCGGCTGGGGAAGAACCAGTGTGATGTCTGCAGGGCAGAAGGGCATTGGAAAAACGAGTGTCCGCAAAAACAACCGGACCCTCAGGAGGAGGAAGTCCAGAGAATAATAGAAATGGATTGTTAGGGGTGTCAGGGGCTCCTATTATACCAAAGACCCACCACTCAAGAGCCCTTGATAACTTTTAAGGTGGGTCCGGATCGAGAGGAGGTGTGTTTTTTGGTAGACACGGGGGCGTCTCGGTCCACCTTAAATTTTATACCTAAGGGGGGGAAATTGTCAAAAAGATCCTTGGTTATTCAAGAAGTAAGCGGGAAGGATGAGCGAGTGCATTTTATTCAACCGCTGTTAATAAATGTGGGGGACAGATTTGAACTGCATGAATTCTTGTTTGTTCCTAATTGTGATTGTAATTTACTGGGAAGAGATTTGATGGCTAGAATGGGAATGCAAATTAGTATTGTACGAAGTGACACGGAGTCCGAAACTGTGATATCTTTGTGTAAAATGTCTGAAAAGGCTTATGCTAAAAAAAATCCGGAAGTATGGGCAGCTCCAGGGAAATATGGGAAACTGGACATAGAGCCTCTCCAAATTACTTTGAAGCAACCAGGACAAGTGGTGTCTAAAAAGCAATGCCCTCTTTCAAGGGAGGGAAAGAAGGGGTTACAGCCTATTATTGAGTCCCTGCTAAAAGCAGGTCTTTTAAACCCGTGTATGTCTCCCTATAACACTCCTATCCTGCCGGTTAAGAAACCAGATGGAACCTACAGAACGGTACAGGATTTAAAAATAATAAATGAAATTGTCAAACCAAGGCATCCCACAGTTCCAGATCCATACACAATCCTAAATCAAATCCCTTCTTCACATCAGTATTATTCTGTACTGGATTTGAAGGATGCTTTCTGGGGGTGTCCAATCACAGAAGATGGTGGGCGGTGTTTTGCTTTTGAGTGGGAACAAGAGAAAGGAGCGAAAATGATGGAACAGCAATTGCCATGGACGGTGTTCCCTCAGGGATATACAGAGTCGCCGGTTCTGTTTGGGCAAGCTTTGCAGAAAATATTAAGAGAGTTTACTCCACCCTTGGGAGTCGGGTTGTTGCAGTGTGTAGATGATTTGCTCTTGTCGGGGGAGCAGGAAGGGGTGGTTGAAGAGGCTACTGTAAAGCTGCTTGGTTTTCTTGCAAAAAAGGGATTTTGCAGGTGCCGTTGCCCCAGACTGAAAAGGAGTTGCAGCGGTTTTTGGGGTTGGTGGGGTGCTGTGGAGCGTGGATCGAGGGTTTTTCTGGTGGCCAGACCTTTATGCGGCTTTTTGGCTCGGGGCAGTCCTGGTGTCGTGGTGTGGACACCAGAGGGAGAGAAGAGCTTTGGGAAATTGGGAGACAAATTGGTTGGGGCCCCGGTCTTGGCTCTTCCAGATGCAGAGGGGGAATTTCGGCTATGTGTGGATGTCGAGCAGGGTCATGCTGGAGGAGTTTTGGTGCGGGAGCATGGAGGAACGCGGGGGCCTGTTGCCTATTTTTCTGAATTGTTGGACCCGGTGGCCAGAGGCTGGCCCCATTGTCTGCAGAGCTGTGCAGCCACAGCTCTGATGGTGGCTGAGGCCCGAAAGCTGACAAGGGGAGGGTATCTCATTGTTAAAGTCCCACATCAGATTAAAGCTTTGCTAACTGAGAGAGCCTCTAAGTGGATGACGAGTGCTCGATTATTACAGTATGAATCTTGTTTAATGGAACAGGAGGATTTAAAATTTAAAGGTGGGGAAATTTTTAATCCAGCCTCTTATTTAAATGGCCCTGGAGAAAAGGGGGGGCAGAAGAAATCCATGATTGTATCCAGGTTATAGACCTCCAGACACGGGTTAGGGAAGATCTACGGGATATTCCCTGGCCTGAGGGAGAATGTGTTCATTGATGGGTCCTCCAAGGTGGTAGAAGGGAAACGATTTACAGGATACTCTATCGTGAATGGGAAGCAATTAAAGGAAGGGGGGAGGTTACCAGCCACCTGGTCAGCTCAGACAGCAGAGCTGTACGCGCTTGTGAGAGCCTGTGAATTATACCAGGACAAGACAGTAAATATCTTTACTGATTCTAAATATGCATATGGGGTAATACATGCATTTGGAAAACTATGAGAAGAAAGAGGTTTATTAAGCTGCAAAGGAATGACATTAGCTCACGAGAACTTAATCTCTTGCCTATTGGAGGCAGTGAATTTACCAAAAAAAAGGTGGCGATAATCCACATTAAGGGGCATCAGGCAGGATGGTCGGAGGAGGCAATAGGAAACCGACTAGCTGATGAAGAAGCTCTCAAAGCTGCATTGTTGCCAGAAGTCTCTAAGATCCTGCCTATGCTCCCAGTAACTGCACCGCTGCCAGAAAAACTCTCTTTTCCACCAGAAGAACTTGAAATAATTAAAAAGAGTGGGGCAGAAGAAAGAGAAAATAATTGGTTTACAAGGGATGGTAAGCAGTGGATACCAAAAGCTCTAGCCTTACAATTGTTAAAACAGCTTCATGAAGGGAGTCATTGGGGCTCCCGAGGACTGGCAGAAGCCTTCCTCAAAATGAACGCTGCTGTTGGTCTCTTTAGTCTGGCAAAGCGAGCCACTGAAGGCTGTTTGACTTGTGCTAAAACCAACAACAAAGTTACAAAGAAACTGGCCAGGGGAGGGAGGCGTTGGGCAGTACGTCCCTTCCAGAGATGCCAGGTGGATTTTACTGAAATGCCTCGAGTGGCAAGATTTAAATATCTTCTGGTAATAGTATGTCAATTAACCGGGTGGCCAGAAGCATTTCCAACTGTGTCAGCAACTACAGGATCAGTTGTTAAAATATTTTTGGAACAAAAAAATTCCAAGATATGGGATGGTGGAAGCGATAGATTCAGATAGGGAAACTCATTTTACAGGAAAAATTCTTCAAGGAGTTATGACTGCTTTAGGAATACGGTGGAACCTCCATACCCCCTGGCACCCACAGAGTTCGGGCCAGGTTGAGAGGATGAATGGAGAAATAAAGAAACATCTCCTGAAGCTGGTGATAGAAACTAAAATGCCATGGGTACGGCTCCTGCCCCTGGCTTTAGCAAGGATAAGAGCCAGACCCAGGGGAGATATTCAATTATCTCCCTTTGAATTGATGTTTGGAATTCCTTACCCTTGTAATTCTCAGCCGAGTGGGGGGATAGAGATAAGTGATGTGTATTTGAAACAATATGTGGCTCGGATACTGTCTCCTGTGAAATCTCTTCGACAGGAAGCTCAGCTGGCACAGACCCTACCTTTGGACTTTGCTGTTCACAACATCCAACCGGGAGACTGGGTCCTAGTTAAGGAGTGGGAAGAAGCACCACTGGTGGCGAAGTGGCGTGGACCTTTCCAGGTGTTACTGACCACAGAAACAGCCGTCAAGACAGCTGAACACGGGTGGACCCATCACACTCCGGTCAAGGTCTCTGCAGCCCCAGAGATTTGGACATCTCAGCTGGAGGAGAAGGACGGGAAGCCGCGACTGACACTCGGCAGGAGTGGACTGGAGCAGCAGCCAGTGCGTCGACATCGGGGGAAGCCTCGTGTGCCCACCCACAGACTGCCTGCTGAAATAGTCTGTGTGGGCATCCCTCCTCTCAGATCTCCAGTCACTGGGGGCCAACCCTTGCTGTCATTGTTTTCTTTATGTTAAGCTGTTTCTGTGCCTTCACTCGCCACAAGTGGTGTGAAAAACAACGTGAAAGTAAAAGTTAAGTTAGGAAATTAGATTACACAATCAGAATGTTTCTCTTACCTTTATATTATCAGTTAGGTTGGAGCCAAAAATGGGAAAATAATTGTTTTGACCTTAGGAGAAAAAGTAGCAAAAACCTTTATGGGAATGGGACATGTTTTCTTGGCTACCTGGTGGACTATGGGTTAAACAACTACTTTTTTTTCCTCTTATGTGCTGTAGCAACTCTAATATTTTTACCATGCATGATCCCTTGCTTAGTACAACTTATTCAACATGTGATCAAAGGGATGCAGGTAATAGCCACGCCTACTGATCCAGAGATGGTTACAAAAGAAATTGATGTCACTCCAAATAATTACAAAACCAAAAAGAACTCAGAAACAAGAAATTAAGTCAATGATAGCTAAAGTTTGTAAAGACAATTATTAAACAAATAAAAGAGGAGGGATTGAGAGGAATGTTAAATTTGTCTTTACAAATGAGTTGTGGATCAGCCTATAGATAAGGCTAGCACTGAGAGATAAAAGAAACAATGGGATGGATTCCACTGATTGATGAATGGAAAGAGATATTTGCCTTTACAAACAAAGTGTAGGGCTGCTGATAAATGAAATTGGATATCGAAAGATGAAAGAAGCAACGGGGGGAAAACTATGAATTCTATAAGAATTAAAAATTAAAAGGGAGGGTTATACATTAGAGGGGAATTTCAGGTATCAGGCGTTCCGGGAAGTCTGTGCCTCTCAAGTACCTAAGCCAATGGGGAAAGAGAGAGGGAAATGCGGCCGGGAAAATAGGATAAAAAGGAGGCTGCGTCCTCCGAAAATTTGAGAGATCCCAGGGGAATGTCCCATGGCCTCTCCCTTTATTCGAATAAAGCAAAAAGGACTCCTCTGTCTCCTTTTTGGACATAAACCTCTGGTGTTTGTGGATTAATTTTCCTGACAATGTTATGTTTTTCAAATAAGTTGTATCGGCTACCAGCTTGCGAAATCGGACTTCCCAAAAAGCCCTTCCTGCCTTTGTCTAATCAATACTGCCTATCCCAAAAACCAGACTCCCAGAACTTCTCTAGTGGTCATCTACAAGGACCGGATGGCTATCTGTGACTAATTATCACCCAAAGGCTTTGTGAATTTATGAACAACGAGAACCCACAGTATAAGAAGAAGCTGCAAACCAAGGTTCAGTGGAGCGTGGAGTGGGCGGTGACCCCTCACGTTCCCCAGCGCGCTGCTTGCTCTTTCTATATCAAATAAAGCAATCTAAAATTTTGCTGAATATCGAGACTTTTGTCTCTCATTTATAACAGTTTCGACATGTGGCAAAGGACTTATTGACTTATTTTATCACTTACAGTCTCTAAAGCCTTTTGGGCAGCTTTTGTCAATTGCCATGGGGAAGAGAGGTCTGGATCCCCTTTTAACAACTGAAATAAAGGAGATAATTCTTCTGTTGTAATTCCCAATAAAGGGCAAATACAATTAATGATTCCCAGTAACTTTTGCAAGTCATTCAATGTGCATATGTTAGTTTTCAAAGTTAATGGCTGTTCAGTTACTGTTGTTTTGAGCAGTTTAAAGCCCAAGTATTTCCAAGAAGTTTTTTAATTTTGTCTGTGGCTATGCACAGACCTCTGCTGGTGAGTGTTATTTTTAAGGCTAAGAATATTAATTAATAAGAGAACTATGCAACTTGTAGCCAATGAACACTAATTCCATTTTTTGCTAAAATGTATAAATAGTCAAAAGTTTTGATAACTGATGTACATGTTTTGTGGATCAATCCCCATATACCTCAATGTTGAATAAAGTAATGCTGACTTTATAATCTAACAAACTGGTCAACCCACCAAAAACACTGTAGTGGGTTGACACTGGCTGAATGCTAGGCACACAGCAAAGCCTCTCTGTAACAGGGTGGTGTTTTGCACCACTTAATTAGTGGCCTGTCTGAAGTTTCTTCTGTCTTCACTCAGAGCCAGGATTAAAAACACATGAAGGAAACTGTTTGGGCTGGGTTGTTTATTAAATCTTATCTAAAGTACAGAAAGTTCAGCAACACTTCTAGCCACCAGCTAGAAGCAAGCAAAATGGAGAGCGATCCAGCTAGCTACAAGGTCTCTTAAAGCTAAACAGTCCAATAGAGAAATAACATCTATATTATTTATACTTTTAACAAAATAACCAAATTCCCATGACCCTCAGTGCAGGACTAACTGTCCAACCAGAAACTACTACCTGAAACCATGAAGAAGAAGGAAGATGAGCACCGAGACATCACCCCAAATCCTCCATCTTGTCCCATACCTATTACTATATTATAAAAACCTCAAATTTAAAATCCTTCACCATGTGAAATCACACACTTCTATTTAACTACACACCCGTGACATTAACTCCATCACTCAAATTTGGAAGCCTTCTCCAAGGCCTCAGGTAAAAAACAGTGTTCTCCAGGGGGTCAGTGCCAGAAAGCACAGAAAACTCAGAAACCCAGGTTTCTGGGATCCAACACCTCTCTATCACTCCCCTCTGCAGCTGGACAGGGGAGAGAAAGTATAACAAAGCATTCATGAATTGAGATAAGGAACAGGAGAGATCACTCACCAAATACCATCACAGGCAAAACAGGCTCAACTTAGAGATATGCATTGAATTTATTACTGACAAAAACAGAGAAGGATAATGAGAAGCAAAATAAACCCTTAAAAACACCCTCCCCCCACCCCTCCCTCCTTCCCAGCTCTACTTCCTTCCCCAGTGGCATGAGGAGACAAGGAATGTGGGTTATGGTCAGTTCATCAGCCCTTGTTTCTCTTGCTGCTCAGGGAGAGGACTCCTTTCCTTGCTCCAGCGTAGGGTCCTTCCCACAGAAGATAGTTCGACATTAACTTCTCCACTGTGAGTCCATCCCACAGGCAACGGTCCTTCCGAAACTGCTGAAATGTGTGTGTGCTGGTTATGCATTGAAAGTAGCTGGGAAAGGGCACAGAAGTTTTTCTCTATGAGAACTTTCTCTGTAAGTTGATAGGACCAATTGGAAGCTGGTTTAGTTGTTGACAGCCTGAGAAACCAATTAGAGAAGTTAGTTTGCTCCGTGAACACACATTTTGAAAGAGATAACGAGGGAAAAAGGTCTTTTTTATTTCCGGCCGTTCACAAGGTAACACTAACCTGACCCGGGCCTCTTTTTTCCTATGCGGCCCGGGCCGAGCGGGGGTGGGCTCGGGAGGCTGCTGGACCCCGTTTTCAACCAGGGGCTTCAATGGACAGGGGGAGGAGAGGCCCATTGCTAAGATTTTAGTCCTCTCCCCAGTGGGCTGTGGCTTGGCGGGACCCTACCCATGCCGCCGGCTCAGAGCAGCCACCCACGTGACCTGGGGGCGAAGCAGCCAGGCCCCGTTTTGGAGGAGCCCCTCCACGCCCTTGCTTGCTGGGCAAAGTAAAAGGAAGACCCTCCGGCCTGCAGCTGAGCGTGGTGGGCACCGGAGGGCAGCCGTGAAGCCAGAGGCTTGTCACCATATTTTTTTTCCTGGCTGGACTTGGCAGTTTTCGTCCGCCCCTCTCAGCGCGGCCTGGGAGCCTGAGATCCTAACACAGCTCCAGCGTGGCCTGGCCTAACCCTTGCAACTTTTGTGTAAAATTTTAACCTTTCTAATACTCAGATAGGACTTGCAAACTTCTAATTTTTTTCGAGTGAGAGAGAAAAGAACAGAGAAGATACACCAAAGTCAGCGAAGCAAGAGCTAAGTTTTTAGATGGAAACAAAATAAAAAGACGCTATGAAAGTTGGCTGAAAAATCCTTTTGTAAGCTATAGGAGTGGACTATACTGCACTGAAAAATTCCTATAAACTGTGGAAAAAAGACATAAAAGGTTGAAGTGTTCCATTTGATAAATAATTAACCAAAAGCACCTGTGTTAAAACTCCTTTGCCCCGAGGGAAAAAAGGGATCTCTGTTTCTGAAGATAAAGCATGAGCAGAGACAATGAAAAATAAAGAAAACTTTTGCTTTTCAACAATTCATTCTTAAAAATAAATACTCCATGAATTTTAACATGGCCCATAAGCACAGCTTTGGGAAAGCTGTGAAGATAAAAAATGTTCGTAGAAAGTAAAGCCACAAAAAAATGTTTTTTTCCTTCTTGTAGAGAAGTCCCTATAGCCTGACAAGAGGAAACTCCTTTTTCTGAAGTAAACAAAAAAAATTTATTTAAGTTAAAAACTGACTGAAGTGTTTTTGTATGTTGTTAAAAAGGTGTAAAGAGAGAAAAAAGGAGTAGTCTAAAAATCTTGTTCTAAATTTATTATTTTCTTTGTATTATTAATAAAGTGTTTTTATAGCCTTTTAAGTTTTAAGCCTGCCTTGCTTTTGCTCCTAATTCTATCTCACAACAGAAAATAAGTATATTAAAATTGGCAAACCTAAACTATTACATTTATTAGTGCATTAACCAGAAAATTCAAACTAAACCAAGACAGTGGATCACTCTTCCATGGGGTGCAGTCCTTCAAGAACAGGCTGCTCCAGCATGGACTTCTCTCTCCACAGGCCTCCCATGGGGTCACAATCTCCTTCAGGCATCCACCTGCTCCAGCATGTGTTTCCTACATGGGCTGCAGGTGGATCTCTGCATCCCTGTGGACCTCCATGGGCTGCAGGGGGACAGCTGCCTCACTATGGTCTTCACCACAGGCTGTAGATTTAGCTCAGCTCCAGTGCCTGAAGCATATCTTCCTTCTCCACTGACTTTTGTGTTTGCATAGTTGTTCCTCTTACATGTTCTCACCCCACTCTTCTCCGGCCCACAATTGCAACTGAGCAACTTTTTCTTCTTCTGAAATATGTTCACAGAAGCATTACCACCATTTATAATTGGCCCAGCCTTGACCATTGGCACATCCATCTTTGGAGCTGTCAGGGATTGGCTCTGCTGGATATGGAGGAAGCTTCTAGCAGCTTCTCACAGAAGCCACTTCGGTAGCCCTCTCACTACTAAAACTTGGCCATGCAAACCTAATACAGCTTATTTCCTGTTTTTCGGTGACACCTGTAGTACTGCATGGGGTTGCTGTGACCCAAGTGCAGGACCGAGAACTTGGCCTTATTGAACTTCATGTAGTTGTCCTCAGCCCATTGATTGAGTCTGTCAGTCTCTCTGTAGGGCTTTCTTACCCTCAAGCAGATCAACACTCCCACCCAACTTATTGTTGTCTGCAATTTTACTGAGGGTGTACTGGATCTCCAAATCCAGATATTCAATGAAGATGTTAAACAGGACCAGCCCCAATACAGAGCCATGGGGAACATAGCTGCTGGCCACCAACTGGATTTAGCTCCATTCTCCCTAACTCTCCAGCCCCAGCCATCCACACAGTTTTTCACCTACTGAAGACTCTACCCATCCAAGCTGCAAGAAGCCAGTTTTTCTAGGAGGATGCTGTGGGAAACAGTGTCAAATGCTTTACTGAAGTCTAGATAGACCACATCTACAGCCTTTTCCTCATCAACTAAGTAGGTCACTGTTGTAGAAGATCAGGTTGGTCAAGCAGGTCCTGCCTTTCTTAAACCCATATTGGCTGGGCCTGATCCCTGGCATGTGCTGCATAATGGCACTCAGGATGATCCCTTCCAAAACCTTGACCAGAACTGAAGTAAGGCTGACAGACCTAGTTCCCCAGATCATCCTTCTGGACCCTTCTTGTAGATAGGCATTACATTTGCTAATTTCCAGCCAACTGGAAGTTCTCCAGTAAACCAGGACTGCTGGTATTTGAGAGTGATTTGGCAAGTTCTTTCACCAGTTCCCTCATGTGAGAGACTGGAAGCATTGCTGATTTGAAACATTTTGGATATGTGGAGAAAGGGGCAGGTTGAGCCCTACCCTGGTGAGGCAGTGCCCTGCTTCGCAGACTCCACCCCCCTTGGGCCTGTATCCCAGCCTCTCAGTGGCCACTAATCAGTGGTACACCAGAGGCAATGCTCCACACCCCACCCCTGGACTCCCAATGTAGACCCAGAGTAGCCACATGATGGGAAGTTCCACCTGGGGGAAAGGGCCAAGGAAAGCCAAACTTAAGCCAGAACATGAGGCAAGCAGATCTTGACCCTACCATTGCTTGGATTTTATATCAGCTGAGACATCTCTGGAACCCAGGAATGCTAGCTGTATTTGTTCTTTTCTATATCGCTTCTCTCTTTCTGTCTTGTGCTGGTTTGAAAACAAAACCAGTGCGAGACTCCAAGTCAGTAATACAATTTAATAGGAGAAAAGAGAAAAAATAAAATACATGCAATAATACAAAAGTAAAATCTCCGACAGGGTCAGAAATACAATCTGACACCCTGTCAGTCAGGGTGTTGGTAGCAGTCTGTATAAATGGTGGCTGCAGTCCTCCTGGATGACAGATGTGATTCAGTTGAAGCAGTGCTCCTGTACAAGGTGTAGTTTTCCTCCGAAGATCCAGCGATGATGTGGAAAAGGTCCAACTTCCCTCTGGGATCCAGTGGAAAGGTCTGCCTTCGCGTCCCAAACCCCAGTTTTTTATCTAGGTAGGAAAGGCTTGGCTCCTGCCCCTGGCTGGAGCATCTCCCAATGGGATGATGTAATCTTATCAGTCGCACAATAGGACTTAATGGCCCATTAACAGAATATATCTTCTGGAGGAAGGATGGGTTGTGAAAAGATAACGATGATCATCCCCCTGATTTATCAGATGGCACATTAGCAGAGGATATCTCCCACAGAGATAAGGATCACCACCCCTCCCACATTTCAACAGATGGTGATAGAATACACATTTTTGCATTGTACCCCAGGACATTTATCTTTCTTGTCCTTCTAATTCCCTCTTCTTGTAGTTTTGAGTAACTTAAAATCAGATGGGCTTGTAGTTTGCTAAGTTGAATGGGCAAAGTTAATGCTTTGTGAAATGTCTTATGTTGATTGACTGCTGCTCTAAACTTTTGCCAAAGTTCTCTAATTTTCTGAAGTTTGCCAGTAAATTTTTTTGTTGTTTTGACCTCCTGAGAATATCTTGTTGGTATTTCTCCCATGCGTCTAACTCAGAGTACATAAAAACCCGTAAGCCCTTTTAAGAGGTTTCTCGAGTTCTTTCCTGGGGCCTTATACCTTGTTAATCTTGGATGGATCACATCAGGACCCATAGACTTGTGCATGTCTAGTTGGCATAGCAGGTCACTAACCATCTCCTCCTGCATTATGGGGGCTTCACTCAGCTTCTCAGCACAAACTTCCAGCTCTGGGGGCTGAGTATCCTGAGGACAACTGGTCTTGATATTACAGACTGAGGTACAGAAGTCATTAAGTATCTCTGCCTTTTCCTCATCCTCTGACACTACACAACCCTCTGTATTCAACAAATGATGGAGACACTTCTGGATCCTCCTTTTGCTGCCAATGGAATTATTAAAATATTTTTGTTGTCTTTAATTGCAATGGCCAAATCAAGTTCTAGTTGGGCTTTGGCCCTTCTAATCTTCTTCCCTATATGGCCTCATTACATTCTTGTAGTCCCTCCAAGTTACCTGACCCTCCTTCTAGAGATGATAGGTTCTCATTTTTTCCCTAAGTTCCAGCCTAAGTTCTCTGTTTAACCAGGCCAGTCCTTTTCCCTGACAAGTTGTTTTTCTACACATGATGACAGCTTACTTCTGAATATTTAACAATTCCTTTTAAAAGCACATCCAGAATTCCTGTACTCCTTTGCCCTTCAGGACTGACTCCCAAAGGACTCTGTCAATCAGTCCTAAACATGCCAAAGTCTGACCACTGAAAGTCCAAGGTGGAAGTTCTGCTGGTGCTCTTCCTTACTTCACCCAGTACTGAAAATGCCAACATTTCTTGGTCACTATGCCCAAGATGGCCACCAACCACTACATCACCCACTAGTCCTTCTCTGTTCACAAACAACAGGTCTAGCAGGGCATCTCCTCTGGTAGGTTAATTTACCAGTTATATTAGGAAGTTTTCCTCCACACACTCCAGGAACCTCCTAGACTGCTTCGTCTCTGATGTGTTGAATTTCCAGCAGACATTCGGCAAGTTGAAGTTGCCCACTAGTACAAGGGCCAGTGACAATGAGATTTCTGTCAGATGCTTGTAGGATGCCTCATCAGCCTGTTTGTTGTGGTTGGGTGGTCTATAACAGACTCCCACCATGATGCCTGCCCTGCTGACCTTACCCCTGATCTTTACCCATAGGCACACAACCTTGCCATCTTCATCATCATCAATTTCAATACAATCAAAATACTCCCTAATGTACAGTGCTACCCTCTCACCTCTCAGCTGTCTCATCTGAAGAGCTTAATAGCCTTCCATTGCAGCACTCCAGTCGTGAGTCATTCCACCACATTTTTGTGATAGTGATTACATCATAACTTTCCTGCTGAACAATGGCTTCCAGCTCCTCTTGCTTACTGCTCATACTGTGTGCATTCGTGTAGATGCACTTCAGCTAGGCTAATGGCTTTGTCCCCATCACAGGCCTGCCACCCTATGGCTCATCTCTAGTGAACCTGGTCTTGTTCCCTTCCCCCTTCAAACCTAGTTTAAAGACCTCTCAATCAACTCTCCTAATTCTTGGGCCATACAACTGTTTCCCCTCTGACTCTGGTGTATCCCATCCAACATGAGCAGGCCTGGTACTGTGTAAGCTGCCCCATGGTTGAAAAACCCAAAATTCCACCTATGACACCAGTCTCTTAGCCATGTATTAATCAGTTGAGTTTTCCTATTACTTTCAGTCTTTTCCCCTAATACTGAAGGAATCAAGGAGAAAACTATCTGCACACCTACTCCTTTAGCCAAGTGCCTCAGTGCCCTAAAGTCCCTTTTCATTACCCTGGGAGTTCTTCTTTCAGTTTCATCCCTACCCACCTGGAATACTAATAGAGGGTAGTCGTCTGTCTTGGTTTGAAAGACAGGTGTCTGCTAAGGAAGGCAAGAACCTCTCTTGGAATGGAGAATATGACCCTCTTCCCTCCGAATTATTATAATTTTGAAATTAAGGGGTTTTCAGGCAAAGACATGAGAAAAGGAATAACAGTTATTTAACAAGGCAGTACACAACAACAATTGTAACAACAACAAACAAAGAATAGAAAACCCAATAAACAGTCTCTTCATGCTCTTTAAGCAATTTCCCCTTTGGTGTAGTTACGGTTGCAGCCCGCAGGGGTGCTGGCAGCCTCCCAGCTGGGCAGAGCAGATGCCATGACTCCCCCTTGGCTACAGGGGGCACCGTGGCATGAGTCGGGCCATCTTTCTCCATGTGGACAGTGATAGATGCAACCAGCAGGAAGGGATGGAGAAGGCGCTTCATTTACCAACCCCCAGGGGCAGTTGATCACGGTGCCCCCTCTGGATAGCAAAAGTCCCAGAGTGGTAGATGAGATGTATTAGAAACCCCGTAGCTGTGGCTGGAACCGCGGGGCAGGCAGGAACCGCAGGACGCGCCAGCAGGGCAGGGGGTGCAGAGGTACAATGTAGAGAAGCAAAAGAACGGCAGGGGCAGGGCAAGGCAAGGCAGGGGCAGGGGCAGGCCAGCTCCTCCACAGCAGCTGCAGCGCACAGACGGGGGAAACACACCCTTCAGGAGGGGGGAGGGGTCCCGGTATTTTCCCCTGAAGCACCCAAGCAGATGGCAAGTGTCCTTTTTTTGTGAAGTAGGGTGTTAATAAGGTCTCAGTTCAGTGGCTGCTCTCACGAGCAGAGTCTCACCGCACGGCAGAAGAAGCAGGACCGGGCTGGGCTACGTCAGCGAATTCCCTCCCCCAAACAATAGCTCTGACTGTCCTCCTTCGAAGCCAAGAGAGAGAGACAGCTAACAGCTGCCCCAGCCCCTTCTTTTACCAGCCCAAGTGTCACAGTATCTCTGCCCCTTTGAGAGATACCTCAGGTAAGAGAAGTGCAGTCAGATGCCCTCCTCCCCTGAGCTTGGCCATTTCTTTTGTCTTTTAAATACCCGGTTGTTATTGTTTCCCAGCAACTTATAAGAAAAAAATCCATGAGGGAAAAAAAAAACAAAACAAAAGGAAAGATTCTAACCCCCCTCCCCCACATAGTCAGAGCTGATACCAATCAGGCAGCTTCCTCAATACATCCCTTACCCGGGCCTCAGGGAGGCAGCAGAATTCCCTGTGTGTTGGGTCTGGTCTGTATATTGGGCCCTCTATTCCCATGTGTTGGTTTGGCACAGCCTGGTTTTTGGTAGCAGGGGGGCCACAGAGGTGGCTTCTGTGAGAAGCTGCTAGAAGCTTCAACCATGTCCAGCAGAGCCAATCTCTGATGGCTCTGAAGATGGACATTGTGAGAAACAAGGTTCATTCTTTAAATTTTTTTAAAGTTTAATAAGGGATAAAAGGGACAGTACACAGCGCTGGGGTGCTTGGCAAACTGCCAGAGGCACACCAGTTAGCTTAAAACAATTTTCTTATATACTTTTTCATTGCATTGGTTCAATGCATATTAATGAGGATTATACATATTCAAATATTCATGTGAGTTTACATGTTCCGAGAATTCTTTTGTTTGATTCGACCTTTAACTTGTCTTTGTGCCATCCTGTAGATGAAATTCATATATTTTCTTCTTCTCGAGGCTGGGTTCTGTTGTTTGACACTTCTTGATAACTGGAGGGTCAGTAGTAAATCCCTCTTTGCATTTTTTTTTCTCTTGGTGTTTATTTTCCTGGTTATTTTCAATGTTATCACTCACATAAGATACTCCACAAGTACATTAAATCAACATTATCTGAGTTATTCTCACTATTGTCAGTTAGTTATAGAAATAAAGGCATTTAACATTACAATGCACAACAGGTAAAACAAATGGCTTTACAGAAGCTATGTGGCCTTCTGGTCCCATCACTTGAATTAGGTGGTGACTTTGATAACTATGGCTGCTTCCCCCAATCCCTGTGAGGGCCCAAGTAGGGGGCCATTTCACCTGAGAGATGACAGTCACATCGGCTGCAGTATCTAAACTACCGGTGAGCATTATCTGTTGCCCCCGTAATGACAGGGTACATTTGGAGGTGGGGCACTTATTAGAAATTGCCTGCACCCATAATATTTGTGGGGTTCCTGTATAGCCAAATCCTCCCATTCTTTCTTTGCATTTTTCTGCAGGGGATGGCAAATTGTGTGGGAAAGGAATCAGCTGTGCAATACGAGTGCCTTGAGGGACAGTACAAGGTGGAAAAGGGGTCCAGGCGATAATCTTAATTTCATCATTAGAGTCTGAGTCTATGACCCCAGGGAGAATAAAAAGTCCTGAAAGGGTGGTTGAAGATCTCCCTAACAGTAATGAACTGGGGCCTTGGTGGTCCAAAAATTCCTGTAGGGAGTAAATGAACAGAAGAGTCTAGCAACATTACTGTCGTTGAGGTTGCCACGTCGAATACGACGCTACCTGCAGTTGCTGGGCTGTGGTGGTTTGTATTAATTTTTTTTTTTGTAAGGAAGAAAAGGAACTAGTTGTGGAAAATAATTCCCCGTAAGGACCTTGGCAGCTTCCTTTAGACCTGACAAAAAACAATCAGTGCCTGATTTTTAATACTGACACACTGTTACACCAATGAAAAAGTTAATGCATCTTTGTGAACACACATGTAAAGACGAACAAGCTTGGGAACTTCTCTTTCTTTCTTCCATTTGAGTACAGGTAAAGGGCCGAGCCAGGCCCGCGGGGCGGGCCCTTTCTCAGAGAGCCCGCAGGGCCCCGTTCCGGAAGGCCCCCCCCTGCTCCGATACAGCACTGGCCGAGCCAGGTGCCTCCCCCCCAGCGCAGCCAGATTGGGCCCGCGCCTCCGCTGGAATGCTGCTGCTGTTAAGTTTCACCAGAAACTGCTAGGCAGGGGGGAGGGGGAGCCAATGACCTGCGGCCTTCTGCTGTGGTATTCTAGTCTGCCTGCTAAGATCCTAGCCTTCCCTCTATCGTGGCTGAGGGAGAATGCTCCATTGAAAACAGTTCCGGCCACCTGGCAGGGATCACATACTATCTGCAGGCCCTTGGGCAAGATATTAACTCTTTCACTGCACAGATTAGACTTGGAGACCTTCCCGTCTCTCCCTTGAGTGAAAGAAAAAGACAGAGAAGAAGACACACTCAGAGATAGCTTGGAGACATCAAGGTCTGACAAGTAGGAAGAGTTAGGTCTATGATGGGCAGGGACGAGGAGATGTCTTGGACTGAAATTCTCTTGTAAGCTATGGAGAAGATATGATGGATAAATCAGACTCTCTTTTTTTTCCTGTAACTGTGCTGGTTATGCTGCCCGAAACCCCAAGTAAAACACAAACTAACAGAGTGTCAGTTTATGCGGTGCTTTATTCAGGGCCCGGGGACCTGCGGACTCGCGTCCCAAGTCAGGATCCCACTGGTTCCCTCTTTAGAGGGTTTTTATACCCTTTTTACAAATGGTTTATGTGCAGAAGTACACATTCTTCTATAGATACATTCACCTTGAAGAGAGCATTACATTCACCTTGAAGATAGCATTTTGTGTCATGAATCTTACATGGTTGCTTATCTTAGGACTATAGTGTTCTCCCCCTCAATCTCTCTCTTACGCCACTGCCCGCCACCAGTACTTTATTTATGATTATACTTTAATTTTATCACTAACGGTTCTGCATGCTCTTAGCACAGCACATTCCTAAGTTAGTTTCCCAGGGCCTACTCTGGGAACTGCAGTCTTCAAGCCTTAGCATTACTACTACTATTATGGTTTATACACTTTATATTCTAATATTCAGGATTTCTAGTCCATTATATTCTAATATTCAGGATTTCTAGTCCATACGGTAACAACTCCCCCCTTTTGAGCATTCTTCAGAGTCTTCTGCAAGGATGCTCAATTCTTCTAAGTGATAGTTTCTAGATATGATGGTGGAGGGTTGTTTCAGGAAGTTGGTTGAATCACTTCTTTTCGAGTCAGGGCCTTCATGATTTGCCGTGTGTGTGTTCCTTCTTTAGCAATTATTCCTAAAAGACATCTATACATAATCACAATTACTACAATGATTATTACAATCATTATTCCATTCTGAATAATTGAGGATAACCAACCAGAGACCTGGATTCCCAAAGAACTGAATAAAGCTCCAACCCAATTATGTTCTGCATCCTTTTGTACTTCATGTATGTTTAATTCAATTCGTTCCAATTGACCTATATCCTTTTCTACTTCCTTCGTGACATTTGGGATATGTACACAACAGTGATCATCCCTTCCTTATAAATATCCACAAACTCCGTGTTCCTTTAATAAGAGCAGATCTAATGCCATTCTATTCTGGATTGTCATCCTGGTTGTGGCTTGTAATTGTAGATTAAGATCTCTAAATCCCTTTTTTGTTACTGCTGCCAATCTTTCTGTCTGCTCTAGTAATTTATATAACATTTCCCGGTTTCTATATGTAGATACAGGTGCAAATAAAGATTCAAGCATCCAACCGAATTTTACACTTTCCCCTGGCTCGTGCCATTTATTCTCTAGATTTACTGTTTCGACTGTCTTAGGGCTTAATCCTCTTTTCGTCCTTTTCTCTTGGTCTTCCTTGGTTAATTTGGACTGTTTCCAAAATGGACATAAGGTTGGTATCTCTAACGTTATTTGAGTAATTGGACCACCTATCGGTAAATGTGTAGTCCATTGGCCATGTCCCATTACCCAGACTGAATTTCTAGGGCTTCGTACTGTGGTTGATTGACAATCTTTCCAAGCTCCTTTTAATTCTCCCGTTATTGTATGGTTGTATCTCTGACATTCACATCCCCATTTCAACAACACCTGGACGGGTACTAATCCAATTTGGGATTCTGGGGTATCACAGGTTATGACTTTACTACAGTTCCAACCTGATATTTGGGCTAGTCTGTTGTGGTGCACTGTTTCAGCTCCGAGGACCCCTGGATGTTCCTGTTTTCTTGACCACTCGATACACCAGTGTATTGATCCAATATAACTATAGGGTTCCAGTAGGCTAGGACCCCAAATTGCTTTCCATTGCTCCCATTCTTCTTTCCCTTCTTGACACACTATTTCATAATAATAATCTACTACAGGTTTTCTCCTTTTCTGATTTACTTCAAATGTGCACCACCCAACATTTTTGTATTGACCTATTTCAGTGAATACAGAATTTGGTAATTTTAAACATTCCGATCTTTGCCCTGGGGTTGACCATCATCTTCCATAAGTATAAACCTCTTCTACTATTCTAGTGCGATTTCGTAGCTCTCTGTGGCATTTCCTCGTTCCATTTACTATTTTGGGGGGCATTTCTCCTAATGGGATGATTCCTCACAGTATAGGGTCACTTGCTGCCTTTGGCAAGGGCAAACACGCTGTTATCGCTGTTACATTTTGCATTTTCCCAAAATCCCTAATTAATCCCACTACCAAATTCTCTTGCCCCAATTCCTGTTTTACATTTTCCATTTCTTTTGTTTGTTGGACCGTTCTAGTTTCTCTCATCCTGCAAAGATTTCCTAATTTGAGAGTGCAATTGATTCTCAATGAAGGACCATCCCACATGTCAACTCTCATACTTGTGGGTGTTACTTGTATTGGATAAGAATGCCTTTTTGTCTTAAAACCCTCCGCCAAAATTTTTACATCTAAGTTCCCATAATCGAAGCTTTCCCTGATCCATACCATGCATGAAAATTGACCAACCTGAGCTTTTTGCAAGTGTGAGATCATTAGGGTAATATTACCTTTCTGTTGTTTCATATCCCAAATTGTCACAATCCCTTCTGAAAATACCTTATTTGTAGTGATCAATTTCCATTTCGTCTTTACTTCATCGAATCCAGCTCCCTGGTCATCAGAAAACAAACAGGTTAGATTTACATTCGCCCCTTGTGGTACAATCACTGCTGGTTTAGGAACAGTAACTTTAACAAAGGCATCTTCGATACGAGCAATGCTCAACATTAACATCGCAATCAAGGCCTTGCCTTGAACACCGGTTTTGTGTCGGTTAAAGGTTGGACTTCCCATCGTGACGGGACTTTCTTGATTCGGGTGTAGTGTATCCAATTGTCGATCCCTTGGACCTTTACGGCTGTGTATGTAGTCATAATCACTTGTCGGGGACCGTCCCATGTTTCTTTTAGCGGTTCCACATTCCAGTTTTTTATGTAGACTTGGTCTCCAGGCTGTATATCGTGGACGGGATTCTTCAGAGGCAAAGGTCGATTCCACTGCAACGCCCCCCGTAGTGCTGTAAGAGTCTTATTGAGAGACAAAATGTAATTTAACAGTACCTGATCTCCCACCACATTCGGGTCCCCTTTGTAAGTTGCAGCATGATAGGGTTTGCCGTATAAAATTTCATACGGACTTACTCCTACCTTGTCTCTAGGTTTGATCCTGACCCTTAACAGAGCTAAAGGTAATGCTTGAGGCCATTGTATCTTTGCTTCTTGGCAGATTTTCTTAATTTGGCCTTTTAGTGTCTGATTCATCTTTTCTACTTGTCCACTAGACTGAGGTCTCCAAGGTGTATGGAGATTCCATGTTATCCCAAGTACCTTAGCCACTTCTTGCACTATTCCTGCCACAAAATGAGGTCCCCTATCTGAGGACATCCCTAGTGGGATTCCAAACCTAGGGATGATCTCTCGAAGTAAAGTTTTAATCACTTCTTTTGCTTGGTTTGTTCTACATGGGAATGCCTCTGGCCAGCCTGAGAAGGTACATACATAGACTAAAACATACTTATACCCCTGTGCTTTTGGTAATTCTGAAGAATCTATCTGCCAATAATCTCCTGGCTGTGGGCCTATTTGCAATTTTCCCATTTGCACTTGCCTACGTGTCACTGGGTTGTTCTTAATACAAACTGGACACATTGCATTGATCCTTTTGGCCATTGTTAACATCTGATTGGAGATTATTTCTTGTTTTAGAAATTGCACTAAAGCTTCTGCTCCCCAATGGCATTTGTTATGTTCAATTTCTAATATAATTTTCATTATTTTTGTTGGCAATATCACTTGTCCTACTGCAGTTACATACCATCCGGCCGCATTCTTCTTAGCTTGTACTAGCCGTGCTAATTTTTCGTCTTCTGGTAGGTATACTGGTACTTCGTCCATAAAAGCTTCTGCAGGGTTGGTACGTGCTGGTAGCAACGCCATTTGGGTTCATACCTCGAGAGCAGCCTGTCTGGCTGCTCTGTCAGCCAGACGATTTCCCTGGAATGCTCTTTCTTCTCCCTGCTGGTGTCCTTTTACATGCATTACTGCTACCGCCTGGGGCTTATGTACTGCTTCCAGTAGTTGCACAATTTGTTCTTGGTGTTTAATTGACAAACCCTGTGAATTTAATAGTCCTCTCTCCTTCCATAATGCCCCATGTACATGTATTACCCCAAATGCATATTTAGAATCAGTCCAAATATTTACTCTTTTCCCTTGACTCAATTCCAAGGCTCGGATGAGGGCTTGGATTTCAGCTTTTTGTGCTGATGTTCCGGGAGCCAAGGCTCTGGCTTCTATAACCTGTCTTAGAGTTACCACTGCATACCCGGCGTACCTGGTTCCATTTTCCACGAAACTAGATCCATCGGTATACAGCTCCCATTCAGGTTCGTCTAAGGGCTCATCCTTTAGATCCTTGCGGGTAGCGTATACCTGTTTGATGGTCTCTACACAGTCGTGTACCAGGTTGCCTTCTTCTTGGGTGGCTCTAAGAAATTCGGCTGGATTGAGATGGTTAGTTACCTTCATTTCAACATCATCATGTTCTCTAAGGATTGCCTGGTATTGCAGCATACGGCTAGAGGAGAGCCAATGCCCCCCTTTTTGTTCCAAAACTGCTATTACCATATGTGGGACAAACACTTCCATTTTCTGCCCCATAGTTAGTTTTCTAGCTTCTTGTATCAGAAGCACTGTTGCAGCAACAGCTCTAAGGCAGCCAGGCCATCCAGCGCTTACTGGATCCAGTTGTTTTGAGAAGTATCCCACCGGGCGCTTCCATGTTCCCAATTTTTGTGTCAGCACCCCAATCCCCAGTCTTTGCCTCTCATTTACATATAGTTGAAAGGGTTTTGTGAGATCTGGCAACCCTAATGCAGGTGCCTCTTTTAGAGCTTGCTTCAAGTTCTGAAATGCCTTTTCTTGTATTTTATTCCATTTAAATTCAGGATTTTTGACTGCCTCATACAGAGGTTTTGCTTTTAGTCCAAATTCTGGAATCCACAACCGGCACCACCCTGCCATTCCTAAAAAGGACCTTAACTCTTGTGGATTTCGAGGTGTCGGTATAGCACATATTGCCTGGATCCGGTTCACCCCTAATTTCCGAACTCCTTGTGATATCTCGCATCCCAAATAAATGACTTGTGTTCTTACCAGCTGGGCCTTTTCTTTTGACACTCGGTATCCAGCTTGTCCGAGCATGTTGAGGAGTTCAATGCTGAGTCTTCGACAGATGTCTTCTTCTGTTGAGGCTAGAAAAATATCATCTACGTACTGTAGAAGAATAAATGAGAAAGGTGACTCCTTTACCTGGGTTAGTCTCCATTCTTCCAGTTCCCGGGCTAGTTGGTTTCCGAAGATGGTTGGAGAATTCTTGAATCGTTGTGGTAAACGTGTCCAGGTGAGCTGTCTTTTTCGTCCTGTAGCAGGGTTTTCCCATTCGAAAGCAAAAATTTTCCTACTTTCAAATGCCAAAGGGATACAGAAGAATGCATCTTTCAAGTCAATTACTGTGAACCATTTAAATTTCTCCGAGACAGCTGTTAGCAATGTATATGGATTTGCTACTACTGGATGAATATCCTTTGTTATATTATTGATTGCCCTCAGATCTTGAACTAACCTGTACTTACCATTGGACTTCTTTACCGGAAATATGGGGGTATTGAATTCTGATTCACATTCCTGTAATATCCCTAAACTAACAAACTGATCTATTAAGGGTGCTACTCCTTTCCGAGCCTCTAGTTTCAGAGGGTACTGCCTTATCCGTACGGGTTGTGTTCCTTCCTTCAATTCCACAACTACCGGTTGTGCTGCTTTTGATTTTCCAGGAATCCCTGTTTCCCATACCCATGGTACCACAGCCTGTTCTATTTCTGTGGGGATTTCTGTTGCCTCTACTTCTTTCACTGTAAATAATTTGGCTATATTATCTTCTGGAATTTCTAATTTTACTCTTCCTTTTTCAAAGATTATTTTTGCCTCTAACATTGATAACAAATCCCTCCCCATTAATGATTCTGGGCTATTTGGCATGTATAAAAATTGATGATCAAATTCTTTCCCCCCAAACTTTATATCCAACGGACGTAAAAATGCCCTTTCTTCCACCTGTCCTGTAACCCCTACCACCCGAATGGTAGAATCACTTAGAGGTCCTAATTTGGTGTTAATTGCAGAATATGTAGCCCCTGTATCTACTCTAAATTCCAATGGTTCCCCGTCTACTTCTAAAACTACCTTCAGATCCCGATCTAGTCAGCTTTGTCTGGTAGCTTCCCATCATAAAGGCTTGGGCGACACCTTGTGGCCCTCCCTGAACTGCACTTGAATTATTTATCAACCCCTCCCTGCTATTCAGCCCGAATCCCATACCTTGATTAAGTGGACATTCGTTTTTCCAGTGTCCTCTGTTCTTGCACAAGGCACACTGATCCAATCCCAATCTCATTTTTCCTTGTCCCATTTGTAATTGGTTTGGGAATCCCCTTCCACCCATCGAAATTCCTCCCCTAGCCATTCCTCGCCCCCGTCCGCGCCCCCGGCCACCTCCCCACATACCATTCCCCGTTATCTGCTGTAGTACTGCCAACATACTAGCTTGTTGCTTCTTAGCAGTCTCTTTTTCCCTATTATTATATACCTTCCACGCACCTTCTAAAAGTTTATCCAAATTCCGTGTATCTTCCCCTTCTAATTTCTGCAACTTTTTCCGAATATCCTCTTGGGATTGTCCCATAAAAATTAAAGCTAGCTGCAATTTCCCTGATTCCCCTTCAATTTCTAAACTGGTATATTTTCGAGCAGTTTCCTTAAGCCTTTCTAAGAAAGCTGACGGGGACTCATTTTTCTCCTGCCTTACTGAATACAACTTGGACCAGTTTAACGTCTTAGGTATCCCGCTCCGTATTCCTTCTATCAACAATTCTTGATAAGCCTTAAGTCTATGGTAACCCCCTGTTGAATTAACATCCCACTCTGGATCCTCCCGCGGCACCAAATCATTTAATGTACCGTCCGCTATTTGCAACCTAATCATTTCTCGTGCCTTTTCCCTCATAGCTTTAAACACCATCTCTTTCTCAGTAGAGTCCATTATTTTATCCAGTAAGACCTGTAAATCATTCCAGTCTGGATTCTGTGTTTTAATCACCATTTTCACTACCCTTGCCGTCCGTTCAGGATCCTCCCGATAAGCCCCCGCAGACTGCTTCCAAATTAACAAATCATTAGGAGAAAAAGGAACTTTCACTATTACTCGTTCCCCGTGGGGTCCAACCGCTTCCCGCAACGGAGCCATCAATTGTGCACCCCTTTTCCCCTTCTTCTCCCGCCCGCTACGGGTCCTTTCACATAGAGGAGTATGCGGCTTATCAATGACTTTTCCTTTCTTTAAATCCTTTCCCTTTTCTTCCCCATTCACCTCTTCTTCTGACTCACTCGGTTCACTCTCCTCCAGGGGAGGGGCACTAGGTGCTACCAACAGAGAAACATCCTCCTCAGGGTCTGACAACTTAACAGAATACTCCTTCCCTTTTTGCCACCCTTTGCAGCCCGCACAACCATCTGTTGCTGTTGTTAAGACCATAATGCCACACTCCTTCTGCCATTCTGGCTTATTTTTCAAACAATAAAACAAATCAAGATACGGGATTTCTTCCCATTTGTCATTATTTTGTAAGAAGTGCATAAGAGGAGTTATAATATCAGGATTTAGAGTACCATTTCAGGGCCATTGCATACCCTCAGGTTCGTATTGGGGCCACACATGATTACAAAAATCAATCAATTTCTTTTTACTCAGTTCTTGACCAAATTTCCCCACCTTCCAATGTTGCAACAAACAGCCCAAGGGTGAATCATTCGGAATTTCCATCCCCGAACTAGCCAGAGCTTTAAAGGTTTTAAAAGGCATCATAACACTCACACCCATGCACTTTACTATTATTTCCACACTCACACACCCTTTACCACAATTCTTGCCTTTCTCGTCGCCGCGAGTGGCAAGTGCTGGATCTGCGCAATCACTGTTGCGTCTGATGACCAGCGCCTAGGCTTCCTTTTCCACAACCTTTAAGACGTCCTTTGCCCCCGGTGCAGGATCACCGTCCCGTCTTAATCGGCGGGCTTTCCCTTTCAATAAAGAATAAAGCACCTTGCGGGCTTACCTCACAGTCGTCCGTCAGGCGCGGGGTCGGGCACGGGTTGATGTCTCCCCAGAAATCACCTGCTGCCGGTGTGGAGTAGATCAGCTCGCGAACCGCCCCTGTCGCCCCCGGAGTCCTGCCGCGGTCGCCAAAACTGCTGCCCGAAACCCCAAGTAAAACACAAACTAACAGAGTGTCAGTTTATGCGGTGCTTTATTCAGGGCCCGGGGACCTGCGGACTCGCGTCCCAAGTCAGGATCCCACTGGTTCCCTCTTTAGAGGGTTTTTATACCCTTTTTACAAATGGTTTATGTGCAGAAGTACACATTCTTCTATAGATACATTCACCTTGAAGATAGCATTACATTCACCTTGAAGATAGCATTTTGCATCATGAATCTTACATGGTTGCTTATCTTAGGACTATAGTGTTCTCCCCCTCAATCTCTCTCTTACGCCACTGCCCACCACCAGTACTTTATTTATGATTATACTTTAATTTTATCACTAACGGTTCTGCATGCTCTTAGCACAGCACATTCCTAAGTTAGTTTCCCAGGGCCTACTCTGGGAACTGCAGTCTTCAAGCCTTAGCATTACTACTACTATTATGGTTTATACACTTTATATTCTAATATTCAGGATTTCTAGTCCATTATATTCTAATATTCAGGATTTCTAGTCCATACGGTAACAGTTACACCTGGGGGAGGGCAGAATCACAGAGGTTTTTCTCCATGAGAACTTCCTCTGTGAGTTGATGGGACCAATTGGAGGCTGGTTTGTTTATTGACAGCCTGAGAAACCAATTAGAGAAAATTAGTTCACTCTGTGAAAACACATTTTGAAGGAGGTAACCCGGAAATAAGCTCTCTTTCATTTCCTGCTTCGTTCAAGGTAACTAACCTGGCCCGGGCCATTCACCTGGGCCTGGCCGAGGTGAGCCCGGGAGGCCGCCGGGCCCCGTTTGCAACCGGGGGCCCCAACGGGCAGGAAAAGTGGTCAATTTCTAAAATCTTGGCCCTCCCTTCTCCCCCGCGGGCCTGCGGCTCGGCAGGGCCCTGCCGCCTCCTCAGAACAGCCGAGGGGTGGCTGAGCTTGCCCAGCTGCCCAAGCGGCCTGGGGGGAGGCAGTCAGGCCCCCCTGTCTGGAAAGCTGGCATGTCCCAGAAGGGAGGAGGGGTGGCCATGGGCAGCGGTGGCTGCAGCTGAGCCCCAGGGAGGCTGATTGAGATCTTAGCCTTCCCCCATCCCCACCCTCCCAGTGCAGCCTGAGTCTCCTGAGATCCTGACACAGCTCCAGCATGGCCTGGCTGCAGCTTCTGCATTCCCCGTGTGAGATCTTAACTCGTTCAATGCTCAGCTAAGACTTGCAAACCTTCAATCCTCCCCTGAGTGAGAGGGAAAAAGAATAGAAGACACCAAGGTCAGTGAAGACAGAGATAAGTTTCTTTAGATGGAAGGAGAATGAGAAGATGTTATGAAGGTTGGCTGAAAATCCTTTTGTAAGCTGTAGGGATGAATCGTATTGCACTGAAAATTCCTATAAACCATGGAGAAAGACATGGGGGGGGTTGGAGTGTTC
The DNA here is from genome assembly GCF_052056855.1 of Sturnus vulgaris. Classification (NCBI taxonomy): domain Eukaryota; kingdom Metazoa; phylum Chordata; class Aves; order Passeriformes; family Sturnidae; genus Sturnus; species Sturnus vulgaris. The sequence continues at coordinate 39,505,928 of NC_142282.1, read as the reverse complement.
CATTCGATAGATTATTGACTAAAGGTACTTGTGTTGAGAATCCTTCACCCCGAGGAGAAAAGGAAATCACTATTTCTGGAGCTGAAGCATGAACAGAGAGAGAAATGAAAGGAATTTTTGTTTCGGAACAGTTCATTCTTAAAAGTAAATACCCCATGAGTTTAACATGGCCCATAAGCATAGCTTTGGGAAAGCTGTGAAAATGGGACGAGTTTCACCATTTGCAGATTTTCCCAGGTGGATGCGAATCATGAGAGTGAAGCCAAGAGAGACGTGTTTTTTCCTTCCTTGTGGAGAAGTCCCTATGACCTGACAAGAGGAAACTTCTCTCTCTGAAGTGAACTGAAAATGACTATTTAAGTTGGGAACTGACAGAAGTGGTTTTTTTTGTATGTTTGTTTTGTTGTTAAGAAGGTTGGGAGAGGGGAGGAAAGAGTGGTCTGAAGATCTTATTCTGAATTTGGTTTTTCTTTTCTTTCTTTGTGTTGTTAATAAAGTTTTTCTTTCATACCCTTTCAAGATTTAGGCCTGCCTTGCTGTCTTGCTTTGAAAGACAGGTATGGTCTAAGGAAAGGCAAGAGCCCCCTTCCCGAGATGCGGAATGCAACCCCCTCCCTTTTAATTATTTTAGGTCCAAATCAGAAGCCTTCAGGCAGGAGGTGTGGGGATAAGGGTAACAGTTCTTTACTGATATCTAACAAGGCAGAAAAAACAACAACAGCTATAAAAATTGGCAACAGAACAGAACAGTATAGCTCAGTTCCAGTCCCTTTTGGCCGCAGGCTGTCTCCCTGCGCTCAGTTACTGCTGCTGTGGGGGCAGGGCAGGTCCCGCGCAGTTGAAGTGGGCTGGGTGATGGCGGCAGCGGCCCAGGGGTGAGAGGGGATGGGAAAGTGACTCCCCCCTCACGGTTTCGGTCGTGGTGCTCAGCAGGGTGTCCGGACATAGTAGGGTGAGATGGGAGAGCAGCAGAGCGATGTCCAACAGCAGGGAGCGTGGATCTCAGTGCTGGGATGGCAGGGGAGATGCCAGACCGGAGCCCCGGGCTGTCCTCCCACTCCACGAGCCAAGCGAGAGAGAGTCCCCCGCCCCAGACACCCCATCCCACCTTTCCTTTTGCCGGTTCCCCCCCCTCCCCCTCCACCCACCCCCCTTCGAGAGAACATTATCTGTCATTTTAAGGTGAAGCCACATTTACTTAGCATAACAATGGGAGAAAATTCCACAGAAATAAAAGAGAACAATTCAACCCCCAACATTATCCACCCCTGAATTTCTCCCATACTAATATGCTATATCAAATTAAACCCTTACATTATATATACATACATGCAATTAGAGACATAGGCACAGTACTATAGGTATTTCACCCTAAAACAAGGTCTCCTTGGGGTATGCATCGGGTCTCTCCATTCTTTTGCATCACCCACCAGGTTCAACCTGGTCCTTGAGCGAATACAACTCCATGGATGGGATTATCTTTGCTGGAGGCAGGATTCACCCAAACAGTTTTTCCTAGCATACCTTTCATGTGTACCACTGGAACCTTATCTCCATCTGATATTCCCAAGGGCTCAGATTGGGCAGGGCCTGCTCGGTTAGTGGAACCTCGGGTGTTCACTAACCATGTGGCCTTTGGAAGATTAATCTCCCAGTTCTTGAAAGTTCCCGCACCCAGTGCCTTCAAGGTGGTTTTAAGCAGGCCATTGCACCATTCAACTTTCCCTGCAACTGGTGCGTGGTAGGGGATATGGTACACCCACTCAATGCCGTGTTCCCTAGCCCAGGTGTTTATAAGGCTGTTCTTGAAATGAGTCCCATTGTCTCACTCAATTCTCTCAGGGGTACCATGCCTCCAAAGAACTTGTTTTTCCAGGCCCAGGATGGTGTTCCGAGCAGTGGCATGAGGCACAGGGTAGGTCTCTAACCATCCAGTGGTGGCTTCCACCATGGTCAGTACATAGCGCTTGCCCTGGCGGGTTTGAGGCAGTGTGATGTAGTCAATCTGCCAGGCCTCTCCGTACTTGTCTTTGGCCCATCGCCCCCCATACCAGAGGGGCTTCACCCGCTTGGCCTGCTTGATGGCAGCACACGTCTCACAGTCATGGATAACTTGAGAAATACTGTCCATGGTTAGATCCACCCCTCGGTTTTGTGCCCACTTATAGGTGGCATCTCTGCCCTGATGACCTGAGGCATCATGGGCCCATTGAGCCAGGAACAACTCTCCCTTGTGCTGCCAGTCTAAATCTATCTTCGACACCTCTATCTGTGCCGCCTGATCTACCTGCTCATTGTGTCGGTGCTCCTCATTAGCCCTACTCTTGGGGACATGGGCATCTACGTGACAGACTTTCAGACGCAGCTTCTCTATCTGGGTTGCAATGTCTTTCCATTCATTGCCAGCCCAGATTGGTTTTCCCCTACGTTGCCAGTCAGCCTTTTTCCACCTTTCCAGCCATCCCCACACAGCATTGGCTACCATCCATGAATCAGTATAATGGTAGAGCTTTGGCCACTTCTCTCTTTCAGCAATGTCCAGGGCCAGCTGAACAGCTTTGAGTTCAGCAAGTTGACTCGATCCACCTTCTCCTTCGGTAGCTTGTGCAACCTGTCGTGTGGGGCTTCATACGGCTGCTTTCCACTTCCGGTTCATCCCCACAATGCGGCAGGAAACATCAGTGAAAAGAACATAGCATGTTTCATCTGCTGGCAGTTGGTTATATGGTGGGGCTTCTTCGGCCCGGGTCACTTGTTCCTGTTCCTCTTCGTCGGCAAGGCCAGTCTTCCCCTTCTGTCCAGTTGGTAATTATCTCCAAAATCCCAGGGCGATTTGGGTTTCCAATACGGGCACGTTGTATGATGAGGGCAATCCATTTGCTCCATGTGGCGTCAGTGGCACTGGTGGGTTGAGGGAACCTTTCCTTTAAACATCCACCCCAGCACTGGCAGTCAGGGTGCCAGGAGGAGTTGTGTTTCTGTGCCAACCACCTCTGAGGCAGCTTGAACCCCTTCATAGGTGGCCAAGATCTCCCTCTGTGTTGGAGTGTAGTTGGCCTCGGACCCTCTGTAGCTTCGACTCCAGAATCCCAGTGGTCGGCCTCGCGTCTCACCAGGCACCTTCTGCCACAGGCTCCAGGACAGACCATGGTTCCCGGCTGCAGAGTAGAGCACGTTCTTCACATCTGGTCCCGTCCTGACTGGGCCAAGGGCTACTGCATGAGCAATCTCCTGCTTGATCTGGGCAAAGGCTTGCTGCTGCTCAGGGCCGCAGTGGAAATAGTTCTTCTTGCGGGTGACCAGATAAAGAGGGCTCACAATCTGGCTGTACTCAGGAATGTGCATTCTCCAAAAGCCTATGGCACCTAGGAAGGCTTGTGTTTCCTTCTTGCTGGTTGGTGGAGACATTGCAGTGATCTTATTGAAGACCTCACTGGGGATCTTACACTGTCCGTCTTGCCAATTTACTTGCAGGAACTGGATCTCTTGGGCAGGCGCTTTGACTTTGCTCTTTTTACTGGCGAAGCCAGCTCCCAGCAGAATCTGAATGATTTTTTCTCCTTTCTGAAATACCTCCATTGCTGTGTCCCCCCACACAATGATGTCATCAATGTACTGCAGATGTTCTGGAGCTCCACCCTTCTCCAGTGTAGCCTGGATCAATCCATGACAGATGGTGGGGCTGTGTTTCCACCCCTGGGGCAGTCAATTCCACGTGTATTGCACACCCCTCCAGGTGAAAGCAAACTGAGGCCTGCACTCTACTGCCAGAGGAATGGAGAAGAATGCATTGGCGATGTCAATGGTGGCATACCACTTTGCTGCCTTGGACTCCAGCTCATACTGCAATTCCAGCATGTCCGGCACAGCAGCGTTCAGCGTTAGAGTCACCTAATTCAATGCATGATTGTCCACAGTCAATCTCCATTCTCCTTCAGATTTATGCACAGGCCAGATGGGGCTGTTGAAGGGTGAGTGGGTTTTGCTGACCACCCCTTGGCTCTCCAGCTCACGGATCATCTTGTGGATGGGGATCACGGCATCTCGATTTGTCTGGTACTGCCAGCGGTGCACTGTTGAGGTAGCAATTGGCACCTGTTGCTCTTTCACCCTGAGGAGTCCCACTGCAGATGGGTTTTCTGATAGCCCAGGCAGGGTCTTCAACTGCTTAATGCCCTCTGCTGCCACAGCAGCTATTCCAAAAGCCCACCTGAGTCCCTTTGGGTCTTTGTAATAGCCGTTCCTGAGGAAGTCTATGGCTAGGATACATGGTGCCTCTGGGCCAGTCACAATTGGATGTTTCTGCTACTCTTTCCCAGTCAGGCTCACCTAAGCCTCCAGCAAAGTCACTTCCTGAGATCCCCCCGTAACCCCAGCAATTGAAACAGGTTCCTTTCCGACATGTCCTGATGGTATTAATGTACACTGTGAACCAGTGTCAACCAATGCTCTGTGTTCCTGTGGCTCTGATGTGCCAGGCCATCGGATCCACACCGTCCAAAAGATCTGGTTTTCCCGTGCTTCTCCCTGGCTAGAGGCAGGGCCCCTCTAGCCCTGGTTATTATTTCTCTCCTGGGCATACATACTGGAGGTTCCTTCAAGGGGATCTGACAGATCATCCTCCCTTCTGTAATACCCTGCACCTTGGTCATGGGAGGCTGAGGCTACCTTCACTTTAGTGGAGTTCCCACTGTTGGTGTTCCCCTCCCTGAGTTGGCACACCCGTGCTGTAGGGACAGAAGTGGGTTTCCCATCCCACCTTCTCATGTCTTCCCCGTGGTCACGTAGAAAAAACAACAGGTCAGCACGTGAGGTATACCCTCTCTCCCTAGCTGGGGGGCGTTGGGCTCTACTTTTGGGGTCCATGACTCGCACTGGTGCTGCACTGATCTTCCTCACCTCTTCCCTTATCTCCTTCAACTCCTCCTTAAACTCCTCTCTGCGGTCCTTAGCCACAGCAGAGACATGAGCCTGCACTGGGCCCGCCAAAATGCTCTGATAATTCCTGAGCCTGTTGGCAACAGAACCCACTGTCACTTGGTTGGTATCAGCATCAATCCTTGCTATAAAGGGGGTATATTGAGATGGGCCCAGGTTTGCCTGATTCCACAACATCTGCCCTGTGCACCTGACCTTGTCAGGGTCATTGTCATGCTGTCCATCCCTCCCAAAGAGCACCTCCAGTACTGCCACTTCTCTCAGCTGTTGGATCCCTTCCTCAAAGGTATTCCAATGTGTTCTCTGGTAGTGCTCCTGCATTCTTTCCCTGTGGACAAATCTCTCTCTCACACTCATTAAAAGTCTCTCCCAGAGGGAAAGGAGACCTGTCTCCCTTACAAATACTTGGTCCATACCTGAATCCTGGGTCAAGGCTCCCAAATTCCTTGCCTCAGTACCATCCAGTTGCACACCTGTACCCATAAGGTCCCAGACCCGCAGTAACCAGGTTGTAAAAGCCTCACGGCCCCGTCGTACAATGTCTTTTGCAGGTTATGGAGACTCTTGTATGACAGGGACTCAGTGATGATCTCAACTTCTGGCTCCCCTGCTGGTTGTGAGGGGCCCCCTTCCTGACCATTATTATCTAGGTGCCTTGTTTTCATCTTAGACTTCCTAGTTTCCACAGGGGCAACTGCTGCTGCTGAGTGCCCCTGTAGTTCAGCTGGAACCTGGACAGATGTAACATCTGTGGGTCCCACTGCTACACTATCAGAGTGTCCCTCTTTAAGGCAGGGGGAGGGTTTCTCACCAGCTGGGGAGAGGTACTCCTTCAGCATCTGGCCCATCTCATGTATCTCCTTCACTAGTACCCCCACCCATTTTGGGTGGTTCCTTTCCGAGGTGGGCTGTGGGGCAGGGTCAAACTCTGGGGTAATATCCCTAGTCTCTGGAACAGGATCAGGCTCTGAGGTAACCTCCCTCGTCTCTTGGACAGGATCAGGCTCTGGGGTAACATCACTAATCCCTGGGGTAGGTATCAGGGTTGTTATCCAAGTCAATCTCCCCTTATCTCTGAGTGTTAGATAGAACAGGTTCAACAGGGATATAAGCAACACTAGCCACAATATAATGTCATTAGCATTTAAAGCAGATTGGAACCCCTTGAAGACTGGTGGGGTGAACTTCAAAAACCCTGTGATGGGTTGGGAGAAGATTTCACCTGCTGCCACTTCCTCACAGTAAGTACCATTATTGAAGTAGCCCCAGAAACACACACTTTGAGTGCGATAGCTCTGAATCCATGTGGCCATCTTCCAGAGAAAATTAAAAATCCATGAATTTCTCAACTGATCAACCCACAAAATGAACCGGATAATAGCCACAGTAACCTTGTTTATGAGACTCATGTTTAAAAAAGGGCTTGCAAATGGGAGAGATATAGCAGTGACCACATGGAGGCCAATCCAGGGTAAGCTGGACAGCATGGTGTCACCTACCACAAGCTTGGGTAATTCAAGAACTGTTATGCCCTTTTCTACCCCTCTCTCAATGCCCTCAGGCCATGCCCCACATTGGGCGCCAAAATCTGTCTTGGTTTGAAAGACAGGTATGGTCTAAGGAAAGGCAAGAGCCCCCTTCCCGAGATGCGGAATGCAACCCCCTCCCTTTTAATTATTTTAGGTCCAAATCAGAAGCCTTCAGGCAGGAGGTGTGGGGATAAGGGTAACAGTTCTTTACTGATATCTAACAAGGCAGAAAAAGCAACAACAGCTATAAAAATTGGCAACAGAACAGAACAGTATAGCTCAGTTCCAGTCCCTTTTGGCCGCAGGCTGTCTCCCTGCGCTCAGTTACTGCTGCTGTGGGGGCAGGGCAGGTCCCGCGCAGTTGAAGTGGGCTGGGTGATGGCGGCAGCGGCCCAGGGGTGAGAGGGGATGGGAAAGTGACTCCCCCCTCACGGTTTCGGTCGTGGTGCTCAGCAGGGTGTCCGGACATAGTAGGGTGAGATGGGAGAGCAGCAGAGCGATGTCCAACAGCAGGGAGCGTGGATCTCAGCGCTGGGATGGCAGGGGAGATGCCAGACCAGAGCCCTGGGCTGTCCTCTCACTCCACGAGCCACGCGAGAGAGAGTCCCCCGCCCCAGACCCCCCATCCCACCTTTCCTTTTGCCGGTTCCCCCCCCTCCGCCTCCACCCACCCCCCTACGAGAGAACATTATCTGTCATTTTAAGGTGAAGCCACATTTACTTAGCATAACAATGGGAGAAAATTCCACAGAAAGAAAAGGGAACAATTCAACCCCCAACACTTGCTTTTACTCCTAATTCTATCTCACAACAGAAAATTAGCATATTGAAATTAGCAAACCTAAAATATAACATTTATTGGTGCATTGGCCGGGAAATCAAACTAAACCAAGACAGTAACTCATAGAAATTCATATGAGGTGGTGGAACATTCATATTAGAGACATGAGCAAAGGCATTTGTGCTGAAGTAAGCAGATGTTAAAGTAGCTGTGATCCCATGAAAAGTTTGAACAGAGAGAGAAGGAGAGAGAGAAGAGTATGATGCTCTCTGCCCCTAGGGATGAAGAGAAGATGTCTGTTCCCAGAGTTGAAAATTATTTCAGCGTTACATGAAGAGAACTTTGCTCAGAACTGCTCATCCTTAAAATAAAACCCGATATGTTGACATGGTCCTCGACAACCGTTGTGGGGAAAACTGTCAGTTGAGGAAGGGACTTGTACACAGCAATCAGATTTCCTTTCTCCTGGACGGCTGATTGCTGAGACATTGTAGCCATGAGAGAACTGTTTTCTTGTGGAGAAGTCTCCATAGACTGAAGAGAGATACTCCTCTCCCTAAGTAAATTAGAGAAAGGCTATTTTATAGATGGTAAACTGACTGATTTGTTTCTGTATGTTTTCAGTATGAAAGAAAGGAGGGTGTGGAGGGGGATAAGAAGTCTTCTGGAGGTTTTATTCTGGTTCTTATTATGTTTTCTTTTCGTTTCTGTTAATAAAGCTCTTCGTTATACCCTTCAAAGTTTGAGCCTGTTTTGCCTTTCTCCTAATCCTATATCACAGCAGGAAATGAGTAAATAATTCTAGTGGGTGCACTGGCAATTTAGCCAGTGCTAAACCCACCACATAAATTGGTGCATTGGCCAGGAAATCTAAAACTGGCAAACGAAAACCATTACATGGATATAGACTTGAGGTGACCCTCCGTGGGGTGGTGCCTGCGCGCAGTGACGTCCCACACTCCAGGTCTGATTTCCCTGGATCGGGCAACCTTCAGAATCATACTGAATCATGGTTTTAAAATGTTAGAATTTTTGCTAAGAGTAGAAGTAGTTTCCATGACCAAGATGTAAGCTAGGTAGGTAAATGGTAGGTTAATAATTACTAGATGCTTAGGCTAGAGCTAATTGGTATAATTATCTGCTATTATAAATTTACGTACAGAAGAACGTAAAATAAGTAAACTGTTAACCATGAAGCACGGGGCCTTGGATCGTGCCAGAGGGTCACAGAGACCTGATGAAGACTCTCCTGACTTCATCCTTCGAGACCACTGACCCATTTCGAGACCACTGACCCAATTCAAGAGAAGAACTGCGCACGCATGAAGGACGAATGGGCTCATTTTAATATGGGATGGGGATGGGGATGGGAGGTGCTGGGGTTATGCATATGTATTGTATGTAAGATCTGGGAGAATAAATAGATGGCAAAGAACCTTGTTCGGGGCAGTCACGCCTTTCGGAGGTGACTCCCGTGCCGCCCACCGGTGAATAAACAGTCAGGACAGGACCAGATGTGAAGAACGTGCTCTACTCTGCAGCGAGGAACCATGGTCTGTCCTGGAGCCTGTGGCAGAAGGTGCCCGGTGAGACTCGAGGCTGACCATTAGGATTTTGGAGTCGGAGCTACAGAGGGTCTGAAGCTAACTACACCCCAACAGAGAAGGAAATCTTGGCTGCCTACGAAGGAGTCCAAGCAGCCTCAGAGGTGGTTGGCACAGAAGCACAACTCCTTCTGGGACCCCAACTACCGGTGCTGGGGTGGATGTTCAGAGGAAAGGTTCCCTCCACCCACCATGCCACCAGTGCTACATGGAGCAAGTGGATTGCCCTCATTACACAGTGCGCCCGGATTGAAAATTGAATCGCCCTGGGATTTTGGAAGTAATTACAAATTGGCCCGAAGGTGAAAGTTTTGGTCTCACAGATGGGGAACAAGAACCAGTGACACGGGCTGAAGAAGCTCCACCATATAACCAACTGCCAGCAGAGGAAACACGCTATGCTCTATTCACCGACGGTTCCTGTCGCATTGTGGGGATGAATCGGAGGTGGAAAGCAGCTGTATGGAGTCCCACACGACGGGTAGCAGAGGCCACTGAAGGAGATGGTGGATCCAGTCAACTTGCTGAACTCAAAGTGGTTCAACTGGCCCTAGACATTGCAGAAAGACAGAAGTGGCCAAAGCTTTACCTTTATACCGATTCATGGATGGTAGCCAATGCTCTGTGGAGATGGTTGGAGAGATGGAAAGAGGCTAACTGGCAGCGTAGAGGAAAACCCATTTTGGCTGCCGAAGAGTGGAAAGACATGGCTACCCGGTTAGAGAAACTACCTGTGAAGATTCGCCATGTAGATGCCCATGTTCCCAGAAGTAGGGCTAATGAAGAGCAGCAAAACAATCAGCAGGTAGATCAGGCTGCAAAGATAGGGGTGTCGAAGATAGACCTTGATTGGGAACATGAGGGAGAGTTGTTCCTAGCACGATGGGCCCATGATGCCTCAGGCCACCAGGGTAGAGATGCCACCTATAAGTGGGCACGAGACCGAGGGGTGGATATAACCATGGACAGTATTTCTCAAGTTATCCATGACTGTGAGATGTGCGCTGCCATCAAGCAGGCCAAGCGGGTGAAGCCCCTCTGGTATGGGGGGTGGTGGTCCAAGTATAAGTATGGGGAGGCCTGGCAGATTGACTACATCACACTGCCCCAGACACGCCAAGGCAAGCGCTACGTGCTCACCATGGTAGAAGCCACCACAGGATGGTTGGAAACCTACCCTCTGTCTCATGCTACAGCCCGTAACACCATCCTGGGCCTTGAAAAGCAGGTCCTTTGGAGGCATGGTACCCCTGAGAGGATTGAGTCAGACAATGGGACTCATTTCAAGAACAGCCTTATCAGCACCTGGGCTAGGGAACACGGCATTGAGTGGGTGTACCATATCCCCTACCACGCACCAGCTGGAGGGAAAGTGGAAAGGTACAATGGACTGTTAAAAACCACCTTGAGAGCATTGGGTGGGGGATCTTTCAAAAACTGGGAGCAGCATTTAGCAAAGGCCATTTGGTTAGTTAACACCCGAGGTTCCACCAACCGAGCAGGCCCTGCCCAGTCTGAGTCCCTGAATACAGTAGATGGAGGCCAAGCCCCAGTGGCACATATCAGAGGTTTGTTAGGGAAGGCAGTTTGGATCAATTCTGCCTCGAGTACAGACAAACCCATTCATGGGATTGTCTTTGCTCAAGGACCAGGTTGTACATGGTGGATAATGCAGAGAGATGGAACAACACGATGTGTACCTCAGGGAGATCTGATTGTGGGGTGAGGCAGCATGAGACGGAAGGAAATGTGTGTCAAAGGTCTGAGCAAGTGAGATAGAAGGAAATGTGTAAGTGTCGAAGGTTTGAGCAAGTGGGATGGAAGAAAATGTGTTTGAATAAGTGAAAGATGGAAATTTCTACTTGCTGAAGTTTTTACATGCTGTTTAGTATGTTCACGATATGGAGATAAGGGGTGGAATGTCCTAGGGTGATGTTATGGTGTTTGTATCTCCAATCGTGTGTTCTGATTATGTTTGGTATTATGTCCTGTGCTTCCAGGACTGACTCTGAAAGTGAAGCTTTGTTTTGTCTTGTTATCAGCCGGCTCACCTCCCCCATGGTCTGTGTTTAGGAGAGGTTTTAGCTCTGCTTGCTGGCTTGCTTGCTTGCTTGCTTGCTCGCTTCTGCCTCTTTTTCTTTCCTTCGCTTTGCCCTTGCTTTTGCTTATTAGTTAGTTCAGCTAGGCAGTCCAACTTTTTCCCTGGACTGTTTTTTTTTCCCCACCCCGTCCCCTCCCTCTCCTGGATACCATCTGAACCTGTTCTGGACAGGGACCTGGGAAACACCAAGAAACACTGGGAGTCTACATTCTGTCACCTGCAGCAGTCATTCCCCAGCGCCAGAGACTGATAACTGGGAGACCACTCACAGGAGAGACTCTCTGAGTTTGTCATCCCTTCAGAACGGTGAAAGAGTTCTTTGTCAGCTGGTGTTGTTTTTTTCCTGTGCTGGGGAGTGTTTTGCTTGTTAAATAAACAGGTTTCTTTTCCCACTCTTCTCTGAGGAAATTCTTCCCGAACCCGGTGGTGGGGGGGAGGAGTCGTGGGGTTTGCTGTCTGGGGGCTCCTTCCGGAGGTTTTCCCCCAAATTTGCCCAAAACCAGAACAATGGGCCATGTTAAACTCATGGGGTATTTACTTTTAAGAATGCACTGTTCTAAACCAAAAATTCTCTTCCTCTCTCTTTCTCTCTCTTCATGCTTCATCTCTAAAAAGAGAGATCCCCTTTTGATCCCCTTTTCTCCTCGGGGTGAAGGATTCTCAACACAGATGCTTTTGATAAACAATTTATCAAATGGAACATTTCTAACTCCCTATGTCTTTCTTCATGGTTTATAGGAATATTTAGTACGTCAGTTCATTTTTACAATTTTATAAAAGAATTTTCGGCTATTTTTACAGCATTTCCTCATTCTCTTTTTATCTAAAGAAACAGCTTTTTCATTTTCCCTTCTCACTCCGGGGAGGATTGAAAAGTCTGCAAATCTTATCTGAGCATTGAAAGAGTTAAGATTTCACACAGGGAAAGCAAGACTTCAATGTTGTGATACCTCTAAGTTTTAAGTTTTCTGTTCTGTTCTGCTTGGATGTGCTTTTCCATTGTGCTTGGGTGATGAAGACAAAACAGTCCGATTCCACCTAGGGACTCAAGGACGGTATCTTTAAACTTCAAGCCCTAAGCATAAACAGCGTGAAAAGAGGAGGGTGGACACAGAAGCAAGCAAAGAGGATGAAACTTCCCTATTTGAGACTATTAATTGGACAGTTGACTCCTGCATGCAAATGGACTGAAAACTATAAAGGCGTGAGAACTCGTGACCAAACCTTCCTTTGCTTCCATCTTGGAGCCATCCAGGCAGGGGCCACGACTATGGCACTTAGATTGCTAGGGTGTGGCTTTTGTAGGCCTTTCATAGGCCTCACAATAAATATCCATTTTATTCTCCTCAACACTGTGTGTAGCCTCTGTTCCAGCTCCTCAAGGCATCAGAGCTGGCACTCCAGATGGGACACTGAAGGCATCTGGAAAACCCCCTGGACTGAAGTTCTGCCAGCAGCCCTGAAAAGGCCCAGCAGAGGTCCACAGGTATCAGAGCCAAGAACCCTGGGGACAGAGGCACGTGAGTGACCGAATAAAAGGGTATTCTGTTTAGCATCTGGGTTAGGTGCTAGGAGGGTTTGTGGATTATAATTTTGTAAATTTGTTTGGGGAGCCTTAGAGTTCCAAGTAGATATGTTTTGCTCTTTATCCCTCTTCTTAAAGAGCAGGTTTAAATTGCAGCACCTCTCATCTAAAGCCAGAAGGTGGCGTAGCATTTGCGCTGTGACTCTGAGGGTTGTGAGTTCTACCCCGAGTCTCTGTTTGTGTCTCTTACTCTTCATTTTTGGGCATCAGAATGGGTTGTGCATTTTCTGGTGAACATGATAATGGTAGTATTCCAAGGGATAGCCCCTTGGGGTTAATATTGAAAAACTGGGCGAATCTAATCGGGGAAGAGTCTATACTTTCAAAACCTAAACTTATCAGACTCTCGGAGAAAATCTGGCCAACATATGAACTAGATAATGGAGAAACGTGGCCTAAAGTTGGGAGTTTAGATCGAAAATTAATATCAAGTTTAATATCCCGAATATGCAGAGATAGATTTTTTGAAGAATTAGAGTATGCCCGACTTTTTATGGTATTAGCATGTGAGCAGGACCAAGATAAAAAGAAAGAACATATATTAGTCTTAAAAGATAAAAAGAAAGAGCCACCTTTCAGTCGTATATATAAAAACCCAGAGGAGGTGGAGACAGATCTCTTTGCTCCTGCCATGAGGACAAGATTGGTCCCGGCCGCACTGGGCGGGGGCCCAGGCCAGGGCACGGCCCCTCCTCCGGCACTGCTGCAAAGGGGGGCAAGGGGAGCCACAGCTCAGGCGGGGCCCTGGTCAGTGAAGGAGGAGGAGGAAGGCGGGCCATGGCAGCAATGCACACTGCTCCCGCCTCCACCTCTGGCAGCAGCCCGAGGGGTGAGGAAGAGGGGAGGAGATAGCCAGTGTGTGCAGCCTCTGGCACCCTCCCGAGGGGAGAGGCTGGGGGACAGGGCCTTTTACAGGGAAGGCGGAGAGGGAACCTCCCATAGGGGGAGCGGCACCTCCTCCGTTCTCAGGCCTGTGAGGTACCATGGCAACGCTGAAGGTCAAGGAGCTGCCTCGGAAGGTGACATCATCAAAGATCGCAGACACACAGCCTGGCAGCGGAGTCACAACAGGTCTTGTATGATGCTTTCTAGGATTGGGACTAGCTGAGATCGACTCTTGGCTACAACAGAGACAGACAGCTCTTACTCAAATGATTCTGAGGAGGAAGAGGAGGATGAGGAAATGGACGAGATTATTGCTGCCTTAAACAGGCGGAGAAGGGGAAAGATAGCAAAAAAGGTCCTCAGAGAGCGTAGCCCAATTGCTCACTGCACTAGATCAAAAAGAGAGAGACAGAGAACCAGTTTTGCAAGCCCCTTTACGACAGGCAATTGGTAATCAGGGGCCAGTATAAGTGAAAGTACCATACTCCTTTATAGAGTTAGAACAGTGGAAAACTACCATAGGAAAAGATAAAGAGAAGCCAAATGAAGTGGCAAAATTGGTGGAACAGACTATTAACTCACAAAACCCTGACTGGGAAGACCTGAACTCCATGTTAGATACATTACTCGATCCCACTGAGAGACAAATTGTTAATAAAGCCATCACAACCTCCGTGGAGGGGAACATAGCCAGTGGATTGCTTCAAGGTACTGTCACTCAGATATTTCCCATTGAGAATCCTGGGTGGGATCCAAATATACCAGAACATATGGCAAGGCTAAAACGATATCCAAGTCTTGTAGTATATGGGTTAAACCATGGAGTACCTAAAGCTATAAATTGGTTGAAGCTTTATGAAGTAAGACAAAATTATGATGATTCACCATCAACCTATCACAGATTTTTTGAACAGGTTAAGAGAAACTGCCATCAAATATACTGACCTAGACCCTGAATCAGCTGATGGTAAAATACATTTGGTTTTGTTTTTTATGGGTGTTGGGGGTTGAATGCTTCCCTTTTCTTTCTGTGGAATTTCTCCCATTGTTATGCTAAGTGGCTACACCTTAAGGTAATGTTCTCTCGCAGGGAGGTGGGTGGAGGGGGGGGGGGGGAACCGGAAAAAGGAAAGGTGGGTCGGGAGTGGGCTGGAACTCTCTCTCGCTTGGCTCGTGAAGGGAGAGGATGCCCCGTGCTTGGATCTGGCTTCTCCCCTGCCACCCCAGCGCTGAGATCCACGTTCCCTGCCGTTGGACATCGCTCTGCTGCTCTCCCACCTCACCCTACTACCTCCGGACACTCTGCCGAGCACCACGACCGACACCGTGAGGGGGGAGTCACTTTCCCCATCCCTCTCACCCCTGGGCCGCTGCCGCCATCACCCAGCCCACTTCAACTGCGCGAGACCTGCCCTGCCCCCAGCACCGGTAACTGAGTGCACGGAGACGGCCTGCGGCCAAAAGGGACTGGAACTGAGTTATACTGTTCTGTTCTATTGTCAATTTTTATAGCTGTTGTTGTTTTCTGCCTTGTTAGATATCAGTAAAGAACTGTTATTCTTATCCCCACATCTCCTGCCTGAAGGCCTCTGATTTGGACCTAAAATAATTAAAAGGGAGGGGGGTTGCACTCTGCATCGCAGGAAAGGGGCTCTTGCCTTTCCTTAGACCATACCTGTCTTTCAAACCAAGACAATGGGTCAGGCTTCAAATGATATAAGAAGGAAGCTGCAGAAGATAGAGGGGTCCGAGATATGGAGAGACTGCTAGAGGTTGCCTGGAAAGTGTTTCGAGATAGACGTTCAACTGAAAGAGTTAAATCTGTTAAATCCCAACCCAGTAAGAAAGCAACTCAGGAAAAGTCACCCAAAAAACTTCCCCTACGGAGAAGGACCAGTGTGCATACTGTAGAAAGTGGGGACATTGGAAAAAGGATTGTCCAGTGTTAAAAGAAAAATCCTCAGTTCCCCAGCTTCCAATAAATAGTACAAACCTCAAGTGGCTCAGGCTTCGAGTGATGGAGACCGAGGGCTATTCCCCTAGCAGAGCCCTTGGTTATAACTAAGCTGGGGAAAGATGACATCGAGTTTTTGGTAGATACAGGAGCAGCATATTCTGTATTAAATACCTTAGAAGGGGAACTGAGTCACGACACTGTACATGTTGTTGGGGCGGCTGGGGTAAGTGAAACACGGCCTTTCTTCCAACCTTTAAAATTCAAATTGGGGAAGCATTGGGTAACTCATAAATTCCTTTATATGCCTAACTCCCCAAAACCATTGCTGGGGAGGGACCTACTGGAAAAATTGGAAGCAGAGATCAAATTCAAAAAGGGAAAGGGTGTACAGGTTGTGATTCCTGCATCTAAATTTGTCCAAGTTGCTGCACTTTTTATACAGGAAAAATGCAGTGAAATTCCTGCTGAGGTGGAAAATGTGGTAGATCCAATAGTGTGGGCCAGTGATATCCCAGGAAGATCCAAACAGGCAGAACCAGTGAGTATTGCACTGAAACCGGGAGCTACACTGGTAAGGCAAAACCAATACCCTTTAAAATTAGAGAATCGTAAGGGATTGGTACCTATAATTGAAAAATTTCTACAACATGGTTTGTTAGTACAATGTGAGTCTAAATTCAATACCCCCATTTTAGCTGTCAAAAAAGTAGATGGTAAGAGTTACAAATTAGTACAAGATTTAAGAGCAATCAACAAAATTACAGAGGATATACACCCAGTAGTAGCCAATCCCTACACACTGTTGATCACACTGATAGACAAGTTAGGGTGGTTTACTGTTATTGATCTGAAGGATGCCTTTTTCTGCATTCCTGTGCATAAAAACAGTCAAGACCTTTTTGCTTTTGAGTGGGAAAATCCCGAGACAGGGAGGAAATGTCAACTTACCTGGAGAGTTTTACCCCAAGGTTTCAAGAACAGCCCTACCATATTTGGAAACCAACTAGCAAAGGAATTGGAAGATTGGAAAAGACAAGAGCCAGAGGGAGTTATTCTTCAATATGTGGATGATATCTTGATTGCAGCCAGAACCAGGGAGGACTGCATGCAATTCACTGTAAGTTTATTAAATTTCTTGGGACTGAGTGGGTACAGAGTCTCTAAAGACAAAGTACAGATTGCTAAAAAAGCAGTAGTCTATTTGGGACTTGGAATCTTCTGTGGACACTGACAGCTTAGCAAGGAAGGAAAAGAAGCTATCTGTCGACTCCCAGAACCCCATACTGTAAGAGAGATGCAAGCTTTCCTGGGAATGGCAGGTTAGTGTCATTTGTGGATAGCAAATTATGGATTACTGGTAAAACCCTTATATGGGGCATTAAAAGCAGCCAAGAAAGGAATTATCCCATGGACTGAACATACTAGAGCAGCTTTTAAACAGCTGAAACACTCTCTAATGTCAGCTCCAGCACTGGGACTGCCAGATCTAACAAAACTTTTTGAACTTTTTACATATGAGAGACAGAGTATGGGTCTGGGGGTACTAGCACAGCGTCTCGGGAACCAGCGGAGAGCTGTGGCCTATTTTTCCAAACAGCTAGACAGTGTTGCCCAAGGTTGGCCAGGATGCCTAAAGGCCCTGGCAGCCACTGTCATTTTGATCCAGGAGGCCAGAAAACTCACGTTTGGGCAACACATTGTAGTGTATGCACCCCATGCAGTAGCATCTGTCCTTGAGCAAAAGGGAGGACATCGGCTGTCCAGCAACCGGATACTGGAATACCAATTGCTGCTATTAGAACAGGATGATGTTACCCTGAAAACGACTTGTGCTGTTAACCCTGCCATGTTTCTGTCCTCCATCTCAATTAACAATGAACCAGAGCATGACTGCTTGCAAATAATTGAAGAGGTCTATTCCAGCCGACCAGATATGAAAGATGTACCCATGGAGAATCCAGATTGGGAGCTCTTTACAGATGGAAGCAGCTTCATGAAAAATGGCAAAAGGATGACAGGCTACGCAGTGACAACACAGGACAAGCTAGTCGAGGCAAAGGCCCTGTCAGCAGATGTGTCATCACAGAAGGCTGAACTGATTGCATTGACAAGAGCCTTAGACCTGAATGAGGGAAAAAAGGTAAATATATGGACTGACTCTAAGTATGCATTTAGTGTTGTCCATGCCCATGGAGCCATCTGGAAGGAGAGAGGACTCTTGAACGCTCAAGGTAATCAGATCAAGCATGCTGAGCAAATCCTTGCCCTCTTAGAGAGCATTAAAAAACCTGCAAAAGTAGCTGTTATACATTGTAGAGGTCACCAAAAGGGAAAATCCACTCCAGAATTGGGAAACTGCTTTGCTGATAAAACTGCAAGGATTGCAGAAAAAGGTATTCTTGCAGTGGTTCCACAGAAAGAGATTGATTTGTTGGGGTACACCCCGAAATATGACCAAGCGGACCACAAACTAATAAAATTTCTCAAAGCTGAAATAACAGAGAGTGGATGGGCTGTTACACTGACAAACCAGGTGGTAGTCCCACCCCTGATCCTGCGGGAGTTAGTACAAAGAGAACAAAAAACCACACATTTCGGGATTGAAAACCTTTTGAAACATCTAAAAAAAGGAGTAATAGGAAAGGGAATGACCGATATTATACAATCAGTAGTAAGTAAATGCAAAATTTGTTGTAAGAACAACCCCGACACAAGGAAGAGTTGTGTTAGGAGTAACAAAGGCAGGGGATCTTCCTGGGGATTACTGGCAAATAGATTTTGCGGAGTTACTGCGCAAAGAAGGATACCGGTACATACTGGTATTAGTTGACACCTTCAATGGATGGCCGGAAGCTTACCCCTGTTGCACTAACATAGCCAAGGAGGTGGTGAAAGTCTTGCTCAATCATATAATTCCGAGGTTCAGGGTTCCCTTGGGAATGTCATCACATAGGGGACCACACTTTGTAGCTACAGTGGTTAAAGAAGTTAGTCGGGTTTTGGGAATTATTTGGGATCTGCATACACCCTATAGACCTCAAACGAGTGGTAAAGTTGAACGCATGAATGGAACTCTTAAAAGACAAATTAGTCAAATTTTCCAGGAAACATCTATGACATGGGTTCAGGCCCTACCTATAGCTTTGTTGAGAATCCGTATACAACCCAGACGGAGGGATAACATTAGTCCCTATGAAATATTGTATGGTAGACCATATCAAATCCCGCATGTTCCAGGTGAAATTCATATGAAGGGGAAACGTGATCTACAGTGTTACTTAATGGCTTTAAGTTCTACTTTGCAGAAGATCCAGAGTAACATTGTGCTATGGAGACCCATAGGACTGGACACACTTGCACATCCATTCCAGCCTGGAGACTGGGTCTATGTGAAGTGGTGGGACAGTGATCCTCTTCAAGCCAAGTGGAAAGGACCATTTAAAGTCCTGATGACCACCTTCACCGCAGTCAAAGTTGCTGGCAGAGGACCCTGGATTCACTACTCCAGAATTAAGAAAGCTTCTGCTCCCTAATAATTGTAACAAAACTGATGGAAATAATATTTTAAGTGATTCCTCTTCTGTGTCTAATTACTACTCTTTTATAAAATAGTTGATTGTGTAGAATACTATTCTTGTTAGATATTGAGATGTTTATTGCTATTAAGTTTATGTTTATTATGTATTCACTATTAGATATTTATCTAATCTTAGCTATTTCTCATTATTAGGTACTTATTTGTCATTAAATACTTCTTGTCAGTAATATTTAGAATAGAGACTCGACAAGGTAAAAGCCGTGTCGAGCCTCTAAAGGGGGGAAATTGATACCTCTAAGTTTTAAGTTTTCTGTTCTGTTCTGCTTGGATGTGCTTTTCCATTGTGCTTGGGTGATGAAGACAAAACAGTCCGATTCCACCTAGGGACTCAAGGACAGTATCTTTAAACTTCAAGCCCTAAGCATAAACAGCGTGAAAAGAGGAGGGCGGACATGCAAGCAAGAAGGTTGAAACTTCCCTATTTGAGACTATTAATTGGATAGTTGACTCCTGCATGCAAATGGACTTAAAACTATAAAGGTGTGAGAACTCGTGACCAACCCCTCCTTTGCTTCCATCTTGGATCCATCCAGGCAGGAGCCACGACTGTGGCACTTATATTGCTAGGGTGTGGCTTTTGTAGGCTTTACATAGGCCTCACAATAAATACCCATTTTATTCTCCTCAACACTGTGTGTAGCCTCTGTTCCAGCTCCTCAAGGATTCAGTTGGAGCTGTGCCAAGATCTCGGAAACTCGGCTGTGCTGCAAAGGGAAAGAACAGGGCTGGGATCTCAATCAGCCTCCCTGGGTCTCCCTGGCTACTGTTGAAGGCCACCCCTCTCCCTGCTGGGCCATGCCAGCTCCCCAGACAGGGGGGCCCAACCCTGCCCCCCTGCCAGGCCCTCAGGCCTGCAGTGAAGCCAGGCCCGAGCCATTACCTGCACTGCTACCAAAAGAGAGCTCTTTTCCAGGTTACCTCCTTCAAAATGTGTGTTCACGGAGCGAACTAACTTTCTCTAACTGGTTCTTCAGGCTGTCAGTAACTAAACCATCCTTCAATTGGTCCCATGAACTCACAGAGGAAGTTCTCATAGTGAAAAACTTCTGAGTCTATCCTTCCCCAGGTAAAACCAGCACAGTGGCTGTTGGGAAGGATGAATTAGGAAAACCTTATAAATACGAGTGCCTAGCAAAAGACTTTGAGAATGTGGAAAATATAAGCAAAATAGAAATGATAGCAATTTTCGACTCTGTGGCTGAAAGCAACTGAATGCCTGAAGGCCCCTTTGTTTAGATAATGTTAGATGCTGCAAATACCAAGAAGCAAAAAGACATCCTCCCTAGGCATGGCAGGAAGGGTCCCAGATAAAATTTAGAGATAAGAAAAGTAGTAAAACATGGTAATATAGTGATTCCTATAGGTTGCATGCAAATGTTAGAGAATTTGTATGTTGTATTAGTTTGGTTAGTGAAAATTAGAATATTAAACATAGAAGAAGATTTAATGTATTGTAAATGGGAAAAACTCTCTCTTCTCTCTTCACTTTTTACTTTTCTCTCTTTGTTCTTACTTTCTTAAGCTCTCTTACTCTCTTACGCTCTCTTCTCTTACTCTTGCTCTATCCCTCTCTCTTCGTCCTACTCTGAGCTGCGGCTGCAGTTCCTAGCAGGGCCTTATATGTCACAGTATAGGCTGGCCTGTACTGGGCAGTTAATCTGACTACTGATTGGATAATTAGCCTGGCTGAAAAGGCCAGCCCCCAAAGAACAGAGATAGGACAAGATAAAGAGACAGACAAGGATTTAATCCAATGAGTTCCAGCCCTGGCTGCAGACAGCTATTGGTCAGAGGGTTGGGCAGCCCAACCTGGGAACCAATCAGAGACACTTGCCCGGGAACATTGAAAGGGGTATAAAAACCGAGGTCAGAACTCAATAAAGGCTTTTGTCACATAGATCACAGAGTGTGGGGTTTTCTGTCTCGGATCCCACGCCGACCGAACTCAACATCTGGTGAGTCCCGACATGATCTGGCACAGCCATACCACCCCGAGCGGGGGAGACAGACCATCCACAGAGACGGTGGACACTGGCCGAGAGCCAGAGAGCTGCCCAAGAGGCAGGAGAAGTACTGGCCAAGAGCCAGGGCTGTCCATAGAGACGGGTTCTGTCCATAGAGGCAGGGGGAACATTGGCCAGAGTCAGAAATACGTCCGAGAGACGAGAAAGACGCCCAAAAAGAGAGGCGACAGGAGCTGACCAGCCAAGAGTCCTAGAGACGGAGAAAAACTTCAGCTGAAAAGCTACAAGAAAACAATGGGGAACTTCTTTTCTACAAACACGCATCCAGTTATAGAGGTATGGACAGAGTTTCTGGAGGAGTGGGAAATTGAATATGAAAAATAATTGCTTTTTGATTTAATACTATGGACAAAAGAAAAGGGGGTGGAACCGACTGTGGAAACTGCATTAAATATAGACTAATGGGCTAAAACTGGAGAAGAAATACTAAATGCTGCCTAAAAAAATTATAAAAATGCAATTAGAGCTTTAAAGCCTTGGAAAACTATCTTAAAGCTGATAAAAGAGATAAAAGCTGATTTATCCAGGGAAAGAGGGAAGAAAAAGTACTTACTCTGAGGCTTTTACTTGGCCCTAAAATGGGGTTTTTCACCCTTCCTCCGGTCTAGCTCAGGTGTTAGGGTGAAGTTCCCCATGGCCCTTGCCTCATGGACGTAAATAAGATAACAAAGGAGGCTCTTTCCCCTGATGAAGTTACAGGGTTTATTTCTCGTGGGTAGAGAGGGAAAGAGGGAGGGGGAGAAAAGAGGGAAAAAAAGAGGGGAAAAAAGAGACACAGGCCTGGGGGTACCGACCTTTTCTAGGGTCTGGAAAGGGAGGCGGGGAGAAATTGGATCCCAGCCAGCCCTGTATGGCCAGGAGGGGAGAGGGACCAAGATACAGGGCACAGCAGGGGTCACGGAATGTACCATTTACAATGTATCTAGGAAATGCAACATCTCCCCGTTTTTTGTTTAACAAAGTTGAAAGAAGGATATTAGTTTCATTCAAATTATGATTTTGCCCACCACTTGCAGTTGGTGGGAGGGTTAGATTGTTCTAAGTTTTTCATTTCTATGTGATTGACTACTGAGGTAGAGGGAATGAGACTATTAATGGCTTTGAAAACTAAGTGACGTAGGATCCCGAACACCGTTATTACAAGGAAAAGAATAACAAAAATTAACATAATTGTTTTGACTATAGATGTCCACCACCCTGTGAGTCCCCAACCTTTGAACAGTCCATTGAACCAATCTTCAGATTCTTGCTTCACTTGTCCGATCAAGTTGTTCATGTTTCGGAGGGCAGCATGGATGTTAGGAGCTCTCAAGGTCAGGTCCATACAGCAAAGTCCTTCAAATTCCTGGCACTCATGTCCGTGCAGTAGCAAGAGAAAATCTATAGCAGCACGATTTTGTAGTGTGGCCTGCCTGGTAATTTCCTCGTCTTCTAGGAGGGAGCTGATTGCGGTGGATGTTAAGTTTGCCTGTTTGACTACCCAACACTCTAGGTGGCCCAATTCGCCTAGAGCTTTAGCTGCTGCAACCCACGGAAGAAACAGGGACACAGCAATTCTTTTGGACTTGGCCCAATGGAAAATTTCAGAATCACAGTTTGGGTCTAAATTGTCTGCACTTCTTTTTTTGATTTTATTACCCGATTTGTTTTTGTGAGTCCAATCGTTAATTAAGGTTTTGTTGGGTGCCAACAGGGACAACCAACCAAAGGTGCATGGCCCTCCTAAGAGCCGAGAAGGAATCACTGCCCACGCCTGGTCTCCACAAATTAAGAACAATCCCTTTGGGAGGCTTTTGGGGCTTGAATAAGTTGGGGTATCAGCTGCAATATGGCTTATAGTATTGCACCACCTTTTGGCAGTGAATTCCCCACGATGTTGCATTATGTTGTGGAATTCCTTTATGCTAGAAGGTTTTGGGAAGATCCTAAAGTGAATGCAATATTGTGCTGGGTAGGAACCTAAGAGCTCTAATTCTTGGGGTTCCTGAGTTGCTTTGGGCAAACTTGGCAGCAACTCCTCTATGGGGTTCTTACTTACTCCAGCTTGCTGCCTATGATTTTTGTGTGATGAAATGGTGTGTGACTCAGGAATTTCATTGGACATTTGTGTTTCAAAACTGGCTGAATATTCTCCAGCCTTCAATGGGATTCCTACCAGACAGGTGGACATAGGGTTTGCTGTTGCTGCTGTGGACAGACATATGTTTTCGTGTTGGAGCGTCTGTGCCAGGGTCACCCAGATGTTCTGACGTGGTTGAGGGACGATCCATGCAGCTGCCAGACTGTTCAGTATTAAGAGGAAGACAGCTTGGATGGGGTTCATCACGGGACTGAGAGAAGAGAAGCTTTTCTCTAAAAGGAAAGGCAAACATTATAAAACCTGTTAAAAGTCTCTATCTGCCAGAATGCCACCCTCTATGAGGATTTATTTTCCTTTTTTCCGGCGGCTTCTTCTTTTTGAAGCTACAGCCACCTGCTCCTCGTTCCCTTCAGTTGGAGCAGGATGTTTGGGGACATACGGTTTCACCCACTTTTGGGGAATCCACCAAGGGCCTGAGGGAGTGGATACGTACGCATAGCCACGCCCCCAGGTAACAAGCTCATAGGAACCTTTGATTTCCCAGGTTTCTGGGTCCCTAATCAAGACTGGAGGATGTTGGGATAACTTGAATTGTTTACCACTGTTAAAGTGATGTACCACAGGTGGACTCATGTTCTCAAATTAACAATTCAGGAAATTGATAGTAAACATGGCTTTGCAGAGCTTCTGCTGTGGAGACATCCACGCAGTTGAACTGCTCTGTTTAGCCAAAACCTGCTTGAGCGTCTGATTAGCTCGCTCAACTACACCTTGGCCTGTGGGGGAGTGGGAGGTGCCAGTTTTATGTCCCCACTGCTGGACGAATTCCAGGAACTCCTTGGACTTATATGCTGTGCCCTTATCAGTTTTGATTTCCCTAGGGATCCCCAACACTGAAAAGGCTTGCACTAGGTGTTGTTTGGCGTGCATTGCCCTTTCTCCTGCATGGGCAGAGGCATAGACTGCGCCTGAATACATGTCAATGCTAACATGCACATATTTGAGGCGACCAAAACTAGGAATGTGTGTGATGTCTGTCTGCCATACCTCACAACTGCCAAGACCTCGGGGGTTAACCCCCATGCCTATTGAGGGCATGGTGTGCAGCTGACAGTTGGGACAGGTGGCCACAATGGCTTGAGCCTGACTCCGTGTTAGCTGGAACTGATGCATTAGACCTGGTGTATTCTGGTGATACTGCTGGTGGCTCAGCTTTGCCTGTTGGAAGATGTCAGGAAGGCGTGCTTGTTCTGCTGGGGTTGCTTGTTCTGCTGGGGTTGCAAGGGAGTCTGCCTGATGGTTCCCTTCTGCAATTTCGCCTGGCAAATCTGTGTGTGATCTCACATGCATCACATAGAACGGGTGTTCTCTATGAGAAATCAAATAAGTTAGTTTGGAAAGCAACCTGAAAAGCTGCTCATTTTCGATGTCTCTGAGCACTGCCTGCTCTGCCCTGGACACTACCCCCGCTACATAGGCTGAGTCTGTTACCAAGTTTATTGGCTCTGAGAACTTCTCAAAGGCTCTCACGACTGCTGCCAGTTCAGCTACCTGGGGCAATCCTTCCACAAACTCAACATCAGCTTCCCAATGCTGAGTCTGAGGATCTCTCCAAGTCATCACCGACTTGTGGGATGCCCCGGATGCATCTGTGAACACTGTGAGAGCTTTGAGTGGTCTCCGACTCCTCTTCTCACGAGGAATGAGGTGGAATTCCTCATTAAACAGCTTGTGAGACAGGGCATGGACTGATATTTGTCCTCTGTAGCTGTCCAGGGCTAATTGGAGTCTGGCATTGCTCTGGAGCAAGTGCTCAAACAGCTCTTTAGTCAATTTTTCAGGAGAGTTCCTT
The DNA here is from genome assembly GCF_052056855.1 of Sturnus vulgaris. Classification (NCBI taxonomy): domain Eukaryota; kingdom Metazoa; phylum Chordata; class Aves; order Passeriformes; family Sturnidae; genus Sturnus; species Sturnus vulgaris. The sequence continues at coordinate 39,480,994 of NC_142282.1, read as the reverse complement.
CCCTCCTCAGACAGTTTAACAGGGAGGTGAATACATGTGAAGTGACAACCAGCTAGTTCATACAGTCTCATCCTTGCTTTCCGAATCAGCTGAGCTATCAACTCTTGTGGCTTAGTGATAGTTTTGGATCTTTGGTGGGAGAGGAAGACCCACTCTATGATTAAGAGTGACTCTCTCTGCTCCTTGATCCATTGGAATATTAACCCGTGTAAGTGTGGCAGTTTTCCCAGGACAATGAATTTGAAGGGCAGCTCGGGCTGGTAACGGAGAGCTTGCCTCTCTCTCCTAAAGTCTTTTGTACCTTTTCTATTGCAGTCTTTGCCTCTGGGGTCAGTTCCCTGGGAGAAAGCAGCTCTCTGTCCCCCTTCAATAAATTGAAGAGAGGTTCTAGGTCCTCATTAGTGAGGCCTAGCCAGGGCCTAACCCAATTCAATGACCCACACAGGGAATGGAGATCTGCTAAGGTTTTTGGATTACAATTAATTTCCAATTTCTGCGGAACAATGGTCCGTGCAGTAATTTCCAGTCCCAGGTACTTCCAAGGTGGCATCCTTTGGACTTTGTCGTCCTGCAATTCAAATCCAGCAGAGGTTAAAACTTTAACCACTAGGTCAAGTGTGTCTTGGAGTAGAGAGTTATCGGGGTGTCACGATCCGCTATTAATGCAGAGCGGGGGTCGTGATGGTTCTTTTGATCTTAAAGGTGCAAACAGGCAAAATGCAGGGGACAAAATCAGTTTATTCAACAGCAGAAAATCAGTTTATTCAACAACAGCAATGCATTTCATCAGATGCCAACAATTCAGTTACGGTAGAGGGGAGAGGTATAGGAAAGAAAGTATAGGGAGAGGGGAAGGAAAGAAGGGGATGGGAAAATAGCTACCAACAGATGAGATGGGCGTCCTCACGGGTCATCCAATAGACAAGTCTTCGTCCATGGGGAGATCTCAGGGGTCTTCTCCAGGGGGTAGACGGGTCTTCATCATTGGAGAGATCTCAGGGGTCTTCTCCAGGGGGTCTTCATCAGTGGAGAGATCTCAAAGGGTCTTTCCCAGAGGGTCGCTCTTTTATAGTCCTTCTCCAAAGCGAGTGGCCTCTGGCCAAGAGGTGGGAAGATTTATGGACCATTGTGTGGTGCTGCAGGAGACAGGTATGGACAAGCAGTCCTCAGTTGATACAACACAACCTCTGGTTGGTGCCACAACAGCACAGTCCAGTGAACACAATACACCAGCACACAGTCACGAGCATCCACCTGGCCTGGCCAGTAAACCATTGTTCAGAGTCAGCCTGGGTGGGGGGTCCTCGAGGTCTCCTTGCAATGGTCGGCAGGCAAAATCGAGGGGAACTTCGGACCGACCCTTACACCACCCCGTGATTCACGATCGTCGTCAAGAGCACCCCTTTGTAGAGTTGTGGTGAAGTCTTCAGTTGTGGTGTCTTCAGGACTCGTCCAAGTTGGTAGCATATCCCGGAAAACAGAGACAGGAGAGTAGGAAAAAGATAAGGGACAGGATAAGGAAAAGGAGAAAAGGGAAAACAAAACAGATTAATTATATTCAATTTTTTTTGATTGCTAACAATTTCAAACAATTTGTTCAATTCTTTAAATTTTTCAATTTTGATTAGAAATAAATCATTTTTTAAAGCAAGTTTTTTGATTAAACAATTCTAATTGCAATTAGAAGATAATCAATTTAATTAAAAATCATATTTTATCCTATTTAAAACCTTGTGTCAATAACCCTAGGGGTGTCGACAGTCCTGAAATCCTAGTAAAGTTACAGACACAAAAGTTTGAATGATTTTTGGTTTTCTCTACTAAATTTTCTATAAAAACACTATCACAAGCAGTTCTAAAGCATGCACATCCATTGTCTACATATACTAGTACTGTTTCAAGAACCTCGTTTGGATGAATTTCAAAATTGCAAACATTCTGTTCTGTATCCAAGCAAATATCTTGAGCTCTGATTGCATTACTTTCACAGATAAATCCTTGTTGTTCCCGGACAATGCAAGTTTCCAAATTGACAGTTTGCCACCTCCCACCAATTTGACGGGCCCATTCCCTATGCTCGAAAGGATAGAGAATAACTCCATCATGATTCAACCCCAATGCAATGATGGGGAATATTGAATGCACTGAAGCATTACGAATTGTCAGTACAAAGGCTGTGGCTGTGATTGTGCTGGGATCATAGGTAAAATTTACTAAGTTCCACCAGGACTGGAATTCCTTTTCAAAATCAGTGGCACTGTCCCAGACTATTTTTCGAATTTCAGTGGGAAAAGTGCCTTCCTCACCTTCTCTTATAATTAAAGCAGCAACCGACTGCATCCACAACTGGGCCTGGATACAACTGAGAGCCAAAGAGATGTTATTTTGAGTAGCACCAAGTGCATCGATTATCAATTTGTGGTCATTTACATTTACCTTTTCCCAACTTGGTAATATGTTTGATAACAACCACTGTTGGGTCCCCAAAGCTGTTAAGGCTGTTTGCAGGGGCCCTTGTAATTTGGTTACATCTCCAGCTGTGGTAGCCAATTTATTCATTAGTACTTCCGAATCGATGCTATTCAAAATTCCCAATCCTGTTCCCACAACACCAGTTATGTCTCTTGCCATTCGTTTTTTAGAAGGATTCCGTTTCCGCAGCCAGGTTGTCCATCCCTCAAAAGAAGTCTGTAGAAAGGGTGAACAAGCTGGCTGAACTTCTGAGACATTATTTTGCATCGGCAATTTGATTTGTTTGAGAGACCATGCTGGATTAAACAATATTTCTTGTTGGCCAGTTTTCCTAATTACATATGGTCCAAATTGAAAAATCGTAGGGCTCAGCACAACCGGTGGTTGGGTAGTAGGTGTTACAACATTAACATCAAGTTCCCCCCAGTATTTTGTATCATTTTTTCCACACATGATTTTATAGGAAAATTGTATAGCAGTTAGATTTAGCCAACAGTCTTGATTTTGGATTCTACAATATAAGGTACGGCCATGGGGTCCTATGCCATAACTGTATGCAGGTTCGGTGAGGGATCCAGCTACTAATTTACAAGTTATTGCGATGTCATGACCTTGTGTCACCACGAAAGGAGGGAAAACCTTGTTTTTGTCATTGAACACTAAGGGGGGTGCTTCTTCATGTCCCTCGGTGTTCTTCTGTGAAAAGTAAACACAAACAGAGTCTGCCTCCAGGAGGCAGGAGATTAAAATGATGGAACTATCCAGTGTGTAGCGTGGACTGGAATTCTGTTAACTTCCCAATCATTTTGCTGCTGAAAAGGAAGCCACTCTGTACCTCCTTTAAACACAGCATAGGAGTCAGTGTAGATGTAAACAAGAGAGATATTCTGTACCTCAAGTTGGAAAACACTCCAAACAACTGTCAGCTCACCGGTCTGAAAGCTGCCTTCTCCCTCAGTAATAATTTGTTCACCAGCAGAAGTGGGGAGGGCTACTGCCCTGTATCTCCCCACCTTTCCCTCTCGTTTGGCAGAAGCATCAGTGAACCAAGAATTTGCTGATTGTTCAGGGGAGAAAGGAGTGGCTACTTTACTTACCAAGGCAGGTTTGTCATGGCTATTTGCCAAGCTCTCAGTTTCTTGTATTGCCAGATTTTTTACAGCTCTTTCTATCACTGAGAAGATGTTACAGTAATGTTTTATCTGGGCATACCACTTCCCAACTGAGGATCTCTGGGCCACCCCGTCAGGGGGAGGGGTCTCAATAGTGACTGTGATGTGTTTTCTCCAGAACACTAATAATTCTAGAGCCTGTTGGATCTCTTTCCTGGATTCAGGCAATTTAATTTGATCCAGGGAGGTTAGAGTATCAGGTGGAATACATGTCATACTTCCTTTCCACCAAATTCCCAAAAACTTCACCTCCTGAGAAGGTTTTTGAATTTTCTCTGAGAAAATTTGCAAATCAGGGTTTTCCAAATGAGAGATTATTTTTTGTTGGGTAGCCCCCACTACTTTTATTTCATCCCCTCCCACCAGAATATCATCAATGTATTGATAGACAGCTGTATTGTCAGGTTTGGGTATCTTTTCTAATTCCTGGGCTAAAGTGTGGTGGGCCGAAGTAGGGGAATGTTCAGACCCTTGGGAAAGCCCAGTGCAGGTGTACTGCTTTGGCTCAACTCCCAGAGCCTGTGCAGGAGATTGATTTGGTGCATTGTTCAGAACTTGTGGAGAAGTTTGCTCTGGTACACTGCCCAGAACCTTTGGAGAAGGTTGCTCGGGGGGTGCATCACTGATATAATCATATTCTATTTTAATCACAGGTTTCAAGTTGGGGCAGCAGTGTTGCCCACAATTTTTCATCAAAATTAGGTCTTTTTGAGAGTGTATTGGATTAATGTGAATAGCTTCCTTCTCCTGTGTTTCTTTTGGTGTTATACCCTGCGTTGAATTTTTGTCCCATTCTTCTCTTAAGGCAGCTTTTAACAAATTATTTTCATCTAGCAATAAATGGTTCTCATTCCTTTCTTGATCTAATTGTTTTTGCAGAATTTGAACAAGATTTTGTAAAGAATCTATAATTATGCTTTCTTCACTCACTCGCTTAGAGCGAGTTTCTATGGCTGCCGTAAGACAAGATCCCAAAACTGAGCAGAGTATGGTTTTATTTTTGCCCAGTTTGAACTTTGACTCATGTTGCAGAGAATATATTCTATCAGTCACATTCTCCAGATTAAACCAATTATTGTTCGCCCATTCCTCCCCACCTTGGGATGGTCTGGCGCTATACTTAGCTAATAGAGCATAAAATGCAGCTTTATCTGTTACAGTGGAATTCTCAGTCATTTTGTGAAGGGATAAGTAAAAACCACAACAGGGAGGTCTATTGTTTAAGTTACCACACACAATGAAACAGCTTTCGCTGTGTGCCCCCCTTCGCTTCCCTGTGTGGGTGAAGAGACCAAACTACTTGGGAGGCACTCCTTAGTTACAAAACACCAGGTTGTCTCTTCGCTACACCAAGTAGTCAAACATCATAAAAAACAACAACAACAACAACAACAACAGTGTCCCGCCTTTTGCACCAGTAGATCTTTCGTGACATTCTGATGACAGAACCCTCAAGCGAGTCTGGGGATGCTCCACACCAAGGTGTCTGCAGTCTGCAGGAAATCAGAAAAACCCCCCTTGCTTTCTAGACAGGCTCACCCATTCAAGGTGGCCAGCTAGGTGCGGCTGGAGTAAGACTTCCTTCCCCTGATACAGACTACAGACAACCTTGCATCCCTTCTGTCTGCCAGAAAATCCTGTCCGTGACGCCAATTTTAATGTCACGATCCGCTATTAATGCAGAGCGGGGGTCGTGATGGTTCTTTTGATCTTAAAGGTGCAAACAGGCAAAATGCAGGGGACAAAATCAGTTTATTCAACAGCAGAAAATCAGTTTATTCAACAAGAGCAATGCATTTCATCAAATGCCAACAATTCAGTTACGGTAGAGGGGAGAGGTATAGGAAAGAAAGTATAGGGAGAGGGGAAGGAAAGAAGGGGATGGGAAAATAGCTACCAACAGATGAGATGGGCGTCCTCACGGGTCATCCGATAGACAAGTCTTCGTCCATGGGGAGATCTCAGGGGTCTTCTCCAGGGGGTCTTCATCAGTGGAGAGATCTCAAAGGGTCTTTCCCAGAGGGTCGCTCTTTTATAGTCCTTCTCCAAAGCGAGTGGCCTCTGGCCAAGAGGTGGGAAGATTTATGGACCATTGTGTGGTGCTGCAGGAGACAGGTATGGACAAGCAGTCCTCAGTTGATACAACACAACCTCTGGTTGGTGCCACAACAGCACAGTCCAGTGAACACAATACACCAGCACACAGTCACGAGCATCCACCTGGCCTGGCCAGTAAACCATTGTTCAGAGTCAGCCTGGGTGGGGGTCCTCGAGGTCTCCTTGCGACGGTCGGGAGGCAAAATCGAGGGGAACTTCGGACCGACCCTTACACGGGGGCACACACTAGCACATCATCCATGTAATGAAGGATGATGGCCTCCCCTCTCTGGGCATGCACCTGGGACAGCAATGAGGCCACATGCCACTGGCAGATGGAGGGACTACATTTTAATCCCTGGGGCAAAACCTTCCAGTGGTAGCGTTTCATTGGGGCCTCTCGATTAATGGTAGGATCCGAGAAGGCAAACTGTGGGTCATCCTCTGGGTGTAGGGGAATGTGGAAGAAACAGTCCTTGATGTCTAGAACAGCCAATTGCCAATCTCTAGGAAGCATTGTTGGAGAAGGCATCCCAGGTTGGAGAGACCCCATGTCCTCAATTACTTTGTTTATTTCCCGGAGGTCGTGGAGCAGCCTCCACTTGTCTTTCCCTGGTTTCTTTATCACAAAAACGGGGAAATTCCATGCACTTCTGGTCTTCTCTATGTAGCCTTTAGCCAATTGCTCCTCCACAAGCTCCTCAAGCGCCCTGAGCTTCTCCTTACTCATCAGCCACTGTGCTACCCACTTTGGGGTATCATCTAGCCATTTCAACTTTTGGGTAGGGCGCCCCACAGTGGCCGCTTCTAAAAATCCCAAGGAGTTTTAGGAATAATCAATTTCACCCCCCACTGGGACATGGTGTCTCTCCCCCATAGAGGGCATTTATAGTCTAACAAATGGACGGATGCTAGCCAATTTTCCATCCGGCCCCTCAATTTGTACGATGCTTTTTGATATTTTTGCCAATTTGACTCCTCCTACACCTTGGATTCTGCCTGCCACAGGCTGAATTTCCCAATGTGACGGCCACATCCTTTCGGGTATGATAGTCACATCAGCACCTGTGTCCAGTACCCCCTCCACATGGAGGTGATCTGATCCATGGGTTAGGTTTCATGCCAGAGAAGGTTTGTCCTCACCCACCACTTCTGCCCAGTAGACTTCAGGTGATTTTCCATCTACTGGGACCTCCGCTCGAACAGGAACGGCCTGGGCAAGGATTTGTCCCTCAACCAGGTAATATGGTGGTAGAGGACATCGTGCCAAGAGAATGAGGCCAGTTATGCTTCCCTTGATGGTCATGGGAACCACCTCAATCTCTGGGGGTGTGTGTGCTGTGTCCCCGACAACAAAGTACTCACTGTCCAGTTTCATGTGGTTTAACGTCACGTCCTGTGTACTGTTAGGTAAGTCCACTGTTATGACTGTCCAATCAGGTTACCTGAAATGAAAACCTTTGGTAGTCACGAGCCTAAAGTGGCCTAGTGGCTTCCAAACCTTGTTAACTGAACCTTTGATATTTTCATTGCCATGCATCCCCACACCCTCTATCCCATCCTCCCCCTTTTTGTTTATTAAGAGAGAGTCCTTTGTGAGTGTGGAGTATTTATAGCCGAGCGCGCTATTGTGTTAATGGCGGGTAAGCGCTGTAAAGCTAGTTTTTTTGTTTGTTGGTCTTCTTCTGTTTCTGGTTGTGTGGACAGTCTCTGGCGAAGTGTCCTGGCTGCTTGCACTGGAAGCAGATGATGTGCTGCAGTTGCTCTGGTGACATTGGTTGCTTCTTGGCTTCTGGTGTTACAGCTGCCATGGTCTTTGGGTGTGCCAGTCCTGGATTTCTTTTGTGTCCACTGAGCAGTTCTGCTTTCCTGGCGCAGGCTTCTATCATATGTGCTAAGCTAGGCACTGGCTCCAGGGGAAGGCCAAGGATAACCTTATGGCAGGTTTCATTAGCATTCCTCTGAGCCATTTCTTTAATTAATTCAGCTTGTACTACTGGGTCAGACACCTGTCTTTCCACTTGCACACGAAGGTGGTCCACAAACTCTAAGAAATTCTCAGAAGCAAACTGTTTAATGTTAACATAACTGCCTTTAGTATCTACTGTTGGTAATTGATTAAAAGCCTTTTCTGCAACATTGCATATTTTATCTAGGACAGACTTGGATAGTACTCTGGTTTGGCTTTCAGGGCAATGCCAATCCTTTTCTCCACATAGGTGTTCATATGTTATATCATTATTATCAGCATCCTTTGCATTATCTGAGCTTTTTAAAAGCTCTAGTAAAAGCACTTTTAAAGATCTTTTCCACAGGCTTTCCCATAGATCATATTCTGAAGGAGTTAACAGACATCAGAAAAGCTCTTTGATATCACATGGAACCAGTTCGGTTGAGTTAAAGGTGGCTCTCATCATGCCTTTAAAGATTTCACTATTTCTACCAAATTCTCTCTGTACTTTGCAAATTTCTTTTTTATCTTGATAGGACAATGGTTGATAACTTCTTTTACTGTTTCTTCTACCAAGATAAACTACAGGAGCAACTGATGGTATATACTCTTTTCCCTGGTGTTGACTTTCAGGGCTGGGCACCCCCCCCCCACCCGGCCTGGGAGGCTGCCCACCCCCTTCTACCACGGGGGCACCATCCGTCCCCCAGGGGCTGTGAGCTGATCCCTCCCCACCCCCACTCCCACCGGCACTGAAACTAGCAGGGGCTCCACTGCCCTCCCCCACCCTGCAGCAGCTTGGAGGGAAGGAATGTGAAACCGGAGCAGGGGTGTGGTGGTGGGATCCAGGGTTGCAATACTTGTGGGCGGGGTCGCCGGGTGCAGTGCAGGGCGGGGTCTTGGAGCGGGGAGGGGGCGGTGGAGCCAAGAGCAGGGATTGGTTATGGGAGGGGACAGGCTTAGGGGCAGGGACTGGAGGGTGAAGGGGGTTGTGGGATGAAGGAGGAGACATGTGGCTGCCACCATATGGGACCCCCCCCCCACTCCCTGTACCGCATGGCCAGAGCTATCTGGGACCCCGACCCCGACAGGCGTAGCCACGTGGCCGTTGCCCAGAGGGGAAGGGAACAAGGAAGGAGTGCTGACAATTTTCGAAAAATTATCAGAACTGGGATACCAGGGAGGACTCAGGGCCTCAGAACAGCCACAGCCGTGCTGGGTGCCCTGCACCCCCTAGGGAGACCCGCAGGTCCCTTCCAGGTCCGGGTTATAGGGTTTTGGGGAAAGGGAAGGTGAGTCTGAACCGTTTTGCTGCTGCTGTCTGCTGTTTTCTGTCTGAATTAAAAGTTTCCAAATTTGTAAGAATATCGGGAGGAATACAGAGGCTGTTTTATCTCCATTTTCCACTTTTCAAGTTAATAAATCCCCTATTTCATCCCAAAATGAAATCGAATTTATATTTTGCAATTCAAGGTCCGATTTTTCAACAGACAGCCAGCTGGCAAAACGGGCTAATTTTTTCTTAGATATTAAAACATTTCCTGAATTTAGTATTACCCTGAGTTGGTTTCTTATACTCTTTTGTAAGGCAGATTGCTGTAAGCCCATGGTGTTTAGCAATTTGCACTATATCCACCCCACTACAGTTAAAACACAGGAAAGGAGTTAGTTGTTAAATGTGCCAGGTACACCACGGTTTTCAGGCTTTACTGGATGTGGAGCCGATGTTAATTTCGCCATTTCTGTCGGTAAAACCCACGTGGCACCTGCGCCGCTGTAGGGATCGACCCCGCCGCAAAAACCCGTAAAAACCGCAAAAAAACCCCTCCTGTGCCGCAGCTTTGAAACCGATCAAAGCTGTCTGCCTGCTGCGCCGTGCCTGGGTGGCCGCGTCCAGCCCCCCCCCAGCCCCCGCTCCACACCACGTGGCCGTGGGCCGCTAAGCCACGTGCACGCTGCAAACACGCCCGCGCTGCCTCTCCTCCCGAGAACGGCGCCGGGCCGGCAAAATGCCACCAGTGAGACCCCCCCACGGAGCTCCGGGAACCGACCCACCACGAAAGGAGGCTTTAACTCACCTTTTCTCTTGCAGGCAGAGGTGTCTGTGTAACTGTAGTGGGTCTACTTCCAGAACCGACCTGCCTGGGCTTCTGACAGGCTCCCGGTTCGTGCTTAAAAGTCTTTGAACTGCACAACATGCAGCTTAAAGAAATTTAAGCTAGTTGATCAGCTCCAAGTCTTCCTGAATCCCGAAACTAGGAGTCACAGCCGATCGTGGGGTGCTCTGTAGAGACCACTCACGTGGGGCGCCAACTGAGGCTTTTACTTGGCCCTAAAATGGGGTTTTTCACCCTTCCTCTGGTCTAGCTCAGGTGTTAGGGTGAAGTTCCCCATGGCCCTTGCCTCATGGACGTAAATAAGATAACAAAGGAGGCTCTTTCCCCTGATGAAGTTACAGGGTTTATTTCTTGTGGGTAGAGAGGGAAAGAGGGAGGGGGAGAAAAGAGGGAAAAAAAGAGGGGGAAAAAGAGACAGAGGCCTGGGGGTACCGACCTTTTCTAGGGTCTGGAAAGGGGGGCGGGGAGAAATTGGATCCCAGCCAGCCCTGTATGGCCAGGAGGGGAGAGGGACCAAGATACAGGGCACAGCAGGGGTCACGGAATGTACCATTTACAATGTATCTAGGAAATGCAACATTACTCCATGCAGAGAGACTTGGCTGGCCAATAATTCCTCAGTTGCCAGCCCAGAGACTCTAAAAACCCCCAAAACTGCCGCGGGAGAAATCAGAGAACTATCCCAAAATGGCGGAGGCCGCATGGCCGGGGGAGGGAGAAAGGAAACACAGCCTCTCTCGTGGGATATACTTTTGCCCCAAGCTCCGCCCTGGTGGGTCGCGCTTCCCGTTCCGACCACGCCTTGGTGGGCGGCACCTCCCCCTTCAGTCCAGCCTCCGGCTGGCAGGGCCCCAGCCCAGCCTTCAGAGTGTGTGGCGCCGCCCCGAGTCGCCATGGAAACCCCCACCGACCCCCGAGCCGAAGCGCGCCGCGATGACATCACCCCAGGAGCGACACAAGAAAAACCCGGAAGTGCATCGGAACCGGCAAATGCCAGCACCGAAACCCCGAAAACGACTCCAGAACCGAGAATCATCCCCGATCCTGCTGGAGATACAGCACCCACAGTTTCTCCACACCAGGAGCCGAGCACAGAACAGCTCCAAGAGGTCTCTGCACAAAGAAACAGCCAACACATCCCGGAAAAAAACACGATCTGCGCCTTGACAGCCAACCCTCAAACACCAGCTCCAGCCCCATTAATGTTTAAATCAGATGTCGTCTCCCCCAAGGACCCGGTAATCTTCTGGTCAGAGGTAAAACAAAAGGCGATAGAATGTGGGGATATAGAAACTGCTGTATTAATTTCTGTGCCAGTGAGTTCAACAGCACCAGGCAGCTGGCAATGGGGGGATGGGACAGTTGAGGCTTTCCCAGTTAGTAATGGAACAGCACTTAATCAACATGTACCTTTCAATTGGCAAATTAGCATTAGCTGCTAAGCATGGGTTGGGATCCCCTGCTGTGATAAATATGCTTAAACTCGTAACTGATAGTGAGTTAACACCTTATGATATGAAGCAAATTGCAAAGTTACTCTGTACTCCACTACAGTATATGATATTTGAATCGACCTGGAGAATATATGCAGAGGAGCAAGAGTTGCAAAACTCGAGATTATCACAGCAAGATCCATGCTTTGGGGTGGGGGTTCCCCAATTCTTAGGAGTACGCCCCATGGAAGATCCTAAAACACAAGCATGCTTAAATTCTGTGATATTAAACCAGGCAAAAGAATTAGGATTGAGAGCTCTAAATAAAGTTACAAACATGTCTGAGCCAGCCCCAGGATATAGAAACATAAAACAAAGCCCAAATGAACCATATACACAGTTCATAAAGCTATTGCAAAATACCATAGAAAAGGAAGTAGATAATAATGATGCAAAAAATCTAGTATTGCTACAATTCGCATGAGATAATGCAAATGAGGACTGCAAAAAACTCATAAATGCAATACCCAAAGAAAATCTATCCTTGGAAGAAATAATTAATGCATGTGCTAAACTTGAGACAACATCAACTAACATACAGAGATTAGCTGATTCTATTGCAGCAGCAGTGAGGCTGAGAGAAGAAAGCATCAATCAGAGACAACAAAGCCACCAGAAGGCAAGCTGTCCCAAGAGACCTGCCTTACAGAAGAAGGCTAGAAGACCAGGTAATCTCAAATCATCCTATAATAGAGGTGGGAAGACCAAAACAGTAAAAATGAAAATTAAAAAACCTAGCCACACCAATCGTGGCAGTGCAACCAGGAATGTTCACCTTCAGCAAAGCTCAACAGCTGCTTCATTCACCTTCAACTTGATTTTAGCAAAGCCTGCATATCTTGCAAGTTTTACTAAGTTGATATTTGCTTTGTTAACCTGTTTTCTTACAGTTGCTAAAAAAATATTTTACCAAAGTTGCAAATATAGTCTACAAATTTTAGAGTGTGTATTGAAATTCACAGTTGAATGTTTGCTAACTTTATTCATATACATTGCAATAGCATCATACTCAATCGGCTATCTTAAGAATTGAAAATCTTACTCTATGTTCTACAGAACAAATTTATATGGATCAGTTTAGTAAAAGGTGTTTCATTGGCAAATCACAGTTGCAAAATTTCTAAAATATATACCTCTTGTCACTTCAGTTTACAATGTTTAAAATTTATTAAAGATTTGTTTTAAAATATAATAAAGATTTTTGCCTATTCTAAAGTCTCCACTCTGTCCATGTTGGGATTTTAACTAAGCAAAAGGAAATGTGTATCATCAAAGCCTTCTCAGTCTCTTTCAATTGTGGCCAAATTGGAATTTGACTGACAAGGAGAGAAAATTATAAAATCCAGATATTTCTAATTTAAAGGTGTATGTTTTGCTTCTTGTTTTGAATTCTAAAAACAAAAAAGGGGGAGAAAGGATAGAAAATACATGTGTTCTTAATTGAAACAGTTTCAAGTTATCTAGTGTATTGTTTTTTAAATAAAAGAAAGAAAGGGGAGTAATGAATAAAGGAAATACATGTTTTATTTGAAATGGTTTTAAGTTAAATGGTTTCTTGTTTTTTTTAAAAAAGTTAATGATTTAGAACTAAGTGGTTCTTGTTTAATGTTGAATTGTAACACTGTAGTTATTAAGCATTGAACCTGTAACATGTCAAGCTGAAAATCATGTTAACAGTTTTCTAAATAAAAACAACACAACTCTAATGATACAGCAAGCACATCAATAATTTGGAATACTAAGCTTATAAAATTCAATAACAAAAATTTAAAATTAAAGGATTCATGGCAGTAAATATTGCAACTTTTCTAAAAGATACAAGTTAAAACCCAGCCAGCCTGTTAAGCAGGCAAAGGGCCTGAGTGAGAATCCCAGTTCATCTATTAGACCTTAAAAGCTCATGTATCATTGGCTGAGAAAGTAAATGACAGAAATTGCACCTACCTTACAGATTTATGGGACACTGAAATAATAGAGTTGTTTGTTTACTAAATGTTTTAATGTTTACAAATTGTTTTATCAAGTTGGAATTTTGCACAGTTCTAAAACTGAATGTTATATTAAGTTATAATTTCAAAAGAAATATTCTTTAAAGTTTTATGGTTATAGAGTTAAGTTATATTTCTATGTTAAACAGTTAAATTGTTAGATGTGAAACCAAAAGTGTTTAATTCACCTGACTGCCCCTGAACAAAAGCCCTGCAGCTTCTGGTATGTGGAACTCATCACTATCCAAAAAGCCAAATTTATTAAGCTAGGTAAAACCCCATTCCAATCGAATAGATGCTGTTTATGTAATTTTGCATGCAAAGGGCCCTTGCAGGCAAGATTACAGAGAACAAGCTGCACATTTGTGTTTCAAAAATTTTTCTTCAATTTAATAAAAAAGAAATGGGGAATTGTCACAGTATAGGCTGGCCTGTACTGGGCAGTTAATCTGACTACTAATTGGATAAGTAGCCTGGCTGAAAAGGCCAGCCCCCAAAGAACAGAGATAGGACAAGATATAAAGACAGACAAGGATTTAATCCAGTGAGTTCCAGCCCTGGCTGCAGACAGCTATTGGTCAGAGGGCTGGGCAGCCCGACCTGGGAACCAATCACAGACGTTTACCCGGGAACGTTGAAAGGGGGACAAAAAAGCGAGGTCAGAACTCAATAAAGGCTTTTGTCACATAGATCACAGAGTGTGGGGTTTTCTGTCTCGGGTCCCACACCGCTTGAACTCAACATTTTATATACCCACGCCCTACAAAATAAACTGCAAACTTTAAGACCAGAATGCAGAGAGCACCTGAGTTTGTCCCGACCTTCCCAAGGCAACAATTCCTACAAGTGGCGCCATGTTGTTTTCCCTCACATTTTCTCACCTCCTCCTCTGAATAGGAGAAAAACTGTGTGACTTTGTTTTTATTTTCTTCTTAAATATGTCATTACAGAGACATTACCAACCTCTCTCATTGGCCCAGTTTTGGCCATCAGCATATCCATCTTTACAGCCATTAGGGATTGGCTCTGCTGAACATAGAAGCTTCCAGCAGCTTCTCACAGGGACCACAGAGGTGGTCCCCCCCCCACCAAAAAAACAGGTTGTGTAAAACCAATATGTGCTAAAAATACTAATGATAATAGTACGACTAATAATAGTAGTAAGAAGGAGAGGGTGAAAGAGATAAAATCCAAGAGAAATTAAGTAATGCACAATACAATTGCCCACCACCCTCTGACCAAGGCCCAGCCAGTCCCCAAGCAGCAATCAGCAAGTCCCCCACGTTATACACTGAGTATGACATTCTGTGGTATGGAATATCCCTTGGTTAGTTTGAGTCAGCTGTCCTGCTATGTTCCCACCCAGATTCTTGTGACCCTGCTCACTGGCAGAGCATGGGAAACTAAAAATTCCTTGATTTAGAATTAACACTACTTAGGAATAACAAAAACATAAATGTGTTGTTGGGGGTTGAATGCTTCCCTTTTCTTTCTGTGGAATTTCTCCCATTGTTAAGCTAAGTAGTTGTCGCTACACCTTAAAACGACAGATAATGTTCTCTCGAAGAGGGGTGGGTGGAGGGGGAGGGGGAGGGAACAGGAAAGGGAAAGGTGGGACAGGGTGTCTGGAGGGGGGGCCTCTCTCACACTTGGCTCATGGAGTGGGAGGACAGCCCGGGCTCCGATCTGTCATCTCCCCTGCCATCCCAGCACTGAGATCCATGCTCCATGCCGTTGGACATCGCTCTGCTGCTCTCCCATCTCACCCTACTATCTCCGGACAACCTGCTGAGCACCACGACCGACACTGTGAGGGGGGAGTCACTTTCCCATCCCCTCTCACCCCTGGGCCGCTGCCGCCATCACCCAGCCCACTTCAACTGTGCGGGACCTGCCCTGCCCCCACAGCAGCAGTAACTGAGCGCAGGGAGACAGCCTGCGGCCAAAAGGGACTGGAACTGAGCTATACTGTTCTGTTCTGTTGCCAATTTTTATAGCTGTTGTTGCTTTTTCTGCCTTGTTAGATATCAGTAAAGAACTGTTACCCTTATCCCCACACCTCCTGCCTGAAGGCTTCTGATTTGGACCTAAAATAATTAAAAGGGAGGGGGTTGCATTCTGCATCTCAGGAAGGGGGCTCTTGCCTTTCCTTAGACCATACCTGTCTTTCAAACCAAGACAGATTTTGGCACCCAATGTGGGGCATGGCCTGAGGGCATTGAGAGAGGGGTAGAAAAGGGCATAACAGTTCTTGAATTACCCAAGCTTGTGGTAGGTGACACCATGCTGTCCAGCTTACCCTGGATTGGCCTCCATGTGGTCACTGCTATATCTCTCCCATTTGCAAGCCCTTTTTTAAACATGAGTCTCATAAACAAGGTTACTGTGGCTATTATCCGGTTCATTTTGTGGGTTGATCAGTTGAGGAATTCATGGATTTTTAATTTTCTCTGGAAGATGGCCACATGGATTCAGAGCTATCGCACTACGAGTGTGTGTTTCTGTGGCTACTTCAATAATGGTACTTACTGTGAGGAAGTGGCAGCAGGTGAAATCTTCTCCCAACCCATCACAGGGTTTTTGAAGTTCACCCCACCAGTCTTCAAGGGGTTCAAATCCGCTTTAAATGCTAATGACATTATACTGTGGCTAGTGTTGCTTATATCCCTGTTAAACCTGTTCTATCTAACATTCAGAGATAAGGGGATATTGACTTGGATAACAACCCTGATACCTACTGCAGGGATTAGTGAGGTTACCCCAGAGCCTGATCCTGACCCAGAGACTAGGGATCTTACCTCAGAGCCTAACCCTGTTCCAGAGACTAGGGATATTAACCGAGAGTTTGACCCTGCCCCACAGCCCACCTCAGAAAGGAACTACCCATAATGGGTGGGGGTGCTAGCGAAGGAGATACATGAGATGGGCCAGATGCTGAAGGAGTACCTCTCCCCAGCTGGTGAGAAACCCTCCCCCTGCCTTAAAGAGGGAGACTCTGATGGTGCAGCAGTGGGACCCACAGACGTTACATCTGTCCAGGTTCCAGCTGAACTACAGGGGCACTCAGCAGCAGCAGTTGCCCCTGTGGAAACTAGGAAGTCTAAGATGAAAACAAGGCACCTAGATAATAATGGTCAGGAAGGGGGCCCCTCACAACCAGCAGGGGAGCCAGAAGTTGAGATCATCACTGAGTCCCTGTCATACAAGAGTCTCCATAACCTGCAAAAGACATTGTACGATGGGGCCGTGAGGCTTTTACAACCTGGTTACTGCGGGTCTGGGACCTTATGGGTACAGGTGTGCAACTGGATGGTACTGAGGCAAGGAATTTGGGAGCCTTGACCCAGGACTCAGGTGTGAACCAAGTTTTTGTAAGGGAGACAGGTCTCCTTTCCCTCTGGGAGAGACTTTTAATGAGTGTGAGAGAGAGATTTGTCCACAGGGAAAGAATGCAGGAGCACCACCAGAGAATGCGTTGGAATACCCTTGAGGAAGGGATCCAACAGCTGAGAGAAGTGGCAGTACTGGAGGTGCTCTTTGGGAGGGATGGACAGCATGACAATGACCCTGACAAGGTCAGGTGCACAGGGCAGATGTTGTGGAATCTGGCAAACCTGGGCCCATCTCAATATACCCCCTTTATTGCAATGATTAATGCTGATACCAACCAAGTGTGACAGTGGGTTCTGTTGCCAACAGGCTCAGGAATTATCAGAGCATGATGGCTGGCCCAATGCAGGCTCATGTCTCTGCTGTGGCTAAGGACCTCAGAGAGGAGTTTAAGGAGGAGATGAAGGAGATAAGGGAAGAGGTGAGGAAGATCAGTGCAGCACCAGTGCGAGTCAAGGACCCCAAAAGTAGAGCCCCAACACCCCGCAGCTAGGGAGAGAGGGTACACCCCACGAGGTGACCTGTTGTTTTTTCTACGTCACCACGGGGAAGACATGAGAAGGTGGGATGGGAAACCCACTTCTGTCCCTACAGCACGGGTGTGCCAACTCAGCGAGGGGAACACCAACAGAGGGAACTCCACTAAAGTGAAGGTAGCCTCAGCCTCCCATGACCAAGGTGCAGGGTATTATAGAAGGGAAGATGATCTGTCAGATCCTCTTGAAGGAACCTCCACTATGTATGCCCAGGAGAGAAATAATAACCAGGGCTAGATGGGCCTTGCCCCAAGCCAGGGAGAAGCACGGGAAAACCAGATCTTTTGGACGGTGTGGATCCGATGGCCTGGCACATCAGAGCCACAGGAACACAGAGCATTGGTTGACACTGGTTCACAGTGTACATTAATACCATTGGGACATGTCGGGAAGGAACCTGTTTCAATTGCTGGGGTTACGGGGGGATCTCAGGAAGTGACTTCGCTGGAGGCTTAGGTGAGCCTGACTGGGAAAGAGTGGCAGAAACATCCAATTGTGACTGACCCAGAAGCACCATATATCCTAGCCATAGACTTCCTGAGGAACGGCTATTTCAAAGACCCAATGGGATCCAGGTGGGCTTTTGGAATAGCTGCTGTGGCGGCAGAGGGCATTAAGCAGTTGAAGACCCTGCCTGGGCTATCAGAAAACCCATCTGCAGTGGGACTCCTCAGGGTGAAAGAGCAACAGGTGCCAATTGCTACCTCAACAGTGCACCGCCGGCAGTACCAGACGAATCGAGATGCCGTGATCCCCATCCACAAGATGACCTGTGAGCTGGAGAGCCAAGGGGTGGTCAGCAAAACCCACTCACCCTTCAACAGCCCCATCTGGCCTGTGCATAAATCTGAAGGAGAATGGAGATTGACTGTGGACTATCGTGCATTGAATGAGGTGACTCCACCGCTGAGTGCTGCTGTGCCGGACATGCTGGAACTCCAGTACGAGCTGGAGTCCAAGGCAGCCAAGTGGTACGCCACCATTGACATCGCCAATGCATTCTTCTCCATTCCTCTGGCAGTAGAGTGCAGGCCTCAGTTTGCTTTCACCTGGAGGGGTGTGCAATACAGGTGGAACCAACTGCCCCAGGGGTGGAAACACAGCCCCACCATCTGTCATGGATTGATCCAGGCTACACTGGAGAAGGGTGGAGCTCCAGAACATCTGCAGTACATTGATGACATCATTGTGTGGGGGGACACAGCAATGGAGGTATTTCAGAAAGGAGAAAAAATCATTCAGATTCTGCTGGGAGCTGGCTTCGCCAGTAAAAAGAGCAAAGTCAAAGCGCCTGCCCAAGAGATCCAGTTCCTGCAAGTAAATTGGCAAGACGGACAGTGTAAGATCCCCAGTGAGGTCTTCAATAAGATCACTGCAATGTCTCCACCAACCAGCAAGAAGGAAACACAAGCCTTCCTAGGTGCCATAGGCTTTTGGAGAATGCACATTCCTGAGTACAGCCAGATTGTGAGCCCTCTTTATCTGGTCACCCGCAAGAAGAACTATTTCCACTGCGGCCCTGAGCAGCAGCAAGCCTTTGCCCAGATCAAGCAGGAGATTGCTCATGCAGTAGCCCTTGGCCCAGTCAGGACGGGACCAGATGTGAAGAACGTGCTCTACTCTGCAGCCGGGAACCATGGTCTGTCCTGGAGCCTGTGGCAGAAGGTGCCTGGTGAGACGCGAGGCCGACCACTGGGATTCTGGAGTCGAAGCTACAGAGGGTCCGAGGCCAACTACACTCCAACGCAGAGGGAGATCTTGGCCACCTATGAAGGGGTTCAAGCTGCCTCAGAGGTGGTTGGCATGGAAACACAACTCCTCCTGGCACCCTGACTGCCAGTGCTGGGGTGGATGTTTAAAGGAAAGGTTCCCTCAACCCACTATGCCACTGACACCACATGGAGCAAATGGATTGCCCTCATCACACAACGTGCCCGTATTGGAAACCCAAATCGCCCTGGGATTTTGGAGATAATTACCAACTGGACAGAAGGGGAAGACTTTGGCCTTGTAGACGAAGAGGAACAGGAACAAGTGACCCGGGCCGAAGAAGCCCCACCGTATAACCAACTGCCAGCAGATGAAACATGCTATTTTCTTTTCACTGATGGTTCCTGCCGCATCGTGGGGATGAACCGGAAGTGGAAAGCAGCCATATGGAGCCCCACACGACAGGTTGCACAAGCTACCGAAGGAGACGGTGGATCGAGTCAACTTGCTGAACTCAAAGCTGTTCAGCTGGCCCTGGACATTGCTGAAAGAGAGAAGTGGCCAAAGCTCTACCATTATACTGATTCATGGATGGTAGCCAATGCTCTGTGGGGATGGCTGGAAAGGTGGAAAAAGGCTGACTGGCAACGTAGGGGAAAACCAATCTGGGCTGGCAATGAATGGAAAGACATTGCCACTAGGGTAGAGAAGCTGCCTGTGAAAGTCCGTCACGTAGATGCCCATGTCCCCAAGAGTAGGGCTAATGAGGAACACCGACACAATGAGCAGGTAGATCAGGCGGCACAGATAGAGGTGTCAAAGATAGATTAAGACTGGCAGCACAAGGGAGAGTTGTTCCTGGCTCAATGGGCCCATGATGCCTCAGGTCATCAGGGCAGAGATGCCACCTATAAGTGGGCACAAAACCGAGGGGTGGATCTAACCATGGACAGTATTTCTCAAGTTATCCATGACTGTGAGACGTGTGCTGCCATCAAGCAGGCCAAGCAGGTGAAGCCCCTCTGGTATGGGGGGCGATGGGCCAAAGACAAGTATGGAGAGGCCTGACAGATTGACTACATCACACTGCCTCAAACTCGCCAGGGCAAGCGCTATGTACTGACCATGGTGGAAGCCACCACTGGATGGTTAGAGATCTACCCTGTGCCTCATGCCACTGCTCGGAACACCATCCTGGGCCTGGAAAAACAAGTTCTTTGGAGGCATGGTACCCCTGAGAGAATTGAGTGAGACAATGGGACTCATTTCAAGAACAGCCTTATAAACACCTGGACTAGAGAACACGGCATTGAGTGGGTGTACCATATCCCCTACCACACACCAGCTGCAGGGAAAGTTGAATGGTGCAATGGCCTGCTTAAAACCACCTTGAAGGCACTGGGTGCGGGAACTTTCAAGAACTGGGAGATTAATCTTCCAAAGGCCACATGGTTAGTGAACACCCGAGGTTCCACTAACCGAGCAGGCCCTGCCCAATCTGAGCCCTTGGGAATATCAGATGGAGATAAGGTTCCAGTGGTACACATGAAAGGTATGCTAGGAAAAACTGTTTGGGTGAATCCTGCCTCCAGCAAAGATAATCCCATCCATGGAGTTGTATTCGCTCAAGGACCAGGTTGAACCTGGTGGGTGATGCAAAAGAATGGAGAGACCCGATGCATACCCCAAGGAGACCTTGTTTTAGGGTGAAATACCTATAGTACTGTGCCTATGTCTCTAATTGCATTTATGTATATATAATGTAACCGTTTAATTTGATATAGCATATTAGTATGGGAGAAATTCAGGGGTGGATAATGGGGGTTGAATGCTTCCCTTTTCTTTCTGTGGAATTTCTCCCATTGTTATGCTAAGTAGTTGTGGCTACACCTTAAAACGACAGATAATGTTCTCTCGCAGAGGGGTGGGTGGAGGGGGAGGGGGGGGCATTGGAAAAGGAAAGGTGGGACAGGGCGTCTGGAGCGGGGGACTTTCTCTCACTTGGCTCATGGAGTGGGAGGACAGCCCGGGCTCCGATCTGTCATCTCCCCTGCCATCCCAGCACTGAGATCCACCCTCCCTGCCGTTGGACATCGCTCTGCTGCTCTCCCATCTCACCCTACTATCTCCGGACAACCTGCTGAGCACCACGACCGACACTGTGAGGGGGGAGTCACTTTCCCATCCCCTCTCACCCCTGGGCCGCCGCCATCACCCAGCCCACTTCAACTGCGCGGGACCTGCCCTGCCCCCACAGCACCGGTAACTGAGCGCAGGGAGACAGCCTGCGGCCAAAAGGGACTGGAACTGAGCTATACTGTTCTGTTCTGTTGCCAATTTTTATAGCTGTTGTTGTTTTCTGCCTTGTTAGATATCAGTAAAGAACTGTTATTCTTATCCCCACATCTCCTGCCTGAAGGCATCTGATTTGGACCTAAAATAATTAAAAGGGAGGGGGTTGCATTCTGCATCTCAGGAAGGGGGCTCTTGCCTTTCCTTAGACCATACCTGTCTTTCAAACCAAGACAGTTGTCAACATTATCGTCATACTGAATCCAAAACACATCACCGCACAAACTACTAAGAAGAAAACAAAGTCTATATAAGCTGAAACCAGGACAATTAAGCACATCAGTCCCATAAGAGTATAAAGCTCTGCTAGACACTGGTGCAGAGTGTACTCTAATACCATTAGATTCCAAAGGGACAGAATCCATCTGTATTTCTGGAGTGGCAGGGGATCCCAACCACTGTCTGTGCTGCGGGGTAGGGTAAGCCTAACTGGGAGTGAGTGGCAAAAGCACCTCACTGAGACTGGCCCCATATACTCTTGGCATAGGCTACCTCTGGAGAGGTTACTTGAAAGACCCAAAAGGGTACCAGTGGGCTTTCAGTATAGTTGCCTTGAGTACAGAAAAAGTTAAACAGCTGTCTAGTTTGCCTGGTATCTCAGCGGATCCTTCCGTCATGGGGTTGTTGCAGGTTAAGGAACAGCAGGTCCCGACTGCTACCATGACAGTGCACCAGCAAGAATATTACACAAACGGAGACTCCCTTTCTCTCATCCATGAGCTGATTCATCACTGTCGTAGGTAACCCAAAATGTTGTTGTATTCATATTTATCTGTGCCCAAAAGTTGTTAGTCTCTTTAAGGCCCAGCAGCATCACCAGAACCGGAATGTCAGGGCAGTTGGGAGTTACTGCAGTCTCTTTAAAAGGTCAGAGCACTGGAGCTGAGCCTGCTCTTGTCTGGTGGTCTCTGCCCAAGACATAGACCCTGCTTCGGTTTTTTCCCCTTCTCTTTTGTTCCTCTTTCACATCTTAGACTGCCTCAAGGCAAATTCCACAAGTACCTGCCTGCAGTTGCGGCACCGCACCAGAAAGAAACGGAGCAGCCCCGCTCTAGTTTGGGTCGTCCTCAGCTTGCCAGCAGCGCCTGGCTGAGGAGAGAAGGCACTGAGTAACAGAGCAGCCCCACTCCAGTCTGTTATAAATTTACTCACCACAATTGGGTACGTCAATCAATAAGGCAATTTATTATTTCGTTGATAAGGACTGGGCAAGCAGCGCTGGGGACGTGGGGAGTCTGCGCGCCACCAACACGTCCGTCCTGTCCCTGGTCACCGCCCCTTTTATAGGCAGTTTCTAGTGGGGTTGTGTCGGGCTTACTGTGCTGGGGTACAAGCCCGAGCAAGCCTGAACATGTTAGTTAGCACTTAAGCAGCAGTGGCTACAAGCCCCCAGTAGGTCTGGATAACACTCAAACATGTTCTTAGGTTACACTCCTAGCAAGCAGGTAACAGCAGTGACAAGTCTGTTCATGTTCACACAAGCCCGCATTTCTCCTTATACATAAAAAGTGGGTATAATTCATAATGATAGTGGCAAAATAATAAAAAATACATAAAAACAAAAGCTAACGATTCACAGCAAAGTGATTTAAACAAATATAATGAAATTATTAGATTTTCCTGTGTCTCATGTCCATGCTTTACTTTGGATTCAGTATTCTTGTTTATATTGATCCCATGGTGTATTTTCATAATGACATGAATCACTATGTAACATCTCACAAGTCCAAGTCTCTTCAGCCTCCTACCAGTGCGCTGATGAGGCGCAAAAGCATGGAGCCAACTGCTCTGCCACCTCCTGCCGTGAGGAAGGCAAAGACCCTCCACAAGACTTAATCCAGAAAATAACAGCCATCCTTCTCAACAGAGCTGCTGCATGCAAGAGATAAGTGGGGAAGGCGCCTGATGCCATTTTCCCTTTGTCTCCTTACATGAGGTTTCCCCGTGGTGGATGCCATCTTGGGGAAGAGGGAGGTGTTACCCTGTTGCTGTTTTGGTATATAGTTAGCTATAGAACGGCGGTAATAAAACACACAGCAACATGGTCTCCTTTCAAGATAGGAAAGGGACAAGTTTATTGTAACACACACTCCTTATAAGCACTAGATCGCAGGACTGAGAACAGAATCAAACTCATTGGTCCAAGGAAGACAACACACCCAGTAAACAAGCCTTCACCAAAACACCATGTTTTTTCACACATCCCTCCTGTCACAAGACCAAATGTTAACATTGTTATCAACTCTGTTTTCCTTTGAGCAGCCTGAGAAAACTCAGACTGCTCCTTTCCCTGGCTGTCAAGTATGCCACATTACCCTGCCATTTTAGGTTTCTCTTTGTTCAAATTGTTATAAATGAGAAACAATAGGCTCGATATTCAGCAAAATTGAGATTTCTTTATTTGATATAGATGGAGCAAGCAGGGCTGGGGAACGTGAGGGGTCACCGCCCACTCCATGCTCCATCGAACCTTGGTTTGCAGCCTCTTCTTATACTATGGTTTCTCATTGTAATCAACAATTTCTGAAAATGCCCATACAAAGACCTAACTGGGATCATAATAACCCTGGGGGAAGGCACAGTATGGAGGATTATAGAACCTTGATAGTCAGAGGTATTAAAGAGACTGCACCATGAGCTCAAAATGCTTACAAGGCATTTGCTGAACAACAAAAGAAGGAAGAAACTCCAACTGAATGTTTGGAGAAGAGAAAATATGAGAAAACACTCTAGTATAGATCCTGAAATGGTAGCAGGACAAGTTTTATTAAAAACGACTTTTGTCACTCGTGCTTGGCCAGATATAAGAAAAAACCTAGAGAGATTAGAAGATTGCCAAGACAGACAGTTAAATGGCCTGTTAAAAGAAGCCCAAAAAGTATATGAACGAAGGGATGAAAAGAAAGCGAAAGCAAAAGCAAAAGCTAAAGTAATGGCAGTTGCTATTGCCGAAGGAAACCACTGGGTAAAGATCCACTCCTATAAGGAGGTGAGGCCCCAGTCAGACCAAAACAAGGGGGACCAGGAGGAGTTTAAGGGGAACAGAGCTCCCTGGGAAAGAGGCCTTAAAAAGGAAAAAGGACAATTTAATAACCAGGGCCCAATCTTTCATTATTACAAGGAAATTGGACACTTAAGGTGGAACTGCTCACAGAGAGAAAAAAAACTTAAAGTTTTTAGGGAGGTTAGAGAAATAGACGAATAGGGGAGTCAGGGTCTCTATCTCCTGGGGTCAAAATATCAGCAGGAGCCCTTGATAATTTTAAAAGTAGGTCCCCAGGAAGAGTGAGAGGAATGTTGAATTTGTCTTTACAAATGAGTTGTGGATCTGCATGTAGATAAGGCTAGCACTGAGAGATAAAAGAAACAATGGGATGGATCCCACTGATTGATGAATGGAAAAAGATATTTGCCTTTACAAACAAACTGTAGGGCTGCTGATAAATGAAATTGGATATCAAAAGATGAAAGAAGCAACGGGAGGGAAAACTATGAATTCTGTAAGAATTAAAAATTAAAAGGGAGGGTTATACATTAGAGGGGAATTTCAGGTATCAGGCGTTCCGGGAAGTCTGTGCCTCTCAAGTACCTCAGCCAATGGGGAAAGAGAGAGGGAAATGCGGCCGGGAAAATAGGATAAAAAGGAGGCTGTGTCCTCCAAAAATTTGAGAGATCCCAGGGGAATGTCCCATGGCCTCTCCCTTTATTCGAATAAAGCAAAAAGGACTCCTCTGTCTCCTTTTTGGACATAAACCTCTGGTGTTTGTGGATTAATTTTCCTGACAGGAGGAATTTCAATTTTTAGTAGATACAAGGGCAGAGAGGACATGTGTTTGTAGAATTCCAAAAGGATGTGAGAAAAGCCAAAATACTACTCAAGTAGTAGAGGCAAAAGGGGTAAGATTTAATGTGCCAGTTATAAAACGTGATATTTGAAAGAACAAAGAAAATAGGAAATAGGAATGGAGGATGTTTTATTTGTACCAAGGGCAGGATGGAATTTGCTGGGAAGTGCAAGTGCAGTTAGACATCGGAGTGCTTCCAGAACGGGATAAAATGGTAGTTAAAGTCCTCCAGTTAAAAGAGGAGGATGAAAAGGAAATTGAAGAAGTAGTCTGGGCCAAGCCTGGAAATAGAAGCAAGTTAAATATAACCCCTATAATAATTAAAATAACCAATAAAGATTGCCCGATTCAAGTACAGCAATACCCACTCTCTTTTGAGAAAAGAGATTTGCAATTTGGAATTTTTTAAGACTTTTATAAGATATAAAATGAGGACAAAAATTAAAAATTAACCAGTGGTAGGGTGCCCTTGGCGACTGACCAAAAAGCACACTGGTAAAATTTGGACAGTGTTATCTATATACTGTTACATTACTGAGGTGCATACATATTCATGTGCTTCATACATTATTCAGACATTTTTGTGAGCTTTTGATGTTTCAAGAACTCTTTTGTTTGGTTTTTTTTTACACTCTAGCTTATCTGCATGACATCCTGTCAATCAAGTTGATATGTTTTATTTCTTCTTGTGTCTCCATCCTGTTGTTCTACATCCTCTGATAAGGAGTTTAAAAGTTCTCTTCAAGTTTAACAGGGATTCTCTAATTATCCTCTGGTGCTCTGGTTTGTGTCACAGTGATCACTTGGAGGGGTCAGAAAAGCATCTCAGCACTAGGTCAGTCAGCAGATGTCAGGGAAG
The DNA here is from genome assembly GCF_052056855.1 of Sturnus vulgaris. Taxonomy (NCBI): domain Eukaryota; kingdom Metazoa; phylum Chordata; class Aves; order Passeriformes; family Sturnidae; genus Sturnus; species Sturnus vulgaris. The sequence continues at coordinate 39,455,012 of NC_142282.1, read as the reverse complement.
CACCTTAACATTAGGTTAGTCAGCAGATGTGGGGGAAAATATCTTAATATTTAGTGTTTACTTAAGGCCTATGGTATAATATATACTCATCACACTACTATTTCTGTGAGCTAGGCAATACATACTTAAACTGATAGATTATGTTATACTAACGAACAGCTAAATAGAGTTATACATTGTACTATATTCAAATATTTATGGTCAATACCAGCATGCAAAAGCTAATACATAAATGGGAAAGCCAATATTACATTGTGGTTTTTAACACTTCCAAAGAGAGAAGTGTTAAAAACAATAATTCAAGAATTAATTAAAGTGTCCCCACAATACCCCCATATTACGAGAAAAAAAATCAAATGGGACATACAGGTTCATCCAAGACCTGAGAGAAGTAAACAAAAGAACTATAGATTGATATCCAATAGTACCTAATCCCTACACACTATTAAGTAAAATTCCTCCATCACATCGCTGGTTCAATGTGATAGACCTCAAAGATGTCATTTGGGCCTGTCCCCTAGCAGAAGAGAACAGAGATATATTTGTTTTTGAATAAGATCCAGATACAAGGAAAAAGCAACAGCTTAGATGGACAAAATTACCCCAAGGATTTACTCAATCCCCTAACTTATTTAGACAAGCCTTGGAAGAAGTACTACAACTTTTTCCTATTATACCAGAAGTAAAACTTATTCAATATGTTGACGATTTACTTCTCTCAGGGGAGGATGAGGAAAAAGTCCAAGAATTCACCATATGATTACTAAATTTCTTGGGAAACCAAGGGCTTCGAGTATGGAAAGAAAAACACCAATTTGTAGAAAATTAAGTAAAATACTTAGGGCATATAATAAGTCAAGGGAGCCCATGATTAAATCCTGAAAGGATCACGGGAATAACCTCACTCCCCTAGCCAAAAACTAAAAAGGAAATCAGAAAACTTTTGGGCTTGTTAGGAGATTGTAGGATATAGATAGAAGGGTGCACCCAGGCTGTTAAATTCCTATATCAAAAATTAGTAAAAGATGCAATTATGTGGGGAAAAGAAGATGAACAGAGATTTGAAAGTTGAAAACAAAAATTGATTAGTGCCCCTGATCTAAGACTCCCGGCTTTAGATAAACCATTTTTCCTATTTATAGATGTAGAAAACAGGGTAGCCCATGGAGTCCTAGCCCAAGAATGAGAGGGGTCTAAAAAACCATTGGCTTACCTGTCAAAATTGTTAGACCCTGTTAGTAGGGAGTGGCCCACCTGTATCCAGGTGGTAGCTACCACTGCCTTACTAGTAGAAGAAAGCAGAAGATTAACTTTTAGGAGATTAAAAGTGCACACCTTGATGCCTTAAGTTTTAAGTTTTCTGTTCTGTTCTGCTTGGATATGCTTTTCTGTTGTGCTTGGGTGGCAAAGACAAAACAGTCTGATTCCAGCTAGGGACTCAAGGACAGTATCTTTAAACTTCAAGCCCTAAGCATAAACAACGTGAAAAGAGGAGGGCGGACACACAAGCAAGCAAGGAGGATGAAACTTCCCTATTTGAGACTATTAATTGGACAGTTGACTCCTGTATGCAAATGGACTAAAACCTATAAAGATGTGAGATCTCGTGACTGAGCCCTCTTTTGCTTCCATCTTGGAGCCATCTGGGCAGGAGCCAGGACTGGTACTGCCAGGGTGTGGTCTCTGAAGACCTCTCAATAAATACCCATTTTATTCCCATTAATTCTGTGTGTAGCCTCTGTTTCAGCTCCTCTAGGCATCAACCCCACATGCAGTTAGAAATATTTTGAATCAAAAAGCTGAGAAGTGGCTCATGGACTCTTGAGTGTTGAAATATGAAGCAATTCTAATAGATAAATACGATCTAGAACCAGTGACAAATAAACACTTCAATCCTGCTCAGTTTTTATATAGAGAAACAGTAGAAGAACTACTGCATGATTGCTTAAAAATCATAAACTATCAAACCAAAGTGAAAGATAATCTAAGATATCAATCCCTTCGGGGGGGTGGAGCGATTATACATTGATGGGTGCTCAAGAGTAATTCAGGGGAAGCGAATATCAAGATATGCTACATTGCATGAGGACTTGATGATAACCATAGAAAAGAAAAAGTTACCTCCCAGCTGGTCAGCCCAAGCATGTGAGACGTCTGCTTTTAAAAGAGCCCTTAAAATATTAGCATTAGAAAGAGGGACCATGTATACTAAGTACACCTTTAGAGAAGTACATACTTTTGAGAAAATTTAGGAGGAAAGAAGAATGCTAAATTCAAATGGGAAAGAACTAATCCATGAAAGGTTTATCTCAGAAGTATTGGAAGCATTACAATTGCCAAAGGAAATTGCTGTTGTGCATGTTCGAGAACACCATAAAATAACCACCTTAGAAATACAGGAAAACAACTTAGCAGACTTAGAAGCTAAAAATGCAGCCAAGTCCAGAAAAGAGAACGTAATGATACTCCTAAGCCCCATAGAAGAAATTCATGATATACCAATGTTCAGTGAAACAGAGGAAAGGAAATTCCTAGAAATAGGAGCAAAAAAAGAAGCTAAAAGGAAGTGAGTATTGTCTGATGATTAAATTAGGGTTGCATGGGAATTTTTGGAACAGCTAAGCAAGTAACTGAAAAGTGTGCGATATGCCAAAAAGTAAATAGAAAAGTCATAAAGAGAGCATGCCAAGGAGGGTGAGGTTTAGCCTTACGACCCTTTCAGAGTATCAAAGTAGATTTCACTGAACTCCCCCAAGTGCAACGGTGAAAATTTTTCTTAGTAATAGATCATTTAACCCATTGGATAGAGGTGCTACCAGCGGTTAAAGCTACTGACAATGTGGTATGCAAAACTTCTAGAACTAATCATTCCCCAGTATAGGATAGTAAATAACATCGACTCAGACCAAAAAACCCACTTCACATCAAAAATAGTACAACAGGTGTTCCAAGCTCTGGATATAGAATGGAAATTACACATTCCATAGCATCCACAAAGTTCAAGGTGAGTTGAAAGGATGAATCAAGCTCTCAAGAGAACTTTAACTGAACTGATGATTGAAACCCAAATGTCATGGGTCAAGTGCCTACCCCTAGCCTTGTTGAGAATCAGAACACAGCCCAGATCGGATTTAGGGGTTTCACCTTATGAAATCATATTTAATTTACCTTTTCTGATTTTGTCAAATAGTATTGCCACTTATAAAGAAGGAGGAGACAGTGTCAAGAAATATGTCCTATCTATATCACAAACTCTAGAAGAACTGTGGGAAAAAGGAAGAATCCCTCAGACTGCTACCCTAGATTTCAAAATTCATAATGTCAATCCTAAGAACTGTCACTGTTGAGGCGGGTGTGACATACGAATAGACACACTACATTTCAGAAGGCTAATATCTTGTTTATTACAACAACTGGCTGTCTTTTATAGCCTCTACAAAGTTTACACTTTGTTCATTGGTTACAAAGATCAACATAACATTGATTGGTGAAAAACCATCTCCACTTCTGTTTTTCACAAGACTTTTCTAAAAATAATTTTCCCAGCTGCAGGTTTTCTTTCTTGCTTCTCCTTCTTCTCTTCTTGGTCTCCAGGCCAACGGCCTTGCTAAGATTCCTTTCAGAAATAACCCTTTGTGATAGGTTGACTTGGGAAGAAGAAACTCAGAAGAGGTTCTCTCTAAGGGAATTTCCTCTGTGGGGGTTGGGACACCTTCAACAACCAATGGGAGAAAGTTAGTTCGCTCCGTGAACACACATTTTGAAGGAGGTAATCTGGAACTGAGTCTCTGTCTTTCCGGCAGCTGAGCAGGTAACATCAACCTGAGCTTCCCCCTCCCATGCGGGGGGGAGGCTCAGAAGGCCACTTGGGCCCCGTTTGCAAATGAGGGGGGACTCGATGGCCGGGAAGAAAAAAGGCTCCTTAATAAGACCTTTACGGCTTCCTCCTCCACAGGCCTGCAGCTCTGGGGTGGGGGGGGCCCCAGCTCCTGCTGCTGTCGGACAGGCCGAGCCTGACCGGGTGGCCATGAGCAGTGTGGGGCTGCAGCCCAGCCCCAGAAAGGCTGACTGACACCTCAGCCGCCCCCCGCAGCGTGGCCTGAGCCTGGCCCAACTTTTGTAGTTGTGTTAAACTTTAACTCTTTAGTGTTCAGATAAGAGTTGCAAAGCCTCTGGACTTTCCTTTGAATATGAAAGGGAATAAGAAGATTTCTGAAGTCAGTGACATAAGAGCTGAGTTTTTTAGATGGAAGAAGAATGAGAAGATGCTAAAATGGCTGAAAATCCTTTTGTAAAATTGTAGGGATGAACTGATGTACTGAATATTCGTATAAACCATGGAAAAAGACATGGGGGGATGGAAATGTTCCATTTAATAGATGATTTAACCAAAGAGCACCTGTGTTGAGAATCTTTGCCCTGAGGAAAGAAGGGGATTTCGGTTTTCTAAGGATGAAGCCTGAAGAAAGAGAAAAGAGATGAAGAGAACCTTTGCTGTAAAACATTTCATTCTTAAAAGTAATACCCCATGAGACAGACATGGCCCACATCTAGAGTTTTGGGAAGGCTGTGGAGTTGGGAAGAGTATCACGGTTGCAGGTTCCCAGGCGGATGCAAATCATGAAAGATGAAACCACGAAAGGACTGTTTTCTTCCTTCTTGTGGAAAAAAAATCCCTACAGCTTTCAACAAAAAGAGGCTTCTCTCTTCGGAAGTGAACTGAAAAAAGACTAAATTAGGGACTGACTGAAGTATTTGCTATATGTTTGTTTTGTTGTTATGAAGGTTGGGAGAGGGAAGGAAGGACTAGTCTGAAAAAAATCTTATTCTGAATTTGTTTTTTTCCTTGCCTTTGTTTGTGTAGTTAATAAATTTCTTTTTTATACTCTCTTAAGTTTTAGGCCTGCCTTGCTCTTTTGCTCCTGGTTCCATCTCACAACAGAAAAATGAGTTTATTTAGATTAGCAAATCAAAACGAAGACATAATTTGGTGCCTTGGCCGGGAAACAGAATTAAACCAAGACACCCTCATTCACTAATCCTCTCTGGCTCAAAGGCCAGCTGTAAGCCTCTCCACAAAGAACTAGGTAATAGTTAAATCATGGAAAGACTAACCTTTAACCCCAAAATAGGAGGGTCCCTCTCAGGTGTTGCTGACTACCAAATCAGCTGTATGAACTGCAGAACAAAGATGAACCCATGCTAGCAGGATAAAAGGACCAGTAGAAGAACCAGCTGACTAGAGAATTGTCCCTTCAACAAAAGGACTGAAAATGACACTAAAGCGAAACATGGGAGTGTAATAAGGCAAGTAAAAGAACAAACAACCATCCATCAGTCTTACCTGGAAGGGAGTGTCCTTGTAAACTTTGTCATTTTTTTGTGTATTCCCAAAAATCAGAGGCTTTCCAAACCTCACCACAGAGACATACGTAGTTCTTTTACTTCTGAAGTATCAGTGTAATAGTAATAGTGAACTCGAGCAGTACAGCTCCCCTAAGCAGCGTGTTGCAAAATTTGTCTATTAATAGTGCAAGGTGACTGGGGAGGAAATAAAGGCCTACTAGTTAAAGAAGCAACCTACTGACGAGTCAACAAAGAAGGAGTAACGAGAGAACAAGAGGCAAGACCAAGTTGGCCACTGTACTCGCCCCAAAACCACATAGACCACTTATGGGTAACAACCCCATAGGCATGGTAGGAAGGAGGGCAAGATATACTAGACCCCTATTGTTACCGTAAGGACTAGAAATCCTGAATATTAGAATATAAAGTGTATAAACCATAATAGTAGTAGTAATGCTAAGGCTTGAAGACTGCAGTTCCCAGAGTAGGCCCTGGGAAACTAACTTAGGAATGTGCTGTGCTGAGAGCATGCAGAACCGTTAGTGATAAGGTTAAAGTATAAACATAAATAAAGTACTGGTGGTGGGCAGTGGCATAAGAGAGAGATTGAGGGGGAGAACACTATAGTCCTAAGATAAGCAACCATGTAAGATTTATGACGCAAAATGCTATCTTCAAGGTGAATGTATCTATAGAAGAATGTGTACTTCTGCACATAAACCATTTGTAAAAAGGGTATAAAAAAACCCTCTAAAAAGGGAACCAGTGGGATCCTGACTTGGGACGCGAGTCCGCAGGTCCCCGGGCCCTGAATAAAGCACCGCATAAACTGACACTCTGTTAGTTTGTGTTTTACTTGGGGTTTCGGGCAGCAGTTTTGGCGACCGCGGCAGGACTCCGGAGGCGGTAGGGGCGGTTCGCGAGCTGATCTACTCCACGCCGGCACCAGGTGATTTCTGGGGAGACATCAACCCGTGCCCGACCCCGCGCCTGACGGACGACTGTGAGGTAAGCCCGCAAGGTGCTTTATTCTTTATTGAAAGGGAAAGCCCGCCGATTAAGACTGGACGGTGATCCTGCACTGGGGGCAAAGGACGTCTTAAAGGTTGTGGAAAAGGAAGCCTAGGCGCTGGTCGTCAGACGCAACAGTGATTGCGCAGATCCAGCACTTGCCACTCGCGGCGACGAGAAAGGCAAGAATTGTGGTAAAGGGTGTGTGAGTGTGGAAATAATAGTAAAGTGTGTGAGTGTGAGTGTTATGATGCCTTTTAAAACCTTTAAAGTTCTGGCTAGTTCGGGGATGGAAATTCCGAATGATTCACCCTTGGGCTGTTTGTTGCAACATTGGAAGGTGGGGAAATTTGGTCAAGAACTGAGTAAAAAGAAATTGATTTTTGTAATCATGTGTGGCCCCAATACGAACCTGAGGGTATGCAATGGCCCTGAAATGGTACTCTAAATCCTGATATTATAACTCCTCTTATGCATTTCTTACAAAATAATGAGAAATGGGAAGAAATCCCGTATCTTGATTTGTTTTATTATTTGAAAAATAAGCCAGAATGGCAGAAGGAGTGTGGCATTATGGTCTTAAAAACAGCAACAGATGGTTGTGCGGGCTGCAAAGGGTGGCAAAAAGGGAAGGAGTATTCTGTTAAGTTGTCAGACCCTGAGGAGGATGTTTCTCTGTTGGTAGCACCTAGTGCCCCCCCCCCCCGGAAGAGAGTGAACCGAGTGAGTCGGAAGAAGAGGTGAATGGGGAAGAAAAGGGAAAGGATTTAGAGAAAGGAAAAGTCGTTGATAAGCCGCGTGCTCCTCTATGTGAAAGGACCCGTAGCGGGCAGGAGAAGAAGGGAAAAAGGGGTGCACAATTGATGGCTCCGTTGCGGGAAGCGGTTGGACCCCACGGGGAACGAGTAATAGTGAAAGTTCCTTTTTCTCCTAATGATTTGTTAATTTGGAAGCAGTCTGCGGGGGCTTATCGGGAGGATCCTGAACGGACGGCAAGGGTAGTGAAAATGGTGATTAAAACACAGAATCCAGACTGGAATGATTTACAGGTCTTACTGGATAAAATAATGGACTCTACTGAGAAAGAGATGGTGTTTAAAGCTATGAGGGAAAAGGCACGAGAAATGATTAGGTTGCAAATAGCGGACGGTACATTAAATGATTTGGTGCCGCGGGAGGATCCAGAGTGGGATGTTAATTCAACAGGGGGTTACCATAGACTTAAGGCTTATCAAGAATTGTTGATAGAAGGAATACGGAGCGGGATACCTAAGACGTTAAACTGGTCCAAGTTGTATTCAGTAAGGCAGGAGAAAAATGAGTCCCCGTCAGCTTTCTTAGAAAGGCTTAAGGAAACTGCTCGAAAATATACCAGTTTAGAAATTGAAGGGGAATCAGGGAAATTGCAGCTAGCTTTAATTTTTGTGGGACAATCCCAAGAGGATATTCGGAAAAAGTTGCAGAAATTAGAAGGGGAAGATACACGGAATTTGGATAAACTTTTAGAAGGTGCGTGGAAGGTATATAATAATAGGGAAAAAGAGACTGCTAAGAAGCAACAAGCTAGTATGTTGGCAGTACTACAGCAGATAACGGGGAATGGTATGTGGGGAGGTGGCCGGGGGCGCGGACGGGGGCGAGGAATGGCTAGGGGAGGAATTTCGATGGGTGGAAGGGGATTCCCAAACCAATTACAAATGGGACAAGGAAAAATGAGATTGGGATTGGATCAGTGTGCCTTGTGCAAGAACAGAGGACACTGGAAAAACGAATGTCCACTTAATCAAGGTATGGGATTCGGGCTGAATAGCAGGGAGGGGTTGATAAATAATTCAAGTGCAGTTCAGGGAGGGCCACAAGGTGTCGCCCAAGCCTTTATGATGGGAAGCTACCAGACAAAGCTGACTAGATCGGGATCTGAAGGTAGTTTTAGAAGTAGACGGGGAACCATTGGAATTTAGAGTAGATACAGGGGCTACATATTCTGCAATTAACACCAAATTAGGACCTCTAAGTGATTCTACCATTCGGGTGGTAGGGGTTACAGGACAGGTGGAAGAAAGGGCATTTTTACGTCCGTTGGATATAAAGTTTGGGGGGAAAGAATTTGATCATCAATTTTTATACATGCCAAATAGCCCAGAATCATTAATGGGGAGGGATTTGTTATCAATGTTAGAGGCAAAAATAATCTTTGAAAAAGGAAGAGTAAAATTAGAAATTCCAGAAGATAATATAGCCAAATTATTTACAGTGAAAGAAGTAGAGGCAACAGAAATCCCCACAGAAATAGAACAGGCTGTGGTACCATGGGTATGGGAAACAGGGATTCCTGGAAAATCAAAAGCAGCACAACCGGTAGTTGTGGAATTGAAGGAAGGAACACAACCCGTACGGATAAGGCAGTACCCTCTGAAACTAGAGGCTCGGAAAGGAGTAGCACCCTTAATAGATCAGTTTGTTAGTTTAGGGATATTACAGGAATGTGAATCAGAATTCAATACCCCCATATTTCCGGTAAAGAAGTCCAATGGTAAGTACAGGTTAGTTCAAGATCTGAGGGCAATCAATAATATAACAAAGGATATTCATCCAGTAGTAGCAAATCCATATACATTGCTAACAGCTGTCTCGGAGAAATTTAAATGGTTCACAGTAATTGACTTGAAAGATGCATTCTTCTGTATCCCTTTGGCATTTGAAAGTAGGAAAATTTTTGCTTTCGAATGGGAAAACCCTGCCACAGGACGGAAAAGACAGCTCACCTGGACACGTTTACCACAACGATTCAAGAATTCTCCAACCATCTTCGGAAACCAACTAGCCCGGGAACTGGAAGAATGGAGACTAACCCAGGTAAAGGAGTCACCTTTCTCATTTATTCTTCTACAGTACATAGATGATATTTTTCTAGCCTCAACAGAAGAAGACATCTGTCGAAGACTCAGCATTGAACTCCTCAACATGCTTGGACAAGCTGGATACCGAGTGTCAAAAGAAAAGGCCCAGCTGGTAAGAACACAAGTCATTTATTTGGGATGCGAGATATCACAAGGAGTTCGGAAATTAGGGGTGAACCGGATCCAGGCAATATGTGCTATACCGACACCTCGAAATCCACAAGAGTTAAGGTCCTTTTTAGGAATGGCAGGGTGGTGCCGGTTGTGGATTCCAGAATTTGGACTAAAAGCAAAACCTCTGTATGAGGCAGTCAAAAATCCTGAATTTAAATGGAATAAAATACAAGAAAAGGCATTTCAGAACTTGAAGCAAGCTCTAAAAGAGGCACCTGCATTAGGGTTGCCAGATCTCACAAAACCCTTTCAACTATATGTAAATGAGAGGCAAAGACTGGGGATTGGGGTGCTGACACAAAAATTGGGAACATGGAAGCGCCCAGTGGGATACTTCTCAAAACAACTGGATCCAGTAAGCGCTGGATGGCCTGGCTGCCTTAGAGCTGTTGCTGCAACAGTGCTTCTGATACAAGAAGCTAGAAAACTAACTATGGGGCAGAAAATGGAAGTGTTTGTCCCACATATGGTAATAGCAGTTTTGGAACAAAAAGGGGGGCATTGCCTCTCCTCTAGCCATATGCTGCAATACCAGGCAATCCTTAGAGAACATGATGATGTTGAAATAAAGGTAACTAACCATCTCAATCCGGCCGAATTTCTTAGAGCCACCCAAGAAGAAGGCAACCTGGTACACGACTGTGTAGAGACCATCGAACAGGTATACGCTACCCGCAAGGATCTAAAGGATGAGCCCTTAGACGAACCTGAATGGGAGCTGTATACCGATGGATCTAGTTTCGTGGAAAATGGAACCAGGTACGCCGGGTATGCAGTGGTAACTCTAAGACAGGTTATAGAAGCCAGAGCCTTGGCTCCCGGAACATCAGCACAAAAAGCTGAAATCCAAGCCCTCATCCGAGCCTTGGAATTGAGTCAAGGGAAAAGAGTAAATATTTGGACTGATTCTAAATATGCATTTGGGGTAATACATGTACATGGGGCATTATGGAAGGAGAGAGGACTATTAAATTCACAAGGTTCGTCAATTAAACACCGAGAACAAATTGTGCAACTACTGGAAGCAGTACATAAGCCCCAGGCGGTAGCAGTAATGCATGTAAAAGGACACCAGCAGGGAGAAGAAAGAGCATTCCAGGGAAATCGTCTGGCTGACAGAGCAGCCAGACAGGCTGCTCGCGAGGTATGGACCCAAATGGCGTTGCTACCAGCACGTACCAACCCTGCAGAAGCTTTTATGGACGACGTACCAGTATACCTACCAGAAGACGAAAAATTAGCACGGCTAGTACAAGCTAAGAAGAATGTGGCCGGATGGTATGTAACTGCCGTAGGACAAGTGATATTGCCAACAAAAATAATGAAAATGATATTAGAAATTGAACATTACAAATGCCATTGGAGAGCAGAAGCTTTAGTGCAATTTCTAAAACAAGAAATAATCTCCAATCAGATGTTAACAATAGCCAAAAGGATCAATGCAATGTGTCCAGTTTGTATTAAGAACAACCCAGTGACACGTAGGCAAGTGCAAATGGGAAAATTGCAAATAGGCCCACAGCCAGGAGATTATTGGCAGATAGATTTTTCAGAATTACCAAAAGCACAGGGGTATAAGTATGTTTTAGTCTATGTATGTACCTTCTCAGGCTGGCCAGAGGCATTCCCATGTAGAACAAACCAAGCAAAAGAAGTGATTAAAACTTTACTTCGAGAGATCATCCCTAGGTTTGGAATCCCACTAGGGATGTCCTCAGATAGGGGACCTCATTTTGTGGCAGGAATAGTGCAAGAAGTGGCTAAGGTACTTGGGATAACATGGAATCTCCATACACCTTGGAGACCTCAGTCTAGTGGACAAGTAGAAAAGATGAATCAGACACTAAAAGGCCAAATTAAGAAAATCTGCCAAGAAGCAAAGATACAATGGCCTCAAGCATTACCTTTAGCTCTGTTAAGGGTCAGGATCAAACCTAGAGACAAGGTAGGAGTAAGTCCGTATGAAATTTTATACGGCAAACCCTATCATGCTGCAACTTACAAAGGGGACCCGAATGTGGTGGGAGATCAAGTACTGGTAAATTACATTTTGTCTCTCAATAAGACTCTTACAGCACTACGGGGGGCGTTGCAGTGGAATCGACCTTTGCCTCTGGAGAATCCCGTCCACGATATACAGCCTGGAGACCAAGTCTACATAAAAAACTGGAATGTGGAACCACTAAAAGAAACATGGGACGGTCCCCGACAAGTGATTATGACTACATACACAGCCGTAAAGGTCCAAGGGATCGACAATTGGATACACTACACCCGAATCAAGAAAGTCCCGTCACGATGGGAAGTCCAACCTTTAACCGACACAAAACTGGTATTCAGGGCAAGGCCTTGATTGCGATGTTAATGTTGAGCATTGCTCGTATCGGAGATGCCTTTGTTAAAGTTACTGTTCCTAAACCAACAGTGATTGTACCACAAGGGGCAAATGTAAATCTAACCTGTTTGTTTTCTGATGACCAGGGAGCTGGATTCGATGAAGTAAAGACGAAATGGAAATTGATCACTACAAATAAGGTATTTTCAGAAGGGATTGTGACAATTTGGGATATGAAACAACAGAAAGGTAATACTACCCTAATGATCTCACACTTGCAAAAAGCTCAGGTTGGTCAATTTTCATGCATGGTATGGATTAGGGAAAGCTTCGATTATGGGAACTTAGATGTAAAAATTTTGGCGGAGGGTTTTAAGACAAAAGGGCATTCTTATCCAATACAAGTAACACCCACAAGTATGAGAATTGACATGTGGGATGGTCCTTCATTGAGAATCAATTGCACTCTCAAATTAGGGAATCTTTGCAGGATGAGAGAAACTAGAACGGTCCAACAAACAAAAGAAATGGAAAATGAGAAACAGGAATTGGGGCAAGAGAATTTGGTAGTGGGATTAATTAGGGATTTTGGGAAAATGCAAAATGTAACAGCGATAACAGCGTGTTTGCCCTTGCCAAAGGCAGCAAGTGACCCTATACCGTGGGGAATCATCCCATTAGGAGAAATGCCCCCCAAAATAGTAAATGGAACGAGGAAATGCCACAGAGAGCTACGAAATCGCACTAGAATAGTAGAAGAGGTTTATACTTATGGAAGATGATGGTCAACCCCAGGGCAAAGATCGGAATGTTTAAAATTACCAAATTCTGTATTCACTGAAATAGGTCAATACAAAAATGTTGGGTGGTGCACATTTGAAGTAAATCAGAAAAGGAGAAAACCTGTAGTAGATTATTATTATGAAATAGTGTGTCAAGAAGGGAAAGAAGAATGGGAGCAATGGAAAGCAATTTGGGGTCCTAGCCTACTGGAACCCTATAGTTATATTGGATCAATACACTGGTGTATCGAGTGGTCAAGAAAACAGGAACATCCAGGGGCCCTCGGAGCTGAAACAGTGCACCACAACAGACTAGCCCAAATATCAGGTTGGAACTGTAGTAAAGTCATAACCTGTGATACCCCAGAATCCCAAATTGGATTAGTACCCGTCCGGGTGTTGTTGAAATGGGGATGTGAATGTCAGAGATACAACCATACAATAACGGGAGAATTAAAAGGAGCTTGGAATGATTGTCAATCAACCACAGTACGAAGCCCCAGAAATTCAGTCTGGGTAATGGGACATGGCCAATGGACCACACATTTACCGATAGGTGGTCCGATTACTCAAATAACGTTAGGGATACCAACCTTATGCCCATTTTGGAAACAGTCCAAATTAACCAAGGAGGACCAAGAGAAAAGGACGAAAAGAGGATTAAGCCCTAAGACAGTCGAAACAGTAAATCTAGAGAATAAATGGCACGACCCAGGGGAAAGTGTAAAATTCGGTTGGATGCTTGAATCTTTATTTGCACCTGTATCTACATATAGAAACCGGGAAATGTTATATAAATTACTAGAGCAGACAGAAAGATTGGCAGCAGTAACAAAAAAGGGATTTAGAGATCTTAATCTACAATTACAAGCCACAACCAGGATGACAATCCAGAATAGAATGGCATTAGATCTGCTCTTATTAAAGGAACACGGCGTTTGTGGATATTTACAAAGAAGGGATGATCACTGTTGTGTACATATCCCAAATGTCACGAAGGAAGTAGAAAAGGATATAGGTCAATTGGAGCAAATTGAACTAAACATACATGAAGTACAAAAGGATGCAGAACATAATTGGGTTGGAGCTTTATTCAGTTCTTTGGGAATCCAGGTCTCTGGTTGGTTATCCTCAATTATTCAGAATGGAATAATGATTGTAATAATCATTGTAGTAATTGTGATTATGTATAGATGTCTTTTAGGAATAATTGCTAAAGAAGGAACACACACACGGCAAATCATGAAGGCCCTGACTCGAAAAGAAGTGATTCAACCAACTTCCTGAAACAACCCTCCACCATCATATCTAGAAACTATCACTTGGAAGAATTGAGCACCCTTGCAGAAGACTCTGAAGAATGCTCAAAAGGGGGGAGTTGTTACCGTATGGACTAGAAATCCTGAATATTAGAATATAATGGACTAGAAATCCTGAATATTAGAATATAAAGTGTATAAACCATAATAGTAGTAGTAATGCTAAGGCTTGAAGACTGCAGTTCCCAGAGTAGGCCCTGGGAAACTAACTTAGGAATGTGCTGTGCTGAGAGCATGCAGAACCGTTAGTGATAAGGTTAAAGTATAAACATAAATAAAGTACTGGTGGTGGGCAGTGGCGTAAGAGAGAGATTGAGGGGGAGAACACTATAGTCCTAAGATAAGCAACCATGTAAGATTTATGACGCAAAATGCTATCTTCAAGGTGAATGTATCTATAGAAGAATGTGTACTTCTGCACATAAACCATTTGTAAAAAGGGTATAAAAAAACCTTCTAAAAAGGGAACCAGTGGGATCCTGACTTGGGACGCGAGTCCGCATGTCCCCGGGCCCTGAATAAAGCACCGCATAAACTGACACTCTGTTAGTTTGTGTTTTACTTGGGGTTTCGGGCAGCACTATTATCCTTTTATGTGTTACTCCTCTTCTATCATTTTCCAGTTAAGAATCTAAAAAATAAATGTCACAAATGCTATCAGTCGCTTTATGCAAGTTGTCTTTTTACTACTCATACCTTTGTTGACCCGCACTGTTATGACTCATCCAAGTTAGACATCTGTACACATGCTGAGCAAACATTATAGGTTGCAGAAAACCTAGAATGGAGTGGTAAAAGGCAAGGGAGTGAATGCCCAAAAGGGGAGAAATGGGTTTGTTTTGAAAGAGCTCTCAAGGGTGGAATTCAAGGAGACTTAGTGAAAGAACAATTAGTATCCCCAAACCCCCTGCTACCGATGCAAAATATTCTGGAAGCATCCTTAGGAGACACCTTAGTTGGTAATGTCTTTATACAAAGGCCTGAGCCAACTCCAAGTGGGGATTGGTATGAAAAGCTTAAACAACAATTAGAAAATTATATAGAAATCCTGAGATTTAAGAAAAACCTGTTTGTAGATTTAGGGGAGAGAATTAGTAAACCATTAAAAGTTACCAATTGCTAAGTATGTGAGGGAGCCTTAATGACGGAAGAATGGCCCTAGAAAAGTAGTAGTCTAGGGCCGGTTGAACTCCTTAAATAGAAAAAAACCAACATAGAAAAAGAAGACAGACATGAGGGGCGGGTCTTAAGTTCCGAGGTGATAGGTAAGGAAAGCCTCTAGAGAACTAGAAAAAGATTTATTAATAAAATAGGGAAAAACCCCTGTAAAAGACAAAAAGTTTCGAATAGAAGTTCTATGTGGTAGATCCCTGAAAAACCTACACAACATTGGGCCCCAGAGAACAAAGGAAACTGCAAATATGATAAAGAAATTAAGCTCTTTTTGTCTAACAATACTAAGAAACATCCCTATTCAGGAATGCCCAAAATATCAAAATTCTAGGAATATATAAATCATCGAAGTAATGATGATTATTAGAGAGCACTCAATGGCCTGTTCTGGATATATAGAAAAAGAGCTTATCCAAAACTCCCTCCCCCATGAAAAGGAAGTTGTACCCTGGGAATTATACAGGCATGATTTTTCCTCTTACTGAATCAAGATAGAAATAACCTAGAGGTACCAGTGTATGATGCTTTAAAAAGAAATAAAAGAGAGCAAATTGAAATTAGACGACACCAAAGGCGGGGAGAAGATGAATAGCCTCCTGAGGGAATAATACAACGCCTCGGCACAGGATGGAAGTTTGGGATATCGAACCCAAATTTACATGCTGAATCATATCATAAGACTCCAAGCAGTATTGGAGATTATAACTAACTGTGTTGGTTTGAAAGCAAAACCAGCGCGAGACTCCAAGTCAGTAATACAATTTAATAGGAAAAAAAGAGAAAAAATAAAATACATGCAATAATACAAAAGTAAAATCACCGACAGAGTCAGAAATACAACCTGACACCCTGTCAGTCAGGGTGTTAGTAGCAGTCCAATTAAATGGTGGCTGCAGTCCTCCTGGATGACAGATGTGATTCAGTTGAAGCAGTGCTCCTGTAGAAGGTGCAGTTTTCTTCCGAAGGTCCAGCGATGATGTGGAAAATGTACGACTTTCCTCTGGGATCCAGTGGAAAGGGCTGCTTTTGCATCCCAAACCCCAGTTTTTTATCTAGGTAGGAAAGGCTTGTCTCCTGCCCCTGGCTGGAGCATCTCCCAATGGGATGATGTAATCTTATCAGTCACACAATAGGACTTAATGGGCCATTAACAGAATATATCTTCTGGAGGAAGGATGGGTTGTGAAAAGATAACGATGATCATCCCCCTGATTTTATCAGATGGCACATCAGCAGAGGATATCTCCCACAGAGATAAGGATCATCACCCCTCCCACATTTCAACAGATGGTGATAGAATATACATTTTTGCATTGTAGTCCAGGACATTAACAAAATAGTCTGAACCTTAGAATTAATAACTGAGGAACAAAGACAGACTAGAGCTGCAGTATATGAAAATTGATTAGCTTTAGACTATTTTTTAGCAGAAGAGAGAGGTGTTTGTAGAAAATTTAACTCATTTGACTGTTGTTTAAAAATTAATGATAACAGAGATGCAGTTTTGGATATAGCCAAGGACATCTGAAAAATTGCCCATGTACCAGCCCAAAAGTGAAAATCTATAATGAATAAAAGATAGTGAGAAGATTTTTTTAGAATATCCTAGTAGAAAAAGGTGAGATTTATAATACTATGTGGAATAAAAAGTTAATTTTTTCTTCCATGTTTAATTCCATGTCTTATCCGATTGATTACTGATGTAGTTCAAAATATGCAACTAATGACGATGCCCGCCCATCCCGAGTCAGGAACCTCAAGAGGAATGTAAAAAGTTATGGTGTTAAAGAAAACAAAAGATGATAAAAATTTAAGGCACGTATGATCTACGAAGGGTTTCAGTATGCCAAGAGTACAGAGGTTCAAATGCTGCAGCTCAAGCCAAATAAAGTAAGAAAAAGAAAAAGAGGGGAAATTGTTATAAATTACAATATTGGCTTTTGCATTCATAGATTAGCTTTCTGCATCACAAGTATTTTGATATGGTACAATTTATACTTGCTTTTACCTTCTTTTGTATAGTATAATCTGTCAGTTTATGTATACACTGTAGAGTTTATATGAATAGTAGTGAGATAAATATATCATAGGCTTTAGCAAAATGTTAAAATAGAAACTAAAATACCTATATGCAACCAACTTAGAGAATGGTGTAAAGCAATTATTTTTCTTACATCTGTGGAGTGGCCTTTCCAAGTGATAACAGTGACAGAAACCAGACCATAAGCATCCGGGAAGGATTTATCAACTCCTCGCTATCAGAGAGTGTGAAATAACAAGATGGAAACACAGGAAGAAAGAAAATATATTGACCTAATCTACAGAATGCGCTGCAGACAAGTCAGAGGTTAAAACCAAGTGGGAGTCCTGGAACATTAAAAACTCAAAGGAATGTTTGAATAATGTATAAACTCATGACTATGCATGTACCGTCAGCAATGTAACTATATAGAGAACTATGTTTTGATGTTTTATGTTGACAGTGTGTTCTTTGGCTAATTACCAAAAACATCCCAGCACTGGATATTTTGTCCCTGGTTTTATCCCTTATTAAACTTTTAAAATTCTAAATCGTGAACTTTTTTTTTTCACAAATAGTGGAGATTTGATTTTTGGGAGTCGTGTATGTCATTTCCTTACAATGTATATGCCATTTGCTCATAACGTGTATGCCAGTTCCTCACAACAGCAAACAGGGAATTATTGATAGCTACAGGGTGAGTGGCAGAAGTCCTTTTCACATCCTTTCTTTTGAGGTTATCTGTGTGGTTCCTTTAATGTTATCAATTCATACAGACAGTTTTAGCTATTTCTACAAACTTATCCAAGTTATTTTCACTATTGTCAGTTAGTTATAAAAATAAAAGCATTTTGCAAAAGTTAACATTACACAGTCTCTATTTTAATATTTTGTGAAAGCCTAAACGACCATATATGTTTATCACACTAATACATATATAAGCTACACATAGCCAGGGCATTGGCCACAAAAGCTGACAAATTATACTATATCAAAAACAGTTAAAAAGTTATTTCAAACTGTACTACATCAAAATCCTTGATCTGTTTTATACTGCTGTTGTATTCATATTTCTAAACTCATTATATAAAGAGATCTTAAAATGTTTTCTTTGAATTAATACCAAAAACATAGTGTTGGGTTGATAAAAAGCACAAGTGTGGTAAAAAAGGTGTGCTTCGAATACTAAATAGTCCAGATGCATTGATCTCAAGTGGCTGCTTTGCTTTTAGTTATGGTGGATATGCATGGCTCCCTGTGCTGGTTCTGGATGGGGTGGAGTTAATTTTCTTTATAGTAGCTGATATGGGGCTGTCTTACGTTGCAATACAGGATGTGATCAAAAGTATGTATTCTATCACCATCTGTTGAAACCAGGTAGGGCAATCATCTTTATCTTTTCCACAACCCATCCTTCCTCCAGGAAGATATTGTCTGTTAATGGGCCATTGAGTCCCACTGTATGGC
Organism: Sturnus vulgaris; assembly: GCF_052056855.1. Lineage (NCBI taxonomy): Eukaryota > Metazoa > Chordata > Aves > Passeriformes > Sturnidae > Sturnus > Sturnus vulgaris. The sequence goes on along the minus strand of NC_142282.1, from coordinate 39,436,485 downwards.
TGATAAAATTACATAATCCCATTGTGAGATGCTCCAGCCAGGGGGAGGAGCCAAGCATTTCCTACCTAGATAAAAACTGAGATTTGTAACACCAAGGTAAACTTTTTTTTTCTACTGGATTCCAGAGGAAAACCGGACCTTTCGACATCATCATTGGACCTTTGGAGGAAAACTGCACCCTTCTACAGGACCACTGCTTCAACTAAACCACATCTGTCACTCCAGGAGGACTGCAGCCAACATTTAATTGGACTGCTAGCAACACCCTGACTGATGGGGTGTCAGGTTGTATTCTGACTCTGTCAATGTTTTTGGTTTGTTCTCTGTAATACTGTATTTCTATTTTAATTTTTCCTAGTAAAGAACTGTTATTCCTATTCCCATATCTTTGCCTGAGAGCCCCTTAATTTCAAAATTATAATAATTGGGAGGGAGGGAGTTTACATTCTCCATTTCAAAAAAAGAGACTTCTGCCTTTCTTAGCAGCCACCTGTCTTTCAAACCAAGACAGGGACTATGTTTTGGATTTGTGCTGCAAACAGTGTTGATAACACAGGAATGTTTCAGCTGTTGCTAAGCAGGGCTTACACGGATCTAAGGCATTTTATGCTTCTTCCCCCACCCCACCAGCAAGGAGCCTGCGGGTGCACAGTAAGTTGGGAGGGCAATGTCTTTAAGCAGAATTTTGTTCCTTCCTTTGATCGCTGTTCCAGATGGAAGCTGATGGTATCATTCTCACATTTAATCCTTTTTTGAATGTAAATGGGTGTTATCAAGTGTGTTATGCAGGTGTTGCTTAATGCTTATGGAAAGCTTTTGTATTTTATATCCTGCTTGGTGATTGTTTAAGATCTGCCAGAGCTGCAGATCATATCTTATTTAGTACACAATTTTGTGTTCTGAGCTGAACTTTGCTTGAAACTGAGTAGGGGACACCTCCCCAAACGACCACCAGAGACCACCAGAAACCCCTGAAGAGTCCCACACAGTCTCAGTAACAAGTATTGCATAAGACTTCATGAGCTAAATTACTATGCATTAGGTAGGCCATAACTATGTATTTTAGATAGGTGGGTTTATGTAAACTTTAGTGTATAAATTCTTTTGCTTTTTACTCCCTGGTATGCTTGATTTGTGGGAAACTTTGACCTTGCACCCTATGCAGAATAAACAATGTCTCCTTTCTGAACCTCTTTGTCCATGTTTAAAGAGTTCCTAAAATTTGGCAACAAGGGCATACAGCAGGGACAGCTGACCACAACTGACTAAAGGGATATTCCATACCATATGAATTCATGCTCAGCATATAGAGCTGGGGAAAGAAGAATGTTCAATTATGGCATTTGTCTTCCCAAGTCACTGTTATGCATGATGGAGCCATGCTCTCTTAGCGATAGCTGAACACCTGCCCGCTGATGGGAAGCAGTTAATGAATTCCTTGTTTTGTTTGCTTGTGTCTTTTGCCTACTTATTAAACTGTCTTTATCTCAACTGTAGTGGGTTGGCACTGGCTCAAAGCCTCTCTATCATTCCCCTCCACTATGGAGACGCTGAGAGGCATTCCCTAGTTAGAGAGACACAAGAGGTTTCTCTCACAGCAAATGCCAATGTACCCCTGTTTATTCCCTCAGTCTTTCAGTCACTCCCACCCTGTTTCCCCGTTGGCTCCCATGCCCTAACTCCACCTTTGTGCCGCCCCCATGTCCCCTGGTAATTGGTCTCTGATGCTGTCCCTGCCCTGAATACCCATGTACTTGAACCTGGACCCTCACCACGAGCTTTGCCTTCGCCTCTGACCCTAGACTATCCACGCGCGTGGCTGAAATAAACATCTCTGTGGAACCCATATAAAGGCCCTTCCTGCCTTTTCACCTTTGACCATCTTAACAGCTATCCAGGCTACAACACTCCACAGCTGGACAGGGAAGAGAAAATTTAACAAAGCATTCATGAGTTAAGGACTGGGAGAGATCACACACCGAATACCGGCACAGGCAAAACAGGCTCAAATTAGAGTTATTAATCGAATTTATTACTGACAAAATCAGAGCAGGATAGTGGGAAATAAAGTAAGATCTTCAAAACACCTTTTCCCCACCCCTCCCTCCTTCCCAGCTCTACCTCCTTCCCCAGCAGCACAGGGAGACAGGGAACTGGAGTTATGGTCAGTTCATCACCTGTGATTTCTCCAATTAATCAGGGAGAGGAGTCCTTCCCCTGCTATACCATAGGGTCCCTTCCACAAGAGACAGTTCTCCATGAACTTCTCCAGCATTAATCCATCCTATAGTCAACAGTCCTTTCCATACTGCTGCAAGTTGTGTCACTCTTCCATGGGGTGCAGTCCTTCAAGGACAGACTGCTCTAGCATGGGCTCCTCTCTCCACAGGTCTCCCATGGGTTCACAGCCTCTTTTTCAGGCATCCACCTGCTCCAGCATGGGTCTCCTCTGTAAAGGCTTTTTCCCGGCCCAAAACAGAGTCTTTCACCCTCCTCCGGTCTAGCTCAAGTGTTAAGGTAAAATTCCCCTGGGCCCTAGCCACAGAGACGTAGTTAAGATATCAAAAGAGGCTCTTTCCCCTGATAAAGTTACAGGTTTATTTCTCGTGGGTAGTGAGTGAAAAGGGAAGGGAAAAGAGCAGGGGAAGAGAGAGAAAAGAGGGGGAAGGACAGGGTAAAAGCGTGGGGGGGGAAAAGAGAACGGGGGAAGAGAAAAAGCGCAGGGGAAGAGAGTGGGGGGAAAAAAAGAAAGAGCGGGATAAGAGATTGGGGGGGAAAAGAGAGATGCGGGAAAAGAGATTGGGGGGGAAAAGAGAGAGCACGGGGGAAGAGTGCTTGGGGGGAAAAAGAGAGCGAGGTCAGCGGGTCCTGACCTTTTCTAGGGTCTGGAAAGGGGGGGCGGGGAGAAATTGGATCCCAGCCAGCTCTGTGTGGCCAGGAGGGGAGAGGGACCAAGATACAGGGCACAGCAGGGGTCACGGGATGTACCATTTACAATGTATCTAGGAAAAGCAACATCTCCCTGTTTTTTGTTTAACAAAGTTGAAAGAAGGATATTGGTATCATTCAAATTACGATTTTGCCCACCACTTGTAGCTGGCGGGAGGGTTAGATTGTTTCAAGTCTTTCATTTCTATGTGATTGACTACTGAGGTAGAGGGAATGAGACTATGAATAGCCTTGAAGACCAAGTGACGTAGGATCCCGAATGCCATTATTACAAGGAAAAGAATAACAAAAATTAACATAATTGTTTTGACTGTAGATGTCCACCACCCTGTGAGTCCCCAGCCTTTGAACAGTCCATTGAACCAATCTTCAGATTCTTGCTTCACTTGTCCGATTAAGTTGTTCATGTTTCGGAGGTCAGCATGGATGTTAGGAGCTTTTGAGGTCAGATCCATACAGCAAAGTCCTTCAAATTCCTGGCACTCATGTCCGTGTAGTAGCAAGAGAAAATCTATTTTCTTGTTGGAGCGTCTGTGCCAGGGTCACCCAGGTGTTCTGACGTGGCTGAGGGACAATCCATGCAGCTGCTAGACTGTTCAGTGTTAGCAGGAAGACAGCTTGGATGGGGTTCATCACGGGACTGAGAGAAGAGAAGGTTTTCTCTAGAAGAAAAGACAAACATTATAAAACCTATTAAAAGTCTCTATTTGCCAGAATGCCACCTTCTATGAGGATTTCTTTTCCTTTTTTCCATCGGCGTCTTCTTTTTGAAGCCACAGCTACCTGCTCCTCGTTCTCCTCAGTTGGAGCAGGATGTTTGGGAACAAACGGTTTCACCCACTTGTGGGGAATCCACCGAGGGCCTGAGGGAGTGGATACACACGCATAGCCACGCCCCCAGGTAACAAGCTCATAGGGACCTTTGATTTCCCAGGTTTCTGGGTCCCTAATCAAAACTGGAGGATGTTGGGATAACTTGAATTGTTTACTACTGTTAAAGTGACGTACCACAGGTGGACTCATGTTTTCAAATGAACAATATAGGAAATTGATAGTAAACATGGCTTTGCAGAGCTTCTGCTGTGGAGACATCCACACAGTTGAACTGCTCTGTTTAGCCAAAACCTGTTTGAGTGTCTGATTGGCTCGCTCCACTATACCTTGGCCTGTGGGGGAGTGGGAGGTGCCTGTTTTATGTTCCACTCCCCACTGCTGGACGAATTCCAGGAACTCCTTGGACTTATACGCTGCGCCCTTATCAGTTTTGATTTCCTTAGGGATCCCCAACACTGAAAAGGCTTGCACTAGGTGTTGTTTGGCATGCATAGCCCTTTCTCCTGCATGGGCAGAGGCATAGACTGCACCTGAATATGTGTCAATGCTAACATGCACATATTTGAGGCGACCAAAACTAGGAATGTGTGTGATGTCTGTTTGCCATACCTCACAACTGCCAAGACCTCGGGGGTTAACCCCCATGCCTATTGAGGGCATGGTGTGCAGCTGACAGTTGGGACAGGTGGCCACAATGGCTTGAGCCTGACTCCGTGTTAGCTGGAACTGATGCATTAGACCTGGTGTATTCTGGTGATACTGCTGGTGGCTCAGCTTTGCCTGTTGGAAGATGTCAGGAAAGCGTGCTTGTTCTGCTGGGGTTGCAATGGAGTCTGCCTGACGGTTCCCTTCTGCAATTTCGCCTGGCAAATCTGTGTGTGATCTTACATGCATCACATAGAACGGATGTTCTCTATGAGAAATCAAATAAATTAGTTTGGAAAGCAACCTGAAAAGCTGCTCATTCTCGATGTCTCTGAGCACTGCCTGCTCCGCCCTGGACACTATCCCCGCTACATAGGCTGAGTCTGTCACCAAGTTTATTGGCTCTGAGAACTTTTCAAAGGCTCTCACGACTGCTGCCAGTTCAGCTACCTGGGGTGACCCTTCCACAAACTCAACATCAGCTTCCCAATGCTGAGTCAGGATCTCTCCAAGTCATCACCGACTTGTGGGATGCCCCAGATGCATCTGTGAACACTGTGAGAGCTTTGAGTGGTCTCCTACTCCTCTTCTCACGAGGAATGAGGTGGAATTCCTCATTAAACAGCTTGTGAGACGGGGCATGGACTGATATTTGTCCTCTGTAGCTGACCAGGGCTAATTGGAGACTGGCATTGCTCTGGAGCAAATGCTCAAACATCTCTTTAGTCAATTTGTCAGGAGAGTTCTTTCCCTCCTCAGACAGTTTAACAGGGAGGTGAATACATGTGAAGTCACAGCCAGCTAGTTCATACAGTCTGATCCTTGCTTTCCGAATCAGTTGTGCTATTAACTCTTCTGGCTTAGTGATAGTTTTGGATCTCTGGTGGGAGAGGAAGACCCACTCTATGATTAAGAGTGACTCTCTCTGCTCCTTGATCCATTGGAATATCAACCCATGTAAGTGTGGCAGTTTTCCTAGGATAATGAATTTGAAGGGCAGCTCGGGCTGGTAACGGTGAGCTTGCCTCTCTCCTAAGGTCTTTTGTACCTTTTCGATTGCAGTCTTTGCCTCTGGGGTCAGTTCCCTGGGAGAAAGCAGCTCTCTCTCCCCTTTCAATAAATTGAAGAGAGGTTCTAGGTCCTCATTAGTGAGGCCTAGCCAGGGCCTAACCCAATTCAATGACCCACACAGGGAATGGAGATCTGCTAAGGTTTTTGGATTACAATTAATTTCCAATTTCTGCGGAACAATGGTCCGTGCAGTAATTTCCAGGCCCAGGTACTTCCAAGGTGGCATCCTTTGGACTTTGTCCTCCTGCAATTCAAATCCAGCAGAGGTTAAAACTTTAACCACTAGGTCAAGTGTGTCCTGGAGTAGAGAGTTATCGGGTGCACACACTAGCACATCATCCATGTAATGAAGGATGATGGCTTCCCCTCTCTGGGCACGCACCTGGGACAGCAATGAGGCCACATGCCACTGGCAGATGGAGGGACTACATTTCATTCCCTGTGGAAGAACTCTCCAGTGGTAGCGCTTCATTGGGGCCTCTCGATTGATGGTAGGAACCGAGAAGGCAAACCGTGGGGCATCCTCTGGGTGTAAGGGAATATGGAAGAAACAATCCTTGATGTCTAGAACAGCCAATTGCCAATTTCTGGGAAGCATTGTTGGAGAAGGCATTCCAGGTTGGAGAGACCCCATGTCTTCAATTACTTTGTTTATTTCCCGGAGGTCGTGGAGCAGCCTCCACTTGTCTTTCCCTGGTTTCTTTATCACAAAAATTGGGAAATTCCAGGCACTTGTGGTCTCTTCTATGTGGCCTTTAGCCAATTGTTCCTCCACAAGCTCCTCAAGCGCCCTGAGCTTCTCCTTACTCATCGGCCACTGTGCTACCCACTTTGGGGTATCATCTAGCCATTTCAACTTTTGGGTAGGGCGCCCCACAGTGGCCGCTTCTAAAAATCCCAAGGAGTTTTAGGAATAATTAATTTTACCCCCCACTGTGACATGGTGTCTCTCCCCCATAGAGGGCATTTATAATCTGTAACTAATGGACGGATGCTAGCCAATTTTCCATCCGGCCCCTCAATTTGTACTATGCTTTTTGATATTTTTGCCAATTTGACTCCTCCTACACCCTGGATTCTGCCTGCCACAGGCTGAAGTTCCCAATGTGACGGCCACATCCTTTCGGGTATGATAGTCACATCAGCACCCGTGTCCAGTACCCCCTCCACATGGAGGTGATCTGATCCACGGGTTAGGTTACACGCCAGAGAGGGCTTGTCCTCACCCACCACTTCTGCCCAGTAGACTTCAGGTGATTTTCCATCTACTGGGACCTCCGCTCGAACAGGAACGGCCTGGGCAAGGATTTGTCCCTCAACCAGGTAATATGGTGGTAGAGGACATCGTGCCAAGAGAATGAGGCCAGTTATGCTTCCCTTGATGGTCATGGGAACCACCTCAATCTCTGGGGGTGTGTGTGCTGTGTCACCGACAACAAAGTACTCACTGTCCAGTTTCATGTGGTTTAACGTCATGTCCTGTGTACTGTTAGGTAAGTCCACTGTTATGACTGTCCAATCAGGTGACCTGAAATGAAAACCTCTGGTAGTCACAAGCCTAAAGCGGCCTAGTGGCTTCCAAACCTTGTTAACAGAACCTTTGATATTTTCATTGCCATACATCCCCACACCCTCTATCCCATCCTCCCCCTTTTTGTTTATGAAGAGAGAGTCTTTTGCGAGTGTGGAGCCCGCAGTATTTATAGCCGAGCGCGCTATGGTGTTAATGGCGGGCACGCGCTGTAAAGTTAGTTTTTTTGTTTGTTGGTTTTCTTCTGTTTCTGGTTGTGTGGACAGTCCCTGGCGAAGTGTCCTGGCTGCTTGCACTGGAAGCAGATGATGTGCTGCAGTTGCTCTGGTGACATTGGTTGCTTCTTGGCTTCTGGTGTTACAGCTGCCATGGTCCTTGGGTGTGCCAGTCCTGGATTTCTTTCGTGTCCACTGAACAGTTCTGCTTTTCTGGCGCAGGCTTCAGTCATCTGTGCTAAGCTAGGTGCTGGCTCAAGGGGAAGGCCAAGGATAACCCTACGGCAGGTTTCATTAGCATTCCTCTGAGCCATTTCTTTAATTAATTCAGCTTGTAATACTGGATCAGACACTTGTCTTTCTACTTGCATACGAAGGCAGTCCACAAACTGTAAGAAACTCTCAGAAGTAAACTGTTTAATGTTAATATAACTGCCTTTAGTATCTACTGTTGGTAATTGATTAAAGGCTTTTTCTGCAGCATTGCATATCTTATCTAAGACAGACTTAGATAGTACTCTGGTTTGATTTTCAGGGCAATGCCAATCTTTTTCCCCACATAGGTGCTCATATGTCATATCATTATTATCAGCATCCTTTGCATTATCTGAGCTTTTTAAAAGCTCTTGTAAAAGCACTTTTAAAGATCTTTTCCACAGGCTTTCCCATAGATCATATTCTGAAGGAGTTAACAGACACCGGAAAAGCTCTTTGATATCATATGGAACCAGTTCGTTTGAATTAAAAGTGGCTCTCATTATGCCTTTAAAGATTTCACTATTCCTACCAAATTCTCTTTGTACTTTACAAATTTCTTTTTTATCTTGGTAGGACAAAGGTTGATAACTTCTTTTTCCGTTTCTCTTACCAAGATAAACTACAGGAGCAACTGATGGTACATACTCTTTCTCCTGGTGCTGACTTTCAGGTTTAGGCATCCCCCCCCCACCCGGCCCGGGAGGCTCCCCACCCCCCCCCACCACGGGAGCACCATCCATCCCCCAGGGGCTGTGAGCTGATCCCTCCCCACCCCCACCCCCACCTGCACTGAACCCAGCAGGGGCTACATTGCCCTCCCCCACCCTGCAGCAGCTTGGAGGGAAGGAATGTGAAACCGGAGAGGGGGAGGGGTTGTGGAATCCAGGGTTGCAACACCTGTGGGCGGGGTCGCCAGGTATCGTGCAGGACAGGTTCTTGGAGGGGGGAGGGGGCGGTGGAGCCGAGGGCAGGGATGGGTTATGGGAGGGGACAGGCTTAGGGGTTGGGACCAGAGGGTAAAGGGGGTCGCGGGATGAAGGAGGAGACACGTGGCTGCCACTATATCGGCCCCCCCCCTCTCCCTGGACCGCATGTCCAGTGCTATCTGGGTCCCTAATCCTGACCTGTCCAGATACGGCCACGTGTTCGTGGCCCGGGGGGGAAGGGAACAAGGAAGGAGAGCTGATAATTTTAGAAAAATTGTCAGAACCGGGATACTGGGGAGGATTTGGGGTTTCAGCACAGTTACAGCCGTGCTGAGCATGCTGCATTTCCAAGGGAGACCCTGGGGTGCTTTCCAGGTTATGGTTATAGGGATTTTTGGAAAGGGAAGGTGAGCTTGAATCATTTTGCTGCTGCTGTCTGTTGTTTTCTGTCTGAATTAAAACTTTCCGAATTTGTAAGAATATCGGAAGGAATACAGAGGCAGTTTTATCTCCATTTTCTACTTTTAAAGTCAATAAATCCCCTATTTCATCCCAAAATGAAATTGAATTTATATTTTGCAATTCAAGGTCAGATTTTTCAACAGACAGCCAGCTGGCAAAACGGGCTAGTTTTTTATTAGATATTAAAACATTTCCTGAACTTAGTATTTCTTTGAGTTATTTTGTTATACTCTTTTGTAAGGCAGATTGCTGTATCCCCATAGTGTTAGCAATTTGCACTATATCTACCCCACTACAGTTAAAACACAGGAAAGGAGTTAGTTGTTAAGACGTACACCACGGTTTTCAGGCTTTACTAGATGCGGAACCGATGTTAATTTCGCCGTTTTTTGTCAGCAAAACCTATGTGTGGCGCCCGCGCCGCTGTAGGGACCGACTCCGCCGCAAACACCCGTAAAAACCGCAAAAACTGAAAAAAACTCCCTGTGCCGCAGCTTTGAAACCGATCAAAGCTGCCTGCCTGCCGTGCCGCGCCTGGGGTGGCCGCGTCCAGCCCTCCCCCCAGCCCCCGCGCCGCACCACGTGGCCACGAGCTGCTGAGCCGCGCACGCTGCAAACACGCCCGCGCCGCCTCTCCTCCCGAGAACAGCGCCGGGCCGGCAAAATGCCACCGGTGAGACCCCCCCGCGGAGCTCCGGGAACTACCCGCCGGAAAGGGACACTTAACTCACCTTTTCTCTTGCAAGCAGAGACGTCTGTGTACACGGTAGTGGATCCACGTCCTGAACCGACCTGTCTGGGACTGACAGGCTGCCGGTTCATGCTGAAAAGTCTTCGAACTGCACAAAATGCAGCTTAAAGAAATTTGAGCTAGTTGATCAGCTCCTCTGCTGGTCGAATCCCGAAAATAGGAATTACAGCGAAACGTGGGTGCTTTATAGAAACCACGCACGTGGAGCGCCAACTGTAACGGCTTTTTTCTCGGCCTAAACAGAGTCTTTCACCCTCCTCCGGTCTAGCTCAAGTGTTAAGGTAAAATTCCCCTGGGCCCTAGCCACAGAGACGTAGTTAAGATATCAAAAGAGGCTCTTTCCCCTGATAAAGTTACAGGTTTATTTCTCGTGGGTAGTGAGTGAAAAGGGAAGGGAAAAGAGCGGGGGAAGAGAGAGAAAAGAGGGGGAAGGACAGGGTAAAAGCGTGGGGGGGGAAAAGAGAACGGGGGAAGAGAAAAAGCGCAGGGGAAGAGAGTGGGGGGAAAAAAGAAAGAGCGGGATAAGAGATTGGGGGGGAAAAGAGAGATGCGGGAAAAGAGATTGGGGGGGAAAAGAGAGAGCACGGGGGAAGAGTGCTTGGGGGGAAAAAGAGAGCGAGGTCAGCGGGTCCTGACCTTTTCTAGGGTCTGGAAAGGGGGGGCGGGGAGAAATTGGATCCCAGCCAGCTCTGTGTGGCCAGGAGGGGAGAGGGACCAAGATACAGGGCACAGCAGGGGTCACGGGATGTACCATTTACAATGTATCTAGGAAACGCAACACTCCTCCATGGGCTGGAAGTGGATCTCTACATCCCCATGGACCTCCATGGGCTGCACCTGCTTCACCATGGCCTTCACAATGGGCTGCAGGGGAATCTCACCTCCGGTGCCTGGAGCACCTCCTCTCCCTCCTTCTCCACTGACCTTGATGTCTACAGAGCTGTTCCTCACATCTCACTCTACTCTTCTCTGGCTGCCATTAAAACTGCACAATAACTTTTTTTCTTCTTCTTCCTAAATATGTTATCACAGCGGTGTTACCACCATTTCTAATTGACCCAGCCTTAGCCAGCGGCACATCGGTCTTTGGAGCCACAAGGGATTGGTTCTGCTGGACATGGAGGAAGCTTCCGGCAGCTTCTCACAGAAGCCACCCCTATAGCCGCTGTCCCTACCTCCCCCCAAAACTTGTCCATGCAAACCCAATACATTAACTCACAGGTTTTCTCACTTTTATTCTTTCAATTCTCTCCCCTATCCCACCTGGGGGAAGTGAATGAGCAGCTGTGTGCTGTTAAGTTGCCAACTGAAGTTGAATCACAACACTCCCTCATTACTCTGAAGTCATAAACACTTTAGGGGAAAGATACATATATTTTATTAAGTTTCACAAAGCTGAGATTTGGGTTAGGAAATTGCCAAGTATAATTCAAGAAGTATTAAATGCAAAAAAGGAAAAGTGTTTTAAAGTCTTGGATTTTTTAAAAAGCTGTTCACCATTGGCCTCTGTTGCTCTGTCAACTTTCATAAATGTTCAGCTTCAGTGGGAGCAGTGTTTTATGAATGAAATGGCTTTTTCTTTTTTTTGTGCTTCCACTCATCATATATTATTACTTCAAGTACACTTCCATTATGCAGCTACAGTAATACTAAATTTAAGGCTTCATATATCCTTAATAGTTGTTTTCTGTCATTACATTTTAGATTTCATGTTTCTGGACTTCTCTGCCAAAGTCTGTCAAATTCACAGTGAAATAAAAAGTAATAAAAAGCCACATAAGACCACTGTGATTTCACCTCATTCTCCTGACAACTTGGGTCCAGTTTCCTGCTTTGACCAGCTTCCATTTGGGATGTTAGAGGTGGATTTCTCCTGCTCTTATGTGTATCTAAGGAGTAGTTTGGGCAGGCAAGGCAAACCAGCACAGAAGCTGCTCATGACCTTCCTCCTTTACTTGTTGCCAAATAGACCTTTGGGGTGAAGCAGTGGAGAGGCATCTCATTGCAGTTAAGCATCTGGCCAATCATTTACTTATGTAATCTCTTTCCCCTTGAGAAGTCTTTGAAAGATGATGCTATTACCCAGCCGTGCCAAAACTTGAGGAAACAAGCACTAATGTGATTCTTCAATCTGCTTCACAAGTTGTTTGCTACAATGAACCACACTTGAAATGTTTCTATACTAACAAACACAGCATGAGGAACAAACAAGAGGAGCTCAAAGCTTTGGCCCAGTCACAGAAATTTGACATCATTGGCATAAGAGAAACCTGGTGGGATGAGTCCTGTGACTGGAGTGCCCTGTTGGATGGTTACAGGCTCTTCAGGAGGGATCGGCAGGGCAGAAGAGGCGGAGGGGTGGCACTGTATGTAACAGAAGGGTTAGAATACACGGAGCTTACAGTTGGCAGTGGTGCAGCTGAGAGCCTCTGGATAAGAATCAAGAGGCAAAGAAATAATGCAGATGTTATCATAGGAGTCTATTATAGACCTCCTTGCCAGGACCATGAGGATGACAACTAATTATTCTTTGAGGAACTAAAGGATTCTTTCAAGTCAACTCCCTTTGTCCTTATGGGGGACTTCAACTTGCTAGAAATTAACTGGGAGCATCACAAAGTTGGTACAACCCAGACCAGAAGATTCTTAAAAAACCTGGATGACAGCTTTATGGAACAGGTCCTAAGGGAGCCAACCCAGAAAGATGCCCTCCTTGGTCTACTCTTTGTCAACAGAGTGGATCTTGTGAGCAAAATGGAGATTGGTGGCCATCTTGGCCACAGTGACCATGGAGCGATTGAGTTTAAAATCTATTTACAGGGAAAAAGTGTCAGCCAAACCGCAACTCTGGACATGAGGAGAGCAGACTTCAGGCTGCTCAGGGAACTAGTGAGTAAGGTCCCCATGGGAAATGGTTTTGCAGGTGCTGGGATCCATCAGTGCTGGTCACTTTTTAAACCTCACCTCCTAAGGGCACAGGAGCAGGCAATTCCTAAATGTCAGAAGTCAAGCAGACAGGGTAGAAGGCCCACTTGGCTGAACAGGAATCTTCTCTTAGAAATAAGGCAAAAGGCAGGTATGTGCCCAGTGGAAACAAAGTCAGGCAACATGGGAAGAACAGAAATATTGCTTGCCATGGTGTAGAGAAAATTCATGTGATGTAGCTGTCAGAGCCTGGGGTTTGGCTTCGAGCTGCCACAACAAGCCCAGATCAGATGTCCCATAAAGAACAGATTTTCCTGGTGTCTCAGGCAGATTTCAGCCACAAGGTACGAGGATGCAAGCAATGCCTGGAGCCCAGGCTTTCAGCTCTTATTGTGATTTCTGCTCAGCTTGCAAAGTACCTTCTTAGCCAGCAGAGAAAGAGACCAGGAAGAGCCACAAAGGAAGTTCCACAGAATCTTTATTTCTTCTATGAAGGGGTCCAGGGCAATAAATCCAATGGGGCGGGGTATTAACAGGGTTTTTATAGGTTTATGGTAGATTGGAATGGGGACCAATAAGTACAAGGTTTGGGAAAATCATCCAACAGTTTTACAGGGAGATAAGGCAGGGGTCTACAAGCAGAGAAATATATTTTGCATTAGTCATCCTAAGTAAGCAACTTCTTATCTAAGGAATTATTCTCCAAGGGGCCTTCTCTCAGCTTTTTCCCCAGCGAGGGTCTTTGCTCCCTCCACAACGTGGCTGTGGCTTAACTGGAGTTTAAGCTGGCCAGAAGTGTGAGGGACAATAAAAAGCATTTTTTCAAATATGTTAATGGCAATACACAGTGTAAAAATAATATGGGCCCTTTATAGGATGAGCATGGTCACCTCACAAAAAGGGACAGAGACAAGGCAAAGATATTTAATGCATTCTTTGCTTCTGACTTCAACATGGATGATAGACCAAGGGGGTCTCAGTGCCCTGACCTGGAGGACCATGACTGTGAGAATGATTGTCTTGGGTTGAATTGCAGGATGTGACCAGGAGTGTATATTCTATCACCATCTGTTGAAACCAGGTCTGGCAGTGATCCTTATCTCTGTGGGAGATATCCTCTGCTAATGGGCCATCTGTTAAAAACCAGGTGGGGCAGTGTTCTTTATATTTTCCACAACCTATCCTTCCTCCAGGAAGATATCTTCTGTTAATGGGCCATTGAGTCCCACTGCATGAGTGATGAAATTACATCATCCCATTGTGAGATGCTCCAGCCAGGGGAAGAAGCCAAGCATTTCCTACCTAGATAAAAACTGAGATTTGGATCACCAAGACAGCCTTTTTCCACTGCACTCCAGAGGAAAACCGGACCTTTCCATATAATCACTGGACCTTCAGAGGAAAACTGCACCCTTCTACAGGACCACTGTTTCAACAGAACCACATCTGTCACTCCAGGAGGACAGCAGCCACCATTTAATCAGACTGCTACCAACACCCTGACAGACAGGGTGTCTGGTTGTATTCTGACTCTTTTTTTTTTTTGTAATACTGTATTTCTATTTTAATTTTTCCTAGTAAAGAACTGTTATTCCCATATCTTTGCCTCCGAGCCCTTTAATTTCAAAATTATAATAATTTGGAGGGAGGGGGGTTACATTTTCCATTTCAAGAGAGACTTCTGCCTTTCTTAGTAGACACCTGTCTTTCAAACCAAGACAATGATCAACTCCCCGTTGACCTGGAAATTGTGCAGGATCTACTGCTCCAGCTGGATCCCTACTAATCTATGAGGCCTAATAAGATTAATCTAGCAATCCTGAAGGAACTGGTTGATATAATCGCAAAAACTCTCTCAAGGATTTTTGAGCAGTCTTGGGAAACCAGAGAGGTCCCAGTTTACTGGAAGTTAGTGAATGTTGTCCTGATTTTCAAGAAAGGCAAGACAGAGGACCCTGGAAACTACAGGTCTGTTAGTCTCACTTCAGTGCCTATTTAAGTAATGGAGAAGATTATTCTGGGAGGCATTGCAAAACACCTGAAGGACAACGCAGTCATTGGTCACAGCCGGCATGGCTTCATGAGAGGAAAGTCCTGCTGTTCAAAATTGATTTCCTTTTATGACTGTAGCCATGGAAAGGGGTTTTAACCCTTTAAGTGTGGCAGAAATAAGATGCACAGCTACATGGTCGTCTTTCACGATAGGAAAGAAAGATACAAGTTTATTCAGAAACACACTTGGTTTTATAGCATGACTCGCAATTCCAAGAGTAAAAAAAAGATGATTGGTTCAGAGAGAAGACACCCCATTCCCAGGGCCTGGTCACACACCACAACAGGTGTTCTATCTTTGTTATTAATTCCTTTTTATTTTGACCAAGTTATCACCCTGGGAGAAATTCTCCCTAGCCTTGAGGTAGACCAGCTTATCAGCTGGGAACAGAGCTGAGAAGCTCCGGCCTGGAATATTTTTCAGGCTGTAATTTTCTTGCTTTCTCAATATGTGTGCCTACAGGTCCCCCTTCCCAAATATATTAAAAAAGGAAGAGAGAAGTGTTTGTGCTTGCCAGCAGGGCCAGGAAAAAAAACACAACCCAAAGACCTGAGGATATTTGAGTGCCAAAGGCTTGGTGTCTTTTCTCTGCCCAAATCTCATCACCAAGTGAAGTACAACTGTGGACAATTCACCCCTTAGTGATTATACTAATACAATTGTGAAAACTGCTATCATTTCACCCAAACACATATCAACAGTTCAATGAACAGCTGAATGTCCATTCCTCACATGTAGAGGGATCATCCAGTTGGTGTTTGGTTTGTTTTGCAGCATGGAAACTGAACAGTGATCACATTCTGCTTCTGCTGGCACAGGACAGAGTGAGCATTTCTTGCAGGTTACAGCAAGGATCCAGACGTGTCTCATCCAAAGCCTGTAATGAGACAAAGGTGATTCATAATAACAGGATTATTTTGATCTATTTTTTCTCATTTTTCAATTTCTCTATTCTGCCTTGGAGACAACACTAAAATTTTGCTATTCTGTATCTGAGGCAGCAACAGCCATAGGAAAAACCTGTGCTTCTCCCACTTGACTGTCATCCATGCAATTTGTCAGGAATTCTGCAGAAATTGACTCAAGCACAGAAACATCTGCCTGAGAATTCCTTTTCCCCATGCCCACCCCAAGAATGGACCGAGACCCAGACCCTCCCCCTTTCGAAACAAGAACAGGGTTGTTGCTGCTGTCAGCACAGGGCTGGAGCGATGCAGCACGGTGGACAGGTGAGAAGGGTCCCTCTGAGAACAGACAGGCAGACAGGTCTATTCTGGTCTATGAGATCGGCGCTGGGGTCAGCAAATCCGAGGAAAAAATCATCTCTTGGCGAATGAATGATGAGGCTGAGGGGGAAAGAGAAAACAGCCTTTCCTCTGTCAGAGCAGAGAAAGGAGACCAAGACGCAGCCCCACAAAGGGGCTAGGCTCTGACACCGGGGAGAAGGGAGGAGCCGGCACCATCCCCGGGCCCGGGAAAGATGCCCGCCTCCCCCTCTCAGCAGCAGACAGGTCGGGTTCCGACGTCATCGTGAAAGGGCGGGCCAGCACCACCCCTCTCTCTGAGAGCGGAGGCGTCGGCCAGGTAGGGGAGGGGGGAGTTGCCACCGCCCCTTGGGCTGGGGGGGTGGTTGCATCTACCCCCAGCAGCAGGCGGCCTGGCCCCAGAGGGCAGGGCAGCCCCCGCAGGTGCTGGCCGTGAGGCTGCACCCCCCGTCAGAGGCTCGCAGGGGCTTCTGAGTTGAAGCGGCTCACGGCGAGCTCGCCACTGCTCAGCAGCAGCCAGCAGTGTCAGCGCCGGGCGGGCGGCGGCGGGCGCGTCAGCCGTTATGGCGACCGGAGCTCTCCCCGCCCCCGACCCAGCGAAGGAGGGGTCGCGCGAAACGGTGCCTGGACCCGGCCCCGGAAAGGACAGAAAGGGCGGGCCAGCTGCCGGCGACCCTGCAGCAGCGGTGGCAGGGCCGGGGCCAAGCCCAGCCAGCAGGAACGGCTCCGAGCCCGCGTCCGCCGATGCATGCGCAGACCCCACAGCTGGCAGTGGCGACTCAGCAATGCCGCACACATGCGCCTGCGGGGAGAGACTTCCTGCGCCACTTTCAGCTCCAGAGAGAGCCCCTCGCAGCCACGCTTTGGCAGCAGCGCGGGACCCTCCGTGCGACCCCGCGCCGGTGGTTGTTCACCGTCCCGCTGGCGGGGGCGGCGCCGCAGGCGCCGCAGCAGAAGCGGGCACAGCTACTGGGGATGTGCAGTCCCTGAGCACTGCCAACTTTTCGCTCGCGGTGCCCGGAAGCGTCTCGGGCACTGCTGCGCCGAGTTGAGTGGCTGTTAAAACTTCTAGTTTTTTATTTACAGCTTGCATAACTTGTTCTGTGATCACGGCCATGAGTTGAGAGACCCTGTCACTCGAAAAAACTCTGCCTCCGCGGGCGAGGGGTTCACGGAGGTCCCAGCGACGTGAGCGGGGAGCCGGCGCTGAGAAAGCAGCGGTCACCGCCGTCGCCCCCCCCCCTTGTTTTGGGTAAGGCGGAGGACGAGCGGGCGGATCACCGCCCCCCGCTGGGCTCCGCAGGGCCCCTGGAGCGGCAGGGGCCACTGCGCAGCGGTCCCGGCCGCTCGCAGTGACGGCAGGCGAAGAGGGATTGGCCTGCCTTTCTGCGTGCTTGGACTCTGCGATCTTGCTCACAGCGAGAGCTCGGGCTCACGCTAGCACAGCCCGCATGGGTGGCCGTGAGACCCCAGCAGGTAGAGGGTCCCACGCTTCCCGCAGTGGAAAACCATCTCTCCCTGGGGCGCAGATGGGGAGACTGGGAGAACTAAAAGTTCCGGTGCAGTCTAAATAAATTAAAATGTCTCTCAGAGTTGAGAGCACGGTGTCCTGCTGTTTAGAATGTCGAGTTCCCATATTTAAAGAGAAACCCGGTCCTCCCAGGAGTAAGCCTGGGGTTTCCGCCGCCTAAAGCGAGCTAAAAAGTAGCTCTGGGGCAAAAGTGCTCCCGTTACCTCTGTGATGGAGGCACAGCCGACGAATTCCGTGGGATGTCCCGTCTCGCTGCAGTCGGGTGAGGGTCCACGATCTTCCCAGATGACTCCCTCGGTCCCGGCCGTCGTCACAAGTCCGGTCCTGGCCCCAGGGCCCGGAGTCCTGGTTTCCTGGGTGTTTCAGCCTGCTCCAGGCATGGCTCTGGCTAGACAAAGCTTAGCTCTGAGCGCAAGGCCCAGGTTATCGACAGCCTCGCTGGATCTGTCCCAGTTCGGCAGGCTTCGGGCCCCGAATTCTTCGGTGCCCTTGTCAGCAGAGGTCCCCGAGATCAAGCACTCGGTGAAGCTCCAAATGTAGCCGTGGAAAGGGGTTTTAACCCTTTAAGTGTGGCAGAAATAAGATGCACAGCTACATGGTCGTCTTTCATGATAGGAAGAAAGAGACAAGTTTATTCAGGAACACACTTGATTTTATAGCATGACTCGCAATTCCAAGAGTAGAAAAAAGATGATTGGTTCAGAGGGAAGACACCCCATTCCCAGGGCCTGGTCACACACCACAACAGGTGTTCTATCTTTGTTATTAATTCCTTTTTATTTTGGCCAAGTTATCACCCTGGGAGAAATTCTCCCTAACTTTCAGCTGCGCCAGCTTATCAGCTGGGAACAGAGCTGAGAATCTCCGGCCTGGGATATTTTTCAGACTGTAATTTTCTTGCTTTCTCAATATGTGTCCCTACATACGACAATGCAATCCACCTAGTTGATCAAGGGAAGCCAGCTGATGTAATCTTTTTGGATTTCAGTAAAGCTTTTGATACTGTCTCTCCCAGGATCCTTCTGGACAAAATGTCCAGCCATCAGCTGGATAAACATATCATGCGATGAGTGAGCTGCTGGCTCACGGGTGGGATGCAAAGGGTTATAGTAAACAGTGTGACAGAATGGCGGCCTGTCACTAGTAGGTTTCCACAGGTCTCTATCCTTGGCCCTGTGCTCTTCAACGTCTTCATTAACAACCTGGACATAGGACTGGAAAGGATTCTAAGCAAGTTTGCAGATGATACAAAACTGCGAGGAGCTGTCCACTCCCTCAAATGCAGGAAGGCTCTGCAGAGAGACCTCAACAATTTTGAGAGTTGGGCAGAGACCTCAACAATTTAGAGTTGGGCAATCACCAACCATATGAAGTTCAACAAGCGAAAGTGCTGGACACTGCACCTGGGACAGGACAACCCTGAATGTACAGATAGACTAGGGACTGAGATGCTGGAAAGCACTTCCGGGGAAAGGGACCTGGGGGTCCTGGTCAATGGAAAGTTGATTATGTGTCAGCAGTGTGCCCTCGTAGCTAGGAGGGTCAACTGTGTCTTGGGGTGCATCAGGCAACAGCATTGCCAGCCAGTCAGGGGAGGGTGTATTGGTTTGGCATGGCCTGATTTTTTAGTAGCAGGGGGGCACAGAGGTGGCTTCTGTGAGAACCTGCTGGAAGCTTCCACCATGTTGAGCAGAGCCAATCCCTGATGGCTCTAAAGATGGACATGCTGCTGGCCAAAACTGGGCCAATGAGAGTTTGATAATGCCTCTGTGATTACATATTTAAGAAGAAAATCAAAACAAAGTCACACAGATTTTTCTTCTAGTCAGAGGATGAGGTGCAAACATGTGAGGGAAAAAACATGGAGACACCAAGGTCAGTGGAGAAGGAGGGGGAGAAGGTGCTCCAGGCACTGAAGCCAAGATTCCTCTGCAGGCCATGGTGAAGACCATGATGAAGCAGGTTGTCCCCCTGCAGCCCATGGATCCATGGGGGATGCAGAGATCTACCTGCAGCCTGTGGGGGAGGTGCTCATGCTGGAATGGGTGGATGCTGGTAAGAGGCTGTGATCTGTGGAGACCTTGAAAGGCACTCCCAGTTAGAGAGATGCAAGGGGCCTCTCTCTCAGTTATCTCCTTTTGATAACAAATCCTGTTCTATCAAGTCAGAACAATCCCTGTCTTGTTCCAAACCCATGCTCTCTCCCTGTCTGTCAGCCTTTCAGTCACTCCCACCCTGTTTCCTTGTTAGCCCCCATGCCCCAATCCCACTCTTCTAACACCCCCATGTCCCCTGGTAATTGGTCTCTGATACTTCTTTCCCCGCCCTGGTCATCCCAGATACCTGACCCAAAACCCCAAACCATTGCCTGGCCTTTTTGTCTCTCAACACTGGACTGTGCTCATGCGTGGCTGAAATAAACATCTCTGTAAAACCCCTGAAAGCCCAATCCTGTTTCTTCACTTGCGTCACCTCAACAAATACCCCGACCACAACAGTGATCCAGTGGAAGACCTGGTGGAGAGAGGGGGCCCCTTCTTCCAGGCTGGAGCAGCCTTTCCTTGGAGGACTGCACCCCATGAAAAGAGAGACCCATGTCAGAGCAGCTTTGGGAGGACTGTTTGCCCATGGGGGGCAATTCACGTTGCAGCAGGTGCGGTAGGACTACTGCTCATGAGAGTGGACCCACGCTGTAGAAGTTCACGGAGAACTGTCTCCCGTGGGAGGGACCCCACAGTGTTACAGGGTTAGGACTGCTCTCCCAGAGCAGTGTAAGAAAATCTTGGTGATGAACTGACCCCAAAAAAACTCCCATGCCCTGTCTCCCTGCACTGTTGGTGGGAAGGGGGGAGGGGCTGGGGTGAAAAAGGTGTTTTAAGGGCTTATTTTACTTCTCACTATCCTCCTCTGATTCTGTTAGTAATAGATTCACTTTGAAACCTTAAGTTGAGCCTGTTTTGCCCTTGAAGTGTTTTCTCCCAGTTCTTATTTCAACTCATGAACCTTTCATTATTTTTTTTTCTCTCCTCTACCCAGCTCTGACAGGGGAGGGTGAGCAAGCAACTCTGGTAGGTGCCTGGCATTTGGCCAGTGTCAAACCATGACAGAGGGGATTTTCCTGCTTTGTACTGGTGTGGCCTCACCTTGAATATTGTGTGCAGTTTTGGGCACCACAATATAAGAAAGACATTAAGCTATTAGAGAGAATCCAGAGGAGGACAATGAAGATGATGAAGGGCTTTAAGGGGAAGCCTTGGGAGGAGCGGCTGAGGTCGCTTGGTCTGTTCACCCCGGATAAGAAGAGACTGAGAGGAGACCTGATCGTGCTCTACAACTTCCTCATGAGGGGAAGAGGAGGGGCAGACATGTGGGAAGATAGTTTGTAAGGATAGTGCAGAAGGCAATTTTCCTCAATGAATTACAGCTGTACTGATTACTGAGGAGTAGAAACAGCCTTACTTGTCCAATGGGGATGGGTGTTATAAAAGAATGGGTTAGCTGGCTGCCAGTTTGAGATGGAGGATTAGTGTCTGATGCAGTTTGAGATGGAGTCTGTTGGCTGTGCTGTGAGGAGGAAGGGACATGCGGTCATGTAAGGGACAGACAAGGTAAGATGTTGTGTGAGGGATGGACAGGGTTAAGCAGCTGGGTAAGGGACGTGCTCAGTGACAGAACCCAAGGGAATGGCCTGAAGTTGTGTCAGGGGATGTTTAGGTTGGATATTAGAAAGAGGTTTTTCACCCAGAGGATGGTTGGGCACTAGAACAGGCACCCCAGGGAGGTGGTTGCAGCACCAAGCCTGACAGAGTTCAAGAAGTATTTGGACAATACTCTCAGGCATGGGGTGTAACTCCTGGGGATCATCCTGTGCATGGCCAGGAGTTGGACTCGATGACCCTTGTGAGACCCTTCCAACTCAGCATCTTCTGTGTTCCTGTTAAATGGCCCCCTTTTGCCACTTCCTATTTAAGTCCTCAAGGGCACCCTTGTGTGAGCAATATTATTGATATAACTGAGTGAAATAGGATTGGCCACTGCAGCAATTATTTTCACTTCTGTCTCCTCCTTTCCTGTTCTCATATTACCTGGAATCCCATGAGCACACCAACTTGTTATTCCCTTTGCACTCTGGGCTCACTGCACATAGCAGGACGTGTCTACCTTCAGCTTCAAGGTCAGTTTAACTAACTCCATTGCTTATCTTATTCGAGGTAACTCAAATGGTGGCATTTCAAATACAAGACTTAGTAAAATTTAATTAAAAGCACCACAGGATGTGGTGTAAGTTTTATAATTTGTTGATTTGCATAACTACTTAGCGCAGAAAAACGTGTCGTCCCACTGTGAAGCTGTTTCAAATGTCAACCCTTAAATAACAATTTAAATAAGGGGAAACATTAGTTCCTTTGCAAAGGTTCAGAGAAACCATCTTTATTTTGGGAAGTTATTGGATAGTTTATAATTGTCAGCACTGTCGGGATTAGGTTTTCATATTGTAAAATAGTGGTTGACTGATTCAAAAAAGCAAGCACTACCAACACCTTTCACTGGCTTCAGCAAGAGAGCTTGGGGTTCTAAATCTCACCAGGTCAAATTCAGTGGTCTAGATTTTTATCTGGTAGAAAGCAAAAAGTGTTGTGACTGAAGAGTAGTTGTGTGACCTATTAAGAGTCACAGTCATTTCCTTCTCTCCTCCTTCCATAGCAAGAAATTTTGAATTTTTTAGTTTATTCTTTTTAAAAAGAGGCTTTGGTTTTTTTTTTTGTTTTTTTTTATACCAGTTCATGTATCTCTGGAATTAAAAGGAGAAAATAAAACTGAATTTTAGTTTCTTTTTCATAGAGACATTCCATGCTATGATTATGACATACTTAGCATGATGTCTGCACTAACATTATTTATGCTCTATGGAGATTTTTATATTAAACAGAGATCAGTCAGAAAGGATCATGTCTTGCTCAGGCTGAGTTATGAGAAACTGAAAAAACCCCCGCCAATATTGTTTTATGAGATTGTGTTTTAATTTAGATTTTATCCTCTGGCCTTGTAGAGTGATATAGCATACAAAGAGCAGTGTAAACTGATTTTTAGGCATCTAAAAATGATATACCAGGCATTTAGTCACTTATGACATTTCTTGCAGATGTTTCTAAGATGCCCGCAACTGGTGTAGAAGGGCAGAGAAAAATTTGCACTGGATTCTGTGGAGTCTAGATCAAGCTAAGGATGACTCAAAGGAATTATTTCTCAAATATGCAAGATCAGTATATTTTGTAACTAATTTCTCCACCACATGGAAAGTTCTGCTCAGTACAGTTATCACTATTAGACTGCTAAATAGTTTAAAATTTGCAGATATGTTGTTTGTGTCTGTGTGAACTTTAGTCATGACTCTGCTGTTCCTCTAAAATGTCACTCAGGATCACATGGTGTGGTACTTAATATACCCATGACATGATTCAAATATTTAAACTAGTTCTATTTCTAGAAATATCACCATTCAGTCTGTAACCCTTGGATCTTCTTTCCATCTTTGGCTAAAGGAACATGTGAAGGCTAGTATAAAATAACATTTATTTTGACTACATTAATATCCACCTAAGAAAACAGAGCTGACAACTTTCTCTTTAAAATAAGGTCAAGAAAGTAAAGGGTTAATTGCAAAAAAGTTTGTTTATATTAAAAGTAGTAGTTCTGCATGTTCCTTAAAGGGTAAAGTAGTTGTTTGTGCATTTATGATGATTCCATCTCTGAAACGGATGGAATGGTTTCACCTCTGTGCAGATCACAGGATCACTATGTGCAATATGACACTGTTGAAATAGTTTGAACAAGGTTGTAGACATGAATCAAATGTTCCAAAGCTCAGTTGGTTAAAGCATGGTGCTAATAACACCAAGGTCATGGGTTTGATCCCTGTATGGGCTATTCTCTTAAGAGTCAAACTTGATGATCCTTGTGGGTCCCTTCCAACTCAAAATATTTTGAAGAGCAAGGGGAGTTTAGGTTCGATAGAATTTTTATTATTTATTAATCTAAAAAAGGCATCTTTTTAGTGTTGATAAGGGACTTGATCTATAAAAATGTATTTCTTTCGAAGCCTATATTGGTCTTTAACAAAGTCTGTAATCTAGATGTATTGTAAAGAGGGAAAAGTGGTTTAATGCCCTAAAAGAGGCATAATGGCTTTTTTTCCCATCCTGTGATTCAGCAGCTCCACCTTAAATGATATTTGGAATCCTTTCGTCCGTTTATCAGCTAGCCCCACAATTTCTGCAGTGACATTTACTCAATCTTGAGGCTGGGTTTTGTCTCTGCATTGTGTATGTATGGTAGGTTTTATATATATAAATAGAATTTTAAAACATAATACACTTCTGACAGAACATTAATGTTCTAAAGGCTGGTTACAGGTAGCTGAGCAGATCCTGGGGAGAGAAAAAAGGCTATGACCTCCAAGATCATGACCTTTCAGATTGTTTTGCTAATTCACTCGAAGTCATAGATTACTGAATATTACTCTAGAAAAGAAAATTCCAATTTGGCTCTGAATTTGCTTACCCTTTATAGTGCTAATGTGGTGGGAGATCAGTAATAATTGTGTTCAGTTGTGAAGAAAACTTGTTTTTTTGCAGACACTTAATGCTATACGTTGTATGGCTTAGTGACTTTAAGTCAACATAGCATGTAATCCCTTCATAATTAATCACTTCATACATGGAATGAACACTCTATTAACTTTAGCCACAAGATGGCTTTTAAGGAATTAATCAAAATTGTTCACTGTAGGAGTAAACCTGTTGCATAGAAAATACATAGCAGCTGTTACTGAGCCAATTGTTCTGTATTTCTTCACTTCTGTAGAACAATATTTCTGCGTTCTTCAAGTTATAATACAAGTACAAATGCCCTTTGAAATAAATCTTTAAAGGACTTATTACCAGTGACAAATTCCACTCTCAGTACTATTGAGCTGTACTTGAGCCAAAGGAATGCATAGTCCTGGAGGGATACAAAATATATATTAACTAGTTATCATGAGGCAAATCCAGTAGCCAAATTGTGAGCAGAATGACATAATAAAGGTAAAATCTATAAGGCTAGTTGTCCAAGCATTTTGTAAAGCTATAAGTTAGATTCAAATCCCAGGAGTCATCAAAATGTCTTGAATCACACTTGGCTAACATGAGAATAATCCCTCCATGTGACCCAGAGGAAAACCACCTGATGCTGGATACAAGCTGATACATGTATATCTTACCCTCCACATTCAGCAATTAATGGATACACAATTGTGGGTACTGCTGAAGCTTGTATCTGCCATCTGCAATGGAAAGAAAAACAGAAATATTATAGGCTCTGGATAACAACAGAGCACAACTGTGTAGGGTATGGGACAATCACCCCAGGCAGTGGTAAGGAAAAGCAGAATAGCTAATGACTTGATTAAGACCATCACATTTTGACCAGTTGCAGCACAGACTGATATAGCAGTGCACAAAGTACATTTTTTTGTATCTCTGTGACCTGCTATGGTATTTGAGAAGCTCCTGCTTCTTTCTAGGTGGCATCCTCTTTCTGCTATTCTTCTCATCAGCCTGCAATAACATCAAGGATGTCTTAATCTTTGGATCTGAGTTAGCATTCCAATTTATATTTCTACACTGTGAAACAACAGTTCTCATTTATTTACTCTGGATTGTTGTATTTCCTGATGTGCTAACTTTTACTTATCTGCATATAAAATATATACAGTGGTCTAGATTCAAGTCCTACACTGAAACCGTTCATTTTAGATAATTTTCCTGAATATTTCTAATACAGTGTGCAAAATAGGTTAGGTGCTGAAATCCATTACATCATCCAATTAATAAAGAAAGAAGCTGTGTGTAACGCTTTGGAAATACACTCTTATTACTTATGGGAGTATCATCTGAGTGGCATGGTTGTGGTCTCTTGCTACTTATCATAAGCGTGTCCTTCAAATAAATAAAATTGCTAAACTTTATACTTAGTTAAGATGATGTTCAGTCCTATATGTTTCCACAATAAAGTGCAAACATGTATGTAGCTTGTAGTGCATTGAAATAACTAATTTCTACAGATTGATGCAGTTATAAACCAATTAGCAGTGGTGGGTTAACCCTGGCCAGCAGCTAAGCACCACACATTCACTCGCCCAGCCCACTGTGACAGGGGAAGGAACAGGAAGAGGAAAATGAGAAAATTCAGGGGTTGAGATAAAGATAGCTTAATAAGCAAAGAGAAAGAAAACAAAATGAGTGTTGCAGAGGCAATCACTCACCACATTTCACAAGTAGACTGCTGCCCAGCTCATCTCCAAGCAGTGACTACCTTCCAAATCTCTCCTCCCTGTCACGATCCGCTGTTAATACAGGTGAGATTCGTGATGGTTCGTTTTTGATCTCAAAGGTGCAAAAGACAACAGCAGGGGACAAGTTAGTTTGCTCAAAGCAGAAATGCACTTTTATTGAGTGCCAACAACTCAGTTTCGCGATAGAGGGAGAGTTAAAGGAAACAAAGTAAAGCGAGAGAGAAAGAGGGGGATAGGGAATAGCTACCAACAGACGAGACAGATGTCCTCGTGGCCTGGTCCAATAGATACCAGGGTCCTCGTGGTTCCAGCCAATAGACTCTGGTATCCTCATAGTTCCAGCCAATAGACACATCTTCTGTGGGGAGATCTCAAAAGCTTCTCCAGAGGGTCGCTTTCTTATAGTCCTTTTCCAAAGCGAGTGGCATCTGGCCAAAAGGTGGGGAGATTTATGGGCCATTGTGAGGTGCTTGAGACAGAACATGCAGTGGTGCTCCGAGAAGCAGCTGTAGGCGCAGTACCTGTTCGAAGGCCTTGTACCGTAGCAGCACGGCAAGGACAGCACACCAGCAGTCACTTAGCCAGCATCCACCTCAGCCAGGCCAGAACTCCTGTCCAGAAATGGGTGGGGGTCTTTGGGATAGCCTCTATCCTCACGACGGTCATGAGACATATGAGGGAAACTCCCAACCAACTTTTACATCCCCTCAGTTTTTATTGCTGGGCATGATGTTGTATGGCATGGAATATCCCTTTGGTCAGTCTGAGTCAGTTGTCCAGGTTGCGTCCTCTCCCACTCCCAGCCTACTCACTGCAGAGGGCAGAGCTGGAAAACAGAGAAAGCCATGATACTATGCAAGCACTGCTCAGCAATAGGTAAAACACTAGTATGTTATCAACACTGTTTTAGCTACATATCTAAGTCACAGAACCATACCAGCTGCTATGAAGAAAGTTAACTCCACTCCAGCCAAATCTAGTACAAACTCTGTGCATTATTCCATACCATTTATGTCATGCTTGGGTCCCACACTATCCAATACATCCTCAATCACCACTCCCTCTTCCTCTCTCTTGCTGTACACACAGATATCATCCTCTTAGTCTATGAGCCTCCCCTGTAAAATGCCCATAAAATGTCCATTGAGTTTACATAGTCTGTGATTCAGGCTCCATTCATTATGCTGGTTACTCAGGACAAGAGATTTCACGTTGCATTGAGTTATTGGATGCTAAACCCAGCTCAGACTGGGTCGCTGCTGTACTTGCTTGGTTTCTTGCAAGGCTCATTCTCTGTTGGTTCAGGTGATTCCTGCTGTTATACTTCCTATAATATACAACTCAAATCATGGGTTATTTTTTTCCCTAGGGTTGAACCTCCTTGAGGTGCACAACAGATTTCCCCACCATCCTGCATTACCCAGAAATTATATCTGGGTCCTTGACCGAAAGCAATCCTGTGAATGGATTTGCCCATGATATCTTTCCCAGCTAGTTCCCTACATGTACTACCAGGACTTTATGTCCTTCTACAGCACATAGGAGTTTTGTTTGGGCAGGGCAGGGTCAGTTATTTGATTCTCTGTTATTAGCCAGCCAAGTGGCTTCTGATAAATTTGCATACCAATGCTTCTATGTTCCAGCACTTATTGCTTTCAGTACAGTCCTTAACAGTCCATTGTATCCTTCAGTGTTTTCAGAATCTGATTCATGATAGGGAATGTACTACATACAATCCTGTTTGGCAAAACACTGGAACAGGTTGCCCAGAGAGGAGGTAGATGCCCTATCCCTGGAAACATTCAAGGTCAGGTCAGACAGGGCTCTGAGCAACCTGATCTAGTTGAAGATGTCTCTGCCCATTGCAGGGGGGTTGGACTAGATGACCTTTCAAGGTCCCTTCCAACCCAAACTATTCTATGAATCTATGATCAATGCCATGTTTCTTGGCCCAGGTGCTCATGAAGTTGCTTTGGAAATGAGTCCTGTTGTCTGACTTGATTCTTTCTGGGGTGCTGTGCTGTCATAGAACTTGCTTTACAAGGACCAGGATGGTGTTTCAAGTGGTGATATTAGTTACAGGGTGTTTTGAACCCTCCGCTGATCACCTCCACCATGGTAATCATGCAGTGCTTCCCTTGGTGGATTCATGGCAGTGTGATATAACTGATCTTCCAGGCCTCCCCATATTGATATTGTAGCCACCATTCCCTATGCCAGAGAGACTTTACTTGGCTTGTTTGATTATAGTGCATGTTTTGCTTTCATGGAAAACCTGTGTGATGGCTTCAGTGTTCATGCCCATCCCTGGATGTGTACGTTGCATTTCTTCCTAGATGTGCAGATGTTGCATGGACCCACTGAGCTACAAATACCTCATCCTTATACTCCCAGTCCAGGTCTATCAGAGCCACTTCAATTTTACAACCTTGTCTACCTGTTTGTTGTTTTGATGTTCTTCAGTAGCCCAGTTTTTAAGCACATGGGCATCTATATGATGTACCTTTACAGCAAGGTTCTCTACCTGGGCAGCAATGTCCTGCCACAATGCATCAGCCCAGATGAGTTTACCTCTGTGCTGCAAATTGGTCATCTTCTACTGCTTTAGCCAACCTCATAGTAAATTTCACACCATCCATGAGTTGGTAGAGAGATAGAATACTGCCCACTTTTCTTGTTCAGTAATCTCTAGGGCCAGTTGAATGACTTTCACTTCTGCCAAATGACTCAACTCACCTTCTCCTTTGATGGCCATTACTGAAACTTGGTGGGATGAATACCATGACTGGTGTGCTATCGCCAACTACCAATGGTGACAGGCTTTCCAGAAGGGACAGGCAAGGAAGGAGGGATTGTCCTCTATGTCAAGAAACTGATAGATTGTGAAAAGCTGTCTTTGAAGAATAGCCATGGGCAAGTTGAAAGCTTATGGGTAAGAATTAGAGACCAAAGAAACAAAGGGAACCCTATGGTTGGTGTCTGCTACAGGCTGCCCCATCAAGGGGAGTCTATTAATAGAAGCCTTCTTGCTCCAGCTACAGGAGGCATCATGTTTGCAGGCTCTTATCATCCTGGGGGATTTCAACCACCTCGACTGTCCTGGTTTCAGTTCGAAACCAATTTAGTATAGTGGTTTTGATTCGCCAATTCCAATATACTAATTTCCTGCTGTGAGATAGGATTAGGAGCAAAAGCAAGGCAGGCTTAAAACTTAAAGGGTGTAAGGAAAACTTTTATTAACAACCTAAAGGAATAACAACCTGAAAGAATAATAAAATTCAGAATAAAACCTTCAGACCACCTCTCCTCCCCTCTTCCACACCCTCTTCATTTTCTCATCGACAACGTACAGAAACACTTCAGTCAGTTACCAACTTAAGGATAGTCTTTTTTTCAGTTCACTCTAGGGAGAGGAGTCTCCCCTTGTCAGGCTATAGGGACTTTTCCACAAGAAAGAAAAACAGTTCTCTCGTGGCTTCACTTTTCACGAATAGCAGCCGCCTGGGAATCTGCAATCGTGAAACTCCTCCCATCTTCACAGCCTTCCCAGAGCTGTGCTTATGGGCCATGTCAAACTCATGGGGTATTACTTTTGAGAATGAGCTGTTCAAAAACAAAGATTCTCTTCATCTATCTTTAAAATCATTTTCATCTCTAGGAACAGAGATCCCCTCCTTCCCTTGGGGCAAAGGATCTTCATCACTCCTCTCTCTGTTCATGCACGGGTACCTTTGCTCATAATCTACAAGTTGAACACTCCACCCTCCCATGTCTTTCTCCACGGTTTATAGGAATCCTTAGTGTATTACAGTCCATCCCCATAGCTTACAAAAGGATTTTCAACCTAAATTCACGGCATCTCCTCATTCTTCTTTCATCTGGGACCTGACTCCTGCTTCACTGACCTTGGTATATCCTCTCTGTTCTTTTTCCTCTCATTCAAAGGAGGATTGAATGTCTGCAAGTTTTATCTGAGCATTGAAAGAGTTAAGATCTCACACGAGGAATGCAGAGGCTGTGGCCAGGCCATGCTGGAGCTGTGCCAGGATCTCAGGAGACTCAGGCTGTGCTGGGAGGGGCTGGCTCAGGCCAGAAACAGCAGAGGGAAAGGGAAGGGATGGCTAGGACCTCAGTCAGCCTCCCTGGGCCTCAGATGCAGCACCCGCTGCCGATGGCCACCCTTCCTCCCTGCCGGGACATGCCAGTTTCCCAGACAGGGGACCCAGTCCTGCTTCCTGCCAGGCCCGTAGGCCATGCAGTGGAGCAGGCCCGGGCTTGCCAGCCCCTGTTACCTGTACTCAAGCCAGAAGAGAAAAGGGCCATTCCCGGGGTTTGCTAGCTTCAAAATGTGAATTTACAGAGGCAGACCAAATCCTCCAATTGGTTTCCCAGGCTGTCAACAACCAAACCAGCCTCCGATTGGTCCCATCAAGTCACACAGGAAGTTCTCAGGAAGAAAACTTCCGTGGATGCCCTCTTCTCTCCCTACCGAAGTGCCAATTAATGCAAAACCAGCACACCGACATCTGTCAGAGAAGTATCACAGCAAGCTGAAGGCGATCCAGGAGACTCCTGGAGTATATCAAGAATAACTTTGTAAGCCAGGTAATAGACAGCCCTACCAGAAGGGATGCAATACTGAGCCTGATGACCACCAACACAAGTGAGCTAATTGGTGACATCAGGATTGGAGGCAGCCTGGGCTACAGTGATCATGTGCCGGTAGAATTCGGAGTCCTGAGGTATATGGGTCAGGCAAAGAGTAAAATCAAGACCCTGAATTTTAGGAAAGAAAACTTCCAGCTGTTGAAAGAGTTAGTCAGTAGGACCTGCTGTGAAACTGCACACACACAGGCATTCCAAGCATCCCAAAATGTCTTGTGACATCAATCTTTTCCAGTCTCTGACAGCTGGTCAAACTAAAGGGCAAGAAAGAAATGCAGAGGCAGTGGAAGCAGGGACCAGGTATCCTCAGAAGAGTACAGGAGCATTTTCCAGTTGTGTAGGGATGGGGTCAGGACGGTCAAGGCACAGCTGAAATTGTCAAGGGACACAAAGAATAATGGCTTCTACAGGTATATCAGCCAGAAAAGGAAGGCCAAAGAAAGTGTACCCTCTCTGACGAACATGACTCACAAACTGGTAACAATGGACAAGGAAAAGGCTGAGGTACTCAATAAATTTTTGCCTCAGCCTTCAATGGTAATCTCTCTTCCCATACCACTCAAGTGGATGCATCTCAAGGCAGAGACTGGGGGAATGAAATACCTCCAACTGTAAGAGAAGATCAAGTTTGAGACCACCTGGGGAACTTGAACACACACGAGTCCATGGCCCCCCAAAAAGATGCTTCCCAGAGTTCTGAGGGAACTGGCAGATGTAGTTGCAAAGACACTCTCCATGATATTTTAAAAGTCCTGGCAGTCAGGTGAAGTCCCAGGTGGCTGAAAAAAGGGAAACATTTCACCCATTTTTAAAAAGGTTAAAAAAGAGGACTCTGGGAACTACATACCTGTCAGCCTCACCTCTGTGCCTGGGAAGATAATGCAGCAGATCTTTCTGGAACTTAGACTGAAGCCATATGGAAGTCAGGGAAGTGATTAGAGACAGCCAACATGGCTTCACTAAGGGCAAATCATGACTGACATCTAGTACCCTTATATGATGGAGTGACTCCACCAGCAGACAAGGGAAGAGCTACAGATATCAAATATCTGGACATCTGTAATGCCTTTGACACAGTCTCCTATCACATTCTTGCCTCTGAATTGGAGAGAGATCAATTTGAGGGATAGACATATGGATTGGGGTTTAACCCCAGTAGGCAGCTAAGCTTCCTAGTGCACCTCCTCAAGTTATCTCTCAGAGGAGAAAAGGGTAAAGGTGTAATTGCTGACTGTCTTCATGAGATGGTGCTTGGAGTACTGAGACAACAGTAATGTAGGGCCCAAATACCAGATGAGCATAATGTCCTAGGTAATCCAAAATGTTATTGTATTCCATATCTATCTGTGCCCAAGAATTGTTACTGTTTAAGGCCCAGTGGCTCGGCCAGAACCGGAATTGCAGGGCAGTCGGGCAATGCCGGTCCCTTTAAAAGGTCAGGGCACTCAAGCTGACTTCCTCCTTTGCCTTGTGGCTTTTGAAGGCAGAGGCTCCGCTTCAGAGGGGGTTGTTTTGGGCGGGTTTCTGGGTTTGCAACAGTAGTAACTCAAAAAACCTGCATTTCGCAATGAGAAACTGTTTCAGAGTGAATTTTGCAAACCTTATTGGCAGTGCGAAGCTTGAGCCAGTCCCTGGGGCCAAGCCACCCTGTGTCAGTGCCAACAGACCAGTTCTTCTCCCCCCAACACACCCTTAGCGTGTATGACAGCAGCACCAACACTGGCAGAGTCCAGCAGGTGGCAGGAGGAAGTAGCAAGCAGCGGAGCTGACCCACACACACGCCGGCAATTCTTTATCTGCCACTAGAACTGTTCTGTAAGGTACTACCTTCCTGAGAGGGTGTTTTGTTTTGTCAGCCATCTTTTGCCCTTTGTCTCCTGGACCGTGCGGTTGAGTGGAGCACACCATCTTGGGGGACACAGCTGATGCCATTTTCCCATTGCTGTTTTGCTTGTTAGTAAACTGTTGTTTTCACTCATATCTACTTGTATTTTGTTTTTTGTTATTAGTGGAAAGGGATTGGTTGAAACTAAGGGGAGGTAACTCATTTTAGTGTCCAACTCTTTAAATTGTCTTAAACCAAGACATATAGCTAAGACTATAGCTTAACACTCCAAGCCGAAACCTGGGCAGAATGGGGGAAGACTACAAAGCCCTGGGGGTGCAAGCAAAAAGTATTGGTGCCCTGTAGCCGTGGAAAGGGGTTTTAAC
Organism: Sturnus vulgaris; assembly: GCF_052056855.1. NCBI lineage: Eukaryota > Metazoa > Chordata > Aves > Passeriformes > Sturnidae > Sturnus > Sturnus vulgaris. The sequence goes on along the minus strand of NC_142282.1, from coordinate 39,403,858 downwards.
CCTTTAAGTGTGGCAGAAATAAGATGCACAGCTACATGGTCATCTTTCATGATAGGAAAGAGAGACACAAGTTTATTCAGAAACACACTTGGTTTTATAGCATGACTCGCAATTCCAAGAGTAGAAAAAAGATGATTGGTTCAGAGAGAAGACACCCCATTCCCAGGGCCTGGTCACACACCACAACAGGTGTTCTATCTTTGTTATTAATTCCTTTTTATTTTGACCAAGTTATCACCCTTAGAGAAATTCTCCCTAACTTTCAGCTGGACCAGCTTATCATCTGGGAACAGAGCTGAGAAGCTCCCGCCTGGGATATTTTTCAGGCTGTAATTTTCTTGCTTTCTCAGTATGTGTCCCTACAGTGCCCAAGTTATCTTTTCCTCCATTTTACGATTACAGCCAGAAATAGATGTATAATTCAAATCAACTTCTAGCTTTGTGGCTGGTGCTGTTGTGAAGGTTTTGACTTTTGTGATGGGACATTCTTCAGTGACTATAGCCTATTAGGGAGGAATGGGATCCACCTCTCTAGCTGCCTCCCAAGATAAGAACCAGAAGACCAACCACCTCAAATGTATGTATACCAATGCACACAGCCTGGGGAACAAACAGGAGGAACTGGAGCTCTGTGTCCAGTTAGAAAGTTATGATATCATAGGAATAACTGAAACATGGTGGGACAACTCACATGACTGGAGGTTCACAATGGATGGCTATAGGCTGTTTCATAAAGACAGGCAGGGAGGAAGAGGAGGAGTCGTGCTCTATATAAGGGAGAACCTTGAATGTATAAAAGTCAATTACAACAGCTGTGGAAGCCTTATCGAATGCATCTGAGTCAAGATCAGAGGAGTTGTCTCTGAGAGGGGATCTTACAGTAGACATCTACTACTGACCTCCAAACCAAGATTCTAAGACCAACAAAGCAATATTTGGGTCACTTAAGCAAGCTTTGGCCCAACAGAACCTGGTTTTTATGGATGACTTCAACTACCCTGACATTTGTTGGAATAACAATACAGTAGCTCACTTGCCATCCATCAAATTCCTGGAATGCATAAAGAACTGCTTCCTCATACAAATGTTGGATGTCCCAACCAGGAATGAGGTGGTAGCCTTGGCTGCAGTGATCACAATATTATGGAGTTTGGGATCCAGCTGAGCATGCTGAAAGTTAGTACTAAGACAAAGGTTTTAGATTTTAGAAGAGAAAACTTCAGCTCACTCAGCGCTCATTTGGGAGGGATTCTGTAGGAAGCTTCCATGGAGGCTAAAGGAGCCAGCAAGTGCTCAGAGTTTTTCAGGAACACTCTCCTGGAAGCACAAAGACAGTTCATCCCCTTTAAAGGTAAGGGAAGTAGGTGGAGCAAGAGACTCTCTTAGCTTAACTGTAAGCTTCCGAGTCTGCTCAAAACACAAAGTGAAGGATACCAGAGATGGAAAAGCAGGCGTATACACATGGAGAATTACAAGAGCATTGCCAGAGTGGGTAAAGATGCAGTTAGAATTGAAATCAGCCAGATATGTCAAAAAACACAAGAAGAGGTTCTTCAGGTACATAACCGACAAGCAGAAACAGATGGAAAATATTGGTCCACTGTTAAACAGGAGATGTGAATCAATCACCAACAATGCTGAAAAGGCAGAGGTTTTCAACACTTTCTTCATCTCTGTCTTTACCAGCACTGTGTGGCCCCAGGACCTAGGAACAAAAGTCCAGGCTGATGCAAACACAGACTCACCATCAGTGAAGGAAGAGTTGGTGTGTGAACTATTACAGGAGCTTGGCCCCTGCAAATTGATGAGCTCTGACAATATCCACCTGAGGGTGTTAAAGATGTCTGATGTCATTGTGAGGCCACTCTTCATGATGTGTGAGAACTTGTGGAGATGAGGGGATGTGCCAGAAAACTGTAAGACGGCTAATGTCACCCCCATCTACAAGAAGGGCTTAAAGGAGGATCCAGGAAATTACAGGCCCATCAGTCTTACTTCAGTCCCTGAGGAAGTTATGGAATGAATCCTCTTGGGGGCTATCACAAGTCATATGAAGCATGTGATTGGGAAAACCAGCACAAATTCACCAAGGGCAAATCGTGTTTGACAAACCCAATCATCTTCTATGACAAAGGAACCTGCTTGGTTGATATGGGATGAGCAGTGGATGGCACCTACCTAGATTTCTCCAAGGCTTTTGATACAGTTTCATACAGACTCTTTTTAGACAAATTGATGCATTATGGTCTAGACAAGTTGCCTGTGTGATGGGTGGGGGACTGGCTGACAGGCCACACCCAGAGGATTGTGGCAAATAGTTCCTTTTCAAACTGGCAACCTGTCACAAGTGGGGTCCCTCAGGAATCGATATTGGGCCCAATGCTGTTTAATATCTTCATAAGTAATCTGGATAATGATGGGATCAAGTGTTTGCCAATTATACCAAAATGAGTGGGGAAGTAGGCACCTCGTAAGGGAGAGCCACCCTGTAGGAAGACCTGGATAGGCTGAAAGAGTGGACTGACAAGTGTAGCTGTGGAAAGGGGGTTTAACCCTTTAAGTGCGGCAGAAATAAGATGCACAGCTACATGGTCATCTTTCATGATAGGAAAGAGAGACACAAGTTTATTCAGAAACACTTGGTTTTATAGCATGACTCACAATTCCAAGAGTAGAAAAAAGATGATTGGTTCAGAGAGAAGACACCCCATTCCCAGGGCCTGGTCACACACCACAACAGGTGTTCTATCTTTGTTATTAATTCCTTTTTATTTTGACCAAGTTATCACCCTTAGAGAAATTCTCCCTAACTTTCAGCTGGACCAGCTTATCATCTGGGAACAGAGCTGAGAAGCTCCCGCCTGGGATATTTTTCAGGCTGTAATTTTCTTGCTTTCTCAATATGTGTCCCTATAGACAAGAACCTTATGAAGTTCAAAAAGGACAAGTGTAAGGTCTTGCACATGGGAAAACATAATCCAGGAGTGCAGCACAGGCTGGGATCTACCTGGCTGCAGAACAGCTCTGTGGGAAGGGACCTGAGGATCCCGGTGTACAAAAAGCTCAATATGAGTGAACAGTGTGCTGCTGTGGCAAAGAAAGCCAACAGAATGCTGGCTTGAATCAACCAGCAGAGATGATGAAGTCATTATCCTACTCTACTCAGTGCCATGCCAGGAATGCTGTGTCCAGTTTTCGTCCCTGCTACACAAAAGATGTGGACAAGACAGAGTCCACAAAAGGGGCATAAAGATGATCAAAGGAGTGGGAAACCTGCCATATGAGGAAAGGCTGAAAGAATTGGGTTGGTTCAGCCCTGAGAAGGCTTAGGGTACAGCTTATCACCATGTTCCAGTATTTAAAGGGTGGCTACAAAGAAGATGGAGAGTCTTTTTACAAGGAGTCACATATAAAAGACAGGGGGTAATGGATACAAGTTACTCCTGGAGAGATTCCGATTGGACACAGGAAGAAAATTTTTCACAGTGAGAACAATCAGCTCTTGGAATAATTTCCCCAGGGAAGTGGTGGATTCTCCAACATTGGACACTTTTACAATTTGGCTGGACAGGGTGCTGGACCATCTGGTCTAGACCTTGCTTTTTCCAAGAAATGTTGGACCAGAAGATCCTTGAGGTACCTAGTATTATACAATTCTATGAAATCTGAAACACATCTCCTATGTTTCTCATCTGACATATGTGACTGAAGTATAAAGTAGTTATTGCTTTGCAAGTCAAATTCTGAGGAAGAAAAAATATGCATTATTTTCTTCAGTCTTTTATAGAATGGGCCATTTTCTCTGTTAGACTCCGAGATCTCCTGTACTCTAGACATAATCCCAAAACCATAGCTGCACTGGGAACATACTGCTGGGAGTAATTACCAGAGCACACAAATTCCTGGTAAGTATCTTCCTGGATTATCTTCTCAGAGCAATGTTGTCCACAATGACTTTCTCTCTCTAAACAGCTATCCCTTTTCTTCCCTAGCTCACTGAAAATACATACTACAGGAATTTTATAGGAACATGTCATGAGGCAGGCTCTACACATTTTCATCTTTAAAAGAGCCCTCCCTCCACCACCCTACTCTTCAAACTAAGAACATTGTTGAATTGTAGCAAGGCCTCTAAATTTTAAATCCTTTATGTTCATTTTTATTTTAAAGTTTTGTGTAGTATGTGCGGTATAAATGCAAAGGAGATTCTCTGTCTTGAAGAATGAAAAATCTCCATTTCTTGAGAGACAAACATAATCCTAGTTTGGTACCTCAAGACTGATTGTCACATGAAAAAGGGATATTTACTCGACCCTTAATATTTAATGTCTGTCGGTGCCCCAGGAAAGCTGAGACCCTTGTCCTCGACCAGTCTGTCAGCATCCCCTTATGGGGACCCTTCACTGAGCAGTCCTGCTGGACTGGAGGGCAGTTCAACTGATTTATTCAGGGAAATACGCCAACAGGATAAGGGACACCCCTCAGTGGGTCTTCCCACTTTATGACCCTTCAGTGGGCCTTCCATTTTATTCAAGTATGTTCCCTGCTGCCAGCGATTGCCAGCATCCATGAAGGACTCACACTAACAGTTCACAGAATAACTTCATTAATATAAAATTGTGATAGGTTAAGGTTCGAGGATTGCCAGTGTAGTTTCCAACTGCAAAAACATATTCAAAGTAACATACAGACAAGCTCTAATCTCCAGTAAAACTATTCAGTGCACACAGAATATGGTTCTTACCCAACAGGAATCCCTATGGGAAGGAAGACAGGTTCAGTCCATTGACTGATCCCAGCAGTTATGATGGAGTCTTCCCTAACTTTCCCCCCATTCTCGACTTACTTTTATACTATTTCTTTGTGTTTATGTGGAGCTTGAGTGATTCTAGTCATGTATATCTTTGTTACTGATTGGTGTAAAATTCTCTGGCTTCACTTCTAAAGATATAGTCAAAAAAAATATAGAGTACATTCCCAGTGAAGGGTGGTTGTACCTTGGAGGTGGGTAACTTTATGATGGAGGTGTGGTCTAACATTACAATTAGGCTAAAATGAACCAAGTTCATCTGAGGAGAACGATTTCACCACAGTTGTTGGCTCCACAGCAAGACATCATCTATCTCCCTTGGTTGACAGGTGCTATGTGGTTTATCACCTGCAAAGTACAATTGAGTTCCCCTCCCTGCAAGGATTTCAACAGAGCCTGACTGCAGTGTTTCCACTCTGCTCCGGTCTCTCTTCCATCCCCCTTAGCAGGTGCTATGGTTGCAGATTGTGGGTGTGGGGAATCATTGCGGAATTGGTCTTGAGCATGCCAACCACATTCCATCAAGGAGCAGCAACTGTATTTTACCCTATAATTTCTGTACTATTATAACTTCTGTTCAGATGTGAATATAACTTCTCAGTTTCCTCTAATTTTACCCCCAGCCATCTTTCCACACTGATCCAGAAAATGCTACTTATAATGTGCCTCTGCTAAGTGACACCTTGTGGCTTGAAGAAGTCATCTTACTTTGCTTTCTTTAGTCATATTTGTTGTTCTGAAAGATGATTGTATACTTCCATAGTAATCTAAATGTCAAGAACAATAGTACTGATCCAGAGCAGAGGTCTTCATAACCTAGTACTCTGTCCAACAATGGCCAAAAATTGATGCTCAGAGAAGAGAGCAGAACAAACATCATATTTCTTGATACTCTCATAGCTTTCAGATATTTTCAGATCAGAGAATTCTGTTAGCCTGTTTTCATGTGTCTGTTTAAAGCCCGCAATGCATTTCTTCCATGTACTTGTTCAGTCTCCTGTTGAACCCATGTGAATGTCTTGCACATACATCATCCTTTGAGAAGGGGACAGTGTCCAAAGGAGGGCAATGAAGATGGTGAAGAGTCTTGAGGGGAAGCCTTAGAAGGACCAGCTGAGGTCACTTGGTCTGTTCACCCTGGATAAAAAGAGACTGAGGGGAGACCTGATCACACTCTACAACTTCCTCACGAGGAGAAGGGGAGGAGCAGACACTGATCTCTTCTCTGTGGGGCTCAGTGACAGGACCCAAGGGAATGGCCTGAAGTTGTCAGGGGAGGTTTAAGTTGGATAGTAGAAAAAGGTTTTTCACCCAGAAGATGGTTGGGCACTGGAACAGGGTCCCCAGGGAGGTGGTCACAGCATCAACCTGACAGAGTTCAAGAAGCATTTGGACAATACTCTCAGGCACATGGTGTGTGACTCTTGGGGATGATCCTGTGCACAGCCAGGAGTTGGACTCGATGACCCTTGTGGGTTCCTTCCAACTCAGCATATTTTGTGATTCTGTGAGATTGCATAAAGATTCACCTACCTTTGTTATGTATGTTTCTCCCACTAATTGTCTTTAACGGACTGTATTCTTATATGGGAAAAGGCAATGAAGAGTTGATCTCTATGCATGTTTCCCATGCCATTCAGGATTCTTAGGTCCTTACCCTATTCTTCCTCCAAACTGTCTCTTTTTCAGGCCCATGAGTTCTGGCTTACTTCAACTTTGTTCATAGGGGAAAAAAGCACAAAGTGTTTAACAGGTCAGGTTATTATGAAAAGGCGCATGAGTTTCTCTAGGTGATAGCACTGAAACTTAGCACCTACCTAATGCCATATCCTGCCACATCTGACTTTTCTGACTGGACAGCCACTTAGAGTCACCTAGAAATATTTCCAATAAAAATATAGAACCCATACTTTTGATTTTGCAGGATGCCTTATCCCACTCCATGCCACAAATCCATGCAATCTACAATCAGCATTATATAATTGATTATGTCAGGAAAATTAATCCACAAACACCAGAGGTTTATGTCCAAAAAGGAGACAGAGGAGTCCTTTTTGCTTTATTCGAATAAAGGGAGAGGCCATGGGACATTCCCCTGGGATCTCTCAAATTTTTGGAGGACGCAGCCTCCTTTTTATCCTATTTTCCCGGCCGCATTTTCCTCTCTCTTTCCCCATTGGCTTAGGTACTTGAGAGGCACAGACTTCCCGGAACGCCTGATACCTGAAATTCCCCTCTAATGTATAACCCTCCCTTTTAATTTTTAATTCTTACAGAATTCATAGTTTCCCCCCGTTGCTTCTTTCATCGTTCGATATCTAATTTCATTTATCAGCAGCCCTACAGTTTGTTTGTAAAGGCAAATATCTCTTTCCATTCATCAATTAGTGGAATCCATCCCATTGTTTCTTTTATCTCTCAGTGCTAGCCTTATCTATAGGCTGATCCACAACTCATTTGTAAAGACAAATTCAACATTCCTCTCAATTATACCATGAAATATTCATAACCTCCATATGATTTCAACCTCCTTTCCTCTTACCCCTTTCACCAAAATACTCCTTGCACTTTATATACTTTTGTCTGTCATTTCTTACTCCAATATTGCACCTTTTTGGTCAGTGGAAAGACACCTCTGTGTAATGCATTTTTCCTATGAAGTGAGCTAAAGCATTCAGTTATGTTCCTAAATCATTAACACAATTAAAATACTTTAGGTGTTGGGTTTAGAATGGTATGCTCAATATAGCACTAAAAATCAATTGATTTCCAAGTCTATCAGAGGTATATGTATATAAATACAGAAAATTCTAACTATTTTTCTTAGTGCACCGTTTCAATGAAAACCAATAATTAAAATTATTCCTTCATTTATTGGACTACAGTTAAAAGTGAGAGTTTATTTTTCATTTGCATTGCATGAGGTCCTCTGTGTTGATTTCAGGTTACCTTCTCTTTTAGAAATTGTATCCTTCCAAGACAAATGGCTACCACATTCTGTCATCTCCTGGCTGGCCGTGCAACTGCTGCATCCTTTGCAGCAGCAGGCACAGGGATCCTAACTGCTGGATACCTCTTCAATAAGCAAAATGTTAAAGCTACTGTTCAAGAAAAACGAAAACTCTTCCCTCCAAGGTAAGCTCTTTGGGTTAACTAGTCAGCTGAGCATAGAGCCCAGCTAACTGAGCCAGGCATAGCATTTAACTCTTTGGGAGAGGAAGATCTCCATTAAAGCTGCAGAGCACCTACTCCCTCACTCAAACACACCATCTATGTGTCTGCATACAGATTAACTGCCAACATAAAACCCAGCATCCTTTATTAATGACCCCAGTTTTAGATAGCACTGACAGTGGCCTTCAAGGACAGAAAATATGGATGTTAGATCATATCAACATATTTACAAAATCATTGCCAACCAATTACAAGCCTGAAAAATGGTTCAATTTTTAGGCAAAACACCAAATCAGTCCTTATTTTATCTTGTCAGCTCTTGAATTCTTTCAGTGTCTACTGGACTGGCTGATTGCATAGATTCTAATATTAGGAAGCATAAAAGTATTTTAATTATGCAAGTAGTAAAGAAATGTCTTTTATAACTACTGTACTTGAAATATTCCTAATTCTGTTTAAAACCTAGTCAGTTGATAATTAGAAACTAACTACAAATACGTACACTGACTTTGCTGGCCATATTTGTGAAAAAACAAAACACCCAAAAAAACTCGACCAGGCTTTGACAGGCTTTTTTTTTTCCCCATGGCAAATAGTATCTTAGTTCAAATAAACTCTTATAAAAGTAATGGGGTTGTGCATAAAGCAAAGTGCTATCAAAACAAGGTAAATGTGATCTGACTCACAAAAATGCTTTCTGAAAGCATAATATCTTCATTTTCTCTGTTTTATTATACTGTTCAACTTTTGGTAAATAAAATCATTAAAACAACCCCAAATATTGTAAAATAGATTCGTAGATGATATAGATCAGACAGTTACACTGATATCCACAAAGCTGCAAGAATATCTCAGTTCAGAATGAGAGCTCTTATTCAGTTAAACATAATTAATTTCCTACTTGAACAAAACAATGTTAGATCACTTTTAATTCTCAATAAGTGTCTTAGCAGAGAATTAATAGACTTTAATACACTTTCAAGGATTCATTTGTCTGGTTGCTCCAAGTAACAGAAAACTGCTATTGTCTGTTAGTGGGGTTGCCTAGCAGTATAGTGTGGAGTACTTTGTGTGACTTCAATATACCTCCCTTCCTAAATTTCAGTCCAATGTATTGTGATAGGTTATCTTTGTCTGGCTGCCATATGCCCACACAGCCACTCTCTTACTCCCCCTCTTCAGCAAGACAGGAGGAGAAAATAAGGTTAAAAACCTCGTGGGTAGAGATAAAGACAAAGATTGGTCGCCAATTATCATCATAGGCAAAACAGACTTGACTTGGGGGAGAATAATTTTAAAAATTGCCAATCAGTTTTAACAGAGCAGAATATTGAGAAATAAAACTAAAATCACCTGTCTCCAACACCTCCCTTCTTCCCAGGCTTGACTTCACTCCTAACTCTTCTACCTCCTCCTCCCAAAGCGGCATAGGCAGGGATGGGGAATGGGGGTTCTGATCAGATCATAACACTTTGTCTCTGCCACTCCTTCCTCCTCATGCTGTTCCCCAATCCAGAGTGGGTTTCCTCCCATGGGATGTAGTCCTTCATTAATGTCTTGGTTTTGCATGACCTGGTTTTTGGTAGTGGGAGAAGCTGCTAGAAGCTTCCACCATGTCTGGCAGAGTCAATCCCTGATGGCTCTGAAGATGGACCTGCTGCTGGCCAAATCTGGGCCAATTAGAGAGGTTAGTAATGTCTCTGTAATGACATATTTAATAAGAAAATTAAAACAAAGTGGGGACACAGTTTTTTTTCCTAGCCAGAGAAGAGGAGGAGGTGAGAACATGTGAGGGAAAACAACATGGAGACACCAAGGTCAGTGGAGAAGGAGGTGGAAAAGGTGCTCCAGGCGCCAGAGCCAAGATTTCTCTGCAGGCCATGGTGATGACTATGGTGAAGCAGGCTGTCCCCGTGCAGCCCATGGGGATTCTGGAAATTCACAGGGGATGCAGAGATCCACTCACAGCCCATGGGTAGGTGCCCACGCCGGAGCGGGTGGATGCCTGTAGGAGACTATGATCCAGTGGAAGACCCGGTGGAGAGAGAGGCCCCGTGCTTCCAAGCTGGAGCAACCTGTCCTCAGAGGACTGCACCCCGTGGAAGAGTGACCCACGCTGCAGCAGTTTTGGGAAGACTGCCCTTGGAGGGACTCATGTTGCAGCAGATGCAGTAGGACTGCTGCTCGAGAGAGTGGACCCACGATAGAGAAGTTCACGGAGAACTGTCTCCTGTGGGAGGGACCCCACAGCATAGCAGGGGAAGGACTCCTTTCCCTGAGCATTGGAAGAAAACCTCGGATGATGAACTGACCAAAACCCATACACCCTGTCTCCTTGAGCTGTCAGTGGGAAGGAGGGAAGGGTTGGGGGAAGAAAAGGTGTTCTTAAGGGCTTATTTTACTTCTCATTATCCTCCTCTGATTTTGTTACTAATAAATTCACTTTGTACCTCCAAGCTGAGCCTGTTTTGCCCTTGGAGTGTTTTATCCCGGTCCTTAACTCATGAACTCTTCATTTAATTTGTTTTCTCTCCTCTGCCCAGCTGTGACAGGGGAGGGCAAGTGAGCGACTTTCTTGGGTGCCTGGCATTTGGCCAGTGTCAAACCATGACAATGAACTTCAATGTGAATCCCTCCGAAGAACAAACTGAAGCTCTTCAAGAACTGTTCCTGCATGGGTCCTCCATAGAACACAGTTTCTGCCAGAAAACCTGCTCCTGCATGGTCTACTCTCCATGGGCCACAGTTCTTGCCAGGAGCCTGCTCTAGCATTGGCTCACCATGGGCTGCAGCTTCAGGGCACATCATTCTCCTCTGGAATGGGATCCTTCATGGGCTGCAGGGGTTTAGCCTGCCTCACCATGGTCTTCACCACAGGCTGCAGGAGAATCTCCGCTCTGGCATCTGAAGCACCTCCTCTCCCTCCTTCTTCACTGACCTTGATTACTGCAGGGTTGTTTTTCTCACATTTTTTCTTACTTTTCTCTCTCACAACTGCTATGCAGTGTCTTTTACCCTTTCTTAAATATGTTATCACAGAAGCGCCACCAGCTTCACTGATTGGCACAGCCTTGGACCAGTGGTGGAGTCCATTCTGGAGCCCACTGAAATTGTTTTTGAGCATGGAGGCAGCCCCTGATTTCTTCTCATAGAAGCCATTCCTGCAGCCCCTCCACCAGAAAAATCTTGCCACATTGTAGATACAGGAGCCTGGGAAAGCAGAGTTTTCCCAGGCGTTTCAAAGAAAACAGAAAGGAAAGAATTAATAAACAAAAGTTGCACCTGCCGTTGTTGACATTTCATGCGTGTGAGTCAAGATGTTTTAGTAAAAGCAAGAGGTGTTGCCTTCCTTGGACCAATGGGCTGACTCTATTCTTGGACCAGCAAAGTGCTCTATAAAAATGTGTGTAGTTTTACAATTGTTGGGGGTTGAATGCTTCCCTTTTCTTTCTGTGGAATTTCTGCCATTGTTATGATAAGTGGCTACACCTTAAGGAAATGTTCTCTTCAAGGGAGGTGGGTGGAGGGGGGGGGGGGGAACCGGAAAAAGGAAAGGTGGGATGGGGATCGGGAGCGGGCTGGAAACGCTCTCGCTTGGCTCGTGGAGGGAGAGGACGGCCCGTGCTCGGATCTGGCTTCTCCCCTGCCACCCCAGCGCTGAGATCCACGCTCTCTGCCATTGGACATCGCTCTGCTACTCTCCCACCTAACCCTACTACCTCCAGACACTCTGCCGAGCACCAGGACTGACACCGTGAGGGGGGAGTCACTTTCCCCATCCCTCTCACCCCTGGGCCACCGCCATCACTCCAGCCCTCTTCAATTGCGCGGGACCTGCCCTGCCCCTATAGCACTGGTAACTGAGCGCACAGAGACGGCCTGCGGCCAAAAGGGACTGGAACTGAGTTATACTGTTCTGTTCTGTTGTCAATTTTTATAGCTGTTGTTGTTTTCTGCCTTGTTAGATATCAGTAAAGAACTGTTATTCTTATCCCCACATCTCCTGCCTGAAGGCCTCTGATTTGGACCTAAAATAATTAAAAGGGAGGGGGTTGCACTCTGCATCGCAGGAAAGGGGCTCTTGCCTTTCCTTAGACCATACCTGTCTTTCAAACCAAGACAACAATAAAGAAGCTTCTTCTACCCGTGAGAGGAAGTCGTGTTGCTGGGTTTTCTTTCACTGCTCCTACAGCAATAGCATCACATTAACTGAATATATGTATAAACCAAGAACTAATTATATTTTTCAGGTATGCTGTGTATTCCATATTTCCTGATTGCTTAAGTAGTTTCTTAAACTAGCAGGGATTACTCTTTAAAGATATATTACGTGCTTATGATGTTTTTTTCTCTTCAGTGCAGACTATCCTGATCTCCGCAAACATAACAACTGCATGGCTGAATGCCTCACACCAGCAATTTATGCCAGGCTAAGGGACAAGATGACTCCCAATGGCTACACTCTAGACCAGTGTATCCAAACCGGGGTTGACAATCCTGGCCATCCTTTCATTAAAACTGTGGGCATGGTTGCAGGTGATGAAGAATCCTATGAGGTAAAGTATTTTCACAATGCTATCATATATTTTTCAGTTTGTATGGTATATTTCACAAGACCTCATATGAACACATATTTTTAGTTAAATATGGACTTCTAAGAAAAACTGTGTCCCAGAGAATAAATATATGGGGCAAATAATGCACATTTTCCCTACTCTTTATGAGGATTTGAATGCTATTCTACATTAGGAAATGCAGTGAATACGAGGCATTGCTAAAGGAGCCCTCTCTACTGCAATCAAAGTCTGCAAAATATGGTTGCTGGGGAGCAATCCTCTTTTCCCCTCCATCAGCTGCTCTCTTTCCTAATACTAAACATAGTTTATGGAAAAACAACTGGAGACATCAAAATAAAGGTAATGTGGAAATTACCGTGTAAAACAACTTTGGCAAAACTGAAAAAAAATGGCTTCTGTGAAGTGCTGGGCATCTTTAAACCATAACTAGTAGACCCTGACAAAAACCAAAGACAGTATTAGTATATAAAAAGGAAGAAAATCCTTGTTTTTATTGACCTGTGTGGTCTACTTCCTTCAGTCTACCATAAAATAGTATATTATTAGATAATCTCTTAAGAGTATCCCAAATGCTAGGCTGCTCAACATGGAAGAAGACATCTGGTATTCTGGGACTACCAGCTTCTGTGATTTGTTTTATTTTTTAGACATAGTGACTGCCTTGAAAAGCTCTGCTAAAGTTTATTGATGCACAACAGAATGAAGGTGTGATTTTGATCAATGTTGACATACCTGTGCTAAATGGTTCTAAGTAGCACCATCAATGGCAATGAAGGCAGGTATTTTCATACGACCTAAGAACAGAGCACAAGCTGCCTGGGGACTGAACGTGTATTTTAATTGCTAATAAATCCTGAAATTTAATTTGGTTGCCATCACATATAGTACTCTCTTAGGCTGCAATACAGGATGTGACCAAAAGTATGTATTCTATCAACATCTGTTGAAACCAGGTGGGGCAGTGTTCTTTATCTTTTCCACAACCCATCCTTCCTCCAGGAAGATATCTTCTGTTAATGAGCCATTGAGTACCACTGCATGAGTGATAAAATTACATCATCCCATTGTGAGATGCTCCACCCAGGGGGAGGAGCCAAGCATTTCCTACCTAGATAAAAACTGAGATTTGGATCACCAAGACAGCCTTTTTCCACTGGACTCCAGAGGAAAAACTGGACCTTTCCATATCATCACTGGACCTTCAGAGGAAAACTGCACCCTTCTACAGGACCACTGCTTCAACAGAGCCACATCTGTCACTCCAGGAGGACTGCAGCCACCATTTAATCGGACTGCTACCAACACCCTGACAGACAGGGGGTCAGGTTGTATTCTGACTCTGTTAGTTTTTTGGGTTTTGGGGGTTTTTTTGTAATACTGTATTTCTATTTTAATTTTTCCTAGTAAAGAACTGTTATTCCTATTCCCATATCTTTGCCTGAGAGCCCCTTAATTTCAAAATTATAATAATTTGGAGGGAGGGGGTTTACATTTTCCATTTCAAGAGAGTCTCCTGCCTTTCTTAGCAGACACCTGTCTTTCAAACCAAGACAGATTATTTTTGTGTGCTGGATATAGAAACATCATTAGGTGGCACCATGTGGTCTTGCTTACCTTGGTTCGGGTGGCACATGGTCATGGCTATATTTCTCCCATTTGCAGGCCCTTATGTAAACATGGGCCCTAAACCTAAAACTACTGTGGCTGTTATCCAGTTTGCTTTATGGGTTAATAAGGTGAGGAATTAATGGATTTTTAACTTCTTCTGTAAGGCAGGCACATGGATTTAGGATTATCACACACTAACTGTATTTTTTGGGGGTTATTTCAATAATGGTACTTACTGTGAGGAAATGACACTGGGGGAAATTTTCTCCCAACCCTTCACCCAGTTGTTTCGGTCTACTCCACCAGTTTTTGAAGGGTTCAGATCTTCTCTAAATGGTAATATCATATGGTGGCTGGTGTTGCTGATATGCCTGTTCTATTTAGCATTCAGAGATAAGGGAAGATTGGCTTGGATAACCATTCTGATACCTACCCCAGGAAATAGGGATGCTGCCGCAGAGCCTGACCCTGCCCCACAGCCCACCTCAGTAATGACCACCTGGATTGGGTGGGGTTCTAGTGAAGGAGATAGGTGAGATGGGCCAGATGCTGAAGGAGTACCTTTCCCCAGCTGGTGAGAAACCCTCCCCCTGCCTTAAAGAGGGAGAGTCTGATGGTGCTGCAGTGGAACCCACAGACGTTACAACCATCCCAGTTCCAGCTGAACCACAAGGGCAGTCACAGCCAGCAGCAGTTGCCCCTGTGGAAATGAAGAAGTCGAAGATGAAATCAGGGCACCCAGTCAAAAAGGATAAGAAAGGAGGGCCCTCACAACCAGCAGGGGAGTCAGAGTTTCAGATCATCACTGAATCCCTGTCATATGAGAGCCTCCATAATCTGCAAAAAGACATTGTGCGATGGGAGTGTGAGGCTTATACAACTTAGTTACTTCGGGTCTGGGACCTTATGGGTACAGGTGTGCAACTGGATGGTACTGAGGCAAGGAATTTGGGACCTTTGACCCAGGACTAAGGTGTGGATCAGGTATTCATAGGGAGCCAAGGCCCCTTTCCCTCTGGGAGTGGCTTTTAATGAGTGTAAGAGAGGTTTGTCCACAGAGAGAGAATGCAGGAGTACCACCATAGAATGCGCTGGAAGACCCTTGAGGAAGGGATCCAACAGCTGAGACAAGTGGTAGTATCAGAGGCACTCATTCGGAGGGGTGGACAGCATGATAATGACCTCGACAAAGTCACGTGCACAGGACAGATGTTATGGAATCTGGCAAACTTAGGGCCATCTTAATACACCACCTTTATTGCAATGATTAATGCTGATAACAACCAAGAGACAGTGGGTTCTGTTGCTAACAAGCTTAGAAATTTTGAGAGTATGATCAATGGCCCAATGCAGGCTCATGTCTCTGGCATGGTTCAGGAAATCAAAGAGGAGTTTAGAGAGGAGATGAGGGGGATGAGGGAGGAGATGAGGAAGATCAATGCAGCACCAGTGCAAGTCACAGGCCCCAAAGTCAGAGTTCAATGTACCCCAGCTAGAGAAAGAGGGTACACCCCATGAGCTGACCTGTGGTTCTTTTTATGCGACCATGGGGAAGACATGGGAAGGTGAGATGGGAAACCCACTTCTGTCCTGGAAGCACGGGTGCGTCAACTCAGGGAGGGAAACACTAACTGAGGGAGTTCCACTAAAGTGAAGGTAGCCTCAACCTCCCATGACCAAGGTGCTGGGTATTATAGAAGGAAGGATGATCTGTCGGACTCACTTGAATGAACCACTAGTATGTGTGCCCAGGAAGGAAATAATAACTGGGGCTAGAGGGGCCCTGCCTCTAGCCAGGGAGAGGCACAGGAAAACCGGGTCTTTTGGATGGTGTGGATCCGATGACCTGGCGCATCAGAGCCACAGAAATAGAGAGCATTAGTTGATACTGGTTCACAGTGTACCCTAATGCCATCAGGACATGTGGGGACAGAACCCGTTTCCATTGCTGGGGTGATGGGGGGATTGCAGGAATTGACTGCTGGAAGCTGAAGTAAGCCTGACTGGGAGAGAGTGGCAGAAACATCCTATTGTTACTGGCCCAGAGGCTCCATGTATTCTAGGCATAGACTTCCTCAGGAATGGCTATTACAAAGACCCAAAGGGACTCAGGTGGGCTTTTGGAATAGCTGCTGTGGTGGCAGAGGGCATTCAGCAGTTGAAGACCCTGCCTGGGCTATCAGAAAACCCATCTGCAGTGGGACTCCTCAGGGTGAAAGAGCAACAGGTGCCAATTGCTACCTCAACAGTGCACCGCCGGCAGTACCGGACGAATCGAGATGCCGTGATCCCCATCCACAAGATGATCCACGAGCTGGAGAGCCAAGGGGTGGTCAGCAAAACCCACTCACCCTTCAACAGCCCCATCTGGCCTGTACGCAAGTCTGATGGAGAATGAATATTGACTGTGGACTATCGGGCCTTGAATGAAGTGACTCCACTGCTGAACGCTGCTGTGCCGGACATGCTGGAACTCCAGTGTGAGCTGGAGTCCGGGGCAGCAAAGTGGTATGCCACCACTGACATTGCCAATGCATTTTTCTCCATTCCTCTGGCAGCAGAATGCAGACGTCAGTTTGCTTTCACCTGGAGGGGCATGCAGTACACCTGGAACCGACTGCCCCAGGGGTGGAAACAGCCCTATCATCTGCCATGGACTGATCCAGGCTGCACTGGAAAAGGGTGAAGCTCCAGAACATCTACAGTACATTGATGACATCATTGTGTGGGGGAAAATGGCAATGGAGGTATTTGAGAAAGGAGAGATCATCCAGATTCTACTGGAAGCCGGCTTTGCCATTAAGAAGAGCAAAGTCAAAGGACCTGCCTGAGAGATCCAGTTCCTGCAAGTAAAGTGGCAAGACGGACAGCGTAAGATTCCCAGTGAGGTCATGAATAAGAATACCGCAATGTCTCCATCGACCAGCAAGAAGGAAACACAAGATTTCCTAAGTGCCATAGGCTTTTGGAGAATGCATATTCCTGAGTACAGCCAGATTGTGAGCCCTCTCTACCTGGTCACCTGCAAGAAGAACGATTTCCACTGAGGCCCTGAACAGCAACAAGCCTTTACCCAGATCAAGCAGGAGATTGCTCATGCAGTAGCCCTTGGCCCAGTCAGGACGGGACCAGAGGTGAGCAATATGCTTTACTCTGCAGCCAGGAACAGCAGTTTGTCCTGGAGCCTCTGGCAGAAGGTGCCTGGGGAGACTCAAGGCCGACCACTGGGATTCTGGAGGCGAAGTGTCCTGGGGTGACTTTGTGATGTTGAATTGTATCCCCATTTGTCTGTTTAGCCCAGAAATAACTTTTGTACCTTTACGGCTGGATTTGATAGGGAAGGGGGGGAAGGAGAAGTGGTGGAATGTCTGAGGCGGTTTTTTTCAAAACATAGAAATAGGAGTTTCATCGCTTCATCTCCTGGACTGTGTTGCTGTGGTGGATGGTGGGAGAGAGCTCTCCTTTGCTTTTAGTTAGTTTTTGACTAACTGAAGCAGGTAAGTTTCCCCGGACAGTTTTTTTCTTTTTTTTCCTGGAATTATTTGAACCTGCTCTGGACTAGGGACCTGTGGGGAGCAATGGGAGCTTGCACCTGTGGCCCACTGGGGCCTGGCCTGGGCAGTGGCATTTTCCAGCGCTGGAGGGAGTGATAACAGACTGAGCAGAGCTACCACCCACAGGAGAGAGACTTTCTGAATTTGTCATCTCTTCAGAGCGGCAAGAGGTTTTCTTGTTTGGTATTATTCATTTTTTTTGTGCTAGGCAGTGCTTTGCCTGTTGAATAAACAGTTTTTTTCCCACTTTCTTCCCAAACCAGTTCGGGGAGGGGCCGCTTAGGGGCCGCTTGGGTTTGCTTCCTGGGGGGCGTCCTTTGGAGGTTTTCCCCCAAATTTCCCCTAAACCAGGACACCAAGTTACAGAGGGTCTGAAGCCAACTACACTCCAACAGAGAAGGAAATCTTGGCCGCCTATGAAGGAGTTCAAGCTGCCTCAGAGGTGACTGGCACAGAAACACAACTCCTCTTGGCACCCCGACTAGCAGTGCTGGGGTGGATGTTTAAAGGAAAAGTTCCCTCTACCCACCATGCCACCAACACCACATGGAGCAAGTGGATTTCCCTCATCACACAGTGCGCCTGTATTGGAAACCTGGAGTGCCCTGGGATTTTGGAGAGAATTACAAACTGCCCGGAAGGTGAAAACTTTGGTGTCACTGATGAAGAGGAGCAGGAACAAGTGACCTGGGCTGAAGAAGCCCCACCGTACAACCAACTGCCAGCAGATGAAACATGCTATGCTCTTTTCACTGATGGTTCCTGTCGCATTGTGGGGATGAACCGGAAGTGGAAAGCAGCCGTATGGAGCCCCACATGACGGGTCACACAAGCTACCAAAGGAGAAGGTGGATCAAATTAACTTGCTGAACTCAAAGCCATTCAGCTGGCCCTGGACATTGCTGAAAGAGAGAAGTGGCCAAAGCTCTACCTTTATACTGATTCATGGATGGTAGCCAATGTTCTGTGGAGTTGGCTGGAAAGGTAGAAAAAGGCTGACTGGCAACGTAGGGGAAAAGTAGTCAGGTCTGTTGATGAGTGGAAAGACATTGCCACTAGGGTAGAGAAGCTACCTGTAAAAGTCCATCATGTAGATGCCCATGTCCCCAAGAGTTGGGCTAATGAGGAACACCAAAACAATGAGTTGATAGATCAAGCTGCAAAAATACAGGTGTCACAGATAGATTTAGATTGGCAACCCAAGGGAGAGTTGTTCCTAGCTTGATGGGCACATGATGCCTCAGGTCATCAGGGCAGAGACGCTGCCTATAAGTGGGCACGAGACCAAGGGGTGGATCTAACCATGGACAGTATTTCTCAGATTATCCATGACTGTGAGATGTGTGCTGCCATCAAGCAAGCCAAGCAGGTGAAGCCTCTATGGTATGGTGGGCGATGGTCCCAATATAAGTATGGGGAGGCCTGAAAGATTGACTACATCACACTGCCTCAAACCCGCCAGGGCAAGCGCTACATGCTGACCATGGTGGAAGCCACCACTGGATGGTTGGAGACCTACCCTGTGCCTCACACCACTGCTCGGAACACCATCCTGGGCCTGGAAAAACAAGTCCTGTGGAGACATGGCATCCCCGAGTCAGAGAACGGGACCCATTTCAAGAATGGCCTTATCAACACCTGGGCCAGAGAACATGGCATTAAATGTATATATCATATCCCTTATCATGCACCAGCTGCCGGGAAAGTTAAATGGTGCAACAGACTACTTAAAACTGCCCTGAAGGCACGTGGCAGAGGAACCTTCAAGAATTGGGAGATTAATTTAGCAAAAGCCACCTGGGTGGTCAACACCCAAGTGTCCATCAATCGAGCTGGTCCTGCCCAGTCTGAACCCTTGCACACAGTGGATGGAGATAAAGTCCCTGTGGTACACATGAAAGATATTTTAGGAAAAACTGTTTGGATTAGTCCTACCTCTAGGCAAAGACAAGCCCACCCATGGGATTGTCTTTGCTCAAGGACCTGATTACACTTGGTGGGTAATGCACAAAGATGGAGAAACCCATTGTGTACCACAGGGAAACCTAATCTTAAGTGAGAACTGAGTGCAAGGTTTCATTGTAGAGTCTAAAGAAGGTACCGATTTGGGTATGATGAAGATGGTAATAGAATAAGGGGTGGATAATGTCTTAGGTTGCAATACAGAATGTGACCAAAAGTATGTATTCTATCAACATCTGTTGAAACCAGGTGGGGCAGTGTTCTTTATCTTTTCCACAACCCATCCTTCCTCCAGGAAGATATCTTCTGTTAATGAGCCATTGAGTACCACTGCATGAGTGATAAAATTACATCATCCCATTGTGAGATGCTCCACCCAGGGGGAGGAGCCAAGCATTTCCTACCTAGATAAAAACTGAGATTTGGATCACCAAGGCAGCCTTTTTCCACTGGACTCCAGAGGAAAAACTGGACCTTTCCATATCATCACTGGACCTTCAGAGGAAAACTGCACCCTTCTACAGGACCACTGCTTCAACAGAGCCACATCTGTCACTCCAGGAGGACTGCAGCCACCATTTAATCAGACTGCTACCAACACTCTGACAGACAGGGGGTCAGGTTGGCTTCTGACTCTGTCAGTTTTTTGGTTTTTGGGTTTTTTTTTGTAATACTGTATTTCTATTTTAATTTTTCCTAGTAAAGAACTGTTATTCCTATGCCCACTTTTTTGCTTGAGAGCCCCTTAATTTCAAAATTATAATAATTTGGAGGGAGGGGGTTTACATTTTCCATTTCAAGAGAGTCTCCTGCCTTTCTTAGCAAACACCTGTCTTTCAAACCAAGAAAAGTACCTATCTGTGGTATCTAGAATAAGCTTGTAACTAAAGTAATGTGCAATTTTTGTTTTGAAGGTGAGCAACCACTATAGAGCACTGTTTAGCTCAAAATGACTGAAATCCACCACCAATAATCTGCCAATTTATTGTTAGGAGACAGAGAGTGAAATTCCATGTTCTGCTTCTAAGATGTATAGGAGAAACTCAGAGCAATTTCAAAACTCATGGCAAACTACTGGCAGTTACTGTCTGCTACATAAACAATAGATCTGTTGAAAATAGATTTTCAGAGGTATTTTTCTCAGTCAAATTTTCAAAGATACAACCCAGATATGACCCTTCCCTTTATATTTACTCCTGTTAGCACCTGCTGACATCCATGGCTATCATCCAGGAGCCTGTACCAAGAGATTTCCCTTGTGACTGAAGTTAGTGCATTAAAGTGTTACTATGATAGTGAAGACTTTTTGTAGATTCTCTTGACTCCATAGGTATTTGCTGAGATTTTCGACCCTGTCATTAAAGTGAGACATAATGGCTATGATCCATGCACAATGAAGCATCACACAGACCTGGATGCATCCAAGGTAGGATTTTAATAAAATAATGAGGAAATCAAGATTCAATGCTGCTGCTTACAATGATGATATTGTAAGTAATAGTACATTTCCCTCCTCGATCAAACTCCAAAGAAATTGAGGAAACTGGCTAAAGAAACTGGAATGCCACAAATTACTGAAATGGCACATCCCACAGGGAGTATGTTTAAATGAAGCGAGCTCTGGTTCTGTCCTTTCTTATTGCAAGCCTGTTAGTTTACAGCTTAGATTGACTGGGGTTTTCAGCATCTGACAAGCTACAGGGTCTTTCTTTCTCTTCCTTGTTCTTTTCTTCCAATTTCCTCCCTTTATTGGACCACTTTCACCTGACTACTTTATTCAATTACACCCTGACATTATGCAGAAATGTCAGAGGTACAAGACTGTGCAAAAGGTGCAAGCCAGGAGCCAAGAGTGACAGCAAGATAGGCAAAACAGTGGATCCACCAAAGGCACATTTCCACAGTACCCAAGCAAGTAGAGAACAGGTGAACAGGTCTAGTTACAGTAAACAGGTTCAGCCAACAGGGCCAGTGATTGACAGAAAAGCCCATAGTGACAAGGCAAGTCTGAGGTCAGGTCAGCGAGGCAGGGTCAGGATAAACAAGGTACAAGGCCAGACACAGGCATACTTACAAAGAATCTCAGACAAGGACTGAAAGGTGCCTTAAATGCAGCTCAAACCAAGGTGTAAAGACTGCAGATGAAACTTATCATAAATCTTTTTTAGACAACTATTTTCAAAGTTATTGGATCCATGGTTACACAACTGTGCAATATCAGAGCTGGATAAAACCCAGTGGAGAGAGGGTGAAAGAGGCTTGCAGAGATCCTTGGTGCACTCATGGCCCTAACAACAAACAAGTTGCATTCCTACCTTGTTCTTAACAGAGGTATTGATTCCAGCTGGTACAAAACATTTGGGCCTTTGCCTAATGGCACTGTGAGCCTGTTCATGAGCTCAAGTTAACCATGCATTTGAGGATCAGAGTGAAAACATTCCCCTTCTCCTGCACACACAGAGTCAAGTCTTAGCCATTGCTTAGTATTTCCTTCATAGTTCAATAATGGCATTGATTAGTATCGTCTTAGACTTTCTTCTTTCAAATGAACTTCTACACCTGGCCTTCTTTCCATGTTCATATCCATGTTTCCAAAAGCTATTCAGATCTTTTCATATTCCATGCCAGAGCTAAGAAGGATCAACTGGTTACTTCACCACATTTAGTCAGCAAAATAACTTTGGAGTTCCTAAAATATCCCTTAGTATTTGAAACGGAGGCATTCCTAATGTTCTGTGAGATATCTAGAAGAGGTCTTGATTCCTGGGCAGAAAGGTGACACATTTTTTATGATGGGAATTTTAAATAGTGGTGTACAAAAAGGGTGACTGTATGTAAATTAAAAAACATTTTTCCTTCAGATCACCCATGGTCAATTTGATGAGCGATATGTCCTCTCATCACGAGTGCGTACTGGTCGTAGCATCCGGGGTCTCAGCCTTCCTCCAGCTTGTACCAGGGCAGAGAGAAGAGAAGTGGAAAATGTTGTAGTCACTGCTCTAGCTGGGCTGAAAGGAGACCTTTCTGGAAAGTACTATAGCTTGACAAATATGTCTGAGAAGGATCAGCAGCAGCTTATTGATGTAAGTATAACTCCATGTTACATGTCTGGCTTTTGCATGTGTCCTCCTTTACTAAATGAGATGTCTTTCATGTCTGTTTCTTCTTGTGTATATGGGTGACTGATACCAGCACAGGTTGGTTCTCTGTTTCAGTGGCAGTGTCTGTCACAGGGGTTGGAGTAAGCACAGGACCTGTCACTGGGGCTCAAGTAGCCACAATGTCTATCATTGGGGTTGTAAAAGCCTCAGTGCCTGTCGTTTTGTTGTCAGATCCAAAGACCTTCTCTTTCCCCTGAGGGTACTGAGTAGTGTAGAACAGAGCTCTGTAGGCATTAGCCAGGCCCCAACAGGTTGTGGTGATTTGTGTCTCTGGAATTGCCAGGGTGACAGCATACTTCTTCCCAATATTTTACTAATTTTTCACGATTCTGCACATTTTCAGGAGTTCCAAAATGTTGGAAGTGGTCACTGTCCTAGGTACTTGCCCATACTATCTCACACACCCTGCCATTCATAACTATCCATCCTTGAGACAGATGTCTGGGTGATGTTCTTAACAGCTATTTCTGTTTAACCTTAAACAAGACCTGAACCATATTCAGCAACATGCTGGCTCCTAGCACAAGGATCAGGTTGGTTTCAAGGGTATGCTAAGGATATTAAAAATGTTTAAAGTTCTCAAATGCTACTGTAATCAGAGGAAGGAAGGAAGGAAGGAAGGAAGGAAGGAAGGAAGGAAGGAAGGAAGGAAGGAAGGAAGGAAGGAAGGAAGGAAGGAAGGAAGGAAGGAAGGAAGGAAGGAAGGAAGGAAGGAAGGAAGGAAGGAATCTCCTCCATAGGTTGGCTCTCTGGGAGAGAAAAAGATGTAATTATTAATAATTCCCAATAGACAGCTGTTTTGACAGTGGCAGGGTCAGTACCAGACACAGACATCAACTTAAGGAATAGTGTAATTTACTATAATACAAAACTGCAAAGAATTACAAAGGATAAGCTAAGAAATCCATCTAATCGTTACTACAAAAGAATGCCTATAGTGATTAAGAAAGATACATCACCAATTACCCCAATACTTTACCACTTCATCCAGATCCACACAAAAGCTGGGGGAGGCCACTGTCACAGTACAGGACTGGAGGACCACTCCTGGTAACTGGGAAATCCTACAGGTGCACCCACCTACAGGCAAAGAGGCTTCCAGCTTCACTGTGAGAGTAGCCCAGCTTTTATGTTGTTGAATAAAGAAGCTACTGTTACTTCTAGTATGGGAACATCTGATTTTATTTTCCTGTTGGGTTGCTCCCAATGCCTGGTCAGACCTCAAGGAGGAACCAAGGGAGTTGTCTTTGTTCCTACACCTGATTCTGGCCTTGTCCGGTTTCTAAAATACAGAAACGTAAATATATGTTTTGCCAATGAACGCATGTATATATCATATTGCTAATAATACTATTTTAATGAGTGGATACATATAATATTTGGTTGGAAGGTTCATCTAGAGGTCAACTTTGACCCAGGGCCTATTGTTCAGGCCTTAGTAATTTTGGTAGCTCCCAAAGTACAGAGGTGGTGGCAATGCTGAGTGCATGGACCACCGTAGTTTTACCACCACCAAGTCTACTATATCATAAGCCAATAGTACAAAGTCCACTACAATCATAATCTGAACCCAGGTCCCAAGAACAATAAATATCCGCAGGGAACACATACAGCAAGTAAGACATTATGTAAAAAACCCTGAGAACAAGCACAAGTGCTCTGAGAGCAAATTAATCAACATTGTGACCAACAGCTACTAAACCAATACAATGAATGCTTATAACAAACTTGTTTTAACATGGTCTTTTCCGATCTTCCATGATCTCAACCCAAGAAAAGTCTGTTGTGGTTTAACCCCATCTGGCAAGTAAGTACCATGCAGCTTCTCCTCAGCTTCTCCAATTCCCCTCAGTTTATATAATGAGCATGATATTCTATGGTGTGGAATATCCCTTTGGCCAGTTCAGGTCAGCTGTCTGGGTCATGCTCCCTCCTAGCTTTTTGTGCACCTCCTCATTGGTAGACCATGGGAAACTGAGAAGTTCTTGAATTAGAGTAAGCACTGCTGAGCAACAACCAAAACATCAGTATGTTATCAACATTATTCTCATACTTTAAGTCAGGAAAGAATCAAGTTCATAAGCCATGCTATTTAATTTAATCATATTGACTACCTTCATATTAAATGCATAAGACAATGTTATACTGCTTCCCTTAATAAACTTCAATTTGTTTTGTATCTTTCTCTTTCTCTGTTTTAATTTCTCTTTCTGGTCCCATTTTTGTGTCCAGGATCATTTTCTCTTTGATAAGCCAGTGTCCCCTTTGCTAACATGTGCTGGGATGGCACGTGACTGGCCAGATGCCAGAGGAATCTGGTATGTTGTGTGATACATAGAAGCTTGTGTCATGTTTTAAAAAAATGTATTACAAGTCTCCTTGCTTCTCCTAACCCCACAGTCACTCTGCACTGGTACTCACAGCATGTTCAGTTTGTTTTTAAATATTTTTGTAGAGTTTTAAATTATTATTGAAGAAAAAATTAAGACCTTTCTATTCTTATAAGTAAAGACACAGAAATGATGCAATGATTGTTGAAGTGTTAGAAACCATAGAAGAGCTTGATAAGTCACAAAGGAGTTAGGGTTTCTCCCACAATAAAGGTGGAAGGATCAATACCCCAGCTGAAGTGCATCTACACCAATGCCTGCAGCATGGGCAGCAAACAGGAACTGGAAGTCATTGCACAGCTGAAAAACTGATATAATTGAAGTCATGAAAACATGGTGGGATGACTCAGAACTGGAGTGCTTCAAAATGGCTATAAACTCTTCAGAAGGGATAGGCAATGAAGGAGAGGCCATGGGGTAGTCCTGTATGTTAGGAAGTGTTTTGACTGTTTAGAGCTTGGCAATGGTGGTGAAAGGGTTGCATGTTTATAAGCAAGAACCAGGGAAAAGGCTAACAAGGCAGATATCCTTGTGGTCTTCATCCAACCAGGGTGAAAAGGCAGATGAAATATTCCATGAGTATCTGGGAGTAGTCTCACATTTACTAGCCCTTTTTCTCTTGGAGACTTCAACTTACCACTTATCTGCTGGAAATACAATACAGCAGAGATGAAACAGTCTAGAAGGTTCCTGGAATGTGCAGAAGAAAACTTCCTGACACACCTGGAGAATGAGCCAACTACAGAAGGATTTTTTTGTTTGTGAAGAGAGAAAGAATTGTGGGTGATATGATCTTTGGAGGCCATTTTGAGCACAGTGATCATGAAATGATACAGGTTTTCAATTCTTGGAGAAGAAATATGGTTACCAGAACTGCTACCATGTACTTCTGGAAGGCAGACTTTGGCCTGTTTAAGGACCTGATTGAGAGAGTCCCTTGTGAGGCAGTCCTGAAGGGCAAAGGAGTCCAGGAAGTACAGCTAGGAGTTAATATGGCAACTTCCATAAAAGGCAATAAAAATAGTTCTATAAATACATTAACAACACAAGAAGGGCTAAGGAGAATCTCCATCCTTTATTGGATGGGAGGGGGAAATATGGTGAGAAAGGATGAAGAAAGGCTGAGGTACTTAATGCCTTCATTACCTCAGTCTTTAATAGTAAGATCGATTGTTGTCAGTGCGCCCAGCCCTCTGAGCTGGAAGACAGAGTCAGGGAGCAGAAGGAAGCCCTGTTATCCAAGGGGAAATGGTCAGTGACCTGCAACACTACTTAGAAATACAAAAGTCAATGGGGCCCAAAGGGATCCTTCCAAGAGTACTGAGAGAGCAGGAGGAAGCACTCATCAAGCCACTTTCAATCATTTACCAGCAGTCTTGCCTAACCAAGGAGGTCTCAGTTTACTGGAAGTTACCAAATGTGAAGTCCATCTACAAGAAGGGCCAGAAGGACAATCTGGGGAACTACAGGCCTGTCAGCATGATCTTGGTGCGCGGGAAGGTTATGGAGAAGATCATCATGAGTGCCATGAAATGGCATGTACAGGACAAGCAGGGGATCAGACCCAGCCTGCATGGACTTAGGAAAGGCAGATCCTGCTTGACTAACCTGGTTTCCTTCTAAGACAAGATGATCCACTTATTAGATGAGGGAAAGACTGCAGATGTTTAGCTGGGCTTCAGTAAAGCCTTTAATACAGTTTCACACAGCATTCTCCTAGAGAAACTAGCTGCTCATGGCTTGAATGGGTGTACTCTCACTCTCTGCTGGGTAAAAAACTGACTGGATGGCTGGGTCCAAAGAGCTGTGGTGAATGGAGTTAAAAGTAACAAGTGATGTTCCTCAGGGCTCAGTATTGGGTTCAATTCTGTTTAATATCTTTATTGATGATTTGGATGAGGACATCAAGTGAACCCTCAATATATTTGCAGATGACACCAAGTTAGGCAGGAGTGTTGATCTGCTTGAGGGCAGGAAGGCTCTGTAGAGGGATCTGGACAGACTAGATAAATAGGCTGAGACAAATTGCATGAGATTCAACCAGGGTAAATGCCAGGTCCTGCACTTGGGTCACAACAACCCCAGCAACGCCACAGGCTTGGGGAAGAGTGTCTAGAAAGCTGCTCAGTAGAAAAAGACCTGGGGATATTAGTCAATAGCCATCTGCACATGAGCCAGAAGTGTGCCCAGGTGACCAAGAAGGCCAATGGCATCCTGGCTTGTATCAGAAATAGTGTGGCCAGAAGGGCGAGGGAAGTGATTGTCCCCCTGTACTTGGCACTGGTGGGGCCACACCTCAAATACAGTGTTCACTTTTGGGCTCCTCACTACAAGAAAGACATTGAGGTGCTGAAGTGTGTCCAGAGAAGGGACACAAAGCTAGTGAAGATTCTAGAGCACAAGTCAGATGAGACATGGATGAGGGAACCAGACTTGTTCAGTCTGGAGAAAAGGAGACTCAGGGGAGACCTTCTCACTCTCTACAACTACCTGAAAGGAAGTTATACCCAGGTGGGGATCAGCCTCTTCTCCTGGGTAACAAGCAATAGGATAAGAAGAAATGGCCTCAAGTTGCACCAGGGGAGGTTTAGATTTGATATTAGGAGAAATTCCTTCACCAAAAGGGTTGTGAAGCATTGGAACAGACTGCCCAGGGAAGTGATGGAGTCACCATCCCTGGAGGTATTTAAAAGACATGTAGATGTGGCACTTAAGGACATGGTTTAGTGGTGGACTTGGCAGTGTTAGGTTAATGGTTGGACTTGATGACCTTAAGTGTCTTTTCCGACCTAAATAATCCCATTATTCTATGGTTCTACATAAACAACCATTAATAACAGCAACACAATGTAGCACCATAAACATGGGTCCTTCTATGGGTTTTTTTTCTATTTCAAGATAAAAGTTTTATTTTAGAAAGAGTCTGTGAATCACCATGAAATTATTTCCACAGACTTTTATCAGGTTTTACAGTGCATGCTGATGCCTTGGGTTTTAGCTTTTATATTTTTCAGATTCTCTGCTGCTTAGTGTGTAACTCTGAAACTTCATGTTAAGTGTTAGTAAGTTCTCTTCACAGGGTAGTTAGACAAAACAATCCCTTCCTAGCTAGGGAATCAAGGACACCCATTACCCAAAAAGCATAAGCAACATCGAGGCAAAGGGAGCAAGCCAGGGGGCTGAGACTTAATGGCCTGGGGCTGTGGCTGGATAATTGACCCCAAAATGTAGATGAACCAAAACTTATAAAAGTGTAAAAACTCGTGACCGGGATCCATCTTGGATTTGATTTATTTAAAAAAAAAAAAAAAAAAAAAAAAGTAATCAACCCCCCCCCAAAACAAACAAACAAACAAAAAAGAAAACTAAATAAATAAATTAAAAAAAAAAAAAAAAGAAAAGGTATTTATTGAAAGGATATACCTCGGGCAGTGCAAGAGCCCAGCTGGGGCTATGCCCAAATCAAATCCAAGATGGATCCCGGTCACGAGTTTTTACACTTTTATAAGTTTTGGTTCATCTACATTTTGGGGTCAATTATCCAGCCACAGCCCCAGGCCATTAAGTCTCAGCCCCCTGGCTTGCTCCCTTTGCCTCGATGTTGCTTATGCTTTTTGGGTAATGGGTGTCCTTGATTCCCTAGCTAGGAAGGGATTGTTTTGTCTAACTACCCTGTGAAGAGAACTTACTAACACTTAACATGAAGTTTCAGAGTTACACACTAAGCAGCAGAGAATCTGAAAAATATAAAAGCTAAAACCCAAGGCATCATGCTCCCTGACAAAGCAGGTTTAACTTATCCGAATAATACTGGATAGACTTCTGAACATGGTGCAGTATTGCCATAGAACTGATTTTTTTTCTGTGTTGTGGTATCACTCAGCATTCCTTAATGCAATGGGAAGATTAATTAAAGAAGCTGAGTCAGGCTAACATCAATCTCTGGAAAATCCTACCCTGAATATTTGTACGTGATTGAAAATGAAATAACTGGACCTCTCTGTAACTATAATGTCAGGCCACAGGATGCTTGCACCTGTTCAGTTTTGCATTGTCAAAGTGTGAAAAGTGAGTTGCAGTAAAAGGCAGGCTGCAAGTTAGGCTCTCAGTGAAGTTGCAAATTTCAAGTGTTTCAAACTTAGTCATATTCTACTATTTGTATGTACAAATCTTATCAATCACTTTCTACATTCTGTAGAAAGATTGTTGCAAAAGACAGAAAAAATTGAGAAAAGCAAGGAAAATTGACCTCAGGTTTGATCTAGCACTTTATAAACCTAGTCATGGCTAATCTGTCTGGAACAAGAGTAGATAACTTCTCTGTAGGCATTATCTTAATTGATAAGCCAGCATCTTTAATGCAGTGTCCAGAAGCAACATGTAGCTGTTTTCCTCAGACATATAATTTGACTGATATAGCAATTCAGTGTTATAAAGTGATATGAAGGGCACTGGGATTTTATTTAGAAGACAATACAATTAAGTAAGGTCATATGGCTGTGCCCTCAGGTTTTTTTCTAACTGCACAATTTTCTAAGAACAATAAAAACCATCCCCAGTGACTGAAGATGCAGAATTTGGCTTCTCCCTTTACCTGTTCCCTTAGCAGCTGTACATCCCAACTGTGCTAATGTTTGAAGACGTTCTTCATAGCTCAGCTTCAGGGCAGCATGATGTGATCAGAGAAAACTGCTCTTTTCACTGTGACTTGAGAAACCTGCATAATTCCATTGGCATGGGGGATCAAGATGTGAAAGTAGCTTAACTGCATCTTTAATTGTGCAGAGCAACGTTATTTTGCAGTGCTTAGCCTCTTCACAGTTCCAAAAGACTGTAATGAAACTAAGGATACTGAGAGTTATTTTTCAGGGCCTATTTTGTGCTTTAAAGCTGTTCATTTTTCTCTCAACCAGGCATAACAATGACAAGACATTTCTTGTCTGGATTAATGAAGAGGACCACACCAGGGTGATCTCCATGGAAAAGGGCGGCAACATGAAACGGGTGTTTGAAAGATTTTGTCATGGTTTAAAAGAGGTAGTAACTCAATGAATTTATTATGCCTGTTTGTTTATTGTTGGGCTGTTGTCAGCATTACTTAGCATGATTAACACTGAACTGACATCTCCAGAAGCAACAAAATAAAGTAACACCAGTTCAAGTAGCAACCCACATTAATAGTAGTTAAAGAAGTTTAAGAGCCAAAAATGAGGGATGTGGGGCTCCAGGCGGCTCTTTAAAATGCTGTTTATTATATCCAAATCATACAGCAATTCACGGGTTGTGGATGACAAGAGCCCAGCCCACAGCCTTTTCAGCCACAGCTGTAGGTTCGTCTGAAGCCTCTTTAGTTATGGTTACAATGCATTATATACTTTTCATTACAGAGCATCTTAATACATGACAACCAATCAATACCTTTACTATTATCTATAGCCTATCCTAACTACTAACATTACCATATTCATGTTACTATTTCCAATCACAAAAAGTTAGTATGTTACAGTTTAAGCTAGAAGTTGTTTTTCAGTTTCCTTGCAGTGGAAAATTCTGAGATCTTTTCTCTACTTGCAACATTAGCTTTCTTGTTTGTCTGTGAAAATCTTTTTGCTTGGTAAAAACATCTTTTGTTTGAGGTGGATTTATCCTTTGCTCTAAGTCATAAAACCCCCTTCCAACTCACTTGCTCTTTGCCTTCTAGTTACCCAGTAAGACGGGCTCAGCAATTCTTTTCTTCTATATCAAAACTTGCTATCATTTCTATTCCTTCTTCAGATCCTACATTCAAAGATCTTTCTGTTACACATACATATCTGTGAGACCTTCCTGTCAAATCCTTATCCTTCTCAACAAAGAAGGAAACAAATTGTTAGCTGAGTTGTAGGTGTCATAGTTTTGATTTGCCAATTTAAATATACTCATTTTCTGTTGTGAGACAAAACCAGGAGCAGAAGCAAGGCAGGCCTAAAACTTAAAAGGGTATAAAAAGAAATTTATTAACTACACAAAGAAGGGAAAAAACCCCAAATTCAGAATAAGATTTTCAGACCACTCCTTCCTTCCCTCTCCCAACCTTCATAACAACAAAACAAACATACAAAAAACTACTTCAGTCAGTTCCCAACTTAAATAGTCCTTTTTTCAATTCACTTCGGAGAGAGAAGTTTCCTCTTGTCAGGCTATAAGGATTTCTCCACAAGAAGGAAGAAAACAGTCCTCTCGTGGTTTCACTTTCACGATTTGCATCCACATGGGAAAAAAACTTGCAAAGTCATGAAGCTCCTCCCATCTTCACAGCTTTCCGAAAGCTGTGCTTATGGGCCATGTTAAACTCATGGGGTATTACTTTTAAGAATGAATTGTTCCAAAGCAAAAGTTCTCTTCATCTCTTTCCTCTCTGTTCATGCTTCATCCTCAGAAAACCGAGATCCCCTTCTTTCCTCAGGGCAAAGATTCTCAACACAGGTACTTTAGTCAAATGATCTATCAAATTGAACACTCCAACCTTCATGTTTTTTCTCCACGGTTTATAGGAATTTTCAGTGTGATATCATTACATCCCTACAACTTCACAAAAGGATTTTTCAGCCAACTTTCACGGTATCTTCTCATTCTTCTTCCATCTAAAAAAAACTTAGCTCTTGATTCACTGACTTCGGAGTATCTCCTTTTTCCCCTCTCATATTCAAAGGAAAGCCGGAGGTTTTGGAAATCTTATCTGAGCACGAAAGAGTTAAAGTTTCACACAGCTGCAAGAGTTGGGCCAGGGCCAGGCTGCACTGGGTGGGGGGGCGGCTGAGATGTCCATCAGCCTTTTTGGGGTTTAACTGCAGCAGCCACACTGCCCATGGTCACCCCTGCTTCCCACACAGGGGCCCGGCTGCCTCCCCCCCAAGGCCGTGCGGGGCTGAGCAGGCTCGGCCCCTCCGAAACTGCTCCGAGCCAGCAGCCCCACCCCCCCACCCCCCCCCCCACCCCGAGCCGCGTGCCTATGGGGGAGGAAGCAGGGCTAAGGTCTTATCAATGAGCCTTTCCTCTCCCCAGCCATTGGGTCCCCTGGTTTGCAGACAGGGCCCAAGCGGCCTCCTGGGCCCCTCCCGCATCCCGCATGGGAGGGAGCCCGGGTCGGTGTTACCTGCTCAGCTACCGGAAATAAAAGAGAGCTTTTTCCCGAGTTACCTTCTTCAAAATGTATGTTCACAGAGTGAACCAACCCTCTCCAATTGTTTTTTCAGGCTGTCAATAACCAAACCAGCCCTCAATTGGTCCCAATTAACCCACAGAGGAAGCTCCCATAGAGAGAACTTCTCTCTGAGTTTCTTCTTCCCAGGTGAACCCAGCACAGTAGGAAAAATAGGTAAAATGTCATTTTAGCTTTTATATTACAATCTTCAGCACTGAGTGGCTAAAGAAATGTTTTTTTTCTTTTTCCTTGGAACAATTGCTTTATTCCTCTCACTCTGGAAAAGCAGCTTTCACTCCAGCTTCTCTGGATTTCTAGACTCCCCTGTCTCAGGAAATCCCCAACTGCTGTATAGCTTATACAATTGTACACTCCCACATTGCTTCAAAGCCACCAGCACAGGCTTTCACCTGAAAAAAACCCAAACAAATACCACATGGCAAAGTAGGGAAAGCAAGGAACTATAATGGCTTCTACATGTATATTAACCAGAAAAGGAAAGTCAAAGACGGTGTACCCCTCTGTGTTGGTTTGAAAGTAAAACCAGTGCGAGACTCCAAGTCAGTAATACAATTTAATAGGAGAAAAGAGAAAAAAAATAAAATACATGCAATAATATAAAAGAAACAACCACCAACACAGTCAGAAATACAACCTGACACCCTGTCAGTCAGGGTGTTGGTCACAGTCTGTATAAATGGTGGCTGCAGTCCTCCTGGATGACAGATGTGGTTCTGTTGAAGCAGTGCTCCTGTAGAAGGTGCAGTTTTCCTCCGAAGATCCAGCAATGATGTGGAAAAAGGTCCGACTTTCCTCTGGGATCCAGTAGAAAGGTCTGCCCTCGGGTCCCAAACCCCAGTTTTTTATCTAGGTAGGAAAGGCTTGGCTCCTGCCCCTGGTTGGGGCATCTCCCAATGGGGTGATGTAATCTTATCAGTCACACAATAGGACTTAATGGCCCATTAACGGAATATATCTTCTGGAGGAAGGATGGGTTGTGAATAGATAACGATGATCATCCCCCTGATTTTATCAGATGGCACATCAGCAGAGGATATCTCCCACAGAGATAAGGATCACCACCCCTCCCACATTTTAACAGATGGTGATAGAATACACATTTTTGCATTGTACCCCAGGACACCCTCCTGATAAACAATGCTGGTGAACTGGTAACAATGGATGGGAAGGCTGAGGTACTCAACAATTTTTTTCTTCAGTCTTCAATAGCAACCTCTCTTCCCACACTTCTCCTATGGATAAGACAGCAGAATGGGGACTGGGGAGCAAAGTGCTTCCCACTGTAAGCAAAGATCAGGTTCATGACCACCAGAGGAATCTGAATGTGCAAAAGTCTATGGGACCCAATGAGATGCAACCCAGAGTCCTGAGGGAATTGGCTGATGCAGTTGCCAAGCCACTCTGCATGATATTTGAAAAGCCATGGCAGTCAGGTGAAGTCCCAGGTGACTGGAAAAAGGGAAACATTGTCCCCATCTATAAAAAGGGTAGAAAGCGAGACCCTGGGAACTAATGACCTGTCAGCCTCACCTCTGTGCTTGGGAAGATAATGGAAAAGATCCTCCTAGAAGCTATGTTAAGACACGTGGAGGATGGGGAGGTGATTCAAGGCAGCCAGTACTACTGAACCAAGGGCAAGTCCTGCCTGACCCACCTAGTGGCCTTCTGTGATGGGGTGACTACATCAGTGGACAAAGAAAGAACTACAGATATTTATTTGGGCTTCTATAAAGCCTTTGACATGGTCCCCCCCCCCCCAACATCCTTCTCTCTGAACTGGAGAGAGATGGATTTGATAGGTGGACTATTAGATAGATAAGTAATTAGTTGGACAGTCACATCCAGAGGGTAGTGGTCAAGGGCTCACAGTCCCACTGGACATCAGTGGTGAGTGGTGTCCCTCAGGGGTCTGTATTGGGGCCAGTGTTATTCAATGTCTTCAAGAACATAGAGAAAGGGATTGAATGCACCCTCAGCAAGTTTGCAGATGACACCAAGCTGAGTGGTGCAGTTGACATGCCTGAAGGACAGGATGCCATCCAGAGGGACCTGGGCAGGCTTGTGAAGTGGGACCATAAGAATCTCATGAGGTTTAATATGACCAAGTGCAAGGTGCTGTACCTGAGTAGGGACAACCCCTAGTATCAATACAGGCTAGGGGATGAACACATCAAAAGCAGCTCTGCTGAGAAGACCACGGAGGTGCTGGTGGATGAGAGGCTGGACATGAGCTGGCAATGTGTGCTTGCAGTCCAGAAAGCCAATTGTATACTGGCCTGCATCAAAAGGAATGTGGCCAGCAGGTCAAGGGACATGATGCTGCCCTTCTACTATGCTAATGTGAGACCTCACCTGGAGTGCTGCATCCAGCTCTGGGGTCCCCAGCACAGGAAGGACATTTACCTGTTGGAGAAAATTCAGAGGAGGCCACCAAGATGATTAGAGGGATGGAATACCTCTGCTATGAGGAAAGGCTGAAAGAATTGGGTTTGTTCGGTCTGGAAAATAAGTGGCTTTAGGGTGACCTAATTGCGGCCTTCCAGTACCTGAAGGGAGCCTACAAGAAAGATGGAGAGAAAGTGTTTACAAGAGCATGTAGTGATAGGACAAGGAGGAATGGGTTCAAATTGAAAGAGAGTAGGTTTAGATTAGATATTAGGAAGAAATTCTTTACTGTGAGGGTGGTGAGGCACTGGCACAGGTTGCCTAGAGAAGTTGTAGATGCCCCATCCTTGGAAGTGTTCAAGGCCAGGTTGGATGAAGCTTTGATCAACCTGGACTATTGAAAGGTGTCCCTGCCCATGGCAGGGGTTTGGAACTAGATGATCTTTAAGGTCCTTTCCAACCCAAGCCATTATATGATTCTATGATTATTTGATTGAGGAAGTGGTCCCTGAAGGTAAGTTCAGAGCATCTCTAAGGAATTTTGAGTATGTGGTGAGTTTGGGAACATGGAAAAACAGAAGTGCCTAGTGTATGCTTCATTGGCATCTGGGTGGTTCACTAGGATCTGGTATGCTTTTTAGGCATATCCATGAGACTGAATAATGTACAGGATTGGGGTCTAAGTGACATAGCTTGTGGATGTTTCCATGTTTACCTCTGCAACTATGCTTATCTCTTGTTCAAGAAAAGTGGACCTCTGGACATTGACATATGAGGTGGTCAGATAGCTTTGGAAACTGTGACCAGAGCAAGTGTATGAGGCAGGAAATAAGATCTAGTTTCTTACAAGCAATTTCTGTGTCCTCACACAATATTTAAATGTCAGGAGAGTCCATTATTTTGTATTCTTCTGCAGAATGGAAATATTTGGCTATATTGCAGAGAACTTGTGAACCTGAACTGGCATAGGTATATGATTCTCTTCTGACACTGGTTTTAATGAACTGAAATTTTATTTGGGTAACAGAACTAAGTCTCAGAAATGTGTCTGAGTGGACAGAATAGTGGCTTATTCAAAGATCAATAGAACTTTGTGATATTTCTGAGCATAATTATTTCAGTCTCCTTTGTAACTAGGTTTTAGAATTACTAATGAAAATCATTATAGAGGACCTATGTAGTCTTTTCATAGTGGAAGCAGGGCTGTGAAATTTAAGCAGTTAGAAATCAAGTATCCTTCACCTAGCATCACGTAATCATCTTGAAAATTACATAAAACTAGGCTTTGGCTCCTTTTGTTTGCTCCACAGTATTTGAGATGTTTGGATTTGTGATTTCCAACTCTGCTCTAAAAGCACCTAGGCTAGAAAATCATTTATACTATAGGTAAAAGTCAGAATTATTATGTAACCATATAGTTTCATGGGCTAAGGTCATGTGATAAAGTGCCAAAGAGCCTTCAAGTTAATGGTAGTTAGAAAATTATGAAGAAGTTTTTGTAATATTTGCTGGGGAACTTGATGCTTGATGAATACAAAGGTTCATACTAGAGCCAAACCAGACTTTACTTGAGTATATCTATATGCACCTCCATCGGTAAATAGTGAAGTTAATCATCAACATAGATACAAAATGAAAAGAATTTCATCTATAAACAACTGTCAGAAGAGATTTTTGTATGCAGTTCTTTATTTTTTCCTCTTTTTTTTTTTTTTTTTTTTTTGCCTTCATAGGTTGAAAGATTAATTAAAGAACGAGGCTGGGAGTTCATGTGGAATGAACGTCTTGGATACATTCTGACTTGTCCTTCGAACCTAGGAACCGGTTTACGTGCTGGAGTCCATGTAAAGCTGCCAAAGCTTAGCAAGGTACATAAATTGCTTAAAAGGCCAGTGATGTAAATTAGGTCTTCATGTGATTTATAAAGAAACAAAAAATTACAGTTTACAGCAATTGGATGTTTGCAAGATGTGCAACAGCTAGGTCCCAGGCATAATGCATAACTGAGCATACTTGTATTATGAAAATTATTATATTTGTTATGGAAATTAATCTACTCAGCAGACAAACACCAAGACAGGCTATAATCCAAAGACAGAGGAAATTGTGTCTGCCTGTCTTTCTGGAGATGACATTAGATCATGGATAATAACAATAAGCAAGGAAAAAGACAATATGCACAAACCTATTTCTTCTGTTAGGATCCCAGGTTTCCAAAAATACTGGATAACTTGAGGCTGCAGAAGCGTGGCACTGGTGGAGTAGACACAGCAGCTGTAGCAGACGTGTATGATATCTCCAACCTGGACCGCATGGGTCGATCAGAGGTAACTTGTTTGTTTTATTCCTTTCTTTTAAACTCAGATCTGCACTAAGACTGTTTCCCTCTATCTGAGTTCACTAGGAATTCAGAGCAATTTTTTGGAGTTATGGCAGTTTTTTCTCCTTGTGAATTTGATCTAATGAAAAGGCTTACACAACAAAAAAACTACTACTGTGCATGCAATGTTTGCCAAATATGACAAGTTCCTGAGCAAGTTTCATAAATGTGAGTGGTTTACATCATGTGCTGAAGCATTTTGTTGAAAGCATGCAGGTGCTAGAAACATTTGGTTGTGGTAACAGAATTCCCTTGGGACAATGTTTCTCAGCATCACAACATG
The DNA here is from genome assembly GCF_052056855.1 of Sturnus vulgaris. NCBI lineage: Eukaryota > Metazoa > Chordata > Aves > Passeriformes > Sturnidae > Sturnus > Sturnus vulgaris. The sequence continues at coordinate 39,366,370 of NC_142282.1, read as the reverse complement.
AACTTTTATACCCAAATACCTCCTGGAGTACACAACTATGAGCTAGGTGTACAGGTTGTCTCTCCAGTGCTGGGCATGAGATACGTATCTAAAAATCATAGAATCATAGAATAGTTTGGGTTGGAAGGGCCTTTAAAGATCATCTAGTTCCAACCCCTCTGCCATCAGATGGGATGTCACCAACTAGATCAGGTTGCCCAGGGCCCCATCAAGCTTGGCCTTGAACACTTCCAGGGATGGGGCATCCACAGCTTCTCTGGGCAACCTGTGCCAGTACCTCACCACCCTCACAGTAAAGGATTTCTTCCTAATGTCTAATCTACACCTACTCTCTCAATTTGAACCCATTCTCCCTTATCCTATCACTACACGTCCTTGTAAAAAGTCCCTCTCCATTTTTCTGAATGAGGTTCACTGAAGTTGTACACTGGGAACAGAGCTACATACTGTACATTGGACAGGTATCTGATGTACTCAGTGGAAAATGCTGAGGAAAGAAGCAGGATTTTAGGACTAACCAACACAGGGAATCAAGCACTGACATTAAGAGTGGATTAACATGCAGTTTTCCTTTTAGGATTCACAGTCATGCACTTTTACTGTATTGAGTTTGGCTGGGATGGCATTAATTTTCCCCTGGGCAGCCCCCCTAATGCTGTGCTTTGCATTGGTAGCCAGAAAGTTGTTGATAACACACCAGTGTTTTGGCTACTGCTGAGCAGCACTGGTGCAGCATCAGTGCTATCTCTCAACATTATGCCCCCCTCAGCAGTTGGCTGAGGGTGGGCAAGATCTTGAGAGGGGGCATAACCAGGACAGCTAACCCAAATTGACCAAAGGGATATTCCATACCATATGACATCGGTTCAGATATAAAAGCTAAGAAAAAGAGGAGGAAGGAGGGGAGGCATCCGTTATTTACAATGTTTGCCTTCTGGAGAAACCACTACGCATGCTGAAGCCCTGCTTCCTGGGAAGAGGCCATAGATCACTTGCTAACAGGAAGTAGAGAATAAAATCTTTGTGGGTTTTTTTGCATTGCTTGCACATGTGTAACCTTTGTTTTTTCTTTAGCAAACTGCCTTTATCTTGACCCATGAAGTTTTTTTACCATATTATTTCCTCCCCCCCATCCAGCTGAGGAAGGGAGTGATAGAGTGGCTTGGTGGGCAACTGACATCCAACCAAGGTCAACCTACCACAGCAAGTTAGTCTAAACAGCTGTGGCCAAAAGTCTAGTCCTGCCATCCTACCAACTCCGTCATGTGAAGGAACCCCCACTTCCTTCCTCTACCCTATGCATCCAGAAGCTTTCAGGGCTCATGCTACTACTGGATTGGGGAAATGAGTGTCTCTTCCCCTCCTTGCACTCCCATTCCAATTAGTTATAAGTTGACTGTTTTCTCATAGGAGAACATAATTTTTGCTTTTTCAGTCACTCAAAGAACTATATGGCTTTAAAATTAAATAGCACAAAACCATACTAGTATCTTAATATCACAGAATAAGTTTTACTTTCTACAGTTGATGATGTATAGATTATCCTCCACAATTCACTAGTGTCCATTTAGATGCAGTGCATTCTTTCTTCTACAGTACTGACTGTATCTTGAATAAAGCTGTTGTATTTCACAGATTATAGATAAACAACGGTCTAAAACATCAAGAAGTAAGCACATATGTATAGATGCTTTAAGCATGCTAAACAGTAAGGGAGGGCTCTCCATGATTCTTCGAGTCATTTCAGTATTACTCATATATCTCATTACTATCCATCAAGATACAATCCATCAATACAACTATCCTACTTTATACAGAAGAAAGAAAAAGTGCCAGTAGTCTTCACAGTCATTTACCAAATGTCAGACCAACGTTCCATAGCTTTTAAGCCCAAACACATTTGGATAAAGGCATTAATCCAAACCTCACAAGATGCTGTTGGCAAAACACCAGAACCTCTTTGCTTACACTGGCATTTGTTTCTTCAGAGAGAACTGCCCAGTGACTCTAAACATCCATGGCACTGCCGTTTCACTTTCTTTGTCCTAATATGTAAATTGTGAGAACACAGCAAATGGGAATCCATGGGTTTGACACGCTGTAGTTCTCAGCATCTTGCATTCTCAGAGTGGTAACATTTGAAATAGATCTCTAAACTCATACCTAAATATTTTATTTGAGCATTTCTGTTTGTCTATTTATATAAGGATATGTGTAGGAGCAGAATTTGGTGGAAATTAGGGGACTATTTGAAAATTTCTAATGTCAGAAGGCCAAGCTCAGCATGAACAGGAGAAGGGGTAGGGAGAAGGGAATTACTATGGGCATCCACTTGACCAATGCATGACCCATATTTCCTGTGTCACAGCATGTGTGATCTCTGTCCAAGTCATGATTTTCCTTGGGTCTGGCTTTACTTGCAGTCTTTGCCATACAAGCCAATTTTTTCCTTCCTCTATTAACAACATTGCCTAAATCTTTTATTATTATTGTTTTTCTTTTTGTTGTAGGTAGAACTAGTTCAGATTGTCATTGATGGAGTCAACTATCTAGTTGACTGTGAGAAGAAACTGGAAAGAGGTCAAGACATTAAAGTACCACCACCATTACCTCAGTTTGGCAGGAAGTGATCTTGCAGCTTATGTCTGTTAATGATAAAAAATATGGCTGCCATTTTGACAGAAAGGCACCTCTGTATATCTCTATTTAAATACCTTGTTCAATAAAATGCTGCCTGATACCCAACATTTCTCTAGATGCCTGGTCACACTAACAGAAAATAGTCTTAGTGCAGCTTTAGTAGGACAACCACTTTGTAGGGACTGCTTCCCTTTTCCCTTGTTCTTCTCAGCAACCTTTACCTAGGCTTTGAACCATTCTTTCTCAGCTGATGATAAGGGAAGTATTACTTGAATAATGCAAAAGGCACAAATACATAACCCTAGCTTGTATGTACACTTATGGCCATATTTATGCAGACTTCTGAGCACCTGAGTTTTATTCACAGAAGCACTTCTTTTGAGTGCCTTTCCAGAGTACAAAAATCTCTCAGTCTGAAGGGCAGGTGCTTGCAAGGTGCTCGTTATTTTTTCAGCATTCAATACCACGTTGAAAAGTTAACTAGAGCAAGCAGTTGCAAATGGCTTCAGTCTGAAGTCTGCCACTTGACCTGTCATCTGGAACCCATTGGTGTCGCTCTATGGCAGATGCCTCTTCTCTGTCCAGGACTGGTTTGCAGACAAACTTCTTTACCATGTGTCCTGGTTTAGGGCAAATTCGGGAGGAAACCTCTAAATGGGGTCCCTCTAGGAAACAGATTCAAGCAGTCCCTCCCCCAATTGGTTCGGGGAAATATTTCCTCGGAGAGAAGTGGAAAAAACTGTTTATTTAACAAGCAAAGCACTTCCCAGCACAAAAATGAAAAATACTAAACAGCAAAACCTCTCCCCGCTCCAAAGAGATGAAAGATTCAGAAGAGTCCCTTTCATGGGTTGCAGCCCTGCTCACTCCGTCTGTTCTCAGTCCCTCTGGCGCTGGGAAATGCCTCGGCCCAGGCCAGGCCTGGTGGGCCACAGGTGTGAGCTCCCGGTGCTCCTCTGGGTTTTCAGACCAGAGCAGGTTCGAACAATTCCAAGAAAAAGGGAAAAAAACACAGTCCAGGGAGCTTCTTTGCCTCAGCTAGGAAAGCTAACCAAGAGCAAAAGGAGAGCTCTCTCCTGCTGTCCACTGCAGACAACAGTCTGTGTGAAGGATGCAGGGGAGCAAGTGCAGTCTCTGATAACAAACTCTGCACCTCTTCTCTCCCCCTTCACTCCTGGAACCAGTCTTAAAGCTGCAGAACTCAATATTCAACACCAACAGAACAGACAATTGGGGATACAAGCATCATAAAGTCACTCCAAGACACCATGTCATCCCAAACCCTCAGACTTTCTTAGCCCTGGTGGAGAGTTCACCAGGTTACTTTCATCTGTTTTCCTCAGGTACCACCTCTGGCCTTAGACTGCAGCAAGCTGAACCAAAAATCAGAAATAACAAACATCAGTTTGCTGATATTCTGTATCCAACAGAAACCTGCCTGGCATGACCTCTTCCAGTCTTTTCCTCCAGCTTTCTGGTCACGGATAATAGGGACCAGGCTCCAGCACTAGTCACCCAAGTGCCCAGGATGTACTGAGCTGAGTAAAAGCTTCTCAGTGCTCACCACTGTTCCATGTGGTGAGCAGCTTGGAAAAACAGCAGACAGACAGAGTCCCTTTGCTTATCTTTTGCATATGAAACATATTGTGTTTCACAGTAACCTTTCAAAATATCAGTTTTTCTCCAAAGGAAAAAAAAATCAAAAACATGCTCTGGTGAATGTGCTGTCTATGTTGATGTTGAGCTGGGAGTAGTATCTGTAAGGCTATGTAGAAGAGAAGAGTATCTGCTCATGTATTGAGTTTGCATGGCAAGGTTTTGGTAGTGGGAGGAGCTACAGGGATAGCTTCTGTAACATGTCAGAAACTTCCCCCATGTCTGACAGTCAGATGTAGCCAGCTTCAAGACAGACTTGCCACTGGCCAAAGCTGAGCCAATCAGCACTGGTGGTAGCACCCCTGTGATAACATTTAAGAAGGGGAAAAAGGTTCTGTGCAACAGCAGCCAGAAGAGACGAGTGAGAATATGTGAGAGAAACAACTCTGCAGATACCAAGGTAAGTGAAGAAAGAAGTGGAGGAGGGACTCCAGGCTCCCCCATTCCCTGTCCCTGTATACTGCTTGGAGGGAGGAGGTAGAGAATTCAGGAATGAAATTGAGCTCAGGAAGAAAAGGGGGGAAGGCGGTTTAAGATTTTTTTAAATCGTTATTTCTTATTATCCTACTCTGACCTTTCATTGGCAATAAATTTAAATTAATTTCCCCAAGTCGAATTTCTTTTGCCTCTTATGGTCATTGCTGAGTGATCTTCCTGTCCTTATCTCGACCCACAATTCTTTTGTCGTCTTTTTTTTTTTTTTTTTTTCTGGCCCTGCCCATTTGAGGAAGGGGAGTGATAGAATGGCTTGGTGGGCACCTGGTATCCAGACAAGGTCAATCCACCTCAGCTCCCTAAAGGGTATCCAGTCAAGGATCTTTTTAATGCAAAAGAGGGTAAAAAGAAAGTAGGGAAGCAAGAAACAACACATAGAAGATACAAACCTGACCAACAGACAATAAGTGAGGCAACAGCAAGAACCAAACAAGTGGCCATGACTGAAGGAAAGTCCAAAGGAAATCAGGGAGCTGAGACTGAGCTGTACAAGGGGGTTCTCGACTTCAGGGACATCCAAGCAGCAGCCCCCAGCCTTGTCCGGACCTGGAAGCCCTCAGCAGCCAACCAGGTGAAGAGGAGGTGGTGCTGGGAGCAACCAAGGGAGATTTAAATGGTTCCAAGGAGCTCAGCACATGAGCGAGGGCGTGGTGTGGCAGTTCATGCGGTAGGGTGAGCACGTGGAGCTCCTCTCTGATCATCTCTGAGCAGCCAATAGAGGCAGCAAACAGACTCAGCAGCTGATAAGGAAGAGCAAAGACATCCTTTTAGCCCCAGACTTGTTAGCGTACTAGTTCAAGCTTCCTCACTTTTAGTGTTGCCATGCAGTAAAGCTCAATCCCATGTAGCTGCAGGAGTCACTGAACCAGCCATGTCAGTCTTCCAGCCAGCCGGACCTGCTAATGGTAGATGCAGCTCTCCAGGTCACAGATTGTCAGGATTGCCTGATGCCTCTTTGCAAGACTGGGGCTGACAAACAGTCCTTTTGCAGAAGGTGTGCTGTGGTTGAGGAGCTGTGTTGCCAGATGTCTTGGTTTAAAGAACAAGTGTCTGCCAAGGAAGGCGGGAACCTCCCTTGGAATAGAAAATATGGCCCCCTTCCCTCCAAATTATTATAATTTTGAAATTACAGGGCTTTCAGGCAAAGATATGGGAAAAGCAATAACAGTTCTTTACTAGAATCTATATAATAACAAGACAAACAACAATGATGGCAGCAACAACAAATACAGATACCAAATAACAGCCTTCTTTCAGCTGTCAGGCACTTTCCCCTTTGATGTAGTTATGGTCACAGCTGGCAGGGGCGCTGTTGGTTCCAGGCTGGGCAGGGCAAGTGCAATGATTCTTCCGCAGCTGCAAGGGGCGCTGTGGTGCGAGCTCAGCCGTCTCTCTCTATGCAGTAATGTCAGGTGAGATCGCGGGACAGATAGAAAAGGGGCTTATTTTACAAACCCACAGGAGCAGCCAGTCTCAGTGCCCCTCTGGATGGTGAAATGGGCTGTAGCAGGAACCTCAGAGTAGCGGGCTGGAACAGCAGAGGCAGGCACACCTGAGGGTGGCAAACAAAATGTAGCAGAATCTCTGGGGCTTGTGCCAGAAGCTGTGGGGTCTCCAGGTGTTAGGTTAAAGTGTAGCAAGAAACCCTGAAGCACTGGCAGAGAACATCAGGGCTGGGCAGGGAATCGCTCCCCCGGATAGCTCACTGGGGATGGCTGGTCCCGAGAGTTGGGCTGCACAGAGTGAGTGGCCTTGATGGGGGGGCGGCAGGCTCCCAGTGCAGCACACACTGGCTCTGGGCTCCCAAGCAAGTAAAGCGGGGGGGGGGAGTGACCATTTCCGGAGACAAAAAAAGAAAAAGGTTATGGGATAAAAACCATTCCCAAGACACCAGGTAAAGAAGCAAGAGGAAGGAGTGAACAGACTACGTAGTATTCAAGTGAATAAGCAGGAGATTGATTATTTTCAAAGATGCTACAGTATCAAGACTTGGGAGTCTCAAACCTCCATTGTAGTGAAGAAACAGGTGGACTCAGAACCCTGTAGGGTAATTAGGGAACTGTTAGTCAAGGGTCTGTTAAAGATGAAGGCTGGAAGCAGGCCACTGCACGTACTAGAAGGAAGATTCCTCCTCCTTCTCAGATTATGACAAGTAGGACTGGTATCTTCTGCAACAGGTATGAAGTTCTGGAACTACTGAGGTGGGCAATGTTACGAACAAGCTCCTGTTTGTTCTGTTAATGTTCTGTTAACGGTGGAAAACACCTTGTTTTTATGTTAATTGTTGCTGTTCTGTTCTGATTCCCACTTACTGGAATTACCCTGCCCCTATGCCCTTTCCCTCCTGTTGGGTAATGCCTTTGTTGCTCCCAAAATGGTACCTGGCAAATAAGAAAACTGCAAGTGCTTACGGGACACAACTCAGTAATAAAAAACCCCTAAAAACAACAAGCCAATATAACATCGAAAACTAAAAATGGTACTCCCAAGTAGGGAAAACAGTGGAGAAGATGAAATCACCAACCAGGACTCTTTTGCCTTGGCACCATTACCTGAACAACACCAGATTGACATGACATCCCTGGACTACGAGTCAGCCAGTGTCTTCTGAGGGACTCCTGTGAGGATAGAATGCCCAGATCTGCTGCACAGCAAAGCTGAATTCCTCCTCCTCCTCTGGATCGTCCGTCGGGAGCAGCGGTGGTGCACGTGACCTGTCAGGCTCCCACCCAGAGCTGATTTCTCAATAAAGGCATTAAAACAGTAGCTGGTCTCCTTGCCGTTATTTATCTCAGTCAAAGGTCCTTCTGGGATAGTGGGGCCTCTTAACACTCCCCGTACCCTGCATCAAGACGTCCTCTGTTAAAAGAGTAGTTGTAATAGGAGACTCCCTTCTAAGGGGTACAGAGGGCCCAATATGCAGTCCAAATCAAACTCACAGGGAAGTCTGCTGTCTCCCAGGGGCACAGATAAGGGACGTTACTGGAAAACTCTCCAGACTAGTAAGGCACTCTGATTAGTATCCACTATTGATTGTTCAAAGTGGCAGTGATGAAATAGCAAAGAGAAGTCCAAGGGCAATCAAAAGAGACTTCTAGGCCTTGGGACAACTGGTAGAAAGATCAGGAGCACAGGTAGTGATTTCCTTGATTCTTCCAGGACAAGGAATAATATTTATAGGAATAGGCAGATCCATCAGGTCCATGCATGGCTCTTTGAAAAACAAAGTTCACTCTTTAGAATATGAAAAAGTTTAATAAGGGATAAAAAGGGACACTATCCAGCGTGGGGTGTTTTGCAAACTGCAAAAACCACACTGTTGTCTAAAACCAATGTTCTTATATACTTTTACATTACATGGGTTAATGCATATTCATGAGAGTTCATACATATTCAAATGTTTCTGTGAGTTTAGATGTTCCAGGAGGTCTTTTACTTGGTTTTAACCTCTGCCTTGTCTGCATGCCATCCTGTAGGTTAAATCAATATATTTTATTTTTTCTCAAAGATCTCTTCTCTTGTTTTTACACTTCCTCGTAACGGAGTCAGTAACTTTTTCTCTTGCTATCCTGGTTTTTGTCGCTGTTATTATTCAGATAAGACAGTCCACAAATGTGAGAAACAGCATAGCTATTTCACACCATTATCTGAGTTAGTTACACAAATAAAAGCATTTTAACATTACACAGTTTCTATTTTAATATTATACTAAGGTCTAATATATAATATATAAATATTTATCACACTATTATTTATATAAGCTATATGATGCATACATAAACTGTCAGATTACACTATACTAAAAAGCAGTTAAAAGGAATTATAAATTGTACCGCACCATATAGACTGAGCAAGGAAACAGCTCCCCGGAAGACCGCAGCAAAATCACCTGTAATTCTCGTGCACGAAGACCCAGACAAGAGTATCGGACTGTGAGTATCTGTCTGGTTTGGTGGGGATGACTGTGTGCTTGCCTGAATGAGACGTGGCCTTTGCTGCGAAGCGAGAGTGGACTCCTATCCGCGTTTCCAGCATCCCACGAGGGACCTGGCCGGTGACCGGACGAAGCGAGTGAGCACAAAGAGAGAGACTGCTTTTCTTGTCCTAGCCCAGGTAGAGGCTAGGTCCTTCCCATCCTAGTCCGGTCGGAGGCGGGACCCAGGGAGGGGGGAAGGGGGAGGAAAAGAAAAGCAGATTGCAACACACCAGTCACGGAGGGAGAAGGGAAAAGCTGCTTTTCCCATCCCAGCCCAGGCAGAGGCGGGTTCCAGTCCATTCTGACCCAAGGAGAGACAGGGGTTCAGGCGGAACACATCGGGGAGTACAAGTACCTCAAGACAGTCCCTTGAGGTAAAAATGGGACAAAGAGAGAGTAAGATTCTGAGTCCCAGGGACCCATGAAGAGGTTCAAGTTCATTTGGTCCACAAGGAGACCGGGAAGATAGACAAGACAAGTAGGTTGCCAGAAATACCACCAGGCAGCCCTTTGGGAGTAATATTAAGACGTTGAGACACAGGGGCGATATACAGAGGAAAAAGTAAAGAAAAATTGATTCAATATTGCATGTGTCAGGAAAATTAATCCACAAACACCAGAGGTTTATGTCCAAAAAGGAGACAGAGGAGTCCTTTTTGCTTTATTCGAATAAAGGGAGAGGCCATGGGACATTCCCCTGGGATCTCTCAAATTTTCGGAGGACGCAGCCTCCTTTTTATCCTATTTTCCCGGCCGCATTTCCCTCTCTCTTTCCCCATTGGCTTAGGTACTTGAGAGGCACAGACTTCCCGGAACGCCTGATACCTGAAATTCCCCTCTAATGTATAACCCTCCCTTTTAATTTTTAATTCTTATAGAATTCATAGTTTTTCTCTGTTGCTTCTTTCATCTTTCGATATCCAATTTCATTTATCAGCAGCCCTACAGTTTGTTTGTAAAGGCAAATATCTCTTTCCATTCATCAATCAGTGGAATCCATCCCATTGTTTCTTTTATCTCTCAGTGCTAGCCTTATCTACAGGCTGATCCACAACTCATTTGTAAAGACAAATTCAACATTCCTCTCACATGGTAGAATGGTCCAAAGAAATGATCCATAAAGATAACCTATACTGGCCCATGTTCGGATCATTTAAAGGTTGGATTTGTCGGGCATTAAACACATATGTGGCTGGTAAAGAACCATTTAAAAGAGAGGAATGTAATTATGCTGCCCTGTGGGCAAAACAGTCCAAGCCATCCTTGATATATACTTTATAAGAAAAAGAGGATGAGGATAAAAAAGTTTACCTGGGAACCCCTTGATAATCTTCCACCTCCGTATAATACAGAAAATACAGGAGACCCCCCCACGCACCCACTTCTCCTCCTGGTACTCCCATAGCTCTACAAACTCGCTCCAGTCAAAGAAATACCAGGAGAGATAGTATCACCAGAGAGGAGGGAGATAACGACACAAAGGCTCGCCTTTACCCCCTGAGGGAAGTTCCATTAGCAGGACAACAGGCTGGCTTAATTGGATTTGTAAATGTTCCCTTGAACACAGGGGAAGTGAGAAACTTTAAAAAATAAATGGGAAAACTATTAGAAGATCCTATAGGGGTATCGGAGAGACTAGATCAATTCCTCGGACCAAGTATGTATACTTGGATGGAATTACAATCTATATTAAGTATGCTATTCACCACGGAAGAACGGGAAATGATCAGACAGGCTGGAATGAGGGTATAGGACCGGGAGCATCAGATTGGACCTAGGGGAGACCAGAAATGGCCATTAAATAATCCTAACTGGGATAATCAAAATTATGTCCATCTCCACAATATGATGGACTTAAGATGGATACTGGTTAAAGGTATCCGAGAATCAGTTCCTAAAGGACAAAATATTAATAAAGCCTTTAGTGAACAACAAAAAAAGGACGAATCAATCTCCGACTGACTGGTTGGAGCGACTGAAGGAAAATCTCCAAATGTACTCCAGGATAGACCCTGACACACAAGTGGGTCAGGCACTCCTCAAAACCCAATTTGTTGCTTGATCATGGGGAGATATTAGAAAGAAATTAGAAAAGTTAGACGATTGGCAAGATCGGGGGTTACAAGAATTGCTAAGAGAAGCAGAAAGCAAAAGCTAAAATCTTAATCGCTGCAGTTCGTGAAACACAGAAAAAAAAAAAAAAACACCAGAAAGGGGGAGGGAAACCACGAAAACCCCCACCGAAACAAGGAAATGAAGCAGGAAATAATTCACCAAAGCGAACCTGCTTTTACTGTAACAAGAAAGGTCATATAAAAGAAAAATTGTAAAAAGCGGACACGGGATGAAAAAAAAATGTTCCAGGAAGACGAATAGGGGTGTCAGGGGCTGTATGTATTAGGGACCATACCATCTAAAAAGCCCTTGATAAAATTAAGGATCGGTCACCCAGGGAGAGGAGGTAGAATTTTTAGTAGATACAGAAACCGAATTATCCACAATTAAACACGTACCAAAAGGGTGTAAACCTAGTAAAGGAACAGCACTCGTGGTTGAAGCAAAAGGTGAACCATTTTAGGTTCCTATTATTAAAAATGTGCAAATTAAGACCCGGAAGAAAATTGAATTAAAAGATCTGCTGTTACTCCCAGAGGCAGAAAATAATTTATGGGGGAGGGATTTAACAATAGCATTGGATTTGAAAATTGAAGTATCCCAAGGGCAGCTTAAAATTTTTGCTTTAACCCAAAAGGATGAGGAGCAAATGTCCTGAGGTGTGGTACACCCCTGGGGAAATAGGGATGTTAAAAATGAAACCTATCAAAGTGCAAATCAGTAATCCTGATTTACCTATCCGAGTTCATCAATATCCAATATCACTGAAAGGGAGATAGGGCCTTAAACCTGTCATAGAAAACCTTTTGCAACAAGGGGCTTTAAAACCATGTATGTCCCTACATAATTCTCCTATTCTGCCTGTCAAAAAGACAGACGGGAATTACAGATTGGTAATCAGCGAACTGTTACCAAATTTCCTGTAGTAGCAAACCCTTACACTCTCTTAAAAGCGTTGTCCCCTGACTACACTTGGTATAGTGTAATAAATCTAAAATATGCCTTCTGGGCATGCCCATTAGAGGAAAGTAGTAAAGATTACTTTGCCTTTGAATGGAAAGATCCTGATAAGGGCAGGAAACAACTGCTTTGGACAGTATTGCCTCAGGGCTTTACAGAATCCCCCAATCTCTTTGGACAAGCCCTAGAAGTATTAATGCAGTCTTTTGAGTCACCAGAAGGGGTGTGATTGTAGCCCGTTAATTTGAAAAAAAAAAAAAAAAAAAGTGTCTATATTTTACTGAGTTGTGGTAGTGTCATTCCTATGGTGGGTATCCCCCATTCGCATTATGTGTCCAGTGTAGAAGAAATTAATGTAAGGAAGCTATTAAAGTATTAATACCCTATCAGCACAAGGAGAAATCGAAATCGATAATCATAACACGTGGGAGTTATTTGAGAATGGAATAAAGAAAAAAAAAAAAGAAAGCAAGAGCAGACGTATTGGCAAAAGAGTGTCAGAAGGGTTGTGTATACTGTGCGGTTACTGCTGTACCTCGTACTGGAATGTTAAAGCTAAAAGTTGGGACAAAATTAAGAAACGCTACCAAAAGAGAAAGACAAAGTGGGAGACCCCAAGACATATTCCCTGCTGCCGAGAAAATTAAACAAACCTCGGCTACTGGCAGCAACCCCATAGGCCTTGAGGGAGGCAAAGAGATTAAAATTGTCACAGGAGTCATCCTATTGGTAATGATAAAAGGAAATAATGCTGATGCTTGTTCCAAGTGTTACCAGACAAGTACGGTGGACACACAGTATCCACCCTTGCCTTCCACACGCATATCAATTTGGCCTGCTATAATAAGCACATTATGCACTAGTATGAAAAAAAGTTACTGGGTAGCCACCAATTTGGAAAAAGGAGGGTGGGCTCCATCGGCATATCAAAGTTGCCCAGTAAAAGAGACATACCTCTACTTCACAAAAGAAGGTATGTGAGGATATTCAAATCAAGAAAGAGTGCAAGATCACTACAAGGAGGAATTGGTAAAAAAAAATTATAACTAAAATGTTCAAAGGAACAAGGACAAACTGTGGGGGAAATTTTAACTTGTATGAGAAAATAAAACAACAGCTCAGCGAATGGGACTTTCCCCCCCTTGAGAAAAAATTTATTTGTAGAATTAATAAAAGAAATTACTACTGAACTTAACTCACTGTTGGACCTGTAAAGGAATGCAGATAACTGAACAATAACCATGGAGGGTGGCGGGGAAGGATTAAGGCCAAAACAATTGTTACAGTGGAATCAAACAGAAATATCAAAGGGGAGTGTGTGGGAAGTTTAATAATTCTGAATGCTACTTAAAAATTAATGATAATGGTAATTACTAAAATTGCAGAAAAAATAAAACGAATAGCCCATGTACCTGTACAAACCTAAAACTCTATGCTTAATGATAATTACTGGAATAACCTGTTGAGGAAGAGCTTGGGGAAAAAAATTAAAGTTTATGTTAACATGGGCATTATTAAGACTAGTGTTCATCCCTTGTCTTGTTCCATGCTTCATTCAACTAATCCAGTCAGTGGTTCAAAGAATGCGAGTTGCTACAGTACCAATAAACCCTGAGAAGGCAACAAAATTAATGGCAGTAAATGAATTAAATCTAGTACAAAAGGTACTGACAAAATTTGAAACCAGAACACGAATCAATGAAATAAAAAAAGAGAAGTGGGGAAATTGTGACAATAGATAAAAGATTCGTGTTAATCACAAAAGCATTGGGGTTTGTATAACCCAAAATACTAAGCTCTGAAGTGAAGCATGGACACTAGATAAAGAAAATTATATGATAAAATCATTCTGTTTAAAATCACCTTGTTATGGTTCATTATGTTATGTTACGTTATATTATTTTATTATGTTATGTTTTCCAAATAAGTTGTATCAGCTACCAGCTCGCAAAATCAGCCTTCCCAATAGCCCTTCCTGCCTTTGTCTGATCAATGCTGCCTATCTCAAAAACCAGACTTCCAAAACTTCTCTGGTGGTTATCTACAAGAACCAGATGGCTATCTGTGACTATCTCCCGGAGGCTTTGTGAATTTGTGTAAGGATGTTTATTCAACCACCACTTCTTATGACAACAAAAAAACCAAAAATTATTGATTACAACAAGAAACCACAGTATAAGAAGAGGCTGCAAACCAAGGTTCGGTGGAGCGTGGAGTGGGCAGTGACCCCTCACGTCCCCCAGCATGCTGCTTGCTCTTTCTATATCAAATAAAGCAATCTAAATTTTGCTGAATATCGAGACTTTTGTCTCTCATTTATAACAGGGGTAAAACCCAAAAAAATTTGCTTCCGATGTCAGTCTAATGTTCTGAAAAATTCATGATGCCAGAGGTTTAAGTCCCAAAGGAGACAAAGGAGTCCTGCAACTTTATTCGAATAAAGGGAGTCCGCTGAGGCATACCCTGTGGGGTTTCTCTCTCTTGGTTTCGGAGGACGCAGCCTAAACTGCAGGCCGCATGTTGCCCTCCTGTTTTCCCCATTGGCTGAGGTTATAGGAAGGTACAGCCTTCCCAAACCACCTACCACATAATATCCCCCCTTGAACCTATCATTTTCCTCCAAAGTTGAGAAACTCAGGCTTGTGCCGACCCATTTCTCTGTTTCAGGAGTGAAATTGGGTTTTGTAACAAATCTGCGGCTTGAAGTGAGTAGAGACATTGTTATAAATTTACTTACCACAATCGGGTAGGTCAATCGATAAGGCAATTTATTAATTTTTTAAGGAACGGGCAAGCAGCGCTGGGGAAGCGGGGAGTCTACTCTCCACCAACACCTCCATCCTACCCCTGGTCACTGCCCCTTTTATAGGCAGTTTCTGGTGGGGTTGTGTCGTGCTTACTGTGCTGGGGTACAAGTCCGAGCAAGCCCGAGCATGTTGGTTGCCATTCAGGTAGCAGTAGCTACAAGTGCCCACCAGGTCTGGACAAGGCTCGAACATGTCAGGTTAGACTGCTAGCAAGCAGGTAACAGCAGTGACAAGTCTGTTCATGTCCACACAAGCCCGCGCTTCCTTGTACATAAAAAGTGGATACAACTCATAATTATAGTGACAAAATAAAAAATAGATAAAAGCAAAAAGGCAAACAATTTACAGCAAAGTGATTTAAACAAATACAATGAAATCGTTAGATTTTCCTGTGTCTCATTTCCATGCTTTACTTTGGATTCAGTATTCTTGTTTATATTGATCCCATGGTGCATTTTCATAATGACACGAATGTGACATCTCACAATCCCCCATCCTCTTTTTTACCTCATTGATTCGTGTTTGTTCTTTAAATCGAGATAGTGTTTTTTTGTGCGGGGGTCTGTTTCTTTTTATTTGTAGTTAATATCATTAGTCTGTGAGTTTTTTCTGAGTCAATAAGTTCAGGATTAATGGGGATAGCTGAAATTTGCATGCCTTGGATTATTGAGTGTATGAGTCGAGTAAAACATGGAATTAGACATGGAATTAGACATGGCAAAAACAGTAACCCTAGTACTGAACACAGTATCATGAGTCTTAGTTTTTTCCACTAGACTCCATCAAACAATTGGTTCCACCAAGTTCCTTGAAGGATGGAGTTCCATTTCTGAACTGGGACATGCACTAGTCGTTTCATGTCTTTTGCTAGCTGAGTAACAACTTCTCCATTATCATCAATTTGTAAACAACATTCAGAGATGTTAAATTTCCCACAAACTCTACCCTTTTCAGCTAACAAATAATCCAATGCTACACGGTTTTGGTACACTGCTGCTCAGGTTTGAGACATTTGTTTAGCTATTAGTTTTAAACCTTGGGCTGTTTTATTAGTTATTATTTCTATCACTGTTTGAAGTCTAATAATTCTGTTAAGCATATAAATGGGAGTTCTATATCTTCAACTGCCATCTTGTGCCCAAGTAGCAGGTCCATAAGTTTCTATTATACGCTCAGGAGGCCACTGTGTTGGTTTGAAAGAAAAACCAGTGTGAGATTTTAAGTCAGTAATACAATTTAATAGGAAAAAAGAGAAAAAATAAAATACATGCAATAATATAAAAGAAAAACCACCAACAGAGTCAGAATACAACCTGACACCCTGTCAGTCAGGGTGTTGGTAGCAGTTCCATTAAATGGCGGCTGCAGTTCGCATGGATGACAGATGCGGTTCAGTTGAAGCAGTGCTCCTGTAGAAGGTGCAGTTTTCCTCCAAAGGTCCAGCCATGATGTGGAAAAGGTCCGACTTCCCTCTGGGATCCAGTGGAAAGGGCTGTCTTCATGTCCCAAACCCCAGTTTTTTTATCTAGGTAGGAAAGGCTTGGCTCCTGCCCCTGGCTGGAGCATCTCCCAATGGGATGATGTAATCTTATCAGTCACACAATAGGACTTAATGGCCCATTAACGGAATATATCTTCTGGAGGAAGGATGGGTTGTGAAAAGATAACGATGATCATCCCCCTGATTTTATCAGATGACACATCAGCAGAGGATATCTCCCACAGAGATAAGGATCACCACCCCTCCCACATTTCAACAGATGGTGATAGAATACACATTTTTGCATTGTACCCCAGGACAGCCACTCATCATCCCCCCGTTTTCGGGTTCCCCGATGAGATACCTTTTTGAACATACTTCTAGCTGTTCATACAAAGGCCTCCCAAGGGTGTTTCCTTTTGTTCTGGGTAAGAGAAAATCTAGGTTGAATAATTTCTATGGTACAGCTACGGTTCCAATTTGAGGGTAACTGACTATATGCTTTTTCCCCACAAATCCAAAACATTCTGTCTGGAGCTTTCCAATCTCCTACAGTGTCTTGAGGGTTTTCCCAGAATCTTTTTAAAGTGTCTATTCCTTTAAAAGGGTTGGCATTATTCTTACTATACCAAAACAATTTTTTTGTTTCTTTATAGGTACAGTTAGCATTGTTTTGCATACTCCAATACCCATTTAGGCTTTTTGGCCACCACCAGGTAGTGCTTGAATTTGTGGTATACACCCTTTTACATGGGGTTTTGCCTACCCTTTTAAAAATTCTTGATTTTCCTTCTCTGGCTACACATTCTTGACCTACAACTGTGTTAAATGGAATCGAGCAGAAATTGCTGAACAAAGACATAGGCCAGAAGGGTAGGTTTTGATTAAGTATTTGAGTGATATCCAATCCTTTACCTTTTCACAGACATTGTTTGGCCATTAATGCTCCTTCACAAACCCAACAATTGGACATGTTTAGTTCTTCTGCAATCTTTTCTGCTAAGTTTATGAATAAATTCTTTCCTAGAGTGGGCAACTCTATTTTTGAAAGGTATTCCTGTACGTTGGAATATAGGTCATGTATTTTCTGGGGTTTATTATCATCTTGTTTTGCTATTTCTTTTAATCGTTTTGGAACATTTTTTACTAATTGTGCTTGAAATTCGTTCTGCACTCCCCTGTTGTCTGTAAGGCCCCACATGCCTTCTTTTGTAAAGCAAATATACTCTTGTCCCTTGAGACAAGGCAAACCTAGTTGCGTTCCTCCTGGTGCAAGATTTTGGGTTACCCAGAAGGATCGTCCGGCTATGTCACAAGATGCTAATTGATGCCAGTCATAACATACAGAATTCATGTGAGTGTTGGCTGTAAATGTATATTAGGTGTGCCGGCCAATATGTACAAGTTGGTAGCATTTGGAGCAGTCTCCATTAGCTTGTAGGGGTATTAAGCACATTCATATCTACCATTTAAGAGGTCCGGTATGATTTATTCTTCTACTTCCTCAACCTACTGGGTTTCTGCCAGCAGTTGAGTAATGCATCTTCTTGGTAGTAAGAATAGAGGTCAATCCGGTCTTGCCCTCTTGAAATTTATAATGTACTTTTACCCTTTTTTTTTTTTAACCTTGTCCCAATTTTAGCTTAAATATATATATAAATATTTAGGTACTCAATGCCCATTTGAATCACAATCCTAAGTGCTTTTTTAGTCTACCTTATTTTTTTGCTCAGTTTTTCCCATGTACTATATCTATACCACAAATTCTCATATGTAAGACAGTGAAAACATACTCAAAGTTTACAATTACAGTTAAGAGTTCGACAAGTTATTTCCTTGGAATACCTTAAAAGATATTTAACTGGTTGTTGAGATGTGAGCCAACTTTATCAAGGTTGTTTTTTGAATTTTACTTGTAGGTCCCCTGGGATGGAAGCCACTTTCCATTTAGGTTCAGGTGGAGGTTGTATTGGTCCTTTAACTTGAGAGGCGTGTGTCCATCCCTTTTCAGCAGTCTGCACAGCTGTTTTTGTAGTTAAAAGAGTTAAATACGGCCCTTCCCATTTAGGGGTCAAGTTTTCTTCTTTCCACCCTTTTATCAGTACCCAATCTCCTGGTCTGATATTGTGAATGTTAAAACTAAGGGATACTGATTGAGCTAATATCCCTTGCTTTCTTAAATAGTTTACATTCTGTCCAATAGTTTGTATATATTTTTGAATGGTGTAATCTTCGATTACTATAGGGTCATGTGGTATTTCCTGGGAATATGGCATTCCATATAGCATTTCATAGGCTGACAGTCCCGTGTTAGCATTTGGAAGAGTCCTTATATTTAATAATGCTAGTGGTAGGTACTTTACCCATGACATTTTAGTTTCAATCATTAACTTAGTCAATTGTTGCTTTAGGGTTTGGTTCATTCTTTGTACCCTGCCTGAACTCTGAGGATGCTATGGAGTGTGATATTCCCAGGTAATGTTTAATGCTTGTGCTAAGTTTTTAATAATTTTTGAGGTGAAATGCGTCCCTTGGTTTGAATCAATAGCTGTAATCATTCCAAATAATGGTATTATTTGTTCTAATAATATTTTTGCAACAAATCTTGCTGTAGCCCTTGTAGCTGGATATGCTTCTACCCAATAAGTAAGCTGATCTACCACTACTAATTAATATTTCCAGCGATTAACTTTTGGAAGCTCAGTATAATCTATCTGTATTATTTCAAAAGGATGGAATGCTACTTTTCTTCCCCCTAAAGAGGTCTGTCTCATTACTTTTTTATTCACCTTTTGACATGTTAAACACCCTTGGGCTATTTGTTTAGCTATTTTAAATACTCCTATACACCCGTAGAATTTCAAAAATTGGTCACACAAGGCCCTTGTTTTCCAATGGGTTCGTTGGTGTAATTGTTTTAAAATCCCTCTGGTCTGGGATTTTGGAAGTATTTCCCTTCCATTCATTAAATTAAATTAATTCATTAAATTAATTTTCCTTTTTCCTGTTCAGACCCTAATTTTTGAATTATATTTAATTCTTGAGAACTATAAATTAAATGTGTTTCCTTGTCTGGCTTTTCAATCAATACTTGTAATTTAGATATCTCACCAGGTTCCAGGGCTGCTTCCTTTGCTGCCTGATGTGCTAAGTTGTTTCCTCTAATCAGAAAACTCCTTCTCTTCTGGTGGCCTTTAACATGCACTACTGCGATTTCTTTAGGCTCTTGCAAAGCTTTTAAAATCTTTTGGATTAGATTTTCGTGAACTAATCCTTTCCTCTGAGTATTTATTAGTCCTCTTTTTTCCAAAATTTTCCAAAAGTGTGTACTATTCCAAAAGCATATTTTGAATCAGTATAAATTGTCCCCTTTTTTTCCCTTTAATAATATTAAGGTCTTGTATAAGGCATACAACTCGCATGCCTGAGCTGACCAGCTGGGGCTTAAATTCTCCCTTTCACACACTGACAAACTCTGCCCATTAACTATTGCATATCCTGATTTTCGTTTCCCTTCAACAACTCGGGATGATTTATCTACAAAATATTGATACTCTTCCTCAAGTTCTACTTCACTCAAATCTGGTCTAACCTTTGTCTGTAGTTCTATCAAATCAGCACAATTGTGAGCCAAACCCCCATTTTTAATGGGCATTCCATAAATAAACTGAGCCGGATTTTGTGAGGTAGTTACTTTTAACTCCAGCTCGGGAGAATGTATAAGGATAGCTTCATATTTTAGAATTAGACTATCCATGAGCCATTTTTCAGCCTTTTGATGTAATATGCTCCTAACATTATGGGGAGTATACACAGTCATAGGAGCCCCAAAGGTGACTTTTCTTGCTTCTTCTATCAAAAGTGCTGTGGCTACTAAGGCCTGTAGACAAATGGGCCATCTGCGACTAACTGGATCTAATAACTTTGAATAAAATCTTACTGGTTTCTTATTTCCTCCTCAGTCTTGAGTAAGCACCCCATATGCTACCTGATTTGCTGAGCTTACAAACAATTGAAAATTTTTATTTAAATCCAGAAGAGTCAATACTGGGGCCTGTATTAATGCTGCCTTAACTTGTTCTGGCTTATCATCATCTTCATTGTTCCATTTAATAACATGCTGAGTAAGTTTTTTATACAAAAATTTTACTTTCTGACTGTATCCCTCTATCTATTGCCTACAATATCCTAAAAGTCCTAATAATTGTCTAACTTTTCATTTTGTCTTAGGAGGTGATAAGGCTAAAATTTCAGAAACTTGTTCAGGGTCTAGTTTCTTTGTTCCCTTACTTAGCCAATGCCCTAAATATTTCACTTTGGGTTCTGTAAACTGTAATTTGGATTTTGATACCTTTAATCCCTTGTTTCCTAAAAAGTTTAACAACTTTATTGTTGCCTCACGTGCTTCTTCTTGAGTTTTTCCTGCCACTGAAAGATTGTCTACATATTGAACCAATTTACTTCCTTTGGGTTGTTCAAATTCCTGTAACAATTTTTCCAAAGCCCACATAAGTTAGGGGATTCTGTAAACCCCTGTGGCAATACAGCCCATCTTAACTGTTGTTTCCTTCCAGTGTCAGGGTCCTCCAATTCAAATGCAAAAATATTTCGGCTTTCCTCTGCCAGTGGGCATACCCAGAAAGCATCCTTTAGGTTTACTACACTGTACCATACAAAGTTAGGGGGTACTTGGTTAAGCAAGATATATGGATTTGCTACCACAGGAAATCGAGTTAACATTCTCTGATTCACAGCTCTTAAATCTTGGACCAGACGGTAACTGCCGTCTCCCTTTTTAACTGGTAGTATTGGGGTGTTATGGGGAGACATGCATGGTTTTAACGTACCTTGCTTAATCAATTAATCAATTACAGGTTTTAGCCCTTTTCTTCCTTCCATGGAAATGGGATACTGCCTTACCCTTATTGGGAATTCAGGGTTAATAATATTCACAATAATAGGTTCGATGTTTAATTTTCTGATTTCCCCTGGAGTAGACCACACCTTAGGGTGTATTTGTTCCTCATCTTGCACAGTTAATTTATACACTCATACTTTTAGCTCACTGCCTTTGGGGTATTACCCCTAATTCCAATGCCAACATTAGATCTCTCCCTAGCAAATTAAAATCTGCTTTTGGAACTAATAGTAGATTATTTAGAACTATTTTATTTGCTGACTCTATTGTTACATCTTTTATTACCAGGACTTTAAAAGCCTCTCCTTTTGCTCTAATCATATCAACCTTTTCCTTGCTTGGTCTGCATCCACTTGGTAAGATTTGAACTGTAGATTTTTCCGCCCCGGTATCTACTAAAAATTAAAATTCTTCCCCTTGGGGACCTAGCTTTAACTTTAAGAGCTCCTTCGATGTTCTAGTCCCCAAGAGATAGAGCCCCTGACACCCCTATTGTTGTTTTTTAAACATTGTTTTATCTGTTTTCTGTTTTTTGCAGTCTTTCCTTAAATGTCCTTTTTTTTTTTACAATAGAAACAAGTAGGAGAAGGATTACTACTCCTCTTAATTGTCCCATCACTTGGGGAACTTTTTCTCAAGTTATTGTGATTTGGGGTTCCCTTTTGAGTTTCTTTCACTGCTGCAACAAATACTTTTGCTTTGGCTTTTGCTTTTTCCTCATCCCTTCTCACATACACTTTCTGTGCTTCTCGCAAAAGTTCTTGCAATCTTCTATCTTGCCAATCATATAATTTTTCTAATTTCTTCCTTATATCACCCCACGATTTTGCAACAAATTGAGTCTTTAATAATGCTTCCCCTATCGCTGTATCTGGGTCCACCCCTGAATATATCTGTAAATTTTTTCTGAGTCTTTCCAACCAATCTGTGGGAGACTTATCCTTCCCCTGATGGTCACTGAAGGCTTTATTAATATTTTGATTTTTAGGAACTGCCTCCTTGATTCCCTGAATTATTATATTTCTAAGATCTATCATATTTTGCAGATCAGGGGCTGCATTATGATTCTGATTGGGGTCTATGTTTGGCCATTTTTGATCACCTGGTGGCCCCTGCTGGTGTGTCTTTTCCCATACCCTCATTCTAGCTTGCCTAATCATTTGCCTTTCCTCTGTGGTGAATAAAATCCCTAATATAGATTGGATCTCTCCCCAGGCATAGGTATTTGGCCCTAAAAACTGGTCTAACCAGTCTGATATTCCTAAAGCATCTTCCAGCAACTTTCCCATTTTTTTCTTAAATGCTCTCACATCCCCGGTATTGAGGAGTACACTTACGTATCCTATCCCTCCCAAATTTCCTCCTAGAGGGACTTCTCGTAGTGGATATAACTGACCCCCGCTTTCTTCATTACTCATTTCTTCTTTTAATTCCATAATTCTGGCTTTACCTTTCCAGCGAGTTCTTACTACAGAAGGCGTGGTTTTCATTGGGAGAGGGGAGCTTGGAAGGGCCACGGCCTGTGCGGGGTTCAGAGAAGGAGGGGGAAGAGTGGGGCTTGGAAAAGCTGCGGACAGGGTGCTGCTCGGGGGAGAGGGAAGATTATCTAAAGGGTCTCAGGCCTTTATGTCCTTTTCTGCCTCCCTTTTAGTTTTTAAGGGATATAATAGCGACAGCCCGTTCCCCCGCCAACACATTGCATACTCACATTCTTCTCGATTAAAAGGTTTTTTTATGATTTACGTATTTGTTCAGTGCCTGACATATCCAACCCTCAAAAGACCCATACATGGGCCAAAACAAATTGTCAGGTCTTATCATTTCCCTAGTCCATGTAATCATACAGCACTGAACCATTCTTTCCTTACTTTTTTCTCTTCTCTCTTCCCAATAGTCCCAATGTTGTAACATAACCCCCAGCGGACTGTCCTGAGGAATATCTGGTAAAGTGCTCCCTTTATCCTTTGTACCCCGGTTCATATGTGAACCCCTGGTACCTGGGATTCGAGGTTTCTTGCAAACCTGACCTATTTCCAACTGGTCCCTCGGTGCCTCCAACCCCCGACCTTTTAAATAAAATCTCTTCGACAAATGCCTCCGGCCCCTGACTTTATTATAAGTCCTTTCAACAAGCGCTACCAGCGCTACCAGCCCCTGATTTTATTTAAAAGTCCCTTCTTCACTCACTTCGTTTCTTCGCCTGGGCTTCTCTCGAGAGAAGGCGGAACCGAGGCTACAGGAACTCCGCACTCACTTCGTAACAATGTTATGTCTCAAACAGACACCTGGATTTCGTGCACGAGAAATTATGGGTAATTTACTGCAGTCTTCCTCCAGGAGCTCAAATTCGTTGCCCGTGCCCGATCTTTTCCCAGCGGAGGCCAGCAGTCACACGAGGCCACCATCTCAATAAGGCAATTTATTAAGGAACGGGCAAGCAGCACTGGGGACACGGGGAGTCTGCGCTCCATCAACATGTCCGTCCTACCCCTGGTCACTGCCCCCAGCAGCTGAGATAAATAAGGGCAAGGAGACCAGCTCCTCTTTTAATGCCTTTATTGAGAAATCAGCTCTGGGTGGGAGCCCGACGGGTCACACGCACTACCGCTGTTGCTCCCAATGGATGATCCAGAGGAGGAGGAATTCAGCTTTGCTGTGCAGATCTGGGCATTCTATCCTCACAGGAGTCCCTCAGAAGACACTGGCTGACTCGTAGTCTAGGGGTGTCATGTCGATCGGGTGCTGTTCAGGTCATGGTGACAAGGCAAGAGAGTTCTGTTTGGTGATTTCATTTTCTTCACTGTTTTTCTTACTTGGGAGTACCATTTTTAGCTTTCGATGTTATATTGGCTCGTTGTTTTTAGGGGTTTTTTATTACTGAGTTTTGTCCCATAAGCACTTGCGGTTTTCTTATTTGCCAGGCACCATTTTTGGAGCAGCGAAGGCGTTGCGATGGGACGGAAAGAGCACAAGGGCAAGGCAATTCCAGGGAGTGGGAATCAGAACAGAACAACAGCAACAATTAACATAAAAACAGGGTGTTTTCCACAGTTAACAGAACATTAACAGAACAAACAGGAGCTTGTTCTTAACAGTAGCTACAAATGCCCACCAGGTCTGGACAAGGCTCGAACATGTTGTCAGCAAGCATGTCTCTTAGCAAGCAGGTAACAGCAGTGACAAATCTGTTTATGTCCACACAAGCCCGTGCTTCCTTGTACATAAAAAGTGGATACAACTCATAATTATAGTGACAAAATAAAAAATACATAAAAGCAAAAAGGCAAATAATTTACAGCAAAGTGATTTAAACAAATAAAATGAAATCATTAGATTTTCCTGTGTCTTATTTCCATGCTGTCCTGGTTTAGGGCAAATTTTGGGGGAAAACCTCTGGAAGGAGCCCCCAGAAAGCAAACCCCCACGACTCCTCCCCCCCCACCACCGGGTTCGGGAAGAATTTCCTCAGAGAGGAGCGGAAAAAAAAACCTGTTTATTTAACAAGCAAAACCACTCCCCAGCACAAAAAACAACACCAGCTGACAAAAAAACTCTTTCACCGTTCTGAAGGGACGACAAACTCAGAAAGTCTCTCCGGTGAGTGGTCGCCCAGTTATCAGTCTCTGGCGCTGGGGAATGACTGCTGCAGATCACAGAATGCAGACTTCTGGTGTTTCCCAGGTCCCCGTCTGGAACAGTTTCAGATGTGTCCTGAGGTACAATGCAAAAATATGTATTCTTAGTAATTCAAGGAATTTATCTACAATTTGTCTTAAAGGTGTAAGGAATATTTATTCTAAGTACCCAAAGTTTCACTTGAAAGGGTTAAGATGCAAAGTTACCAATAAAGATTGTCTTTATTTAAAACATTAACATAACAGTTAATCAGCAAAACCAAATAAAACGCAAAATTTCAAATTATTCAAGTAAAAATCCCTTTCAGCTTTCACAGGTTGTGTTTTCAGTTTTTTCACTCTTTTCCAGTCATCATAAAGTACTTCAGTCTAGATAGGATTTGATTTTCTGACGTTAGAAATAAGCAAATCATTTAAATATATATTGAGGTCTTTGTTGATAAGTGACACTATCAGTTGTATACCATAAAACAGCAGTATAAAGGAATTAATAATTGGAGTTCTTTTTTTCTGAGAAAACATAAATAATTATATTCTCCTAAAGACTGCCTCACATAAAGTCTGTGGTAGCTGAAGACAAGGGCACCATATAGAGAAATTGCTTCCTTACCTCCTGCATATCCCAGAGTTCAGTTTCTCTTCTGACACCAACATAGAAGCGCAAAAAAGAGACAAAAGAGGCAAAGCTAGTATAGTTATGCTTATTTATGCAAGGAAGCCAGTAGGTTGGAAAATTTCTCTGAGGCAATCTGCTGAAGTTATATAGCTTGCCTTGAGCAGGGGACAGTAGGAAGAAAACTTTTCCTTGTTGTATAGTTCGCTGCTGTTGGAGGTTAGGACTGTTTTTTTTCTCTCAGAGAATTTTCTCCCATCTGTTGCCTAAGAGACAATAGCAACCAGTACTGTACTCAAGAGACAAAAGAAGTGACTAAGATAGGGGGAAGGGTGCAGCTGCACTCTCGTAGCTGAGGGGCTTTATTTTGGAAGGGCAGAGGTATCACGAGACTTTGGCTAGGGGGAGGGGCTGGGCTCGGCTAATCTCTCTCTCGGGATCGGAGGGGAACGGTCGAGTTGCTGCAATCGCGGAGTCCAGCTCGGCGCTGCTCCTTCTTTACCGTGGGTGAGCCTCTGCTCATAAGAGCAGCCGGTGAACTGGGACCTTATTAACACCCTACCTCACAGATAAGGGCCCTTACTAACCCGAGACTCCAGCCCCTCTCCCCTCTGATGGAGCCTCTCCCGGGTGCGTTCGGGAGCCCGGCTGCCGCTGCCCAGCCCCGCCGTTTTCTGCCCCTGCTTCGGATTTTTCACTACACTGTAACCCAGCACCCCAAGCCTGCCAGAACACCCCCCGGCTCCTGCTACAGCTGCGGAGTTTCTGCTACACTTTGTTTGCTACCCTCAGGTGTGCCCACCTCTGCCGTTCCAGCCGCTGCTCCGAGGTCCCTGCTACAGGTTATTTCACCAAACGGAAGGACACCGGAACTAACTACCCCTCTGAAGTTGTAAAGTAAGCCCCTTTTCTATCTCTTCCGCCGGCCTGCTCACCATTAACCACGTGAGCGAGACGGCTGAGCTCGCGCCACAGCGCCCCCTGCAGCCGCGGGAAATCATCTCACTTACCCTACCTCACCGGGAGCCAACAGCGCCCCTGCCAGCTGTGACCATAATTACACTAAAGGGGAAAGTACCTGACAGCTGAGAGAAGATTCTTGTTGGGTTTTCTGGTTTTGTCTGTTGTTGCTGCCGTTGTTGTTGTTTGTTTGCCTTGTTACACATATACATACTAGTAAAGAACTGTTATTCCTTTTCCCCATATCTTTGCCTGAAAGCCCCATAATTTCAAAGCTATAATAATTCAGAGGAAAGAGGGGGTCATATTCTTCATTCCAAGGGAGGTTCCCGCCTTTCTCGGCAGACACTTGTTTTTCAAACCAAGACAACTGCACAACCTGATTACTCAGGCTTCACATAGGCAACTGCAGCTTGAAGGCATACACTGTACACATTGTACTGAATAATGAAATGTGCTAAACTGCAGCTGCCTATCATCTGCTAAAATCTAACCCCAAGCTCTCAAAAAGGATACGAATTTGATGCTGAATTGATTTTTTGCTTTTATATTTCCTTCATATATATCCATAGTTCTATTGTTGTATAGTTCCTAGTTAGCTTCACTACTTTTTCCCTACCCTGATAGGCTGAAAGACAAAACACATTAGAGAGGCTCCAAACCCTGGGGGTCCAAGGCCCCTATCCTATTGTCCTGGGGTACAATGCAAAAATGTGTATTCTTTCACCATCTGTTAAAATGTGGGAGGGGTGGTGATCCTTATCTCTGTGGGAGATATCCTCTGCTGATGTGCCATCTGATAAGATCAGGGGGATGATCATCGTTATCTTTTCACAACCCATCCTTCCTCCAGAAGATATATTCTGTTAATGGCCCATTAAGTCCTATTGTGTGACTGATAAGATTACATCATCCCATTGGGAGATGCTCCAGCCAGGGGGAGGAGCCAAGCCTTTCCTACCTAGATAAAAAACCTGAGGTTTGGAAGGCCAAGGCAGCCCTTTCCACTGGATCCCAGAGTTAAGTCAGACCTTTTCCACATCATCGCTGGATCTTCGGAGGAAAACTGCACCCTTCTACAGGAACACTGCTTCAACTTAATCATATCTGTCATCCAGGAGTACTGCAGCCACCATTTATACAGACTGCTACCAACACCCTGACTGACAGGGTGTCAGGTTGTATTTCTGACTTTGTTGGTGGTTTTTCTTTTATATTATTGCATGTATTTTATTTTTTTCCTCTTTTCTCCTATTAAATTGTATTACTGACTTGGAGTCTCGCACTGGTTTTACTTTCAAACCAACATACCTATCTTGATTCTTCCTGGGACCCAAGGTTGAAAACAGCTCTTTGAGACACATATTCATAAACAAAAGTTTAGTTCCTATCTAAAGGAGGGCTACAAAAGATGTGGAACAAAAATGGGGGAATTACTCCATCACACTTCTAATGGGTGATTCTTGTCAGTTCTGCTAATTTGCTAAACTTATAAAACTGTATTCACTCCATGCGGGGGTGGGCATTTTCCATATCTGCCTCTTGAAGGCCTCCAAAAAGACCAGCCTTTATATTACCTCCTATACTAATATTATCTCAAAAGTGTGCTGTTAAATTTCTAGGTTCTTTAAGGTATCAAACTGGGCTACATTCAAGTTAATATTTATTTAAATGGCTTATATATTTGTTCTTTGCAATAAATTAATTATGAAACCACTAAGTGTACTTAAGAAAGCTTTAACAATATGGGAAGAGCAAGTTTTGAGGACGGAACAAGTTCTATTTTAGTATATAATACAATCAAGCCACCTCTTACTTCAAAATAGGAATTTACAACATTACAGCAATGGTGATAAGGTTTGTTAGGCAAAACCTTCAAGGATTTACAAAATATGCATGGATTACTAAGGTAATTTCCAAATGCATGCATGACAATTCATAAAAAGTTGAATTTTTTGTGGGTTTTGACAAACATGCACAAAACAGATGCACTGCAATATTTTGAAAGTGGATACTTGCCACAGAAGAGCCCTTAAATTTGGTCTTTAAACATATAGAACGTATTGATTTACACTTTTCAAACAGGTACTACAAGGCTAAGAAAGTTTCTTATAAGGAATCTTTGTCCTGAAAAATAAAACTACTTGAGTCTCAAATAATAGAAAGCTCCAACTTCTACTTTGCTGATGACGCTGTATTTCAGGCCTTATTGAGGAATTTGTATTACTCTTCCTTAACAGGGCAAATTGTAAATAAAATCAAAACTAGGAGTTATTTAGAAAAATTAGAATACATCTGGGAACAGATGGAACCACTTCTGATGTTCACATGTTACAAAAATATGTGAAAAATAATGCTATGTGTGTATGGTAATGAAAGAAAGAAAGAAAGACAGAAAGACAGAAAGAAAGAAAGAAAGAAAGAAAGAAAGAAAGAAAGAAAGAAAGAAAGAAAGAAAGAAAGAAAGAAAGAAAGAAAGAAAGAAAAAAAAAGAGAAAGAAAGAAAGAGAAAGAAAGAGAGAGAAAGAGAAAGAAAGAAAGAGAGAGAAAGAAAGAAAGAGAAAGAAAGAGAGAGAAAGAGAAAGAAAGAAAGAGAGAGAAAGAAAGAAAGAGAAAGAAAGAAAGAGAGAGAAAAAGAAAGAAGGAGAAAGAGAGAAAGAGAAAGAAAGAAAGAAAGAGAAAAAGAAAGAAGGAGAAAGAAAGAAAGAGAAAGAGAAAGAGAGAAAGAGAAAGAAAGAAAGTTAAAGAAAGAAAAAGAAAGAGAGAAAGAGAAAGAAAAAGAAAGAAAGAGAAAGAAAAAGAAAGAAAGAGAAAGAAAAAGAAAGAAAGAGAAAGAAAAAGAAAGAAAGAGAAAGAAAAAGAGAGAAAGAAAGAAGGAAAAAGAAAGAGAAAGAAACAGAAACAAAATAAAGAAAGAGAGAAAGAGAAAGAAAGAAAAAGAGAGAAAGTTAAAAAGAAAAAGAGAGAAAGTTAAAAAGAGAAAGAGAAAAAGAAAGAGAAAGAAAGAAAGAAAGAGCGAAAGAAGGAAAGAGAAAGAAAGAAAAAAAGAAAGAAAGAGAGAAAGAGAAAGAAAAAGAGAAAGAAAGAAAAAGAAAGAGAGAAAGAAAGAAAAAGAAAGAGAGAAAGAGAAAGAAAGAGGGAAAGAGAAAGAAAGAAAAAGAAAGAGAGAAAGAAAGAAAGAAAGAGAAAGAAAAAGAAAGAAAGAGAGAAAGAGAAAGAAAGAGAAAGAAAAAGAAAGAAAGAGAGAAAGAGAGAAAGAGAAAGAACGAAAGAGAAAGAAAGAAAGAAAGAAAGAAAGAAAGAGAAAGAAAGAGTGAAAGAAAGAGAAAGAGAAAGAAAGAGAGAAAGAGAGAAAGAGAAAGAACGAAAGAGAAAGAAAGAAAGAAAGAAAGAAAGAAAGAAAGAAACAGAAAGAAACAGAAAGAAAGAGACAAAGAGAAAGAAAGGGAAAGAAAGAAAGAAAGAAAGAAAGAAAGAAAGAAAGAAAGAAAGAAAGAAAGAAAGAAAGAGAAAGAAAGAGAGAAAGAAAAAGAAAGAAAGAAAGAAAGAAAGAAAGAAAGAAAGAAAGAAAGAAAGAAAGAAAGAGAAAGAAAGAGAGAAAGAAAAAGAAAGAAAGAAAGAAAGAAAGAAAGAAAGAAAGAAAGAATGAAAAAGAAAAATAAAACCATCTATACAAATAGATAATGGGATGAAACTGCTTTAGGGGAGGTTTATGTTGGCTATTAAGAAAGGTTCTTCCCCTAGAGGGTGGCTCGGCACTGGAAAAGGCTCCCCAGGGAAGTGGTTACAGCCCCAAGCTTGCCAGAGCTCAAGGAGCATTGGGACACCACTCTCAGGCACATGGTGAGATTGTTGGGATGTTCTGTGTAGAGCCGGGAGTTGGACTTGATGATCCTTGAGGGGCCCTTCCAAGTCAGGACACTCCATGATCCTACTTGTTGCTAGAAATGCCTTGTTACGGTTTAGGGCTTGATATGTTTCAATGGTCTCAGTCCTAGAGGGAGGTTAACAAAGCTTGAGAAGAAGGATGTATTGCTGATAGTGGACACAAAAAATGCAGAATTTACAGACCACAAGGGCATCTGGCATAGCTCCCAAGATAAAGAAGAAACTAATAAAGCCACTGTGCTGAAATCAGCTCCAACTGGGTAAAAGGTAATTCTGGCAGGGGGAGATTGTGGCTACTGATTCACAGACCACTGACTCAAGAAACCCACCAACCCAAAAGAAGTGAAAGACTGATCATGCAGACTAATTAGCATGAGACGCAAGATAATAATTTAACCAGTAGAAGATAGGATACTAATTAATAGAACTATGTAATTTGCAGCCAATTAACATTAATGCCTTTATTTGCTAAAATGTATAAATAGTGAAAAGTTTTGAAAGTCATCGTGCTGGCTTTGTGCATTTGCCACCCAACCCCCTTTTCTGCAGAGGTCTGTAAATAAATCAAACCTTTATTCTGTGGGGGGATTGGCCTTGTGCACACCAGGTGAAAGAACCCTATATTGGGACAACAGTTCAAATGCCATGTTTCTAGACAGCAATTAAATAAACTGATTTTTCTTTTCACTAAATTTTCACCATTCTGTATTCTTGTTAGAGATGAATGCTGACATCTGCTGAAAGGGTTCTTGTACTTTGTTCATCTGTAACAAAAGGTGTGGTCTGTGGATACTGCAGGCTCTTGTCCATAACCTGTCTGTATCAAGAAACCTAACCCTCATGGAGTCTTGTGGCTGGGATATAGAGATTCTGCAGGCTGCACTTCCACATTAAAAATAGAGGAACTACTGAATCATATCTCTCAGCTTTGTTGTTATCTGCTGCTAACAAATTTATATCTGATATAATACTTTTAAAATTCTCCTGGTAAACTATATATTTAGTTAAGTTTTAATTCAATTCAATAGGCTTTATGTGGATTTTATTTTCTTCTATTTTGTGTGGCAAATATCAGCTTTTGTTTTTTGTCTTTTTATGTCATTGTTAAAAAAACATCTTGACTTATGCATAAGATTGTGGTACTAACTTTCCTAATATCTAACACTAAGGGGTCTCAGGATCTTGCACGGACACTTCTTATTTGCTGGTATGCACAATGTTTCTAATGAAATAAACTATCTATAGCAGGTCTCTATTTACAGATGTGAAGAACTTTACATATTTTTGACATTGTTGGAGGTTGAATTATGCCCTTTTCTTTCAGTGGAATTTTCTCCCATTGTTATGCTAAGTAATTGTGGCTACACCTTAAAACGACAGATAATGTTCTCTCGTAGGGGGGTGGCTGGAGGGGGAGGGGGGGGGAACCGGAAAAGGAAAGGTGGGATGGGGGGGTCTGGAGCTGGGCTCTCTCTCTCGCTTGGCTCGTGGAGTGGGAAGACAACCTGGGCTCTGCTCTGGCATCTTCCCCTGCCATTCCAGCACTGAGATCCATGCTCCCTGCCTTTGGACATCGCTCTGCTGCTCTCCTAGCTCACCCTACTACCTCCGGACACTCTGCTGAGCACCACGACCGACACCGTGAGGGGGGAGTAACTTTCCCCATCCCCTCTCACCCCTGGGCCGCGGCCGCCATCACTCCAGCCCTCTTCAACTGCGCGGGACCTGCCCTGCCCCCACAGCACCGGTAACAGCACAGGGAGACGGCCTGCGGCCAGAAGGGACTGGAGCGGAGCTAGACTGTTTCTGTTGCCAATTTTTATAGCTGTTGTTGTTTTTCTGCTTTGTTAGATACCAGTAAAGAACTGTTATTCTTATCCCCATATCTCCTGCCTGAAGGTGTCTGAATTGGACCTAAAATAATTAAAAGGGAGGGGGGTTGCACTCTGCATCGCAGAAAAGGGGCTCCTGCCTTTCCTTAGACCATACCTGTCTTTCAAACCAAGACAGACATGGTATAATTAATGGGAAAATCCAAATCAGAGAGAAGGAAACATGAAGATGAAACAGCAGAAATAAAACCTGTAAATGCTCAGTTCTTCCAGTTGATAATTTGACTCCTCACTGATTTGATTAGGATTACACAGCAATAATTCTTCATATAAAAATTATTACCGATGATTTCACTCTGTAAGGACAAGCATAATTTTGGTCATAGTGATTGTTATAATTCTATTCTGAGGAACTGTATATGTCTCTATAACAGACCAAATGTTTAAATTGTATGGTCTATTTTTGAGTTGTAGTGGGTTGACCCTGGCCAGCAGCTAAATACTCACACAGTCCCTTGTGGGTTCTCCCCCAACACAGCACCAGGATGAGGGAGAAAAAAGGAAGAACAAAAGGGAGAAAAATCATGGGTTGAAAGAGTTTAATAAGTGAAAGAAAAAGATCAAGTGATGCAAAGGCAATCACCACCTTCCAGAAGCAGACTGATGCCCAGACAGTCTCTGAGCAACAGCCACCTTGGAAGACAAAAAAATCCAACCCTCTACACTCATATTTTATTGCTGAGCATGACGTTACATGGCACAGAATAGGCCTTTGGCCAATTCATATCAGCTTTCCCCTCCCAATCTCTTGCCTACCCCTAACCGACTTGCTGGGGGATAACAGAGTGAGAAACACAGAAGGCCTTGATGCTTTGAAAGCACTGATTAGCAATAGCCAAAACGTTGTGTTATCAACAGTCTTAGCCACCAATCAAAACCAGCACCATATGGGCTGATATGAAGAAAGTTAACTCCATCTTAGCTAGACCAAGTATATTAGTACACCCGGGTATTGAGTAAAAAAACACAATTTCATATATATGCGATTCTTAGGAAATCTATTTTTGAGGATGTGGAAGAAACTTTCAACATAAAGTCCACTTTTATTAT
This sequence comes from Sturnus vulgaris, assembly GCF_052056855.1. Taxonomy (NCBI): domain Eukaryota; kingdom Metazoa; phylum Chordata; class Aves; order Passeriformes; family Sturnidae; genus Sturnus; species Sturnus vulgaris. The sequence continues at coordinate 39,333,285 of NC_142282.1, read as the reverse complement.
TTATAGTAGATATGTAGAAAATCTTGGTTTGATCTGATTTCCCAAAAACCACGTCTTTCAGGAAGTGTTTAAGATGCTGAATTCAAAAGGAAAAAAGATAATTTGTCTTCTTAATTTCTTATGCATATAGAAATTAAATAGTGGTTTATAAGTGACCATTTAAAATTATACATGAAAACTGCATTTTTATCAAACTGTGGTTATACCGTTGCTTACACTGAATTAACATAACATAACATAAGGCAGATCCAATTTTTATATGTTTAGCAAATTAGCATAACTGACAAGAATCCCCAATTAGAGACATAGGTGATTAGGTAATTCCCCCCTCGTTCTAGCCTTTTCCAAATCCCCCCCCCTCCCCGACAGGAACTAAACTTTGTTTATGAAAGTGTATGTCAGAGAACTGGTTTCAACCTTGGCTTCCCAGAGATCCTAACCTTGGACCCCCAGGGCTTGGAGCTGCTGGGGAATTTATTTTGTCTTTCTGTCTAATAGAGTAAGTAAAATGCTAGCTATGAATAATATATATGTAAAGAATACAGAGAATATATAAAAGCAAAAAGGCAAAAATAAAATCAGCATCAGCACAAGAGGTCTTCATCTGCATGTGTAAGAAATCAAGCAAGGCAGGCCCGAAACTAGCATGATTGAGCAAGGACCTGCTCTTCAAACTGAGGAGTAAGAAAGAAATGCACAACTAGTGGAAGCAGGGTCATGTCCTGGGAAGAATACAGGGATATGGTTCAGATGTGTAGGGATGGGATCATGAACACTAATGCACAGATGGTACGGGACTTGGCAAGGGATGTGAAGAATAACAAAAAGGGATTCTATAAGTACATAGGTCAGAAAAGAAAGGCCAAGGAGAGTGTACCCCCTAATAAATGAGAAGAGAGTACTGATGACAACAGATATGGAGAAGGCTGAGCTGTTCAATGAGTTCTTCACCTCATTCTTCACTGTCGGTCAGGCTTCCCACATCTCTCAAGTTCCTGAACTTCTAGGTGAGAGCTGGGAGAGAGGTCCCTCCCACTCAATGAAGAGCAGGTTTGAGACTGCATGATTAAACTGAATGTACACAAGTCTATGGGGCCCGATGACATGTATCCAGGGTCCTGAGGGAACCGGCTGATGTTGCCAAGTCACTCTCCATCATATTTGAAAAGTCATGGCAGTCAAGCCAAGTCCCCAGTGACTGGAAAAAGGAAGACTGACTCCTATTTTTAAAAAGGGGAGAAAGGAAGACCCAGAGAACTACAGACTAGTGAGCCTCACCTCTGTGCCTGGGAAGATCATGGAACAGATCCTCCTGGAACCAATGTTAAGGGACATACAAGACAAGGAGGCGATCTGTGACAGCTAGCACAACTTCACCGAGGGAAATCATGCCTGACCAATCTGGTGGCATTCTATGATAGAGTGACTGCAATAGTCAACAAGGGAAGACCAACTGATATAATCTACCTGGACTTCTGTAAGGCCTTTGGAACAGTCCCACAAGACATCCTTATCTCCAAACAGAAGAGACATGAATTTGAAGGGTGGACTTTTCGGTGGATAAGGAATTGGCTGGATGGACGCAGCCAGAAAGTATCGATGATTGCGAAAGAGACGGGGACTACTGATTCGTAATCAGAATCAGAATTTTACTGTGAGCTGCATATGCTTATATAACATTTACAGGAAGGCTAGTAATCTTTTACTACATTCGTTGGGTTAAATATCACAACAGACAAACTTTACATTTCTACTTAGTTAAATCTTCTTTCCTGTCAGCCAGACATGATCCAGTCTTCTTGTAATCTTCAAAGCTCTGCTCTTGCCAAGGCATCTTGGTTATCAAACTGCATATGCTAATTAAATCCAGTGCTATCAGTTTCAGTTACCACATCTCCTCCCTTCCTTTCAACCAAAAATACACTCTTAAGTGACTTGTCCATTAATTTTTTCACACACTGTAAAATACAAGAAATAACTACTACAATACATAATATAATGCCTAACACATACAAGCCTACTTTAACTAAATTCCTAACCCAGCCACTGAGTCCCCAATCTCCCAGGAGTCGATTTAACCAATCATACCCATCATCTACTTGCAGTTTGTTTACATCCTCTTTCAGGGCTTGAATGCTGGCATAGATGGACTGGGAGTGGTCAGAAAGGTTAAGGCAACACATTCCATGGAATTTGTCACACCCACGTCCCTGTGCAAAAAGCAAAATATCTATTGCTGCTCTATTTTGCAAAGTAGCATGTCTAACAGAATCAACATCAGTTAAAAGTCCTGTTAATGCTAAGGATGTAGCATTAGTTTGTTTAGCTAGCCAACAGCCTAATCGGTTAAGTAAACCTAAGGCGTTTGCTGCTGCTACACCAGGGATAAAAAATGATGCTGCCCATTGCTGTCCCCTAGACCAAAAATCAAACTGGTCATCACAATCTTTGTCAAAAGCATGTAAGATTCTTTTAATTCTAGAGGGATATTTATGTTGAAAAATCATGGACATGTTTGGGGTTAAAAGGGATAATCGCCCAAGGCTACATGGTCCTCCTTTAATGTACTAAAAACACTCCAGGAGGTAAAAGTAATGGAGTATTGGTGGACCGAGAAATTATCCCAGATGTATAATTACACCAAGCACTCACATTTTTATACACAGGGTGGTGAGGGGAAACATCCCATGCCTTAGACTGATTTTTCCCATAATAATTAAACCTTACACAAAGATCCATTTTCACTGAGCCCAAAAGTTCTAACTCCTGAGGCTCAAGGCACTCCAGGGAAAGATAAGGGGTCCATTGGTCCCAGGTGTCAGCATGATTGCTGTTTTGCAACATTTTATTTGCCTGAGGCAGGCAAGGCCAATGATCTAGGGGCAGAGCAACAAGGCAGGTTGAAAAGGGGTTATCAGGGGATGCAGTGGCTAAACACAATGTATCTTGGCCTGTAACATTTGCTAAGGTTACCCAGACATTTGGTTTTGGTTGGTTAACAGGCCGGGTCTAAGCACTAGAAACAATTCCCAGTAAATATCATAATATTTGGGAAGTAATTGTTTTTCCTTATTCTCAGTGGCAGTAAGCCACTGCTCTGGAGTAATTTCCAATTGTTCAGGTAAACCAAACTTATACCCACACACTAGCTGTTAAATTTGTGCACTATATAAACCTCCTCACGATGTATGGAGTACCGGTTCTCCCAGACGGGACAACCTAACCCTGTAAACCCTGATACATTTGGGTAATCCAAACCATTTTCCCAAGGGCATAAGTCAGTCAGAGGTTAAACAGGTGCTGATGTAGTGGCCTGCTCACAAGGATCTTCCTCCGATGTTGGTATTAAAGGTGGATCCTCAGGTGATGCAGTCAAGGGTTCTCGAAATGGCTTCACATTCTTTGCTGGAATCCACTTGGGACCATTCTCTGTGGAGACACAAGAAAAGCCTCTTCCCCAGGTGATCAAAGGATAAGGCCCCAATACCTTACCGGATTCTGGATCCTTTACTAAAACAGGGGGATTTTCCTTTTGTTGCAATTGTGAATTACAATTAAAATGTCTAACAATGGGTGGATTTGGGTCCATAAAAGAACAATTCAAAAAGTTAAAAAAAGAAAGGGTTTTCTGCAGTCTCTCGGCAGGGGTGCCCATATCTGCCTCCCCCCCCCTTTTTGTTGTATTAAGAGATGCTTGAGAGTGAGAGGAATGTCAAATTTGTCTTTACAAACGAGCTGTGGATATGCTTGTAGATAAGACTAGCACTGAGAGATAAAAGAAACAATGGGATGGATTCCACTGATTGATGAATGGAAAGAGATATTTGCCTTTACAAACAAACTGTAGGGCTGCTGATAAATGAAATTGGATATCGAAAGATGAAAGAAGCAACAGAGAAAAACTATGAATTCTATAAGAATTAAAAATTAAAAGGGAGGGTTATACATTAGAGGGGAATTTCAGGTATCAGGCGTTCCGGGAAGTCTGTGCCTCTCAAGTACCTCAGCCAATGGGGAAAGAGAGAGGGAAATGCGGCCGGGAAAATAGGATAAAAAGGAGGCTGTGTCCTCCAAAAATTTGAGAGATCCTAGGGGAATGTCCCATGGCCTCTCCCTTTATTTGAATAAAGCAAAAAGGACTCCTCTGTCTCCTTTTTGGACATAAACCTCTGGTGTTTGTGGATTAATTTTCCTGACAAGAGAGCTGTGAGCCTGTTCAATGATAGATTGGCCTGTTGGGGAATGGGGAATACCTCTTTTGTGAGTAATTCCCCATAGGGCAAAAAAGGCAGCAGCTCAGTGGGAAGTACAAGCTGGGCTGTTATATGTTTTCACCTCAGAAGGTATACCAAGAGTTGCAAAAGCAGCAGTAAAGTGTCTACAGACATATTTAACTGTTGCCCCTAAATGGGCTGATGCAAAAAGAGCACCAGAAAAGGTGTCAATAGAGGAATTAATGTATTTTAAATGGTCAAACTCAGAAAAATAAGTAATGTCTGGCTGCCAGATTTGAAGGCTTTGAAGCCCTCTGAGATTAACACCTCCTGCAACAGAGGGAAAAGAGCACCTTTGGCAATCAGGACAAACAGCGATAATCTCTGAAGTTTGGGCTTTAATAATGCCAAAGTTTCGAATCAAAGCAGCAGCATTCTGGTGAAAAAATGAATGGATCAATTTAGCTTGCTCCATCTTATTAGGTAGGACAGAATTTTGTACAGCCATTGTTAAAAGATCAGCCTGCCTGTTCCCTTCAGTCAAAAATCTGGGAAGGGTTGTATTCGATCGAATATGCATAACAAAGTAAGGATATGTTCTATTTTCTAAGGAAAAAACAAGGAGCTGCCACCAATAAAAGAGTTGTGAATTTTCAACCTCTTTCAAAACTGATGCTTCAGCTCTCATCACAATTCCTGCAACATAAGCTGAATCTGTTACCAGATTAAAGGGATCCAAAAATTTTTGAAAAGCTCTGACAACAGCAGCTAGTTCAACTATTTGGAGGGACCCCTCTACTATGGATACATCTGATTTCCAGGTACCAGAATAGGGGTCTCTCCATACCACCACTGATTTATGAGAGCGACCAGAACCATCTGTGAATACTGCTAAGACTTTAAGTAGAACCTCACTTCTCTTTGATTTTTCAATTTTTTCAATTCAAAAAAGGTGTTAAAAGCTTATGTTTTGGAGGGTGTATTGAAATTTGTCTGCTCAATTCAGCAAAGGCCATCTGAATAGCCTCAGATTCCTGAAATATCCAATCCAAATAAAAGGTGATAAGAGACACGAAAATAGTGGGGAAATCCACTCCTGCAAGAGAAGTGAGTCTCTGCCGGGCTTTAACAACCACTTTTGCCATCATTTCATGTTGGATACTGGTAGTTTTGGTCACTTGGTGTGGTAAAAAAATCCAGTGATAAGCAAAGAGTCTGGTGCATTAGGGTTCCATTAAAGGAAAGGTAGTTGAGGTGCCCTCTAAGGCATCACAGATGCCCTGCGGCTCTTGCTGAGCTTGTGAATTGAGTCGTCTAGGTGAAAAAAGGTCTGAGTCTCCTTTTAGCAGTTCAAACAAAGGACTCAGCTCTGCATTTGAGATTCCTAATAAGGAGCCCTCCCAGTTATCCCTCCCAAAAGTTTTTGTGCACCATGTAAGGTGCGAATGTTAGTCTGAATTTGTAGATTTTAGTGAGAAATTGAATGGACTCCAATGTGCCACCCCAAATACCTCCATGGAGGGTGTTTTTTTACCTTTTCAGAAGCAATGCAAAGCCCCGCCTGACTCATAGCTTCGGTGACAAGGGCTAAGACTTCCTCCATGACCTCCTGTTGTTCAGTTGCTACTAGAATATCATCCATGTAATGATACAAAAGAACATCAGACATTTGTTGACGAACAGGATTAAGGACCTTAGGAACATACCACTGGCAATTAGTAGGAGAGTTTTTCATGCCCTGAGGTAAAACAATCCAGTGATATCGCTGTAAGGGCGCCTGCATATTTGTGCTAGGAACTGAAAAAGCAAATTTTGGAGCATCATTAGGATGAAAAGGAATGTACAAAAAACAATCCTTCAAATCAGTGACTGTCAAATGCTAGGAGAGGAGAGCTCAGGCTGCAGGGCTCCCATTTCTTCCATTACAGAATTAATTTTGCGCAGGTCTTGGAGGAAACTCCACTTGCCTGTTTGTTTTTTAATAACAAACACAGGAGAATTCTAGGGCTGGTAGAAGGGACTATATGCCCTTTCTGGAGTTGTGGTTGAACCAATTCTGTTAATGCGAGCAGTTTATGCAATGATAGGGGCCGATGACTCATCCACACAGGCTCAGAAGTTTTCCAAGTCAGTTTGAGGGTGCCACGTGTTCCAGTGACCCCTATGCAAAATTTGACTGCATAAAAATTTCCCACTGAGTCAACACATCCCTCCTCCACAAAACCAGGGGGACAGACAACACAAAAGGTTTGACTGCAGCAATCCGTCCCTCAGGTCCTGTAATCTGTACCAAGTGTTGGCTCTGCAGGCTTTGACTATTCCCCCTCACACCTGAGAGCATCTGAGGCACAGTCGTTAATGGCCAATCACCGGGCCATTGATTTTTAGAGATAACAGTTATGTCTGCACCAGTGTCAATAAGGCCTGTTAAGACTATGTCCCTGCCTTTCAGTCACTTTGCATTGGCATGTGGGATGTGATACGTTGTGTCCAAAGAATCTGTGGGACTCCTGTGGAACCAAACCCGCCTCCCCTCTGTTCAGCTATTGGGGGTGCAGATAGGGATGCTGCCGAGAAAGTTATGAGTTGGACTGTATTGGTCCCGACTGGGACCACATGGGGCAGGTGGGGGGTCAAATTCATTATCTTTATCTCCCCAACCGAGTCAGTCAATGACTCCTGGCAGCACAAACAATCCTGTAATCGAGGTAGATGATCTACCTATGAGCAAGATGTGGTAACCGGGTTCCAACGGTCCATAGATTCCTGTAGGGAGACAAAAAACTGTGCAGTCAGACAACGTTACTGTGTTACTGGTTGATATGTCCACTCCTGCTCTGCCTAGGGTGGCTGCACGTAGGTCGGTGATGGTCCAGTGGGTGGGGACAGGGCCGGTTGAAAGCTGAAAGTTGCTCCTGGTTGCTGCATCGGCTGTGGGATTTGTTTCTGCACAAGTTGCAGCACCGCGTTCTGAAAGAAGTTTCCCTGTTGTAAAGGCTGGCCATTCTGGTGAAACTTAGAGCGGCATTGACTGGCAAAATGAGGGCCTTTCTGACAGCGAGGGCACATATCTGGGGTCTTCGATTTTTGTATTCATGCTTTTTTGCAGTCTCTTTTAATGTGCCCAGGTTCCCCGCAACCAAAACAAACCAACTGCTTTCAGGGACTAATTTGAGGGCAGCAAAAGCCTCAGCTATGCCTTGCCCCACAGCCTCATAGGTGACTGCCGTGGTGTGCTGCAATGTTCCCAAGCAGTTACAGACTTCTATCATTTGAAGCAATGTGGGCTCAGGTTCAGGGGGCAGGGATTTCAAGAGATGCTTACAGTCTTCATTTGAACTTTCTATAGCCAGTTTGAGGAATACAACCTCCCTTGCTTGATCATTATCAATTTGTCTCTCCAGTGTTTGTTTTAATGTGTCCACAAACTGCATATAGGGCTCCTGGGGAGCCTGTTTAATATTTGTGAAGGACTGTTGCAGGGATCTCCCTCCATGCAGGAAGCATTTATAACTCCGGCTCATGGCCAGGGAGAGTGGACAGGTCGTAGAGCAAAATGCCGACTTTGTCCCAGTAGCAGAGGGTGACAATAGAAGAAGGAGTGGTATTGGGAAACATGCGTGACACCCATTGTAAAAGTGACTTAAGGTCGTGCTTGGGGATGGGGGGAGCAATGCTTCCCCAGTGTCACAATCTACTGTTAATACAGGCAGGGGCGGTGATGGTTCGTTTTGATCTCAGGGGTGCAAAAGACAACAGCAAGGGACAAAATCAGTTTGCTCACAGCAAAATGCACTTTATTGAGTGTCAACAACTCAGTTTTGTGATAGAGGGAGAGTTAGAGGAAACAAAGTAAAGAGAGAGAGAGAGAAAAAGGGGGGAATGGGGAATAGCTACCAACAGATGAGATGGTCATCCTGTGGTCTGGTCAATAGACTCCGGTGTCCTCATGGTCCCAGCCAATAGACGTGTCTTCTGTGGGGAGATCTCAAAAATCTTCTTCAGAGAGTCACTTTTATAGTCCTTTTCCAAAGCAAGTGGTGTCTGGCCAAGAGGTGGGGAGATTTATGGACTATTGTGAGGGTTGCTCCAAGAAACAGGTGTACAGAACCTGCCATTCCAGCTAGTGCCTGCTCAAGAGCAGTGTACCATGAAGCACAGCAAGCACCTGCAAACAGTCCCTTGGCAAGCACCCACCTCGACCAGGCCAGAAACTCTTGTCCAAAGCCAACCAGGCCAGAACTGGGTGGGGGGTCCTCGGGGTCTTAGCCTCTATCCTTGCAACTGTTGTGAGGCATATGAGGGAAAAATTCTGGACCGACTCTTACATCCAGATCAGCGAGCATGGTTTTATAGACATCTCTCTGTCCCATAGTTCAGTTCCCCCAGCTCACCTGTCATGTCACAGCAGGACAGATGATTGTTGGCCCAGACGCAGTTTTCTCACTGACACGATCAGTTCCAGGGGCTTGCCGATTGCCGTCAGGTAGGCTGGTTCTTCTCCTCACAAGGGAGCACCAATTATCGACGATTGCGAAAGAGACAGGTGCGGAGGGAGCAGAAAACATTCCCAAAGTAGAAAACCTCTCTGTGTCCCTAGAACAGGCCCCATGGAAGACGATATCTTAAAGATAAGAAACTGCTTGCTTAGTGACAAATACCAAAAGGCATCCAGCCCCCCCCTTGGTAGACCCCTCTGTTATCTTTCTGTAATATTAGTGATTCATTTTCCTTTTGTATCTATAGGCTAGTTTTGAATCTAAAATCCTTCGTGGATTGGTTAGTATTTAGAACTCCCTTGGTAATTGGTGCAAAATGTAAGACCCCCCAAAACATATAAAAGGCCCTTTAGAAACCCCACCCATTGAATATGCTAGACTGGATACCTTCATAGAATAAACTATGGAATTGTGCCTCTCTTCATGTTCCGATCTTTTCACTCTGCTGGCCTGAGGGCATGCTGCAAACCAGATTCTATCTGGGCAAGGCTTGGAAGCGTGCCCTGTCGCTGAGGACTGCTGAGACAGTCTTGGGGGGTCTCTCGGAGACCCAAATCCCACCAGTGACAGACAGGGACTACTAATTCGTGATCAGAATCCAAATTTTACTGTAAGCTACATGTGCTTATATACCATTTACAGGAAGGCTAGTAATTTTTTACTACATTCATTGGGTTAAACATCACACAGACAAACTTTACATTTCTATTTAGTTACATCTTCTTTCCTGTCAGCTAGACGTGATCCGATCTTCTTGTAATCTTTAAAGCTCTGTTTGCTCTTGCCAAGGCATCCTGGTTATGAAACTGCATATGCTAATTAAATCCACAGTGCTGTCAGTCTCAGTTACCACAGGAGAGTTGTGGTCAATGGCTCTATGTCCAAGTAGAGGCCAGTGATGAGTGGTGCCCCTCAGGGCTCTGTCTTGGGGCTGGTGCTCTTTAATATCTTTAACACAGAAAGTGAGATAGAGTCCATCCACAGCAAATTTACAGGTGAAATTAAGCTGAGTCGTGCAGTTGACACAACAGAAGGAAGGGATGCTATCCAAGGGGAGCTGGACAAGCTCAAGAAGTGGCCCCAAGGACCCTGTGAAGTTCAACAAGGCCAAGTGTAAGGTGCTGCATCTGGGTCAGGGCAATCCCAAATATGAGTACAGACTGGGAGAAGAACTCATTGAGACCAGCCCTGCAGGGAAGGGCCTGAGGGTTCTGGTGGACACAAAAGTGGACATGAGCCAACAGTGTGTGCTTGCATCCCAGAAGGCCAAATGCGTCCTGGGCTGCATCAAAAGAGGTGTGCCCAGCAGGTCGAGGGAGGTGATTCTCCTCTGAGCTGCCCTCATGAGATCTCACATGAAGTACTGTATCCAGCTCTGGGATCTCCAGCACAGGAAGGCCATTGACCTGTTAGAGTGCATCCAGAGGAGGACACAAAGATTATTTGAGGGATGGAGCACTGTTGGTGATGAGTTTAAATGCAAAGGAAAATCTAAATATAAAAATATATATATATCAACCATGAAAATAATACACTGATGCAGTATAATAGTGTTTGGCTTGGCAGGTGTTATCTTTCTCCTTGTCTCTGTCTTTTTCTTATGCAAGTTCCCTTTTATTTAATTTTGTTACAGATAAACAATCACCTTCTCATTGGTCTCTATGATGCTAAAATAATTTTTACTTTTATATATTCTTCATATATATTCGTATCTCTGTAGACTGTTATTATATAGTTATATAGTTTCCTAACTTCAGTACTTCAGTACTTTTCCTATTAGATAAACAAATTCGTGATCTCACTTTTTATGGGAATCTAGGACAAGACACCTTCCCAAGACAATTTCCCATAAACAACTAGCAAGAAAGAGGGACTTCAGAAAGGGGTTGAACCAAGAGGGGGAATTACTTCATCATCTGCATTTATTGGGGATTCCTGTCAATTATGCTAATTTGCTAAACTTATGCCTTGATTTGAAAGACAGGTGTCTGTTAAGGAAGGCAGAAGCCTCCCTTGGAATAGAAAATATGACCCCTTTCCCTCCAAATTATTATAATTTTGAAAATAAGGGGCTTTCAGTCAGAGGTATGGGAAAAGGAATAACAGTTCTTTACTAGTATATATAAGAAGAAAAAACAAACAACAACAATGGCAACGACAACAACCAGAACCAGAAACCCAGTAACAGCCTTCTTGGCTGCAGGCACTTTCCCCTTTGGTGTAGCTATGGTCACAGCCAGCAGGGGCCCTGGCTGGCTCCTGGTGGGCAGAGCGGAACCATGCGGTAATGGCGGGGCGCAGCCGGTGGGATGATATGGAGGAGGGGTTTCCTTTATGAACCTCCGGGGGTGTCACTGGTGGGGTTTGGGGTCCCTTTGGGATCCCTGAGGCTGCTTTCGCAGCCCTCAGCGACGGAGCAAATTCCCGAGCCTTGCCCAGATAGAATTGTGGCTCGCGGTGAGCTCTCAGACCAGCGGGGAAAAGAGATCAGCATATGCAGAGAGGCACAAATCCATAGTTTATTCTATGAAGGCATCCTATCTAGCATATACCAACGGCTATTGTTTTACAGGGGTTTTGATAACTTTTGAGGGTTTTACAATTTGCACCAATTACCAAGGGAATTCTACTTTCTGACCAATCCCTGAGGGATTTTGCATTCAAAGCTGGCCTATGGATACTAAAAGAAAATGGACCACTAATATTAAAGACAGATAAGAGGGTCTTCCAAAGGGGGGAAGCTAAATTCCTTTTGTATTCATCATTTCACAATCCATTTCTTATCTCTAAGCTATGATTTTTTCCAAGGAGGTTGTTCTGAGGATGCAGGGAAACTTTCTTCTGTGTTTTCTGCTCCCTCCACACGGGGGCAGCCGATCCCAGTGCCCTCTCGATAGCAAAAGGAGCTGTAGCAGGAAACTCAGGAGAAGCAAGCTGGAATGGCAGGATCTCTTGGCAGGCAGAGGGTGAAAGGCTACAGTGTAGCACAAAGCTGGAGCAATGGTGGAGGTATGGTGGGGGTTGGGCACTAGCAATCTGGTTCCCGAATGCAGTATGGAAAAAGACTCCTCGGGCTTTTCTCACCGTCACTGGCTGGTCCTTCGGATCCGGGTTGTGTAGAGGGTGGGGCCAGCCCCCTGGTGGGAAAGGAGGACAGTCCCAGCTCCTGGCGGGGCACACACTGGCTCTGGGCTTCCCTACAGCAGAGCAGCAAAAGAAGCCCAACTGAGAGGAATGTTGAATTTGTCTTTACAAATGAGTTGTAGATCAGCCTATAGATAAGGCTAGCACTGAGAGATAAAAGAAACAATGGGATGGATTCGACTGATTGATGAATGGAAAGAGATATTTGCCTTTACAAACAAACTGTAGGGCTGCTGATAAATGAAATTGGATATCGAAAGATGAAAGAAGCAACGGGGGGGGGGGAAACTATGAATTCTGTAAGAATTAAAAATTAAAAGGGAGGGTTATGCATTAGAGGGGAATTTCAGGTATCAGGCGTTCCGGGAAGTCTGTGCCTCTCAAGTACCTCAGCCAATGGGGAAAGAGAGAGGGAAATGCGGCCGGGAAAATAGGATAAAAAGGAGGCTGTGTCCTCCGAAAATTTGAGAGATCCCAGGGGAATGTCCCATGGCCTCTCCCTTTATTCGAATAAAGCAAAAAGGACTCCTCTGTCTCCTTTTTGGACATAAACCTCTGGTGTTTGTGGATTAATTTTCCTGACAATTTTGGGGGCTCGTCCGGGATCTTTCCACCTTCCGGGGCGGCGGGCGGCGAGCGGAGCTGAAGGCGCGCCTCACCCAGTTTCGGTGATCAGCTCCCCTTGGTGCCGGCCGGCACCGGGCGATTGATTGGGTTCCCGAGACTGTCCAGGAGACAGACGAGTGGCGGACCAGGGGGGTCCGTGAAGAGTCCGCAGGGAAGGACCACTGAAAATCTCACCGGTGAGTAAAATGGGATCTTCGGGGAGCAAACCTGGGAGGGCACCCATGGTGGGTAGCACAGGTAAAACGGGGCACCCAGAGAGGGTTGGAAAGGTGAAGCCGCGAAGGGGCCCCGGCAAATGGGATGACGATCCCATAATACCCCCGGAGAGTCCCTTGGGGTGAATGCTGAGGTCTTGGGAGAGATTGTATATTCACCCAGAAGTAACTATGGAAATTATGGTAAAATATTGTTATTTTGTGTGGCCAGAGTATAAGTTGGCAAGGGGACTTATATGGCTACTTATAGAACAGATAAAATTCATTTGTGTCGAATTTTGTGAAGGTATTTAGAGGAAAGTGGTGAGGATTGGAATGTTTTTCAGCACCTTCCCCCGTCTTGTCCTCCAGTGTTGCTAGCTGACCCAGAGCCAGCTGCAGGTCGTCTGTATCCTCAACTTTCAGAGCAAGGGGATCAGGGAAATGTTATTCCTACAGCCTCACCTGAGAAGGATGATGGTGTAGGGGGAGGGGAGCAGCATGTTGTATCATCCCCCAGAACTAGAAGAGGAACTCAGTTTAGGGCATCAGAAGCCCCCCAAGAGACTGGGGTACACCAGATGCCACTCTGTCAAGTTCCTTTGGGGGGTCAAGGGGGAGGATTTGGGTTTATAATTGTACCACTTACTACCCAGGATACAAGAGGGTTGAAAAAAGAATTACCCCCATATTTGAATGATCCCATAGGGGTGGGGGAAAAGATAGAGGAATATTTGGGAAATGCGGATTATACATGGAAAGATTGGGATTTTCTTTTGGGAATTTTGTTTGGGTCATCAGAGAAACGAATGATTTTGCAGAAAGCTCGGCAGCTGTGGGAGGATGAACATCCACAAGCAGCAGGGGGGGCTGGACCCAATGCACCTACGGTGGATGATGCCATCCCCCAGGCAGACCCCCAGTGGGACCCAAATAACCAGGCCAGTCTGGCTCACCGTGATTACCGTGCTTATTTGATTAGGGCAATCAAGTCAGTGGCTCCCAGAACTAACAACATAGCTAAGGCTATGTCGTTAGAACAGGAGAAACAGGAAAGCCCTCATTGGTTGGAGAGGATTAGAGATGCCTTGAGGAAGCACGGGGGGATGGATCCTGAAGGGCCAGCCTTCAACACATTGCTTAAGGTGCAATTTGTTACTAAAGCCTGGCCTGATATACGGAAAGGAGTACAGAAGGATGAAGAGTGGCAGAATAAGCCTCTAGAGGAATTGGTTAGAAAAACACAGCAGATATATGTAAGAAGGGATGAGGAAAAGGCAAAAGCTGAAGCAAAGATGATGGCAGAGTTTTTGCAGCCCCGGAGGAAGAAATCACAGGGTCCAAGGGGTCCCCAGGGACAGAGGGGACGGGGTCGGCCACAAGGAAGGGGCAGAGGGATTCCCTCCTCGGCAGGGGACAGCCGACCCAAACAGCGGCCGGTGAAGAACCAGTGTGCTATCTGCAGGGCAGAAGGGCATTGGAAAAACGAGTGTCCGCAGAAACAACTGGACCCTCAGGAGGAGGAAGTCCAGAGGATAATGGAAATGGATTGTTAGGGGTGTCAGGGGCTCCTATTATACCAAGGACCCACCACTCAGGAGCCCTTGATAACTTTTAAGGTGAGTCCGGATCGAGAGGAGGTGTGTTTTTTGGTAGACACGGGGCCTCTCGGTCCACCTTAAATTTTATACCTAAGGGGGGGAAATTGTCAAAAAGATCCTTGGTTATTCAAGGAGTGAGCGGGAAGGATGAGCGAGTGCATTTTATTCAACCGCTGTTAATAGATGTGGGGGACAGATTTGAACTGCGTGAATTCTTGTTTGTTCCTAATTGTGATTGTAATTCACTGGGAAGAGATTTGATGGCTAGAATGGGAATGCAAATTAGCCTTGTAAGAAGTGACACTGAGTCTGAAACTGTGATATCTTTGTGTAAAATGTCTGAGAAGGCTTATGCTAAAATAAATCCGGAAGTATGGGCAGCTCCAGGGAAATATGGGAAACTGGACATAGAGCCTCTCCAAATTACTTTGAAGCAACCAGGACAAGTGGTGTCTAAAAAGCAATACCCTCTTTCAAGGGAGGGAAAGAGAAGGGGTTACAGCCTGTTATTGAGTCCCTGCTAAAAGCAGGTCTTTTAGAGTCGTGTATGTCTCCCTATAACACTCCTATCCTGCCAGTTAAGAAACCAGATGGAACCTACAGAATGGTGCAGGATTTAAGAATAATAAATGAGATTGTCAAACCAAAGCATCCCACAGTTCCAGATCCATACACAATCCTGAATCAAATCCCTTCTTCACATCAGTATTATTCTGTACTGGATTTGAAGGATGCTTTCTGGGGGTGTCCAATCACAGAAGATAGTAAACAGTATTTTGCTTTTGAGTGGGAACAGGAGGAAGGAGGGAAAATGATAAAACAACAATTGACATGGACAGTACTCCCTCAAGGATATACAGAGTCACCAGTTCTGTTTAGGCAAGCTTTGCAGAAAATATTAAGAGAGTTTACTCCACCCTTAGGAGTCAAGTTGTTGCAGTATGTAGATGATTTGCTCTTATCAGGGGAACAGGAAAAGGTGGTTGAAGAGGCTACTGTAAAGCTGCTTAATTTTCTTGCAAAAAAAGGGACTTAGAGTATCCAAAAAGAAAGCACAGTTAGTAAAAAAGAAGGTCAAATATTTGGGACACATTCTGTCCGAAGGGTTACGGTGTATTGATCCAGAAAGGATACAAGGGATTTTCCAGGTACCATTACCCCAGACTAAAAAGGAGTTACGGCAGTTTTTAGGGTTGGTGGGGTACTGTATGTTACCGTATGGACTAGAAATCCTGAATATTAGAATATAAAGTGTATAAACCATAATAGTAGTAGTAATGCTAAGGCTTGAAGACTGCAGTTCCCAGAGTAGGCCCTGGGAAACTAACTTAGGAATGTGCTGTGCTGAGAGCATGCAGAACCGTTAGTGATAAGGTTAAAGTATAAACATAAATAAAGTACTGGTGGTGGGCAGTGGCATAAGAGAGAGATTGAGGGGGAGAACACTATAGTCCTAAGATAAGCAACCATGTAAGATTTATGACGCAAAATGCTATCTTCAAGGTGAATGTATCTATAGAAGAATGTGTACTTCTGCACATAAACCATTTGTAAAAAGGGTATAAAAACCCTCTAAAGAGGGAACCAGTGGGATCCTGACTTGGGACGCGAGTCCGCATGTCCCCGGGCCCTGAATAAAGCACCGCATAAACTGACACTCTGTTAGTTTGTGTTTTACTTGGGGTTTCGGGCAGCAGTTTTGGCGACCGCGGCAGGACTCCGGGGGCGACAGGGGCGGTTCGCGAGCTGATCTACTCCACGCCGGCACCAGGTGATTTCTGGGGAGACATCAACCCGTGCCCGACCCCGCGCCTGACGGACGACTGTGAGGTAAGCCCGCAAGGTGCTTTATTCTTTATTGAAAGGGAAAGCCCACCGATTAAGACGGGACGGTGATCCCGCACCGGGGGCAAAGGACGTCTTAAAGGTTGTGGAAAAGGAAGCCTAGGCGCTGGTCGTCAGACGCAACAGTGATTGCGCAGATCCAGCACTTGCCACTCGCGGCGACGAGAAAGGCAAGAATTGTGGTAAAGGGTGTGTGAGTGTGGAAATAATAGTAAAGTGTGTGAGTGTGAGTGTTATGATGCCTTTTAAAACCTTTAAAGCTCTGGCTAGTTCGGGGATGGAAATTCCGAATGATTCACCCTTGGGCTGTTTGTTGCAACATTGGAAGGTGGGGAAATTTGGTCAAGAACTGAGTAAAAAGAAATTGATTGATTTTTGTAATCATGTGTGGCCCCAATACGAACCTGAGGGTATGCAATGGCCCAGAAATGGTACTCTAAATCCTGATATTATAACTCCTCTTATGCACTTCTTACAAAATAATGAGAAATGGGAAGGAATTCCGTATCTTGATTTGTTTTATTGTTTGAAAAATAAGCCAGAATGGCAGAAGGAGTGTGGCATTATGGTCTTAAAAACAGCAACAGATGGTTGTGCGGGCTGCAAAGGGTGGCAAAAAGGGAAGGAGTATTCTGTTAAGTTGTCAGACCCTGAGGAGGATGTTTCTCTGTTGGTAGCACCTAGTGCCCCCCCCCCCGAAGGAGAGTGAACCGAGTGAGTCGGAAGAAGAGGTGAATGGGGAAGAAAAGGGAGGGGATTTAGAGAAAGGAAAAGTCGTTGATAAGCCGCGTGCTCCTCTATGTGAAAGGACCCGTAGCGGGCGGGAGAAGAAGGGAAAAAGGGGTGCACAATTGATGGCTCCGTTGCGGGAAGCGGTTGGACCCCACGGGGAACGAGTAATGGTGAAAGTTCCTTTTTCTCCTAATGATTTGTTAATTTGGAAGCAGTCTGCGGGGGCTTATCGGGAGGATCCTGAACGGACGGCAAGGGTAGTGAAAATGGTGATTAAAACACAGAATCCAGACTGGAATGATTTACAGGTCTTACTGGATACAATAATGGACTCTACTGAGAAAGAGATGGTGTTTAAAGCTATGAGGGAAAAGGCACGAGAAATGATTAGGTTGCAAATAGCGGACGGTACATTAAATGATTTGGTGCCGCGGAAGGATCCAGAGTGGAATGTTAATTCAACAGGGGGTTACCATAGACTTAAGGCTTATCAAGAATTGTTGATAGAAGGAATACGGAGCGGGATACCTAAGACGTTAAACTGGTCCAAGTTGTATTCAGTAAGGCAGGAGAAAAATGAGTCCCCGTCAGCTTTCTTAGAAAGGCTTAAGGAAACTGCTCGAAAATATACCAGTTTAGAAATTGAAGGGGAATCAGGGAAATTGCAGCTAGCTTTAATTTTTATGGGACAATCCCAAGAGGATATTCGGAAAAAGTTGCAGAAATTAGAAGGGGAAGATACACGGAATTTGGATAAACTTTTAGAAGTTGCGTGGAAGGTGTATAATAATAGGGAAAAAGAGACTGCTAAGAAGCAACAAGCTAGTATGTTGGCAGTACTACAGCAGATAACGGGGAATGGTATGTGGGGAGGTGGCCGGGGGCGCGGACGGGGGCGAGGAATGGCTAGGGGAGGAATTTCGATGGGTGGAAGGGGATTCCCAAACCAATTACAAATGGGACAAGGAAAAATGAGATTGGGATTGGATCAGTGTGCCTTGTGCAAGAACAGAGGACACTGGAAAAACGAATGTCCACTTAATCAAGGTATGGGATTCGGGCTGAATAGCAGGGAGGGGTTGATAAATAATTCAAGTGCAGTTCAGGGAGGGCCACAAGGTGTCGCCCAAGCCTTTATGATGGGAAGCTACCAGAATCAAAGCTGACTAGATCGGGATCTGAAGGTAGTTTTAGAAGTAGACGGGGAACCATTGGAATTTAGAGTAGATACGGGGGCTACATATTCTGCAATTAACACCAAATTAGGACCTCTAAGTGATTCTACCATTCGGGTGGTAGGGGTTACAGGACAGGTGGAAGAAAGGGCATTTTTACGTCCGTTGGATATAAAGTTTGGGGGGAAAGAATTTGATCATCAATTTTTATACATGCCAAATAGCCCAGAATCATTAATGGGGAGGGATTTGTTATCAATGTTAGAGGCAAAAATAATCTTTGAAAAAGGAAGAGTAAAATTAGAAATTCCAGAAGATAATATAGCCAAATTATTTACAGTGAAAGAAGTAGAGGCAACAGAAATCCCCACAAAAATAGAACAGGCTGTGGTACCATGGGTATGGGAAACAGGAATTCCTGGAAAATCAAAAGCAGCACAACCGGTAGTTGTGGAATTGAAGGAAGGAGCACAACCCGTACGGATAAGGCAGTACCCTCTGAAACTAGAGGCTCGGAAAGGAGTAGCACCCTTAATAGATCAGTTTGTTAGTTTAGGGATATTACAGGAATGTGAATCAGAATTCAATACCCCCATATTTCCGGTAAAGAAGTCCAATGGTAAGTACAGGTTAGTTTAAGATCTGAGGGCAATCAATAATATAACAAAGGATATTCATCCAGTAGTAGCAAATCCATATACATTGCTAACAGCTGTCTCGGAGAAATTTAAATGGTTCACAGTAATTGACTTGAAAGATGCATTCTTCTGTATCCCTTTGGCATTTGAAAGTAGGAAAATTTTTGCTTTCGAATGGGAAAACCCTGCCACAGGACGGAAAAGACAGCTCACCTGGACACGTTTACCACAACGATTCAAGAATTCTCCAACCATCTTCGGAAACCAACTAGCCCGGGAACTGGAAGAATGGAGACTAACCCAGGTAAAGGAGTCACCTTTCTCATTTATTCTTCTACAGTACGTAGATGATATTTTTCTAGCCTCAACAGAAGAAGACATCTGTCGAAGACTCAGCATTGAACTCCTCAACATGCTTGGACAAGCTGGATACCGAGTGTCAAAAGAAAAGGCCCAGCTGGTAAGAACACAAGTCATTTATTTGGGATGCGAGATATCACAAGGAGTTCGGAAATTAGGGGTGAACCGGATCCAGGCAATATGTGCTATACCGACACCTCGAAATCCACAAGAGTTAAGGTCCTTTTTAGGAATGGCAGGGTGGTGCCGGTTGTGGATTCCAGAATTTGGACTAAAAGCAAAACCTCTGTATGAGGCAGTCAAAAATCCTGAATTTAAATGGAATAAAATACAAGAAAAGGCATTTCAGAACTTGAAGCAAGCTCTAAAAGAGGCACCTGCATTAGGGTTGCCAGATCTCACAAAACCCTTTCAACTATATGTAAATGAGAGGCAAAGACTGGGGATTGGGGTGCTGACACAAAAATTGGGAACATGGAAGCGCCCGGTGGGATACTTCTCAAAACAACTGGATCCAGTAAGCGCTGGATGGCCTGGCTGCCTTAGAGCTGTTGCTGCAACAGTGCTTCTGATACAAGAAGCTAGAAAACTAACTATGGGGCAGAAAATGGAAGTGTTTGTCCCACATATGGTAATAGCAGTTTTGGAACAAAAAGGGGGGCATTGGCTCTCCTCTAGCCGTATGCTGCAATACCAGGCAATCCTTAGAGAACATGATGATGTTGAAATAAAGGTAACTAACCATCTCAATCCGGCCGAATTTCTTAGAGCCACCCAAGAAGAAGGCAACCTGGTACACGACTGTGTAGAGACCATCGAACAGGTATACGCTACCCGCAAGGATCTAAAGGATGAGCCCTTAGACGAACCTGAATGGGAGCTGTATACCGATGGATCTAGTTTCGTGGAAAATGGAACCAGGTACGCCGGGTATGCAGTGGTAACTCTAAGACAGGTTATAGAAGCCAGAGCCTTGGCTCCCGGAACATCAGCACAAAAAGCTGAAATCCAAGCCCTCATCCGAGCCTTGGAATTGAGTCAAGGGAAAAGAGTAAATATTTGGACTGATTCTAAATATGCATTTGGGGTAATACATGTACATGGGGCATTATGGAAGGAGAGAGGACTATTAAATTCACAAGGTTCGTCAATTAAACACCGAGAACAAATTGTGCAACTACTGGAAGCAGTACATAAGCCCCAGGCGGTAGCAGTAATGCATGTAAAAGGACACCAGCAGGGAGAAGAAAGAGCATTCCAGGGAAATCGTCTGGCTGACAGAGCAGCCAGACAGGCTGCTCGCGAGGTATGGACCCAAATGGCGTTGCTACCAGCACGTACCAACCCTGCAGAAGCTTTTATGGACGAAGTACCAGTATACCTACCAGAAGACGAAAAATTAGCACGGCTAGTACAAGCTAAGAAGAATGTGGCCGGATGGTATGTAACTGCCGTAGGACAAGTGATATTGCCAACAAAAATAATGAAAATTATATTAGAAATTGAACATAACAAATGCCATTGGAGAGCAGAAGCTTTAGTGCAATTTCTAAAACAAGAAATAATCTCCAATCAGATGTTAACAATGGCCAAAAGGATCAATGCAATGTGTCCAGTTTGTATTAAGAACAACCCAGTGACACGTAGGCAAGTGCAAATGGGAAAATTGCAAATAGGCCCACAGCCAGGAGATTATTGGCAGATAGATTTTTCAGAATTACCAAAAGCACAGGGGTATAAGTATGTTTTAGTCTATGTATGTACCTTCTCAGGCTGGCCAGAGGCATTCCCATGTAGAACAAACCAAGCAAAAGAAGTGATTAAAACTTTACTTCGAGAGATCATCCCTAGGTTTGGAATCCCACTAGGGATGTCCTCAGATAGGGGACCTCATTTTGTGGCAGGAATAGTGCAAGAAGTGGCTAAGGTACTTGGGATAACATGGAATCTCCATACACCTTGGAGACCTCAGTCTAGTGGACAAGTAGAAAAGATGAATCAGACACTAAAAGGCCAAATTAAGAAAATCTGCCAAGAAGCAAAGATACAATGGCCTCAAGCATTACCTTTAGCTCTGTTAAGGGTCAGGATCAAACCTAGAGACAAGGTAGGAGTAAGTCCGTATGAAATTTTATACGGCAAACCCTATCATGCTGCAACTTACAAAAGGGACCCGAATGTGGTGGGAGATCAGGTACTGTTAAATTACATTTTGTCTCTCAATAAGACTCTTACAGCACTACGGGGGGCGTTGCAGTGGAATCGACCTTTGCCTCTGGAGAATCCCGTCCACGATATACAGCCTGGAGACCAAGTCTACATAAAAAACTGGAATGTGGAACCACTAAAAGAAACATGGGACGGTCCCCGACAAGTGATTATGACTACATACACAGCCGTAAAGGTCCAAGGGATCGACAATTGGATACACTACACCCGAATCAAGAAAGTCCCGTCACGATGGGAAGTCCAACCTTTAACCGACACAAAACTGGTGTTCAGGGCAAGGCCTTGATTGCGATGTTAATGTTGAGCATTGCTCGTATCGGAGATGCCTTTGTTAAAGTTACTGTTCCTAAACCAACAGTGATTGTACCACAAGGGGCAAATGTAAATCTAACCTGTTTGTTTTCTGATGACCAGGGAGCTGGATTCGATGAAGTAAAGACGAAATGGAAATTGATCACTACAAATAAGGTATTTTCAGAAGGGATTGTGACAATTTGGGATATGAAACAACAGAAAGGTAATACTACCCTAATGATCTCACACTTGCAAAAAGCTCAGGGTGGTCAATTTTCATGCATGGTATGGATCAGGGAAAGCTTCGATTATGGGAACTTAGATGTAAAAATTTTGGCGGAGGGTTTTAAGACAAAAGGGCATTCTTATCCAATACAAGTAACACCCACAAGTATGAGAGTTGACATGTGGGATGGTCCTTCATTGAGAATCAATTGCACTCTCAAATTAGGGAATCTTTGCAGGATGAGAGAAACTAGAACGGTCCAACAAGCAAAAGAAATGTAAAATGTGAAACAGGAATTGAGGCAAGAGAATTTGGTAGTGGGATTAATTAGGGATTTTGGGAAAATGCAAAATGTAACAGCGATAACAGCGTGTTTGCCCTTGCCAAAGGCAGCAAGTGACCCTATACCGTGGGGAATCATCCCATTAGGAGAAATGCCCCCAAAAATAGTAAATAGAACGAGAAAATGCCACAGAGAGCTACGAAATCGCACTAGAATAGTAGAAGAGGTTTATACCTATGGAAGACGATGGTCAACCCCAGGGCAAAGATGGGAATGTTTAAAATTACCAAATTCTGTATTTACTGAAATAGGTCAATACAAAAATGTTGGGTGGTGCACATTTGAAGTAAATCAGAAAAGGAGAAAACCTGTAGTAGATTATTATCATGAGATAGTGTGTCAAGAAGGGAAAGAAGAATGGGAGCAATGGAAAGCAATTTGGGGTCCTAGCCTACGGGAACCCTATAGTTATATTGGATCAATACACTGGTGTATCGAGTGGTCAAGAAAACAGGAACATCCAGGGGTCCTCGGAGCTGAAACAGTGCACCACAACAGACTAGCCCAAATATCAGGTTGGAACTGTAATAAAGTCATAACCTGTGATACCCCAAAATCCCAAATTGGATTAGTACCCGTCCGGGTGTTGTTAAAATGGGGATGTGAATGTCAGAGATACAACCATACAATAACGGGAGAATTAAAAGGAGCTCGGAAAAGATTGTCAATCAACCACAGTACGAAGCCCCGGAAATTCAGTCTGGGTAATGGGACATGGCCAATGGACTACACATTTACCGATAGGTGGTCCGATTACTCAAATAACGTTAGGGATACCAACCTTATGCCCATTTTGGAAACAGTCCAAATTAACCAAGGAAGACCAAGAGAAAAGGGCGAAAAGAGGATTAAGCCCTAAGACAGTCGAAACAGTAAATCTAGAGAATAAATGGCACGAGCCAGGGGAAAGTGTAAAATTCGGTTGGATGCTTGAATCTTTATTTGCACCTGTATCTACATATAGAAACCGGGAAATGTTATATAAATTACTAGAGCAGATGGAAAGATTGGCAGCAGTAACAAAAAAGGGATTTAGAGATCTTAATCTACAATTACAAGCCACAACCAGGATGACAATCCAGAATAGAATGGCATTAGATCTGCTCTTATTAAAGGAACACGAAGTTTGTGGATATTTACAAAGAAGGGATGATCACTGTTGTGTACATATCCCAAATGTCACGAAGGAAGTAGAAAAGGATATAGGTCAATTGGAGCGAATTGAATTAAACATACATGAAGTACAAAAGGATGCAGAACATAATTGGGTTGGAGCTTTATTCAGTTCTTTGGGAATCCAGGTCTCTGGTTGGTTATCCTCAATTATTCAAAATGGAATAATGATTGTAATAATCATTGTAGTAATTGTGATTATGTATAGATGTCTTTTAGGAATAATTGCTAAAGAAGGAACACACACACGGCAAATCATGAAGGCCCTGACTCGAAAAGAAGTGATTCAACCAACTTCCTGAAACAACCCTCCACCATCATATCTAGAAACTATCACTTGGAAGAATGGAGCATCCTTGCAGAAGACTCTGAAGAATGCTCAAAAGGGGGGAGTTGTTACCGTATGGACTAGAAATCCTGAATATTAGAATATAAAGTGTATAAACCATAATAGTAGTAGTAATGCTAAGGCTTGAAGACTGCAGTTCCCAGAGTAGGCCCTGGGAAACTAACTTAGGAATGTGCTGTGCTGAGAGCATGCAGAACCGTTAGTGATAAGGTTAAAGTATAAACATAAATAAAGTACTGGTGGTGGGCAGTGGCATAAGAGAGAGATTGAGGGGGAGAACACTATAGTCCTAAGATAAGCAACCATGTAAGATTTATGACGCAAAATGCTATCTTCAAGGTGAATGTATCTATAGAAGAATGTGTACTTCTGCACATAAACCATTTGTAAAAAGGGTATAAAAAAACCTTCTAAAGAGGGAACCAGTGGGATCCTGACTTGGGACGCGAGTCCGCATGTCCCCGGGCCCTGAATAAAGCACCGCATAAGCTGACACTCTGTTAGTTTGTGTTTTACTTGGGGTTTCGGGCAGCACTGTAGAGCATGGATCGAGGATTTTTCTGTGGTGGCCAGACCCTTATATAACTTTTTAACCCAAAACAGTCCTAATGTCGTGGTATGGACACCAGAAGGAGAGAAAAGCTTTAAGAAATTAAAAGACAAATTGGTTAAGGCCCCAGTCTTGGCTCTTCCAGATGCAGAAAAAGAATTTCAGCTATATGTGGATGTCAAACAGGGTCATGCTAAAGGAATTTTGGTGCAAGAGCATGGGGGAACACGGAGGCCTGTTGCCTGTTTTTCTAAGTTGTTGGACCCGGTGGCCAGAGGCTGGCCCCATTGTCTGCAGAACTGTGCAGCCACAGCTCTGATGGTGGCTGAGGCCCGAAAGCTGACAAGGGGAGGGTATCTCATTGTTCAAGTCCCACATCAGATTAAAGCTTTGTTAACTGAAAGAGCCTCTAAGTGGATGACGAGTGCTCGATTATTACAGTATGAATCTTGTTTAATGGAACAGGAGGATTTAGAATTTAAAGGTGGGGAAATTTTTAATCCAGCCTCTTATTTAAATGGCCCTGGAGAAAAGGGGGGCCAGGAAGAAATCCATGATTGTATCCAGGTTATAGACCTCCAGACACGGGCTAGGGAAGATCTACGGGATATTCCCTGGCCTGAGGGAGAGAATGTGTTCATTGATGGGTCCTCCAAGGTGGTAAAAGGGAAACGATTTACAGGATACTCTATGGTGAATGGAAAGCAATTAATGGAAGGGGGGAGGTTACCAGCCACCTGGTCAGCTCAGACAGCAGAGCTGTACGCGCTTGTGAGAGCCTATGAATTATACCAGGACAAGACAGTAAATATCTTTACTGATTCTAAATATGCATATGGGGTAATACATGCATTTGGAAAACTATGGGAAGAAAGAGGTTTATTAAGCTGCAGAGGAAAGACATTAGCTCACGAGAACTTAATCTCTCGCCTATTGGAGGCAGTGAATTTACCAAAAAAGGTGGCGATAATCCACATTAAGGGGCATCAGGCAGGATGGTCGGAGGAGGCAATAGGAAACCGACTAGCTGATGAAGAAGCTCGCAAAGCTGCATTGTTGCCAGAAGTCTCTAAGATCCTGCCTATGCTCCCAGTAACTGCACCGCTGCCAGAGAAACTCTCTTTTCCACCAGAGGAACTTGAGATAATTAAAAAGAGTGGGGCAGAGGAAAGAGAAAATAATTGGTTTACAAGGGATGGTAAGCAGTGGATACCAAAAGCTCTAGCCCTACAATTGTTAAAACAACTTCATGAAGGGAGTCATTGGGGCTCCCGAGGACTGGCAGAAGCCTTCCTCAAAATGAACGCTGCTGTTGGTCTCTTTAGCCTGGCAAAGCGAGCTATTGAATGTTGTTTAACTTGTGCTAAAACCAACAACAAAGTTACAAAGAAACTGGCCAGGGGAGGGAGGCGTTGGGCAGTACGTCCCTTCCAGAGATGCCGGGTGGATTTTACTGAAATACCTCGAGTGGCAAGATTTAAATATCTTCTGGTAATAGTATGTCAATTAACCGGGTGGCCAGAAGCATTTCCAACTGTGTCAGCAACTACAGGATCAGTTGTTAAAATATTTTTGGAACAAATAATTCCAAGATATGGGATGGTGGAAGCGATAGATTCAGATAGGGGAACTCATTTTACAGGAAAAATTCTTCAAGGAGTTATGACTGCTTTAGGGATACAGTGGAACCTCCATATCCCCTGGCACCCACAAAGTTCGGGCCAGGTTGAGAGGATGAATGGAGAAATAAAGAAACATCTCCTGAAGCTGGTGATAGAAACTAAAATGCCATGGATACGGCTCCTGCCCCTGGCTTTAGCAAGGATAAAAGCCAGACCCAGGGGAGATATTCAGTTATCTCCCTTTGAATTGATGTTTGGAATTCCTTCCCTTGTAATTCTCAGCGGAGTGGGGGGATAAAGATAAGTGATGTGTATTTAAAACAATATGTGGCTCGGATACTGTCTCTTGTGAAATCTCTTCGACAGGAAGCTCAGCTGGCACAGACCCTGCCTTTGGACTTTGCTGTTCACAACATCCAACCGGGAGACTGGGTCCTGGTTAAGGAGTGGAAAGAAGCACCACTGGTGGCCAAGTGGCGTGGACCTTTCCAGGTGTTGCTGACCACAGAAACAGCCGTCAAGACAGCTGAACACGGGTGGACCCATCACACTCGGGTCAAGGTCTCTGCAGCCCCAGAGGTTTGGACATCTCAGCTGGAGGAGAAGGACGGGAAGCCGCGACTGACACTCCGCAGGAGTGGACTGGAGCAGTAGCCAGTGCGTCGACATCGGGGGAAGCCTCGTGTGCCTACCCACAGAGTACCTGCTGAAATAGTTTGTGTGGGCATCCCTCCTCTCAGATCTCCAGTCACTGGAGGCCAACCCTTGCTGTCATTGTTTTCTTTATGTTAAGCTGTTTCTGTGCCTTCACTCGCCACAGGTGGTGTGAAAGACAACGTGAAAGTAAAAATTAAGTTAGGAAATTAGATTACACAATCAGAATGTTTCTCTTAATAATGTTACCTTTATATTATCAGTTAGGTTGGGGCCAAGAATGGGAAAATAATTTTTTGACCTTAGGAGAAGAAGTAGCAAAAACCTTTAACCTTAGCAATTGTTGGGTCTGTGGAGGGCCAGGGGGATCTGAAAACTGGCCATGGGTAGCCAGCCCAGTTGAACCTAAATGGTGGATTAGCACCCTGAGTGAGGTCCGTAATGAAACAGGATTTTGGGATGAAGAAGGAAGTCCATGGCGGCTTCATTCTTCTGAAAGAGGCACTTACTGTCTAAATAGGACAGGAAGCATATATATGGGAAAAAGCGTTTGTGACTGGACTTTATCTTTGGGTTTAGATTGTTGGACCCCCAACTGCCTTCCTTATGATTGTTCCAGATATCAAGGCAGATGGAATCAAACACATGTTAAGCTCACAAATGGTAGCTGGGTAAAGTGCTCCTACCATAATTACCAGAAAGATTTAAAAGGCTGTAAAGCAGTGGGGAAGGATAAGTTTTTTGACCCCTTATTTTTAAGCTGCCCCCCAGATAATTCCACAAGTAGCACACATGTTATCCGTGACTACCAGTGGAAATGGCAACATCGAAATGGAACTCGAACCCTTTTTAATAAGTTCTGGTCCAAATCTAACAAAACAGATCTGGGATGTAACTGCAGGTGGAAACCTCATGTGGGAGCTTGGAAATGCAACTACTGTGATTCTTATGGTGGGGTGACCATTGTTGGGGGACCACTGGGCCCAGGAAGTAAGCTGTATTTTGACTCTCCAATTGACCATGAAAATTGGGAAGGTCCCTTTGTCAATGGGACCTGGGCTTTAAAGGGACATTACTGGATTTGTGGACAACATGCATATCGCAGGTTACCCCCAAACTGGTCAGGAATATGTTATGTGGGGTATATCAGACCACTGTTCTTTCTGCTACCACAGGTTCAGGGAAATCACTTAGGAATCAAGGTATATGATGATCTAATTAGAGAAAAGCAGTCAATTGATGTATCCCTGGCTGGAGGGAGCACTCAAAGATGGGGTGAAGATGAATGGCCACCTGAACGAATCATACAACACTACGGACCAGCCACTTGGAATCCTAATGAATTAATATCAGGTGCCAGAGAACCCATTTATAATCTAAACCGGATAATTAGGTTACAAGCTGTCTTTGAAATAGTAAGTAACCAGACAGCTACAGCTCTTGACCTTCTTGCTGACCAGTCTACTCAGATGAGAACTGCAATATTTCAACACCGGATGGTATTAGACTATTTATTAGCAGAAGAAGGGGGAGTGTGTGGCAAATTTAATGACTCAAACTGCTGTTTGCAAATAGATGACAATGGAAAGGTGGTGAAGCAAATAGCAGAAGAAATAAGAAAATTAGCTCATGTGCCAGTCCAAACATGGAAAGGATGGGAATGGGACATGTTTTCTTGGCTACCTGGTGGACTATGGGTTAAACAACTACTTTTTTTCCTCTTATGTGCTGTAGCAACTCTAATATTTTTACCATGCATGATCCCTTGCTTAGTACAACTTATTCAACATGTGATCAAAGGGATGCAGGTAATAGCCACGCCTACTGATCCAAAGATGGTTACAAAAGGACAGAAATTGATGTCACTCCAAATAATTACAAAACCAAAAAGAACTCAGGAACAAGAAATTAAGTCAATGATAGCTAAAGTTTGTAAAGACAATTATTAAACAATAAAAGAGGAGGGATTGAGAGGAATGTTGAATTTGTCTTTACAAATGAGTTGTGGATCAGCCTATAGATAAGGCTAGCACTGAGAGATAAAAGAAACAATGGGATGGATTCGACTGATTGATGAATGGAAAGAGATATTTGCCTTTACAAACAAACTGTAGGGCTGCTGATAAATGAAATTGGATATCGAAAGATGAAAGAAGCAACGGGGAGAAAACTATGAATTCTATAAGAATTAAAAATTAAAAGGGAGGGTTATACATTAGAGGGGAATTTCAGGTATCAGGCGTTCCGGGAAGTCTGTGCCTCTCAAGTACCTAAGCCAATGGGGAAAGAGAGAGGGAAATGCGGCCGGGAAAATAGGATAAAAAGGAGGCTGCGTCCTCCGAAAATTTGAGAGATCCCAGGGGAATGTCCCATGGCCTCTCCCTTTATTCGAATAAAGCAAAAAGGACTCCTCTGTCTCCTTTTTGGACATAAACCTCTGGTGTTTGTGGATTAATTTTCCTGACGCTCCTCTCACTCCACAGGGAGCCCTGTGGCCAAAAAGGGACTGGAACTGAGCTATACTGTTCTGTTTTGTTGTCAATTTTTATAGCTGTTGTTGTTTCTGCTGTTTTGCCTTGTTAGATATCAGTAAAGAACTGTTATTCCTATCCCCATATCTTCTGCCTGAAAGCCTCTGATTTGAAAATATAATAATTAGAAGGGAGGGGGTTGCACTCTGCATCTCAGGAAAGGGGTTCTCACCTTTCCTTAGCAAAATACCTGTCTTTCAAACCAAGACAGGGTGAATCATGAACAGAGAGAAAGATGAAGAGAACCTTTGCTTTTAAACAGTTCATTCTTAAAAGTAAATACCCATGAGTTTAACATGGACCATAAGCACAGTTCTGGGAAGGTTGTGAAGATGGGAGGAGTTTTCACAATTGCAGATTCCTGGGCGGCTGTGGTTAGTGGAAAGTGAAGCCATGAGAGGACTGCTTTTTCTTCTTGTGAAGAAGTCCCTATAGCCTGACAAGGGGAGACTCCTCTCCCTAGAGTGAACTGAAAAAGATTATTTTTAAATTGGTAACTGACTGAAGTGTTTCTGTATGTTGTTGTTACGAAGAAGAGGGTGTGAGAGAGGGGAGGAGGGGTGGTCTGAAGGTTTTATTCTGAATTTATTATTTCTTTATGTCTTTAATAAAGTTTTTCTTTACACCCTTTAAGTTTTAGGCCTTCCTTGTTTTTGCTCCTAATCCTATCTCACAGCAGGAAATTATTATATTGAAATTGGCCAAATCTAAACCACTACACTAAATTATTTCTGCCCTGTTAGCGAACTGAAACCAAGACACAGTGGCACATCCATCCTCAGAGTCATCAGAGAGTGGCTCTGCTGGACATGGTGGAAGCTTTTAGCAGCTTCCCACAGAAGCCACCCCTGTGGCCCCCTCCCACTACCAAAAACCAGGCCATGCAAAACCACTACATCAGGCAATTAATAATATAATGGAACCTATACATACAAATATCCATGTATTTTTAAAATTATGTCAGGCCACATGTTTAACTTCTGATTCACATAGCTTCTTCCTTGTCCTGCTCTTTTCTATACAAAATTTACATATGAAAATAAAATCTCAGTATGAATACTCCATTTTGTGGGTTTATGTAGTCAGTAAAATACTGGATTCATTGTAGCAAATCATGACTTGAGCTGATTTCTAAGAGGCCAGAGATTTTGCCAGAGTTCTTAGAGTAAAAGTTCCATTATTATGCTATTTCTGCTATTCTAAGGTTTCATCACTTCTGCTTTCAAAAGCCTTATTTTAACCTTTTATGAAAGACCCATTTAGATAATAATGATCTATTTATGTTTATATTAAAGAGAGAAACCTATTTAAAAACCCAGTATGGAAAAACTATCCTGTACCACTTAAATTAATATTCCTTGCAGAGCTGAACAAATTCTGACATAAAGACAGAAATAAACAGCAGGTAAATTACATGTTGATATCCAGTGCCTTAGAAATTTAAGCAAAAAATCAGTTCCCAGATATAATTTTTCCTTCCATATTAATACTCCTATATACATATGGCAGGACGTCTATCTCCCCCCCTCAGCCCCATAGTTGGTGCATAAAGAGATAACCCAGGCGGAAAGGCCAAGCAAGGGTTCATCTCTGGCACCAAAAGAGCTCAGGCCTCAGCTAAGAATCAACATCTTAGTCTGAAGAGCAGATATGGGAAGAGATAAAATAAATATTCTTGACTGAGAGACACTGTTTTACAAACTATAAAAAACACTAGTTATCACAGAGGCAGAAGCCTCTTACACTCTGAAGCGTTCGAGACTTCTTGTGTTTGGACACAAATTCTGTGGTTACTTTCCTGGGGATTGAGGGAAAGAATCTCGATGTGTGCCCCACCAATTGGATGGTAAGATACATTGAATCCTTAGTTATATTATTTCTTCTCTAGCTGTAACATTAATAGGTACCTTTAACCCCATTCTGTATTTATTTACTAGTAGTCTCTTTTTGTCCTTATTCCTGTGTAGTATTGGTTTGTTTTAAGTCTTATGTCTGTTAGTTTTTTGTCTATTAAATAAATAATTCATTCTATAATATACTGCATCAGCCATTATTAAAGAACTTGTGAATGAAAGTGGGTTTTGGGGTGCTGACTGCCTCAATTAAGCTACTGCCTGCTGCCAGAGGCCTAGGCAAAAGGCAAGGACTTATCTAAACCCCCATATCCATTTGTAACAATACAATGAAAATCCTACAGGATTTATAAGCAAAATAAAAAGAACAAATGAAGAAAGAAAAATCTCTATGTAAAATTAAAAAAACCCAAAGGGTTTGCTTATAATAAGTGGAATATTTATCCCATTAAATTGTTTTCTATGGTTCAGCTGCAGAATCCATTTATTATAATCACTTGATCTTACCAATGTGCATGTAAATACTCACGTATGTAAGAAAAGGTTCATTTCCTACAAAAAGCAAGGTTATTAGGTTTACTTACACCTGATAAAAAATTTAATAATGAGATATGTACTGAATGTTCAATCAGATGTCCCAAAATGAAAATTTTGCAAGCTTACACATATTTTATCCCACCAGTCTATGGGACTACCTAAGTATGAAAGGTACTGGGGCATATTTAGCAACTTGCTATATAGGGGTGAAAAGGAGTTCTATCTTATTCAGCCAAGAATCTTGAGGTCTCATGAATTTTGCAAGGAGCTGTGCTTAGGAAGCTACGGAATTTTTTTTTACATGGTTATTTTAGATGTTCTCGGTTTAAATCTGTATTTAATTTAGTGTCAGTAGAACGAGAGCAAAACCCTGAGAAAATTAAGGAGTAGCTGAATATGCACCTGTAGGGAGTAACTCCAGAGGCCTGTACACCTGTTGACGGTTAGGTTTCTTCAGGGAATTTTCTTCTCATTTGTTATCATGGAAATGGCAAATGAGCCTTGATTAAGAGACAGAAGATGTAGCCAATGCCTTGGCATACTGTTGGAATGGTTCTGAGGGAGGGAGGTGGGGGGAAAGCAGTGTGGTTTTGGCAGTTTCTGTGCTGGGGGTTATTTGGTCTTTGCCTGGCTTGGAAGGGAGATGGTTGTGGTCTTTGGGGCTGGACTTCTGCCCAGAGGACTTGCTGCTGTTGCAGAACTTTCCTTGCTGTTTCTTCTTGCCATTGGTAAGCCACTGCTCTCAAGAGTGACTGGTGGACTGGGACTTTTCAGCAACTGCCCTCGCTGGGAGAGAGAGCCTCACCATCTGTGTCAGTGTTTCAAGGGAAAACTGGGCCTCCACCTCCTCCCTCTCTCCAGAGAGATCATCTCCGGGCTGCACACTGGAATGTTGGCTGATGCCATCGCTAGGATAACGCACCAGACACGTTAGAGCAAGGGGAAAACCAAACCGCTCCACCACCACCTTCTCTCTCTCTCTCCCCGAGGCCTCCATTACCCCCTGGGGGGGCTCAGGGCTTGGAATAGCCACCCTCTGAAACCCCCTGAGCCAACAGCACCCCCTGAAGCTGTGGGGGAGTTAATGCAGCCTCTCTGCCTCTACACAAGCCAACAGTGCCCCCTGCCAATTATGGTTGTAACTACACCAAAGGGGAAATGGCTTGATGGATGGGAAAAGGCTGTTATTGGGTTTTCTGTTGTTGCTGTTGTTGTTTGTCTTGTTTTATATATATATATATATATATTTCTAGTAAAGAACTATTATTCCTTTTCCCATATCTTTGCCTGAAAGCCCCATAATTTCAAAGTTATAATAATATGGAGGGAGGGGGTAATCTTTTCCATCCCAGGAAGGTTCCCATCTTCCTTGGCAGACACCTGTCTTCTAAACCAGGACAACACCCCAGAACACTTAATCAATAGAAGACTGTTTAATTAGAGGAGTAAATTCGATAAAGTATTTTTTGGTCAAGACGAGGTTTGGGTTATCTTTTAACTTAAGATAAATGAACTGTCTTAGTAGTAACTAGAACAATAAGATAAAAAACTTTGGACTCAGCAGAAGTGAACTATGCATGTGCTGCGAGTTATCAACATAAAAGGTCATCTAAAAGATAAGTGATGAAGAAGATAGATGATGAAGCATTGATGCCCCCCAAATGATATCAAGGAAAGGACACTAGATGGCAGTCTTTCTCCACAAAAGAGCAGCAAGACAAAACGAGAGACCGCATTCGTGACATAACAGACTGGGGTAGGACTAGTAATACCGACTTGGCCAAGACGGGAAGAGATGGAAGAGAGGCTTTGCTTCACAAAGGCCTGGGGCAGTTGATCCCGGTGCACAGCAGGAGTCCTGGCTGCAGCAAGTTGTATCAGCAGGCAGGGGGTGCTGGGCTACAGTGCTGAGAAAACTAGGAGCAGTGCTGAAGAAGTAGCGGGGGCAGGGCAGCTGCAGCCCAACTCCCAGCAGGGAAAGGAGCGGTGAGCTCAGGATCCCAAGTACCCGAGCAGAAGGTCCCTCTTTTAGTGAGGTAGATGTTAATAAAGTCTTAGTTCAGTGGCTGCTCTCAGGAGCAGAGGCTCACCCCACAGCAAAAGAAGCAGGACCAGGCTGCACTACGGCCGTGGCAACGAATTCCCCAAGCAGGAGCTCCGACCGTCCTCCTCTGAAGCCGAGAGAGTGTGAGAGAGAGCTAGCAGCTGCCCCAGACCCGTCCTTTACATGCCCAATTCTCCCTGTATCTCTCCCCTCAGAGAGAAACTCCTAGATAAGAGAAATGCAACCAGATGTCCTCCTCCCCTGAGGCTTGGCCATTTCTTTTGTTTTCTTAAGTACCCAGTTGTTAATGTTTCCTAGAAACTTATGGGAATAAATTCTATAAGTAAAAAGGAACAAAAGGAAAGAAACCTAATCCCCAACAGGCATGTAAGAGAGCTTCCAGTGACGCCTTCAAGACCAGTTGTTACATGGTCACTGGACATACTGCTTGCCTGCAGGGGCCCTGGCTTGGCTTGGGACAGTACAGGGTGTTCCCCTAGGAATACACATCAGACCCTAGATGTACTCAACAGTTTAAGAGCTCACTTGAGGACACTTCTTAGCTGATGTGTGAATGGGTTTTGGCACTTGATGCATAGTCGGGACATATCCATCTATCTTAATCCAGTTATAGTTGCATTATATGTCTGAAACTGGGCAATAGAGTCATAAAGTCCTTTTTAGAAGGCTACCAACAAGGTTAATATAGATGCCAAAAATAGACTGTAAGTATGTCTGAACTTTGAACTACTTATGGTAGAAGCTGGGGTGCACAGGAGACAAGCTGCTGAAAACAGTGGTATTAGTGACAACAGTCAAGTTCAGGATCTCAGATAATGAAATCTCATTTTATCTTTTTATAAATCAAATCAATAGTAGGGGCTTCTGGCATCTTTTGAGACAGCAACAAACTGTTTTCCAAAGAAAAACAAATTAATTCAACATTCGTAATTGCTGGGAACAAAGTCAACAAAACCATATAATGACTATCTAGTTTATGATTACAGCTGATCAAAGTAGTTATTATTGACAAAAAGTTCTTGGATTTTTGATGTGGAAACTTCCAGTCCGGCCTTTTGAACTTCTGCAATCACGTTGTCAAGAGACTCTTGCATTTCTTTCTGCGTTGGAGCTGCAATGAGATGATCATCCATGTAATGTATGATCATCGCCTGCCGATGTTTCTCTTGCTCTGGAGACAAGGCTTGTGCCACAAACCATTGGCAAATCGTTGGAGAATTTTTGAGTCCTTGAGGAAGAACCACCCAATGATATCTTTGCAAAGGCTCTTCTTTGTTGATGCTTGGGATAGAAAATGCAAATCGAGGAGTGTCATCTGGACAAAGTGGGATGTGGAAAAAACAATCTTAAATCAATAATTACAAGTGGCCACTCTCTCGGTATCATTGAGACAGATGGAAGTCCAAGATGAAGTGGTCCCATTTCTTCAATGACCTCGTTGATTTTTCTGAGGTCATGGAGCAATCTCCATAAACTTGAAGTTTTATGGATGATGAACACTGGAGAATTCCAGGGACTATTTGTTCATTTGATGTGGCCTTTCTATAGTTGTTCTTCC
Organism: Sturnus vulgaris; assembly: GCF_052056855.1. Classification (NCBI taxonomy): domain Eukaryota; kingdom Metazoa; phylum Chordata; class Aves; order Passeriformes; family Sturnidae; genus Sturnus; species Sturnus vulgaris. The sequence goes on along the minus strand of NC_142282.1, from coordinate 39,298,272 downwards.
ACTAGTTTTTTGTGAGCACTCAGTTTCTCTTGTTCCAGGGGCTACTGATCCACCCAGATGGGACTGTCTGTCTTCCAGGTTAATTTCAGGGTGGTGAATGCCTCAGTGACCCCCATTAAAGATCCATTTCTATTCTGATTCCCCAAAGTGACAGGACGTCTCTTCCCCTCACTGTTATTGGCTTCTGTACAACGAAGGGACAGATGATTGCTATCTTTCCTTTTGGTCTTGAAATCATGATTGAGTTTTCACTTTGCAGACACACTGTGGATCTTCCAATTCCTGAGAGAGATTTTAGAGGTGTGGTCAAGTTCCACTCTCTGGGCCAAAAGATATAGGAAATGACGGTCACGTCTGCACCAGTGTCCAACATACCTGTGATTGTGATTGTTTTGCTGTTAAGTGTCAAGTCACAGGTTATTTGTGGTTGATCTCGGCCTATTTGTTTCACCCAGAAAACATGCATCTCCATGTCTTCACTTCCAGATGGTGCCTGCTCATTCATGATTGGCATGACTTGTGGTCCAATTGCATTGGTTTGTAGAGCAACGGCCTTGGCTATTGGAGTATTTTCTGAAATGATCAATGGAGTCTGCAAGGCCTGAGCTAAAACTGCTAATTCTTCATTATGATTTGCTGAGATGACTGTTGGGTAGACTATGAGCCCTTAAAATACTGCTTCTGTCTTTGCCTATAATTAAAAATTCTTGCCTTTTCCATGATGTCCCATTGATTCCTGTGGATAGCATTGCATGACTCTTGTTTATGAAGTAGGTCAATTTGGAAGCTGCCAATTCACATTGCGCCCCTGGGGGTAACAGGTCTGGGTCACTGGAGAAATGGCAAATTGTCCTGCATAGGGAGTCTGATTTGGGTTCCCCACATACTGTATGTCTTGATGGTCCCCTGGCTGCTGTCCCACCGTCATCACTTGTGTCATCGCGCCATGGCAAACCATGCTCTTCTTGGAGTTTCCCGGCAAGGGCAAGGGTTTTCCATCCACATCAGTCTTTGAACAACACTGACTTGCAAAGTGCCTTCCTTTTCTGCATCTTGGGCAACGATTTGGTGCTTTTGCATTCTCTTCCGATTCTGGGCAATACTTTTTTACGTGTCCAAATTTTCCACACTTGAAACATGATCTTTTGACAAATTCTGTTGCCATTACTTCTGAGGAGGTGTCATGTTGAGGAGTTACATGAAGAGCTGTGAGGGTTTTCTGTAATCTTTTATCTGCAGCTTCTAAAAGCTTTCTGAATTGCTCTCCCAAGGCATTTGCATGGATTGTTGCCACATGTTGAGGAGTGCCTATCTTGCTGCATGCCTCTATCATTTGAGGCAAGGTTGGATGTGGATCAGGCAAGGCACTAATTATGTGTTTGCATTCATCATTGGCATTCACAAAAGTCAAGCTTTGAAGCAGATGGGGATGTGCCACTTCATCACTGCAGTGTCTTTCCACTGCTTGAGTTAGGTGATCTATGAAAGAAGTGAATGACTCAGATACTCCCCGCTTCACTTCTGTATAAATTCTCTCTGGAACTCCAGTAGGTTGAATTTGCATGATGGTCTTTCGAGCTGCTTCCTTGATATCACAGAGCAGGTCTTGAGGCAGGGCTGCTGCTTGATCTTCTGGTTTATCATTTGGAGCTTCTCCTGTTAATTGATCCAATTTGAGGTTTCTATGTGGACCTCTAGCATAAGACTCTATTAATTTGGTGAGAGCTCTCTTCCATTTGACTTCCCACAACATGAATTGTGCATCTGTTAAAATTGTCATAGCAATATATCTGCAGTCAAAAGGTACCAAATCATAATTATTGAAGGTGCCTTTCAATAGTTGCTTAAAGTATGGAGAAACTAAACCACTCTCTTTCCAAGCTTGTCTCAAGTCTTTAATTACATCATGTGTCAGGGGTGCCCATTTGGGATGTACATTTCTTCTTCCATAACTGACTGGCATAGCCCTTAGCTGTGTTGATGCCATGTCAAAATCTCCTTCTTTTAATGCCTTTCTTCTGATCTCATACCAATCTGTAAGCATGTCTCTTGAAGATTTTTTTGTTTTCTTTTTTGGGATGGCCTCTGTTTCCAAAGGAAATGGGATTAATTCTCTGCTTATATTCTGTGAATTGTCTGTATTCTGTGTGTTTGGGTCCTGAAAAGATGCTCCTTCTTCCTGCTTCAAAGCTGTATTCATGCCTTCATTCACTCCCCCTTCTGTGAAGTAACTTGAGGTTTTCATTTGCTGTTGTAGTGTATTTGAGGGTGCAGTAATAGACACGGCCAGAGGTGGCGCTGCAGCAGGAGGTTTAACGTCTTGTTGCTCACAAAATGATGTCGGTGGAATGCATGTCGGTATGCATTGTTTACGGAAGTATAGAGGGCGCTGACATTTTGTCCTACTGAAGACGAGCACATGGCTCCGCCATTTTGTTGTACAGACAGTGTCCACATGGTGTCACCATCTTGTGGCATGTGAAGATCCTGTACAGTGTCCCGAAGTTGGAATAAAAGATCTCTGAGAAATTCCTGCTGAATTATATTATGGTATGTAACTGTCTGGACAAAGGGAGGGTTGATCGGCGTGGCTGAGATGTCTGAGGGGTGCCAGGGACCAGGAAAAATCTGTGAACGCTTGATTGTTCTGTCTGCTATTGGGAGAAAGCTTGCAAAAAAGCTGGCAAAGCGGTGAGTTTTCGTGCAGCAGTTTTGGGAATTAAGGAACTGCTGTTCATATTTTCTGAGTCTGTGTTTGCAAGCTCTGATCCAGAGTCTGACTCTTCTTCTTCTCCCTTGCTTGTCCCGAGTGAGCTGCGCTCTCCCTCAGCATCTACCTGTCCCTGGCTCTCCCCTGCCGTGCTCTACGGGCTGGCTGAAGGCAAAACCATGCTTGTTATGTTTAAAATCTTCATCAGAACTGCTCCATGAATTGCAGGCACCTGTGCAGCCAATTCCTCCACTCTGCGTGGCTGCAGGAGCTGCTGAAGCTGCGGCAGCTGCGCTAGTCCTGGCCCCCCCTCTGGGGGCTGGCCCACTCTCCCCAGTCCGGGCGTCAGTGGTTCCGTTCCCACCGCTCTAGGCAGCTCTCCTCCGACTGTGGTAGCTGCTGGGGCCGCCTCTATCACGCCAGGAGGCAGCTGTGCTGACCTCAGCTCCTCAGCTTGCAGCAGGGATGTTTTTTGCTTTCTGCTCCCCGAGCTGCAGCGGCTGTGTTCCCTGCTCTGTGAGCAGTGGCGGCGATGTAGGTGCCGACAGAGCCTCCCTGCCAGCTCCGGGCGGCAGCGCTAGGACCACTGCACTTGTGTCTGGCAGTGGCGGTGATATTTAAACCATTGCCAGCTGCGCGGTCTGTGCTGAGTGGGGTTCGGGTGTCGCTGATTCAGGGCTGTTTCCCAGGGATTTCGGAGGTCCCTTTCCTGTCGGGAGTGACTCTGCAGGAACAGAATGCACCCTGTCCCCTGGCTGAGGTTTTATCTGTGATTTTTTAGGTTTTGTCCCCACTCGCGCTGGATCGGGAAGGGGAAGGGACATTCCCTGCATTCTGTCCGCTCCCTTTGTCCCCCCGCGCGGGCTGCATTTCAGGGATTTTGGTCATGGGAATCATCTCTTTGCTTTCTGCTTGTGCTTGCAATTTGCATTTGCTTGCAATAACTTCATATACTACTCTGAAAGCAGGTAGGAGTTTTGCAGCTGCTGGATTTCCAAGCGTGGCTGCGTTGTACAATCTGAGATTCAGAGCGTCCCAGAGAAATGGATTAAACAGATTTTTTGGGTCCTCATTCAGAAATTGTTCCTGGACCCATTTTTAAAGATCCTTTAATTCGTCTCTTGGTACACTAATAGGATGGTCCTTTATCATTAACTCTATTTTTTTCCAGAGCATCCTTTTGAGATCTGGACATTACGTTTCCCGTTATATAGATTACCCTGAAGATACTAAGTTCCTCCTACTTGAATGGCAGTCAGCTTCTTCCTCCGATCCCTCTTTTTCCGTGAGTGACCAGCACCACGGACTCCTGGTTCACCTTTCACCAGCGTCTAGGGATTCTCCGAGCTCCTTTTCACCCCGGGGACTTTTCCAGCTTCCAGTTGCTTGCTTTATCTCTTTTTCTTCAGTGAGAGGAATGTTGAATTTGTCTTTACAAATGAGTTGTGGATCAGCCTGTAGATAAGGCTAGCACTGAGAGATAAAAGAAACAATGGGATGGATTCCACTGATTGATGAATGGAAAGAGATATTTGCCTTTACAAACAAACTGTAGGGCTGCTGATAAATGAAATTGGATATCGAAAGATGAAAGAAGCAACGGGGGGAAAACTATGAATTCTATAAGAATTAAAAATTAAAAGGGAGGGTTATACATTAGAGGGGAATTTCAGGTATCAGGCGTTCCAGGAAGTCTGTTCCTCTCAAGTACCTAAGCCAATGGGGAAAGAGAGAGGGAAATGCGGCCGGGAAAATAGGATAAAAAGGAGGCTGCGTCCTCCGAAAATTTGAGAGATCCCAGGGGAATGTCCCATGGCCTCTCCCTTTATTCGAATAAAGCAAAAAGGACTCCTCTGTCTCCTTTTTGGACATAAACCTCTGGTGTTTGTGGATTAATTTTCCTGACAATTTGGGGGCTCGTCCGGGATCTTTCCACCGTCCGGGGCGGCGGGCGGCGAGCGGAGCTGAAGGCGCGCCTCACCCAGTTTCGGTGATCAGCTCCCCTTGGTGCCGGCCGGCACCGGGCGATTGATTGGGTTCCCGAGACTGTCCAGGAGACAGACGAGTGGCGGACCAGGGGGGTCCGTGAAGAGTCCGCAGGGAAGGACTACTGAAAATCTCACCGGTGAGTAAAATGGGATCTTCGGGGAGCAAACCTGGGAGGGCACCCATGGAGGGTAGCACAGGTAAAACGGGGCACCCAGAGAGGGTTGGAAAGGTGAAGCCGCGAAGGGGCCCCGGCAAATGGGATGACGATCCCATAATACCCCCGGAGAGTCCCTTGGGGTGAATGCTGAGGTCTTGGGAGAGATTGTATATTCACCCAGAAGTAACTATGGAAATTATGGTAAAATATTGTTATTTTGTGTGGCCAGAGTATAAGTTGGCAAGGGGACTTATATGGCTACTTATAGAACAGATAAAATTCATTTGTGTCGAATTTTGTGAAGGTATTTAGAGGAAAGTGGTGAGGATTGGAATGTTTTTCAGCACCTTCCCCCGTCTTGTCCTCCAGTGTTGCTAGCTGACCCAGAGCCAGCTGCAGGTCGTCTGTATCCTCAACTTTCAGAGCAAGGGGATCAGGAAAATGTTATTCCTACAGCCCCACCTGAGAAGGATAATGGTGTAGGGGGAGGGGAGCAGCATGTTGTATCACCCCCCAGAACTAGAAGAGGAACTCAGTTTAGGGCATCAGAAGCCCCCCAAGAGACTGGGGTACACCAGATGCCACTCTGTCAAGTTCCTTTGGGGGGTCAAGGGGGAGGATTTGGGTTTATAATTGTACCACTTACTACCCAGGATACAAGAGGGTTGAAAAAAGAATTACCCCCATATTTGAATGATCCCATAGGGGTGGGGGAAAAGATAGAGGAATATTTGGGAAATGCGGATTATACATGGAAAGATTGGGATTTTCTTTTGGGAATTTTGTTTGGGTCATCAGAGAAACGAATGATTTTGCAGAAAGCTCGGCAGCTGTGGGAGGATGAACATCCACAAGCAGCAGGGGGGGCTGGACCCAATGCACCTACGGTGGGTGATGCCATCCCCCAGGCAGACCCCCAGTGGGACCCAAATAACCAGGCCAGTCTGGCTCGCCTTTTCGATTACCGTGCTTATTTGATCAGGGCAATCAAGTCTGCGGCTCCCAGAACTAACAACATAGCTAAGGCTATGTCGTTAGAACAGGAGAAACAGGAAAGCCCTCATTGGTTGGAGAGGATTAGGGATGCCTTGAGGAAGCACGGGGGGATGGATCCTGAAGGGCCAGCCTTCAACACATTGCTTAAGGTGCAATTTGTTACTAAGGCCTGGCCTGATATAAGGAAAGGGGTACAAAAAGATAAAAAGTGGCAAAATAAGCCTCTAAAGGAATTGGTTAGAAAACCGCAGCAAATATGTGTAAGAAGGGATGAGGAAAAGGCAGAAGCTGAAGCAAAGATGATGGCAGAGTTTTTGCAGCCCCAGAGGAATAAACCGCAGGGTCCAAGGGGTCCCCAGGGACAGAGGGGACGGGGTCGGCCACAAGGAAGTGGCAGAGGGATTCCCTCCTCGGCAGGGGACAGCCGACCCAAACAGCTGCTGGGGAAGAACCAGTGTGCTGTCTGCAGGGCAGAAGGGCATTGGAAAAACGAGTGTCTGCAGAAACAACTGGACCCTCAGGAGGAGGAAGTCCAGAGAATAATAGAAATGGATTGTTAGGGGTGTCAGGGGCTCCTATTATACCAAAGACCCACCACTCAAGAGCCCTTGATAACTTTTAAGGTGGGTCCGGATCGAGAGGAGGTGTGTTTTTTGGTAGACACGGGGGCCTCTCGGTCCACCTTAAATTTTATACCTAAGGGGGGGAAATTGTCAAAAAGATCCTTGGTTATTCAAGGAGTAAGCGGGAAGGATGAGGAAGTGCATTTTATTCAACCGCTGTTAATAGATGTGGGGGACAGATTTGAACTGCATGAATTCTTGTTTGTTCCTAATTGTGATTGTAATTCACTGGGAAGAGATTTGATGGCTAGAATGGGAATGCAAATTAGTATTGTACGAAGTGACACGGAGTCCGAAACTGTAATATCTTTGTGTAAAATTTCTGAGAAGGCTTATGCTAAAATAAATCCGGAAGTATGGGCAGCTCCAGGGAAATATGGGAAACTGGACATAGAGCCTCTCCAAATTACTTTGAAGCAACCAGGACAAGTGGTGTCTAAAAAGCAATACCCTCTTTCAAGGGAGGGAAAGAGAAGGGGTTACAGCCTGTTATTGAGTCCCTGCTAAAAGCAGGTCTTTTAGAGTCGTGTATGTCTCCCTATAACACTCCTATCCTGCCAGTTAAGAAACCAGATGGAACCTACAGAATGGTGCAGGATTTAAGAATAATAAATGAGATTGTCAAACCAAAGCATCCCACAGTTCCAGATCCATACACAATCCTGAATCAAATCCCTTCTTCACATCAGTATTATTCTGTACTGGATTTGAAGGATGCTTTCTGGGGGTGTCCAATCACAGAAGATAGTAAACAGTATTTTGCTTTTGAGTGGGAACAGGAGGAAGGAGGGAAAATGATAAAACAACAATTGACATGGACAGTACTCCCTCAAGGATATACAGAGTCACCAGTTCTGTTTAGGCAAGCTTTGCAGAAAATATTAAGAGAGTTTACTCCACCCTTAGGAGTCAAGTTGTTGCAGTATGTAGATGATTTGCTCTTATCAGGGGAACAGGAAAAGGTGGTTGAAGAGGCTACTGTAAAGCTGCTTAATTTTCTTGCAAAAAAGGGACTTAGAGTATCCGAAAAGAAAGCACAGTTGGTAGAAAAGAAGGTCAAATATTTGGGACACATTCTGTCCGAAGGGTTACGGTGTATTGATCCAGAAAGGATACAAGGGATTTTCCAGGTACCATTACCCCAGACTAAAAAGGAGTTACAGCAGTTTTTAGGGTTGGTGGGGTACTGCAGAGCATGGATCGAGGATTTTTCTGTGGTGGCCAGACCTTTATATAACTTTTTAACTCAAAACAGTCCTAATGTTGTGGTATGGACACCAGAAGGAGAAAAAAGCTTTAAGAAATTAAAAGACAAATTGGTTAAGGCCCCAGTCTTGGCTCTTCCAGACGCACAAAAAGAATTTCAGCTATATGTGGATGTCAAACAGGGTCATGCTAAAGGAATTTTGGTACAAGAGCATGGGGGAACACGGAGGCCTGTTGCCTATTTTTCTAAATTGTTAGACCCGGTGGCCAGAGGCTGGCCCCATTGTCTGCAGAACTGTGCAGCCACAGCTCTGATGGTGGCTGAAGCCCGAAAGCTGACAAGGGGAGGGTATCTCATTGTTAAAGTCCCACATCAGATTAAAGCTTTGCTAACTGAGAGAGCCTCTAAGTGGATGACGAGTGCTCGATTATTACAGTATGAATCTTGTTTAATGGAACAGGAGGATTTAGAATTTAAAGGTGGGGAAATTTTTAATCCAGCCTCTTATTTAAATGGCCCTGGAGAAAAGGGGGGCCAGAAAAAAATCCATGATTGTATCCAGGTTATAGACCTCCAGACACGGGTTAGGGAAGATCTACGGGATATTCCCTGGCCTGAGGGAGAGAATGTGTTCATTGATGGGTCCTCCAAGGTGGTAGAAGGGAAACGATTTACAGGATACTCTATCGTGAATGGAAAGCAATTAAAGGAAGGGGGGAGGTTACCAGCCACCTGGTCAGCTCAGACAGCAGAGCTGTACGCGCTTGTGAGAGCCTGTGAATTATACCAGGACAAGACAGTAAATATCTTTACTGATTCTAAATATGCATATGGGGTAATACATGCATTTGGAAAACTATGGGAAGAAAGAGGTTTATTAAGGTGCAAAGGAACGACATTAGCTCACGAGAACTTAATCTCTCGCCTATTAGAGGCAGTGAATTTACCAAAAAAAGGTGGCGATAATCCACATTAAGGGGCATCAGGCAGGATGGTCGGAGGAGGCAATAGGAAACCGACTGGCTGATGAAGAAGCTCGCAAAGCTGCATTGTTGCCACAAGTCTCTAAGATCCTGCCTATGCTCCCAGTAACTGCACCGCTGCCAGAGAAACTCTCTTTTCCACCAGAAGAACTTGAAATAATTAAAAAGAGTGGGGCAGAGGAAAGAGAAAATAATTGGTTTACAAGGGATGGCAAGCAGTGGATACCAAAAGCTCTAGCCTTACGATTGTTAAAACAGCTTCATGAAGGGAGTCATTGGGGCTCCCGAGGACTGGCAGAAGCCTTCCTCAAAATGTACGCTGCTGTTGGTCTCTTTAGCCTGGCAAAGCGAGCCACTGAAGGCTGTTTGACTTGTGCTAAAACCAAGTTACAAAGAAACTGGCCAGGGGAGGGAGGCGTTAGGCAGTACGTCCCTTCCAGAGATGCCGGGTGGATTTTACTGAAATGCCTCGAGTGGCAAGATTTAAATATCTTCTCGTAATAGTATGTCAATTAACCGGGTGGCCAGAAGCATTTCCAACTGTGTCAGCAACTACAGGATCAGTTGTTAAAATATTTTTGGAACAAAAAAAATTCCAAGATAAGGGATGGTGGAAGCGATAGATTCAAATAGGGAAACTCATTTTACAGGAAAAATTCTTCAAGGAGTTATGACTGCTTTAGGAATACGGTGGAACCTCCATACCCCCTGATACCCACAAAGTTCGGGCCAGGTTGAGAGGATGAATGGAGAAATAAAGAAACATCTCCTGAAGCTGGTAATAGAAACTAAGATGCCGTAGGTACGGCTCCTGCCCCCGGCTTTAGCAAGGATAAGAGCCAGACCCAGGGAAGATATTCAATTATCTCCCTTTGAATTGATCTTTGGAATTCCTTCCCTTGTAATTCTCAGCCTAGTGGGGGGATAGAGATAAGTGATGTGTATTTAAAACAATATATGGCTCGGATACTGTCTCTTGTGAAATCTCTTTGACAGGAAGCTCAGCTGGCACAAACCTTGCCTTTGGACTTTTGCTGTTCACAACATCCAACCGGGACACTGGGTCCTGGTTAAGGAGTGGGAAGAAGCACCACTGGTGGCCAAGTGGCGTGGACCTTTCCAGGTGTTACTGACCACAGGAATAGCCGTCAAGACAGCTAAACACGGCTGGACCCATCACACTCGGGTCAAGGTCTCTGCAGCCCCAGAGATTTGGACATCTCAGCTGGAGGAGAAGGACGGGAAGCCGCGACTGACACTCCGCAGGAGTGGACTGGAGCAGCAGCCAGTGCGTCGACATCGGGGGAAGCCTCGTGTGCCCACCCACAGAGTGCCTGCTGAAATAGTCTGTGTGGGCCTCCCTCCTCTCAGATCTCCAGTCACTGGAGGCCAACCCTGGCTGTCATTGTTTTCTTTATGTTAAGCTGTTTCTGTGCCTTCACTCGCCACAAGTGGTGTGAAAGACAACGTGAAAGTAAAAATTAAGTTAGGAAATTAGATTACACAATCAGAATGTTTCTCTTAATAATGTTACCTTTATATTATCAGTTAGGTTGGAGCCAAAAATGGGAAAATAATTGTTTTGACCTTAGGAGAAAAAGTAGCAAAAACCTTTATGGGAATGGGACATGTTTTCTTGGCTACCTGGTGGACTATAGGTTAAACAATTACTTTTTTCCTCTTATGTGCTGTAGCAACTCTAATCTTTTTACCATGCACGATCCCTTGCTTAGTACAACTTATTCAACATGTGATCAAAGGGATGCAGGTAATAGCCACGCCTACTAATCCAGAAATGGTTACAAAAGGATAGAAATTGATGTCACTCCAAATAATTACAAAACCAAAAAAAAAAAAAAAAAAAAAAAAAAAAAGACTCAGGAACAAAAAATTAAGTAAATGATAGCTAAAGTTTGTAAAGACAATTATTAAAAATAAAAGAGGAGGGATTGAGAGGAATGTTAAATTTGTCTTTACAAATGAGTTGTGGATCAGCCTGTAGATAAGGCTAGCACTGAGAGATAAAAGAAACAATGGGATGGATTCCACTGATTGATGAATGGAAAGAGATATTTGCCTTTACAAACAAACTGTAGGGCTGCTGATAAATGAAATTGGATATCGAAAGATGAAAGAAGCAACGGGGAGAAAACTATGAATTCTATAAGAATTAAAAATTAAAAGGGAGGGTTATACATTAGAGGGGAATTTCAGGTATCAGGCGTTCCAGGAAGTCTGTGCCTCTCAAGTACCTAAGCCAATGGGGAAAGAGAGAGGGAAATGCGGCCAGGAAAATAGGATAAAAAGGAGGCTGCGTCCTCCGAAAATTTGAGAGATCCCAGGGGAATGTCCCATGGCCTCTCCCTTTATTCGAATAAAGCAAAAAGGACTCCTCTGTCTCCTTTTTGGACATAAACCTCTGGTGTTTGTGGATTAATTTTCCTGACATCAGGGACATCCGGACTCTGAGACTTAACAGGTATCTTCCTTCCTCACACGGGGCACCACTTAATTAGTGGCTTGTCTGAAGTTTCTTCTGTCTTCACTCAGAGCCAGGATTAAAAACACACAAAGGAAACAAATTTTCTCCTGTTCGGGCTTGGTTGTTTATTTAATCTTACCTAAAGTACAGAAAGTTCAGCAGCACTCCTAGCTACCATCTAAAAGCGAGCAAAATGGAGGTGAATCCAGCTAGCTACAAGGTCTCTTGAAGCTAAACAGTCCAATATAGAATTAACACCTATATTATTTATACTTTTGACCCAATAACCAAATTCCCGTGACCCTCAGTGCAGCACTAACTGTCCAACCCGAAACTACTACCTGAAATCATGAAGAAGGAAGAACACGGAAAAGGAGACAACACCCAAAGTCCTCCATCTTGTTCCATACCTATTACTATATTATAAAACCTCAAATTTAAAACCCTTCACCATGTGAAAGCACACACTTCTATTTAACTACACACCTGTGACTTTAACTCCATCACTCAAATTTGGAAAACTTCTCCAGGGGGTCAGTGCCAGAAAGCACAGAAAGCTCAGAAAACCTAGTTTTCCGGGATCCAACAAAAAGTAATGCTACAAGTATCCGATATTTTAACATAATTTAAAGTAAGATCCTGTCTCCAAGAGTTTAATCTTTGGATAGTCCTAATGAAAATAAAAATTATTATAACTTCCTTTTCATATATTTTATATATGAAGATAAAAAGTCAGGAGATTGAAGATCACCTTAAACATCCATACCTTCACAATGAACCCATGGCATACACCTCTTCATCACAATTTCATGAAAAAATCTCCTTACAAGACTGCATAGACATGAGAAATGACACTCACTTTTAGAATTTCAAAGGTTTATTAAACCTTAACAAAATACAACAAAGGACTGAATAAGGAAAAATTATAGCACTGAGAACACAGGACTAAACTACCATGTACTTGTCTACAAAATGGATGGTCTGCTTTTTATACCCTTAGCCCCTCTTAAAGTCTTGTCAGTCAACTCCTTCTTTGACATCTATTGGTGGAGGCTTCTTTTTTGCAACTTGATTGGAGGTCAGGTGTTGTCATGCTGCGCCTCCTAGTAACAAACCTTCCCTCCTCCCAAAATGCCCCATGCAAGGGGCACAGGTCAATCACAGCGGGGGGAACGGGGACTATGGGGAGAACAGAGGACGTCTAAACAACAAATAACAATAACATAACTATACATCAATAAAACTTTCTTCAACATACACATATTAATTTCTTAATTGCGAGAGCCGACAATCAAATTACCCATCTATAACAGACATATCTTAGAACGATTTCTCCTATGTCTCTTCTGTATGCAAAATCCAAAGTAAGATCTTTGCTCTTTGTGGCATGTATTTTAGTTCAGCTGATGCCTTGGAGTGGCTACCTAGAACAGAGGCTACACAGAGTTAAGAGAATAAAGTGGGTATTTATTAAAGGCCTTCAATAGATACACCTTGGGCAGTGCAAAAGCCTCGCAGAGGCTGCACCCAAGATGGATGGCGGTCACAAGTTTTTCAGACAGATAGAAGTTTGGTCTATTTGTATATCAGGGGTTAATTTTCCAATTACAGCTTCAGATAATGAAGTTATATTCCCCCAGTTTGCTCCCCCCTATTCACTTTTGTTTATATTTTTCGGGGCCTGAGGCAGAGAGTGCCCTTGGTTCTGAGGCTTAGAAGGATTGTTTTGTCTGATCAAAATGTGAAGAGAGATTGATAACACTCTATATGGAGTTTAGAGTTATACAGTAATGCAGTACAGGATCTGAAAAATATAAAAGCTAAAATCTTGAGGCATCATAGCCACTTTGTGTTTGCATTGCTGACCATCAACCTTTTGATCACTACACAACTGAGAACTTTTCTTGGGGCAGCTGGAAGTCATTAGGAACTAAATTTGCTATAATCTTGGTTTTAGGACTTTGCTTGAGGAGACGGGGCTGCTTCTAGAAGCTTTTCCTTGTTATACAATGGCTCAGACCTTTTTTCCTCTTATGTTTCTTGCAAAAAGATAGGACCTTCACAAGGCTAGCAGTCATAAAAAGTTCACACAATCATTTTGGTTCACAAAATTACAGTTGGTGCAGTGTTTCAACCAGATAAGCCTAGTAAAAATACATAATGAACTATCAGGGTGATCTGATTTTCTGAATGGGCTTGGAAGATGGTTATAATCAGGCTTATGGATTGTTATGATTCAGTTAAGAATCAATGAAAAGGGGAAACATAACAGTAAGTTATTAGAAAATATTTCAGTAATGAGCACTACTGTATTTCAATTACCAACCCTTTGGAAGATAATGCTGAAAAGAAAACTCATTTCCAAAGGCAGAACAAGTCCTGATACTTTATTGTTAGATACTATAGCAATTTGAGCTCACAAAAAAATTATAGTACTTTATATAAATTGAGAAGCTTGTATCAAATTCAGGCTTCCATTTAAAACAGATATTAGGCTTCAATTAAAGAAGAAAAATTACCTGCTGTGCTTCTTTTTCTAAAGGCAAAGTTAAAAAAAAAATCACCAAAATAGGTGAAAATTATTCTCCAAAAATTATGCTTTCTTCTATTTCTTGAGAAAATACAGTTTGTGATTCATAGGGTGTCTTGTGGTTTGCTATTCCCTGATCATCCCCTCTATGCCCAGAAATGGTTGCTGTAGCTTTAAGGTAGGTCCAGGCAAGGGAGGTGCCTTGGGGCTTTTTTACTTGAACTATTCAGTTTGGTTTTGATCCTTGATCAGAGACAACAATCGATGGGAGACAATTGGCTGGGGACCATGGGAAGGCGAGGGGCCTCTCCATTTCAGCTCCAGACCTCATAAAAGTTGGGCCAACAACAGAAAGGACACCAAATCCAACAGCTTCATGTGCTGTGAAGAGGGGATCCACGCCAGAGATTCACCAGGTTCTCATCTGCTTTGCCCCGAGCTGCTGCGTGGACCCTTTGGGTTTTTTTCTTCCGTGAGACAGGAGCCAGTATCATTTTTAAATTTTTTCCCCCTCCCCACACCATGGCTGACTGTTGTCTTTTTTGTTTCTTTCCTTGGCATTTTGGGGTTTTTTGTTCCAGTGTGACTGTGTATGTGTGGTAAGGTCTGACAATTCAACATCTAGTATTTTTATTTTTTTTTCCCATGCTATGCAGGCACTCTGTCAATAAATGGTTGGGGTTTTTTTTCACTTTCATCCACTAGTATTAATCTCTTATTGGCAGAAAGGGATGGTTGGAACCCTTTTTTTAAGGGTAAACACTCATTCCAGAGTGGTTTTCTCCTAAACTTGTCTCTAAACTGAAACACGGGGTAACTGGTATGAAATAGAAATAAATGAGAACCCTTATAAGCAATTTTATTCTTATCAATAATGGCAGGCATTTACAAAAGCAGAGAAATTTATCATTTGAGTTCACCTTAAAAAATAACTTCTAAAACAGTGATATATGGAACATAAAACAGTTCAGAAGAGAAGAAGGAAAGCAAACTAATATAAGCATGAAAAAAAGATCGAATATAAATCCCTATGCCTCATTTCTACTTAAGATGTCATGTGACAATATTTTATAATGTCTTGCAGGTTTATTTATGTGTGTGTGTATTTCTATATCACACACACACATATACATTAATGATTACATAAACAGATAACTGTTTACAGTTCCATCTTGGGCAATTCTGTTACACCACTCTAATGTTCTCAGTCATGTTTGGGACCCAATTTCTTGACAGAACTTGGGAGATGGTAGGAAAGAAATGGTGGTTCTGATTGTGTCTGAGATCCATTTGGCAAACTGTACACTGGGACAAATAGTTTTCTTCTGTGATAGCTCTCTGAAGAGAGCCAGCTCACTGTGGCCTTCATGAGGAGACTTGGTAACAGATCACACACTCATTGTCATGCTAGGGGAGTACTGTAAAATGAAGAATTCACATTTTAACAACAGTTATTTCCTAGGAGGCTAAAACCACTTTTGGATAAAAGCAATGAGTGTAAATGTCAACATGCTATTTGAATTTTCTGTTAAATTTGTACTATAGCACATGCTGTAGTTAATTTTGTGGTATTATAACTTCTGTCATACTTCTGTCATGTAAAAATATAGCTTATTGCTGATTAAATCAATTCACTTGACAGTTTCAGTGCTGGGCACTGCTACTTGGGTAGTGTGATGAATCAATATTTCACTGATGCTTTTCATGCCTTTTACTGGTTAATGTTGTCTACTGGAGGGATTTCACTAGGCAAGATGGCTAGTCTCAAACAGACTAGCTACATCTGTGGTCACTTAAACCACACAACTATTTTAAAAGGCTTTTTACTACTTGATGGGAAAAAGGTGACAATATATCTGACTGGAATTAAACTAGGTTTGTGGCTTATTTTTAAATTCTGTATTATAGATTTTGAGGCAGGATGAATCAAGTATCAGTGGTTGCTTTTCCTTATGTGAACTGAAAATTCAATCACCATTTTGAATTATTATTGTAACACAAATTGAAGTACAGCCTTTATACAAGCTATAGTTGCCCTCAAGTTAGCAATACTTCATTACTCCTAATACAAATGCACATTTATATATTTAATTTAATTACTATTTCAGTCAAAACTTATAGGCTGCAGAAATACTTAATTGGACTAAAATCTTTTAAGTAGAGGAAAATGTTCAAATCAAGAAGTATTAGTGTTATGAAAACTGATACAAAACCCAGAAAGATTGCCTTGGCAAACATCATATATTTAATTAAAAAAAAGCCAAACTCTGCCAAAGCTAGATTTTTAAGATGGTAATTTCTAAGTGTCAAAACATATTCTGAAAAAGCATTTTGGATGGGTCTTCTCTGTCATATAAACTGCATGGAATAGACCACTTAGGTAAAATTGATTTTGTCCCATATCATGTCTGTCTTAGGTTGCAATACAGGATATGACCAAAAGTATGTATTCTATCACCATCTGTTGAAACCAGGTGGGGCAGTGATCATTATCTCTGTGGGAGATATCCTCTGCTAATGGGCCATCTGTTAAAAATCAGGTGGGGCAGTGTTCTTTATCTTTTCCACAACCCATCCTTCCTCCAGGGAGATATCTTCTGTTAATGGGCCATTGAGTCCCACTGAATGGCTGATAAAATTACATCATCCCATTGGGAGATGCTCCAGCCAGGGGGAGGAGCCAAGCCTTTCCTACCTAGATAAAAACTGAGATCTGAAACACCAAGGAAGCCTTTTCCCACTGGATTCCAGAAGAAAAACTGGACCTTTCTATATCATCACTGGACCTTCGGAGTAAAACTGCACCCTTCTACAGGAGCACTGCTTCAACTGAACCACATCTGTCATCCAGGACTGCAGCCACCATTTAATCGGACTGCTACCAACACCCTGACTGACGGAGCGTCAGGTTGTATTCTGACTCTGTCAGTGTTTTTTGGGTTTGTTCTCTGTAATACTGTATTTCTATTTTAATTTTCCTAGTAAAGAACTGTTATTCCTATTCCCTTATCTTTGCCTGAGAGCCCCTTAATTTCAAAATTATAATAATTTGGAGGGAGGGGGTTTACATTCTCCATTTTAAAAAGAGGCTCCTGCCTTTCTTGGCAGACACCTGCCTTTCAAACCAAGACAATGTCTCTGATGGTTTATCTGCTTTAGGGCTTACTCCTATTGTGTGCTGTACCCTCTCATAGTGGGCCCAGAAAAGCTTCTCTTATTAGTTGGGTCCCAGATTCATTCAGGTAGGAAAACTAGGAGTATCTAGAATTCTGTAAGAACTAAGCATCTGATAAAATTTGATTTAGTACAACTGATGTCCTTTTTTTAATGTGTTTGGTTTGGTGAACTGGTCTGCCTTCTGAATCAGACTGTTTGTCCTCAGCATAAGTAAAGCATGCTGAGTTGAGAACTAACTAGGACTATCACATTTAATGGAGATTTTGTGGTTACTGCTTGTTTTAGGTTTCGAAACATCTGTCTTTTTGCTTTGTACAAGTCAATTTTCTTCAATACTCCAAACAATCTGAACACATGCCCTCGTTATAAGGACACTAACAGCTAACATGCTTAAAATACTCCCTCTTCACTAGTTTAAGAAGAAACTGCCCCTCATCTGATTTTCATGAAATTTGACTGCTGTGTGATCTAAGAGAAACTGCTTAGTCTTCATAAATTCTGAGGTTAAACTCACCACTGTCACAGTCAGTGGAGTTGCACTCACTTCTGAACAGCAGTGATTTCCAGCAAGAACAGAAGTACTGAAATTACTTAGCACTTCTCAAAAATCAGGCCACTTCTGTATGGGAACCTAAACATGGATATAGAAACCCAATTTCAGGCACTTGAGTGTGGATATGGTAAATGTAAATGAGACTGATAGTACTGTAGAGTTAATCAGCATATGAAGCTTGATAACAAGGATTCCTTGGCAAGAGCAAACAGAGCTCTGAAGATTGCAAGCATATTGGATCAAGTCTGGCTGACGGTAAATAAGATTTTACTAAGTAGAAATGTAAAGTTTGTCTGTGTGATGTTTAACTAAATGATTGTAGTAAAATATTGCTATCCTTCCTGAAATGATATATAAACACATGTAGCTCTCAGTAAAAATTGGATTCTGATCACCATTCAGTAGTCCCCGTCTCTCTCAATCATTGATACTTGAGTATTAAAATACTAGTCTTGCTTTTTTATGTATTTTATGCCATTTTTTGCTGCCTCATCTTCGATTTTTTCCCAGAATGAACACTAGAGGGTGTCTTGACTTTCTCTGCTTTAAAAGCATGCTACATCTTTTCAATATAAGATCTCTTGGTGCTCTAATTATATATTTCAGTGTGAATCCAGTTCTAAAAGACATTACTACCCTGCAAATTGCCCCCCTGTACTTGGCACTGGTGAAGCCACACCTCGAGTACTGTGTCCAGTTTTGGATCCTTCAGTTCAGGAAGCAGATCGAGGTGCTGAAGGAAGTCCAGAGAAGGGCAGGGAAAATGGTGAAGGATCTAGAGGGTGAGTCCTATGAGGAATGGCTGAGGGAGCTGGGATTGATTAGCCTGAAGAAAATGAAACTCAGAGGACTTAATTGCTCTCTACAACTGCCTGAAAGGAAGTTGTAGCCAGGTGGGGGTTTGGTCTCTTCTCCCAGGCAACCAGCAATATGACAAGAGGAAATGGCCTCAAGCTGTGCTGGGGAGGTTCAGGTTGGACATCAGGAGGAATTTCTTCACAGAAAGGGTGATAATACATTAGAATGGACTGCCCAAGGAGATGGTGGAGCCACCATCCCTGGAGGTGTTTAAGGAAGGACTGGATATGGCACTTAGTGCCATGATCTATTTGACATGGTGGTGTTCAGTCAAAGGTTGTACTCGATGATCTCAGAGGTCTTTTCTAACCTATTTGATTCTGTGAAAATACATGGTTCAGAGCTCAAAGTTTGAAAAATAAAAAGCTGAAACACTCAAATGTAATTGTCTGCCAACTAATGTGTATCTAGGGTGTTCAGATATTGCCTGAAAAATGCCCATTGTGCATTACTGAATATGTATGGCATAATTACTGTTTAACAGATTAAACTTTCATTGATAATTGATCTTTTTATCTAGAAAAACAGCTTCTGCAGTAAATATACACCTCCCACATTTTCAGTTTCAGCTCAACTTTTAACAGCATTTGGTACAATTTTTAAGTGAATTAATGCTATAATTTTAGAAGCTAGTAAAAAAAAAACACATAAGGCACATCATTGCATTACAAATACACTAGATGTTATTTTTTTAAAATAAAAGATATGAGTTAAAGTTTTGCCAATTAAAAATCTACTTAAATACTTACTGTAGCTGTCAGGGTTTGGGAGGCTTTTTCCCCGATCTGCCACAACGAGCCCGGATAGGGAGTCCCATTAGGGATAACCTTTCCTAGTGTCTCAGGCAGGTTTCAGCCTAGCCAGCAGATAAGAGACTGAGAAAGCTGCACAGAGGTTCTGGAGACACTTTATTTCTTCCATGAAGGGTTCCTGGCAGCAGTCTACTGGACAGGGTATAAATAGGGGCTTTTGTAGGGTTAGGGTGTCTTGGAAATGAACCAATAATATAGGGGATTCTGTTATTAACCAATCTACAAGAGATTTTAGGTAAAAAGAGAACCAATTATATAAGGGTTTGAAAATGGACCAGTAGAATCACAGAGAGATAAAGCAAGGGTTTACAAAGGGGGAAAATATTTTTAGTATTAGTCATTCTAAGTAAGCAACTTCTTATCTAAGGGATCATTTTCCAGGGAGGCCTCTCTCGGGTGTCTGCATCTTCCACAGCGAGGGTCTCTGCTCCCTCTATAACTTACACTCTCACTCTGAAAAGGGTTCAGAAGTTTCCACCCATTTCACCGTCATCCCTGGGAGTGCCAGGCTGATTACTCATGCTCATATTACTGGGAGACTACTGTTAAACAAGATTTCAAAATACAAATTAAATATTGAAGATTTCAGTTCCTTTCCCATTTTCACTTAACACGTCAAAAGAGTACACAATGCACTGGAATTTCTGAATTTGAAAGATAAGACTGTAGAGTTCTGTATGTTTCAATTATTAATTTTAATCCACCAAGAAGCATTTTTTCCTCTGAAGTAACAACTATTTATCTGTAATTCTTCT
The DNA here is from genome assembly GCF_052056855.1 of Sturnus vulgaris. Taxonomy (NCBI): domain Eukaryota; kingdom Metazoa; phylum Chordata; class Aves; order Passeriformes; family Sturnidae; genus Sturnus; species Sturnus vulgaris. The sequence continues at coordinate 39,278,440 of NC_142282.1, read as the reverse complement.
TTTCAGTCTATAGCCAGTATGTTTTCCTACTAAAGCTGGGAAAAAGTATAAATGTTAGGAATAAGTATTAGCTCTGAAACTACATTAAATCAGTATGTTCAAATCAGTGGTATATGACCATGTGCCTTGAAATATGTGAGTTCTGAATACATAAAGGTAAACGTGTACAGATCTGGTCTACATAGACCTTTGCAAATCTAAGTCTGTATATGAAGTATTTGTTCATACTGTGTAGTTTGTTAAAATAACTTCTGGTTGAAATTTTGAGTTGCTAAATTGCTAAACCAAGAGCAGTTATATACAGAGTTCACAGATAAATGAGTTAACAAAAGCATTAGGTAAAAGACTCATGAATAACAGAGCCACAGGATTGGCCTTGCAAACATTTTCAGAAGGAGCTGTACTCTTGCTATTTGCTTGCACAGAGCATAATGCAGTAGAGTCTTTATCTATGTTTTGAGTGTCTAGGTGCAGGTGAAATGCTAATAATAACAGTATAAATACGCCTGAAGGTAAATTCTTTTCTTATGGAAGTCCTCCTGCACAACCACCTTTATAATGTTCAGAAAGTGCTTTCATGATTCAGTTAGTCACAAAAATAATAAAATTAGATAATTGTCACAGAAATTATTCAGCATCAATAATCAATACATTATTATTGTAAATATTACAAGTAGTTAGGTGTATTTACAAAGTTGATTTTTGGTACTCTAGCATGCCTGGGGTATGAATGATTTTCTTTTAATCACAGTTGGACTCCAGTTAATATGGGCTTTGTGATGGAAAAGAATCAGTCAGGGAGAAGGGGGAGTAAAATTAGGAACTTTATGATAAAATATTTACAATGTCTACCACAGTTCTTCCCTTGAATTGTTTTAATCCAGAAAAGTTAAACACATAATTACATAATTGCCATGAAGACATAACTAGTTTTAATTGGCATGTGAAATGAAGCTTATAGAGTAGGGTCAAGATCCCTGCCTTAGTCCTGTTGTTTTCTTCACAATCTAGTTCACTAGTTTTCAAACTGTGATTTTTACATCTTCAGGAATCACTGGACAGCAGGTAAAGGGTCCATCAAAAGCAACTAAAAAATTAACTAGCCAATTAACATCAGACAATTAAGTCTGATACTCAGCAAATTTATTACATCAAATATTTAGAAATCTACAGCACGGAAAAGTATGGTAGGACTCACAGGTGGTCTGTGGGCCAGAGAGGGTTAATGAATAAGGGTTATTTCTGAAAGGTATTCTATCAAGGCCCTTGGCCTGGAGACCAAGAAGAGAAGAAGGAGATAAGCAGAAGAAAACCTCCAGCTGGGAAAAGTATTTTTAGAAAAGTTTTGCGGAAAACAGAGGCATAGATGGTCTTACACCAATCAACGTTATGTTGATCTATTGTAAACAATGACCAAAGTGTAAACTTTGTAGAGTGTATCAAAGACAGTAGACTGTTGTAATAAACAGCATATTAGCCTTCTGAAATGTAGTGTGTCTATTTGTATGTCGCCTCTACAGCGACAGAAAAGGTTTAAAACTATTGCTTTAGATCAACCACAGCTATTGCACCTGAATCAGGAGTTAATTCTAGGAAGTCATCTTGCATGCGTTATGCAGGAGGTCACCTTAGACAATCACATCAGTCCCTCCTTCCCTTAAAACTTATGAATATAAAGTTTAAAACCCACTAAGGCCTTGTCACATTTATTTTATTTGATGCTTTCAGACATTTGTTCATTCCTTGGGGATTTCTTCCTACTTTATCTTTCTCTGTATAGTACTAAGCTTTGAAATTTGGCAATTGCTACAGTATGCCAGGCCCAAAGATTCTGATCCCTGACAGAAATGCTTTATAGCAACTTTCTGAGCTGCTTTTATTGATGTTATGAGGTCTAACATTGTATCACTAGCTGAGTTTTCCTAAGGAAATATTTCTTTGATGGTTGCAGAAACTCCATGGGCACTGCAAGAAACACTGGTTATTAATGTTTATTTAATATGCATAATTTCAGTTCATTTAAATCCCCTCATCCAAATCTATTTTGTGTCCATTCACCAATTCTTATTTATAGATGTGTTGGTTTGAAAGCAACACCAGTGAGAGACTCCAAGTCAGTAATACAATTTCATAGGAAAAAAATAAAATAAAATACATGCAATAATACAAAAGAAAAACCACCGACAGAGTCAGAATACAACCTGACACCCTGTCAGTCAGGGTGTTAGTAGCAGTCTGTATAAATGGTGGCTGCAGTCCTCCTGGATGACAGATGTGGTTCAGTTGAAGCAGTGCTCCTGTAGAAGGTGCAGTTTTCCTCCAAAGGTCCAGCCATGATGTGGAAAAGGTCCGACTTTCCTCTGGGATCCAGTGGAAAGGGCTGCCTTCGCTTCCCAAACCCCATTTTTTTATCTAGGTAGGAAAGGCTTGGCTCCTGCCCCTGGCTGGAGCATCTCCCAATGGGATGATGTAATCTTATCAGTCATACAGTAGGATTTAATGGCCCATTAACAGAATATATCTTCTGGAGGAAGGATGGGTTGTGAAAAGTTATGATCATCCCCCTGATTTTATCAGATGACACATCAGCAGAAGATATCTCCCACAGAGATAAGGATCACTACCCCTCCCACATTTTAACAGATGGTGATAGAATACACATTTTTGCATTGTACCCCAGGACAAGAGAAAAATAAAAATGTCATGTTTTGTCATTCAGCAAATGAAATTAAAATTGTTTCTAGAAAATGTAGCTATGAATTCTGTCAGCTGTAGTGATTCTACCAAGACTGGATTAATTTTCTTCATCTCAGTGATAATAGATAATCTGTTCTTTTAATATGCATTTTACTCCATTGAAATTCTGTCTGGCCTTAAGCATCTACGAATGCAACATTTACTTCCCAAGTAAACATCACTTTTTTTTTAGCTATTTGGAAAAGACCTGCATCAAATATAATTTTCATGATGCATTTATTAAGGTTCACAAATTACAAAACTTCTAGGTACATTTTTGGATCCAGGTTTTCTAATGATCATATTAGTGCATATGCTGATACTTAATACCAGTGTGTTTAATATAGGTTTTAAAAATAATTGTATTGCCAAATAGAAATGTTTTCTACATTTAAAAGCCTGCATTTTAAAAAAATATAGCATGATCAAACAGATTATGAAATGGCTGTATGTTAATCACATTCATGAATAATATGCATTGGTACGTGTAAGATTGTTTAAGGCTTTACAGGGCTTTACTGCACCACTATGTTAGTGGTTTGTCTCAGTCTCATGTGTTTCTGTTCGGAGCCAGGATTATTAGAAAGGCAGTTGAGCCAGATTCTCATGTTCGGACTTCAATGTTTATTATATCTTATCAAAATTTATATAAAGCATAGCAGCACTTCTATCTCCTTGCTAGAAGTAGCAAAAATGGCTGCAAGCTGAGCCTGTTTCAAGGCCTTTTAAAGCTAAACACACCAATAAGAGTTTAACACCTATATTATTTATACTTTTAACCCAATAATAGATTCCCATGACCCTTAGAGTGACTTTCAACTGACCAATCTAAAGGTAACTACCTAATTTCCTTGAAGAAGAAGGAAGAGAAGAAGATGAACAAGAAGAAAGCACCCAAAATTTTCCTTGTTGTCCCCTAACTACCACTATACATAAAAAACCCTAAATTTAAAACCCATCACCCAGTGAAAATACACACATCTAACCTACTACACATTTGTGATCTCTAACTCATTTTTTATATTTACAAATCTTCTCCAAGGTTTCAAGTCCACTGCAGTGTTTTCCAGGGTGCCTGTGCCAAGAAGCACAGAAAACTCAAAAACTCCATATTTCTGAGATCTAACAGGTACGCAGCAAAAAATGCCTTCTTATACTCCCTACTGATTATAGATGCAATTTTTAAACTTTTGATTAATACTAATTCTGTCTGCACAGCCTCCAAAGAGTTGACAAGCAGGAAATGTAAATACATAATAAAATGCTTAGTAGAGACAATGAAAATATGTTTAGAGTAAAATATTATTCTAAAAATTCCAAATATTTTACTAGATACTCACTTTGGAAATACTGTCCATGTGTCCTGAGCCTTAAATTAAAATAGCTAATTATTCAGTTAATTTTGAGCTGAAATTTATCTAAGAGTTTGCTTTTCATGCTAAAATATACAGTGTACATACCTAATAAAAAAAATTTTAAAAAGACACATTTCTGATCTGCATCCATTCTTTGAATGGCATCCTTTAGGGTGAGACAATCTGACAACTCAGAAAAGGATATGTCCAACCTCCCTGTCCTGTTAGTCAAGTTCCGCAATTCATTTTGGGGACGTACATCTGAGGAAGATATAACTTCAGCTTAAGGGGAGAGGGAAAGTTAAATCATGGATAACTAGTAAAAGTTGATATTGCTGACAAAAATGTTCACCATTTTTACTGAATTTCAGCTATCCAAAATTCCATATAAGATTGCTAAACCCCATCCCTGACAGTGCTCAAGGCCAGGTTGGACAGGGTTCTGATCAACCTGGTCTAGTGGAAGATGTTCCTGCCCATGGCAGGGGGTTGGAACTAGACAATCTTTAAGGCCTGTTCCAACTCAAACCATTCTGTGATTCAATTATTCTAATTGATGTCATTTTTGTGTTTACCTTTTTTTCTTTTATATATTCTCTGTATTCTTTACACATATATTTGTAGCTTTGTAGCTTCTTATTGTAGCTTAGCTTCAGCATTTTTCTAGGCAGGAAGACAAAACAAATTCCAGGACCCCTGTGCTATCTTGGTTCTCCCTGGCTACCAAGGTTGAAAACAGCTCTTCAAGACATTTTCATAAACAAAGTACATCTAGTACCAATGGGGGGACTCCAGAAAAGGGTTGAATCAGAAGAGGGAATTACCTCATCACCTGTACTCCTAATTGGTGCTTTTTTTCAGTTATGCTAATTTACCAAACTTATAAAACTGTATGCATCCGTGTGGGGGGTGGGAATTTGTTGACAGTTTTCCATAGCTGTCCCTGGAGGCCTTCAATAAAGATCCACCGTTATATTACCTCCTGTGAGGTTTTGAAAAACCTCCGGGTGTTCTTGGGTACCCACATTGTTGGGTTATGTTCTTCTTTAAAAAGCGAAGCAGCTAATAGTTGCTCTAAAGTTATTTGTTGTAGAAGCACATCAGTCTCAAAGGTAAAAACAAAGCAAAGCATTGGCATAAGCACATGGCATAAAAGCAAGTAGCAAAAGCAATGGCAAAATGCAGGTGGCAAAATGTACATGGCATAGAGCACCAGCTCTCCCTGATGCATGTTCTTTTATATAAACTTTCCAACTAGCTAAGACACAAACTCGGACCACTACTTCTTAACCTATTAGAATTCTGGTTTCTTAGCACGCCAGGCTACGTATAGACTACGTTCATGGCCTATCTTGTTCTAACTGAAAAATGTAAGCAATATTCTTAACTCTAACTCTATTATGTCTGAAGCCAGGTTCTTGGAGCCTCTAAGGAAACACTAGCATGTTTTTCAACATTCATTAGAACATGTACTACTTCTCAGGCATCTAAGACCTTTTACTCACTAAAAGCACTTAAAACTTATTCCATTTACTTACTTACTTGCTCCATCTACTCACTTACTTATTCCATCCAAAGGCTTTAATTCAATCTCTGCACTCTGATTTCTCTCTGAAGAAATCAGAGAGACTCCTGACTTACTGACTCCAACATCTCCCCCTCCTCTTTGAACCATAAAGTTTCCTTAATATCCAACCAATCCAATCCATCAAACAAACCATCCAACCTCAATCATTCTGTGACTCATAATCTGCAGGCTGCTTGGCCTATTTTCTCCTCCTGGACGGCCCTCTGGTAGCAGAGAAGGCTATCTTTCTCATCAAGGTCTGGCATGGCGTGTGTCCCCACTGCTCAACACCTACTGGGTTGCATCCAGCAGCCGAGCTAAAAATCTTCTTGGTGGCAAACACAGAGGCCAATCCCGTCTTGCCCTTGATGATTTCAGGAGAGTCTTGGCCAGCCCTGCTCCTTTCACCTGGTTATCAAAGCAAAACTTCACTTATTTCATTCAGTAGCAAGTGGCTATCATGGCAAAGCACACACAAATTAGGCATTAACAATATAACTAACAATACAAATCACAAATAACATTAACAATATAACTACAGGGATAGCTAAACAAATGAAAAAGAGTTTTTCTGGGGTTTTGTTGGACAGACATATGACATTTAAACTTAATACATTAACTAAAGTTACTCTAGGCATTTTAAGTTGACTAATTGACAAATCTGTACTATTAGTAGTAGACAAAGCAAAGCAGCAAAAGCATAGCATAAAATCAAAACCCATATTTCCCTTAAACTATTACAAAACAAAATTCTACAATGCTACAGATTCCCCTTCTTTAAAAAAAAAAAAACAACCCAAAGTACACAATCTTCTACAGGTAAAACACAAGACATCAGGTGCAAGTAGAAATCTTTGACAGTTCAAGTCTGTGTGCCTGCTTCTTCACTGAGGAGTGGTCAGCACTTTCTTGCACTCGATAAGGTTTCACATTCTTTGGTGGAATCCACTTGGGTCTACACAGTTTCTCTTCCAGGTAGAATTAAGGCCTGGCCATTGCCAAAATTCTAATAGGAAGAGAACTCCCTAATGTTTTGGTTCTTTTTAAATAAAAAGCAAGACTCTTAAGAACAAATGTTACAATGAAACATTTCAGGGTGAGAGAGAAACCAAATCCCTTCAGCAGCTTAGTTTGTTCTCTTCAAAGTTTCCCCTCAGGATAGAGATGCTTCGAACAGGGCAGGCTGCTGGAATACTTCTGTAATAACAACTGGAGAAAACCATAAGACTAGCAATTCAGAAGAGACTTCCAATGAGGCTCAGATAATTTTCTTGGAACTCTGAAAAACAGTTAAAACAAGAGAGAGAATTAATAAAAATGAAAACAAAGGAATGTTAAATTTACAGCTTAACTGATTATCATCATACATTTGATTCAGGGGTATGTCTAGAGGTTTTTTAAAAATTTACTCGGAATGTTGAAAGAATTCAGGTTAAACAATAAAATATAAATCACAAAATCATTCTGTAATACAGAATTCATACTCTTAATGCAATGGTTTAGAAATTAAATATATAAACTAAATTTGAGCCTTAAAAATCGAGCTCATAGGGAAATACTGTTCTTTCCAATATATATAAAGGAAACTTTGACTTAAATTAAATCTTACAGTTCAACTGATGGTCCCAGAAGTGGTCCTGATTTGTGTTCAGGAAGCATTTCATTGATAATTTGAGAAATGTAAACTAGAAATCCATCACAATTTGGTTTGAGAGAAAGCTAAAATACTAGTAATAAATTTGCGAGGCATAAATCTGCAAGTTTCTTCTTTAAAGAAATTCAAAACTTATTAATTCATAATGAGAGCATTGCAAAGACTTAAAAGCTTTTTTTAAAAAAAGTAATTAACTATAGGAAAATTAAAACTTAATGCTGATATTTGAATAAGTATCCACTAATGTTAGAATCATAACAAATTGCTAAATATAGGTTATATCTATTCGAATCAAATATAAAACGTTTTGTACCTTCATTATTTTAAGAATTTCAACATAAAATGGATATTTTTTACAACAATGCAAAAGACAAACACCTTTAACTTAACAGACAAAAACTGTGAGAATGGAGTTGAATCTGATGTCATGCTCACATCCCCTCGCTCCGTCTGCCCCCAGCAATGTGGTCAGAAGCAGTTCTTGACGTCCCCCCACCCCCTCTCTCCGCCTCCTCTCTGCGGCACTCGACTCGTGAATAGATGCCGCGGGGGAGCGGCGGGGGAGCTGACGGAGCCGGGAGTGAGGCGGAGCGGCGGGGGCTGGGCGCAACCGACCCGCTGTGATCACAGGCAGGCGGGACGAGGCGGCGGAGAGGGAGAGCAGAGCAGCGGCGCTCCCCCTGCCCCCGGTGTGCCCCAGGCTGGTGACATCGCGCTGCTGCGCCCGTGTCCTCTCCGGATCGGCTGGATCCACGCGGCCGCCCTGTAATTGCTTAAGAATTGTTAGAAGTTTCTCCAGTCGCGATCCCGCGGTGCAATCCGCGGTCTGGGGTGAGAAAACCAACCTGACTGCGCGTGACTGGGAGAAAGACTCAGTAACTAAATCAAAATCTTTTTCTTTAATTGCCCAGTCTACTGAAAAATACTGTGGTATCTTTGTCAGGAAAATTAATCCACAAACACCAGAGGTTTATGTCCAAAAAGGAGACAGAGGAGTCCTTTTTGCTTTATTCGAATAAAGGGAGAGGCCATGGGACATTCCCCTGGGATCTCTCAAATTTTCGGAGGACGCAGCCTCCTTTTTATCCTATTTTCCCGGCCGCATTTCCCTCTCTCTTTCCCCATTGGCTTAGGTACTTGAGAGGAACAGACTTCCTGGAACGCCTGATACCTGAAATTCCCCTCTAATGTATAACCCTCCCTTTTAATTTTTAATTCTTATAGAATTCATAGTTTTCTCCCCGTTGCTTCTTTCATCTTTCGATATCCAATTTCATTTATCAGCAGCCCTACAGTTTGTTTGTAAAGGCAAATATCTCTTTCCATTCATCAATCAGTGGAATCCATCCCATTGTTTCTTTTATCTCTCAGTGCTAGCCTTATCTATAGGCTGATCCACAACTCATTTGTAAAGACAAATTTAACATTCCTCTCAATCCCTCCTCTTTTATTTGTTTAATAATTGTCTTTACAAACTTTAGCTATCATTGACTTAATTTCTTGTTCCTGAGTTCTTTTTGGTTTTGTAATTATTTGGAGTGACATCAATTTCTATCCTTTTGTAACCATTTCTGGATTAGTAGGCGTGGCTATTACCTGCATCCCTTTGATCACATGTTGAATAAGTTGTACTAAGCAAGGGATCGTGCATGGTAAAAAGATTAGAGTTGCTACAGCACATAAGAGGAAAAAAGTAATTGTTTAACCTATAGTCCACCAGGTAGCCAAGAAAACATGTCCCATTCCCATAAAGGTTTTTGCTACTTTTTCTCCTAAGGTCAAAACAATTATTTTCCTATTTTTGGCTCCAACCTAACTGATAATATAAAGGTAACATTATTAAGAGAAACATTCTGATTGTGTAATCTAATTTCCTAACTTAATTTTTACTTTTACGTTGTCTTTCACACCACTTGTGGCGAGTGAAGGCACAGAAACAGCTTAACATAAAGAAAACAATGACAGCAAGGGTTGGCCCCCAGTGACTGGAGATCTGAGAGGAGGGATGCCCACACAGACTATTTCAGCAGGCACTCTGTGGGTGGGCACACGAGGCTTCCCCCGATGTCGACGCACTGGCTGCTGCTCCAGTCCACTCCTGCGGAGTGTCAGTCGCGGCTTCCCGTCCTTCTCCTCCACTTGAGATGTCCAAACCTCTGGGGCTGCAGAGACCTTGACCCGAGTGTGATGGGTCCAGCCGTGTTCAGCTGTCTTGACGGCTATTCCTGTGGTCAGTAACACCTGGAAAGGTCCACGCCACTTGGCCACCAGTGGTGCTTCTTCCCACTCCTTAACTAGGACCCAGTCTCCCGGTTGGATGTTGTGAACAGCAGAAGTCCAAAGGCAAGGTTTGTGCCAGCTGAGCTTCTTGTCGAAGAGATTTCACAGGAGACAGTATCCGAGCCACATATTGTTTCAAATACACATCACTTATCTCTATCCCCCTACTCGGCTGAGAATTACATGGGTAAGGAATTCCAAACATCAATTCAAAGGGAGATAATTGAATATCTCCCCTGGGTCTGGCTCTTATCCTTGCTAAAGCCAGGGGCAGGAACCGTACCCATGGCATTTTAGTTTCTATCACCAGCTTCAGGAGATGTTTCTTTATTTCTCCATTCATCCTCTCAACCTGGCCCGAAATCTGTGGGTGCCAGGGGGTATGGAGGTTCCACCGTATTCCTAAAGCAGTCATAACTCCTTGAAGAATTTTTCCTGTAAAATGAGTTTCCCTATCTGAATCTATCGCTTCCACCATCCCATATCTTGGAATTTTTTGTTCCAAAAATATTTTAACAACTGATCCTGTAGTTGCTGACACAGTTGGAAATGCTTCTGGCCACCCGGTTAATTGACATACTATTACCAGAAGATATTTAAATCTTGCCACTCGAGGCATTTCAGTAAAATCCACCCGGCATCTCTGGAAGGGACGTACTGCCCAACGCCTCCATCCCCTGGCCAGTTTTTTTGTAACTTTGTTGTTGGTTTTAGCACAAGTTAAACAGCCTTCAGTGGCTCGCTTTGCCAGGCTAAAGAGACCAACAGCAGTGTTCATTTTGAGGAAGGCTTCTGCCAGTCCTCGGGAGCCCCAATGACTCCCTTCATGAAGCTGTTTTAACAATTGTAAGGCTAGAGCTTTTGGTATCCACTGCTTACCATCCCTTGTAAACCAATTATTTTCTCTTTTCTCTGCCCCACTTTTTTTAATTATCTCAAGTTCCTCTGGTGGAAAAGAGAGTTTCTCTGGCAGCGGTGCAGTTACTGGGAGCAAAGGCAGGATCTTAGAGACTTCTGGCAACAATGCAGCTTTCCGAGCTTCTTCATCAGCTAGTCGGTTTCCTATTGCCTCCTCCGACCATCCTGCCTGATGCCCCTTAATGTGGATTATCGCCACCTTTTTTTTGGTAAATTCACTGCCTCCAATAGGCAAGAGATTAAGTTCTCGTGAGCTAATGTCGTTCCTTTGCAGCTTAATAAACCTCTTTCTTCTCATAGTTTTCCAAATGCATGTATTACCCCATATGCATATTTAGAATCAGTAAAGATATTTACTGTCTTGTCCTGGTATAATTCACAGGCTCTCACAAGCGCGTACAGCTCTGCTGTCTGAGCTGACCAGGTGGCTGGTAACCTCCCCCCTTCCTTTAATTGCTTTCCATTCACGATAGAGTATCCTGTAAATCGTTTCCCTTCTACCACCTTGGAGGACCCATCAATGAACACATTCTCTCCCTCAGGCCAGGGAATATCCCGTAGATCTTCCCTAACCCGTGTCTGGAGGTCTATAACCTGGATACAATCATGGATTTCTTCTGCCCCCCCTTTTCTCCAGGGCCATTTAAATAAGAGGCTAGATTAAAAATTTCCCCACCTTTAAATTTTAAATCCTCCTGTTCCATTAAACAAGATTCATACTGTAATAATCGAGCACTCGTCATCCACTTAGAGGCTCTCTCAGTTAGCAAAGCTTTAATCTGATGTGGGACTTTAACAATGAGATACCCTCCCCTTGTCAGCTTTCGGGCTTCAGCCACCATCAGAGCTGTGGCTGCACAGCTCTGCAGACAATGGGGCCAGCCTCTGGCCACCGGGTCCAACAATTCAGAAAAATAGGCAACAGGCCCCCGCGTTCCCCCATGCTCCCGCACCAAAACTCCTCCAGCATGACCCTGCTCGACATCCACACATAGCCGAAATTCCCCCTCTGCATCTGGAAGAGCCAAGACCGGGGCCCCAACCAATTTGTCTCCCAATTTCCCAAAGCTCTTCTCTCCCTCTGGTGTCCACACCACGACACCAGGACTGCCCCGAGCCAAAAAGCCACATAAAGGTCTGGCCACCACAGAAAAACCCTCGATCCACGCTCCACAGCACCCCACCAACCCCAAAAACCGCTGCAACTCCTTTTCAGTCTGGGGCAACGGCACCTGCAAAATCCCTTTTTTGCAAGAAAACCAAGCAGCTTTACAGTAGCCTCTTCAACCACCCCTTCCTGCTCCCCCGACAAGAGCAAATCATCTACACACTGCAACAACCCGACTCCCAAGGGTGGAGTAAACTCTCTTAATATTTTCTGCAAAGCTTGCCCAAACAGAACCGGCGACTCTGTATATCCCTGAGGGAACACCGTCCATGGCAATTGCTGTTCCATCATTTTCGCTCCTTTCTCTTGTTCCCACTCAAAAGCAAAACACCGCCCACCATCTTCTGTGATTGGACACCCCCAGAAAGCATCCTTCAAATCCAGTACAGAATAATACTGATGTGAAGAAGGGATTTGATTTAGGATTGTGTATGGATCTGGAACTGTGGGATGCCTTGGTTTGACAATTTCATTTATTATTCTTAAATCCTGCACCATTCTGTAGGTTCCATCTGGTTTCTTAACCGGCAGGATAGGAGTGTTATAGGGAGACATACACGGCTCTAAAAGACCTGCTTTTAGCAGGGACTCACTAACAGGCTGTAACCCCTTCTTTCCCTCCCTTGAAAGAGGGTATTGCTTTTTAGACACCACTTGTCCTGGTTGCTTCAAAGTAATTTGGAGAGGCTCTATGTCCAGTTTCCCATATTTCCCTGGAGCTGCCCATACTTCTGGATTTATTTTAGCATAAGCCTTTTCAGACATTTTACACAAAGATATTACAGTTTCGGACTCCGTGTCACTTCTTACAATGCTAATTTGCATTCCCATTCTAGCCATCAAATCTCTTCCCAGTAAATTACAATCACAATTAGGAACAAACAAGAATTCATGCAGTTCAAATCTGTCCCCCACATCTATTAACAGCGGTTGAATAAAATGCACTCGCTCATCCTTCCCGCTTACTCCTTGAATAACCAAGGATCTTTTTGACAATTTCCCCCCCTTAGGTATAAAATTTAAGTTGGACCGAGAGGCCCCCGTGTCTACCAGAAAACACACCTCCTCTCGATCCGGACCCACCTTAAAAGTTATCAAGGGCTCTTGAGTGGTGGGTCTTTGGTATAATAGGAGCCCCTGACACCCCTAACAATCCATTTCTATTATTCTCTGGACTTCCTCCTCCTGAGGGTCCAGTTGTTTCTGCAGACACTCGTTTTTCCAATGCCCTTCTGCCCTGCAGACAGCACACTGGTTCTTCCCCAGCAGCTGTTTGGGTTGGCTGTCCCCTGCCGAGGAGGGAATCCCTCTGCCACTTTCTTGTGACCGACCCCGTCCCCTCTGTCCCTGGGGACCCCTTGGACCCTGCGGTTTATTCCTCTGGGGCTGCAAAAACTCTGCCATCATCTTTGCTTTAGCTTCTGCCTTTTCCTCATCCCTTCTTACACATATTTGCTGCGGTTTTCTAACCAATTCCTTTAGAGGCTTATTTTGCCACTTTTTATCTTTTTGTACCCCTTTCCTTATATCAGGCCAGGCCTTAGTAACAAATTGCACCTTAAGCAATGTGTTGAAGGCTGGCCCTTCAGGATCCATCCCCCCGTGCTTCCTCAAGGCATCCCTAATCCTCTCCAACCAATGAGGGCTTTCCTGTTTCTCCTGTTCTAACGACATAGCCTTAGCTATGTTGTTAGTTCTGGGAGCCGCAGACTTGATTGCCCTGATCAAATAAGCACGGTAATCGAAAAGGCGAGCCAGACTGGCCTGGTTATTTGGGTCCCACTGGGGTCTGCCTGGGGGATGGCATCACCCACCGTAGGTGCATTGGGTCCAGCCCCCCCTGCTGCTTGTGGGTGTTCATCCTCCCACAGCTGCCGAGCTTTCTGCAAAATCATTCGTTTCTCTGATGACCCAAACAAAATTCCCAAAAGAAAATCCCAATCCTTCCATGTATAATCCGCATTTCCCAAATATTCCTCTATCTTTTCCCCCACCCCTATGGGATCATCCAAATATGGGGGTAATTCTTTTTTTCAACCCTCTTATATCCTGGGTAGTGAGTGGTACAATTACAAACCCAAATCCTCCCCCTTGACCCCCCAAAGGAACTTGACGGAGTGGCATCTGGTGTACCCCTGTCTCTTGGGGGGCTTCTGATGCCCTAAACTGAGTTCCTCTTCTAGTTCTGGGGGGTGATACAACATGCTGCTCCCCTCCCCCTACACCATTATCCTTCTCAGGTGGGGCTGTAGGAATAACATTTTCCTGATCCCCTTGCTCTGAAAGTTGAGGATACAGACGACCTGCAGCTGGCAACACTGGAGGACAAGACGGGGGAAGGTGCTGAAAAACATTCTAATCCTCACCACTTTCCTCTAAATACCTTCACAAAATTCGACACAAATGAATTTTATCTGTTCCATAAGTAGCCATATAAGTCCCTTTGCCAACTTATACTCTGGCCACACAAAATAACAATATTTTACCATAATTTCCATAGTTACTTCTGGGTGAATATACAATCTTTCCCAAGACCTCAGCATTCACCCCAAGGGACTCTCCGGGGGTATTATGGGATCATCATCCCATTTGCCGGGGCCCCTTCGCTCTGGATGCCCCGTTTTACCTGTGCTACCCTCCATGGGTGCCCTCTCAGGTTTACCTGTGCTACCCTCCATGGGTGCCCTCCCAGGTTTGCTCCCCGAAGATCCCATTTTACTCACCGGTGAGATTTTCAGTGGTCCTTCCCTGCGGACTCTTCACGGACCCCCCTGGTCCGCCACTCGTCTGTCTCCTGGACAGTCTCGGGAACCCAATCAATCGCCCGGTGCCGGCCGGCACCAAGGGGAGCTGATCACCGAAACTGGGTGAGGCGCGCCTTCAGCTCCGCTCGCCGCCCGCCGCCCCGGACGGTGGAAAGATCCCGGACGAGCCCCCAAATTGTCAGGAAAATTAATCCACAAACACCAGAGGTTTATGTCCAAAAAGGAGACAGAGGAGTCCTTTTTGCTTTATTCGAATAAAGGGAGAGGCCATGGGACATTCCCCTGGGATCTCTCAAATTTTCGGAGGACGCAGCCTCCTTTTTATCCTATTTTCCCGGCCGCATTTCCCTCTCTCTTTCCCCATTGGCTTAGGTACTTGAGAGGCACAGACTTCCCGGAACGCCTGATACCTGAAATTCCCCTCTAATGTATAACCCTCCCTTTTAATTTTTAATTCTTATAGAATTCATAGTTTTCCCCCCGTTGCTTCTTTCATCTTTTGATATCCAATTTCATTTATCAGCAGCCCTACAGTTTGTTTGTAAAGGCAAATATCTCTTTCCATTCATCAATCAGTGGAATCCATCCCATTGTTTCTTTTATCTCTCAGTGCTAGCCTTATCTATAGGCTGATCCACAACTCATTTGTAAAGACAAATTTAACATTCCTCTCAAGGAGGAAGTCCAGAGGATAATGGAAATGGATTGTTAGGGGTGTCAGGGGCTCCTATTATACCAAGGACCCACCACTCAGGAGCCCTTGATAACTTTTAAGGTGGGTCCGGATCGAGAGGAGGTGTGTTTTCTGGTAGACACGGGGGGGGGGGGGGGGGGGGGCCTCTCGGTCCACCTTAAATTTTATACGTAAGGGGGGGAAATTGTCAAAAAGATCCTTGGTTATTCAAGGAGTAAGCGGGAAGGATGAGCGAGTGCATTTTATTCAACCGCTGTTAATAGATGTGGGGGACAGATTTGAACTGCATGAATTCTTGTTTGTTCCTAATTGTGATTGTAATTCACTGGGAAGAGATTTGATGGCTAGAATGGGAATGCAAATTAGCATTGTAAGAATTGACACGGAGTCCGAAACTGTGATATCTTTGTGTAAAATGTCTGAGAAGGCTTATGCTGAAATAAATCCGGAAGTATGGGCAGCTCCAGGGAAATATGGGAAACTGGACATAGAGCCTCTCCAAATTACTTTGAAGCAACCAGGACAAGTGGTGTCTAAAAAGCAATACCCTCTTTCAAGGGAGGGAAAGAAGGGGTTACAGCCTGTTAGTGAGTCCCTGCTAAAAGCAGGTCTTTTAGAGCCGTGTACGTCTCCCTATAACACTCCTATCCCGCCGGTTAAGAAACCAGATGGAACCTACAGAATGGTGCAGGATTTAAGAATAATAAATGAGATTGTCAAACCAAGGCATCCCACAGTTCCAGATCCATACACAATCCTGAATCAAATCCCTTCTTCACATCAGTATTATTCTGTACTGGATTTGAAGGATGCTTTCTGGGGGTGTCCAATCACAGAAGATAGTAAACAGTATTTTGCTTTTGAGTGGGAACAGGAGGAAGGAGGGAAAATGATAAAACAACAATTGACATGGATAGTACTCCCTCAAGGATATACAGAGTCACCAGTTCTGTTTGGGCAAGCTTTGCAGAAAATATTAAGAGAGTTTACTCCACCCTTAGGAGTCAAGTTGTTGCAGTATGTAGATGATTTGCTCTTATCAGGGGAGCAGGAAGGGGTGGTTGAAGAGGCTACTGTAAAGCTGCTTAAGTTTCTTGCAAAAAAGGGACTTAGAGTATCCAAAAAGAAAGCACAGTTGGTAGAAAAGAAGGTGAAATATTTGGGAAACATTCTGTCCGAAGGGTTACGGTGTATTGATCCAGAAAGGATACAAGGGATTTTCCAGGTACCATTACCCCAGACTAAAAAGGAGTTACGGCAGTTTTTAGGTTTGGTGGGGTACTGCAGAGCATGGATCGAGGATTTTTCTGTGGTGGCCAGACCCTTATATAACTTTTTAACCCAAAACAGTCCTAATGTCGTGGTATGGACACCAGAAGGAGAGAAAAGCTTTAAGAAATTAAAAGACAAATTGGTTAAGGCCCCAGTCTTAGCTCTTCCAGATGCAGAAAAATAATTTCAGCTATATGTGGATGTCAAACAGGGTCATGCTAAAGGAATTTTGGTGCAAGAGCATGGGGGAACACGGAGGCCTGTTGCCTATTTTTCTAAGTTGTTAGACCCGGTGGCCAGAGGCTGGCCCCATTGTCTGCAGAACTGTGCAGCCACAGCTCTGATGGTGGCTGAGGCCCGAAAGCTGACAAGGGGAGGGTATCTCATTGTTAAAGTCCCACATCAGATTAAAGCTTTGTTAACTGAAAGAGCCTCTAAGTGGATGACAAGTGCTCGATTATTACAGTATGAATCTTGTTTAATGGAACAGGAGGATTTAGAATTTAAAGGTGGGGAAATTTTTAATCCAGCCTCTTATTTAAATGGCCCTAGAGAAAAGGGGGGCCAGGAAGAAATCCGTGATTGTATCCAGGTTATAGACCTCCAGACACGGGCTAGGGAAGATCTACGAGATATTCCCTGGCCTGAGGGAGAGAATGTGTTCATTGATGGGTCCTCCAAGGTGGTAGAAGGCAAACGATTTACAGGATACTCTATGGTGAATGGAAAGCAATTAAAGGAAGGGGGGAGGTTACCAGCCACCTGGTCAGCTCAGACAGCAGAGCTGTACGCGCTTGTGAGAGCCTGTGAATTATACCAGGACAAGACAGTAAATATCTTTACTGATTCTAAATATGCATATGGGGTGATAAATGCATTTGGAAAACTATGGGAAGAAAGAGGTTTATTAAGCTGCAGAGGAAAGACGTTAGCTCACGAGAACTTAATCTCTCGCCTATTGGAGGCAGTGAATTTACCAAAAAGGGTGGCGATAATCCACATTAAGGGGCATCAGGGAGGATGGTCGGAGGAGGCACTAGGAAACCGACTGGCTGATGAAGAAGCTCGCAAAGCTGCATTGTTGCCAGAAGTCTCTAAGATCCTGCCTTTGCTCCCAGTAACTGCACCGCTGCCAGAGAAACTCTCTTTTCCACCAGAGGAACTTGAGATAATTAAAAAGAGTGGGGCAGAGGAAAGAGAAAATAATTGGTTTACAAGGGATGGTAAGTAGTGGATACCAAAAGCTCTAGCCCTACACTTGTTAAAACAACTTCATGAAGGGAGTCATTGGGGCTCCCGAGGACTGGCAGAAGCCTTCCTCAAAATGAACACTGCTGTTGGTCTCTTTAGCCTGGCAAAGCGAGCTATTGAATGTTGTTTAACTTGTGCTAAAACCAACAACAAAGTTACAAAGAAACTGGCCAGGGGATGGAGGCGTTGGGCAGTACGTCCCTTCCAGAGATGCCGGGTGGATTTTACTGAAATGCCTCGAGTGGCAAGATTTAAATATCTTCTGGTAATAGTATGTCAATTAACCGGGTGGCCAGAAGCATTTCCAACTGTGTCAGCAACTACAGGATCAGTTGTTAAAGTATTTTTGAAACAAGTAATTCCAAGATATGGGATGGTGGAAGCAATAGATTCAGATAGGGGAACTCATTTTACAGGAAAAATTCTTCAAGGAGTTATGACTGCTTTAGGGATACAGTGGAACCTCCATACCCCCTGGCACCCACAGATTTCGGGTCAGGTTGAGAGGATGAATGGAGAAATAAAGAAACATCTCCTGAAGCTGGTGATAGAAACTAAGATGCCATGGGTATGGCTCCTGCCCCTGGCTTTAGCAAGGATAAGAGCCAGACCCAGGGGAGATATTCAGTTATCTCCCTTTGAATTGATGTTTGGAATTCCTTACCCTTGTAATTCTCAGCCTAGTGGGGGGATAGAGATAAGTGATGTGTATTTAAAACGATATGTGGCTCGGATACTGTATCTTGTGAAATCTCTTTGACAGGAAGCTCAGCTGGCACAGACCCTGCCTTTGGACTTTGCTGTTCACAACATCCAACCGGGAGACTGGGTCCTGGTTAAGGAGTGGAAAGAAGCACCACTGGTGGCCAAGTGGCGTGGACCTTTCCAGGTGTTGCTGACCACAGAAACAGCCGTCAAGACAGCTGAACACGGGTGGACCCATCACACTCGGGTCAAGGTCTCTGCAGCCCCAGAGGTTTGGACATCTCAGCTGGAGGAGAAGGACGGGAAGCCACGACTGACACTCCGCAGGAGTGGACTGGAGCAGTAGCCAGTGCGTCGACATCGGGGGAAGCCTCGTGTGCCTACCCACAGAGTACCTGCTGAAATAGTTTGTGTGGGCATCCCTCCTCTCAGATCTCCAGTCACTGGAGGCCAACCCTTGCTGTCATTGTTTTCTTTATGTTAAGCTGTTTCTGTGCCTTCACTCGCCACAGGTGGTGTGAAAGACAACGTGAAAGTAAAAATTAAGTTAGGAAATTAGATTACACAATCAGAATGTTTCTCTTAATAATGTTACCTTTATATTATCGGTTAGGTTGGGGCCAAGAATGGGAAAATAATTTTTTGACCTTAGGAGAAGAAGTAGCAAAAACCTTTATCCTTAGCAATTGTTGGGTCTGTGGAGGGCCAGGGGGATCTGAAAACTGGCCATGGGTAGCCAGCCCAGTTGAACCTAAATGGTGGATTAGCACCCTGAGTGAAGTCCGTAATGGAACAGGATTTTGGAATGAAGAAGGAAGTCCATGGCGGCTTCATTCTTCTGAAAGAGGCACTTACTGTCTAAATAGGACAGGAAGCATATATATGGGAAAAAGCGTTTGTGACTGGACTTTATCTTTGGGTTTAGATTGTTGGACCCCCAACTGCCTTCCTTATGATTGTTCCAGATATCAAGGCAGATGGAATCAAACGCATGTTAAGCTCACAAATGGTAGCTGGGTAAAGTGCTCCTACCATAATTACCAGAAAGATTTAAAAGGCTGTAAAGCAGTGGGGAAGGATAAGTTTTTTGACCCCTTATTTTTAAGCTGCCCCCGAGATAATTCCACAAGTAGGACTCATGTTATCCGTGACTACCAATGGAAATGGCAACATCGAAATGGAACTCGAACCCTTTTTAATAAGTTCTGGTCCAAATCTAACAAAACAGATCTGGGATGTAACTGCAGGTGGAAACCTCATGTGGGAGCTTGGAAATGCAACTACTGTGATTCTTATGGTGGGGTGACCATTGTTGGGGGACCATTGGGCCCAGGAAGTAAGCTGTATTTTGACTCTCCAATTGACCATGAAAATTGGGAAGGTCCCTTTGCCAATGGGACCTGGGCTTTAAAGGGACATTACTGGATTTGTGGACAACATGCATATCGCAGGTTACCCCCAAACTGGTCAGGAATATGTTATGTGGGGTATATCAGACCACTGTTCTTTCTGCTACCACAGGTTCAGGGAAATCACTTAGGAATCAAGGTATATGATGATCTAATTAGAGAAAAGCAGTCAACTGATGTATCCCTGGCTGGAGGGAGCACTCAAAGATGGGGTGAAGATGAATGGCCACCTGAACGAATCATACAACACTACGGACCAGCCACTTGGAATCCTAATGAATTAATATCAGGTGCCAGAGAACCCATTTATAATCTAAACCGGATAATTAGGTTACAAGCTGTCTTTGAAATAGTAAGTAACCAGACAGCTACAGCTCTTGACCTTCTTGCTGACCAGTCTACTCAGATGAGAACTGCAATATTTCAACACCGGATGGTATTAGACTATTTATTAGCAGAAGAAGGGGGAGTGTGTGGCAAATTTAATGACTCAAACTGCTGTTTGCAAATAGATGACAATGGAAAGGTGGTGAAGCAAATAGCAAAAGAAATAAGAAAATTAGCTCATGTGCCAGTCCAAACATGGAAAGGATGGGAATGGGACATGTTTTCTTGGCTACCTGGTAGACTATGGGTTAAACAACTACTTTTTTTCCTCTTATGTGCTGTAGCAACTCTAATATTTTTACCATGCATTATCCCTTGCTTAGTACAACTTATTCAACATGTGATCAAAGGGATGCAGGTAATAGCCACGCCTACTGATCCAAAGATGGTTACAAAAGGACAGAAATTGATGTCACTCCAAATAATTACAAAACCAAAAAGAACTCAGGAACAAGAAATTAAGTCAATGATAGCTAAAGTTTGTAAAGACAATTATTAAACAATAAAAGAGGAGGGATTGAGAGGAATGTTGAATTTGTCTTTACAAATGAGTTGTGGATCAGCCTATAGATAAGGCTAGCACTGAGAGATAAAAGAAACAATGGGATTGATTCCACTGATTGATGAATGGAAAGAGATATTTGCCTTTACAAACAAACTGTAGGGCTGCTGATAAATGAAATTGGATATCGAAAGATGAAAGAAGCAAGGGGGGGGGGGAATTATGAATTCTGTAAGAATTAAAAATTAAAAGGGAGGGTTATACATTAGAGGGGAATTTCAGGTATCAGGCGTTCCGGGAAGTCTGTGCCTCTCAAGTACCTAAGCCAATGGGGAAAGAGTGAGGGAAATGCGGCCAGGAAAATAGGATAAAAAGGAGGCTGCGTCCTCCAAAAATTTGAGAGATCCCAGGGGAATGTCCCATGGCCTCTCCCTTTATTCGAATAAAGCAAAAAGGACTCCTCTGTCTCCTTTTTGGACATAAACCTCTGGTGTTTGTGGATTAATTTTCCTGACATTACAATAGTCTTTCAGCAGCCACACTGGGGCTGGCATAGGATAGTGAGGGCCCAGCCAGAAACACTAGTAGTTGCTCTGGTTGCATTCACTTCCAGGGGGGGTTCAGACTGCCCAGAGCTGCTCCTGGGGGTGTTAGCAAAGGCAGCATTGAAGCCTAGCTGTGAGCCCCTTGGCCGTACCCAGGGGGGGAGAGGAAGAAATTCTGCCAGGCCTGCGCTGCAGCAGAGGCAGGGCCCCTCTAGGCTTCCCCCCCCACTCCAGGCCCACAGGCTGTGCAGGCGTGGGCAGGCCTTCCCGTTTGACTGGCCTTGTTACCTCTTACTCAGGCGGAAGGAAAAAGAGGGCTTTCCGGGCTTCATTCGTTTTAAAATGCATATTCACAGAGGCGTGTTCAACTTTCTCAATGGTTTAACAGGTTGTCAATTCTCAAAACCGGTCACTGATTGGTTTTTGTCAGACATAGAGGAAGCTCTCAGAAAAAATAATTTCCCTGAGTGTTTTTTTCCTTCCTCATTAAATGCCATATGTGCAAAACCAGCACACTCCCATTTTCCATAATAAAATATATGCAGAATGCTAAACAACAGATTTTTATTCATCGCTATATGACTTTTACTATATTTTTTATAATTTCTTATATTTTAAAATAGTAGATATACTGTTGCAAAAATATTTTTTTCAGTAGCGCTGAATATAAAGGTGTGATTGTTGCTGTCTGCTTAAAATGATGTTGCTGAGATTTGACAAAATTCACTGAAATATTTTGGAATGAGGCGGAGAAGTTCTGGAAATAAAATAATAGACACTTTTTCACTGTCCTGCTGAAAACAACATTTCTTACAAAACATTTAGCAGTAATAAACTAGCAAACACTGTTTCCAAACAGTCAAAACCAGCAATATTGCAGTTTTCTGACTGATAGCACTCCTCCCCAGGTTCATACAAGAAAAATACTGAACACTTCAGTGTGAGTATCTCTGACAATTCATGATTAACTGTCAGTTAACTGTAGGTTAGAGAGAAATCTTTTACCCAGAAGTAGAAGCATGTTCCTGCAGTCAAATGACATTTATGTACTTCTATGCTCTTTTAAATAATACCACTGTGGAAAGATGTCAGTCAAATTGCCCTCTGAGGGATGAGGAAATCTCCCCTTTTCATGTTACAGAAAATTTGATGTCACGGACAGGATTGTTATCGGTAATATGCTGCAAAAATATAAATGTGCCCCTTCCCAGGTGTCCTAGTTTAGGGCAAATTTGGGAGGGAATTTCCAAAAGGGGTCCCTCTAGAAAGAAGATTCAAGTGGCCCCTCCCCCAACTGGTTCGGGAAAAGATTTCCTTGGAGAAAAGTGGAAAAAAACTGTTTATGTAACAAGCAAAATATTCACAAGCATAAAAAAAGAATAACATTAAATAATAAAACCTCTAGCTGTTCTGAAGAGATGGCAAATTCAGAAAGTAATTTTCATGGGGTGTAGCGTGGCTCGCTCAGTCTCTTATCAGTCCCTCCTGTGCTGGAAAATGCCGTGCCCTAGGCCCTGGTGGGCCGCAGGAGTGAGCTCCGGGTGTTTTTCTGGGTTTTCAGTCCAGAGCACATTTGAACAGTTCTAAGTAGAAGAAAAACCACAGTCCAGGGAACCTCTCTGCCTCAGCTAGCTAAAAAAATTAACGAAGAAGCAAAGGACAGCTTTTTCCCACTGTCCGTGCTGCAGACAACACAGTCCGGGAGCAGGAATGCAAAGGAGTGAGTGCACTTTCTGAAAACAAATTGCATGCTTTTTTTTCCCCCCCTTCACTCTTGGAATCAGTTTTAAAGGTGCTGAACTTAATATTCAGCATAAACAGAACAGATGACTGGGGATATAAGCATCATATAATCACCCTAAGACACCAGACATGGAAGGAGTGGGCTCAAAGGTTTTGGAAACATCAAGTGGTGGAATGCATTGAGCAATGTCAGGCTGAGCAATAGTCTAAAGAGGGAAAAGGTAAAGGTAGCATTTGTGCAGTTTTAGGACCCTGTTTCTCCTCTGTGCAGGAAGAAACAATGGATTCTTTTGCTTCCAAACAAATTTTTGATGCAGAGTATACTGCTTTGAAATCAGAAATTGAGATGTTGAAGTCGCCATTAACCTTTGAGAAGGAAACAGGAAAAAGACTGGGAATGTGAGTTGATAAACTTAGAATTAAAAATTATCATCTTAAAACTGAGGTTGACCACCTTAAACTCTGCTTGCTGCAGCAGAGTGCAGAGAGAACCTGTTGCTGGAGAAACTGCCGCTTGTTTTGGAAACATGTCTCTGCAAGTTGGTACATAATACAGATCCTGAGACTTGGGACAGGGATATTTGCTATGATTGTGATGATGATAAAACCACAAAAAACCCTGTCAACCTATCACAGGGTAACAATGAGATCTGCACTCCTGTGCACACTACTTATTGTTTTCTGACAGTTGGCAAAATTGCAGGACAAATATTCGAAGAAACCAGGAAACACTGAAGTTGAAGCTTATACAAACTGATTCTCCTGACATTAATGGAAACATAGTGAGTGATCCTTGTGGTAATGTACTAGGGGAAAAGGATTCTCTACCTCCCTTAAATTCCTTTTTGCATGAAACTGGATCCACTAAAAAACCTCAGGGTGAACAGGGGAACCATACTTGAAAAACAACTCAATTCAGTCCAATCCAAGTAGCTTATTTACAAAAGTATTGTGGCAATAAACTAGGTGAGATTAAAATCCAACAAGTGGAATCCTATCAATGCATACATAATAATGGCCCATACATTTGGATCCCAGTTGGTTCTCATTGACAATTAATAAAATTTCTAATGGATATGAGAGCACAACTATCGTGGCGGCGAAGCGGTGCGGCACGGGTGGGAAGGAGCCGGTGGGCGCTGGGCACGCGCTGGTCCCGCGACCTTCCAGAGAAGCGTCCTTAGAAAGACGTCCTGGTGGTTACAGGCATGTTCCCACTCTCGGGAGGAGAGTGATTTCAGCTCTCTTGTGTGAGCCCCGCTTCTGCCGACGGTGGAGACAGGGACGGGAGCCATGTGTGGTGATCCAAGGCGGAGTTTATTCCTTCTCGAAGGGTCCAGGGACGAAATGGCTCGAAGGGGCAGAGGGAGCGGGGTTGATATAGGAGAGCCAGGGGTCGGGGTAGAACAACTAATGAATCATCTGAGGGCACAGGGGCAGTACAAAGGGGGAAGGACCAATAGGCTACAAACATTTTACATGAAACAGGCATGCTAGGGGAAACATTATAACCATTATGAGAAGGGAGTGCATAAGGGCATTCCCTCTATGGGAGAGAAGCAGGCTCTTTCTCTGAGGGGCTTTCAGCCTCCACACACAACCTGTAATATTAATGCAGCAGGATTATGAGAAACTGGATGTACAACCTGGATGGCAAAGAGTTAAGATCACTGGAGTAAATGGAGCAAGTGGTATCTGCCAAACTGCTAAGGTTAATTTCCAGCTCTCCATCAAGGAGTGGAGGTTGGCTACTTGCTTTGCAAGTAGAGATGTTAATGAAAATTGTTGGATCCCAGAAACCTGGAGTCTTTGAGCTTTCTGTGCTTTCTGGCACTGACCCCCTGGAGAACACTGCTTTTGACCCGAGGCCCTGGAGAAGTTTTCCAAATTTGAGTGATGGAGTTAAAGTCACAGGTGTGTAGTTAAATAGAAGTGTGTGCTTTCACATGGTGAAGGGTTTTAAATTTGAGGTTTTATAATATAGTAATAGGTATGGGACAAGATGGAAGATTTTGGGTGGTGTCTCGGTGTTCATCTTCCTTCTTCATGGTTTCAGGTAGTAGTTTCTGGTTGGTAAGGTAGTGTCACACTGAGGGTCATGGAAAGTTAGTTATTGGGTTTAAAGGATAAATAATATAGGTGTTATTTCTCTATTGGGCTGTTTAGCTTTAAGAGACCTTGTAGCAGCTGGATCTGTCTCCATTTTGCTCTATTCTAGCAGGTAGCTAGAAGTGCTGTCGAATGCTCTGTACTTTTTGATAAGATTTAATAAACAGCCAAGCCTGAACAGGAGAAAATCCATTTCTTAATCCTGGTTCTGAGTGAAGGCAGAAGAGACTGAGACAAACTGTCGGGTTGTTTGTTTTCTTTAGAAGAGCCGAGCAGCTATTAGTTGCTATAAAGTTGTTTATTGTAAAGGAACATCAGTCTCGAAAGGCAAAGGGTCACAAGAATTAAAGTCCATGCTGAAAGTTTTCAGTATAGAGTCCTAAATAGAAGTAAAGTCCCAATTAGAAGTAGAAGCTGCTCCTGTTGAAGTCCTGGGAGGGCCAATGTTGCTGCCACAGCTCCTATCTTCTTCAGGCGCTGATGATGGCAGTGAGGAGAGGAGGAAAAGCTAGAGAGCAAGCAAGCGTCTCTCCCCAATGCATAGATTCTTATACACAAATTACCCAATGAGCTAAAAACATGAACCCAAAACATTTCTTCGTAACCTATTAGAATTCTAGTTCCTTAGCATGCCAGGTTATGTATAAACTACACATATGGTCTATCTTGTTCTATCTAAAAAATGTAAGCAATATTCTTACTATATTTTTATTATGTCTAAAACTATGTTCTTGGAGCCTACACGGTGACTTGTTTTCTACACTGATATCTAGGACTATGTTTTTCAGCCTTCACTGAAACTTGTTGATCTCTCTCTGAGGAACTCAGAGAGGCCTCTGTTTTCAGACTCCAACAACAAACCGCTAATTAAGTGGTGCAAAACTCCCACTGCTGTTACAGAAAACATTTTGGATTTTGATCTGAATGTTCAAACCTGGCATCTGCCAGACGGCAACATGGGATCTTTCAGTTCAAATGTTGACTCCAGCCCCAAAAGAAATTGGAAGGCTGTAGTGCAGTTATTTTGTGCAGCACCTGCACTCCCTGACACAAAAATACCTGCTGCAGCATGAAACAGAATTTTTGTAGTTCACTGTTGATTATCAGCACTTAAATGCTAACAGTTGCAGTGCCCAATATTGCAAACCTAACAGCTACAATACAAGAAGTCACATGCTTGGGTATTGACAGGGTGGTAACAGACTTGGAGGAAAGAGGTATTATCACTCATTCACACTCTCCTCCTAATTCTCCTGTCTGACTGGAGAAAGCTGGACAGACAGTCATGGTTTACAGTTTGTTGCAGATAATTGCATGCCAATACTGTGCCTTTAACCCCTGCTGTTCTAAAGTTTGCAGAACTGTTAACTCAAATTCAGAAAGTGTCCCAATCATGGATAGCAGCCCTGGATGTGAGAGATATGTTTTTAATGGAAAGAGCATATCTTTTACATCCATGATTTTCGCTTCTGGAATATGAAAAAGCACAATTTGTGCTGTCCTGGAAGGGAGTGCCATACACTTTTAACAGACTCCCGCAGGAATATAAATATTCACCAATGATTGCCCATGCTGCGTTTGCTTAAATCTTAGTCTCACTTTCTCCAGATATTCTGATTAGAGGAAACCCCCCTGAAACTGTAGGGGCAGCTGCAACAGCCATGTGTCAAATACTTTGTGAATTTAAGATTCCACTTCAGTCTCAAACCCCTCTTTTTAATTAACACTGCTCGTTGCATTTTCAATTGAGCATATTTCCTTTATTTTCTGTTTCACAGGAACTCTGAATGAACTGCATGTGGACAGATGGATTAGGCTACACCAACCTTGAATGTATACAAAAAATACTGTCATTAGTTTTGGTCAAAATACTATTTATGTTGTGCATAATTTTCTGGAAACCTAAATTTTAAGGATAGCAAATCAACAGGTTGATTTTATACTATTCTCTGCCCTGATAATGCAATTCCTATTGACTCAATCAAAACAGAGAATGGTCATGGTCCCAAGCTTATGTTACATATACTGGAAGTGTTCAGATGCTACACAAAAGTAAGGCCAACCTGAACCTTGCTGTTGTGCTTGTATATGATCGTAAAATTGATAGGAAAGGAATCAAGATAACTCATGACAACCATGACATTTCTAAAATATTGGCACTCCAAGCAATGCCCAGAGAACACACAATGCAATTAAAATATACCATACCAATTGTACTAAACCAAGTAACAACAAAAAAATGCTGTTATCAGATATCAAAATCAAATTGTTAGTACAATTTTACTTTTACACAACCCATGCTTGCATTTTGGTCATGGGAAAAACAGAGTGTAGAAATACTGTATTATTTTCCTAACTGTACAATGCAAATTGTGACATTTGTGTACAATGGGGTAGCCATGGATAGAAGAATATATACTTCTAGACATACCTATGCCTAATGTAAGAGTGTTTCCCAGGCTTTCCAGGCTTTTGCACCACTAATTAGTGGTTTCTCTCAGTCTCGTCGGTTTCTGTTCAGAGCCAGGATGATTACAAAAGGCAATCGAGCCGGATTCTAGTGTTTGGACTTGGTTGTTTATTATATCTTATCAAAATTTACAGAAAGAATAGGAGCACTTCTAGATCCTTGCTAGAAATAGGAAAAATGGCTCCAAACTGAGCCTGTTTCAAGGCCTTTTAAAGCTAAACACACCAATAAAAGTTTTACACCTATATTATTTGTACTTTTAACTCAATAATAGATTCCCATGACCCTTAGAGTGACTTTCAACTGACCAATCCAAAGATAACTACCTAATTTCCATGAAAAAGCAGGAAGAGAAGATGAACAAGAATAAAGACACCACCGAAAATTCTCCATCTTGTCCCCTAACTACCATTATACAGTAAAAATCTTAAATTTAAAACCCATCCCCCAGTGAAAACACACATCTAACCCACTACATATTTATGATTTCTAACTTATTATTTATATTTACAAATCTTCTCCAAGGTTTCAGGTCCAGTGCAGTGTTTTCCAGGGGGTCTGTGCCTGGAAGCACAGAAAACTCAAAAACTTCAGTTTCCTGAGATCCAACACCTAACCTAAATTTGTTTACAGTGGCACTGCACAACAACATCACCTTTTATGGGAAAGAGTGGATCATCAGAGATGAGAGTGGAAATCAACACATACCATCTCCAAAGGGAATGAAAGGAGACACCATTTCAATAGGATGCCAAATTCAAAATAACCCTAAATGCATGACACCAGTCTGTCACTATCTGCCAACACAGGGCGGGGGGTCGTGATGTTTCATTTGATCTCAGAGGTGCAAAAAGGCAAACAACAGGGGACAAATCAGTTTACTCACAGCAATGCGTTTTTATTCAATGCTAACAAATCAGTTGCGATAGAGGGGAGAGATATAGGAAACAGAGTATAGAGAGAAAAAGAGGGGGATGGGGAATAGCTACCAACAGATGAGAAGGACATCCTCGTGGTCCAGCCAATGGACGGGTCTTCATCCGTGGGGAGTACTCAAGGGTCTTCTCTAGAGGGTTGCTCTTTTATAGTCCTTTTCCAAAGCGAGTGGCTTCTGGCCAAGAGGTGGGAAGATTTATGGACCATTGTGAGGTGCTCCAAGAGGCAGGTGCAGACTTGCAGTACAAGCAGTCTTCAGTTGGTACCATGACAGCACAGTCCAGTGAGCACAACACACCTGCAAACAGTCACTTGGCAAGCATCAACCTCGGCCAGGCCAGAAAACCACTGTCCAGAGCCAGCCTGGGTGGACGTCCTCGGGGTCTTCTTGAGATGGTCGTGAGGCAATAAATGAGGGAAACTTCGGTCCGACTCTTACACCACCCCATGACTCATGATCATCATCAAGAGCGCTCCTTCATAGTGTTGTCGCGAAGTCTTCAGGACTCGTCCAAGTTGGTAGCATATCCCGGAAAATAGAGTCAGACAGAATAGAAAAGTAGAAAAAAATAAGGGAAAGGAAAAGGAAAAGAAGAGAGGAAAACAAAACAAAACAAAACAAAACAAATAATCAATTCTCAATTAAAATATACCTTCAATTTTGATTACAAAGAAATAAACAATTTTTTCAAGTTTTTGATTACAAAGCAAATAAGTAAATTCGAAATTATTTTAATTCCAAAATTAAAAAAATACAATTAAAAATAAGCAATTTCAGTCAATATCACAGTTTATCCTATTTTTAAATACCTATATAGATTGTCTTGTGTCTATAACCTTAGGGATGTCAACTGTGACTGATTTGGGTACATCCATTCCAGATGCCAGTTCTGTTAACCATTTCATCATTTTCCAATTCATAATGTATAGGATTGCTGATAAAACAAAACCAATTAAAACCAAAATCAAGAGAACAATGATGGGATGACACAATTTGTTCAGGACACCTGTAGCAGTAGGTGACCACCCAAAGAGGGTATCCCACCACCTGTGTTCAGCATCTTTCTTTTCTCTTTCCAAAACACGATGTATTTCTTTCACATGGTGATGAACAGTTATTAAAGTTTTTTGTCTGTTTTTCTTGATCATTTCCAAAATTTCAATTAGATCTTGGTGGAGCAACAATTGCTTCACCAGAGTGAGGTTCATTCCAATGGGAGTGGGCAATAGATGGTGGATCAATGTGTGATTTGACTGCAAAAGGTGCTAAGAAGTAACTGGAGCTACATAGGACAAGTCGCATCCTGCAATTCTGGTAAAGTTACAAACACAAAGATTTGAATGATTTTTAGTATTCGCTACCAAATTTTCTATGAAAACACTATCACAAGCAGTTATAAAGCATGCACATCCATTGCCTATATATACCAGTACAGTTTCAGGAATCTCGTTTGGATGAATTTCAAAACTACAAACATTCCGTTCTGTGTCCAAGCAGATATATTGAGCTCTGATTGCATTACTTTCACAAATAAACCCTTGTTGTTCCCGGACAATGCAAGTTTCCAAATTGACAGTTTTCCACTTCTCACCAATTTGACGGGCCCATTCCCTATGCTCAAAAGGACA
Organism: Sturnus vulgaris; assembly: GCF_052056855.1. Classification (NCBI taxonomy): domain Eukaryota; kingdom Metazoa; phylum Chordata; class Aves; order Passeriformes; family Sturnidae; genus Sturnus; species Sturnus vulgaris. The sequence goes on along the minus strand of NC_142282.1, from coordinate 39,248,345 downwards.
GAAAATAGCTCCATCATGATTCAACCCTAATGCAATGATGGGGAATATTGAATGCACTGAAGCATTGCATATCGTCAGTACAAAGGCCATGGCTGCGTTTGTACCGGGGTTATAGGTAAAATTTACTAAGTTCCACCAGGATTGGAATTCTCCTTCAGAATCGGTGGCACTGCCCCAGATTATTTTCCGAATTTCAGTAGGAAAAGTGCCTTACTCTCCTTCTCTTATAATTGAGGCAGCAACTGACTGCATCCACAATTTAGCCTGGATACAGCTTAGAGCCAGAGAGATGTTATTTTGTGTAGCACTAAGTGCATTGATCAACAATTTGTGGTCATTTACATTTGCCTTTTCCCAATTTGGCATTATGTTTGATAACAACCACTGTTGGGTTCCCAAAGCTGTTAAGGATGATTGCAGGGGCTGTTGTAATTTGGTTACATCTCCAGCTGTGGTAGCCAATTTATTCATTAGTACTTCTGAATCGATGCTATTCAAAATTCCCAATCCTATTCCCACAACACTGGTTATGTCTCTTGCCATTTGTTTCTTAGAAGGATTCTGTTTTCGCAAACCAGGTTGTCCACCCCTCAAAAAAAGTTTGCAAAAAAGGTGAACAAGCCTGCTGAACTTCTGAGACACTATTTTGCATTGACAATTTGATTTGTTTAAGAGACCATGCCGGGTTAAACAATATTTGTTGTTGGCCAGGCTTTCTGATAACATATGGTCAAATTTCAAAAATTCTCAGACTCAGCATAACCGGTGGTTGGGTGGTAGGTGTTACAACATTAACATAAAGTTCTCCCCAGTATTTTGTATTGTTTTTACCACACATGATTTTATGGGAAAATTGTACAGCAGTTAAGTTTAGCCAACAATCCTGATTTTGAATTTTACAATATAAAACACGGCCATGAGGTCCTGTGCCATAACTGTATGCAGGTTCGATGAGGGACTCAGCAATTAATTTACATGTTATTGTGACATCATCGCCTTGTGTTACCACGAAAGGAGGAAAAACATAGTTTTTGTCATCCAACACTAGGAGGGTGCTTCTTCATGTCCCTTGGTGTTCTTCTGTGAAAAGTAAACACAACAGAGTCTTCCTCCAGGAGGCAGGAGATTAAAATTATGGAACTATCCAGCGTGTAGCGCGGATTGGAATGATGTTAACTTCCCAATCCTTTTGCTGCCAAAAAGGAAGCCACTCTGTACCTCCTTTAAACACAGCAAAAGGAAGCCACTCTACCTTCTTTAAACACAGCATAAGAGTCAGTGTAAATGTAAACAAGAGAGATATTCTGTACCTCAAGTTGGAAAACACTCCAAACAACTATCAGCTCCCCAACCTGAGATCTGCCTTCTACCTCAGTAATAATTCATTCACCACAGGGAGTATGGAGGGCTACTGCCCTCTATTTCCCCACTTTTCCCTCTCTTTTGGCAGAAGCATCAGTGAACCAAGAATTTGCTGATTGTTCAAGGGAGAAAGGAGGGGCTACTTTAATTACCAAGGCAGGTTTGTCATGGCTATTAGCCAAGCTCTCAGTTTCTTGTATTGTCAGATTTTTTACAGCTCCTTCTGTTACTGAGAAGATGTTACAGTAATGTTTTATCTGGGCATACCACTTCCTAACTGAGGATCTCTGGGCCACCCTGTCAGGGGGCTGGGGCGTCCCAGTGATGACTGTAATGTGTTTTCTCCAGAACACTAATAATGCTACAGCTTGTTGGAGATCTTTCCTGGATTCATGCATTTTAACCTGATCTAAAGAGGTTAGGGTATCAGGTGGAATGCATGTGATGCCTCCTTTCCACCAAATTCCCAGGAACTTCACTTCCTGAGAAGGTTTGTGAATTTTCTCTGAGGGAATTTGCAAATCAAGGTTTTCCAAATGGGAGATTATTTTTTGTTGGGTATCTCCCACTACTTTTATTTTGTTTCCTCCCACAAGGATATCGTCAATATATTGATAAACAGCTACATTGTCAGGTTTGGGTATCTTGTCTAATTTCTGGGCTAAATCGTGGTGGGCCAAAGTGGGGGAATGTTTATATCCTTGGGAAAGCCTAGTGCAGGTGCACTGCTTTGGCTCAACCCCCAGAGCCTGTGGAGGAGATTGATTTGGTACATTGTTCAGAACTTGTGGAGAAGTTTGCTCTGGTACACTGCCCAGAACCTTTGGAGAAGGTTGCTCGGGGGGTGCATCATTGATATAATCATATTCTATTTTAATCACAAGTTTCAAGTTGGGGCAGCAGTGTTCCCCACAATTTTTCATCAAAGTTAGGTCTATTTGAGAGTATGTTTGATTAATGTGAACAGTCTCCTTCTCCTGTGTTTCTTTTGGTGAGTCAGCATGCTTTGAATTTTTGGCCCATTCTTCTCTTAGGGGAGCTCGTAACAAATGGCTTTCATCTCGCAACAAATGGTTCTCATTACTTTCTTAATCTATTTAATTTTGTAAAATTTTGACTAAGTTTTGTAAAGAGTCTATAATTGTATTTTCCTCACTTCTTCACTTTAAGCGAGTTTCTATAGCTGCCGTAAGACTAGTTCCCTGTGGAGGGAGCAGAAAACACAGAAGAAAGTTTCCCTGCATCCTCAGAACAAACTCCTTGGAAAACCATGGCTTAGAGATAAGAAATGGATTGTGAAATGACGAATACAAAAGGAATTTAGCTTCCCCCCCCTTGGAAGATCCTCTTATCTATCTTTAATATTAGTGGTTCATTTTCTTTTAGTATTCATAGGCCAGCTTTGAATGCAAAATCCCTCAGGGATTGGTTAAAAAGTAGAATTCCCTTGGTAATTGGTGCAAATTGTAAAACCCTCAAAAGATATAAAAACCCCTGTAAAACAATAGCCGTTGGTATATGCTAGATAGGATGCCTTCATAGAATAAACTATGGATTTGTGCCTTTCTGCATATGCTGGTTTCTTTTACCTGCTGGTCTGAGAGCTCACCGCAAGCCACAATTCTATCTGGGCAAGGCTCGGGAACGTGCTCCGTCACTGAGGGCTGCAGAAGCAGTCTCAGGGATCCCAAAGGGACCCCGAAACCCCACCAATGACAGTTCCCAAAACTGAGCAGAGTATGGTTTTATTTTTGCCCAGTTTGAACTTTGATTCATGTTGCAAAGAACATATTCTATCAATCACATTTTCTAAATTAAACCTATTATTGTTCACCCATTCCTCCCCACCTTGGGATGGTCTGGCACTATATTTAGCTAGTAAAGCATAAAATGCAGCTTTATCTGTTCCACTATGATTTTCAGTCATTTTATGAAGGGATAAGTAAAAACCACTACAGGGAGATCTCTTGCTTAAGTTACACACACACACAGCTTTCACTATGTGCCCCCCTTCGCTTCCCTATCTGGGTGAAGAGACTGAAACTACTTGGGAGGCACTCCTTAGTTACAAAATATCAGGTTGTCTCTTTGCTACACCAAGTAGTCAATTTTCACACAAAAACAACAAACAACAACAACAGTCCTGCCTTTTGCACCAGGAGATCTTTTGTGAAATTCTGACGACAGAGCCCTCAAATGAGCGTGAGGATGCTTTACACCAAGGCATCTGCAGTTTGCGGGAAATCTGAAATTGCCCCCCTTGCTTTCTAGACAGGTTCACCCTTTCAAGGTGGCCCTCTAGATGTGGCTGAGGCAATACGTCCTTCCCCTACTACAGACTACACACAACATTGCATCCCTTTCTGTCTGTCAGAAAATCCTGTCTGTGATGCCAATTTAATGTCACAATTGTCCAACACAGGGCGGAGGTCGTGATGTTTCGTTTGATCTCAGAGGTGCAAAAAGGCAAACAACAGGGGACAAATCAGTTTACTCACAGCAATGCGTTTTTATTCAATGCTAACAAATCAGTTGCGATAGAGGGGAGAGATATAGGAAACAGAGTATAGAGAGAAAAAGAGGGGGATGGGGAATAGCTACCAACAGATGAGAAGGACATCCTCGTGGTCCAGCCAATGGACGGGTCTTCATCCGTGGGGAGTACTCAAGGGTCTTCTCTAGAGGGTTGCTCTTTTATAGTCCTTTTCCAAAGCGAGTGGCTTCTGGCCAAGAGGTGGGAAGATTTATGGACCATTGTGAGGTGCTCCAAGAGGCAGGTGCAGACTTGCAGTACATGCAGTCTTCAGTTGGTACCATGACAGCACAGTCCAGTGAGCACAACACACCTGCAAACAGTCACTTGGCAAGCATCAACCTCGGCCAGGCCAGAAAACCACTGTCCAGAGCCAGCCTGGGTGGACGTCCTCGGGGTCTTCTTGCTACGGTCGTGAGGCAAAAAATGATGGAAACTTAGGACCAACTCTTACACAGTCTTACACATTGTAAGTTATGTCAAGGAAAAAGTGTTGTAAACTTTGTCAAAGAGAAAAACATTGTACATACCCGTTCTTTTAAGTGTGAGTGCTGGCATACCTTTAAAATATCCCATCCAATGCTTATAAACTGCCTTTGGACAGACCTCAACTCTTGAATGAGTTTGGTCCTTCAATTTAAAATTGTTGTTGAAGAACCATATTTAACAACTCAACCTCCAACTACTCAGCTTCCTATTGAACTGTCTCCTCTCAACTGTAACATTGGTCCCTACTTAATAAAAAATACAGGTCAACAGTAAATGTTATTTAGCCCAACATGGTCTCACAAACAAGTTGAACTGTTGATGTAGAATAATGTTTCCATAATCCAACCAGCTTGCTCACCATTCCTGAAAGCCTCCTGTGCAGGATGGACAGCATGGTTGCATAAACAAGCCCTCACTTCCTCCAGGTAAACCAGGATGGATGTGATTGGCATCTTGAGAACAGGTTTGGGAGTTCTAAATGGCATGGACTGAGGTATTAATGAAAAGACTAGTCACAATAACTAATGACCTAAATAAACTGAAACACCCTCTAGGATCTTCCCTTTTGGCTTTGGGAACTAATCAATGATTTCTAATGGAAATATTGTCTCAGTGGGAGGGAATTAATGAAAAAGAGCATCAATTGATCACAGATGTACTTAACATATTCCAAAGCAATGTTTCTTTGGCTCTTAGTTGTATCCAAGCTCACCTGTGGATGCAATCAATGACAGCTGCATTCATAAGGGAAGGTGAAAAAAATACCTTCCCCATGGAAATTCGAAAGGTAATTTGGGATAATACAACTGAACTTGAACAAAAATTCCAGACCTAGTGGTACTTAATCAATTTCACCTATAATTCCATCAGCAGCACATTACAGCTTTTGTGTTACTGAGACACAGTGCTTTGGTAGATGATATATACCAAATCATTGCATTAGGATTAAACCACAATGGAACTATATCCACTGGAGCATAGAGAATGGGCTAGAAAATATGCAAATAAAGGGCAGACTATTGATGTTGATGTGCACATTGAACAAAAGCAGCAAGGATTCATTTGTAAAAGTAAGACCATCAAAGCTCAAGACCTTTGTCTTGACACTGAGAAAAATGTTTGTCATTTTGAGATTCATCCCAGTGAAAACCTGGAAATGGTACTTGTGTATATTGGTAAAGGATGCACTTGTATGAGAACCCCTTCTGATTTTGTATTTGTAAGTAACATTACTGTAGATACAAATAATCACTCTAATATCTGTGCTTGTAACTGTTGATATTACAATATGTGATTTTAGCTAGACTGTAAAAATTGGTAAGATATACAGTCTAACTATACTCTGATTTGAGATTTGCAGCCTACTCCCATTGGTATCAACCTCACTCTGGTAAAGAAACTGTTACAACATGAATACCTGAAACAAGCCCAAGAAAATGGATAAAAGACTTTGATTACTGTCCATAACAACGTGGGAGAAATACATTGCTTCACGGAGACCCTTTTTGGATGGTCACCAACAGCTACTGGAATTTTCTGCTGAGTGCTTTATCCTGTTGTCATTTTGTTGGTGTTAACCCTTTTGCTTTTTGTTCTAATAATGGATCATTATGAAACAATTAGCCTTCCTGGTACCCCCACTAATACTAGACAACCTAAGGGTTACAAATGCACTAGACAATCCTCAGGGCATAAAAGCTTAAAAAAACCTCAAACTCCATTTGGATATTGTGGAGTTTAAGTGACTATAATCATGGAGTGGACTGTGTGGAAAGATGGCTGGGTGTAAAATTAGAGGAAACTGAGAAGTTATATTCACATCTGAACAGAAGTTATACGGTACAGAAATTATAGGGTAAAATACAGTTGCTGCTCCCTGGATGGAATGTGGTTGGCAAGCTTGAGACCTATTCCACAATAATTCCCCACACACACAATCTGCAACCATAGCACCTACTGAGGTACTGAGGGGGATGGAACAGAGGGTGGAGCAGAGTGGAAACACCCCAGCCAGGCTCTGTTGAAATCCTTGCAGGGAGGGAAGCTTGATGGTACTTTATAGCTGATAAACTGCACAGCACCTGTCAACCAAGGGAGATAGAAAATGTCTTGCTGCTGAGCCAACGACTGTGGTGAAATTGTTCTCATCGAATGAACTTGGGTCATTATAGCTTAATTGTAATGTTAGAGCACACCTCCATCACAAAGTTACCCACCTCCAAGGTACAACCATCCCTCCCTGGGAATGTACTCTCTATTTTTTTGACTGTATCTTTAAAAGTGAAGCAAGAGAATTTTACATCACTCAGTAACAAAGGTATGCATGACTACGGTCACTCAAGCTCCACCTAAACATAGAGAAATAGTATAAAAGTAAGTCAAGAATGGGGGGAAAATTAAGGAAGACTCCATCATAAGTTCTGGGATCAGTTGATGGGCTGAACCTGTCTTGTCTCCCATGGGGATGCCTGTTGGGTAAGAACCATACTCTATGCACACTGAATACTTTTATTGGGGTTTAGAGCTTGTCTGTATGTTGCTTTGAATATGTTTTTGCAGTCAGAAACTATCACTGGCAATCCTTGAACCTTAACCTGTCACAATTTTATATTAATAGAAGGTGAACTTTTAATGTGAGTCCTTCACAGGCACTGGCAGTCCGCTGGCAGTGGGTATCATACTTGAATACAGTGGAAGACCTGCTAAGGGGTCTCCCTTATGCTGTTGGCCTATTTCCTGGACCGTTCAGTGAAGGGTCCCCATAATGGGACTCTGACAGACAAATCAAACACTAAGGGTTGAGTAAATCTCTTCCTTTTCACATGACAACCACCCACCAGTTAGTTTTGTAATTCTTTTTTGTTGTAAAGCAAGGTCACTGGGCATCTTTTATAAAGCATGAAACCCACATGTCAGGTTATACAGACCAAGGCTAAGGCATCATCACAATTTCATTTCATACTGCTAGCAGCCCCATAACTTTTTTCCCCTCCAAATTATAATTTAATAAGAAACTAATATATTAAGATTGGCCTTGCCAAAAGTCTTTGAAATGTTTATTTGGACCTCAGCAAATGAAAAATTTTGTCCATTTCCATTACAGAGCTACAGACTAAATTCAAAGGGACCTTTAAATCACATATTCTGAATTTCTGGAAATTTTTATCCTTTTATCCACATACTTGTGCACTAAGCTTATGTAGAGATCCTGAACGGGAAATCACTGTACATTAAGGAGTTAGTGATCCACAATACAGTTAACCCAAGTAGGCCCAGGACTTTGCTGTGCTGTGCTGCACATACACCTTGGCCTTCAGACCTGTGTTGAGCTGCACAAATCATTTGGCTGCACCATAAACTCAGCCAGATCATTGTACAAGTGGAGCCTGCAGGCAGCTTCCACTTGGTATCAGTGATTACACCTTGTCTTTATCTAAAAATTCAAGTTCTCACACAAATATATTTCCTATTTGCCACTAGAAATTATGAATAGAGTTGTTGCCTTTTAAGAAAATCCTATAATAGCTTGAAAGACCAAAATGGAGTACCTACCACTTCCATGCATGGGATCTGAGTCTACACAGTGGAGATGACACTGTAGCCATTTGATGCTAAACCACTTGTTCTCAGCATCTAAATGGACGTAGGTTTATCTATATTATTTTCTCTTTCTTTACGCGGTTAGGTCTAATAAATAGCATTTCAAATGATACTTTGCAGAGTTCAAGTGCCTTTCTTAATGGGATCATAACAGGCCAGCATTTCCTGGTGCAAAATATTTGGCATAGTCAGCAGGATCAAGTGAGAAATACCTTTCAGGAGAAAGAATAGTGAAAAAGAGAGAAGCTGGGTGCTTGGCTGGCCCTGCAAACAGCTGAGGGGGGGCATTTGCAAGGTATGGAGCCCAATGGATTGAAAAAGTGAGGAGGAATTGTCTGAATGCCTCACCTGAGCTGAAGTATTATCTTGTCTTAGAAAGCAGGGGCTGGGGAAAGGAAAAGGCAAGGAATATTTGCGCTGTCTTTGGTTGTTGCTAACATGCTTGATATGGACATGGTGGAGTTTAGACCTGATGTAAAATGAACTGCATGAATCATAGAATCATGGAGGTTGGAAGACACCTTTAAGATCATCAAGTCCAACCATCCACTCAGCAGTACCCTTGCAACCCCTAAACCATTAACCATATCGCTCAGTGCCAGATCCAGATGCCTCTTAAACAACCTCCCTGGGCAACCTATTCCAATGCCTGACTACCCTAACAGTGAATTTTTTTTTCTAATATGTAATCCTAATCTCCCCTGTGTCACCTTCAGGCCATTTCCTCTTGTCCTCTCACTGTAGGCATGACAGAAGAGATTGGCCTCTACCTCACTACAACCTCCTATCAGGTAGTTATAGAAAGCGATGAGATCCTACCTGAGCCTCCTCTTCTCTAGGCTAAACAACCCCAGCTCCTTCAGCTCTTCCTCATAAGACATGTTCTCTAGTCCTTTCACAGATTTGTTGCCCTACGCTGGACACACTCCAGCACCTCAATAACTTTTTTAAGCGAGGGGCCCAGAACTGGACACAATACTCCAGATGTGTCCTTGCCAGTGCTGAGTACAGGGTGATGATCACTTCCTTAGTCCTCCTGGCTACACTAATTTTTATATAAGCCAAGAAGCCATTGGCCTTCTTGGCTACCTGGGCACACTGCTGGCTCACATTGAGCTGGCTGTCAACCAGCGCTCCCAAGTTCCTTTCTGCCAAACAGCTCTCAAGCCACTCCTCCCCCAGCCTGTAGCATTGTATGAGGTTGCTACGGCCCAAGTGCAGGACATGGCATTTTGTCTTATTGAACCTCATGTAGTTGTCCTCAGCCTGGTGATCAAGTCTGTCCAGGTCTCTCTGTAGACCCTTCCTACCCTTGAGCAGATCAACATTGCCACCCAACTTAGTGTTGCCTGCAAATTTACTGAGGGTGCACTTGATTCCCATATCCAGATCATCAATGAAGATGTTAAACAGGACCAACCCCAATACTGAGCCCTGGGGAACACTGCTAGGGACTGGTTGCCAACTGGATTTAGCTCCATTCACCACAACTCTCTGGGCCTGGCCAACCAGCCAGGTTTTTACCCATTGAAAAGTCCACCCATCCAAGCTGTGAGCAGCCAGTTTTTCTAGGAGCATGCTGTGGGAGACAGTATCAAATGCTTTACTGAAGTCCAGATAGACCACATCTATAGCCTTCCTCTCATCCACCAAGCAGGTCACCCTGTCATAGAAGGGGGTTAGATTGGTCAAGCAGGATCTGCCTTTCCTAAATCCATGTTGTCTGGGCCTGATCCCCTGGCTGTCCTGCATGCGCCATATAATGGCACTCAGGATGATCTTCTCTACAGCCTTGCCTGGAACCAAGGTTAGGCTGACAGGCCTGTAGTTCCTCTGACCCTTCTTGTAGATGGGTGTTACATTTGCCAACTTCCAGTCAGCTGGAACTTCTCCAGTAAACCAGGACTGCTGGTAGATGACTGAGAGTGGTTTGGTAAATTCTTTTGCCAGTTCCCTCAATACTCTGGGGTGGATCCCATCAGGGCCTACAGACTTGTGCATGTTTAATTGGCATAGCAGGTCACAAACCATCATTATGGAGGCTTCACTCAGCTCCCCAGAACAAACTTCCAGCTCTGGGGAGTGAGTATCCTGAGGACAACTGGCTTTGATATTAAAGACTGAGGCAAAGAAGGCACTAAGTGCCTCTGCCTTTTCCTCATCCCCTGACACTACAAAACTCTCTGCATTCAAAAAATGATGGTGACTCTCCTTGATCGTCCTTTTGCTGCCAGTGTGTGTGTAGAAATGTTTTTGTTGTCTTCAGCTGCAGTAGACAAATCAAGTTCTACTTGAGATTAGGCCCTTCTAATCTTCTCTACATGACCTTGTGACATCCTTGTACTTCCTCAGAGTTCCCTGAACCTCCTTTGAGACAGGATAGATTCTCTTTTTTTTTCCTAAGTTCCAGCACATCCAGCCTTCCTGGACTACTTTGCCCTTCAAGACTGATTCCCAAGGGACTCTGTCAATCGATGCCCTAAACAGGTCAAAGTCTGCCTGCCAGAAGTCCAAGGTGGAAGTTCTGCTGGTGCCCCTCCTTACTTCACCCAGTACTGAAAACACTAACATTTCGTAGTTGCTATACCTAAGATGTCCACTCACCACCACATCACCCACTAGTCCTTTTCTATTCACAAACAACAGTGGTGCCTTGTGATTTCTTATCTAAGCTACCAAATTCAGGCCATGTCTCATCGTTATCTAATTCATAAGTTGACCACATTTTTTTCTGAGAATATGATAAATTTGGGTTTTAAAAGCAATAACGCCCACCAGTTTTTCAATATTAGACCTAAAGGGCTATCTCTTGGGATATTAATATTATTATTCTCACAGAATACACACCCGATGTCATAATACTTATGAATGCGAAAATCTGCAGAAATCAAAATAACCAGAGAGAGACAGAGCAAGAACAAGTAAGATAGGGGTTTAGAACTCAAGACCTTGGGACCGGCAGTGCGGGAGCTAACCCACTGTGCCACGATTGGCCCCAGGCCAAAACTCACCACTGCAGTGCTAAAACTCTGCTCTTTCAGAGGGTGTCCCCTCCTACCACTAGCGGACGAGATGGAGAGTGACAAACGAATATAAAAGCAGCTCATCTGGACCCACTGGGATCCTTCCACACTAAACACAAGTATAAGAGATCTCTTAACACCTAACTGAGGTGCAAAAACAAACAAAATACCACTTTTATTCAGTTACTCATGTGCCTCTGTGCCAGATACGAGTGTTCTTGGGTTCTGATACCCTCTGGATCACAGCTGGGGTGCCGGAGCTGGGTGTTCCTCTGGTCCAGGGGTTTTCCAGATGCCTTGCCATCCTGGCGGAGTCGCCAAAAACTGATGCCTTGAAAGGCTACCTAGAACAAAGGCTAGACAGTGTTAAAGGAATAAAGTAGGTATTTATTAAAAAGGCCTTCAAAGGATATACCTTGGGCAGTACAAGAGCCTGGCCGAAGCTAGACCCAAGATGGATGACAAGTCACACATTTTCACCCTTTTATAAGTTTTGGTCCATTTACATACTGGGGTTAATTGTCCAATTACAGCTTCAGGTTATGAAGTCCCATCCTCCCAGATTGTTCTCCTCAATTCGTTGTTGTTTATACTTTTTGGGCCTGAAGCTGTAACAGTATCCCTGGTTCACAGGCTGGAAAAGGATTGTTTTGTCTAACTAAACTGTGAAGAGAACTTGCTAACACTTTATATGAAGTTCAGTTATATACTAATGCAGTACAGAATCTGAAAAATATGAAAGCTAAAACTTAAGGCATCAGCAGGTCTAGCAGGGCACCTTCTCTCATAGGTTTATTTACCAGTTGTGTTAGGAAGTTGTCTTCTGCACACTCCAGGAATCTCCTATACTGCTGTTAAAGGTTAGGATTTTTCCTTTTTTTTTTCTTTCTCTCATGGAAGTTTTCTCCCATTTGTTGCCTAAGAGATCGAAATGATGGATACTTAAGAAAGACAAAAGATGTGTCCAGGGAAGGGAGACTAGTGCAGTTTGGTATCATCCCTTAACTAGGGGCTTTTCTCTTGGGAAAGGCAGAGATACAGAGAGATTTCGTTGGGGGCTGGCTGGGCTCAGCTCCTCATTCTCTTTCTCTCTCTCAGGATTGGAGTGGAGACAGGTGTGGTTTTGGTGCCAGACTGTTGCTGCCCAGAGGATTTGCTGCCACTGCAGAGTTTTTGTCCTGCACTGCTTCTTACTGTGGGTGAGCCTTTGCTCATAAAAGCAGCTGTTGAACTGAGTCCTTTTCAACACCCGACCTCACTGGGAAGGGGACACGGAACCCGGACCCCCCCCCTTCCAGAGGGACCATCACCCAGCTGCTGGTGGAAGTCTGTCTGCCACCACCCAGCCCTGCTGCTTTCTGCTGCTGCTTTGGGCTTTTTTGTTACACTTTAACACATCGTGTCCACCCAGATTACCCACAGCTCCTGTTATGGCTTTGGAGTTTTTGCTACACTTTGTTTGCCACCCCGGGTGTGCTTGCCTCTGCTGTTCCAGCCTGCTGCTTGGAGGTCCTTGCTACAGTTCATTTTGCCATCCAGAGGGGCACCAGGACCAGCTGCCACCCCTGTAAGTTTGCAACAAGAGCCCCTTTTCTATCTCTTTCACTTGCAGAGCCACCATTAGCCATGTGAGAGAGGTGACTGAGCTCACGTCACAGCGCCCCCTGCGGCCATGGTGGAATCATTGTACCTGCCCTGCCTGGCCAAGAGCCAACAGTGCCCCTGACAGCTGTGGCAATAACTGCACAAAAGGGGAAAGTGCTTGATGGCCGAGAGAAGGCTGGTTTTGGGTTTCTAGGTTTTTTCTGTTTGTTGTTGCTGCTGTTGTTGTTTGTTTGCCTTGTTACATATATATATTTATACGAGTAAAGAGCTGTTATTCCTTTTTGTTGAGTATAGGTAAAGCTTTATTAAAAAGGGCCTTGTTACCCTTGTAAAATCATGGCTCAGGCCTGCTACTTTGGCTGAGTAGAAAAGGACTATGGGAAAGTGACTCAGCTGAATTAGAGGTAGAAAAACAAGTTATATAACCATTACATCTTCACATCATGTTTTATGGTGGTTGGTTGAAGTACATTTGTAATGCTTAAATGGAATGAAACTGATAATGGGCTAACTGTTTAAAAGGCCTGGTTTTTGCAATAAAGTGCTTTCCTTTGCAACTAACTGGGGACTCTGATTACACAGCTTCATAAAATCTGGCATCCAAACGACAGGATAAAAGATTACAGTGAGGAGGACTGTGGCGGACACTGAAGCCCTGTGGATCCAGAACACCAGGATACCAGATTGCAATGAAGAGATGGACTACACCTGGACCCTCAGACTGCAAGCAGAGAGCAGAGCTCAGCCCCTGCTGTAATGACAGAGGACTTTGCAAACCACAATCAGACGGAGAGTAAGCTGCTGGCACAGACTCTATGGTCAGGTCAGTGGTGTTCGCTGGATGAAGAACCATGGAACTGTGAGTAGCCTGGGACTGGGGAGGTGTCCCGGTAGCATCCGTGCAGCTTAAAGATATTGCAGCACTTTTTCCACATTGGCGCAACTTTTATTACAAGTTAAAGAACCCTGTAACTATTTCCTAAATGAGAGACACGTTGATGTAAAAAACCCTGTGTGCAGTTGCAGCAGGGAGTGCTAGAACAAATACTGATTACAAACCTGGGCACAGATCCACGGCATGGATCCAGGGAACGGATTGATCCTCAATCTGATGTTGCGGGCATTAGCAAAAACCCCCCGGAGCTCCCCCCCCCGGAGCAGAACGCTCCCCCTAGAGCAGGCCAACCCCCCCCTCACTGCGGCTGCTCTACAGGCCGCTCTGTGGAGTCCCTCCCACACAAGCGGCTTCTCACCAGCTGCCCCCCTTGGCTACTCCACTAGCGGAAGCACCTCCCGGGTCTCTATCGGCCCCCTGGGCACAGTCGACCCCTCGCCCCCTCTGGGGCCCTGGCTGAGCCACCAGCTGGCGACATATCGATCAACTCCTAGAGCTGTTAGTCTTTGATAGCTACCCTGGCTCGGCCTACCCTCCCGAACCCAGAACCATAAATCATGGCTTATGGTGGATTTATGGCCTACATGGAGTGCTGATGCTAAGGAACATGGCTGTCAGAATGCCAAGAAGACACATTGAAACACGGAGATCTTAGGCTACTCTATTATGAGAGAACTGCAGAGGTTTGTACAGGAGAGTTTGCCATTCAGTTAACAGGTGACACAAATCACAGAATGTAGATGGGCCATCCACGTGATATTTGTGACATGGTTATGAACAACCTCCTGTTTGTTCTGTTAATGTTCTGTTAACTGTGGAAAACACCCTGTTTTTATGTTTATTGTTGCTGTTGTTCTGTTCTAAATCCCATTCCCTGAAATTGTCTTGCCATTATGCCCTTTCCCTCCCTGTGGTCGGGTAACGCCTTCCCTGCTCCCAAAATGATGCCTGGCAAATGAGAAGACCTCAAGTGCTTATGGGACACAACTCAGTAATAAAAAAAACCAAACTGAAAACAACGAGCCAATATAACATCGAAAACTAAAAATGGTACTACCAAGTAAGAAACATAGTGAAGAAGATGAAATCACCAACCAGGATTCTCTTGCCTTGTCACCATGACCTGAACAGCACCCAATCAACATGACACGCCTGGATTACGAGCCAACTAGTGTCTTCTGCGGGACTCCTGTGAGGACAGAAGGCCCAGCTCTGCTGCACAGCAAAGCTGAATTCCTCCTCCTCTGGATCATCTATTGGGAGCAGCGGTGGTGCACGTGACCAGTCGGGCTCCCACCCAGAGCTGATTTCTCAATAAAGGCATTAAAACAGGAGCTGGTCTCCTTGCCCTTATTCATTTCATTTTGGGGACTCATCCGGGATCACCGCACCCGAAGAGGACCAGAGACTGGACGGCCGCCCATCTTCGGACCTCCAGGACAGCCTGGGACAACGAACCAGAGGAGCGTGGGTGATTATAGCTGGTAGCGGGAGTGGGAGGAGGGGAGTAGGAGGAGAGCGAGTGATGTGTGAATGAGACGGTAGCCTGGACCCCCAAAGTGAGTGGGACCCCTCATACCGCAGTTCCAGACTCCTGCGAGGGGGCCAGCTGGGAACAGGGGGAAGCAAGAGAGGTCTATCAAGGCCTAGTGAATGCTTGAGGTGTCTCCTACGGGATAGAGAAGGTTTCCCCCCTCCGGGCATGCAGAGGAAAACCCATAGTGTGAGTCCCACGCATTTAGGGTAGGCCTTCCCCTTAAGGAGGGTGACCTAGGTGACTCCAGGCACGCGGAAGCCTAGGTGTTGAGTGAGTGGTGAGCATTTTTACAGGGTACCCCCAGGTACTGCCAGCGCTGAGTGTCCAGGAAGGCTCCGGTCCCCAGGGTCAGACCAGACGCGCTGTAGGTGGTGTGCTGTCACAGCTCCAGGGAAGGGAGGCTGTAAACCCACTGCCCAGAGCACAGGGGTGGGGAGTCGGAATCGCTTGAGGACAGGTGAGGCAGGCATCACACACACACACTCGCATCCCTTTAGCCAAGGCCATTCTTCTGGGCAAGGGTGGCCAAGCCGGGCCGGTGGAAGGCAAAGGGGTCGGGCCCTGCTTGGGTGGCCTCCTGGTAACAGAGAGGTTACCCCCAGGTAACCCCTGAGAGTCTTTTTGTTCCTTCCCGACTCTAAGAAAAACTCAGGAAGGAGACGGCACTAGAAGTAGGACTGCTTTTAGTCCAGGGTGTGGGTATATCCAGCCCGGCGGGAGGCTAGGCAGGGGAGGTCGTCAGGTAGATCTAGTGCTAGAGACCCTGGCAGCATCGAACAGGAGTGCTCAGAGTCCCGCGGGGGTGAGGCGTGGGGGTACGTAGGGGGTTTGGTCACTAGGACAAGCCCCAAGGGCCCAATGGGAAGGTTTGGACCTTAAGTATAAAAAGGCTAGTGAAAGTTTGGGTTTAAAGAGATGGGAGGGTGCTGTAGTAAAAGAACAAGCTCCTCCAAGAAAAAGATAAAGAACATTCCACCTAATCGCCCTCTTGCGCAACTACTTGACAAATGGGATACTCTGGAAGTCACAAAAGGCCTAGATAGAATTAAACTAGTTCATTATTGCACAGAGATTTGGCCTAAACTACAACTGCAAAGGGATTGGCCTTGGTACGGGACCCAAGACCAATGGATATGCTCACAACTAAGCCAATACCTGAGAGTTCAAAGTTGTCCCGACCTTGAACAGCTGGCCTATGCTGCCTGTTGGCAGGAAATTGCCATAGGCTGTGATAGTGCAAAGATACATAAATTACAAATAAACGAAAAACACAAGGGGAATGAGGGAGGAAAAGAAACAAGCAAGGGATGGGACCCCCTCCAATATCTACCATGGCCCCCTCCTATCTACCCAGCGGTACCCGAAGCCCCTCTTCTAGCTCCCCCAGTTATGCCCCAAGTTCCTCCCCCAACTTACTCTGCAAACACTTCAGTCCCCCCTTTGATCTCTATTGCGAAACCTTTGATTCCCTTCCCCTCAGAACCCATAATCTCCATTCCTCCACCACCAGTGATTCAGTCATCACCTGCTCTTAGTGTTTCTACCCAAAACCTGACTCCTTTACCTATCCAGTCCACTGCCCTAACACCTTCCCCTAATCCATCTGTGCCTTCAGCCCCCTCTGTCCCTTCACCTATTTCCTTAACCCCATCCCCAGTGTCCCCTGTAGTAGATTCAATCTCCTCTTCGTTGCCCAATACCCTTCCTCCTCTAGATTGGGAATTAAACTTGTTATCTTCAAATACCACTACAACATCCAATATATTCCCTTCCCGAGGTGATGACCTGGCAGAAGGACCTTATTGCCACACCAGGTCTAAAACATCAAGGGCAGAAAGACTCTTTCCCCTCAGAGAGGTCCCTTATGGGTGGAATGGCCGGAGGAGTTGGATTTGTGAATGCTCCTTTGACAGCCTCTGAGGTTCGGGGATTTAAAAAGGATCTCGGGAATTTAGCAGAAGATCCAGTAGGAATATCAATTCAAGTAGACCAGTTTTTAAGGCCTAATATCTATACTTGGGGAGAGTTAAATTCTATTCTTCATATACTATTCTGCCCAGAAGAGGTCAGGATGATTCGGGCAGCTGGTATGAGGATTTGGGAGAGGGAAAATAGATTAGGGACCCCAGGAGACAACAAAATGCCCCCAGTAGATCCTGGGTGGGACCCAAACCATGAGGAGGGGAGGAGAAACATGAAAGACTATAGATCTCTCATAGTCACAGGAATAAATGAGTCTGTTCCCCGAGGTAGTAATACAAAACTAGCTTTACCTCAGGGGCTTATGGAGTCTCCAAACCTTTTTGGGCAAGCTTTAGAAGGCCTACTCGAACAATTTGCCCCTGGAGAAAATGTACAGGTTTTACAGTACGTAGATGATCTGTTAATATCTGGAGAAGAACAGAGCAAAGTTAAAGTGGCCAGTATCCGGCTTTTAAATTTCTTAGGGGAAAAGGGCTTAAAGGTGTCCCAGGACAAATTACAGTTTGTAGAAACTGAAGTTAAATATCTTGGCCACATTATTGGAAAAGGATAAAAGAAATTAAGCACTGAGAGAAGTGCAGGCCTTTTATCCATCCTTGCCCCTAAAACTAAAAAGGACATAAGGAAGCTCTTAGGCTTGTTTGGGTATTGTAAATTGTGGTTAGATCAATACACCCAAAGTGTTAAATTTCTCTATGACAAATTAGTCAACCCTGAGCCAGTAAAGTGGACAACAGAAAATGAAGAAAAATTACGAGATTTAAAAAACAAATTATCCTCAGCACCTGTGCTAAGCTTGCCCGACCTTAAGAAGGGCTTTGAGCGATTTGTAAACACAAAGAAAGGAATAGCGTATGGGGTATTGACCCATGTTGGGGGTTGAATGCTTCGCTTTTCTTTCTGTGGAATTTCTCCCATTGTTATGCTAAGTAATTGTGGCTACACCTTAAAACGACAGATAATGTTCTCTCGTAGGGGGGTGGCTGGAGGGGGAGGGGGGGGAACCGGAAAAGGAAAGGTGGGATAGGGGGGTCTGGAGCGGGGCTCGCTCTCTCGCTTGGCTCCTGGAGTGGGAAGACAACCTGGGCTCTGCTCTGGCATCTTCCCCTGCCATCCCAGCGCTGAGATCCACGCTCCCTGCCTTTGGACATCGCTCTGCTGCTCTCCCAGCTCACCCTACTACCTCCGGACACTCCGCTGAGCACCACGACCGACACCGTGAGGGGGGAGTAACTTTCCCCATCCCCGCTCACCCCTGGGCCGCGGCCGCCATCACCCAGCCCTCTTCAACTGCGCGGGACCTGCCCTGCCCCCACAGCACCGGTAACAGCACAGGGAGACGGCCTGCGGCCAGAAGGGACTGGAGCGGAGCTAGACTGTTTCTGTTGCCAATTTTTATAGCTGTTGTTGTTTTTTTCTGCTTTGTTAAATACCAGTAAAGAACTGTTATTCTCATCCCCATATCTCCTGCCTGAAGGTGTCTGAATTGGACCTAAAATAATTAAAAGGGAGGGGGGTTGCACGCTGCATCGCAGAAAAGGGGGTCCTGCCTTTCCTTAGACCATACCTGTCTTTCAAACCAAGACAGATTTTGGCGCCTGAACAGGGGCATTGCCTGAGGGCATTGAGAGAGGGGTAGAAAAGGGGATAACAGTTCTTAAATTACCCAAGCTTGTGGTAGGTGACACCATGCTGTCCAGCTTACCCTGGATTGGCCTCCATGTGGTCACTGCTATATCTCTCCCATTTGCAAGCCCTTTTTTAAACATGAGTTTCATAACCAAGGTTACTGTGGCTATTATCCAGTTTATTATGTGGGTTGATCAGTTGAGGAATTCATGGATTTTTAATTTTCTCTGGAAGATGGCCACATGGATTCAGAGCTATCACACTCTAAGTGTGTGTTTCTGGGGCTACTTCAATAATGGTACTTACTGTGAGGAAGTGGCAGCAGGTGAAATTTTTTCTCAACCCATCACAGGGTTTTTGAAGTTCACCCCACCAGTCTTCAAGGGGTTCCAATCCACTTTAAATGCTAATGACATTATATTGTGGCTAGTGTTGCTTATATCCCTGTTAAACCTGTTCTATCTAACATTCAGAGATAAGGGGAGATTGACTTGGATAACAACCCTGATACCTACCCCAGGGATTAGTGATGTTACCCCAGAGCCTGATCCTGTCCCAGAGACTAGGGAGGTTACCCCAGAGCCTGATCTTGTCCCAGAGACTAGGGAGGTTACCCCAGAGCCTGATCCTATCCCAGAGACTAGGGATATTACCCCAGAGTTTGACCCTGCTCCACAGCCCACCTCGGAAAGGAACCACCCAGAATGGGTGGGGGTGCTAGCAAAGGAGATACGTGAGATGGGCCAGATGCTGAAGGAGTACCTCTCCCCAGCTGGTGAGAAACCCTCCCCCTGCCTTAAAGAGGGAGACTCTGGTGGTGCAGCAGTGGGACCCACAGATGTTACATCTGTCCAGGTTCCAGCTGAACTGCAAGGGCACTCACAGCCAGCAGCAGTTGCCCCTGTGGAAACTAGGAAGTCTAAGATGAAAACAAGGCACCTAGATAATAAGGGTCAGGAAGGGGGCCCCTCACAACCAGCAGGGGAGCCAGAAGTTGAGATCATCACCGAGTCCCTGTCATACGAGAGTCTCCATAACCTGCGAAAAGACATTGTACGACGGGGCCGTGAGGCTTTTACAACCTGGTTACTGCGGGTCTGGGACCTTATGGGTACAGGTGTGCAACTGGATGGTACTGAGGCAAGGAATTTGGGAGCCTTGACCCAGGACTCAGGTGTGGACCAGGTATTTGTAAGGAAGACAGGTCTCCTTTCCCTCTGGGAGCGACTTTTAATGAGTGTGAGAGAGAGATTTGTCCACAGGGAAAGAATGCAGGAGTACCACCAGAGAACGTGTTGGAATACCCTTGAGGAAGGGATCCAAAAGCTGAGAGAAGTGGCAGTACTGGAGGTGCTCTTTGGGAGGGATGGACAGCATGACAATGACCCTGACAAGGTCAGGTGCACAGGGCAGATGTTGTGGAATCTGGCAAACCTGGGCCCATCTCAATATACCGCCTTTATTGCAATGATTGATGCTGATACCAACCAAGTGACAGTGGGTTCTGTTGCCAACAGGCTCAGGAATTATCAGAGTATGATGGCTGGCCCAGTGCAGGCTCATGTCTCTGCTGTGGCTAAGGACCTCAGAGAGGAGTTTAAGGAGGAGATGAAGGAGATAAGGGAAGAGGTGAGGAAGATCAGTGCAGCACCAGTGAGAGTCATGGACCCCAAAAGTAGAGCCCAACGCCCCCCAGCTAGGGAGAGAGGGTACACCCCACGTGCTGACCTGTGGTTTTTTCTACGTGACCACGGGGAAGACATGAGAAGGTGGGATGGGAAACCCACTTCTGTCCTGGCAGCACGGGTGCGCCAACTCAGGGAGGGGAACACCAACAGAGGGAACTCCACTAAAGTGAGGGTAGCCTCAGCCTCCCATGGAGGTGCAGGGTATTACAGAAGGGAGGATGATCTGTCAGATCCCCTTGAAGGAACCTCCAGTATGTATGCCCAGGAGAGAAATAATAACCAGGGCTAGAGGGGCCCTGCCTCTAGCCAGGGAGAGGCACGGGAAAACCGGATCTTTTGGACGGTGTGGATCCGATGGCCTGGCACATCAGAGCCACAGGAACACAGAGCATTGGTTGACACTGGTTCACAATGTACATTAATACCATCAGGACATGTCGGAAAGGAACCTCTTTCAATTGCTGGGGTTACAGGGGGATCTCAGGAATTGACTCTGCTGGAGGCTGAGGTGAGCCTGACTGGGAAAGAGTGGCAGAAACATCCAATTGTGACTGGCCCAGAGGCACCATGTATCCTAGGCATAGACTTCCTCAGGAATGGCTATTACAAAGACCCAAAGGGACTCAGGTGGGCTTTTGGAATAGCTGCTGTGGCAGCAGAGGGCATTAAGCAGTTGAACACCCTGCCTGGGCTATCAGAAAACCCATTTGCAGTGGGACTCCTCAGAGTGAAAGAGCAACAGGTGCCAATTGCTACCTCAACAGTGCACCGCCGGCAGTACCGGACGAATCGAGATGCCGTGATCCCCATCCACAAGATGATCCGTGAGCTGGAGGGCCAAGGGGTGGTCAGCAAAACCCACTCACCCTTCAACAGCCCCATCTGGCCTGTGCGTAAATCTGAAGGAGAATGGAGATTGACAGTGGACTATCGTGCATTGAATGAGGTGACTCCACCGCTGAGCGCTGCCATGCCGGACATGCTGGAACTGCAGTACGTGCTGGAGTCCAAGGCAGCAAAGTGGTACGCCACCATTGACATCGCCAATGCATTCTTCTCCATTCCTCTGGCAGCAGAGTGCAGGCCTCAGTTCGCTTTCACCTGGAGGGGTGTGCGATACATGTGGAACCGACTGCCCCAGGGGTGGAAACACAGCCCCACCATCTGTCATGGGCTGATCCAGGCTACACTGGAGAAGGGTGGAGCTCCAGAACATCTGCAGTACATTGATGACATCATTGTGTAGGGGGATACGGCAATGGAAGTATTTCAGAAAGGAGAAAAGATCATTGAGATTCTGCTGGGAGCCGGCTTCGCCATTAAAAAGAGCAAAGTCAAAGGGCCTGCCCAAGAGATCCAGTTCCTGGGAGTAAAGTGGCAAGATGGACGGCGCCAGATCCCCAGTGAGGTCATCAATAAGATCACTGCAATGTCTCCACCAACCAGCAAGAAGGAAACACAAGCCTTCCTAGGTGCCATAGGCTTTTGGAGAATGCACATTCCTGAGTACAGCCAGATTGTGAGCCCTCTTTACCTGGTCACCCGCAAGAAGAACGATTTCCACTGGGGCCCTGAGCAGCAGCAAGCCTTTGCCCAGATCAAGCAGGAGATTGCTCATGCAGTAGCCCTTGGCCCAGTCAGGACGGGACCAGATGTGAAAAACGTGCTCTACTCTGCAGCCGGAAACCATGGTCTGTCCTGGAGCCTTTGGCAGAAGGTGCCTGGTGAGACGCGAGGCCGACCACTGGGGTTCTGGAGTCGAAGCTACAGAGGGTCCGAGGCCAACTACAATCCGACGGAGAGGGAGATCTTGGCCGCCTATGAAGGGGTCCAAGCAGCCTCAGAGGTGGTTGGCACAGAAACACAACTCCTCCTGGCACCCCGACTGCCAGTGCTGGGGTGGATGTTTAAAGGAAAGGTTCCCTCAACCCACCATGCCACTGACGCCACATGGAGTAAATGGATTGCCCTCATCACACAACGTGCCCGTATTGGAAACCCGAATCGCCCTGGGATTTTGGAGATAATTACCAACTGGCCAGAAGGGGAAGACTTTGGCCTTGCCGACGAAGAGGAACAGGAACAGGTGACCCGGGCCGAAGAAGCCCCACCATATAACCAACTGCCAGCAGATGAAACATGCTATGCTCTTTTCACTGATGGTTCCTGCCACATCGTGTGGATGAACCGGAAGTGGAAAGCAGCCGTATGGAGCCCCACACGACAGGTTGCACAAGCTACCGAAGGAGAAGGTGGATCGAGTCAACTTGCTGAACTCAAAGCTGTTCAGCTGGCCCTGGACATTGCTGAAAGAGAGAAGTGGCCAAAACTCTACCTTTACACTGATTCATGGATGGTAGCCAATGCTCTGTGGGGATGGCTGGAAAGGTGGAAAAAGGCTAACTGGCAACGTAGGGGAAAACCAATCTGGGCTGCCAATGAATGGAAAGACATTGCCACCCGGGTAGAGAAGTTGCCTGTGAAAGTCCGTCACGTAGATGCCCATGTCCCCAAGAGTCGGGCTAATGAGGAACACCGACACAATGAGCAGGTAGATCGGGCTGCACAGATAGAGGTGTCGCAGATAGATTTAGACTGGCAGCACAAGGGAGAGTTGTTCCTGGCTCGATGGGCCCATGATGCCTCAGGTCATCAGGGCAGAGATGCCACATATAAGTGGGCACGAGACCGAGGGGTGGATCTAACCATGGACAGTATTTCTCAAGTTATCCATGACTGTGAGACATGCGCTGCCATCAAGCAAGCCAAGCGGGTCAAGCCCCTCTGGTATGGGGGGCGATGGTCCAAATATAAGTATGGAGAGGCCTGGCAGATTGACTACATCACACTGCCTCAAACCCGCCAGGGCAAGCACTATGTACTGACCATGGTGGAAGCCACCACTGGATGGTTGGAGACCTACCCTGTGCCTCATGCCACTGTTCGGAACACCATCCTGGGCCTGGAAAAACAAGTTCTTTGGAGGCATGGTACCCCTGAGAGAATTGAGTCAGACAATGGGACTCATTTCAAGAACAGCCTTATAAACACCTGGGCTAGAGAACACGGCATTGAGTGGGTGTACCATATCCCCTACCATGCACCAGCTGCAGGGAAAGTTGAACGGTGCAATGGCCTGCTTAAAACCACCTTGAAGGCACTGGGTGGGGGAACTTTCAAGAACTGGGAGATTAATCTACCAAAGGCCACCTGGTTAGTGAACACCCGAGGTTCCACTAACCGAGCAGGCCCTGCCCAATCTGAGCCCTTGGGAATATCGAATGGAGATAAGGTTCCAGTGGTACACATGAGAGGTATGCTAGGAAAAACTGTTTGGGTGAATCCTGCCTCCAGCAAAGACAATCCCATCCATGGAGTTGTATTCGCTCAAGGACCAGGTTGCACCTGGTGGGTGATGCAAAAGAATGGAGAGACCAGATGCATACCCCAAGGAGACCTTGTTTTAGGGTGAAATACCTATAGTACTGTGCCTATGTCTCTAACTGCATGTATGTATATATAATGTAACAGTTTAATTTGATATAGCATATTAGTATGGGAGAAATTCAGGGGTGGATAATGTTGGGGGTTGAATGCTTCGCTTTTCTTTCTGTGGAATTTCTCCCATTGTTATGCTAAGTAATTGTGGCTACACCTTAAAACGACAGATAATGTTCTCTCGTAGGGGGGTGGCTGGAGGGGGAGGGGGGGGAACCGGAAAAGGAAAGGTGGGATAGGGGGGTCTGGAGCGGGGCTCGCTCTCTCGCTTGGCTCCTGGAGTGGGAAGACAACCTGGGCTCTGCTCTGGCATCTTCCCCTGCCATCCCAGCGCTGAGATCCACGCTCCCTGCCTTTGGACATCGCTCTGCTGCTCTCCCAGCTCACCCTACTACCTCCGGACACTCCGCTGAGCACCACGACCGACACCGTGAGGGGGGAGTAACTTTCCCCATCCCCGCTCACCCCTGGGCCGCGGCCGCCATCACCCAGCCCTCTTCAACTGCGCGGGACCTGCCCTGCCCCCACAGCACCGGTAACAGCACAGGGAGACGGCCTGCGGCCAGAAGGGACTGGAGCGGAGCTAGACTGTTTCTGTTGCCAATTTTTATAGCTGTTGTTGTTTTTTTCTGCTTTGTTAAATACCAGTAAAGAACTGTTATTCTCATCCCCATATCTCCTGCCTGAAGGTGTCTGAATTGGACCTAAAATAATTAAAAGGGAGGGGGGTTGCACGCTGCATCGCAGAAAAGGGGCTCCTGCCTTTCCTTAGACCATACCTGTCTTTCAAACCAAGACAACCCAAGAATGGGGAGGAAGTAAAAAGCCCATTGCATTTTTATCAAAACTGCTAGACCCAGTACCTAGAGGTTGGCCAACTTGCCTACACGCAATTGCTGCTACAGCTATCCTATTAGAAGAAGCTCAAAAGTTAACCTTGCAAGGAAAAATCAGAATACACACACCACATGACCTTAAAACAGTCTTAAGTCACAGAGCCCAACAGTGGCTAACGGATTCCCGAATATTAAAATATGAAATTATCCTAATGAACAATGACAATTTAGAATTGAATACCTCCAAAAGTCTAAACCCCGCACAATTCCTATCTGGGGAACCCCTAACTGATTTGGAACATGATTGTATTGAATTAATAAACCTACAAACTAAAATAAGAGAATATCTAGAAGATACACCTTTGCCATACAGAAGGATTTTGTTCACTGATGGGTCCTC
This sequence comes from Sturnus vulgaris, assembly GCF_052056855.1. Lineage (NCBI taxonomy): Eukaryota > Metazoa > Chordata > Aves > Passeriformes > Sturnidae > Sturnus > Sturnus vulgaris. The sequence continues at coordinate 39,223,267 of NC_142282.1, read as the reverse complement.
AAGAGTAATAGAGGGTAAAAGGGTGTCAGGATATGCAATTATAGAAGGGACGGACATGAAGGTTGCAGAAAGGGGGAAGTTGCCATCAAACTGGTCAGCTCAGTGTTGTGAAATCTACGCACTGAAGAGAGGGTTAGATTTGTTAGGAAAAGATAAAGGAACTATCTACACAGACTCACAATATGCATTTGGGATTGTTGATACATTTGGTAAGATGTGGGAAGAACGGGGATACTTAAATTGGAAAGGAAAGGACTTGGTACATAAGGAGTTAATAAAATTAATACTTGAATCCCTATATAAACCAGCAGAAATAGCAGTAGTGCATGTTAAAGGACATCAGAAGGGAGACACTTTAGAAATAAAAGGGAATCAATTAGCAGACCAGATGGCTAAAGAAGTAGCTTTAGACCCGAAAGAGCCAATAAAAATCTTGAGACTAGAGGAAACACCAAGTAAAGGGGAAGAAGAAAAGAAACCAACATTTAGTGAGAAGGAGTTAAAGGAAATAAAAGAACTAGGATTGCATCAGGGGGAACAAGGGGAATGGTTGACATCTGATGGGCGTAAGTTCCTAAACAGGGCTTTAGCCTGAAAAATATTATCAGAAATGCATGAATTAACCCATTGGGGAATCCAAGGGTTATGTGACCACTTCTTAAGAGAGAATATATGTATTGGCGTATATAATCTAGCAAAAGCAGTTACAAAAGGGTGTGTCATCTGCCAAAAAGTAGACCAAAAGGATATGAGAAAAATAACACCTGGAGGAAGAGAGTTAACTTTAAGACCATTTCAAAATATACAAGTGGACTTCACTGAAATGCCCCCCATACAAGGATATAAACATCTATTAGTAATGGTAGACCATCTCACCCACTGGGTGGAAGCATTCCCCACCAGGAAGGAAATGACAGAGGTAGGTGCAAAGATAATTTTAAAAGAAATAGTTCCACGGTATGGACTAGTAAATAATATTGATTCAGATCGAGGTCCACATTTCATTGCCCAAGCTTTACATGAAGTAATTAAGGCTCTGGGCATGAAATGGAGGTTACATACCCCATGGCATCCCCAGAGTTCAGGGAGAGTAGAGAGAATGAATAAAACTCTCAAAACCGTGTTAACAAAATTAATTTCTGAAACACAAATGAATTGGCTTAAGTGTCTACCTCTTGCCCTTTTGCGCATAAGAACCAGACCCCAGTCAGACATAGGGGTTTCCCCCTATGAAATGATCTTCGGGCTTCCTTTCCTTGTCACTCCTTTCAGTACAGGGAACTACTTGGAAGGGGAAATAGCAACCCAAAAATACCTAGAGACAATTGGGAGGACACTGGGAAATCTTAGAAAAAAGGGGTACCTCCCCCAGACTTCTCCCCTTGATGCAGATGTACACCAGATCCGTCCTGGAGATTGGGTGCTAATAAAATCCTGGAATAACATACCATTAACCCCTAGGTTTGAAGGCCCATTCCAAGTGTTACTCACTACACACACCGCAGTGCAGACCCAGGAACGTGGCTGGACACACATCTCTCGAGTTAAAGGACCAGTACCACCTCCTGGTAGTGAACCAGATCCAGTCACACCATCGAGAGATGCCCCTGAGTGGACTGCTATTCGAGACCCAAAACACCTCAAATTGACATTAAAAAGAAAAACAAAAAACGGTTGAAGAACTCCTGCAAAAGATGAACTGGATAATTTTTTTTTGTGTACATGTTAGTATTATGTTCTAATAAGGGTTCTGTAACGAGACAAAGGGTAACATTTTTCAGAAGTTACCTGAAGTCATGTCTGTACTCATGTTCTACCTGTTCTGATACTGTTGCTGTTGCTTGGTGTTGGGGGTTGAATGGTTCCCTTTCCTTTCTGTGGAATTTTTCCCATTGTTATGCTAAGTATTTGTGGCTACACCTTAGTAGCAATAGTTTTCTCTCGCAGGGGGGTGGGGGATAGGGGGAGACCGGAAAAGGAAAGGTCGGACAGGGGTCTGGGGTGGGCTCTCGCTCTCTCCCTTGGCTCGTGGAGTGAGAGGAGGACAGCCTGTGCTCCGATCTAGCATCTTCATCGCCATCCCAGTGCCGAGAGCCACGTTCCCTGCCGTTGAACACCGCTCTGCTCCTCTCCCACTTCATCCTACTACCTCCGGACACTCTGCCGAGCACCACGACCGGCACTGTGATGGGGGAGTCGCTCCTCCATCCCTCTCACACCTGGGCAACTGCCGCCATCACTCCAGCCCTCTTCGACTGCGTGGGACCTGCCCTGCCCCCACCACCGGTAACTGAGCACAGGGAGAGAGGGCCTGTGGACAGAAAGGGACTGGAACTGAACTATACAGTTCTGTTTTGTTGTCAATTTTTATAGCTGTTGTTGTTTCTGCTATTTTGCCTTGTTAGATATCAGTAAAGAACTGGTATTCCTATCCCCCTATCTTCTGCCTGAAAGCCTCTGATTTGAAACTATAATAATTAAAAGGGAGGGGGTTGCACTCTGCATCTCAGGAAAGGGGTTCTCGCCTTTCCTTAGCAAAATACCTGTCTTTCAAACCAAGACACTTGGATAGTTGGAAGGTCAAAGTAGTAAGAGTTGGCAAAGTTAAAAGTTACTGTTTGTATGCATCCCCTGATAATTGACTAGAATGTTGGAGGGTTCATATACTCTTCTGAGCTTTTAAGCTATAGCTTACATACTACACATGGTTCTTCATTAACTTCAGTTTTCAAACAAGCACTTCCTGCAAACCACAATTCCACCCCCAGGAAGGTTTCAACACTAACACAATAAATCTCCTACAGAGCACTCTCCATGGGTGACTAAATTAGTAGGGAAGTGGGAGTAGAAGGAGACAGCTGCTAAGAAAGACTCTAATACACATCCAAGAAGTCTCCTTGTCCCCCAAGAGGCAAGACCAGGTGAGGTCAAGAGAGAAATGGCTCATACCCGACTCTTGGGAAGAATAGTGTTAATCCTATTCATAGGTAACACCCGAGGGAGTGAAGAGGATGCTTGTACCAAATGCTACCACCCTCTCTATGATGGAGAAAATCTGAAGTCTCTCTTGAGGGTTCATACCAACCTAAATCACAAATGCTTCAATAACTCCCAATTAAACACCTGTCAAGAAGATGGGAAAGTCTATTGGCTTGTAAAAATACTGCTTCTTATAAGCAATGCCTACTTGGGGAATGCCTCGTAGGAGATACCTGGCTTTGCTTCGAGTATGAAGCAAACCGAGACAGATTGGTAGACCTGGTAAAAGAAAAACAACTAACAACACAAGAAAAAGATGATTTAGATATTCCCGTGGGGAAAAATTTATTTATAGATCTAGTGGAAAGAATCAGTAAAGAATTAAACTTGACAGACTGCTGGATTTGTGGAAGTACCCAAAAGACTGAAATCTGGCCATGGGAAGGAATAAGTTTAAGCCCATTAGAAATACTGAGATGGACCCAAATTACACAAGAACCACAAGTTGTAGGAGCAAGGGGAAGGGAACAATGGGATTTAAAGTCCAGGGTAAATGGGGAAGAATGCATCATGAGAACAGGGAAGAGATATAATACTCCCATAGGGAAAATGGCATGTAAAAGATACCTAATAATAAAAATCTAGGCACAAAGTGGATCCCCAGAGAGCCAAATAGATACTGGTCTGTTGAAAGAAAGGAAAGAGGGTGTATTTACCATGAGAAATATGAGTTACACGAATGTACAGAGAAAGGAGTTAACCCATTTTGGGGCATAAGGGAACTGTTGAAGTTTTGGGAATCCCCAACCGAAATAGGGGATGCATTTTGGGAAGCTCCACAACCTTTATTTTGGATCTGTGGTAATACAGCATACACCAAACTTCCCGGAGATTGGGCAGGGAGTTGCACTATAGGGATTATTAAACCAGCCTTCTTCCTATTGCCAAAAGAGTCAGGAGCACACTTAGGAGTCCCAGTGTATGACGATTTAAAAAAAACAAGCAGAAAAAAAAAGGAGTATAATCGAGATAGGGGGTAACCAAAAGTAGAACGGAAAAGTATGGACCCCAGAAGAAATTATTAAAACTTATGGACCACCTACTTGGGCTCAAGATGGATCATGGGGATACCATACCCCAATTTATATGCTGAACCGAATTATCAGGCTCCAAGCAGTACTCGAGGTAATCTCCAGACAGACAGCCCTTCCACTTGATCATATCAGTGACCAATTAACTCAAACAAGAGCAGTGATATAACAAATTAGATTAGCTGTAGACTACCTATTAGCAGATGAAGGAGGGATATGTGGGAAATTTAATTCCTCTGAGTGCTGCCTGGAAATTGATGATAAGAGTTCAGTAATAAAAAACATCTCCAAAGAAATTAGAAAATTAGCATATGTGGGTGCCCAAGAGTGGACTCCTCTAATGGATACTAGCTGGTGGGACAACTTTTGGTCCTTCAAAGGAGCATGGTGGAAGAATGCTGCGTTTATAATAATATGTGCAACCACCGGACTATTATTTTTGCCATGCCTACTTCCCTGCCTAATCCGGGTAGTAACCTCCACTATCCAAGCCAGTATACAACTCCCAGAACTGACTAACCAAAAACAAACCAAAATTATGTTAATAGAGAGCCAAGAACAAGGAAGTCAAAAACAAAAGCAAAAAGGTGCCGGAGAAATATATGAGCAATATTGAAAAGTAAAGAAATTTTCTGTCCAAGAAACTAAAATCATAGGTTGATGCAGGCTAAGGCCTGATCAAAGAAATAGAGGGGGGAATTGTTATGAACAAGCTCCTGTTTGTTCTGTTAATGTTCTGTTAACTGTGGAAAACACCCTGTTTTTATGTTTATTGTTGCTGTTGTTCTGTTCTAAATCCCACTCCCTGGAATTGTCTTGCCATTATGCCCTTTCCCTCCCTGTGGTCGGGTAACGCCTTCCCTGCTCCCAAAATGATGCCTGGCAAATGAGAAGACCTCAAGTGCTTATGGGACACAACTCAGTAATAAAAAAAACCAAACTGAAAACAACGAGCCAATATAACATCGAAAACTAAAAATGGTACTACCAAGTAAGAAACATAGTGAAGAAGATGAAATCACCAACCAGGATTCTCTTGCCTTGTCACCATGACCTGAACAGCACCCAATCAACATGACACGCCTGGATTACGAGCCAACTAGTGTCTTCTGCGGGACTCCTGTGAGGACAGAAGGTCCAGCTCTGCTGCACAGCAAAGCTGAATTCCTCCTCCTCTGGATCATCCATTGGGAGCAGCGGTGGTGCACGTGACCAGTCGGGCTCCCACCCAGAGCTGATTTCTCAATAAAGGCATTAAAACAGGAGCTGGTCTCCTTGCCCTTATTCATTTCAACATCATTACCAGAACACTGTTTAAACTAACCTTGTATTTCCAGTGAGCTACGGATTTTGACAGGACTGTTTATTAGAGAGATTCCAGGCTGTCCATATGAATGTAGTGTCTTCCTGCATACCCGTAGCATAGCAAGGTCTAAATTCTTAAACAGAAATGCTGATATATTGTATGGTTGGTAAAACTTGCCATGTGGGATGTTGTGATGGGTTGATGCTTGCCAAATGCCAGTGCACCTCGGAAAATCACTTATTCATTCTCCTCTGCTATAATTATGCAGAGGAGGGGGAAAGAAAACTCATGGGGTGAGATAAGGGTTAGGAGAAAACATTTTAAGGGCAAAATAGGCTCAAAACTTTAAAAGGTATAAAGGAAAAAAAATTATTAACACAATTAAAAGAGGATGAGAACTAAAACCTTTAGAACAGCTTTCCCCCCACCCCAGCCCTTCTTTCCTTCCCACTGCCAGTGCAGGGAAACAAAATATGGGATTTTTAGTCAGTTTGTCACTTTTTAAGATCTTTCTTCAGTTCACGTAGGGAGAGAAGTCTCATTAGCTATGCCATGGGGTCTTACAGGAAACAGTTCTCTGTGAACTTTTCCAATGTGGTTTCAATTTTCATGGCTAACAGTCTGCCCAGAACCTGCTTGCAACGTGAAGTCTCTCCCACAGCTTTCAGTCTCCCCACAACTGCTTTTCATGGGGCATTTAGTTTGTGGGGTGCAGTTTTTAAGGATGAGCTATTCTAGTTGAGAAGCAAGGGTCCTCTTCCACTATTTCTGAAAGGAAGGGTTTTTTTTCTCTCTGTTCAAGCCTCTCACCAGATCACATCTTTTCAGCATCCACATGCTCCAGCACCAGTGCCTTTTTCTCATGGGCTGCGGGGTGAATGCTGCATCCCCCCATGCACTTCATGAATTACAGAGAAACAGTTTGCTGTATTATAATCCTCACCACGGCTTGCAGAAGAATCTCAGCTCCGACACTCGGAGCACTTCCTCCTCCCCCTCCCTGTTTTGCACCGACCATAGTGTCGCAGCATTGTTCTCCTCACGTCTTCAGTTTTTCCTTTTCTGACTTGGGAGAGAATTGGTGTTCACAGGTTAATTTGTTCTCAAGTTCTACCACTTTGTTATAAATGGAAGACAAAAGTCTCGATATTCAGCAAAATTTAGATTGCTTTATTTGATATAGAAAGAGCAAGCAGCCCGCTGGGGAACGTGAGGGGTCACCGCCCACTCCACGCTCCACCAAACCTTCGTTTGCAGCCTCTTCTTATACTGTGGTTTCTCCTTGTAATCAATAATTTTTTGTTGTTGTTGTTGTCATAAGCACTGGTGGTTGAATAAACATCCTTGTAGATAACCACCAGAGAAGTTCTGGAAGTCTGGTCCTTGAGATAAGCAGTATTGATCAGACAAAGGCAGGAAGGGCTATTGGGAAGTCTGATTTTGCAAGCTGGTAGCCGATACAACTTATTTGGAAAACATAACATAATATAACGTAACATAAAATAACATACCATAACAAGGTGATTTTAAACAATGATTTTATCATATAATTTCCTTTATCTAGTGTCCATGCTTCACTTCAGAGCTTAGTATTCTGGTTTATACAAACCCCAATGCTTTTGTGATTAACACGAATCTTTTATCAATTATCACAAATTGAAACAGTTTTTAAAGAATTCTACAGCGCTGAAAGATTGATCTTGACCATGCTCTGCAATCGGGGAAATCTCTTGCTGTGCTTTTCTCTCTATTGGTCATGTGGTCTCTGCCGGTACTGCGCAAGGTGCCGGCTGCCAGCTCCACTCTGCACCTTTTCTTCATGCAGGATGCCGAAAAAAAGAAAAACTGCTGCCACCACTTTTGTGGTTGGTTAAAAGCGGCTAAGTAAATAAAGTCCATTGCGAGCCATGCTGAGGCAACCGCGGCGGCTCTCCAACCAGCATGATGGTAGGGCCACTCCCAGCACTGGTCCTGGCCGCATGGGTACTCGCAGTGTTGGGATGGCCCCCGGCAGCATGGCTGGGCAGCCACGCCGGGACGGGGTACAGCAGCCCCTTCCGGGAAGGGGTCCTGGTCCCAACCGGGAAGGGGGACCCGGCCGGCCCCCCCACTCCTTTGTAGAGAGCATGGAGCAAGAGAGCTTCCCACGGTTTTTGGTTCTTAATTATGTTATTATAGAGGTGTTACTAGCTTTTATAATTGGCTTAGCAGTGTGCCTATCTTCAGAGCTTGCCAGCGATTGGTTTTGCCAGGCATGGAGAAAGCTGCTAACAGCTTCTCACAGAGAATCACTTCTTTGGCTGACTTTTTCCTACTTCACCAAAAATCAATTATTGCAAAACCAGCACAGATGTATACTGCCATTTCAGGAATTTTGATTTAAAAGTCTGATTGGACTGAATTAATACCGATTCTTTGCTCAGTTATAATGATGTTAGGTGTTGCCACAAAAGTTAGAAACTTGTATACCTGGAAAAGTATTTGCAAGTCGATACCCTCAAAGCACCATTTATCACTATGTGGATAATGTTTTAGTTTGTGGACAGGAAGGTTCATATTTGTAAGATATGGTGCCCCCTTAGAAAATTCAGGAGATCGCTCCTTGGAAATATTTCAGGTGGATATTAATGGAACAGCAATTAACTTTCAAGCCTGGTGTCAGCACATTGCAGGATTCATGACAGCTACTGGGAGCAATTAGCTGGGTCATAAATCAGGCATTCCTTTGCTCACTTGAAGGCAAATCCTAAGCGTTATGTGCAGAAGCTATTTGAGAATTAGATATAATTAGCACACAAAACTCCACTGCAAAGCAGACAGAATTGTGCTAGCTTTGCCTGTTTGCTTGCTTTTATATCCCACAGCTTTAATGAGGTAGATTTGTTGTGAATCTTTTGCCATGAAGACACGTGACAGCATTTCGGACAGGTATAGATATTTAGTGATTCAAGCATAGTTATTCTTTCTTGCCATGTATAAATTGAAATTGGATTTGATATCAAAACAGTGTAAGTATATTGATGGACCACAAGTGCAATAGACAGTAACTCAGTCCTTTAGAATCATCTGACACCATGACTTTGTAGCTGTTTATATACAAGTGTCAGTCTTACACACCCACTGACCTGAGTTCCTTGTGCAAAACTCACGGCAGTATTATATAAGTAGGTCCTTGCTGTTTTAGCCTTAAATATTTATATCCCATTACCTTTAATAGTCCAAGCTCAAATCTATTGTACAGACAATCTCGAAAAGCTGTCTTACTGTCTGCAAAGTGAGCAGGTTTGAAGTGCAATTTACCAAGATATACACTGTTGTCATTTTTCTGAGGAAAGCTGCACTTTAAAATATCCTGGCAAAATTATGCTTATACTAGAAAAGTACTGACCATGACCAGGCATTCTCAGTAATATTTGCATTTACCATGAGCTACTGTCAAAACTAAATTATGTAAAATCCCAACGTATTTGCCACACCTTTATAATCTCTCCAGTAAATCCATGTTGCTGCTATTTCAGTCCTTTGCCTGCATACTGTTCATTGATGTTTAACTGTTGTATGACAAATTTTCGGAAACTTTCTTCTAACGGTAGAGTCAAAGTGAGTTAAATTATGTTGTATCTGAAACTTTTAAAGGAACCCTCAACTTTGACTTTAGTTTTGTTACATGTAAGTGATTTTAATTTTCAGTTCTGTTATGTTTCAGTTCTGTACAGTTTAAGTGATGTTAAGGTTAAATTCTGTAAAGTTTAAGTGATATTGAGCTCTGTTAAGCTTAAGTGTTGTTGTTGGGGGGTTAGGTTTCTTTTCTCTTGTCCTTCTTACCTATAGAATTTTTCCCATGAGTTCCTGGGAAACGCTGACTGCTGATACTTATGGGTACTTGAGAAAATAAAGGGTGTGCTGAGCCCCGGTAAAAGAAGGGTGGGGGGGCAGTTGCCAGATCTCTCGATCTGCAGCTTCAGAGGGATATGCTCGCTTTTGTTGCTTGGGGAAAGGAATCCGCCATAATCCAAACCAGAGCTTCTTCTCCTTCTTCTGTAGGGTGAGCCTCTGCTCCTGAGAGCAGCCAGTCACCTGGGACTTTATTAACACCGACCTCACTAAAAGAAGGACCTATCACCATCTGCTCGGGTGCCCGAGAATCCTGAGCCACCTCTCCCTGCCCTGCTTGGAGCTGGGCCGCCGCTGCCCCACTCCCCCTCGCCCCCCGCATCTCGGCACTACTCTAAGTTTCTCTACGCTGTAGCCCCGCACCGCCCTGCCGAGACGTCCTGCAGTTCCAGCTACCGCCGCGGAGTTTCTGATACATCTCGTCCACCAGCCCAGAACCTTTTGCTCATTTCTGCCATTCCAGCTTATTGCTCTTCAGAATCCTGCAGGGGGCACTGGGATTGACTACCCCAGGGCTTTGTGAAGCAAAGCCTCTCCTCCATCCTTTCCCGTCTCAGCCGAGAAGGCTGTCACGGGGTCCCTGGTTCTGTTTCTTATTAATTCCATAGCTGTTGTTGTTTTGTTTGCCTTGTTATACATACTAGTAAAGAACTGCTATTCCTATCCTCATATCTTTGCCTGAAAGTCCCTTAATTTCAAAATTATAATAATTTGGAGGGAGGGGGTTTAGATTCACTATTCCAAAGGAGGCTCCTGCCTTCCCTAGCAGACACCTGTCTTTCAAACCGAGACAGCTATTAAATTTATGTTAGTTTTATGTTCTGTTGAAGTTCTGTTACATTCAAGTTCTGTTATGTTTAGGCTCTGTTAAATTTAACTTTTGTTAAGGTTAAGGTCTGTTAAGTTTATTTCTGTCAAGTTTAAATGTTAAGCTTAAGCGAAGAGTGATTTAAGCGTTGTTCAGTTTAAGTTCTGTTATTTTAAGTTAAGTTCTATTAAGATCAGTTTCTCTTCAGTTTCAGTAATGTTAACTTTAAGTTCTGTTAGGTGTACGTCCTGTTACGTTTAAGTGACGTTAGGTTTCCGTGAAGTTCTGTTGAAATATGTTCGTTTATATTACAAAATAAAATTATTTTGTTATAGAGATAAGATGGAACTGACTGAAAAATTGGTAAGAATTGGTAAGAAACTGTTTAAGAAGATAAGATAATAAGTTGTGCAAAAATATGTGAAGATGCAGTTTATTAGATCCTTAATTTCATCAAAGAGTCTATGGGTATAGATGTTCTACATTGGTCAATTAGGATAACTATTCATAACAATCTCTGCTGTTTTATCTTCCATAGGTAGCACAGAGGAATGAGTAACAATTCCAAATTATGGCTGTTATTACCTGTAAGCTGTTTAGTGCTTTCTTTCCTGCTTTTATTTTGTGTTATTGTCATATATGCATAGATGTGTGGAAAAATACCATCTCGACTTCTTAGGACAGTAACTGTTGCTGTATTAATTATTCTGAATATGTTGTTAATGTCATAGCATGAATTCGCTGACTTCATAACAGGTATTATCCATAAGATATTGTTTGAGGTTACACATATGCATTGCTTTGTTGTTTGCAGTTTATTCATGGTACAATTGATTACTTAGCTAAGGATAAATGACAAAGCCAGCTGCTTAACAGACTTTCACATACCATTGTGTAGCGATCTGCAAGACATGTATAATTTTAAGAAACTTTCCCAACTGCTATTTCTAGAGGCTTGTTTGTAGGATATGTTAGGGAGACCCGTCCAGTTAAGGCCTTGGCTCTGGCCAAGTCCTGGCCCTAGCTATTCAGACATACGCCAACAGACCCAGTTGTTTTTACACAAAAATGTAATCAGGTCATTTTGACTTGCCGATTTCGGCTTATACAGTTGGACCCCCTTTTGAGATAAACTTGGAAACTTTTCCTGGTGTCCTGGTGACTTTTTGATGTTGAATTGTATCCCCATTCATCTGTTCATCCCAGAAACAAGTTTTGAAGCTTTAAGACTGGATTTGAGAGTGAAGGAGGGGGGAGGAGAAGAGGTGCAATGTCTGAGGCAGTTGTTTTCAAAACATAGAGATAGGAGTTTCATTGCTTTGTCTCCTGGACTATGTCACCGTGGTGGACAGCGAAGAGAGCACTCCTTTGCTTTTAGTTAGTTTTTGACTAACTGAAGCAGAGAAGTTCCCCGGACAGTTTTTTTTTCATTTTTTTCCTGGAATTATTTGAACCTGCTCTGGACTGGTGTTGGGGGTTGAATGCTTCGCTTTTCTTTCTGTGGAATTTCTCCCATTGTTATGCTAAGTAATTGTGGCTACACCTTAAAACGACAGATAATGTTCTCTCGTAGGGGGGTGGCTGGAGGGGGGGGGGGGGGGGGAACCGGAAAAGGAAAGGTGGGATAGGGGGGTCTGGAGCGGGGCTCGCTCTCTCGCTTGGCTCCTGGAGTGGGAAGACAACCTGGGCTTTGCTCTGGCATCTTCCCCTGCCATCCCAGCACTGAGATCCACGCTCCCTGCCTTTGGACATCGCTCTGCTGCTCTCCTAGCTCACCCTACTATCTCCGGACACTCTGCTGAGCACCACGACCGACACCGTGAGGGGGGAGTAATTTTCCCCATCCCCTCTCTCCCCTGGGCCGCAGCCGCCATCACCCAGCCCTCTTCAACTGCACGGGACCTGCCCTGCCCCCACAGCACCGGTAACAGCACAGGGAGACGGCCTGCGGCCAGAAGGGACTGGAGCGGAGCTAGACTGTTTCTGTCACCAATTTTTATAGCTGTTGTTGTTTTTCTGCTTTGTTAGATACCAGTAAAAAGAACTGTTATTCTTATCCCCATATCTCCTGCCTGAAGGTGTCTGAATTGGACCTAAAATAATTAAAAGGGAGGGGGGTTGCACTCTGCATCGCAGAAAAGGGGCTCTTGCCTTTCCTTAGACCATACCTGTCTTTCAAACCAAGACAACTTTTGGCGCCCAACGTGGGGCATTGCCTGAGGGCATTGAGAGAGGGGTAGAAAAGGGGATAACAGTTCTTAAATTACCCAAGCTTGTGGTAGGTGACACCATGCTGTCCAGCTTACCCTGGATTGGCCTCCATGTGGTCACTGCTGTATCTCTCCCATTTGCAAGCCCTTTTTTAAACATGAGTTTCATAACCAAGGTTACTGTGGCTATTATCCAGTTTATTATGTGGGTTGATCAGTTGAGGAATTCATGGATTTTTAATTTTCTCTGGAAGATGGCCACATGGATTCAGAGCTATCACACTCTAAGTGTGTGTTTCTGGGGCTACTTCAATAATGGTACTTACTGTGAGGAAGTGGCAGCAGGTGAAATTTTTTCTCAACCCATCACAGGGTTTTTGAAGTTCACCCCACCAGTCTTCAAGGGGTTCCAATCCACTTTAAATGCTAATGACATTATATTGTGGCTAGTGTTGCTTATATCCCTGTTAAACCTGTTCTATCTAACATTCAGAGATAAGGGGAGATTGACTTGGATAACAACCCTGATACCTACCCCAGGGATTAGTGATGTTACCCCAGAGCCTGATCCTGTCCCAGAGACTAGGGAGGTTACCCCAGAGCCTGATCTTGTCCCAGAGACTAGGGAGGTTACCCCAGAGCCTGATCCTATCCCAGAGACTAGGGATATTACCCCAGAGTTTGACCCTGCTCCACAGCCCACCTCGGAAAGGAACCACCCAGAATGGGTGGGGGTGCTAGCAAAGGAGATACGTGAGATGGGCCAGATGCTGAAGGAGTACCTCTCCCCAGCTGGTGAGAAACCCTCCCCCTGCCTTAAAGAGGGAGACTCTGGTGGTGCAGCAGTGGGACCCACAGATGTTACATCTGTCCAGGTTCCAGCTGAACTGCAAGGGCACTCACAGCCAGCAGCAGTTGCCCCTGTGGAAACTAGGAAGTCTAAGATGAAAACAAGGCACCTAGATAATAAGGGTCAGGAAGGGGGCCCCTCACAACCAGCAGGGGAGCCAGAAGTTGAGATCATCACCGAGTCCCTGTCATACGAGAGTCTCCATAACCTGCGAAAAGACATTGTACGACGGGGCCGTGAGGCTTTTACAACCTGGTTACTGCGGGTCTGGGACCTTATGGGTACAGGTGTGCAACTGGATGGTACTGAGGCAAGGAATTTGGGAGCCTTGACCCAGGACTCAGGTGTGGACCAGGTATTTGTAAGGGAGACAGGTCTCCTTTCCCTCTGGGAGCGACTTTTAATGAGTGTGAGAGAGAGATTTGTCCACAGGGAAAGAATGCAGGAGTACCACCAGAGAACGTGTTGGAATACCCTTGAGGAAGGGATCCAAAAGCTGAGAGAAGTGGCAGTACTGGAGGTGCTCTTTGGGAGGGATGGACAGCATGACAATGACCCTGACAAGGTCAGGTGCACAGGGCAGATGTTGTGGAATCTGGCAAACCTGGGCCCATCTCAATATACCGCCTTTATTGCAATGATTGATGCTGATACCAACCAAGTGACAGTGGGTTCTGTTGCCAACAGGCTCAGGAATTATCAGAGTATGATGGCTGGCCCAGTGCAGGCTCATGTCTCTGCTGTGGCTAAGGACCTCAGAGAGGAGTTTAAGGAGGAGATGAAGGAGATAAGGGAAGAGGTGAGGAAGATCAGTGCAGCACCAGTGAGAGTCATGGACCCCAAAAGTAGAGCCCAACGCCCCCCAGCTAGGGAGAGAGGGTACACCCCACGTGCTGACCTGTGGTTTTTTCTACGTGACCACGGGGAAGACATGAGAAGGTGGGATGGGAAACCCACTTCTGTCCTGGCAGCACGGGTGTGCCAACTCAGGGAGGGGAACACCAACAGAGGGAACTCCACTAAAGTGAGGGTAGCCTCAGCCTCCCATGGAGGTGCAGGGTATTACAGAAGGGAGGATGATCTGTCAGATCCCCTTGAAGGAACCTCCAGTATGTATGCCCAGGAGAGAAATAATAACCAGGGCTAGAGGGGCCCTGCCTCTAGCCAGGGAGAGGCACGGGAAAACCGGATCTTTTGGACAGTGTGGATCCGATGGCCTGGCACATCAGAGCCACAGGAACACAGAGCATTGGTTGACACTGGTTCACAATGTACATTAATACCATCAGGACATGTCGGAAAGGAACCTCTTTCAATTGCTGGGGTTACAGGGGGATCTCAGGAATTGACTCTGCTGGAGGCTGAGGTGAGCCTGACTGGGAAAGAGTGGCAGAAACATCCAATTGTGACTGGCCCAGAGGCACCATGTATCCTAGGCATAGACTTCCTCAGGAATGGCTATTACAAAGACCCAAAGGGACTCAGGTGGGCTTTTGGAATAGCTGCTGTGGCAGCAGAGGGCATTAAGCAGTTGAACACCCTGCCTGGGCTATCAGAAAACCCATTTGCAGTGGGACTCCTCAGAGTGAAAGAGCAACAGGTGCCAATTGCTACCTCAACAGTGCACCGCCGGCAGTACCGGACGAATCGAGATGCCGTGATCCCCATCCACAAGATGATCCGTGAGCTGGAGAGCCAAGGGGTGGTCAGCAAAACCCACTCACCCTTCAACAGCCCCATCTGGCCTGTGCGTAAATCTGAAGGAGAATGGAGATTGACAGTGGACTATCGTGCATTGAATGAGGTGACTCCAGCACTGAGCGCTGCCATGCCGGACATGCTGGAACTGCAGTACGAGCTGGAGTCCAAGGCAGCAAAGTGGTACGCCACCATTGACATCGCCAATGCATTTTTCTCCATTCCTCTGGCAGCAGAGTGCAGGCCTCAGTTCGCTTTCACCTGGAGGGGTGTGCGATACATGTGGAACCGACTGCCCCAGGGGTGGAAACACAGCCCCACCATCTGTCATGGGCTGATCCAGGCTACACTGGAGAAGGGTGGAGCTCCAGAACATCTGCAGTACATTGATGACATCATTGTGTGGGGGGATACGGCAATGGAAGTATTTCAGAAAGGAGAAAAGATCATTGAGATTCTGCTGGGAGCCGGCTTCGCCATTAAAAAGAGCAAAGTCAAAGGGCCTGCCCAAGAGATCCAGTTCCTGGGAGTAAAGTGGCAAGATGGACGGCGCCAGATCCCCAGTGAGGTCATCAATAAGATCACTGCAATGTCTCCACCAACCAGCAAGAAGGAAACACAAGCCTTCCTAGGTGCCATAGGCTTTTGGAGAATGCACATTCCTGAGTACAGCCAGATTGTGAGCCCTCTTTACCTGGTCACCCGCAAGAAGAACGATTTCCACTGGGGCCCTGAGCAGCAGCAAGCCTTTGCCCAGATCAAGCAGGAGATTGCTCATGCAGTAGCCCTTGGCCCAGTCAGGACGGGACCAGATGTGAAAAACGTGCTCTACTCTGCAGCCGGGAACCATGGTCTGTCCTGGAGCCCTTGGCAGAAGGTGCCTGGTGAGACGCGAGGCCGACCACTGGGGTTCTGGAGCCGAAGCTACAGAGGGTCCGAGGCCAACTACACTCCGACGGAGAGGGAGATCTTGGCCGCCTATGAAGGGGTCCAAGCTGCCTCAGAGGTGGTTGGCACGGAAACACAACTCCTCCTGGCACCCCGACTGCCAGTGCTGGGGTGGATGTTTAAAGGAAAGGTTCCCTCAACCCACCATGCCACTGACGCCACATGGAGTAAATGGATTGCCCTCATCACACAACGTGCCCGTATTGGAAACCCGAATCGCCCTGGGATTTTGGAGATAATTACCAACTGGCCGGAAGGGGAAGACTTTGGTCTTGCCGACGAAGAGGAACAGGAACAGGAACAGGTGACCCGGGCTGAAGAAGCCCCACCATATAACCAACTGCCAGCAGATGAAACATGCTATGCTCTTTTCACTGATGGTTCCTGCCGCATCGTGTGGATGAACCGGAAGTGGAAAGCAGCCGTATGGAGCCCCACACGACAGGTTGCACAAGCTACCGAAGGAGAAGGTGGATCGAGTCAACTTGCTGAACTCAAAGCTGTTCAGCTGGCCCTGGACATTGCTGAAAGAGAGAAGTGGCCAAAACTCTACCTTTACACTGATTCATGGATGGTAGCCAATGCTCTGTGGGGATGGCTGGAAAGGTGGAAAAAGGCTAACTGGCAACGTAGGGGAAAACCAATCTGGGCTGCCAATGAATGGAAAGACATTGCCACCCGGGTAGAGAAGCTGCCTGTGAAAGTCCGTCATGTAGATGCCCATGTCCCCAAGAGTCGGGCTAATGAGGAACACCGACACAATGAGCAGGTAGATCGGGCTGCACAGATAGAGGTGTCGCAGATAGATTTAGACTGGCAGCACAAGGGAGAGTTGTTCCTGGCTCGATGGGCCCATGATGCCTCAGGTCATCAGGGCAGAGATGCCACATATAAGTGGGCATGAGAATGAGGGGTGGATCTAACCATGGACAGTATTTCTCAAGTTATCCATGACTGTGAGACATGCGCTGCCATCAAGCAAGCCAAGCGGGTGAAGCCCCTCTGGTATGGGGGGCGATGGTCCAAATATAAGTATGGAGAGGCCTGGCAGATCGACTACATCACACTGCCTCAAACCCGCCAGGGCAAGCGCTATGTACTGACCATGGTGGAAGCCACCACTGGATGGTTGGAGACCTACCCTGTGCCTCATGCCACTGTTCGGAACACCATCCTGGGCCTGGAAAAACAAGTTCTTTGGAGGCATGGTATCCCTGAGAGAATTGAGTCAGACAATGGGACTCATTTCAAGAACAGCCTTATAAACACCTGGGCTAGAGAACACGGCATTGAGTGGGTGTACCATATCCCCTACCATGCACCAGCTGCAGGGAAAGTTGAACGGTGCAATGGCCTGCTTAAAACCACCTTGAAGGCACTGGGTGGGGGAACTTTCAAGAACTGGGAGATTAATCTACCAAAGGCCACCTGGTTAGTGAACACCCGAGGTTCCACTAACCGAGCAGGCCCTGCCCAATCTGAGCCCTTGGGAATATCGAATGGAGATAAGGTTCCAGTGGTACACATGAGAGGTATGCTAGGAAAAACTGTTTGGGTGAATCCTGCCTCCAGCAAAGACAATCCCATCCATGGAGTTGTATTCGCTCAAGGACCAGGTTGCACCTGGTGGGTGATGCAAAAGAATGGAGAGACCAGATGCATACCCCAAGGAGACCTTGTTTTAGGGTGAAATACCTATAGTACTGTGCCTATGTCTCTAACTGCATGTATGTATATATAATGTAACAGTTTAATTTGATATAGCATATTAGTATGGGAGAAATTCAGGGGTGGATAATGTTGGGGGTTGAATGCTTCGCTTTTCTTTCTGTGGAATTTCTCCCATTGTTATGCTAAGTAATTGTGGCTACACCTTAAAACGACAGATAATGTTCTCTCGTAGGGGGGTGGCTGGAGGGGGAGGGGGGGGGAACCGGAAAAGGAAAGGTGGGACGGGGGGGGGTCTGGAGCGGGGCTCGCTCTCTCGCTTGGCTCCTGGAGTGGGAAGACAACCTGGGCTCTGCTCTGGCATCTTCCCTGCCATCCCAGCACTGAGATCCACGCTCCCTGCCGTTGGACATCGCTCTGCTGCTCTCCCAGCTCACCCTACTATCTCCGGACACTCTGCTGAGCACCACGACCGACACCGTGAGGGGGAGTAACTTTCCCCATCCCCGCTCACCCCTGGGCCGCGGCCGCCATCACCCAGCCCTCTTCAACTGCGCGGGACCTGCCCTGCCCCCACAGCACCGGTAACTGAGCGCAGGGAGATGGCCTGCGGCCAGAAGGGACTGGAGCGGAGCTAGACTGTTCTGTTGCCAATTTTTATAGCTGTTGTTTTTCTGCTTTGTTAGATACCAGTAAAGAACTGTTATTCTTATCCCCATATCTCCTGCCTGAAGGTGTCTGAATTGGACCTAAAATAATTAAAAGGGAGGGGGGTTGCACGCTGCATCGCAGAAAAGGGGCTCTTGCCTTTCTTTAGACCATACCTGTCTTTCAAACCAAGACACAGGTGTGCAAACTGAGGGTACTGAGGGGCAAGGAATTTGGGATCCTTGACCCAGGACTCAGGTGTGGACCAGGTATTCGTAAGGGAGGCAGGCCTCTTTTCCTTCTGGGAACGGCTTTTAACGCGTGTAAGAAAGAGGTTTTTTCACAGAGAGAGAATGCAGGAGTTCCACCATAGAATGCCTTAGAAAACCCTTGAAGAAAGGATCCAACAGCTGAGAGAAGTGGCAGTGCTGGAGGTGCTCTTTGTGAGGGATGGACAGCATGATAATGACCCTGACAAGGTCAGATGCACAGGGCAGATGCTGTGGAATCTGGCAAACCTAGGGCCAGCTCAATATGCCACTTTTATTGCAACATTTAATGCTGATGATGACCGAGAAACAGTGGGCTCTATTCCTAACAAGCTTAGGGTTTTTGGCAGTATGATGAATGGCCCGATGCAGGCCCACCTCTCTGCCCTAATTAAGAGCCTCCAAGAGGACGTGAGGGAGGTGAGGGAGGAGGTGAGGAGGAACCATTCCCACGCAGCACCAGTGCGAGTCACAGACCCCAGAGTTAGAGCCCAATGTCCCCCAGCTAGGGAGAGAGGGTACACCCCATGAGCTGACCTGTGGTTCTTTCTGTATGACCGTGGGGAAGACATGAGAAGGTGGGATGGGAAACCCACTTCTGTCCTGGCAGCATGGGTGCGTCAACTCAGGGAAGGAAACACTAACCAAAGGAGCTCCACTAAAGTGAAGGTAGCCTCAGTCTCCCATAACCAAGGTGCAGGGTATTACAAAAGGGAAAATGATCTGTCAGATCTCCTTGAAGGAACCTCCACAATGTATGCCCGGGAAGGAAACAATAACCAAGGCTAGAAGGGCCATGCCTCTAGTCAGGGAAAGGCACAGAAAAACCGGGTCTTTTGGACGGTGTAGATCCAATGGCCTGGCACATCAATGCCACAGGAACACAGAGCATTGGTTGACACTGGTTCATAGTGTACATTAATACCATCGGGACATGTCGGGGAAGAACCTGTTTCAATGGCCAGGGTTAAGGGGCGATCTCAGGAATTGACTTTGCTGGAGGCTGAGGTGAGCCTGACTGGGAAAGAGTGGCAGAAACATCCAATTGTGACTGGCCGAGAGGCACCATGTATTCTAGGCATAGACTTCCTCAGGAACGGCTATTACAAAGGCCCAAAAGGACTCAGGTAGGCTTTTGGAATAGCTGCTGTATAGGCAGAAGGCATTAAGCAGTTAAACACCTTGCCTGAACTATCAGAAAACCCATCTGCAGTAGGACTCCTGAAAGTGGAAAAGCAACAAGTACCAATTATCACCTTGACAGTGCACCGCCGGCAGTACAACAACTCGAGATGCCGTGATCCCCATCCACAAGACGATCCATGAGCTGGAAAGCCCAAGGGTAGTCAATAAAGCCTGCTCACCCTTCAACAGCCCCATCTGGCCTGTACACAAGTCTGACGGAGAATGGAAATTGATGGTAGACTATCATGCATTAAATGAAGTGCCTCCACCGCTGAGTGCTGCTGTACCAGACATGCTGAAACTGCAGGATGAGCTGGAGTCCAAAGCAGCAAAGTGGTACGCCACCAGTGACATTGCCAATGCATTTTTATCCAATCTTCTAGCAGCAGAGTGCAGGCCTCAGTTTGCTTTCACCTGAAGAAGCATGCAGTACACCTGGAACCGACTGCCCCATGGGTGGAAACACAGTCCTACAATCTGCCATGGACTAATCCAGGCTATACTGGAGAAGGGTGGAGCTCCAGAACATCTGCAGTACATTGACGACATGGTTGTGTGGGGGGACACATAAATGGAGGTATTTCAGAAAGGAGAGAGGATCATTGAGATTCTGCTGGGAGCCGGCTATGCCATTAAAAAGAGCAAAGTCAAAGGACCTGCCCAAGAGATCCAGTTGGTGGGAGTAAAGTGGCAAGATGGATGGCACCAGATTCCCAGTGAGGTGATTAATAAGATCACCGCAATGTCTCCACCAACCAGCAAGAAGGAAACACAAGCTTTCCTAAGTGCCATAGGTATTTAAAGGATGCCCATTCCCAAGTACAGCCAGGTTGTGAGCCCTCTTTACCTGGTCACCTGGAAGAAAAACAATTTCCACTAGGGCCTTAAACAGCAACAAGCCTTCACCCAGATCAAGCAGGAGATTGCTCATGCGGTAGCCCTTGACCCAGTCAGGACGGGACCAGAAGTTAAGATTGTGCTTTACTCTGCAGTTGGGAACAAGGGTTTGTCGTGGAGCCTTTGGCAGAAGGTGCCTGGTGAGACTCGAGGGTGACCTCTAGAATTCTGGAGCCAAAGTTACAGAGGGTTGGAGGCCAACTATACTCCAACAGAAAAGGAGATCTTGGCTGCCTATGAAGAAGCTCAAGCTGCCTCAGAAGTGATTAGCATGGAAGCACAACACCTCCTGGCAGCCCGAGTACCAGTGCTAAAGTCGATGTTTAAAAGAAAGGTTCCCTCTACCCAACGTGCCGCCTACACCACATGAAGCAAATGGATTGCCCTCATCACGCAACGTGCCTGTATTAGAAACCTAAATTGCCCTGGGATTTTGGAGATAATTACCAACTGGCTGGAAGGTAAAAACTTTGGTCTCTCCGACAAAGAAAAACAAGAATAAGTAACCTGGGCCAAAGAAGCCCCACCATATAACCAACTGCCAGCAGATGAAACACTCTATGCTCTTTTTACTGATGGCTCCTGTCACATCGTGAAGATGAATTGAAAGTGGAAAACATCCGTATGGAGACCCACATGACAGGTTGCACAAGCTACCAAAGGAGAAGGTGCATCAAGTCAACTTGCTGAACTCAAAGCTGTTCAGCTGGCCCTGGACATTGCTGAAAGAGAGAAGTGGCCAAAACTCTACCTTTACACTGATTCATAGATGGTAACCAATGCTCTGTAGGGTTGGCTGGAAAGGTGGAAAAATGCTAACTGGCAACGTAGGGGAAAACCAATCTGGGCTGCTGATGAGTGGAAAGACATTGCCACCCGGATAGAGAAGCTGCCTGTGAAAATCCGTCACATAGATGCCCATGTCCCCAAAAGAAGAGGTAATGAGGAGCACCAAAACAACGAGGAAGTAGATCAGGTTGCACAAATAAAGGTGTCAAAGACAGATTTAGATTGGCAACACAAGGGAGAGTTGTTCCTAGCTTAATGGGCCCATGATGCCTCGGGTCATCAGGGCAGAGATGCCACCTATAAGTGGGCACGAGAATGAGGGGTGGATCTAACCATGGACAGTATTTCTCAGGTTATCCATGACTGTGAGACGTGTGCTGCCATCAAGCAAGCCAAGCGGGTCAAGCCCCTCTGGTATGGGAGGCGGTGGTCCAAATATAATTATAGGAAGGCCTGGTAGATTGACTACATCACACTGCCTCAAACCTGCCAAGGCAAGTGCTATGTGCTGACCGTGGTGTAAGGCACCACTGGATGGTTGGAGACCTACCCTGTGCCTCACACCACTGCTCGGAACACCATCCTGGGCCTGGAAAAGCAAGTCCTTTGGAGGCATGGTACCCCTGAGAAAATTGAGTCAGACAATGGGACTCATTTCAAGAATAGCCTTATCAATACCTGGGCTAGGGAACAAGGCATTGTGTGGGTGTACCATATCCCTTACCATGCACCAGCTGCAGGGAAATTGGAGAGGTACAATGGACTGTTAAAAACCACCTTGAAAGCATTGGGTGGGAGATCTTTGAAAAATTGGGAGCAACATCTATCAAAGGCCACGTGGTTAGTTAACACCCGAGGTTCCACTAACCGAGCAGGCCCTGCCCAGTCAGAGTCCTTGCATAGAGTAGACGGAGATAAAGTCCCAGTGGTGCATGCCAGAGGTTTGTTAGGGAAGAGAGTTTGGATCAATTCTGCCTCGAATACAGACAAACCCATTCATGGGGTTGTCTTTGCTCAGGGACCAGGTTGCACATGGTGGATAATGCAGAAAGACTGGACAACACGATGTGTACCTCAGGGAGATCTGATTGTTGGGTGAGAACTATATGTAAATATTACTCTTGGCTGTCACTGTCATTGTCTATATGTAGCTGTATCCTGTATATATATAAATGTATGATGCATGTGTTTAAAAATTAGAATATATATTAGATATGGTAGTAAGCTGATGATATGGGGATAAGGGATGGAATATCTTGGAGTGACTTTATGATTCTTGTATCCCCAAATCATCTGTTCTGTTGGTGTTGAATATTGAGTTCTGCAGCTTTAAGACTGGTTCCAGGAGTGAAGGGGGAGAGAAGAGGTGCAGAGTTTATCAGAGATGGCACTTGCTCCCTCCCATGCTTTACACAGACTGTGCTGTCTGCAGTGGACAGCAGGAGAGAGCTCTCCTTTGCTTTGCTTTTGGTTAGTTTTTCTGGCTAGCTGAGGCAAAGAAAGTTCCCTGGACTGTGATTTTTTTTTTCCCTTTTTCGTGAAATTGTTCAAACCTGCTCTAAATTGAAAACCCAGAAGAACACCAGGTGCTCACACCTGTGGCCCAGCAGGCCTGGCCTGGGCCACAGCATTTCCCAACACTGGAAGGACTGAGAACAGACAGCCAGGCTGCAATCCACGAAAAAGACACTTCTGAATCTGTCATCTCTTCGGAGCAGCGAGGGGTTTTGCTGTTTAGTATTGTTCGTTTTTGTGCTGGGAAGTGCTTTGCCTGTTAAATAAACAGGTTTTTTGCACTTCTCTCCGAGGAAATATTTTCCCCAAACCAATTGGGGGAGGGACTGCTTGAATCTGTTTCCTAGAGGGACCCCATTCAGAGGTTTCCTCCCCAATTTGCCCTAAACCTGGACAGAAAGGCAGGAGCAGCGGGCACAGGAGCGCCTGGCATGGCAGAGTGGGCCTCGTGCTGCCCATCCCGGCGGAAGGAACGGGGTGGTTACAGGCCCCGCGCAGCCTGCCCCAGGGAGAGGGATGGGGGCGGTGACGGGCCCCTCGCAGCCCACCCCATGGGGGGAGCTGGAGGTGTAGCTGGGTGAGGAAATCTGACACACCACCCAAAACGATTCTCATTGCAAGACAGAGGCAGCGTCCTTAGCAAGTGAATAGGCGAGGGGAAGGGAAGTCATGGGCGCTGGGGGAAGGAGGGGGAAAGGGGGGCCCGGGAGTCAAAGATGGCGTGACCGGCACCATCCTGAACCCCTGGTGAGACGGGCGGAATGGAACACAATACTGTGGGATAACCTTGGCTTCTCCTGTTCTTGGAGGCAATCTCTGTTTTGTGCTGCTTTCCAGGAAATTCTGAAGGGCTAGAAGGGTGAGAATACGAAAGGGCAGGAGTAGCGTCTGTGACGGGCTCCTCTCGCATTTCCCCCCCCCCCCCCCCCCCTTCCCCAGGGATAAGGGGGTTAGAAGCAGAACTAAGTAAGGAGGAGGTTGTGCTCGGTGGAGTAAGACTGGTTGCAGTTTTTTCAGGCGGGCTGGTGTAAAACTGGGATTCTTGCTGCCTTTCTTCAGCTTTCAGGGCTTCTAAGATCACACAAAATGAAGGTAAATAGGCGGGGAGCTAGAGTCTCTTTTGGTTGTTAAATCATTCAGTTTCACCCCTATGGAATCCCAAAAGCCCGAGGAAAAAATATAGTCCAAGCTGAGTCCAGCAGCTGAAGCAGCGCTGCCCAGATTTAAAGTGGATGGAGACCCTCACAAGACCCATTTCAGTAGGATTTTTAGCTTGCGATTTTTCACCTCTGTGCTGGTTTGACCTGGGAAGAAGAAACTCAGAAGTTCTCTTTAAGGGGGCTTCCTCTGTGGGGGGTTGGGAGAGCTTCAACAGCCAATTAGAGAAAGTTTGTTTGCTCCGTGAACACACATTTTGAAGGAAGTAATCCGGAACTGAGTCTCTTTGTCTTTCCGGTGGCAGTGCAGGTAACAGGGGCCAGGCCTGGTCCCATTGCAGGCCTGTGGGCCTGGCAGGGGGGCAGGGCCGGGCCCCCCTGTCTGGGGAGCTGGCATGGCCCAGCAGAAAGGAGAGGGTCGCCATAGACAGTGGCCAGGGAGACTCAGGCTTATTTAAGATCCCAGCCACTTTTCCTCATCCCCCTCCCTTTCAGCGTGGCCGGTTTTGGAGATCCTGGCAAAGCTCCAGCATTGTAGCCTTGGTTTTTTTTTTTTTCTTTTCCCTGTTCAAAATCTTAACTCTTTCAATGCTCAGATAGGATTTACAGACTTTCCAATCCTTCCCGGAGTGAAAGGGAAAAAGGAGATATTCTTGAGAGGAATGTTGAATTTGTCTTTACAAATGAGCTGTGGATCTCCTTGTAGATAAGGCTAGCACTGAGAGATAAAAGAAACAATGGGATGGATTCCACTGATTGATGAATGGAAAAAGATATTTGCCTTTACAAACAAACTACTGATAAATTAAATTGGATATCGAAAGATGAAAGAAGCAACGGGGGGAAAACTATGAATTCTGTAAGAATTAAAAATTAAAAGGGAGGGTTATACATTAGAGGGGAATTTCAGGTATCAGGCGTTCCGGGAAGTCTGTGCCTCTCAAGTACCTAAGCCAATGGGGAAAGAGAGAGGGAAATGCGGCCGGGAAAATAGGATAAAAAGGAGGCTGCGTCCTCCAAAAATTTGAGAGATCCCAGGGGAATGTCCCATGGCCTCTCCCTTTATTCGAATAAAGCAAAAAGGACTCCTCTGTTTCCTTTTTGGACATAAACCTCTGGTGTTTGTGGATTAATTTTCCTGACATTCTGAAGTCAGTGAAGCAAGAGCTAAGTTTTTTAGATGGAAGGAGAATGAGAAGATGCTGTGAAGATGGCTGAAATGTCCTTTTGTAAGATTGTAGGGATGAACTGATGTGCTGAATATTCCTATAAACCATGGAGAAAGACATGGGGGGATGGAGATGTTCCATTTGATAGATCATTTGACCAAAAAGCACCTGTGTTGAGAATCTTTGCCCCGAGGAAAGAAGGGGATCTTGGTTTTCTGAAGATGAAGCATGAACAGAGAGAAAAGAGATGAAGAGAACCTTTGCTGTGGAACATTTAATTCTTAAAAGTAATACCCCATGAATCAGACATGGCCCACAAGCACAGCTCTGGGAAGGCTGTGGAGTTGGGAGGAGTGCACAATTGCAGTGTTCCGGGCAGATGCAAATCGTGAAAATGAAACCACGAGAGGACTGTTTTCTTCCTTTTTGTGGAAAAAAATCCCTATAGCCTAACAAGAGGAGGCTTCTCTCTCACCGAAAGTGAACTGAAAAAGGACTGTTTGAGTTGGGAACTGACTGAAGTAATTTTTTCTGTTTGTTTTCTTGCTACAAAGGTTGGGAGAGGGAAGGAAGGAGTGGTCTGAAAATTCTTATTCTGAATGTTTTTTTCCCTCTTTGTGTAGTTAATACATTTCTTTTTATACCCTCTTACTTTTAGGCCTGCCTTGCTTCTGCTCCTGGTTCTGTCTCACAACAGAAAATTAGTATATTTAAATTGGCAAATCAAAACCATGACACCTCCTTTCCATAGTCTGCTAAGAGTGTTTTAAATTGTCCATATACATCACTTTCTAAATTGGAAAGTCTCTGTCCCATCTTGTACCCAGAAAAACTGGGGAATCAGGCAGGAGAGCCCACCCAGCTTAGGGTAGGAGCGATGGGATCTTTTCTCTCTGCTCACCTGCTTTTCCTGCAGGAGTCCTGAGACAACTGGGCTTACTCCAAGGGTTGCTTGTTGTCTCAGGCCCGACTACTGATTCCACAGCAATTCTACAGCAGAGAGTTCCTTTTCGGTTTGCTATGACCCAACCAAATCAAAAAACCCTGCAGGTTCTTCTCAATATGAGAAGTCCCTGTTCGGGCACCACGTGTCGCAGTGGCAGAAGATTGTTCCCTTTGCGACAACTCATCTGGCTTGACTGGGTCAGAGCATGGCTAAAATAAACGGGACGGGTACGATGGTGTGCCTGAGAAATCTTTTAATCCATCCACGACCATGTAGTCCAAGAGGCAGCATCCAAAGACCAGGGGGATGCGTCTGGTTTAACAATACATAGGGGTATCTGAGGGCAAAAGGTCCAATCAAGAAGGAGAACTAGGAACATGTCTGGGCATTCCCTTACATGTTCCTACAAGTCCCACAGTTTTAGGTCAAAGCCTCCGCATCTGCAGGGAAGGGGCCTGACCTTATGTCTAAGGCCTTTCTTCTCAACAGCCCGCCTCCCAGGGTTTCAGATTTATGTCCTCTGTGTAGGAAACTTGGGATAAGTTTTGGTCTATTCTAGCCAATTCGACTCCCACAATTCAGTCCTACTGTTGTATTTTGTTAAGGTTTAATAAACATTTTGAAATTTTAAAAGGTGAGTGTAATTTCTCACAGAACGATTCTCTCTGCACACCCATGGTACACATGGATGAGATGATTTCTGTGGTACATCCTGGCCAGAACAACATCCTGGCCAGATAATTAAGTAATGCCTTGACACTCTAAAAATGTTTTTGGAGAGTTTTTGTTTTTCCTGCAGTTTCAGTGACACTGGGTTCACTTTAGTATAAGCTTTATCAGCAAAACAGCACTAACCTCCCCATCACCCCTCACAACACTGACTTGCATTCCCAATTCAGCCATCAAATCCCATCTATGGTTACTGCGCTGCAAAGAGAGAGAAAGGACAGCAACACACACGGACTTCTTTGGGGGAAAAAGGCCAACTTTATTGTACGGACAGCCCGTATTTAAAGTGTGTTATGTGCAGCTAGGACAGGACAGTAGTTCATTGGACAATTGGGAAAAACATCCTTGGGACAGTACTGAGAGGAATGTTAAATTTGTCTTTACAAATGAGTTGTGGATCAGCCTATAGATAAGGCTAGCACTGAGAGATAAAAGAAACAATGGGATGGATTCCACTGATTGATGAATGGAAAGAGATATTTGCCTTTACAAACAAAGTGTAGGGCTGCTGATAAATGAAATTGGATATCGAAAGATGAAAGAAGCAACGGGGGGAAAACTATGAATTCTATAAGAATTAAAAATTAAAAGGGAGGGTTATACATTAGAGGGGAATTTCAGGTATCAGGCGTTCCGGGAAGTCTGTGCCTCTCAAGTACCTCAGCCAATGGGGAAAGAGAGAGGGAAATGCGGCCGGGAAAATAGGATAAAAAGGAGGCTGCGTCCTCCGAAAATTTGAGAGATCCCAGGGGAATGTCCCATGGCCTCTCCCTTTATTCGAATAAAGCAAAAAGGACTCCTCTGTCTCCTTTTTGGACATAAACCTCTGGTGTTTGTGGATTAATTTTCCTGACAATTTGGGGGCTCGTCCGGGATCTTTCCACCGTCCGGGGCGGCGGGCGGCGAGCGGAGCTGAAGGCGCGCCTCACCCAGTTTCGGTGATCAGCTCCCCTTGGTGCCGGCCGGCACCGGGCGATTGATTGGGTTCCCGAGACTGTCCAGGAGACAGACGAGTGGCGGACCAGGGGGGTCCGTGAAGAGTCCGCAGGGAAGGACTACTGAAAATCTCACCGGTGAGTAAAATGGGATCTTCGGGGAGCAAACCTGGGAGGGCACCCATGGAGGGTAGCACAGGTAAACCTGGGAGGGCACCCATGGAGGGTAGCACAGGTAAAACGGGGCACCCAGAGAGGGTTGGAAAGGTAAAGCCGCGAAGGGGCCCCGGCAAATGGGATGACGATCCCATAATACCCCCGGAGAGTCCCTTGGGGTGAATGCTGAGGTCTTGGGAAAGATTGTATATTCACCCAGAAGTAACTATGGAAATTATGGTAAAATATTGTTATTTTGTGTGGCCAGAGTATAAGTTGGCAAGGGGACTTATATGGCTACTTATGGAACAGATAAAATTCATTTGTGTAGAATTTTGTGGAGGTATCTAGAGGAGAATTGGAAAGGATGGATTGAAAGGGAATGTGGATTAATATGGGTCAGACAAGAAACAAGAGTAATTTATGTGTTAAGAAAAAAAGGAGAAGAGGAAAAAGAGGAGGAAGAGGAAAGTGGTGAGGATTGGGATGTTTTTCAGCACCTTCCCCCGTCTTGTCCTCCAGTGTTGCCAGCTGCAGGTCGTCTGTATCCTCAACTTTCAGAGCAAGGGGATCAGGAAAATGTTATTCCTACAGCCCCACCTGAAAAGGATAATGGTGTAGGGGGAGGGGAGCAGCATGTTGTATCACCCCCCAGAACTAGAAGAGGAACTCAGTTTAGGGCATCAGAAGCCCCCCAAGAGACAGGGGTACACCAGATGCCACTCCGTCAAGTTCCTTTGGGGGGTCAAGGGGGAGGATTTGGGTTTGTAATTGTACCACTCACTACCCAGGATATAAGAGGGTTGAAAAAAGAATTACCCCCATATTTGGATGATCCCATAGGGGTGGGGGAAAAGATAGAGGAATATTTGGGAAATGCGGATTATACATGGAAGGATTGGGATTTTCTTTTGGGAATTTTGTTTGGGTCATCAGAGAAACGAATGATTTTGCAGAAAGCTCGGCAGCTGTGGGAGGATGAACACCCACAAGCAGCAGGGGGGGCTGGACCCAATGCACCTACGGTGGATGATGCCATCCCCCAGGCAGACCCCCAGTGGGACCCAAATAACCAGGCCAGTCTGGCTCGCCTTCGCGATTACCGTGCTTATTTGATCAGGGCAATCAAGTCAGCGGCTCCCAGAACTAACAACATAGCTAAGGGTATGTCATTAGAACAGGAGAAACAGGAAAGCCCTCATTGGTTGGAGAGGATTAGGGATGCCTTGAGGAAGCGCGGGGGGATGGATCCTGAAGGGCCAGCCTTTAACACATTGCTTAAAGTACAATTTGTTACTAAAGCCTGGCCTGATATACGGAAAGGAGTACAGAAAGATGAGGAGTGGCAGAATAAGCCTCTAGAGGAATTGGTTAGAAAAACACAGCAGATATATGTAAGAAGGGATGAGGAAAAGGCAAAAGCTAAAGCAAAGATGATGGCAGAGTTTTTGCAGCCCCAGAGGAGTAAACCGCAGGGTCCAAGGGGTCCCCAGGGACAGAGGGGACGGGGTCGGCCACAAGGAAGGGGCAGAGGGATTCCCTCCTCGGCAGGGGACAGCCGACCCAAACAGCGGCTGGGGAAGAACCAGTGTGCTATCTGCAGGGCAGAAGGGCATTGGAAAAACGAGTGTCCGCAAAAACAGCTGGACCCTCAGGAGGAGGAAGTCCAGAGGATAATGGAAATGGATTGTTAGGGGTGTCAGGGGCTCCTATTATACCAAGGACCCACCACTCAGGAGCCCTTGATAACTTTTAAGGTGGGTCCGGATCGAGAGGAGGTGTGTTTTTTGGTAGACACGGGGGCCTCTCGGTCCACCTTAAATTTTATACCTAAGGGGGGGAAATTGTCAAAAAGATCCTTGGTTATTCAAGGAGTAAGCGGGAAGGATGAGCGAGTGCATTTTATTCAACCGCTGTTAATAGATGTGGGGGACAGATTTGAACTGCATGAATTCTTGTTTGTTCCTAATTGTGATTGTAATTTACTGGGAAGAGATTTGATGGCTAGAATGGGAATGCAAATTAGCATTGTAAGAAGTGACACGGAGTCCGAAACTGTGATATCTTTGTGTAAAATGTCTGAAAAGGCTTATGCTAAAATAAATCCGGAAGTATGGGCAGCTCCAGGGAAATATGGGAAACTGGACATAGAGCCTCTCCAAATTACTTTGAAGCAACCAGGACAAGTGGTGTCTAAAAAGCAATACCCTCTTTCAAGGGAGGGAAAGAAGGGGTTACAGCCTGTTAGTGAGTCCCTGCTAAAAGCAGGTCTTTTAGAGCCGTGTATGTCTCCCTATAACACTCCTATCCTGCCGGTTAAGAAACCAGATGGAACCTACAGAATGGTGCAGGATTTAAGAATAATAAATGAGATTGTCAAACCAAGGCATCCCACAGTTCCAGATCCATACACAATCCTAAATCAAATCCCTTCTTCACATCAGTATTATTCTGTACTGGATTTGAAGGATGCTTTCTGGGGGTGTCCAATCACAGAAGATAGTAAACAGTATTTTGCTTTTGAGTGGGAACAGGAGGAAGGAGGGAAAATGATAAAACAACAATTGACATGGACAGTACTCCCTCAAGGATATACAGAGTCACCAGTTCTGTTTGGGCAAGCTTTGCAGAAAATATTAAGAGAGTTTACTCCACCCTTAGGAGTCAAGTTGTTGCAGTATGTAGATGATTTGCTCTTATCAGGGGAACAGGAAAAGGTGGTTGAAGAGGCTACTGTAAAGCTGCTTAATTTTCTTGCAAAAAAGGGACTTAGAGTATCCAAAAAGAAAGCACAGTTAGTAGAAAAGAAGGTCAAATATTTGGGACACATTCTGTCCGAAGGGTTACGGTGTATTGATCCAGAAAGGATACAAGGGATTTTACAGGTACTATTACCCCAGACTAAAAAGGAGTTACGGCAGTTTTTAGGGTTGGTGGGGTACTGTAGAGCATGGATCGAGGATTTTTCTGTGGTGGCCAGACCTTTATATAACTTTTTAACTCAAAACAGTCCTAATGTTGTGGTATGGACACCAGAAGGAGAGAAAAGCTTTAAGAAATTAAAAGACAAATTGGTTAAGGCCCCAGTCTTGGCTCTTCCAGACGCAGAAAAAGAATTTCAGCTATATGTGGATGTCAAACAGGGTCATGCTAAAGGAATTTTGGTACAAGAGCATGGGGGAACACGAAGGCCTGTTGCCTATTTTTCTAAGTTGTTAGACCCGGTGGCCAGAGGCTGGCCCCATTGTCTGCAGAACTGTGCAGCCACAGCTCTGATGGTGGCTGAGGCCCGAAAGCTGACAAGGGGAGGGTATCTCATTGTTCAAGTCCCACATCAGATTAAAGCTTTGTTAACTGAGAGAGCCTCTAAGTGGATGACGAGTGCTCGATTATTACAGTATGAATCTTGTTTAATGGAACAGGAGGATTTAGAATTTAAAGGTGGGGAAATTTTTAATCCAGCCTCTTATTTAAATGGCCCTGGAGAAAAGGGGGGCCAGGAAGAAATCCATGATTGTATCCAGGTTATAGACCTCCAGACACGGGCTAGGGAAGATCTACGGGATATTCCCTGGCCTGAGGGAGAGAATGTGTTCATTGATGGGTCCTCCAAAGTGGTAGAAGGGAAACGATTTACAGGATACTCTATCGTGAATGGGAAGCAATTAAGGGAAGGGGGGAGGTTACCAGCCACTTGGTCAGCTCAGACAGCAGAGCTGTACGCGCTTGTGAGAGCCTGTGAATTATACCAGGACAAGACAGTAAATATATTTACTGATTCTAAATATGCATATGGGGTAATACATGCATTTGGAAAACTATGGGAAGAAAGAGGTTTATTAAGCTGCAGAGGAAAGACATTAGCTCACGAGAACTTAATCTCTCGCCTATTGGAGGCAGTGAATTTACCAAAAAAGGTGGTGATAATCCACATTAAGGGGCATCAGGCAGGATGGTCGGAGGAGGCAATAGGAAACCGACTGGCTGATGAAGAAGCTCGCAAAGCTGCATTGTTGCCAGAAGTCTCTAAGATCCTGCCTATGCTCCCAGTAACTGCACCGCTGCCAGAGAAACTCTCTTTTCCACCAGAGGAACTTGAGATAATTAAAAAGAGTGGGGCAGAGAAAAGAGAAAATAATTGGTTTACAAAGGATGGTAAGCAGTGGATACCAAAAGCTCTAGCCTTACAATTGTTAAAACAGCTTCATGAAGGGAGTCATTGGGGCTCCCGAGGACTGGCAGAAGCCTTCCTCAAAATGTACGCTGCTGTTGGTCTCTTTAGCCTGGCAAAGCGAGCCACTGAAGGCTGTTTGACTTGTGCTAAAACCAACAACAAAGTTACAAAGAAACTGGCCAGGGGAGGGAGGCGTTGGGCAGTACGTCCCTTCCAGAGATGCCAGGTGGATTTTACTGAAATGCCTCGAGTGGCAAGATTTAAATATCTTCTGGTAATAGTATGTCAATTAACCGGGTGGCCAGAAGCATTTCCAACTGTGTCAGCAACTACAGGATCAGTTGTTAAAATATTTTTGGAACAAATAATTCCAAGATATGGGATGGTGGAAGCAATAGATTCAGATAGGGGAACTCATTTTACAGGAAAAATTCTTCAAGGAGTTATGACTGCTTTAGGGATACAGTGGAACCTCCATACCCCCTGGCATCCACAAAGTTCAGGCCAGGTTGAGAGAATGAATGGAGAAATAAAGAAACATCTCCTAAAGCTGGTGATAGAAACTAAAATGCCATGGGTACGGCTCCTGCCCCTGGCTTTAGCAAGGATAAGAGCCAGACCCAGGGGAGATATTCAGTTATCTCCCTTTGAATTGATGTTTGGAATTCCTTACCCTTGTAATTCTCAGCCTAGTGGGGGGATAGAGATAAGTGATGTGTATTTAAAACAATATGTGGCTCGGATACTGTCTCTTGTGAAATCTCTTCGACAGGAAGCTCAGCTGGCACAGACCCTGCCTTTGGACTTTGCTGTTCACAACATCCAACCGGGAGACTGGGTCCTAGTTAAGGAGTGGAAAGAAGCACCACTGGTGGCGAAGTGGCGTGGACCTTTCCAGGTGTTGCTGACCACAGAAACAGCCGTCAAGACAGCTGAACACGGGTGGACCCATCACACTCGGGTCAAGGTCTCTGCAGCCCCAGAGATTTGGACATCTCAGCTGGAGGAGAAGGACGGGAAGCCGCGACTGACACTCCGCAGGAGTGGACTGGAGCAGTAGCCAGTGCGTCGACATCGGGGGAAGCCTCGTGTGCCCACCCACAGAGTGCCTGCTAAAATAGTCTGTGTGGGCATCCCTCCTCTCAGATCGCCAGTCACTGGGGGCCAACCCTTGCTGTCATTGTTTTCTTTATGTTAAGCCGTTTCTGTGCCTTCGCTCGCCACAAGTGGTGTGAAAGACAAAGTGAAAGTAAAAATTAAGTTAGGAAATTAGATTACACAATCAGAATGTTTCTCTTAATAATGTTACCTTTATATTATCAGTTAGGTTGGGGCCAAGAATGGGAAAATAATTTTTTGACCTTAGGAGAAGAAGTAGCAAAAACCTTTAACCTTAGCAATTGTTGGGTCTGTGGAGGGCCAGGGGGATCTGAAAACTGGCCATGGGTGGCCAGCCCAGTTGAACCTAAATGGTGGATTAGCACCCTGAGTGAGGTCCGTAATGGAACAGGATTTTGGGAGGAAGAAGGAAGTCCATGGCGGCTTCATTCTTCTGAAAGAGGCACTTACTGTCTAAATAGGACAGGAAGCATAAACATGGGAAAAAGCGTTTGTGACTGGACTTTATCTTTAGGTTTAGATTGTTGGACACCCAACTGCCTTCCTTATGATTGTTCCAGATATCAAGGCAGATGGAATCAAACGCATGTTAAGCTCACAAATGGTAGCTGGGTAAAGTGCTCCTATCATAATTACCAGAAAGATTTAAAAGGCTGTAAAGCAGTGGGGAAGGATAAGTTTTTTTGACCCCTTATTTTTAAGCTGTCCCCGAGATAATTCCACAAGTAGCACACATGTTATCCGTGACTACCAGTGGAAATGGCAACATCGAAATGGAACTCGAACCCTTTTTAATAGGTTCTGGTCCAAATCTAACAAAACAGATCTGGGATGTAACTGCAGGTGGAAACCTCATGTGGGAGCTTGGAAATGCAACTACTGTGATTCTTATGGTGGGGCGACCATTGTTGGGGGACCACTGGGCCCAGGGAGTAAGCTGTATTTTGACTCTCCAATTGACCATGAAAATTGGGACGGTCCCTTTGCCAATGGGACCTGGGCTTTAAAGGGGCATTACTGGATTTGTGGCCAACATGCATATCGCAGGTTACCCCCAAACTGGTCAGGAATATGTTATGTGGGGTATATCAGACCACTGTTCTTTCTGCTACCACAGGTTCAGGGAAATCACTTAGGAATCAAGGTATATGATGATCTAATTAGAGAAAAGCGGTCAATTGATGTATCCCTGGCTGGAGGGAGCACCCAAAGATGGGGTGATGATGAATGGCCACCTGAACGAATCATACAACACTACGGACCAGCCACTTGGAATCCTAATGAATTAATATCAGGTGCCAGAGAACCCATTTATAATCTAAACCGGATAATTAGGTTACAAGCTGTCTTTGAAATAGTAAGTAACCAGACAGCTACAGCTCTTGACCTTCTTGCTGACCAGGCTACTCAGATGAGAACTGCAATATTTCAACACCGGATGGTATTAGACTATTTATTAGCAGAAGAAGGGGGAGTGTGTGGCAAATTTAACGACTCAAACTGCTGTTTGCAAATAGATGACAATGGAAAGGTGGTGAAGCAAATAGCAAAAGAAATAAGAAAATTAGCTCATGTGCCAGTCCAAACATGGAAAGGATGGGAATGGGACATGTTTTCTTGGCTACCTGGTGGACTATGGGTTAAACAACTACTTTTTTTCCTCTTATGTGCTGTAGCAACTCTAATATTTTTACCATGCATGATCCCTTGCTTAGTACAACTTATTCAACATGTGATCAAAGGGATGCAGGTAATAGCCACGCCTACTGATCCAGAGATGGTTACAAAAGGACAGAAATTGATGTCACTCCAAATAATTACAAAACCAAAAAGAACTCAGGAACAAGAAATTAAGTCAATGATAGCTAAAGTTTGTAAAGACAATTATTAAACAAATAAAAGAGGAGGGATTGAGAGGAATGTTAAATTTGTCTTTACAAATGAGTTGTGGATCAGCCTATAGATAAGGCTAGCACTGAGAGATAAAAGAAACAATGGGATGGATTCCACTGATTGATGAATGGAAAGAGATATTTGCCTTTACAAACAAAGTGTAGGGCTGCTGATAAATGAAATTGGATATCGAAAGATGAAAGAAGCAACGGGGGGAAAACTATGAATTCTATAAGAATTAAAAATTAAAAGGGAGGGTTATACATTAGAGGGGAATTTCAGGTATCAGGCGTTCCGGGAAGTCTGTGCCTCTCAAGTACCTCAGCCAATGGGGAAAGAGAGAGGGAAATGCGGCCGGGAAAATAGGATAAAAAGGAGGCTGCGTCCTCCGAAAATTTGAGAGATCCCAGGGGAATGTCCCATGGCCTCTCCCTTTATTCGAATAAAGCAAAAAGGACTCCTCTGTCTCCTTTTTGGACATAAACCTCTGGTGTTTGTGGATTAATTTTCCTGACAGTACCTCAGGATGTATCCCACGGGAAAGACACCAGGTGTTAATCTTTATTATGAATTCCACTCTGTTTTTCACCATGTTATCACCCTGGGAGACTGCCTCCCTAACTGGAGCTGCAGTCAGCTTGTCAGCCTGGGAATGGACCTGAGAGTCAGGAGAAATCCAGGCCTGAAAAGAATTTCCAAGCTGTAATTCCCTAGCTCTCTAAGTGTGTGTCCACACCCCTCCTAGCAAATCACAGTCACAACTAGGAACAGAAACTCAGGCCTTTCAAACCCATCTCATACATTCACCAACTGTAGTTGAATAAAGCACACTGGCTCATCTTTCCCACTTACTCCCTGAATTATCAAATAAACCCCCATTCTTAAAGGCTCCGGTGGGGTGAGCCCCCAGTACATTAGGAGATCCTGACACCCTTAAAAATCTATTTCTAATGTTCTCTTTTTGTTTTTTTACTAATGGCACATTGATTCCTTCCCAATCACTGTCCTGGTGGCTGCTCTCTTCCCTTTTGTCCTGGGACTCCCTGCACTTTTTCCCACTGGGGGTTGTAAAAACTATGCCATTATCCTTACCTGTACCTTTATCTTTTCCTCATCCTTTCTTTCCTATACCTGACATGCCTTTCTAACCAACTCCTGCAAGGGCTCACTCTGCCACCTCTCCAGCCCTTGCTCCTGCTGCATGTGAGGTGAGCTCTCACTCTCCCACAACTGCCAAACTCTGCAAAATCATTCGCCTCCCTGGTGATCCAAACAAAAATCCCTTCTTATGTAGGGCCATGCTTTGGTGACACATTTTATCTTAAATCAAAGCTGGTCCCTGTATCTTACACCATACACCAAAGCCAGTCCCTGTCCTCTTGGAGTGTCAAGATGCACACACCCCACCCCCCCCCCCCCCCCGCCCCCAGCACACCCGTCCAGGCCCCTGGGCTGCTCTCCCAGCACCACCACAAGCTCTGTAAAGCACCAGGTGCTGGTGCAGTTCAGTGAGATGGCACAGCCAGTAGTGTCACAGGCGGACAGGACATCCTGGAAACGTCATGGGGGCTGGGGACCACTGCAGCCCCTGCCCCGGGGGGGTGGTGGCTTCAGGCACTGTTCAGCGCTGAGCCTACGGCTGCCCCACAGCCCAGGTTTGGTCCCGCAACTCCCCCCCAGCCCCCCAGCCCATGCTGCCAGTCCCGCTCTCTTGCACCTGGCCTCAGCACTCCTCACCATAAAGAAATCCCCTCAAGTCCTGAGTAGTAAGCGGATAAACCCAAATCCTCCACCCTGGCTTCATAATGATCTGGGTAGGGGTGGGGGTGTAGGAGCAATACCTTCCTGTTTTCCCTCTTCTGGAAGGTGGGAATGCAAAAGACTTGCAGCTGATCCTATATTAGACTGCAGACTTTGAAGATAAGGCGGAGAACATCCAAGTCCTCACTGTTTCTTTTTCCTTATCATACAGTCTCATTGCTATTTGCCTTAACCATATTCCTCCACACTCCCCTTCAACCAATCCTTTCCCAAACCAACACCATCCATCCCCTGTTACTGAGATCCCTTCTCGATTCCCCTTATTGCCCTCTCTAAGCATCCATGTCCTTAACTGCCTCTGGGAGAATGTGCAAACCATCTCAACATTCTCCCAAAGGACCCTTCAAAGGTATTTTGGGATTGTCATCCCTATAGTTGAGACCCTTTCTCAACTTTCCTTTACTGCCCCCCCCAGGCGTCCTGCCATGTTTTATTCCCTGGTGAGATTTCCAGTGGTCCTTTCCTGTGGACTCTTCATGAACCCCCCTGGTCTGCCTCTCGTCTGTCTCCTGGACTGTCTTGGGTACCCAATCAATTGCCCGGTGCTGGCCAGCGTCGAAGGGAGCTGGTCACTGAAACTGGGTGAGGCGTGCCTCCAGCTTCTCTTGCCGTGTACTGGCCTCAGACAGTGGGAGGATCCCAGACAAGCTCCCATCCTGTGTGGAAAATCATGCTATGAAAAGCCAGTATCCATAAAGGAGACAGAGGACTCCTGCAACTTTTTTCAAATAAAGGGAGAGAGTCCACTGGGCCACATGCCTGGGGGTTTTCTCTCTCTTGGTTTTGGAGGACACAGCCTGCATTATCCTAATAATCCTGGCAGCGTGGTGCCCTCTTCCTTTCCACATTGGCTGAGGTCCTAGGAAGAGACAGCCTTCCCGAACCCCCTACCACATATTCCCCCTTGAACCTGTCATTTTACCCCAAACTTCAGAAGTTCAGGCTTGTGCAGACCCACTTGTCTTTCAGGAGCCAAGCTGTCCGGGCTCTGTAACAAACCTGCTGCTTGAAGTTAGCAGAGACATTAAGACCTATTTCAAAGATGTTAACACCCATACCCTCACCCATCAAATTGTTTGTAAAGACATTAGCACACATCTTCCCTATCATTACCGTAGCTGTTTTTGGGTCCCAAAGTGATGGAACTTTGTCACCACCTGCTGTTATCCATAGTTTTTCAAATTCTCTCTAAATTTCCTCTTCCCTTATAATTACTCTTATTGTTTCATCTGAAGATTGTGTGATCCTGTACAGTCTTTGGGCTTGTATACTGAGGATTAGCCCTGACAGTCTGATAATACCTAGGTTTCCATCTCTTGTGCTGGAATAAAGGATGGCATCACATATACTTGAAGGTAAATGCAACCAGTTCTTAATGGCAGATATAATTGCCAAATCAAAAGACTCAAGGTCCATGGCTTTCACACCAACCTGGTCTGCCAAATAGATCAATCTGGGGATAGTATATCCTTTCAAGATGTCTACTTTCTGAAATGGTTCTTAAAGAGCCTTTTCAATCTGATGTAGCCAATCTTTCAGTTTCCCCAGTAAGTCTGTTTTTGATATTCCTACTCATGGATCATTGGAAAATCCCAGGTATTTCTCAGTTAGCAGGATCAGTGATATTGAGGGATGGGCCATTAATTGTCCCTGGTAGACAGTCACTGATGGTATATGAGTCCTTGATAGGCTTGATATAGAAGTCACAGCACTTCTCCCCTTGCATCCTGAGGCCTTTAATATCACAAAAAGCATTTAAGATTTCAATATTCCTCTTAACTCCCTCCTATGATCCACCTAACAAAACAAGGTCATCTGGAAAGGTCATAGATGTTAAATTTTTCTCACAATTTTGGTAACCATATCCCTCCTCTTCAAGCTTTCACAGCAGAGGGTCCACAGCTAGGTTAAATAGAATCTGAGACATTGAATCACCAATTTCCAATCCAAATCCTGATGGGATCCAACTGCTCATTCCTCAGGTCGATACATGTCTTGATGTTACCATACATGCTTGCAATCTGGGTGATTATATAATGGTCCACACCCTTTTGCCATGTCTGGGATGATACCAGAGAGTAACCAAAGATGGAACAGTTCCATTAACTGGGAATAATGGGGATCTATTTTAATAAGATCCCTCAAACTAAGATTTCTTTCACCATCACCATGGCTTGAAATGCCAAGTTGTCCACTTGGCCAACTGATCACAAAACACCAAGGCCCTTGAATGTTCTGGGTAATTCCCATCTCAACTTGAACACCATGTGCACCTTGTCCAGAGGGATACTGCATCTCAGGGATTCCACATCATCCAGGATATTGTTGGTGCAGCCAGATGATAGGGAGGAAGCAACCTATAACACTGTCTCTGGGCAGAGGTCAACTCAATTACCATGAAGGCATTCCAGCGGGTGTGACCTCTACAGCTCTGCCCAGCTAGTAACTATGGTCGTGTCTTAAGAGCCATAGTTCCTCCAGCCAGAAAGGTTTCCCAAAAACTTCCCAATCCTGATGGCTAGACATAGTGGATGGCAATACTGTTAAAACTACAATGTAGTATTGGCTTTCGCATTTATGTATTAGCTTTTGCATGCTAGTATTGGCCATAAATATTTGGATATAATACAATGTATAACTATTTAGTTGTTTGTTAGTATAACATAATCTATCAGTTTAAGTATGTATTGCCTAGCTCATAGAAATGGTAGTGTGATATATATATATATATATATATATATATATATATATAACATAGGCCTTAGCAAAACACTAAATATTAAGATGTTTTCCCCCACATCTGCTAACTAACCTAGTGCTGAGATACTTTCCTGACCTCTCCAAGTGATAACTGTGACACAAACCAGAGCACTGGAGGATAATTATAGAATATCTGCTAAACTTTAATAAAACTTGTTAACTCCTTATCAGAGGGTGCGGAACAACAGGATGGAGACACAAGAAGAAATAAAACATATCAACTTGATTCACAGGATGTCATGTGTGGAGGGAGCAGGGCCCTCCACAAGGCCTCCCTGGTGAGCTATTGCCTAGATAAGAATTGCTTAGTCATGGTGCCTGGGCTAAGAGACCCTTTTCCCACCTTGGGACTCCATTTTATCTCCTTGTAAGACTATTGGTCATATTTCCTCGGCCCTAAATGATTGGCCCTTCTGTCAAGCCATATCTTCCCTATAAAAACCCCTGCTTCTGCCCAGTTCAGTGGAATGAAGCTGTCACTGGACTCCCTTTGCAGAAGCTGCCAATAAAAGATTCTGTGGAACTGCCACACAGCTCTTCCTGTTTCTTGTACTTGAGTCGGCTGGGGTACCTTGTGAGCTGAGCTGAAATCACTAAAAAAGCTGATTGCCTGAAGCCCAGGCCTTGCTTGCATTGGTACCCTGCGGCTGAGACTGCCTGGGACCCCTGGCCAGGCTGTTCCTTGTGGGACTTCGCTATCCAGGACATCTGTGGCAGTAGGGGTCAGACTGACCCCCGGCACCAGCCACAACAGGTGGAGCCCCGAACAACAAGCTTGGATCCTTGCCAGCTTGGGAGAGAGCAGTGTTCCTTTGAACTGATACTGCCTTCGGATCGTCACCACCTCACCAGGTAGCCTCTTTGTTATAGCAAAACTACCTCCCGAGGCTGTCCGAAGACCCTTCATATCACCATCTGGGAGCTCATCCCTGAGGATTCGGACCACGGCTGACCACCAACCCAGCAGCTTTTTATTTGACCCCCATCGGCTGAAGAATTGTGATTTTAATCAGCCTCTTTTTGCAAGCTTCTTGCTTTGGGTCTTTTTGGTTTCTGTTTTTTCTTTTTACTTTTTCTGCTGGGCTGGAAAGGGATTCCGGTATGGGATTAAAGCTGGGAAAGGCTCAGCTATCCCATACTGAGAGCGACCTATATTCCCCAAATCTACAAACCTTATCTGCTAACAGCTTTACTTTCTATAAAGACAATCTAATTTGAGAAATTTTATAAAATGGATTTTGGCTAATTTTCCTACTTCCAACACACACTCTATCTCTCTTGACTCCTTCTGGGATTCAGCAGGGACTAAAATATATTAATTCCAGGCTAAGGGAGATTTTTCTGTCACATATTTTATTCCTCTTTTACATGCTATTACGAAGGTTGTGGAAAAACAAAACTGACTTTAAAAACCCTTCTCCTGGGCCCCCTCCTCCCCTCACGCCGTGTCTTTCGCCCTTATCTCTTCCAGACCCTCTCTGTTCAAATGCAATAGCAGATAACGCAGTGTCCCTCCCAAACCTGGAAAAAAGAGTTTCTCAGCTTCCCAAATCCCCCCTCTACCCCCCGCTCTCCCCGGGTCATAATACCGACTCTCCTACCCTACCTCCTCCCCTAAAGGCCAGCTCTGTGGGGCCTGTCCAGCCTCCAGCACCCCCCTCTTGGGCGGGCAGCGCAGGGCCTGCCCTGCCCTCAGCCCCCCTCTCTTGGGCGGGGAGCGCGGGGCTCGCGCCGCCTTTACCAAACCCCCCTTCCACCACTCTTGCTCTTGCGCAATTCACCACCAACCCTTCCCCCGTATCGGCTTCGGATGTAACCGCGCCGGCTCCTATCCGGTTCCCCCCACCTCGCCCCACCCCTGCACCCCTGCCGCTCGTGGTTCCTTCCACCCTCACTGCAGCGCTGCACGCCTCTGCTGCGACTTTCCCCATTCCCGCTGCAAGCAGTTTGCCCCCTCCCGCTGTCACCGCCGCAGTTCCAGCGGCGGCCGCTGCTCCTAACCCTGCGGTCTTCTTTTCTCCCCTTCCCCTGGCTCTGCCGTCTCCCGCGGCCGTCAGTAGGCAACCAAACGGCAGATCCGAGCCCCTCCACAGCGATCCCCTAGCCCATGCTAGCTGCACGCCCGACAGCGCTGGCATCGACACCCCGCAGCTGCCTCCCTGTGGCCAGGTTCTGCCTTGTGCCCCCTTACAACCCTCTCGGCCCTCCACTTCCCCACTCCAAGCCCTTTGCGTGATTTCAAAGAAGCACTGTGTAGTGCTTGTACACTCTGACTCCTCCTCTGAGGACAGCAGTAGTAGCACGTCTACTTCTGATTCAGATGACATTGATCCCTGGGCAATAAATCGAATTGAAGCCACCCAGGCAGGTGAATGGGAATTAGCACAAAGGATTTCAGACTTCCCTGTAACTTATAAAAAAGGGAGGAGGGGTGGGGCCACAAACGGAACAGTGTGGGAGGCCGTTACGAACAAAGAACTCATAGAACTTTGTAAGGTAGCAAAAGAACACAGTCAGGGAGCACATAATTTTAGAAATTTCTTAGAAGTTATTTTTTCTGCGCATTCCTTAGTCCCTCATGACGTCAAAAATATTGCTCAATGCCTCCTTTCCCCTGCTGAATATATGCTATGGGAAAGGCATTGGAAAAAACATTTAAAAACATTATCTGACAACTATTCTAAAGATGCAAATCGGCAAAATTTCACTGTCGAGCAACTTGCTGGAGAGGGTAATCTTCAAAAACCCTCCGACCAAGCTAACACTCTACCTGAGGAGACACTGCAGGACATATCTATTGCAGCAAAGACATCATTACTCCTTACACCAGATGACTCTATTCCTACCCTACATTTCTCTAATATCAAACAAAGGGTAGATGAGAGTTTTATTAAATTTGTGGACAGATTAAAGGATGCCCTGGAAAAACAGATAGAAAGTATAGAGGCACGAACTTTTGGGTAAACTTGCTATGAGTAATGTTAATGAACAATGTAAAACTATTCTGAGGGCTTTACCCCTCAACACTGAACCCACCATTGAACAGGTGGTGGAAAGCTGTACATGCCACTTGTCCGCTGAAAACACAATTGTCCAAGCAGTTGCCAAGGGCATCGATTGCAGAAGGGGTATCTGG
Source organism: Sturnus vulgaris (assembly GCF_052056855.1). NCBI lineage: Eukaryota > Metazoa > Chordata > Aves > Passeriformes > Sturnidae > Sturnus > Sturnus vulgaris. The sequence goes on along the minus strand of NC_142282.1, from coordinate 39,180,517 downwards.
TGTATTTGCAGTGGTGGCCTCAGAAGATAATGCCCGCTGTTTTCACTGTGGGGAATTTGGACACTTTATAAAGGACTGCCTAGAGAAGTCACCTACCCAAGACCCTCGCACCAATCACCAAAAGCCCCAGAGACAGCAGCGGTACCAGCAGCGCTCGGGAAACTTCCAGCGAAGCACAGTAAAGCCCCATGTGCAGACAACAAATCAAAAGCTATATTGCTCCGTCCCACCTGCGAAATCTACAATGGAGGGAGAATATATGGCTTGCAGACACGACTGCGCATCATCTCAGGAGATGCCAAGTCCTGGGGTGAGTTTGTCATGTTGAATTGTATCCCCATTTGTCTGTTTAAGCCCAGAAATAAGTTTTGTACCTTTAAGACTGGATTTGAGAGTGAAGGAGGGGGGAGGAGAAGAGGTGCAATGTCTGAGGTGGTTGTTTTCAAAACACAGAGATAGGAGTTCCATCGTCTCATCCTCCTGGACTGTGTCACCGTGGTGGACAGCGAAGAGAGCACTCCTTTGCTTTTAGTTAGTTTTTGACTAACTGAAGCAGAGAAGTTCCCCGGACAGTTTTTTTTTTTTCATTTTTTTCCTGGAATTATTTGAACCTGCTCTGGACTGGGGACCCAGGGGGAGCACCAGGAGCTTGCACCTGTGGCCACCGGATCCTGACCTGGGCAGCAGCATATTCCAGCCCCGGAGGGACTGATACCAGACTGAGCCGAGCTACCACCCACAGGAGAGAGGCTTTCTGAATTTGTCATCTCTTCAGAGCAGTGAGAGGTTTTGTTGTTCGGTATTGGGGGTTTTTTTGTGCTGGGCAGTGCTGTGCCTGTTGAATAAACAGGTTTTTTCCACTTCTCTCTGAGGAAATTTCTTTCCGAACCAGCTGGGGGAGTGGCCGCTCAGGTTTGCTTCCTGGGGGGGGGGGCTTTGGAAGTTATCTCCAAAATTTGCCCTAAACCAGGACAACATAAAGAAGATCCAACACATGGAGCGGTACAGATGAGAACTTGGCACGAGCTGGTAACAACACTGTCCATTGACTTTACAGATGGGTGTTTTTACCGTGTTCCCAGAGGGAAGTGCGGGCCGCCAGACGGTCCTTGAGACATTCTAATCCTTGGTGACACTTTCCATGGTCCTAAGGAAATCTTTGTTTTTTCCAGAAGTACAAACAGTACTCCCTGGACAAGAAATCTTTGTCCAGGTGTGCTGCAGAGACCCTCCTTTTTATCTTTCACAGCAAACACCGTTTGCACAAGCCTTTCTGCTCCCACAGAACCACTTGGAATGGCTTCCTCTCAACCCCACAATAATGTGGGCACAGATCGTGGGCTCAGATAAGTCTATCATCCAGGGCAGCCTTTTCTACAATGGGGAGAAGATCCACAGACCAGGGATGATGGACACTGGGGCAGACGTGACCATAATCACCTGCTTGGAATGGTCAGCAAACTGGGAACTACAACCGCTAGCAGGTATGATTTCTGGGATCGATGGAGTCACAGTGTCTATGCGGAGCAAGCGAAATATCATCATCGAAGGACCTGAAGGCAAGCTGGCAACCATCTGCCCATTTGTGGTAAGGGCCCCCATCACCCTATGGGGTAGGGATGTTCTATCCCAATGGGGGGCTTCCTTACACATTCGCATCCGGGATTTGTGATTGGGGTCACCAAGGAACGCACCCTGCCATCTACCCCTTGGCTCACCTGGAAACATGAGAACCCAGTCTGGGTGGAACATTGGCCCGTCTTGAAAGTAAAACTGTGCACACTACAAGCCCTTGTGGAAGAGCAGCTTGCCAAAGGCCAAATCATTGAGACCACCAGTCCTCGGAGCTCCCCGGTCTTCGTGCTGAAAAAACCTGGGATGGACAGGTAGAGGCTCCTCCAGGACCTTTGCAAGATCAAAGAGGTCATCAAGGACATGGGTCCCCTCCAGCCCAGCCTGCCCTCACCACCAATGCTGCCTCGAGACTGGACACTTGCCATCATAGACATCAAAGACTGTTTCTTCAGCATCTCGCTGCACCCCCAAGATGCCCCACGGTTTGCTTTCTCCATCCCCTCTCTTAATAGAGAGGATCCACTCAAAAGATATCATTGGCTTTTTCTTCCTCAAGGACTTAAAAACTCTCCCACCATATGCCAGTGGTATGTTGCTCACATTCTGTCCCCCATTTGGGACCTATTCCCAGATACAATCATACACCACTACATGGACAATATCCTAGTTTGTGCATCAGAAAAAACTTACTCGGACAAAGCAGTTTAAAAGACCACTGAAACCATAGAGAAAGCAGGATTCGAGATTAGTGAGGACAAAATACAGTACACCAGCCCATGGACTTATCTCGAACTCCAGATCTGTTAAAGGACCATCATACCCCAACAGCTTGCCACCCAGGATGACCCAAAAACCCTGAGAGGCCTACACAGTCTGTGTGGATCCATCATCTGGATACACCCCCACTAGGAATTACAACAGAGGACCTTGCCTCCCTGTTTGTTGTAACTCAGTAGATGTATTGAAAATGGTAGATTCTGTGACCCCTGTAGTGTCCTGTGGTCTGGTCCCTCTCCCCTCTGGCCATGCTTAGTTGGCCGAGATCCAATTTCCCCCTGCCCCCTTACAGACCCTAGAAAAGACCTATGCATCCCTGACCTCACTCTCTTTTTCGCTCCTGGAAACCCACAAGAAATAAACCTCAGATTCTCCCCAGGGGGGAAAGAGCCTCTTTTGTTATCTTTTATTCATGTCCATGTAGTGGGTCCCAGAGGCTTCTTCGTAACATCTGAGCAAGTTGGGAACGAGGGTGAAGCCTCGGGGGAAGCTACAGTTGGCACTCACGTGAAGGGTCTCTACAGATTAGAGAACCCCATGACCAGCTGTGACTCCCATTTTCAGGATTCAATAAGCCTTTGAGCTGATCAACTACCTTAAATTTCTTTGAGCTGCATTTTGAGCAGTTCGGAGACTTTAAGGACGAATTGGGAGCATGTCAGTAACCCGGGCAGGTCGGTTCTGGACGGAGACCCACTACAGTTACACAGAAGCCTATTGTCTTGGTTTAATTTTGACTTTCCCGGCCAACGCACCAAATTAATGTCTTGAGTTTGAGTTGCCAATTTGAATAAACTTATTTTTCTTGTTGTGAGACAGAACCAGGAGCAAAAGAGCTAGGCAGGCCTAAAACTTGAGAGAGTATAAAAGAAAATTTATTAACTACACAAACAAAAAGAGAGGGAAAAAAAATTTCAGAATAAGATTTTTTAGATCACTCCTTCCCTCCCTCTCCCAACCTTCATAACAACAAAACAATCATACAACAAATACTTCGGTCAGTGCCCAATTTAGTCTTTCTCAGTTCACTCCTGGAGAGAGAAGCTTCTTCTTGTTGAAGTTGTAGGGATTTTTCCCACAAGAAGGAAAAAAACCAGTTCTCTTGTGGTTTTATCTTTCACGATTTGCATCCGCCCGGGAACCTGCAACCGTGATGCTCCTCCCAACTCTACAACTGTCCCAAAGCTGTAGATGTGGGCCATGTCTGTCTCATGGGGTATTACTTTTAAGAATGAAATGTTCAACCGCAAAGATTCTCTCTGTCTCCTTTTTCTCTGCTCAGGCTTTATCTTCAGAAAACCAAAATCCCCTTCTTTTCTCAGGACAGAAATTCTCAACACAGGTGCTTTTTAGTCAAATCATCTATTAAATGGAACATTTCCATCCCCCCATGTCTCTTCCATGGTTTATAGGAATATTCAGTACATCAGTTCATTCCTACAATTTCACAAAAAGATTTTCAGCCATTTCAGCATCTTCTCATTCTCTTTCCATCTTAAAAACTTAGCTCTTACATCACTGACTTCAGAAATCTTCTTATTCCCTTTCATATTCAAAGGAAAGGCTGGAGGCTTTGCAAATCTTATCTGAACACTAAAGAGTTAAAGTTTAACACAAGTACTAAAGTTGGGCCAGGGTCAGGCTGTGCTGGGGGGGGCAGCTGAGGTGTTAATCAGCCTTTCTGGGGCTGGGCTGCAGCCCCACACTGCTCACGGCCACCCGGGCAGGCCCGGCCCGACCGGCAGCAGCAAGAGTCGGCCTCCCCCCACGCCAGAGCTGCAGGCCCGTGGAGAAGGAAGCTGTGAAGGTCTTATCACACAACTTTTTCTCCTCCCGGCCATCGGGTCCCCCTCGTTGGCAAACGGGGCCCAAGCGGCCTCCCGAGCCTCCCCCCCGCCCCGCATGGGGGAGAGGGAAGCTCGGGTTGATGTTACCTGCTCAGCCGCCGGAAAGACCAAGAGAGTCAGTTCCGGATTACCTTCCTCAAAATGTGTGTGCACGGAGGGAACTAACTTTCTCCAATTGGCTGTTGCAGGTATCCCAACCCCCACAGAGGAAATTCCTTTAGGAAGAATCTCTTCTGAGTTTCTTCTTCCTAAGTCAACCTATCACACCTATGCCTGCAAGATAAAGGGTAAGTGTAAGCCTCCTGTCGCGGCAGGGTGGGTTCCCCGGAGCTCTGCGGGAGGGGTCTCACCGGTGGCATTTGGCCAGCACGGCGCCGCTCACGAGAAGTGGCAGCGGCGCAAAGGTGTGTGCGGGGCGGTGTGGCCCGGCCTGGTGGTGCGCAGGCACGGGAGGAGTGGCTGGGGGGGGCTGGGCACAGCCACCTCAGACACAGTGCAGCAGGCACCAGCTTTGATCGGTTTCAAAGCGGCGTCAGAGGGCTTTTGCGGCTCCGCTCGGCAGAATCGGCCCCAAAAGTGGCTCCGGTACCGTGCGGGTCTTGCTGATAAGAGCGGCAGAATTAACATCGGATCCGCGGCCGGCAGATCCTGAAAACTGTGCTGAACGCGGCACATTTTAACAACTGACTCGTTTTTCTGTGTTTTAACTGTAGTGAGGTAGATATAGTGACAGTTTGTTATTAAAATCATGGGCTCAAACAATCTGCCCTACAAAAGAGTTTAAGTTCCCAGCTCAGGGAAATATTAAATTCAGGAGATGTTTTAATCTCTAAGAAAAGATTAGCACATTTTACAAGCTGGCTGTCTGTTGAAAAATCGGACCTTGAATTGCAATATATAAATTCGATATCATTTTGGGATGAAATAGGGGATTTATTAACTTTAAAAGTGGAAAATTGAGATGAAACAGCCTCTCTATTCCTCCCGATATTCTTACAAATTTGGAAACTTTTAATTCAGACAGAAAACAACAGGTAGCAGCAGCAAAGCAGCTCAGATTCACCTTCCCTTCCCCCAAAACCCTATAACCTGGAAATGGAGGGGACCCACGGGTCTCCCCGGGAATCGCAGGGCACCCAGCACAGCCGTAGCTGCTCTGGGCCCCTGAGTCCTCCCCAGTATCCCGGTTCTGATGATTTTTCAAAAATTGTCAGCCATTCTTTGTTGCGTTTCCTAGATACATTGTAAATGGTACATCCCATGACCCCTGCTGTGCCCTGTATCTTGGTCCCTCTCCCCTCCTGGCCACACAGAGCTGGCTGGGATCCAATTTCTCCCCGCCCCCCCTTTCCAGACCCTAGAAAAGGTCAGGACCCGCTGACCTCGCTCTCTTATCCCGCACTCTTTTTTACCCCGTCTTTTCTCTCTTCCCCTGCTCTTTTCCCCCACGCTCTTACCCTGTTCTTCCCCCTCTTTTCTCTCTCTTCCCCCGCTCTTTTCCCTTCCCTTTTCACTCACTACCCACAAGAAATAAACCTGTAACTTTATCAGGGGAAAGAGCCTCTTTTGATATCTTAACTACGTCTCTGTGGCTAGGGCCCAGGGGAATTTCACCCTAACACCTGAGCTAGACCGGAGGAAGGGCGAAGACCCTGTTTTTGGGCCGAGAAAAAGCTTAACAGTTGGCGCTCCACGTGCATGGTTTCTATAAAGCACCCACGTTTCGCTGTGACTCCTATTTTCGGGATTCGACCAGCATAGGAGCTGATCAACTAGCTCAAATTTCTTTAAGCTGCATTTTGTGCGGTTCGAAGACTTTTCAGCACGAACCGGCAGCCTGTCAGTCCCAGACAGGTCGGTTCGGGACGTGGATCCACTATCGTGTACACAGACGTCTCTGCCTGCAAGAGAAAAGGTGAGTTAAGCGTCCCTTTGCGGCGGGGGGTTCCCGGAGCTCCGCGGGGGGGTCTCACCGGTGGCATTTTGCCTGCCCGGCGCCGTTCTCGGGAGGAGAGGCGGTGCGGGTGTGTTTGCAGCGTGCGCGCAGCTCGGCAGCTTGTGGGCACGTGGTGCGGCGCGGGGGCTGGGGGGGGCTGGATGCGGCCACCCCAGGCGCTGTGCGGCAGGCAGACAGCTTTGATCGCTTTCAAAGCTGCGGCACAGGGAGTTTTTGCAGTTTTTGCGGTTTTTACGGGTGTTTGCGGCGGGGTCGGTCCCTACAGCAGCGCGGGCGCCACATAAGGTTTTGCTGACAAAAAACGGCGAAATTAACATCGGTTCCGCATCTAGTAAAGCCTGAAAACCGTGGTGTACGTCTTAACAACTAACTCCTTTCCTGTGTTTTAACTGTAGTGGGGTAGATATAGTGCAAATTGCTAACACTATGGGGATACAGCAATCTGCCTTACAAAAGAGTATAACAAAACAACTCAAGGAAATACTAAGTTCAGGAAATGTTTTAATATCTAATAAAAAAACTAGCCCATTTTGCCAGCTGGCTGCCTGTTGAAATATCTAACCTTGAATTGCAAAATGTAAATTGGATTTCATTTTGGGATGAAATAGGGGATTTATTAACTTTAAAAGTAGAAAATGGAGATAAAATTGCCTCTGTATTCCTTCCGATATTCTTACAAATTCGGAAAGTTTTAATTCAGACAGAAAACAACAGACAGCAGCAGCAAAATGATTCAAGCTCACCTTCCCTTTCCAAAAAACGCTATAACCATAACCTGGAAAGCACCCTACGGTCTCCCTTGGGAATGCAGCATGCTCAGCACGGCTGTAACTGTTCTAAACCCCCAAATCCTCCCCAGTATCCCGGTTCTGATAATTTTTCGGAAATTATCAGCTCTCCTTCCTTGTTCCCTTCCCCTCCGGGCCACGGACACGTGGCCGTATCTGGACAGGTCAGGATCGGGGTCCCAGATAGCTTTGGACATGTGGTTCAGGGAGAGGGGGGGGGCCCATATGGTGACAGCCACGTGTCTCCTCCTTCATCCCGCAACCCCCTTTACCCTCCGGTCCCTGCCCCTAAGCCTATCCCCTCCCATAACTCCTCCCTGCCCTCGGCTCCACCGCCCCCTCCCCCCTCCAAGACCCTGTCCTGCACGGTACCTGGCGACCCCGCCCACAGGTGTTGCAACCCTGGATTCCACCACCCCTCCCCCTCTCCGGTTTCACATTCCTTCCCTCCAAGCTGCTGCGGGGTGGGGGAGGGCAATGTAGCCCCTGCTAGTTTCAGTGCCGGTGGGGGTGGGGGTGGGGAGGGATCAGCTCACAGCCCCTGGGGGATGGATGGTGCTCCAGTGGTGGGGGGGGGTGGCCAGCCTCCCGGGCCCGGTGGGGGGGGGATGCCTAACCCTGAAAGTCAGCACCAGGAGAAAGAGTATGTACCATCAGTTGCTCCTGTAGTTTATCTTGGTAAGAGAAACGGAAAAAGAAGTTATCAACCTTTGTCCTACCAAGATAAAAAAGAAATTTGTAAAGTACAAAGAGAGTTTGGTAGGAATAGTGAAATCTTTAAAGGCATGATGAGAGCCACTTTTAATTCAAATGAACTGGTTCCATATGATATCAAAGAGCTTTTCCGATGTCTGTTAACCCCTTCAGAATATGATCTATGGGAAAGCCTATGGAAAAGATCTTTAAAAGTGCTTTTACAAGAGCTTTTAAAAAGCTCAGATAATGCAAAAGATGCTGATAATAATGATATGACATATGAACACCTATGTGGGGAGAAAGATTGGCATTGCCCTGAAAGCCAAACTAGAGTACTATCTAAGTCTGTCCTAGATAAAATATGCAATGTTGCAGAAAAAGCCTTTAATCAATTACCAACAGTAGATACTAAAGGCAGTTATATTAACATTAAACAGTTTACTTCTGAGAGTTTCTTACAGTTTGTGGACCGTCTTCGTATGCAAGTAGAAAGACAAGTGTCTGATCCAGTATTACAAGCTGAATTAATTAAAGAAATGGCTCAGAGGAATGCTAATGAAACCTGCCGTAGGGTTATCCTTGGCCTTCCCCTGGAGCCAGCACCTAGCTTAGCACAGATGACTGAAGCCTGCGCCAGAAAAGCAGAACTGTTCAGTGGACACGAAAGAAATCCAGGACTGGCACGCCCAAGAACCATGGCAGCTGTAACACCAGAAGCCAAGAAGCAACCAATGTCACCAGAGCAACTGCAGCACATCATCTGCTTCCAGTGCAAGCAGCCAGGACACTTCGCCAGGGACTGTCCACACAACCAGAAACAGAAGAAAACCAACAAACAAAAAAACTAACTTTACAGCGCGTACCCGCCATTAACACCATAGCGCGCTCGGCTATAAATACTGCGGGCTCCACACTCGCAAAAGACTCTCTCTTCATAAACAAAAAGGGGGAGGATGGGATAGAGGGTGTGGGGATGTATGGCAATGAAAATATCAAAGGTTCCGTTAACAAGGTTTGGAAGCCACTAGGCCGTTTTAGGCTTGTGACTACCAGAGGTTTTCATTTCAGGTCACCTGATTGGACAGTCATAACAGTGGACTTACCTAACAGTACACAGGACGTGACGTTAAACCACATGAAACTGGACAGTGAGTACTTTGTTGTCGGTGACACAGCACACACACCCCTAGAGACTGAGGTGGTTCCCATGACCATCAAGGGAAGCATAACTAGCCTCATTCTCCTGGCACGCTGCCCTCTACCACCATATTACCTGGCTGAGGGACAAATCCTTGCCCAGGCCATTCCTGTTCCACAGGAGGTCCCAGTAGATGGACAATCACCTGAAGTCTACTGGGCAGAAGTGGTGGGTGAGGACAAGCCCTCTCTGGCATGTAACCTAACCCGTGGATCAGATCACCTCCATGTGGAGGGGGTACTGGACACGGGTGCTGATGTGACTATCATACCCGAAAGGATGTGGCCGTCACATTGGGAACTTCAGCCTGTGGCAGGCAGAATCCAGGGTGTAGGAGGAGTCAAATTGGCAAAAATATCAAAAAGCATAGTACAAATTGAGGGGCCGGATGGAAAATTGGCTAGCATCCGTCCATTTGTTACAGATTATAAATGCCCTCTATGGGGGAGAGACACCATGTCCCAGTGGGGGGTGAAATTAATTATTCCTAAAACTCCTCGGGATTTTTAGAAGCGGCCACTGTGGGGCGCCCTACCCAAAAGTTGAAATGGCTAGATGATACCCCAAAGTGGGTAGCACAGTGGTTGATGAGTAAGGAGAAGCTCAGGGCGCTTGAGGAGCTTGTGGAGGAACAATTGGCTAAAGGCCACATAGAAGAGACCACAAGTGCGTGGAATTTCCCGATTTTTGTGGTAAAGAAACCAGGGAAAGACAAGTGGAGGCTGCTCCACGACCTCCGGGAAATAAACAAAGTAATTGAAGACATGGGGTCTCTCCAACCTGGAATGCCTTCTCCAACAATGCTTCCCAGAGATTGGCAATTGGCTGTTCTAGACATCAAGGATTGTTTCTTCCATATTCCCCTACACCCAGAGGATGCCCCACGGTTTGCCTTCTCGGTTCCTGCCATTAATCGAGAGGCCCCAATGAAGTGCTACCACTGGAGAGTTCTTCCACAGGGCATGAAATGTAGTCCCTCCATCTGCCAGTGGTATGTGGCCTCATTGCTGCCCCAGGTGCGTGCCCAGAGAGGGGAAGCCATCATCCTTCATTACATGGATGATGTGCTAGTGTGTGCACCCGATAACTCTCTACTCCAGGACACACTTGACCTAGTGGTTAAAGTTTTAACCTCTGCTGGATTTGAATTGCAGGAGGACAAAGTCCAAAGGATGCCACCTTGGAAGTACCTGGGCCTGGAAATCACTGCACGGACCATTGTTCCGCAGAAATTGGAAATTAATTGTAATCCAAAAACCTTAGCAGATCTCCATTCCCTGTGTGGGTCATTGAATTGGGTTAGGCCCTGGCTAGGCCTCACTAATGAGGACCTAGAACCTCTCTTCAATTTATTGAAAGGGGAGAGAGAGCTGCTTTCTCCCAGGGAACTGATCCCAGAGGCAAAGACTACAATCGAAAAGGTACAAAAGACCTTAGGAGAGAGGCAAGCTCACCGTTACCAGCCCGAGCTGCCCTTCAAATTCATTATCCTAGGAAAACTGCCACACTTACACGGGTTAATATTCCAATGGATCAAGGAGCAAAGAGAGTCACTCTTAATCATAGAGTGGGTCTTCCTCTCCCACCAAAGATCCAAAACTATCACTAAGCCACAAGAGTTAATAGCACAACTGATTCGGAAAGCAAGGATCAGACTGTATGAACTGGCTGGTTGTGACTTCACATGTATTCACCTCCCTGTTAAACTGTCTGAGGAGGGAAAGAACTCTCCTGACAAATTGACTAAAGAGATGTTTGAGCATTTGCTCCAGAGCAATGCCAGTCTCCAATTAGCCCTGGACAGCTACAGAGGACAAATATCAGTCCATGCCCCATCTCACAAGCTGTTTAATGAGGAATTCCACCTCATTCCACGTGAGGAGTCGGAGACCACTCAAAGCTCTCACAGTGTTCACGGATGCATCTGGGGCATCCCACAAGTTGGTGATGACTTGGAGAGATCCTCAGACTCAGCATTGGGAAGCTGATGTTGAGTTTGTGGAAGGGTCACCCCAGGTAGCTGAACTGGCAGCAGTCGTGAGAGCCTTTGAAAAGTTCTCAGAGCCAATAAACTTGGTGACAGCCTATGTAGCGGGGATAGTGTCCAGGGCAGAGCAGGCAGTGCTCAGAAACATCGAAAATGAGCAGCTATTCAGGTTGCTTTCCAAACTAATTTATTTGATTTCTCATAGAGAACATCCGTTCTATGTGATGCATGTGAGATCACACACAGATTTGCCAGGCGAAATTGCAGAAGTGAACCGTCAGGCAGACTCCCAAGCAACCCCAGCAGAACAAGCACGCCTTCCTGACATCTTCCAACAGGCAAAGCTGAGCCACCAGCAGTATCACCAGAATACACCAGGTCTAATGCGTCAGTTCCAGCTAACACGGAGTCAGGCTCGAGCCATTGTGGCCACCTGTCCCAACTGTCAGCTGCACACCATGCCCTCAATAGGCATGGGGGTTAACCCCCGAGGTCTTGGCAGTTGTGAGGTATGGCAAACAGACATCACACACATTCCTAGTTTTGGTCGCCTCAAATATGTGCATGTTAGCATTGACACGTATTCAGGTGCAGTCTATGCCTCTGCCCATGCAGGAGAAAGGGCTATGCATGCCAAACAACACCTAGTGCAAGCCTTTTCAGTGTTGGGGATCCCTAAGGAAATCAAAACTGATAAGGGCGCAGCGTATAAGTCCAAGGAGTTCCTGGAATTCGTCCAGCAGTGGGGAGTGGAACATAAAACTGGCACCTCCCACTCCCCCACAGGCCAAGGTATAGTGGAGCGAGCCAATCAGACGCTCAGGCAGGTTTTGGCTAAACAGAGCAGTTCAACTGTGTGGATGTCTCCACAGCAGAAGCTCTGCAAAGCCATGTTTACTATCAATTTCCTATATTGTTCATTTGAAAACATGAGTCCACCTGTGGTACGTCACTTTAACAGTAGTAAACAATTCAAGTTATCCCAACATCCTCCAGTTTTGATTAGGGACCCAGAAACCTGGGAAATCAAAGGTCCCTATGCGCTTGTTACTTGAGGGCGTGGCTATGCATGTGTATCCACTCCCTCAGGCCCTCGGTGGATTCCCCAAAAGTGGGTGAAACCGTTTGTTCCCAAACATCCTGCTCCAACTGAGGAGAATGAGGAGCAAGTAGCAGTGGCTTCAAAAAGAAGACGCCGATGGAAAAAAGGAAAAGAAATCCTCATAGAAGGTGGCATTCCGGCAAATAGAGACTTTTAATAGGTTTTATAATGTTTGTTTTTCCTTCTAGAGAAAACCTTCTCTTCTCTCAGTCCCGTGATGAACCCCATCCAAGCTGTCTTCCTGCTAACACTGAACAGTCTAGCAGCTGCATGGATCGTCCCTCAGCCATGTCAGAACGTCTGGGTGACCCTGGCACAGACGCTCCAACAAGAAAACATATGTCTGTCCACAGCAGCAACAGCAAACCCTATGTCCACCTGCCTGGTAGGAATCCCATTGAAGGCTGGAGAATATTCAGCCAGTTTTGAAACACACTTGCCCAATGAAATTCCTGAGTCACACACCATTTCATCACACAAAAATCATAGGCAGCCAGCTGGAGTAAATAAAAACCCCATAGAAGAGCTGCTGCCAAGTTTGCCCAAAACAGCTCAAGAACCCCAAGAATTAGAACTGCTAGGTTCCTACCCAGCACAATATTGCATTCACTTTAGAATCTTCCCAAAATCTTCTAGCATAAAGGAATTCCACAACATAATGCAACATCGTGGGGAATTCACTGCCAAAAGGTGGTGCAATACTATAAGCCATATTGCAACTGATACCCCAACTTATTCAAGCCCCAAAAGCCTCCCAAAGGGTTTGTTCTTAATTTGTGGAGACCGGGCGTGGGCAGGAATTCCTTCTCGGCTCTTAGGAGGGCCATGCACCTTCGGGCGGTTGTCCCTGTTGGCACTCAACGAAACCTTAATTAGCGATTGGACTCACAAAAACAAATCAGGTAATAAAATCCAAAAACGAAGTGCAGACAATATGGACCCAAACTGTAATTCTGAAATTTTCCATTGGGCCAAGTCCAAAAGAATTGCTGCATCCCTGTTTCTTCCGTGGGTTGCAGCAGCTAAAGCTCTGGGTGAATTGGGCCACCTAGAGTGTTGGGTTGTCAAACAGGCAAACTTAACATCCACCGCAATCAGCTCCCTCCTAGAAGACGAGGAAATCACCAGGCAGGCCACACTCCAAAATCGTGCTGCTATAGATTTTCTCTTGCTACTACACGGACATGAGTGCCAGGAATTTGAAGGACTTTGCTGTATGGACCTGACCTCGAAAGCTCCTAACATCCATGCTGCCCTCCGAAACATGAACAACTTAATCGGACAAGTGAAGCAAGAATCTGAAGATTGGTTCAATGGACTGTTCAAAGGCTGGGGACTCACAGGGTGGTGGACATCTATAGTCAAAACAATTATGTTAATTTTTGTTGTTCTTTTCCTTGTAATAATGGCGTTCGGGATCCTACGTCACTTGGTTTTCAAGGCTATTCATAGTCTCATTCCCTCTACCTCAGTAGTCAATCACATAGAAATGAAAGACTTGAAACAATCTAACCCTCCCGCCAGCTACAAGTGGTGGGCAAAATCGTAATTTGAATGATACCAATATCCTTCTTTCAACTTTGTTAAACAAAAAACGGGGAGATGTTGCGTTTCCTAGATACATTGTAAATGGTACATCCCATGACCCCTGCTGTGCCCTGTATCTTGGTCCCTCTCCCCTCCTGGCCACACAGAGCTGGCTGGGATCCAATTTCTCCCCGCCCCCCCTTTCCAGACCCTAGAAAAGGTCAGGACCCGCTGACCTCGCTCTCTTATCCCGCACTCTTTTTTACCCCGTCTTTTCTCTCTTCCCCTGCTCTTTTCCCCCACGCTCTTACCCTGTTCTTCCCCCTCTTTTCTCTCTCTTCCCCCGCTCTTTTCCCTTCCCTTTTCACTCACTACCCACGAGAAATAAACCTGTAACTTTATCAGGGGAAAGAGCCTCTTTTGATATCTTAACTACCTCTCTGTGGCTAGGGCCCAGGGGAATTTCACCCTAACACCTGAGCTAGACCGGAGGAAGGGTGAAGACCCTGTTTTTGGGCCGAGAAAAAGCCTTAACAATTCTTCCTTGTACCCTTCCCTCCCAAATGTTTTTCCTTCAGAGCAGTATTCAGAAACCTATAGAAGTAACCTCCCTTCCCTTCAGGGCAAGGGCCATGTGGCTAAGCCTGAAGGGGCCAGGGGCAAGATACAAGGTGGCGCTGGCCATGCGGTTTGTCCCCAGGGCACTGTAGAGCGAGTGGTGGGGGTCCCATATGGTGGTGGCCACATGTTTCCTCTGTCATCCCACAATCCCTTTTGCCCTCTGGTCCCTGCCCCTAACCCATTACGCTCCCATAACCCACTCATGCCCTCGGTTGACTTGCCCCCTCCCTCCTCCAAGAGCCTGCCCTGCATGACATCACCCTGCAACCCCACCCACACGTGTTGTAACCCTGGTTCCCACAGCTACCCCTCCCCTGCTCTGGTTTCACATGCCTGCCCTCCAAGCTACTGCGGGGGGGGGGGGGGGGCAGTGGAGCCCCTGCTGGGTTCAGTGCCGGTGGGGATGGGGGTGGGGAGGGATCAGCTCACAGACCCTGTGGGACAGATGGTGTCCTCGTGGTGGGGGAGGGTGGGCAGCCTCCCAGGCCCGGTGGGGAGGGGTGTCCAGCCCTGGAAGTCAACACCTGGGAGAAGAACATATACCATCAGCTGTTCCCGTGGTTTATCTCGGTAGGAGAAATGGCAAGAGAAGTTATCAGCCTTTGTCCTATCAAGATGAAAAGGAAATTTGTAAAGTACAGAGAGAATTTGGCAGAAGTAGTGAAATCTTTAAAGGCATGATGAGAGCCACCTTTAGCTCAAATGAACTAGTTACAAATGATATCAAGGATCTTTTCCGATGTCTGTTAACTCCCTCAGAATATGATCTATGGGAAAGTCTGTGGAAAAGATCTTGGAAAGTGCTTTTACAAGAGCTTTTACAAAGCTCTGAGGATGTGAAAGATGCTGATGACAATGACATAACATATGAACACCTATGTGGGGAAGGGGATTGGCATTGCTCAGAGAAACAAACCAGAATATTATCCAAGTCTGTCCTGGATAAAATATGCAATGTTGCAGAAAAGGCTTTTAACCAATTACCAACAGTGGACGCCAAGGGTAATTACGTTAACATTAAACAGTTTGCTTCTGAGAATTTCTTACAGTTTGTAGATCCCCTTCGCGTGCAAGTGGAAAGGCAGATGCGTGATCTGGTGGTACAAGCCAAATTGATTAAGGAGATAGCTCAGAGGAATGCTAATGAAACCTGCCGTAGGGTTATCCTTGGCCTTCCCCTCGAGCCAGCGCCTAGCTTAGCACAGATGATAGAAGCCTGTGCCAGGAAAGCAGAACTGCTCAGTGGACACGAGAGAAATCCTGGACTGGCATGCCCAAAGACCACAGCAGCTGTGACAGCAGGAGCAAAGAAGCAACCAATGTCACCAGAGCAGCTGCAGCACATCATCTGCTTCCAGTGCAAGAAGCCAGGACATTTCACCAGAGACTGTCCACACAACCAGAAACAGAAGACCAACAAACAAAAAAACTAGATCTACAGCACGCACCTGCCATTAACACAATCACGTGCAAAGTTATAAATACTGCAGGCTCCACACTGACAAAAGACTCTCTTAAAAAAAAACGGGGAGGATGGAATAAAGGGTGTGGGGATGCAGGACAATCAAAATGTCAAATGTTCAATTAATAAGGTTTGGCAGCCACTAAGCCATTTTAGGCTCGTGACTACCAAAGGTTTTCATTTCAGGTCAGCTGACTGGATAGTCATTACAGTGGACCTACCTAACAACTCACAGGATGTGACATTAAACCACATGAAACTGGACAGTGAGTATTTAGTTATGAGGGACACAGCACACACACCCCCAAAGATTGAGATGGTTCCCATGACCATCAAGGGAAGCATAACCTGCCTCATTCTCCTGGCACGCTGCCCTCTACCACCATATTACCTGGTCAAGGGGCAAATCCTCGTCCAGGCCATTCCCATTCCAGTGGAGGTCCCAGTAGATGGAAAATCACCTGAAGTCTACTGGGCAGAAGTGGTGGGTGAGGAAAAGCCTTCTTTGGCATGCAACCTAACCCAGGGGTCAGACCACCTCCATGTGGAAGGGGTACTGGACACAGGCGCTGGTCTGACTATCATACCCCAGAGGATGTGGCTGTCACATTGGGAACTTCAGCCTGTGGCTGGCAAAATCCAAGGTATAGGAGGGGTAAAACTGGCAAAAATATCAAAAAGCATCATGCAAATTGAAGGGCCGGATGGAAAATTGGTTAGCGCCCATCCATTTGTTACAGACTATAAATGCCCTCTATGGGGGAGAGACACCATGTCCCAGTGGGGAGTGAAATTGATTATTCCTAAGACTCCCTGGGATTTTTAGAGGCAGCCACTGTAGAACGCCCTACCAATAAATTAACATGGCTAGATGACACCCCAAAGTGGGTAGCACAGTGGTTGATGAGTAAGGAGAAGCTCAAGGCGCTTGAAGAGCTTGCAGAGGAGCAATTGGCCAAAGGCCACATAGAAGAGATCACAAGTGTGTGGAATGCTCCAGTATTTGTGGTAAAAAAAAACAAACAGGGAAGGATAAGTGGAGGCTGCTCCACGACCTCAGGGAAATAAACAAAGTGATTGAGGACATGGGGTCACTCCAACCTGGGATGCCTTCTCCAACGATGCTTCCCAGAGATTGGCAATTGGCTGTTCTAGACATCAAGGACTGTTTCTTCCACATTCCTCTACACCCAGAAGTTGCCCCATGGTTTGCCTTCTCGGTTCCTACCATCAGTCGAGAAGCCCCAATGAAGTGCTACCACTGGAAAGTTTTGCCACAGGGAATTAAGTGCAGTCCCTCCATCTGCCAGTGGCATGTGGCGTCATTGCTGTCCCCAGTGCGTGCTCAGAGAAGGGAAGCCATCATCTTACACTACATGGATGATGTGCTTGTGTGTGCCCCCGCTGACTCTATACTCCAATACACACTTGACCTAGTGGTTAAGGTTTTAACCTCTGCTGGATTTCAATTGCAGGAGGACAAAGTCCAAAGGATGCCACCTTGGAAGTACCTGGGCTTGGAAATTACTGCACAGACCATTGTTCCGCAGAAATTGGAAATTAATTGTAATCCAAAAACCTTGGCAGATTCCTTGTGTGGGTCTTTGAATTGGGTCAGGCCCTGGCTAGGCCTCACTAATGAGGACCTAGAACCTCTCTTCAATTTAATGAAGGAGGAGAGAGAGTTGGTTTCTTGAAGAAAACTGACCCCAGAGGCAAAGACTGCAATCGAAAAGTTACAGAAGGCTTTAGGAGAGAGGCAAGCTCATCGTTACCAGCCCGAGCTGCCTTTCAAATTCATTGTCCTAGGAAAACTGCCACACTTACACGGGTTAATATTCCAATGGATCAAGGAGCAGAGAGAGTCACTCTTAATGATAGAGTGGGTCTTCCTCTCCCACCAAAGATTCAAAACCATCACTAAGCCACAAGAGCTGATAGCTCAGCTGATTCGGAAAGCAAGGATGAGACTGTATGAACTGGCTGGTTGTGACTTCACATGTATTCACCTCCCAGTCAAACTTTCTGAGGAGGGAAGGAACTCTCCTGACAAATTGACTAAAGAGATGTTTGAGCATTTGCTCCAGAGCAATGCCAGTCTCCAATTATCTCTGGACAGCTATAGGGACAAATATCAGTCCATGCCCCATCTCACAAGCTGTTTAATGAGGAATTCCACCTCATTCCACGTGAGGAGTCGGAGACCACTCAAAGCTCTCACAGTGTTCACGGATGCATCTGGGGCTTCCCACAAGTCAGTGGTGACTTGGAGAAATCCCCAGACTCAGCAGTGGGAAGTTGATGTTGAGTTTTTGGAGGGATCACCCCAGGTAGCCGAACTGGCAGCAGTCGTGAATGCCTTTGAGAAGTTCTCGGAGCAAATAAACTTGGTAACAGACTCAGCCTATGTAGCAGGGGTAGTGTCCAGGGCCGAGCAGGCAGTGCTCAGGGACATCGAGAATGAGCAGCTTTTCAGGTTGCTTTCAAAACTAATTTATTTGATTTCTCATAGAGAACATCCATTCTATGTGATGCATGTGAGGTCACACACTGATTTGCCAGGTGAAATCGCAGAAGGGAACCGTCAGGCAGACTCCCTTGTAAATCCAGCTGAACAAGCAACCCCATCAGAACAAGCACGCCTCCCTGACATCTTTCAACAGGCAAAGCTGAGCCACCAGCAATATCATCAGAATGTGCCAGGTCTGATCCGTCAGTTCCAGCTGCCATGGAGTCAGGCTCGAGCCATTGTGGCCACCTGTCCCAACTGTCAGCTCTAGACCATGCCATCAATGGGCATGGGGGTTAACCCCCGAGGTCTTGGCAGCTGTGAGGTATGGCAGACTGACATCACACACATTCCCAGTTTTGGTCGCCTCAAATATGTTCATGTAAGCATTGACACATATTCAGGCGCAGTCTATGCCTCTGCCCACGTGGGAGAAAGGGCTGTGCACACCAAACAACACCTAGTGCAAGCCTTTTCAGTGTTGGGGATCCCTAGGGAAATCAAAACTGATAAGAGCCGAGCGTATAAGTCCAAGGAGTTCCTGGAATTCATCCAGCAGTGGGGAGTGGAACATTAAACTGGCACCTCCTACTCCCCCACTGACCAAGGTGTGGTTGAGCGTGCCAATCAGACGCTCAAGCAGGTCTTGGCTAAACAGAGTAGTTCAACTGTGTGGATGTCTCCACAGCAGAAGCTCTGCAAAGCCATGTTTACTATCAATTTCCTATATTGTTCATTTGAGAACATGAGTCCATCTGTGGTACGTCACTTTAAGAGTGGGAAACAGTTCAAGTTATCCCAACATCCTCCAGTCTTGATTAGGGATCCAGAAACCTGGGAAACCAAAGGTCCCTATGAGCTCGTTACCTGGGGACGTGGCTGTGCGTGCATATCCACTCCCTCAGGCCCTCGGTGGATTCCCCAAAAGTGCGTGAAACCGTATGTCCCTAAACATCCTGCTCCAACTGAGGGGGACGAGGAGCAAGTGGCTGTGGCTTCGAAAAGAAGACACCGCTGAAAAAAGGAAAGGGAATCCTCATAGAGGATGACATTCCGGCAGATAGAGACCTTTAACAGGTTGTATAACGTTTGTCTTTCCTTTTAGAGAAAACCTTCCCTCCACTCAGTCCTGTGATGAACCCCATCCAAGTTGTCTTCTTGATAACACTGAACAGTTTGGCAGCTGCATGGATCGTCCTTCAGCCACGTCAAAACATCTGGGTGACCCTGGTGTGGTTACTGTGCTGCAAAGAGAGAGAAAAGACAGCAACACACACGGACCTCTTTTGGGGAAAAAAGGCCAACTTTATTGTACGGACATCCCGTATTTAAAGTGTGTTATGTGCAGCTAGGACAGGACAGTAGTTCATTGGACAATTGGGACAAACATCTCTTGGGACAGCATGTCCGGATGTCCCGTGGGAAAGACACCAGGTGTTAATCTTTGTTACGACTTCTTTTCTGTTTTTCCCTAAGTTATCACTCTGGGAGACTGCCTCCCTTAACTGAAGCTGTAGTCTGCTTATCAGCCTGGGAATGGACCTGAGAGACAGGAGAAATCCAGGTCTGAAAGGAATTGCCAAGCTGTAATATCCTAGCTCTCTAAATGTGTGTGTCCACGCCCTGGCACAGACACTCCAACAGGAAAACATATGTCTGTCCACTGCAGCAACAGAAAACCCTATGTCCACCTGCCTGGTAGGAATCCCATTGAAGGCTGGAGAATATTCAGCCAGCTTTGAAACACAGATGCCCAATGAACTTCCCGAGTCACACACCATTTCATTATACAAAAATCATAGGCAGCCAGCTGTAATGAGTAAGAACCCCATAGAGGAGCTGCTGCCAAGTTTGCCCAAAACAGCCCAGGAACCCCAAGAATTAGAGCTGTTGGGTTCCTGCCCAGTACAATATTGCATTCATTTTATGATCCTCCCAAAACCTTCTAGCTTAAAAGAGTTCCACAACATAATGCAATATCGTGAGGAATTCACTGCCAAAAGGTGGTGTAATATTCTAAACCATATTGCAGCTGACACCTCAACTCATTCAAGCCCCAAAAGCCTCCCTAGGGGATTGTTCTTGATTTGTGGAGATCGGGCATGGGCAGGGATCCCTTCTCGGCTCTTAGGAGGGCCATGCACCTTCGGGCGGTTGTCCCTGTTGGCACCCAATGAAACCTTAATTAATGATTGGACGCACAAAAACAAATCGGGTAATAAAATCCAAAAGAGAAGTGCTGACAGTTTGGACCCAAACTGTGATTCTGAAATTTTCCATTGGGCCAAGTCAAAAAGAATTGCTGTGTCCCTGTTTCTTCCGTGGGTTGCAGCAGCCAAAGCTCTGGGTGAATTGGGCCAACTAGAGTGTTGGGTAGTCAAACAGGCAAACTTAACATCCACTGCAATCAGCTCCCTCCTGGAAGACGAGAAAATTACCAGGCAGGCCACACTCCAAAATCGTGCTGCTATAGATTTTCTCCTACTGCTGCATGGACATGAGTGCCAGGAATTTGAAGGACTTTGCTGCATGAACCTGACCTCGAGAGCTCCTAACATCCACGCTGCCCTCCGAAACATGAACAGCTTGATCGGACAAGTGAAGCAAGAATCTGAAGATTGGTTCAATGAACTGTTCAAAGGCTGGGGACTCACAGGGTGGTGGACTTCTATAGTTAAAACAATTTTGTTAATTTTTATTATTCTTTTCCTTGTGATAATGGTGTTTGGGATCCTACGTCGCTTGATTTTTAAGGCTATTAATGGTCTCATTCCTTCTACCTCAGTAGTCAATCACATAGAGATGAAAAACCTAGAACAATCTAACTCTCCCACTAACTGCAAGTGGTGGG
Source organism: Sturnus vulgaris (assembly GCF_052056855.1). Classification (NCBI taxonomy): domain Eukaryota; kingdom Metazoa; phylum Chordata; class Aves; order Passeriformes; family Sturnidae; genus Sturnus; species Sturnus vulgaris. The sequence continues at coordinate 39,159,620 of NC_142282.1, read as the reverse complement.
CAACATCATAATTTGAATCAAGATGAACCTAATATCCTTCCTTCAACTTTGTTAAACCAAAAACAGGGAGATGTTTTAACTCACTAGATGTGTTGAAAATGGTAGATTCCGTGACCCCTGCAATGTCCTGCGGCCTGGTCCCTCTCCCCTCTGGCCATGCCTAGTTGGCTGAGATCCAATTTCCCCCCACCCCCTTACAGACCCTAGAAAAGACCTATGCCCCCTGACCTCGCTCTCTTTTTGCTCCTGGAAGCCCACAAGAAATAAACCTCAGATTCTCCCCAGGGGGGAAAGAGCCTCTTTTGTTATCTTTTATTCATGTCCATGTAGTGGGTCCCAGAGGCTTCTTCCTAACATCTGAGCAAGTCGGGAATGAGGGTGAAGCCTCGGGGGAAGCTACACCTGTTCAATCTTCTCTGTGGCAATGGAGACCTAGAATCTCCACACACTCTCACACCAAAAGCCCGAGAATACCATCACCAAAGGCCAGGAAGTCCTGTCTTCACATCAAGCCCAGCACTTCGAGCCCAACCTGCCTTTCCAGTTTGTCATTTTGGGAAAGGCCTTCCATTTCTATGGATTGATTTTCCAATGGGACCCTCAACTGAGAGACCCTCTATTAATATTTGAATGGATCTTTACAAACAAGACAATTACCACCTTTCAAGAAATCATGGCACATCTAATAAAAAAGGCCAGAATTCACCTCCGATCTCTTGCAGGGTGTGAGTTCACATGCATATAATTGCCATTGACTACAGGGGACCTGAAGCATTTGCTCCAGACCAATGAAAACCTCCAATTTGCCCTAGATAGCTACACAGAGGCCAAATTTCCATCCATATACCAAAACACAAACTTTTTAATTGATATGCGGCCTTTAATCTGATCCCAAAATTAGTCCAAAGTAGGACACCTCTCAAAGCTCTAACTATTTTTATAGGCAGCTCAGAGTCATCACACAAGTCTGTAATGACCTGGAAGGACCCCAAAACTCAAAATTAGGAATCTGATGTCCAAATAATGGAGGAATCGCCACAAATTTCTGAGTCAGCAGTTGTCAGAGCCTTTGAGAAATTCAAAGACGAACCCTTTAATCTGGTCACAGATTCAGCTTATGTTGCTGGTATAGCTATGAGAACAGAACACGCTCTTCTCAAGGAGGCATCCAATCCAAAATTACACCAATTGATTTCTGCATTAACACGCTTAATGTCTCACAGAAAGCAACCTTACCATATTATGCATGTGAGGTCACACACTGACCTCCCAGGTATCATCACAGAAGGGAACAGGAAAGCGGACGCATTGGCCATGTCAATAGAAACTTCTAACGTCCCTGACATCTTTGCTCAGGCAAAGTTGTCACATGCATTTTATCATCAAAATGTACCTGCCCTCATCAGAATGTTCAAGCTCTCAAAAGATCAAGCAAAAGCTATTGTTGCAACATGCCCAAACTGCCAAAATTACCAGATACCATCTACAGGTACTGGGGTAAATCCCAGAGGCCTGAACACTGCCAGTTGTGGCAGACTGATGTGACCCATTTCCCACCCTTTGGAAGGTCGAAATATGTGCATTTTCGGTCGACACGTTTTCTGGAGCAGTATTTCCATCACCTCACGCAGGAGACAGTGCCACTCACACCATTAAGCATTTTCTCCTTGCATTCACCACTGGGAGTCCCAAAAAGTATCAAAATAGGTTATGGGCCCACCTATGCCTCTCATAGATTAAAAGAGTTCTTCAGCAATTGGGGAATAGAACACAATAAAGGCATACCTGCAAATCCCACAGGACAATCCATTGTAGAGAGGACCCATCAAACCCACAAAAGAGTCCACAATCAACAGCGGAGAGAAACAGAAATTATATCTCCTGTTGAAAGACTCTGCAAAGCTCTCTATGTTATTAACTTCCTAAATTGTACAGCATTGGAGCCTGACCCCCCCCAATACTTTGCCACTTCTCAAATTCAACCCAAGCTAAGCTCACTGAGAAACCACCAGTGATAGTAAAGGACCCAGAAACCCATCAAATCTCTGGACCTTTCCAGTTGATTACCTGGGGGTGGGGGTATGCCTGTGTCTCCCTACCATCTGGCCCAAGATGGTTCCCAGGAAAAAACATAAAATCACACCTAGGCACTGCAAATACTGCTCCCACAAACACTAACAAGACTTCTCCAGAGTCAAATACAAGACCTCCTCAAAATCAAACCAGTTCTGTTTGGAGATTAATGTGTCATCAAGTGTCCACATACCAAAAAAAGACCGTCCTGTCATGCGATAGCAGACAAGAGTAAAAACTGAACAACATTCTGCTGCATCAGTCAAGCCATAGGCCAGACACAGCCTGGCCACAAAGTGATATCTGGTTTATATGTTGTTACCCCTCCTACCCTAGAAAACCCTATTGTTCCCTCCCTTCAATCCTTGCCAAAACCCCCTAACCTTATATCTACTCCCTCATCCTTAGCTTCTAAAGGGGAAAAAAAAAAACAAAAACAAAAAAAAAAGGGGGGGGGGGGAGGAACGGAGGAAAGGGATGAGGGGGTGTCTTGGTTTAATTTTGACTTTCCCAGCCAACGCACCAAATTAATGTCTTCAGTTTGAGTTGCCAATTTGAATAAACTTATTTTTTCTGTTGTGAGACAGAACCAGGAGCAAAAGAGCAAGGCAGGCCTAAAACTTGAGAGAGTATAAAAGAAAATTTATTAACTACACAAACAAAAAGAGAGGAAAAAAAAAATTTCAGAATAAGATTTTTTTAGATCACTCCTTCCCTCCCTCTCCCAATCTTCATAACAACAAAACAAACATATAACAAATACTTCGGTCAGTGCCCAATTTAGTCTTTCTCAGTTCACTTCTGGAGAGAGAAGCCTCTTCTTGTTGAAGTTGTAGGGATTTTTCCCACAAGAAGGAAAAAGACAGTTCTCTTGTGGTTTTATTTTATGTGATTTGCATCCGCCCGGGAACCTGCAACCGTGACGCTCCTCCCAACTCTACAGCCGTCCCAAAGTTGTAGATGTGGGCCATGTCTGCTCCATGGGGTATTACTTTTAAGAATGAAATGTTCAACCGCAAAGATTCTCTTTGTCTCCTTTCTCTCTGCTCAGGGTTCATCTTCAGAAAACCAAAATCCCCTTCTTTTCTCAGGGCAGAAATTCTCAACACAGGTGCTTTTTAGCCAAATCATCTATTAAATTGAACATTTCCATCCCCCCATGTCTCTTTCCATGGTTTATAGGAATATTCAGTACATCAGTTCATTCCTACAATTTCACAAAAACATTTTCAGCCATTTCAGCATCTTCTCATTCTCCTTCTATCTTAAAAACTTAGCTCTTACATCACTGACTTCAGAAATCTTCTTATTCCCTTTCATATTCAAAGGAAAGGCTGGAGGCTTTGCAAATCTTATCTGAACACTAAAGAGTTAAAGTTTAACACAACTACAAGAGTTGGGCCAGGCTCAGGCCGCGCTGGGGGGCAGCTGAGGTGTCAATCAGCCTTTCTGGGGCTGGGCTGCAGCCCCACACTGCTCATGGCCACCCGGGCAGGCCCGGCCCGACCGGCAGCAGCAAGAGTCGGCCTCCCCCCACGCCAGAGCCGCAGGCTCGTGGAGGAGGAAGCCGTGAAGGTCTTATCACACAACTTTTTCTCCCCCCAGCCATTGGGTCCCCTCGTTTGCAAATGGGGCCCAAGTGGCCTCCCGAGCCTCCCCCCCCGCATGGGGGAGGGGGAAGCTCGGGTTGATGTTACCTGCTCAGCCGCCGGAAAGACCAAGAGAGTCAGTTCCGGATTACCTTCCTCAAAATGTGTGTTCACGGAGCGAACTAATTTTCTCTAATTGTCTGTTGCAGGTATCCCAACCCCCACAGAGGAAATTCCCTTAGGAAAACCTCTTCTGAGTTTCTTCTTCCTAAGTCAACCTATCACAGGGGGAAAACCTTAGCACTCCCCTCCCACCATAAAGATAACAAATTTTGCTTATATTCCCTATAAGAAGCCCCATCCTTGTCCAAAGATGAAAATTATCTCCGTTGGTGCTGTCCTCACTGCTGCCTGGATGCTCTTCACCATGCCGCATGCCTTCGGCTGGATTAGCCCACAGCCTAACCATAATGTTCGGGTGACCTTAGCAAGGACATTAAAACAAGATAACATGTGCCTATCCATGGGTAGCCTTGACAACCCACTTTCCACATGCCTGCTAGGGATTCCCTTGGTAGCAGATGACTGGCCCGCCTATAATTCAGAGCTCCTCCACACCACAGGTAAAAGGCCCAATCCGGTAGACACTTGGGATGAGTGGACAAAAATGTTGATAAATGCTCCAGATGAACCCCAAGAATTGGACCTGCTGGGGTCCTCCAAAGCAACATACTGTGTCAAATTTTACTTTAAACATCCGCAGCATAATTGGCCAGAAATTGACCAGACAAAAAAACACATACAGAAAAGACATATCACCCATTAACAAAGCCTATAATTATCCAGATTACTGTAAGTACACCTCTCATGTACTCTCTGAGTCCTCTCTCCACCCCAAAACGTTGCCCCAGGGAATGTTTCTTATCTGTGGTGATCAAGTATGGGCTGGGATCCCTTCCCATCTCCAGGGGGGTCCCTGTAGCCTTGGCAAACTTTCTACCCTCACTCCCAATATTACCTTATTACATAATTGGAAAAAAGAAAGTGCATTAAAATGCCAAAAAAGATTCTACACTGAATTTGATGAAAATTGTGATCCTAAATTGAAAAATTGGAATAAACCAAAAAGGGCTGTGGTCTCCCTATTCCTACCATGGGGAGCTGCAGCTAAAGCCCTCGGCAAAATAAATCACCTGGCGTGCTGGCTTAGTAAGCAAGCCAACAGTACATTTGCCGCCCTGAGCAATTTTCTAAAGGATGAGGAAACCACAAGACATGCATCCCTGCAAAATCAAGCAGCGATTGACTTCTTACTGCTTGCCCATGGACATGGCTGCCAGGACCTTGAAGGGATGCGCTGCTTCAACCTCTCTTCATGCTCAAAATCCATCCACGCAAACATCCAGAAATGGAAGGAATTAGTGAAGGACTTTGTTGGGGGTTGAATTGTTCCCTTTTCGTTCTGTGGAATTTCTCCCATTGTTATGCTAAGTAGTTGTGGCTACACCTTAAAAACGATAATGTTCTCTCGAAGGGGGGTGGGTGGAGGGGGGGGGGGGGGGACGGGACCGGAAAAGGAAAGGTGGGACGGGGTCTGGAGCGGGCTGGGACTTTCTCGCTTGGCTCATGGAGCAAGAGAACGCTCCATGCTCCGAGCTAGCAACTCCACTGCCATCCCAGCACCGAGATCCACACTCCCTGCCATTGGACATCGCTCTGCTTCTCTCCCACTTCATCCTACTACCTCCGGACACTTTGCCGAGCACCACAACCAACACCGTGAGGGGGAAGTCACTCCCCCATCCCTCTCACCCCTAGGCCGCTGCCACCATCACCCAGCCCTCTTCAACTGCGCAGGACCTGCCCTGCCCACAGCACCGGTAACTGAGCGCAGGGAGAGGGAGCCTGTGGCCAAAAGAGACTAGAACTGAGCTATACTGTTCTGTTTGGTGTCAATTTTTATAGCTGTTGTTGTTTTCTGCTATTTTGCTTTGTTAGATGTCAGTAAAGAACTGTTATTCCTATCCCCTCTGATTTGAAACTAAAATAATTAAAAGGGAGGGGGTTGCACTCTGCATCTCAGGAAAGGGGTTCTCGCCTTTCCTTAGAACATACCTGTCTTTCAAACCAAGACAGACTTAAAAGTGGAAAACAACCCAGACTGGGTCAATTACCTTCTCGGTTAATGAGGACTAACAGGATGGGTTTCATCTTTAGTTAAGGGCATCTTGTGGATTTTTATTGTGATTATCATTGTGTTAGTTATGTTCTCATGCCTTTTCCATTTCTTTAAAAGAGCTATTGGGTATGCCTTTTTAATAAATACAGAGAGAGGAGTTGTAGAAGGAGAAGGGCTCTCTGCAAGGCCTCCCTGGTGAGCTATTGCCTAGATAAGAATTGCTTAGTCATGGTGCCTGGGCTAAGAGACCCTTTTCCCACCTTGGGACTCCATTTTATCTCCTTGTAAGACTATTGGTCATATTTCCTCGGCCCTAAATGATTGGCCCTTCTGTCAAGCCATATCTTCCCTATAAAAACCCCTGCTTCTGCCCAGTTCAGTGGAATGAAGCTGTCACTGGACTCCCTTTGCAGAAGCTGCCAATAAAAGATTCTGTGGAACTGCCACACAGCTCTTCCTGTTTCTTGTACTTGAGTCGGCTGGGGTACCTTGTGAGCTGAGCTGAAATCACTAAAAAAGCTGATTGCCTGAAGCCCAGGCCTTGCTTGCATTGGTACCCTGCGGCTGAGACTGCCTGGGACCCCTGGCCAGGCTGTTCCTTGTGGGACTTCGCTATCCAGGACATCTGTGGCAGTAGGGGTCAGACTGAGCCCCCGGCACCAGCAGCAACAGTCATGCAGATAAGTTGGAGTGTAAAGAAAACAAACAAAAGAGTTCCTGAAACACCAAAAGCTCACAAGAATGTCTGAATAATGTATGAAGCACATGAAAATGTATGTACCTCAGTAATGCAACAGCATATAGATAACACTGTCCGAAATTACATGTGCGCTTTTTGGTCAAGCGCCAAAGGCACCCCAGAGCTGGTTAATGTTTTTTTATCCTTGTTTTATCCCTTATTAAATTTTTTAAAAATTCAAAATCAAAATCTCATTTTTTACAAAACAGAGGTTCCACTGAGATATCAACCTCGAGTCTCCCTGGCTCTGGGGTTTCCCGGGCAGAGGCTGCCCCCGCTTAATTAAGCGGCCTGCCTGGGCTTCTCCTGCAGACACAAGGGACCACAGGTTAACCCTCAGTAGGATAAAAAGGGACAAAACGAGAAAAGGGAAGTAAAATTCCTAAGGAACCCGGCAACTTCTAATCTGTGTACGAAGAATCCAGTCGGGTGTTGTCACTGGTGGGGGTTTCGGGGTCCCTTTGGGATCCCTGAGACTGCTTCTGCAGCCCTCAGTGACGGAGCAAATTCCCGAGCCTTGCCCAGATAGAATTGTGGCTCACGGTGAGCTCTCAGATCAGCGGGTAAAAGAGACCAGCATATGCAGAAAGGCAGAAATCCATAGTTTATTCTATGAAGGCATCCTATCTAGCATATACCCATGGCTATTGTTTTACAGTTTTTATATCTTTTGAGGGTTTTAGATTTTGCACCAATTACCAAGGGAATTCTACTTTCTAACAAATCCCTGAGGGATTTTGCATTCAAACCTGGCCTATGGACACTAAAAGAAAATGGACCACTAATATTGAAGATAGATAAGAGGGTCTTCCAAGGGGGGAAAGCTAAATTCCTTTTGTATTCATCATTTCACAAGCCATTTCTTATCTCTAAGGCATGGTTTTCCAGGGAGCTTGTTCTGAGGATGCAGGGAAACTTTCTTCTGTGTTTTCTGCTCCCTCCACAACTCCTCTCTCTGTATTTACTAAAATGGTGCTTTCAGCAACTTTCTTGAAACATTGAACAAAGCATACATACATAACTAACACAATGACAACTACGAATAAAATCCATAAAAGTCCCTTAACCAGAGATGCGGCCCACCGCATCAGTCCCCATTGTCCAAAAAGGTTGTTGAGCCAGTCTGGGGTGGTTTCTACTTTCAAATCCTTCACGAGGTCTTTCAGCTTCTGGATGTTTGCTTGGATGGATGTTGAACATGAGGAGAGATTGAAGCAGCACATCCCCTCAAAGTCTTCACAGCCATGTCCGTGGGCGAGCAGCAGGAATTCGATTGCAGCTCGGTTTTGGAGGGATGAGTGTCTCGTGGTTTCTTCATCCTTTAAAAGATCACTCAAAGCAGCAGATGTGACATTGGCTTGCTTACTGAGACAACACCCCAAATTAGTAATTTCACCGAGGGCTTTTGCTGCAGTCACCCATGGTAAGAACAGGGAGACAGCAGCTCTTGTGGGTTTGTTCCAATTGTACAATTTAGGATCACAACTTTCATCAAATTCAGTGTAAGATCTTTTTTCGCATTTTGATTCACTCTCCTTTTTCCAATTATGTAATAAGGTAATGTTGGGCTGAGGGTAGAAAGCTTGCCAAGGCTACAGGGTCCCCCCTGAAGGCAAGAGGGGATTCCAGCCCAAACCAAATCACCACAGATAAGAAACATTCCACAGGGTAACGTTTTGGGGTGGATAGAGGAGTCAGAGTGGTGTAATTGCACCAATCTGGATAATTGTAGGCTTTGTTGATGGGTGATATGTCTTTTCTGTATGTGTTTCGATTTTGACTCAATCCAGGCCAATTTTGCTTTGGACTTTTGTAGTAGAATTTGACACAGTATGCTGCTTTGGAGGACCCCAGCAAATCTAATTCTTGGGGTTCCTAGGGGGCATTTGGCAGTATTTTTGTCCAATGGTCCCAAGTGTCAACTGGATTTGGTCTCTTACCAGTGGTGCGGAGGAGCTCTGAATTCTGGATGGGCCATTCATCGGCTACAAAGGGAATTCCTACCAAACGTGGAAAGTGGGTTATCAAGGTTGCCCATAGACAGGCACATGTTATCTTGTTTTAATGTCTTTGCTAAAGTCACCCAGACATCGTGTTTGGGTTGTGGACTGATCCAGCTGAAGGCATGTGGCACGGTGAAGAGGATCCAGGCAGCAGTGAGGACAGCATCAACGGAGATAATTTTCATTTTTGGACAAGGATGGGCCTTCTGATAAGGAATATAAGTAAAGTCAGTTATTTTTATGATGGGGGGAGAGAGAGGGTTAGGGTTTCCTCCTTCATCTCCTTCCTTTGTCCCTTCCCCCCCTCCTTTTTATTTTTTTTTTTCTTTTCTCTAGGGATAGGGAAGTGAATACAGGATTAGGGGTTACAGTAAAATCATTGGGGGGGGAACTAATACTAGGGTGTTTCAGTAAAGGTAGTAACATCTAACTAAAGGTCACTTTGTGGCCAGACTATGTCTGGCTTATGATTTGCCTGAAGCAGCAGAGTGCTGCCTAGTTTTTTGTCTCATCTGCTGTCTTGTGACAAGACGATCTTTTCTTTGATGTGCAGGTGTTCGGCAACATCTTCTTCTCCAAGCAGCTCTGGTTTGGTTTTGAGAAGGTCTTGTATTTGACTCTGGGGAGCTTTTGTTGTTGTCTGTTGGAGTAGGTTTCACTGTGCCTAGGTATGGTTTTATATTTTTTCCTGGGAACCAGCTTGGTCCAGATGGCAGGGAGATGCAAGCGTACCCCCTTCCCCAGGTAATTAATTGGAAAGGTCCAGAAACTTGATGTGTTTCAGGGTCTTTCACCAGCACTGGTGGTTTCTCAGTGAGCTTTGCTTGAGTTGAGTTTGCAAAGTGTCGGAGTATTGGGGGGTCAGGTTCTGACTCGGTTCCATTTAGGAAACTGATGACGTAGAGAGCTTTGCAGAGTCTTTCCACTGGAGATAAAATTTCTGTGTCTCTTCGCTGTTGGTGAAGGACTCTTTATGTTCTGATGAGTTCTCTCTACGATGGACTGTCCTGTGGAATTTCCAGGAATGGTCGGAATGTGTTCAATTTCCCATTCGCCAAGGAACTCTTCAAATTTATGAGAGATGTAGGCGGGTCCATTGTCAGTTTTGATCTTTTTTGGAACTCCCAAAGTGGCAAATGCTAGGAGAAAATGCTTGATAATGTGAGTGGCTTTTTCTCCTGTATGAGCCGATGCAAAAACTGCTCCAGAGAACGTGTCAACTGACACGTGCACATACTTAGATTTTCCAAAAGGTGGGAAATGGGTGACATCAGACTGCCACAGCTGACAGCTGTTCAGGCCTCTGGGATTGACTCCCATACCCATAGAGGGCACTTGGTAGTTTTGACAGTTTGGGCATGTTGCCACAATGACTTTTGCTTGGCTTTTCGGAATTTTAAACATTCTCATGAGGGCAGGTACATTTTGGTGGAAAAATGAATGTGACAGCTTCCCTTGAGCAAAAATGTTGGGGATGTTTGCAGTCTCAACTGGCATGGCCAGTGCGTCCGCTTTCCTGTTTCCCTCCGTAATAAAACCTGGGAGGTCAGTGTGTGACCTAACATGCATGATATGGTAGGGTAATTTTCTGTGGGAAATGAGGGTTATTAATGAATAAATCAATTGGTGTAATTTTGTATTGGAAATGTCTTTGAGGAAAGCATGTTCTGCTCTCATAGCTATACCAGCTACATAAGCAGAATCTGTGACTAGGTTAAAGGGTTTGTCTTTGAATTTCTCAAAGGCTCTGACAACAGCTGCCAGTTCGGCAATTTGTGGAGATCCCTCCAAAATTTGGACATCAGATTCCCATTTGTCAGTTTTGGGGTTTTTGCAAGTCAAGACAGACTTGTGAGAGGAACCTGAGCCGTCTGTAAAAACAGAGCTTTGAGAGGTGCTCTGCTTTGAACGAGTTTTGGGACCAGATTGAAGGTTGCATTTGGATTAAAAAGTTTGTGTTTTGGTATGTGAATGGAAATTTGGCCTGTGTAGCTATCTAGAGCAAATTGAAGGTTTTCATTGGTTTGGAGCAGATTTTCCAAATCTCCCATGGTCAGGGGCAGGTAAATGCATGTGAACTCACACCCTGAAAGAGAGCGAAGGTGAGTTCTGGCCTTGTTTATCAAATGTGCCATGATTTCTTGAAACGTGGTAATTGTCTTTGTGTGCTAATTGCTTGTGAAAACCCATTCAAGGATCAACAGGGGGTCTGTGAGTTGAGGGTCCCATTGAAAAATCAGTCCATAGAAGCGAGGGGCCTTTCCTAAAATGACAAACTGGAAAGGCAAATTTGGCTCAAATCTGTGTGCTTGACATGAATACAGGGCTTCCTGACCTTTGATGATGGATTGTCGGGCTTCCGGGGTGAGTGTGCGTGGGGAGTCCAGGTCCTCCTTGCCACGGAGGAGGTTGAACAGAGGGGCGAGGTCTTCTGTTGTGAATCCCAGTAGGGGGTGGATCCAGTTGATGGATCCATACAGGCTGTGTAGGTCTCTTTAGGCCTTTGGGTCGTGTCGAATGGAGAGCTCCTGGGGTACAATGGTCCTTTCTCGGATTAAAAGTCCTAGGTATTTCCAGGGGCTGGTGTATTGTACTTTGTCTTCACGGATTTCGAATCCTGCTTTTTCTATGGTCTGAATGGTTGTTTTGACAGCTTTTTCTAAGTAGGTCTTTTCTGTTGCACAAACTAGGATGTCGTCCATGTAGTGATGAATGATTGCTTCTGGGAATTCTTCTCGAACAGGAGAAAGGATGTGTGCCACGTGCCATTGGCATATCGTTGGGGAGTTTTTGAGTCCTTGGAGAAGGAAGAGCCCGTGATATCTTTTGAGAGGAGCTTCTCTGTTGAAAGAGGGGACGGAGAAGGCGAACCGTGGTGCATCTTGGGGATGCAATGGGATGCTGAAAAAGCAATCTTTGATGTTGTCTTGGGGTAACTGTATGATGCCTATATCCCCAAATCGTCTGTTCTGTTGGTGTTGAATATTAAATTCTGCAACTTTAAGACTGGTTCCAGGAGTGAAAGGGCGGGGGAGGGAAGAAGAAGTGCAGAGTTTGTTATCAGAGACTGCACGGGCTCCCCCACATTCCTCCTCTTGGACTGTGTTGTCTGCGGTGGACAGTGAGAGAGAGCTCTCCTTTGCTCTTGGTTAGTTTTTTGGCTAGCTGAGGCAGAGAAGCCCCTTGCATTGTTTTTTCCCCCTTTTTCTGTTTTCCTAAAACTGTTTGAACCTGCTTTGGACTGAAAACCCAGAAGAGCACTGGGATCTCACACCTGTGGCCCACCAGGCCTGGCCTGGGCCGTGGCATTTCCCAGCACCGGAGGGACTGAGAACAGACTGAGTGAGCCGGGCAACCCACGGAAAGAACTCTTCTAAATCTGCCATCTCCTCAGAACGGCGAGAGGTTTTGCTGTTTGATATTGTTCATTGTTGCGCTGGGAGGCGTGTTGCCTGTTGAATAAACAGTTTTCTTTTTTCCACTTCTCTCCAATTTTTTTTTCCCTTTTTCCAGAGGGACCTCGTTCAGAGGTTTCCTCCCAAATTTGCCCTAAACCAGGACAGATGTCAATGACAAGTGTCCTGTCTCGAAGCAGCATCAATGGGGAGGGCAGTCCAGGCTGGAGAGGGCCCATGTCTTCAATTATGTCGTTGATTTTGCGAAGGTCTTGGAGAAGCCTCCACCTGTCTGTTCCAGGCTTTTTCAGGACGAAAACTGGAGAATTCCATGGGCTGTCAGATTCCACAATGTAGCCTTTTGCTAGCTGTTCTTCAACGATGGCTTGCAATGCACACAGTTTGACCTTTGATAGGGGCCACTGTGCCTGTCATAGGGGTTCATCACTCTTCCAGGTGAGACAAGGAGTTGGCGCGACAGTGCGCGCTTCAATGGCCCCCATCAAAAATCCAGACTTTGGATTCGGAGAGAAGCCCCCCATTGGGTCAAGGCATGTCTGCCCCATAGGGTGATTGAGGGTCTTACCACGAATAGTCGGATGGTTGCCAGTTTTCCTTCAGGTCCTTCAATGATGACGTTGTGTCTGCTTCTCATGGAAACGGCAATTCCCCCAATTCCAGCCAGCATGCCTGCTACAGGTTGAAGTTCCCAGTGTGGTGGCCATTCTGAGCGGGCAATGATGGTGACGTCAGCGCCGGTGTCTATCATTCCTGGTTTCTGAATTTTTTCCCTGTAGCAGAAAAGGCTGCACTCGATGATGGGTTTGTTTGGACGCATAATTTGTGTCCACATTATTGTAGGGTTGAGAGGGATCCATTCCGTGTGATTTTTTGGAAGCAGGAAGGCTTGTGCTATAGGTGTTTTCTGTGGAAGAAGAAAGGGAATATCCGTGCAACACGATTGGACAAAGATTTATTTTCCAGGTGCGACAGTTTGTATTTCAGGTAAAACAGAAATTTGTGGTGGACCATGGAAACTGTCACTGAGGATTAAAATGTGCCAAGAACCATCTTGTTGTCCATACTTTCCTGTAGGGATATGATAAAATTTTTGATCTGTAATATTTAAAAACAAAACAGTATCAATTGACACCGGGTTCCCATCGAAATCTCGCCAAATGTTGGGTCTGCCTGATGTGGTTTGGAATTTTCGAGGATGATGGGGTTTGATGTTCCTCGCTTGTCATCGTTGGGGCTGGGTGGAAGGCAGCTTTTGGTTTGTTGTCTTCGCCTGGAGCTGAAACCGGGCTGCGTTGGAAGTTTTTTGGCTGCTGTTGTTGTTTTTGCTGCCTTTGGGGTTTGTGGTAGTTGTTGTGCGGGTTTTGGGTGGGTGGTTTGTTTGGGCAGTCTCTGATAAAATGTCCAAGTTCCCCACAGTAGAAACAACGAGCATTGTCTTTGGAGACCATCGCTGCAAAGGCTCCAGAGACTCCATCAGCAATGCTCTTGGCAACTGCTTTGGCCACTGTGTTTTCAGTGGACATGTGGTGTGTGCAGCTTTCCACCATCTGCTCAGTGGTGGGGTCAGTGTCTATAGGTAAAGCTCTTAAAATGGTTTTGCATTGTTCAATTTCATTGCTTAAAGCAAGTTTTCTTAAAACTTCCTTTTGCGCTTCTGTGCTCTCAATTTGTTTTTCAAGAGCATCCTTGAGCCTGTCTACAAATTTTATAGAAGTCTCGTCTATTCCCTGCTTGATATTGGAAAAATGCAAGCTAGGAATAGAGCCGTCAGGGGTAAGGAGAAGTGAGGTTTTTGCTGCATTAGCAATGTCCTGCAGTGTTTCTTCAGGAATAGAGTTTGCTTGTTCTGAGGGTTTAGAAAATTGGTTTTCACCAGCAAGTTGTTCAACAGTGAAATTTTGTCGATTGGGATCTTTTGAATACTTATCAGATAGTATTTTTAATTGTTTTTTCCAATGCCTTTCCCATAACAAAAATTCTGCCGGTGACAGAAGGCAAGTAGCTAGATTTTTGAGATCATGGGGAACCATGACAAAAGCAGCAAAAAAGGCTTCTAAAAATTTCTAAAAATGTGTGCTGATCTGCATTGTTCTTTTGCAATTTTTGCCAATTCTGTCACGTGTTTCATGTCAATCGATTGCCATTCTGCTCTGTTTGAGGATCCTCCTCTGCAGCCTCGTTTATAAATCACAGGAAAGGCAGAGATTCTTTGGGCTAATTGCCAATTTCCATTTTGGGTTGCCTCCAATTTTGCTGTGGCCCAAATATCTGGTTCTTCTGAATCAGAGGCAGTGGAATCACTGCTGCTGTATTCAGAGGAAGAGTGGCGTTTTCTTCGAGCACAACGCTTTTTAGAATGCGAGGGGGAAGGTTGGAGGGGGGGAGCTTGGGGGGGGAAAGGGTCTGAACCTGTAGAAGGATGTGTGTGGGTGCATTGCATGGCTTGGTCACAAGGTGGCGCAGGTGCCGGTGTGCTAGGTGCGCACCTTTGCTGCAGTGGGGGGGCTGCACAAGAGGTGCAGTTGAAATCGGATACGTGCTGGGGGATGGGTGGGTGTGGGGCTGCTGTGCGGGGGGAGTCGCTAGGAAGGCACAGGGAGTGCAGTGGGACCGCGCTTTCGGGGGAAAGAGGGGTTTTGGGGAGAGCGGGGATGTTTGTTGGGTGCATGGCTGGATTCATGGATGGAACTGGGACAGGAGAAGGAGCAGAGGGACCTTCGGGGACCGAGGAAGCATGAAGGGACGGTGGTAAAACATTTCCGGGGACAGGAACCGGGACAGGGGAGACCTCGGGGGCTGGGGGCTGGAGGAGGCATCCTGGGGCAGCATTAGGGGACGAACTGTGGTGGGAAGACACAGGGTTGTGTGGCGAGTTGTTGAGATTTGTGTGTGTAACTTGTGGAGTACCAGAGTTAAGGGAGGCAGATTGTGCATGGCATGGGGGATGGGATAGAGAGGGGTGAGGGGCGGTCGCCGAGGGAACGGGGTGTGGGGCGGGGAAAATCAAGGCGGGAGCGGCGTTTGGAGCTGTGTGAACTGAGCGGGGCTGGGCTACAGAGGTGGGCGGGTGAGTGACAGCTTGGGGGTGTGGAGAACTTGCTGTGTGAAGGGCAGAGTTTGGAAACTGTGTAGTAAAGGAAGATTCTATAGTAACTTTATCAGTTGTTGGGGGGAAGAGAGGTGCTGAGGGGAAAGAGATAACAGGGGGCCCGCGCGGAGGTGGGATACCGAAGGGGGGAGGGGACGGAGGGGGCAGATGAGACGCAGGTGGACAATTTCAGAGCACAGAAGGGGGAGGGGGAGTATTTTCAAGGTTAGAGGAATTCGCGCTTGTGTGGACAAAGGAATGTCGTTTGTGAGGGTGCTGGTGTGTGGAGGGGGGTGGGCAGAGGGTCCGTGGCTGGGTTCCTGGGAGCTGTGGGGGATGCGCTGTGGGGGGGGGCAGGGAGGCAGCTGCAGGGAGGTAAGTTTGTGTGGGATGGGGGGTGCCTGTGCTGGGTTGCAGCTGCGTTATGGGGTTGGGAATGAGGGGGTCTGAGGTTTGAGGAGGATGGGGGGTGTTCGGGACTGGATGTGGGGTTTGGGAAGGCGGGTATTGGTTTAGGGGTGGAGTGGGGAGAAAAGCTGGAGAGGTGGCTGTGTGTGTGTGACCTTGTGAGTGGGTAGGAATGTCGGTTTCTATGGAAACAGGACTTATAGGGCTAGGGAGTGAAGAGGGGGGGCAGGAGTGTGGCTTGTGGCACCGCTGTAAGGGATGGGGGGGGGATGAAACAGGGGAGACAGGGGCTGAGTCATTGGAAACGGGATTTTGGAGGAGGGGGGGTGGGGGGGGATTTGGGTATTGTCGGAGGGGATAAGGGGGGAAGAAAGTGGAGAGAGGGCAGGGACAGTATTTTCTTGGAGTTTTCATCTTGCTCTCATGATATGTTGAAAAAGGAATGAAAGAAGTCACAGAAAAATCAGCATTTGCTTGGCATTCATAAATTTTCGTGCCAACAGTGTCCCAGAAAGAATCCAAAAGGATAGTTTGGTTATTAAAGTTTGAAAAGTGAGTGGAAATCCATTTTATAAATCTTTTCAGGACTGTTTTAGAACAAGAGTGTTTTGAGAAAGACAAATTGTCAGAGGATAAAGTTTGTTTTATTATATTATAAAGATCTCTTTCGCTATGGGAGAGGACAATTTTAGAAAAGAGATTCCCCATAGCGACCCCAAGCCTAACGAGCAGAAAAAGAGAAAACAAAAGAAAAAAAAAACGAAAACGAGACCCTAGGGGAAGAAAAGCTGCTTATAGTCACAAAGCTTATCTTCGACGGGTCGTTAAAGGCTGCTCATCAGGTGCTGGTCAACTTCAGCCCCGAGCGGGGAGGTGTCCCAGGGTTGTTGAAGTCAATTCAGAGGAGTTAAGTCTTTTAGAACAGAGACTTAACTGTCGAATTTGTGTGACGCTCGAAGACGGATGCAATAAATTTTTTGATGCTGTTCGCAAAGAGTGGGCAGAGTCCACTTTCGTCCGGGCGCCACTTGTCACTGGTGGGGGTTTCGAGGTCCCTTTGGGATCCCTGAGACTGCTTTTGCAGCCCTCAGTGATGGAGCAAATTCCCGAGCCTTGCCCAGATAGAATTTTGGCTCGCGGTGAGCTCTCAGATCAGCGGTGTGATAGGTTGACTTGGGAAGAAGAAACTCAGAGAGAGGTTCTCTTTAAGGGAATTTCCTCTGTGGGGGTTGGGACACCTGCAACAGCCAATTAGAGAAAGTTAGTTCGCTCCGTGAACACACATTTTGAAGGAGGTAATCCAGAACTGAGTCTCTTTGTCTTTCCGGCGGCTGAGCAGGTAACATCAACCCGAGCTTCCCCCCCCATGTGGGGGGGGAGGCTCGGAAGGCCGCTTAGGCCCCGTTTGCAAACGAGGGGACCCGATGGCCAGGGGAAGAAAAAGTTCTGTAATAAGACCTTCACAGCTTCTTCCTCCACAGGCCTGTGGCTCTGGCGTAGGGGGGGGGGCCGGTTCCTGCTGCTGTCCGACGGGCCGGGCCTGCCCGGGTGGCCATGAGCAGTGTGGGGCTGCAGCCCAGCCCCAGAAAGGCTGATTAACACCTCAGCTGCCGCCCCTAGTGCGGCCTGAGCCTGGCCCAACTTTTGTAGTTGTGTTAAACTTTAACTCTTTAGTGCTCAGATAAGATTTGCAAAGCCTCCAGCCTTTCCTTTGAATATGAAAGGAAATAAGAAGATTTCTGAAGTCAGTGACGTAAGAGCTAAGTTTTTTAGATGGAAGGAGAATGAGAAGATGCTGAAATGGCTGAAAATCTTTTCTAAAATTGTAGGGATGAACTGATGTACTGAATATTCCTATAAACCATGGAAAAAGACATGGGGGGATGGAAATGTTCCATTTAATAGATGATTTGACCAAAGAGCACCTGTGTTGAGAATTTCTGCCCTGAGAAAAGAAGGGGATTTTGGTTTTCTGAAGATGAAGCCTGAGCAGAGAGAAAGGAGACAGAGAGAACCCTTGCTGTCGGACATTTCATTCTTAAAAGTAATACCCCATAAGACAAACATGGCCCACATCTACAACTTTGGGACAGCTGAGGAGTTGGGAGGAGCGTTCCCAGGCGGATGCAAAATTCTCTTTATTTGCATAGTTAATAAATTTTTCTTTTATACTCTCTCAAGGTTTAGGCCTGCCTTGCTCTTTTGCTCCCAGTTCCGTCTCACAACAGGAAAAATAAGTTTATTTAAATTGGCAACTCAAAACGAAAACAAGCGGGTAAAAGAGACCAGCATATGCAGAAAGGCACAAATCCATAGTTTATTCTATGAAGGCATCCTATCTAGCATATACCAACGGCTATTGTTTTACAGGAGTTTTTATATCTTTCAAGGGTTTTACAATTTGCACCAATTACCAAGGGAATTCTACTTTCTAACCAATCCCTGAGGGATTTTGCATTCAAACCTGGCCTATGGACACTAAAAGAAAATGAACCACTAATACTGAAGATAGATAAGAGGGTCTTCCAAGGGGGGAAAGCTAAATTCCTTTTGTATTCATCATTTCACAAGCCATTTCTTATCTCTAAGCCATGGTTTTCCAGGGAGCTTGTTCTGAGGATGCAGGGAAACTTTCTTCTGTGTTTTCTGCTCCCTCCACAGGGTGTGTATATCATGAAAAGAGGGGGGTCACGAAAATCCGGGCGCATACATGTATGTGCATGAGACATATACGGGACAATCCCCGATCTACAAAATGAGTGAAGAGTCCTTCTAACCGCATTTTCGTCTTCCCACAAGGGAAAAAATCAGTGAAGGGATGAAGCAAATCCTAGAGGCTGAGTGACGGCCCGGAATAAGGGGAGGCTTAGTTACTTTAGGGTTAAAACGGGGAAGTAAGAAAACAAAGAGGAGAGAAATTGCCTGTAATTATGACTGCAGGAAGCCTAATTCCAAGGTAGTACTGCAGTCACAAGAATCTTGGTTATATTGAGGGATAGAACAGTTAAAAAGGTGGATGCATGGTCTGCATAAAGGTGAGATTCTGAGAACCTGAAACTCCAATATACCCCTGAGGCATGAATGGTTGGGCTGATCTAGGGTGTTTAGCTGCTAAATAGAGAAACATTACCTAAGAGATCTGAGAAAATGATTAAGTCTGCTTAATAACAGGGCAAAGTGAAACTCTTGTAGCAGGACCTCTGAAGTTCGTTTATGTGTTACTATATAGTTAGAATTCTAGAAGTATGCAGGTGGCAATAAAAAAAATTATGTTTAAGGGAATCTAAGAGGGGTTCACGGCTATTTCAGGGAGATAAGTCATTGTGTAAATTAATAAATATTTATAAAGGGACATCAGTACCTGAATCAACAACCAGGGTCTTTATTATTGTTGTATAAATGTGTGTGCAGCAAAAGTATATGTCCTTTATTTCGTTTTGTGTGACTTGACAACTGTAACGGCAGAATGAATGAGATGTGCTATTAGGACAAAGCAAGTGAGGAGTTCAGATCAACGGTTCTGTTCTCGGGCGACTGGGGCAGCCAGAAAAGAGCAAAGTGTTTGTTGTTTATAATAAAAACTGTGTTGTCTTTATGAGTAAAATATTATACTTAAGTTGTAGACCTAGCTGTAAGCCTTAGGTTTTGTGTAAATGTAAAAACTGTCATAAGAGGGGGTATCGCACTGCTACCCTCAGAAGTGCTTGGTGTCAGGGGTGCTAGCAATCAGAAGTAAGAGCCAAATATTAGGCAGTACATTTCTTCATTTCTGTGGGACATGAGGAAGAAAACAACCCAAAAATAAGAACAGCTAGGAGAAAACAGAGGCTGAGTCACGACAAGCAGAAATAATTAAAGTAGTGTGTAGAAGACAGTATTTAGTTGCTAGAATTTAGATTGTATCTGAGGGGAATTGGGAAATTATTTGTAAAGAGTGTATCGGTGGATTCACATAGAAACTAAAGAAAAAGAAAAAAAAGCACTGTGCAAGAAGTAGTCGGATAAAACTGGTAAAATAGGACACAAAGCAACAAGAGAGAAAGTCCCCAGAGGAAAGGGAAGCCAGATAGATATCCTTCCCAATAGTCCCCAAGTATAAATTTGTCACAGTGAGAAAAGAACCCCTACACAAAAGATAAAAATAAGATTAAAAGGATAGACTACTGTATGATAACATGGACTAAATAAGAGATAAGATCAGACCACTTATACTGGCCTCTATAGGGTACTTTAATAAAAAAAAAAGTGCCAAGCTGTTGGGGGTTGAATTGTTCCATTTTCTTTCTGTGGAATTTTCCCCATTGTTATGCTAAGTATTTGTGGCTACACCTTAGCAGCAATAGTTTTCTCTCGCAGGGGGGTGGGGGATAGGGGGACACCAGAAAAGGAAAAGGTGGGACAGGGGTCGGGGGCAGGCTCTCACTCTCTCGCTTGGCTCATGGAGAAAGAGGAGGACGGCCCGCGCTCCGAGCTAATATCACCCCCGGCATACCAGCGCCGAGAGCCACGTTCCCTGCCATCGAACACCGCTCTGCTCCTCTCCCACTTCATCCTACCACCTCCGGATACTCTGCCGAGCACCACGACTGACACTGTGAAGGGGGAGTCGCTCCTCCATCCCTCTCACACCTGGGCCACTGCCGCCATCACTCCAGCCCTCTTCGACTGTGCGGGACCTGCCGTGCCCACAGCACCGGTAACTGAGGGCAGAGAGAGAGGGCCTGTGGCCAAACAAGGGACTGGAACTGAGCTATACAGTTCTGTTTTGTTGTCAATTTTTATAGCTGTTGTTGTTTCTGCTGTTTTGCCTTGTTAGATGTCAGTAAAGAACTGGTATTCCTATCCCCATATCTTCTGCCTGAAAGCCTCTGATTCAAAACTATAATAATTAGAAGGGAGGGGGTTGCACTCTGCATCTCAGGAAAGGGATGCCCGCCTTTCCTTAGCCAAATACCTGTCTTTCAAACCGAGATAGATTTTGGCACCCAGAACGTGGTGCATTGCCTGAGGGAATTGAGAGAGGGGTAGAAAAGGGAATAACAGTTCTTGAGTTACCCAAGGTTGGGGTAGGTGACACCAACTTACCCTGGATTGGCCTCCATGTAGTCACTGCTATATCTCTTCCATTTGCAAGCCCTTTTTTAAACATGAGTCTCATAACCAAGGTTACTGTGGCTATTATCCAGTTCATTTTGTGGGTTGATCAGTTGAGGAATTCATAGATTTTAAAATTTTCTCTGGAAGATGGCCACATGGATTCAGAGCTACCGCACTCTAAAGTGTGTGTTTCTGGGGCTACTTCAATAATGGTACTTACTGTGAAGAAGTGACAGCAATTGAAATTTTCTCCCAACCCATCACACGGTTTTTGAAGTTCACCCCACCAGTCTTCAAGGGGTTCAAATCTGCTCTAAATGCTAATGACATTATACTGGGGCTAGTGCTGCTGATATTCCTGTTAAAGCTGTTCTATCTAACATTCAGAGATAAGGGGAGATTGACTTGGATAACAACCCTGATACCTACCCCAGGGATTAGTGATGTTATGCCAGAGCCTGATCCTGTTCCAGAGACTAGGGATGTTACCCCAGAGTTTGACCCTGCCCCACAGCCCACCTCAGAAAAGAACCACCCTGAGTGGGTGGGGGTTCTAGTGAAGGAGATACGTGAGATGAGCCATATGATGAAGGAGTACCTCTCCCCAGCTGGTGAGAAACCCTCCCCCTGCCTTAAAGTGGGAGACTCTGATGGTGCAGCAGTGGATCCCACAGATGTTATATCTGTCCAGGTTCCAGCTGAACTGCAAGGGCACTCACAGCCAGCAACAGTTGCCCCTGTGGAAACTAGGAAGTCTAAGATGAAAACAAGGCACCTAGATAATAATGGTCAGGAAGGGGGCCCCTCACAACCAGCAAGGGAGCCAGAACTTGAGATCATCAGTGAGTCCCTATCATATCAGAGTCTCCGGAACCTCGAAAAGACACTGTATGATGGGGCCATGAGGCTTTTACAACCTGGTTACTGCGGGTCTGGGACCTTATGGGTACAGGTGTGCAACTGGATGGTACTGAGGGGCAAGGAATTTGGGATCCTTGACCCAGGACTCAGGTGTGGACCAGGTATTTGTAAGGGAGCCAAGTCTCCTTTCCCTCTGGGAGCGACTTTTAATGAGTGTGAAAGAGAGATTTGTCCACAGGGAAAGAATGCAGGAGCACCACCATAGAATGCATTGGAATACCCTTGAGGAAGGGATCCAACAGCTGAGAGAAGTGGCAGTGCTGGAGGTGCTCTTTGGGAGGGATGGACAGCATGACAATGACCCTGACAAGGTCAGGTGCACAGGGCAGAGGTTGTGGAATCTGGCAAACCTGGGCCCATCTCAATATACCCCCTTTATTGCAATGATTAATGCTGATACCAACCAAGTGACATTGGGTTCTGTTGCCAACAGGCTCAGAAATTCTGAAAGTATGATAACTGGCCCAGTGCAGGCTCATATCTCTACTGTGGTTAAGGAACTCAAAGAGGAGTTTAAGGAGATAAGGGAAGAGGTGAGGAAGATCAGTGCAGCACCAGTGCGAGTCAAGGACCCCAAAAGTAGAGCCCAACACCCCCAGCTAGGGAGAGAGGGTACACTCCATGAGCTGACCTGTGGTTCTTTCTGCGTGACCATGGGGAAGACATGAGAAGGTGGGATGGGAAACCCACTTCTGTCCTGGCAGCATGGGTGCACCAACTCAGGGAAGAAAACACTAAGGAAAGGAGCTCCACTAAAGAGAAGGCAGCCTCAGCCTCCTATGACCAAGGTGCAGGGTATTACAGAAGGGAGGATGATCTGTCAGATCCCCTTGAAGGAACCTCCAGTATGTATGCCCAGGAGAGAAATAATAACCAGGGCTAGAGGGGCCCTGCCTCTAGCCAGGGAGAGGCACGGGAAAACTGGATCTTTTGGACGGTGTGGATCCGATGCTCTGGCACATCAGAGCCACAGGAACACAGTGCATTGGTTGATACTGTTTCACAGCGTACATTAATACCATCGGGACATGTCAGGGAAGAACCTGTTTCAATTGCCGGGGTTACAGGGGGATCTCAGGAATTGACTTTGCTGGAGGCTGAGGTGAGCCTGACTGGGAAAGAGTGGCAGAAACATCCAATTGTGACTGGCCCAGAGGCACCAAGTATTCTAGGCATAGACTTCCTCAGGAGTGGCTATTACAAAGACCCAAAGGGACTCAGGTGGGCTTTTGGAATAGCTGCTGTGGCAGCAGAGGGCATTAAGCAGTTGAAGACCCTGCCTGGGCTATCAGAAAACCCATCTGCAGTGGGACTCCTCAGGGTGAAAGAGCAACAGGTGCCAATTGCTACCTCAACAGTGCACCGCCGGCAGTACTGGATGAAACGATATGCCGTGATCCCCATCCACAAGATGATGCGTGAGCTGGAGAACCAAGGGGTGGTCAGCAAAACCCACTCACCCTTCAACAGCCCCATCTGGCCTGTGCGTAAATCTGAAGGAGAATGGAGATTAACTGTGGACTATCATGCATTGAATGAAGTGACGCCACTGCTGAGCGCTGCTGTACCAGAGATGCTGGAACTGCAGTATGAGCTGGAGTCCAAGGCAGCCAAGCGGTATGCCACCATTGACATCGCCAATGCATTTTTCTTCATTCCTCTGGCAGTAGAGTGCGGGCCTCAGTTTGCTTTCACATGGAGGGGTGTGCAGTACACATGGAACCAATTGCCTCGGGGGTGGAAACACAGTCCCACCATCTGTCATGGACTGATCCAGGCTACACTGAAGAAGGGTGGAGCTCCAGAACATCTGCAGTACATTGATGACATCATTGTGTGGGGGGACACAGCAATGGAGGTATTTCAGAAAGGAGAAAAGATCATTCAAATTCTGCTGGGAGCTGGCTTTGCCATTATCAAGAGCAAAGTCAAAGGGCCTGCCCAAGAGATCCAGTTCCTGGGAGTAAAGTGGCAAGATGGACGGCGCCAGATTCCCAGTGAGGTCATCAATAAGATTACTGCACCATCTCCACCAACCAGCAAGAAGGAAACACAAGCTTTCCTAGGTACCATAGGTTTTAGAGGATGCACAGTGCCAAGTACAGCCAGATTGTGAGCTCTCTTTACCTGGTCACCCACAAGAAGAACCATTTCCACTGGGGCCCTGAGCAGCAGCAAGCCTTTGCCCAGATCAAGCAGGAGATCGCTCATGCAGTAGCCTTTGCCCAGTCAGGACGGGACCTGATGTGAAGAATGTGCTCTACTCTACAGCCAGGAACCATGGTCTGTCCTGGAGCCTTTGGCAAAAGGTGCCTGGTGAGACGCGAGGCTGACCACTGGGATTCTGGAGTCGAAGTTACAGAGGGTTGGAGGACAACTATACTCCAACGGAAAAGGAGATCTTGGCTGCCTATGAAGGGTTTCAAGCTGCCTCAGACGTGATTGGCACGTAAACACAACTCCTCCTGGCACCCCGACTGCCAGTGCTGGGGTGGATGTTTAAAGGAAAGGTTCCCTCAACCCACCATGCCACATGGAGCAAGTGGATTGCCCTCATCACAAAACAAAGTCATATTGGAAACCCGAATCGCCCTGGGATTTTGGAGATAATTACCAACTGGCCAGAAGGGGAAGACTTTGGTCTTGCAGACGAAGAGGAACAGGAACAAGTGACCCAGGCCGAAGAAACCCCACCATATAACCAACTGCCAGCAAATGAAACATGCTCTTTTCACTGATGGTTCCTGCTGCATCGTGGGGATGAACCAGAAGTAGAAAGCAGCTGTATGGAACCCCACACGACAGGTTGCACAAGCTACCGAAGGAGAAGGTGGATCGAGTCAACTTGCTGAACTCAAAGCTGTTCAGCTGGCCCTGGACATTGCTCAAAGAGAGAAGTGGCCAAAACTCTACCTTTACACTGATTCATAGATGGTAGCCAATGCTCTGTGGGGTTGGCAGGAAAGGTGGAAAAAAGCCAACTGGCAACATAGGGGAAAACCAATCTGGGCTGCTGATGAGTGGAAAGACATTGCCACCCGGGTAGAGAAGCTGCCTGTGAAAGTCCGTCACGTAGATGCCCATGTCCCCACGAGTCGGGCTAATGAGGAACACCGACACAATGAGCAGGTAGATCAGGCGGCACAGATAGAGGAGTCAAAGATAGGTTTAGATCGGCAACACAAGGGAGAGTTGTTCCTGGCTCGATGGGCCCATGATGCCTCAGGCCACCAGAGTAGAGACGCCACCTATAATTGGGCACAAGACCGAGGGGTGGATCTAACCATGGACAGTATTTCTCAAGTTATCCATGACTGTGAGACGTGTGCCGCAATCAAGCAGGCCAAGCGGGTGAAGCCCCTCTGGTATGGGGGACAATGGTCCAAATATAAGTATGGGGAGGCCTGCCAGATTGATTACATCACACTGCCTCAACCCGCCAGGGCAAGTGCTATGTACTGACCATGGTGGAAGCCACCACTGGATGGTTAGAGACCTACCCTGTGCCTCACGCCACTGCTCGGAACACCATCTTGGGCCTAGAAAAACAAGTTCTTTGGAGGCATGGTACCCCTGAGAGAATTGAGTCAGACAATGGGACTCATTTCAAGAACAGCCTTATACACACCTGGGCTAGAGAACACAGCATTGAGTGGGTGTACCATATCCCCTACCATGCACCAGCTGCAGGGAAAGTTGAACAGTGCAATGGCCTGCTTAAAACCACCTTGAAGGCACTGGGTGGGGGAACTTTGAAGAACTGGGAGATTAATCTACCAAAGGCCACATGGTTAGTGAACACCTGAGGTTCCACTAACCGAGCAGGCCCTGCCCAATCTGAGGCCTTCGGAATATTAGAAGAGAAAAGGCTCCAGTGGTACACATGAGAGGTATACTAGGAAAAACTGTTTGGGTGAATCCTGCCTCCAGCAAAGACAATCCCATCCGGGGAGTAGTATTCGCTCAGGGACCAGGTTGCACCTGGTGGGTGATGCAAAAGGATGGAGAGACCTGATGCATACCCCAAGGAGACCTTGTTTTAGGATGAAATACCCAAGATACTGTGCCTATATCTGTAATTCCATGTATGTATATAATGTAACAGTTTTAATTTGATATAGCATATTAGTATGGGAAAAATTGAGGGGTGGATAATGTTGAAGGTTGAATTGTTCCCTTTTCTTTCTGTGGAATTTTTCCCATTGTTATGCTAAGTATTTGTGGCTACACCTTAGCAGCAATAGTTTTCTCTCGCAGGGGGGTGGGGGATAGGGGGACACCAGAAAAGGAAAGGTGGGACAGGGGTCGGGGGAGGGCTCTTGCTCTCTCGCTTGGCTCGTGGAGTGAGAGGACGGCCCGTGCTCTGATCTAGCATCTTCCCTGCCATCCCAGTGCCGAGAGCCACGTTCCCTGCCGTCAAACAGCACTCTGCTTCTCTCCCACTTCATCCTACTACCTCTGGATACTCTGCCGAGCACCACGACTGACACCATGAGGGGGGAGTCGCTCCTCCATCCCTCTCACACCTGGGCCGCTGCCTCCATGACTCCAGCCCTCTTCAACTGTGCGGGACGTGCCCTGCCCACAGCACCGGTAACTGAGGGCAGAGAGAGAGGGCCTGTGGCCAAACAAGGGACTGGAACTGAGCTATACAGTTCTGTTGTCAATTTTTATAGCTGTTGTTGTTTCTGCTATTTTGCCTTGTTAGATGTCAGTAAAGAACTGGTATTCCTATCCCCATATCTTCTGCCTGAAAGCCTCTGATTCAAAACTATAATAATTAGAAGGGAGGGGGTTGCACTCTGAATCTCAGGAAAGGGATTCTCGCCTTTCCTTAGCAAAATACCTGTGTTTCAAACCAAGACACAACCTTTAAATATTTATATAAATGCCAACGAAGCTGTCAGGAGGAAAAGGATTACGTCGCTTGCTGGGGGAACTTATTTGAGGGCAGTGAAGGCATTTAAATTAGAAAAAAAGAAAAACTGGGACCTCCTCGATTGCCTACCACCCCCATATCCGCCAGCACCCAATGCACCCCCACCACATTCTAACGGACCCTGTCAGAATATCAGGGGAAGAATGGCCCAGCAAGAAGAATTGAAAAGTGAGGACCAAGAAGTATCACTGTACCCCCTCTGGGAGGTCCCATTGGGAGAGGCACGAAGGGGATTAAGTTTATAACTGTCCCACTTAATTCCTCTAAAGTGAGGGCATTCAAGAAAGAATTAAAAGGTCTACTAGAAGATCCTATTAAATTAGCAGAACAAGTAGAACAGTTTTTAGAGCCCAACATTTATATATGGGATGAAATGCAATCTATACTCAACCTTTTGTTTACATTTGAACAAAGACAGATAACACAATGTCCTGGATTTGGGCAAATTTGGGGGAAAACCTCCAGAAGGAGCCCCCAGACAGCAAACCCCACGACTCCTCCCCCCCCCACCACCGGGTTCGGGAAGAATTTCCTCAGAGAAGAGTGGGAGAAAAAACCTGTTTATTTAACAAGCAAGACACTCCCCAGCACAGGGAAAAAAAAACAACACCAGCTGACAAAAAAACTCTTTCACCGTTCTGAAGGGATGACAAGTTCAGTCTCTCCGGCGAGTGGTCGCTCAGTTATCAGTCTCTGGCGCTGGGGCATGACTGCTGCAGGTGACAGAATGCAGACTCCTGGTGTTTCTTGGGGTTTCCCAGGTCCCCGTCCAGAACAGGTTCAGATGGTATCCAGGAGAGGGAGGGGACGGGGTGGAAAAGAAAACAGTCCAGGGAAAAGTTGGACTGCCTAGCTGAACTAACTAATGAGCAAAAAGCAAGGGCAAAGCGAAGGAAAGAAAAAGACCCAGAAGCGAGCAAGCAGGCAAGCAAGCCGAGCTAAAACCTCTCCTAAACATAGACCATGGGGGAGGTGAGCCGGCTGATAACAAGACAAAACAAAGCTTCACTTTCAGAGTCAGTCCTGGAAGCACAGGACATAATACCAAACATAATCAGAACACACCATTGGAGATACAAACACTGTAACATCACCCTAGGACAAAAATTCAGATATAGGAGAAGGAACACGTAAACAGACCGCCTGGGGAGGAAAAGATGCCCCTACAGCACCCGATATGGGACCACAATAACCCCAGGGGCAGGCAAAACATAGAACAGTATAGAGCATTAATTATCAGGGGAATAAGGAAAGCTGCCCCCTGCAATCAAGATGCACACAAGGCATTTACTGAACAACAAAAAAAGGAGGAGACTCCAACTGAATAGCTGGAAAGATTAAAAAGAAATATGAGACAGTACTTGGGGATGGATACTGATACAGAGTCTGGACAACTGTTCAGTGACCTTCATCACTCATGCTTGGCCAGATATAAAGAAAAAGCTGGAAAAATTAGAGGATTGGCAAGACAGAGGGTTGAATAGCCTTTTGTCTTGGTTTAATATTAATTTTCCAGTTAACGCACTAATAATGTTATAGTTTTGATTTGTCAAATTAAATGTACTCCTTTTTTGTTGTGAGACAGAACCAGGAGCAAAAGCAAGGCAGGCCTAAAACTTAAAAAGGGTATAAAAAAACCTTATTAACTACACAAAGAAAGAGAAAAAAACAATTCATAATAAGATCTTCAGACCACTTCCTCCTCCCCTCTCCCAAATTTCTTAACAACAAAACAAACATACAAAAAACTACTTCAGTCAGTTCCCAAATATATCGTCCTTTTCAGTGCACTTCAGAAAGAGAAATTTCCTCTTGTCAGGCCATAGGAACTTTTCCACAAGGAGGGGAAAAAACCCAGTTCTTCGGTGGCTTCACTTTTATGAGTCACATCCACCTGGGAAAACTTGCAAGTCGTGAAGCTCCTCCCATCTTCACAGCTTTCCCAAAGCTGTGCTTATGGGCCATGTTAAACTCATGGGGTATTACTTTTGAGAATGATCTGTTCCAAAACAAAAATTTTCTTCATCTCTCTCTTTGTTTATGCTTCAACTCCAGAAATAGAGATTCTCAACACAGGTGCTTTTGGTCAACAATTTATCAAACCAAACACTTCAAACCCCCCCCCCCCCCATGTCTTTCTCCATGGTTTATAGGAATATTCAGTGCAATATTAGTTCATCCCTACAACTTACAAAAGGATTTTCAGTTAACTTTCATAGCATCTTCTCATTCTCCTTCCATCTAAAGAAACTTAGCTCTTCTATTCTTTTTCCCTCTAATCCATGGGAGGATTGAAAGTCTGCAAGTCTTATCTGAGCATTAAAAGAGTTAAAATCTCACACTGGAAATACAAGGCTGTGGCCAATGCTGGAGCTGTGCCAGGATCTCAGAACACTCTGTCCTCGCTAAAAGGGGCTGGCCCAAGCTAAAAATGGCAGCAGCTGCGCTAGAAAAGGGGAAGAGGGAGAAAATCTGAGACCTCAATTAGCCTCCCTAGGTCTCAGCTGAAGCACCCACTGTTGATGGCCACCCCTCCTCCCTGCCAGGACATGCCAGCTCCCCAGACAGGGGGGCCCAGCCCTGGCCCCCTGCCAGGTCCACAGGCCTGCAGTGGAGCTAGGCCTGGGCCCTGTTACCTGCACTGCTGCCAGAAGAGAAAGAAAGCTTTTTTCCCGAGTTTACTCCTTCAAAATGTGTTTTCATGGAGCAAATTAACTTTTTCCAATTAGTTTCTCAGGCTGTCAATAACGAAACCAGCCTCTAATTGGTCCCATCAACTCACAGAGGAAGTTCTCATGGAGAAAAACCTCTGTGATTCTGCCCTCCTCCAGGTGTAACCAGCACACCTGTTAAAAGAAGCCCAAAAGGTATATGTACGGAGGGACAAGGAGAAAGCAAAGGCAAAACCTAAAGTAATGGCAGCAGCTATTACTGAAGCAAACCACCGTGCAAAAATCCACTCCTTTAAGGAAGTGAGGCCCCAGTCAGGCCAAAACAAAGGGGACCAAGAAGAGTCTAAGGGGAACAGAGCTCCCTGGGGAAGACGCTCTAAAAAGGAAAAAGGGGAATGAAATACTCAGGGCCCAATCTGTCACTATTGCAAGGAAGTTGGACATAAAAGGCGGAACTGCCCACAGAGGGAAAGGGATCTGAAAGTGTTTAGTGAGGCTTAGGAAATAGACGGGTCAGGGGCTCTATCTCCTGGGGTCCAAATATCAGCAGGAGCCCTTGATAACTCTAAAAGTAGGTCCCCAGGAAGAGGAATTTTAATTTTTAGTAGATACCAGGGCAGAGAGGACTTGTGTCTGTAAAATTCCAACAGGATGCGAGAAAAGCCAGAATACAATTCAAGTAGTAGAGGCAAAAGAGGAAGGATTTAAAGCACCAGTTATAAAACATGCGATATTTAAAGGAACAAACAAAAGAGGGATCAGAGACATTTTATTTATACCAGGGGCAAGATGAAAATTGTTGGAGAGGGATTTACGAGTGCAGTTAGGCATTGGGGGTGCTTCCAGAAGGGGACAAAATGATAGTCAAACTCCTCCAGTTAAAGGAAGAAGATGAAAAGCAAATTTAAGAAGTGGTCTGGGCCAAGCCTAGAAATAAGAGCAAGTTAAACATAACTCCTATACTAATTAAAATAAACAACCAAAATTGCCCAATTCTAGTATGGCAATACCCACTCTCTTTAAAAGGGAGAAAAGGGTTAAAAAACATAATTCAAGTATTAAAAAAGGGTGTGTGCTGGTTTGGCAGTAAAGACAACCCATGGAAGTGATTTTTTTCTGAGAGGAACAGCTAGGCTTCCTCTATGTCTGACAAAAACCAATCAGTGATTGATTCTGAGAACGGACAACTGGTTAAACCACTGAAAGAGCTGGACATACCTCTGTGAAATTCACATTTTAAAATGAACAAACCCCAGGAAAGCTCTTTCCCTTCTGGCCTCAGTACAGGTAACAGCCTGGCCTGGCCCCTCCATACGGCAGTGTCGGGTGAAGGGGGTCCCGTCCCGGCAGGGCTGGGCCCCAATGATTGCTAGGCAGGGGGAGGCCCATCAGCCGCTGAGATCTTGGTTGCTTCCCCCTTCCCCCCCAGCGTGGCAGAAATGTTGCTGCTGCTAACACCCCAGGAGAGCAGCTCCGGACAGGGGTCGCCCCACCGCTCCACTCCAGCCTGGAGGGGGCTGAGCTGGGCCTGTCCACCGCCGCCCTGCAGCCACGGGGGGGGACTGAGGCGGGTTTCCCCCTCCAAATGGAATGCAGCCAAGCAACACACTACCATTTCTGGCTGGGTCCCTGCTAAGATCCTAGTCCAGCCCCACATGGCTACTGAAAAATCCTGGCTGTGGCCTGGAACAGATCACATGACCATCTGCAGGCCCAGGCAAGGTATTAACTCTCACTGGCCAGAATGAGATTTGCAGACACTTTGTTCTCTCTCATGAGTGAAAAAGGACCAAAATGAAGATACACACAGAAACAGCATGAAAACATCGAGGTTAGACAAAAGGAAGAAGTCAGGTCCCAGACAGAAGGGATTGATGGAGATGCCTCACTCTTGGACTGAAATTTCTCTTTTTTAAGCTATGGAGAAGAAACTCTTGTTTCCCTATAACACAGAGAAGCATTATGGGGTGGATGAATGTTGTAACTGTAGAGATGAGCAGAGGCATTTGTGCTAAAGTAAGCAGATGTTGAAATGGCTGTGATCCAATAGATTTGAATAAAGAGAGAAGAAGACCCCTGCTGCCCCCAGGGAAGAGAAGAAGAAAGACCTCTGTTTTCAAAGATGAAGAGAGCTTTTGTTTCAATTGTTATAATCCTTAAATCCCATAACTTGATACGGTCCTCAATAATGATTGTGGGAAGACTGTTAGTCGAGGAAGGGATTTTTACACAGTGATCAGATTTCCATTCTCCCAGGCAGCTGATTCACTGTGACATCCAGGCCATGAGAAAACTGTTTCTTGTAGAGAAATCTCCATAGATTGAAGAGAGAAGTCTCCTCTCCCAAGTAAATTGACTGATTCGTTTCTGTACATTATCAGTGTAAAAGAGAAGAAGTTGTAGGGGGAGAAGTGTACTGAAAGTTTTATTCTGATTCTTATTATTCTTTCTTATAGTTTCTAGTAATAAAGTTTTTCTTTGTACCCTTTTTGTTTTGCCTTCCTCTTAACCTACCTCACACAGCAGGAAATGAGTAAATAATTCTAGTGGGTGCACTGGCAATTTGGCCAGTGCTAGACCCTCGACATAGATTGGTGTATTGGCCGGGAAATCTCAAATTGGCAAGCCAAAACCACTACAGGATGGAACTTTAGAACAGTGCATGTCTCCCCACAATACTCCCATCTTACCGGTGAGAAAATCAAATATTACATACAGACTAGTCCAAAACCTGAGAGAAGTGAACAAAAGAACGATAGACCAATATCCAGTGGTACCTAATCCCTACACACTATTAAGTAAAATTCCTCTATAACATTGATAGTTCAGTGTCATAGACCTCAAAGATACCTTTTGGGCCTACCCCCTAGCAGAGGAAAGCAGAGATATATTTGCTTTTGAATAGGAAGATCCTGATACCAAGAGAAAGCAACAGCTTAGGTGAACAAAACTACCCCAAAGATTTACAAAATCCCCTAACTTACTTAAACAAGCCTTAGAAGAAGCATTACAACTCTTCCCTATTATACCAGAAGTAAAACTTATTCGATATGTTGATAATTTACTTCTTTCAGGGGAGGATGAGAAAAAAGTCTAAGAATTTACCATATCATTACTAAATTTCTTAGGAGGTCAAAGGCTTCAAGTATCAAAAGAAAAGCTTCAATTTGTAGAAAATGAAGCTAAGTACTTGGGGTATATTATAAGTCAAGGGAGCCAGTGATTAAATCCTGAAAGAATTACCAAAATAACCTCACTCCCTTGTTGCAGTTAATACGTCAAGACGGACACAGCTGGTATCACCACCAGTCCTTTAGTAGCAATCTCTACATTCCTTCTTCTCTTAACGAACTTCTTCCAAGCAACTCTCAATCCTTCTCTTATAGACCTCTCTCAGGTAACTCTGACTCCTTTTCTTATAGGCAGCTTCACACTGTACTGATTCCTTTTCTTATAGGCAGCTCCATAGAGCACTGACTCTTTCTTTCACTCTGCATGACTAGCTAAACCCAAGCTGTCCCTTTTCCAGCTGCCTAACCCTGACTGTCCCTCACATAACACTTTCTCGCCATATCTGCCCCTTGCACGACCACATGTCCCTTACCTCCTTGGAGCATAGGCAGCAATCTCCTTCTCTTACTCCAGCAGACTCTCAGTCTCATGCTCCAACTGCAACTGCCTATAACTGGTGGCTAGCTAACCCACTCTTTTCTATCCCCCAAACTGATTGGGCAGACACAGATGTTTCCACTCCTTGGTAATCAGTACAGCTGTAATTTGTCAGGAGAGATTGCCTTCTATACTATCCTGCACTATCCTTTCAACTTATCTTGCCACACTCCCTCAGCCAAAAAGATAAAATTATGTGAAGATGAACAAAGATTCAAAAGTTTAAAACAAAAATTGATTAGTAGCCCTTCTCTAAGTCTCCCTGCTTTAAATAAACCTTTTTACCTGTGTGTAAATGTAAAAAAAATGGGGTAACCCATAAAGTTTTAGCCCAAGAATGGGGGGGCTCCAAAAACCCTGTAGCATACCTGTCAAAATTATTAGACCCTGGTAGTAGGGGGTGGCCCACCTGTATTCAGGCAATACCTGCCACTGCTTTACTAATAAAGGAAAGCAGAAAATTAACTTTTAGAAGAAGATTAAAAGTGCATACCCCACATGCAGTTAGAAATATTTTAAATCAAAAAGCTGAAAAGTAGCTCACTGACTCTCAAGGGTTGAAATATAAAGCAATTCTAATATATAAAAATAATTTAGGATTAGTCACAGATAAACACCCCAATCCTGCTCAGTTTCTATACAGAGAATCAGTGGAAGAACTAGTACATGACTGCTTAGAAATCATAAATTATTAAACTACAGTGAAAGAAGATTTGACCAGCCAACCGCTTTAGGGGGGTGGGAGGAACAATTATACATTCATGGGTCCTCAAGAGTAGTTCAGGGGAAACAGATGTCAAGATATACTATAGTAAATAAAAAAATAATAACTGTAAAAAAAAAAAATTATCTTCCAGCTAGTCAGCCCAGGTGTATGAGTTATACACTTTAAAACAAGTCCTTAAAGTATTAGCACTAAAAAGAAAGACCGTATATACTGATTCTAAATATGCCTTCCAAGTAGTGCATACTTTCAAGAAAATTTAAGAAGAAAGAAGACTACTAAATTCAAAAGGGAAAGGACTAGTCCAAGAAAGGCTTATCTCAGAAGTATTAGAAGCCTTACAATTGCCAAAAGAATTTGCGGTCATGCACATTAGAGGACACCGGAAAGGAAACACTTTAGAAATACAGGGAAACAACTTAGCAGACTTAGAGGCCAAAAATGCAGCTGAGTCTAGGGAATAAAATATAATGATAGTTCTAACCTCCACAGAAAAAAAATCAAAATATA
This sequence comes from Sturnus vulgaris, assembly GCF_052056855.1. Taxonomy (NCBI): domain Eukaryota; kingdom Metazoa; phylum Chordata; class Aves; order Passeriformes; family Sturnidae; genus Sturnus; species Sturnus vulgaris. The sequence continues at coordinate 39,125,593 of NC_142282.1, read as the reverse complement.
CCAATGTTCAGTAAAAAAAAAAAAATTCCTAGAAATAAGAGCAAAGACAATAAAGGGAAGTGAATATTATCTAATAGGAAGCAGGTATTAAATAAACCACTAGCAAGAAAAATACTAGAAAGCATGCACAATATGACTCATTAGAGTACCCAAGCACTAAGTTATCAGTTCCTGAGAAATTAAAGTTGCATGGGAATTTTTAAAATAGCTAAGCAAATAACTGCAAAGTGTGTAGTATATCAGAAAATAAACAGAAAGGTCATAAGAAAGATGCCGAGGAGAGCCTTATGGCCTTTTCAAAGTATCCAAGTAAATTTTACTAAACTCCCCCAAGTGCAATGGTAGAAATGTTTACTAGTAATAGTAGATCATTTAACCCATTGGGTAGAGGCAGTACCAGTAGCTAAAGCTACTACCAATGTAGTATACAAAACTATTAAAACTAATAATTCCCCAGTATAAGATAATAAATAACATGGATTCAAACCAAGGAACCCACTTCACATCAAAAATACTATAGCAAATGGTTCAAGCTCTAAGTATAAAATGGGAATTACACACTCCCTGACATCTACAAAGTTCAGGGCAAGTTAAAAGAATAAATCAAACTCCCAACAGAACTTTAACTAAACTAAGAATTAAAACCCAAATGTCATGAGTCAAGTGTCTACCCCTAGCCTTGTTGAGGATCCGAACACAGACCAGATCGGCCTTAGGGGTTTCACCCTATAAAATAACGTTTAGTTTACCTTTCCTGATTTCGCCATATAGCATTGCCACTTATGAAGAAGGGGAGGATAGTGTCAAGAAATACGTCCTGTCTATAGCACAAGCTCTAGAAGAACTGCAGGAAAAGGGGAAAATCCCTCAAACTGCTACCCTAGATTTATAAATCCAGAAAGTCAATCCTAGAGACTAGGTATTAGTTAAATCATAGAAAGACCAACTTTTAACCCCCCTATGGGAAGGTCCTTTTCAGGTATTGTTGACCACTAAATCAACTATACAAACCACAGAGTGAAGATAGACTCATGTTAGCAAGATAAAAGGACCAGTAAAAGAACTTCACAACTAGAGAAACATCACTTTTACAAGAGGACTAAAAATTACTCTAAGACGAAATGCACGAGCTCAATGTAGCAAGTAAACTATGAGCAACCACACATCAATCCAGACTGGGAGGGAATTCCCTGCAGGCTTTATCGATTCTTTTGTATTCCCAAAGGCCAGAGGCTTTCAAAATTCCAGGTTAGTAATTTATTACCTCCCCAATTGGGGGGATCTGGGTTATATAAATTAACAAACACCAGGTCCATAGGTGAACCTAGAATATTTACTTTAGCCTGTGACCTACAAAAAGAAAAAACATTAGCTCTGTCTACTGAGACATCTCCCAGATTTATTCCTGATCACATACCCTACTTAAAACATCCTAAAATTAAACACTCAAGTTAAGTAAAATGCCAATGTAAAAATCATAGCCAACTTTAGCATTATAACTCCTCCAGGTGACAAGCGAGCTGCAAAGTTTGTTGAGAGAAAGGGAACTCTGACACAAACTGAAGGCAAGTACCAATTCTCACACTTTTTTGCAAAGTTGAATAGATGCTCCCTGATACTCACAAACTATTAGAAGCTGAGTAAGAAGCTATAGTAAACGAAAAGCAAGAACTGTATTTTGAGTACTGACAACAACTATATATGATGGGAAGGTAGTATGGCCGTATTCGGTAAGCTAAATTAATAAGCGCTAGCTAACTAAAAAGAACCAAAATACAAAGAAAGTGGGTGACAAATTATTTTGTGATAAAGAAACAAGGAGGCAAAACCAGATTAACCACTATACTGGCCACCAAGAAGATCATACTTACATACTATGGGCAGCAATCCCATTAAGCATAGAAGGTAGAGGTACATGCTATACTAGACTCCTGTTATTCCTAATTAGTCTTTTCCCCCTTAGGAATCCAGATGATCCATGTCACAAATGCCACAGACCACTATACCACAGAAAAATCCAAGGTTCTTATTTTAACTTTCATACCTTCCTCAGCCACCACTGTTATAACTCCTCCCCAGTAGACACTTGCCTACAAAATGGCCCAATGTACAGAATTAGAAAAATTCTAAGGTCAAAACAAAGATGCCCACAGGGAAACAAATGGGTTGGTTTCTCCATGGGTCAGACCCGAGACTGGAAAAAGGAACGAGAAATTATGCAAAATTTAATATGAGAGCGAATAATGATAAGCAAAGAAAGAAAACAAATACAGCAACCCACTCCTGAGCCAACTCCACGTGGAGGTTTATATGCAAAGCTCAGGCAACAACTAGAAAATAAAACAGAAATCCCAAAGTTAAGAAAAAACTTATTTGTAGATCTAAGAGAAAGAATCAGTAGAAAGCTAAATGTTACCAACTGCTAAATTTATAGCAGAGCTTTAATGTCCGAAAAGTAGCCATAGAAGGGTAGTAACCTGGGCCCAGTTAAACTTCTCAAATAGAACAGAACCAACATAAAAGGAGAAAACCAGCCAGAGAGATAAGTATTAAGTTCAGAAATAATAAGAGAGGAGTGCCTCTAGCAATAGGAAAAGAATTCTCAAACTATATAGGACAAATCTCCTATAAAAATATAAAGTTTATAATAGAACTTTCAGATAGTAGATTCCTGAAAAACCAACACAATATTAGGTAAAAAAAAAAAAAAAAAAAGAATTATACATATGAAAAAAAAAATTAAACTTTTCCTGTGTAATAACCCCAGGAAAAACCCCTATTACAGAATCCCTAAAATATCCAAATTTTAAGAAAACCTGAGTAACCAAAACAAAGAGTATTAAAAAGCCCCAGATGGCTTATTTTAGATATATAAAAAAAGGACTTATCCAAAACTTCCTCCCCTATAAAAAAGAAGCTATACTCTAAGAATCATATAACCAAGATTTTTCCTGTTGTCAAACCAAGATGGCGATTATTTAGGAGTGCCAGTATATAATGCCTTAAAAAGGACCAAGAATGAACTACTTAAAGAAATTAGGGGATATCAAAAATGAAGCAATGTGGAGTGGCCTCCTGAACGAATAATACAAACATATGATCCAACTACTTAAGCACGAGATGGGAGTTAGAGATACTGAACCCCAATTTATATGCTAAATTGCATCATAAGTCTCCAAACAATCATAGAGATCATAACCAATAAAACACTCGGGGCCATGAAATTAATAATTAGCCAGCAAAAGCAAACCAGAGCTGCAGTGTATCAAAATCAGTTAGCACTAGACTATTTATTAGCAGAAAAAAAGAAAGATTTGGAGAAAAATTAACATATCTAATTGTTATTTAGAAATTAATGATAATAAAGATGCCGTTTTAGATATAGCTAAAAACATCCAGAAAATAGCCCATATACCAGTCCAGAAATGAGAATCTATAATGAATAAAGTATAGTTAGAAAATTTATTTAAAATATCTTAATAAAAGAAAGTGAAATTTGTAGTACTATGTAGAATAACCTAATTTTTCTTCCATGTCTAATCCCATGCCTGATCCGGTTAATTACCTATATAGTTCAAAATATGCAAGTAATGATAATGCCCACTAATCCACAACTGGAAACTATAAAAAGAAAACAGAACACTATAATATTAAAAGAAAGTTTAAAAAAATACAAGCCTAAAAACAGCATATAAAATCTATGGAAGGTATCAATATGCCAAGAATACAAAAGTTCAGAAGTTATAGCTCAAGCCAAATACAGTGAAAAAAAAAAAGAGAGAAATTGATAAAAACTACAATGTAAGATTGGCTTTCACATTTATGTATTAGCTTTTGCATACTAGTATTGACCACAAATATTTATATATAGTACAATGTATAACTCTCTTTAGCTATTCATTAATATAACATAATCTATCAGTTTAAATATGCATTGCCTAGCTCATAGAAATAGTAGTGTAATGAATATATATATTATACAATAAGCCTTAGAAAAACACTAAATGTTAAGATGTTTTCCCCCACATCTGCTGACTGACCTAGTGCTGAGATACTTTCCTGACCTCTCCAAGTGATAACTGTGACACAACCAGAGCACCAGAGGATAATTAAAGAATACCCGTAGAATTTAAAGAAAACTTGTTAACTCCTTATCAGAGGATGTAGAACAACAGGATGGAGACACAAGAAGAAATAAAACATATCAACTTGATTCACAGGATGTCATGCAGATAAATTAAAGCGTAAAGAAAACCAACAAGAGTTCCTAAAACATCAAAAGCTCACAAGAATGTTTGAATAATGTATGAAGCACATAAATATATATATATATACACCTCAATAATATAACAGTATATAAATAACACTGTCCGAATATACACGTGTGCTTTTTGGTCAAGCGGCAAAGGCACCCCAGCGCTAGTTATCTTGTTTTATCCCTTATTAAACTTTTAAAAAATTCCAAATCACAAATACCGTTTTTCACAATACTATTTCTCTCAATCTAGAAAGTGAGCAGAGCCAGAGAAACGCTTTACCTTAGTAAAGAAAGGGTCTTTCTCCCTCACCCCCCCCCCAAAAAAAAAAAAAAAAAAAAAAAAGTAAGCAAACATTGCCCTAAGAAGCACCACTGCCCTCGTCCGGCGGCAGAGGAAACAGAGCTCCCCACCTCATCGAGTTACGAAGGCGAAACCCACCGCTAGCTCCACCGAAACGACAAAACCAAGATGGCGGCCACCCGGCGACGGGAGAGAGCCGCTGTAGCAGACTGCGTCTCCAAGAGCCAATTGTAGCCAGCCTTACTACTGAAAGAAAGATGACTACAACTCCCGGCAGCTGCCGCGCGGCCCGGTTAGGGGACCCGGGAGGGAAGGCGAGGGGCGGAGTTAACAGTGGCACAGAGCACTTGCCTTGCGTAAGATGGTGGTGGTTGCTACGCTCTAGGTGGAATGCGTGGCAGGCAGACGCGTACTTGTGTATCCTCGCCGTTTCTGTGTTGTGGTTTTTTGCCGCGAGTAGGGGTCGTGGAGCAATAGTGAAGGGGAAGCCCAGGTTTGCGTGCGTCGGCGCCGGCCGGTTGCTGGTAGTACTGTGGGTGCGGAGTGGTACTACTCAAGTAGAGCCCGCTGCTCCCGTCGCTTCAGCAGGAGGAAGCTGAGACTGCTGTGGGCGGGGGTCGCTCGGTTCTTCCCTGCTCGGCTATGTCGGACAATCAGAGTTGGAATTCCTCTGGCTCCGAAGAAGACCCCGAGACAGAGCTCGGGCTGCCTGTTGAGCTGTGTGGAGTCCTCAGCAAGGTAAGCTGTCTTTCATCATCCCCACAGCCTGTGCCTGACAGCCTCTCGCTTCCCTTTTCCGCGTCGCACTATAGTCCCCCTCCTGCAGCTGGCCCTAACCCTAATCCTGCAGCTGGCTGAGGGCTGTCAACCCCGGCTGCCTGTTTCCTCCCTACCCCGCTGTTCTGGAGGATCAGGCTAAGGCTCCTGCGTCCCTCGGCGCCGGTGGAGAAGCCTGGTGGGGGCGTGGGAGGCGCCGTCATGGCCGATGCAGCCGCCACCTGATGGTGTGGAGCCTGCTAGGCAGCCGCTCCGGCGTCCGGCACAAACCCCCCGCGCCCCCTCCCTCAGCCGGAGGCACCACCACATGCCCTCTGGACTGGGGGAGGCTCACGTCCTTATACTCGCATCTGCTCAGTGCCTGTCTGTCCTTCCCCCACCCATCGCAACCTTCGAGAGGGGGGATGAGGAAGCAGTTTCTTGAGGAAGAGTCGCGGGTGCGGCTTCAGCCCGCTGGCTGCCTGGTGTGAGCTTCCGGAAAGAGGCCTGCGAGGGGGCAGCCAGGTACGCGCGGGGAGGTGTTTCCCCCCACTCCTTAGGCTTCTGGCTGAAGCTGACATCGGACCTGGGTGTGGTGTGGAGCCGCGACATCACACATCCCTGCCCAGGAACTCCTAAGGGCAGGGGCAGCTCGTGGTCACTTCCCAGAAGCAGGCCCTAGCACGAATGGCACAATCTTTGGTCCAACTATCAAAACAGGGCAATAAAATACCCCTGCAGCGCAGATACAGGAGGTGGGGAGGAGTGGAAGAAAAATGACATTGAAGTTTATTTCCCCCTTTTAAAAATAAGCATCACTTTTTGCTCTTGTATCACTGAAAGTTAAATGACTTGCAAATATGTGTTGGATAATACTGGGGAACTTAAGGAGTGTTTTAAAGCTGAATATTGAATTACTAAGTTTGAAAGCAGATTTTTAAAAACAGAAAGTACTTTCAGAATAATGTTGAAATATCTTTAGAATTAAAACACTATGTTTTGAATTTCTTTCCTATGCAATAAGGCCAGATGCAGACCTGTGTAGAAGGCACATATCATAGAGTACTGAAATTATAAGTAGGCCCTAGATGCTGAGAGGAGCTGTGATGGGGCTAGTATTCTGTTGTGAGGGACTCTGTGAACTCTTTCAGTCTTGAAAATGTTTCTAAGCCTAGAGATGGGAGGAACAGCTAGGAGAAAAGAAGGCCCTTGGCTCTCATCTGTGAAATCTTATAATCTAATAAGTCCTAGTGCTGTATTTTACTGGTGTAGCAGGTGAAGCCACGGCTTCTTCTGACATTCTGTAGCTTACATACATGCAAACGTTTCTGGATGATTGTGCTGAGTGTAGCTGATGCTGCCTTTTCAGTGAGAACATGGAACGGAATATGAATAGCCAAGTATGGTGAAACCTGTTGCAGTGAATATTCTTGAGGGACACTTACTGTTTGCTGGTTGATGCCTCAGCAATACTTGAGACAAGCTAAATAAAATGAAATGGTGGCATATTAAGCTTTCTACTAAAGAAATATTTACTTTTAACAACTTAATGTATATAATTACTTTTTAAATCAATAAAAGTAAGCTACAGTTCTCTGTGTATGCACTGAAATAAATAAGGGCAAGGAGACCAGCTCCTGTTTTAATGCCTTTATTGAGAAATCAGCTCTGGGGGTCACGTGCACCACCACTGCTCCCGATGGACGATCCAGAGGAGGAGGAATTCAGCTTTGCTGTGCAGCAGAGCTGGGCCTTCTGTCCTCACAGGAGTCCCGCAGAAGACACTAGTTGGCTCGTAATCCAGGCGTGTCATGTTGATTGGGTGCTGTTCAGGTCATGGTGACAAGGCAAGAGAATCCTGGTTGGTGATTTCATCTTCTTCACTGTGTTTCTTACTTGGTAGTACCATTTTTAGTTTTCGATGTTATATTGGCTCGTTGTTTTTAGGGTTGTTTTTTTTTTTTACTGAGTTGTGTCCCATAAGCACTTGAGGTCTTCTCATTTGCCAGGCATCATTTTGGGAGCAGGGAAGGCGTTACCCGACCACAGGGAGGGAAAGGGCACAATGGCAAGACAATTCCAGGGAGTGGGGATCAGAACAGAACAACAGCAACAATTAACATAAAAACAGGGTGTTTTCCACAGTTAACAGAACATTAACAGAACAAACGTGCACTACTGTTTCAGTTCTGCCCTTTGGTAAAGAGCAAAGCTTTGGAGCAAATGGAATAATTTGGTAAGAGAATCTTATTAGAAGTTGTGAGACTGGAAGGATTGCTGGCTCTAAATATTTTGGGTGCATGTGTGGGGAAAGGGGCAGGTTGGGCCTTGCCTTTCGTGAGGCAATGCACTGCCCTGTACATTCCACTCCCCCTGGCCTGTATTCCAGCCCTGCAGTGGCTGCCAATCACTGGCACACCGGAAGCAATGCCCCGCCCCACACCCCACTCCTGGAGCCCCAGTCTAGCAAGGACCCAGGAAAGTCAAAGGATATTTAACCCAGAACATGAAGCGAGCACATGTCTTGACTCTACCTCCTCTTGGAATTTCTATCAGCTGAACACTGCTGGAACTAGGAGTGGTAGCTATATTTGTTCTTTTCTATATCTCTTCTGTCTTCTTTTCATTCCTTCTTGGAGTTTTGAGTAACTTAAAATCAGACAGGTTTGGAGTTTGCTAAGTTGAACGGGCTAAGTTAATACTTTGTGGAATATTTTATGTCGAATGCTGCTCTAAATTTTTGCCAAAGTTCTCTGATTTTCTGAGGTTGCCAGTAAAGTTTTTCTTGTTGTTTTGACCTCTTGAGAATATCTTGTTGGTATTTCTCCCTTGCATCTAACTCAGAGTACGTGAAAAACTGTAAGCCCTTTTAACAGTCTTGTTGAGAAAGTTTTCTGGGGCCTTACAGAAGTGTATCCTACTGGTCTCTTTAAATGTTTCAGAACTCCTCCAGTGTGTTGGGTTTTTTTCCTGTTGTATATCCTGCTTACAATTTTATGGTGAATATAAAGAAGGAACTTTGATGTGGAAGTGTCTTTCCTGAAGCCTGAGAAATATCAGTCAAAGTGTTTTTTATTATTGTTTTTTTATTAGCTATCTTTGAATTTATTTTTTTTTACAGTGGACCAATTACATTCATGGGTGGCAGGATCGATGGGTAATTCTGAAAAGCAACACACTCAGTTATTACAAGTCTGAAGATGAAACGGAGTATGGCTGTAGAGGCTCTATCTGTCTGAGCAAGGCTGTGATTACAGTAAGTGCTATTTCAGTATTGACATATGTTTTTGGATGTTACATATTTGTAGGCTAATGTCTGGTGAAAGTGAACATGGGTATGGCAAATACATTTTTGTAGGTTGTTTAATATTAAAGTTAGTTATATTTGTTCAACACTGTGGAGCCAGGGAAAGAAGTTACTAATAAGAAAACAAGCTGGTTTTATCTGAGATGTCAATACACAGCTTTTCATATCTGTTATCTTGGAGGTTTCTGTGGGTAGGGATAGAGTTTGCTTCTGGAGGAGGTGGAGTTTTCCCAAGGGTCAGCCTAAGACCCTGGACCAACTTCGCAAAGGCAGCAGCATCCATCAGTCTTTACACTTCACACTAGAGAGGGTAGTATTTCTTTGACTGTGCTTTCTGAACATAACTGTACAAAAATTGTAAAAGAAAATGTTGTGCTATGTATTTCTTTCTCTAAAGTGGGGTGCTGTTTCTGCCTAACGTTAAAAGATCCAGCATTATGCTAGTAAGAATAAAGAGCCTACATATAAGTGAAATCTTATAAAGATGAACTTGCCTTAGAAGATAAAGAAAAATATTTTTGTAGCTTTCAGTTATATATAATAATCATGACTAATGCTTGCCAAAAAGCATGCTTTTCTATGTTACTGTTAAATAGCCAGTTATTTGATGGGGGGGAAAGCTGGACTTGTGTAGCACATAACTTCCTAGAGCAGTAGTGTTAAATCTTAGTATTTATGTTCTTATTCCACCAAATGTTTTGCTTTCAAACTGAATTGAGGATGAGGAATAAGAAGCTCCCTTTAGTAATATTTAGCTTAAAAATAGATTTTTTTTTTTTTAACACAATTGGATTTGAAAAAAAAAAAGACTGGACTGAATAGATCAACTTTATGTTTTTTTGGGAAAAAGATTGTGAAGAAAATACATATTTTTACATTTAGATGTCTGACAGGTATTGTAGTCATCTGAAAATTAAAATAGATTGCCTAATTTCTTTCAAAGCTCTTAAAAGCAGCTTAAACTTTTAAACTTGATCAAGATTAGACTTTTTCAGGAATTTATGGTGCACAGCAACAGCATCTAGAAGTGCTCATTTAAGTGTACTTCTGGTAGTCTGTAGAGGTACCAGTCTCTGATCAGGACTTTCAAAAAGGTGTTTTATTCACTAGTAAGAGGCTTAACATGCCAGCCAGGCAGAGACAGGAAGGTGGTGGCAGGGAGATAGGCCAAGAGATGTCTGGAAATGTGCTGTAGAGTACATCTCAGCATCTTGAATTCCAGTTCTGGTGGTGGAGAATATAGTGATGCTGATATTGTTTTGGGAATGTGTTGGTATATTGTGCTTTGGGAAGGGAAGTTGGTGAGCTCCTTGTCTTATGACTAGGAAATGTGTAACACAAACTTCTTGCAGATAGCGTTTTTCCTCTCTTCTATCTGGCACTTGTTGCATCTGGTAACTTGGTGTTGAATTGTTGACTCAATCCCTTTTCCCCCCAGTTCTGGAGCTTCCTGAGTACATTGAGAAAGAATAAACAGTCTTTCTCAAAATTATTCTGATATTTTAGTTGTTTCATTTTCATTCAGAATCATGCTTGGTGCCTGGTATTTGATAGTTTAATTGCTTGTAGTTTGAAATGGCATATCTGAAACCTGGTAATCTGCTGTTATTATTTCTAGTTGCACTTAGTGATTGCTATGTAAGTATTAAAGGTTCAGGAACGCTATTAGGTCATGTGTCTAGGATACAGAAATTTACTTTTTCAGAATGAATGCTTACGGTTTGATAGTTTGGTAGCAAATTAAATATTTTTTAAACCTGTTTTCTGTAATAGAAAATTATTTATGATAATTGTTTATTCTTCCTGTAGTACATAGTTAATCTTTATTTTCATGTCCTTGTAATGTCCTAATATAAGCTTGCTAACATGTATCTAAATGCATAGGAGAATACCAGTAGTTGATAAAATGTTGAGATAATAATGAAAAGCTTTTTTTGTTATCAGTGGAACTTGTTACTGTATGTTTTGTGATTACTTTGGTAGAGAAGTTGGGTTTCTTACTGACTTAATGTTCAGTAGCACTGATCTGATGTAATTGGGATCCTCATCTTGAATATTTGTCAACAGTCTTTCACTGTACTGTAAGTATAGTTTTCCTTGATCTTGCTAATCCAGAGTCAGGCATAGTAACTACCTATCTCCTAACATTCTGTATTGCAGGAAATTTTCCTTAAGTACAAAGTGGAGTATGAGCAGTATGAAATTGTGTTGATGACTGTAATGTTTCCTTGTAGGAGAGGGAGAGGACTGGATTCTCATGAAGCCTTCTTTTAGGTGCTCAGATTAGGTATGCCCATTTGTCTGATGGGGGATATAATGATTTTGTGTGTAATTAATGCTACTAGTAGTATAGAATGTCCATGTGTCATTGATGTATAAGCATAAATTTGTAAAACTGCTCTTGTGTAGTCTTACTGTACTTTCAGCAATGAAGATAAGCCTTATGATAAATCATAAAATTAGGATATGTGAATGCTGCATTTTGAAATCCACAGATTCATGTGACAATAGTCTTTAATTGAATGGAAAATGTGGGGTCTAGTTGGACTATATTAACCACTGTAACTGAGAAGCTGATTTCTCTGGAATAGAGGACTAAAGGATTGTAACACACCAGAACATTTAAATGTAAGGGGGTAAACCGAGGTTCCTTTACTCTGGGTTGGTGCACAGAAGAAATACCAACCAGATATTCTCAAGAGGTCAAAATTATACAGAAGTTTACTGGTAAAATATAGAAAATCAAGGAAGTTTGGCAAAGGATTTAATAAAGCATCCAATTCAACATAAAACACTTAGCATTAACTTAGCCCATTTAACTTAGCAACCTTTAAACTGCTTAATGTTACGTTACCATGAAAAGAGAATTAGAAGGAGAAGAAAAAGACAAAAAAGATATAGAAAAACACACATATAGCTACCAACTCCTGGGTTCCAGTGTGGATTCCAAGAGGAGGCAGGGTCAAACACATGGTCACTTAATGGTCAGCCTTTTAAACCCCTCCATGGACTCTCCTCTCAGCTGGGACTTCTGGTCACTCAGCCACTCAGCTGGGTTAGGGCAGAGTGTAGCACTGCCCCTGGTGTACCCTGATTGACAGACTGTGGGGCTGGGATACTGGTTTTATGCCTGGGGAGTGGAGCATTTCACTGCCTGCCCCTTCCATCACACACACATACATCCCAAAATGTCTCAAGACATCAGTTTTTTCCAGTCTCTGACAAGGATGAATATTCTATACTCACTGGATTACATTAAGTAATGAACTGTCAAGAACTAGCCATGTGAATTAAGTTATGAAAGAAGATAGTGAAAGTCAATATATTATGCTGTGTTGTGTTTTACATTATCTGGCTAAAAGCCTCGAAGGTATTTAATCAGTTTATAACAGAGAGGAGGCTTGAACTCAAGTTGAAAGTTCTGCTGTGATCAAGGGATGAGAAGGAATTATGAGTATTATTAAAAAGTTGATATATGCACAGATTCAAGTTTTGTTCTATTAGTCTAGCTTGGACACACTAAATTGCTGCTGCAGTTGGGTGAAAGGTTTTATTAAAAAAACTAATCTGTAAATCCATGCCTTGGGCAGAAGTACCATAGCAGTAAATTTGTAATATTTGCTAATTGCATGGGGAGGTATTGCTTCCAATTGTCTGAGGTTGGAAAACTATGTTTTAGTATGAGAGCACTTTATTAAATAAATGATTTTCTCTAACTTGATGAAGTACTTTCTCAGCCTTAATTACTGCTAAAAAGATGACTTGAGTAAATGAAGATATAGAATACAAGCCCTAACTAGATAGGGGTTTATTTAGAACACAAGGCAATTATACTTTTAGGCTTTGGTGTGAGCTTTAAATAATTTAATAGTTATATCCAGATTGGTGGAAAATCTTGGTTAAATGGGAAAGAAATCTGAATGATGATGGTAGACAGTGCATCCAAAAAATATTACAGAGGCACATGTGGTCAGAAATGCTTATTCATATGTGAAAGGCCTGAGGTGATTGTATTCTGGAGAGGAAAATGCCAAAGAGCAATAGAAGAGCAAGGGAGAGAAAGAGTTGATGCCTAGGAGATGAGATGGGGCTGCTGTTGGTGAGACAGGTATAAATTGTTTGGAACATAGGATTCTTCTGGAGAATAATTTGTAGCATTCACATACTCTGCATAAATTTGTATATTAATATAACAGTCTGAGTTATCTGAACCAGCAGTAGCTGGGTTGATGTTCAGAGTGAAAATGTCAGAATATTGTCCTGTATTTATCAAAATACTATATGAAGTACTGATATCCTTGGCAAGAAAAATGTAAATATTTGGCTGGGTGGAAAACTGGAAGATTTCTTAGTATGTATTGAAGAAATTAGGTCAGAAGTGGAAAAGTACACATTCAGATCAGCTTAGACTGTTAATCATTATGGAGTTCTTTGTCATAAGATGATAAGGATGGGTGAAAAAATCAGTAATTTATGAAAGTATTAAATAACAATATTTTTGCATTATGTAATATTGCTAAAGTATTCAGCTTTAGTACTTGAATATAATCATATCATATAATCATAGAATATCCTGAGTTGGAAGGGACCCACAAGGATCATCAACGTCCAACTCCTGGCCCTTCACAGGACATCCCAAGAGTCATACCATGTGCCTGAGAGTGTTTTCCAAAAGCTTCTTGAACTCTTTCAGGCTTGGTGCTGTGACCACTTTCCTGGGGCCCTGTTCCAGTGCCCAACCACCCTTTGGGTGAAGAACCTTTTTCTAATATCCAACTTCAACCTCCCCTGACACAACTTCATGCCAGTCCCTCGGGTCCTGTCATTGGTCACCAGAGAGGAGATCAGTGTCTGCCCCGCCTCTTCCCCTCACAAGGAAGTTGTAGACTGCAGTAAGGTCTCCCCTCAGTCTCCTTCAGGCTGAACAAACCAAGTGACCTCAGCTCCTCCTTTAGACACGAGCTTCAGTTGCTGCTTTTGCCATGTTCTTCATGAATTCTAATCAATGTGGTTTAGATCAAATCTTCTAGTATACTTCAGCTACTTACTCTGTTTGCCATGTCTTTCCACTCAGTTGAAGTCTACTGTTCCCTAGTTAAGAGGACCAGTTGAACAGAACTTGCTATCTCATGTCTCTAGATGCTTAAGAACCCAGATTGCATTGTGACTAGAGTCTAATAAAGTCTTAAAAGTTTAAATTGCAGGAGAAAAGTTGTTTCACAATTAAATATGTATGCATATATAGACTGACATCAGGTCAATTTTAAACTTTGATGAAAGCTTTTAGGCTTTTAGACAAGCTTCTCTGTGCCACCATGTGTTTCTCTGTGCTGCCATGTGCTTCTGCAGGTGGGTCCCACAGCCTACAGCTCAACTCCATCTCCTCTCTTCCCACATGTGTTTAAATCTGGCAACAGCCCTTCACTAAGCCATGGAGCTTTTACATAGGGTATTGACAATCAATGGTAGGTCGCTTAAAGCGCTGGCTGTGTGTGTGTAAATGCTGTTTTATAACTACTTCAATCCTGACCTCATTTCTTCTAATAACACAGTGCCATTCCATGTCATTGATCCAAGTTTAGCTGATATTTCAAATGCACATTTGTTATATTCTAGATTTTGCTATTGCAAATCATTGATTTTTCAGTGGGCAGTTGGGAATAGTGTGCATCACAGGTGTGTTTGAATATAAATCAATACAATGTGACTTCATATTATATAGTAATTTCATATTATTAACAGGAAAATAACTGTATAAAGTATTCATTAACAAATTGTGTATTGGAAAACTATACGATAGTTGATTCCACACCAAAATTACAAATTATTTATTGTTTTTATATGATCACTCCTGTCTCTGAACATCTCTGCCATGTGTGCAGATTAACCAGGTTCATTCTTGAGAACTGCAGGTTTCAAGTTTAAAACGTGGTTTAACTGCAGAAGTAACATACAATACATGCATCTTCCAGATCTAAAGTAATTTTCAGATGAAAGGATTTCTTTGCAATGATTAGACCAAGTTAAAGTTTGCCCAGAGTGCTAGCAAGCTAATATTAAGTTCTGTTTAGTGTGCTTCTGCTTTCATGGGTGCAGTGGGTCTCACTTCAGCTAAGGTTTGAAAAGACAAGATAATTATTGTTTAAAAGAAAAAGCAGTGTTCTTTACATTTTGAAAGGCAAATATCCTAACAAGATATGAAGTGAAATATTTGGGTGGTAGCAAAGAATGTAAGCAAACTTAACAGGCTTTTATATTTTTAAGTCTATTTTGTTGATAAGATTCCTCTATACATGTAAATCTGCCATTATGAGAAAGTTTTTCTTTTTGTGCATTAATGAGCAAATAATAGAATGATTAGATGTCCCATGTTTTGCCACCTAAAAGGATCATCGTTTTAGTAGACATAGTGGTCTCCTTTACTTGTTTACAATGCTTTCCTATATTCTGTAAAAAATAAAGCTAGCTGATGTAACTAAAAAGTGGATTCTTTTTGCTTAAGAATAATAGCAAGGAAAGATGAGACATCTGTCTAATGTTTCTACTAGGTTTTGTCTGGATTTTGGAATTCAAAAGGGGAAATTGTGAATTTTTGTCTAAACTATATTCCCCAGGTTTGTGAATCAACGTGGATTTTGTTTCAGGAGGAAAAAAAAAGTATTGCAAATTAAGTGAATTAGAAATTGCCACATCTCTTGGATTTTTGGCATATTTTGAATAAAATGAATGATAAACAATGAAATATGCTTTCTCTAAGTTGTTACATTCTAGCAGTAAGATCTAGGAGAGTCAATGATATTAAAAAACTCTGAAAAACAGCCTTGCAAAATTTAAGCAATTATGTTATTTAGTAATTTTATTTTTTGGTTTAGAAGTTCAAGCATTAATTTGTAAAGAAAAAAATATCTTTATTTACTTCTATAATTGTATTAGGTGTATGTAGCAAGGGTGGGGACTGCAGGCCAGCCTCTGTGAGGAGAGACTAGGGCTACTGTGCATTGGACACAGAGTTCCAGATGGCTCTAGTGGACCCACTGCAGAGCACAGCTGAGCCCCTTAGCCACTGTGATGGTGCCTCAGGTAAACAGTTAAGAAAGGGCAAAATCACTGTGCAACAGTGGGAGAGAGAGGAGTGAGTAAAAAAGTGTAAACAGCCTTGTGGTTAGAGCAGGAAGAGGTGCTTTATGTGCCAAGCAGAGATTTGTAATCCCTGGAGGAGACCAGTGGCCAGCAGGTATTTTCCTGCAGCCTGTGAAGATAACAGATATCCACACTGTGGCCTGTAGAGAACCACACACTGCAGCAGCTGAATGTGCAGTGAAGAAGTCTGCAGTCTGTGGAGAGGTAATGCTGGAGCAGGTTTATTCTGAAAGACTGCAGCCATGGAGAGGAACTATGCTGGAAGAGGGGAAAAAAGTGAGAAATGAGTAGCAGAGTTGAAGTTTTATGAACTGACTATCCTATCCCTGGAAGCATTCAAGGCCAGGTTGGATAGGGCTCTGAACAACCTGGTCTAGTAGGTGGCATCCCTGCCCATGGTAGGGGAGTTGGAACTAGATTATCTTTAAGATCCCTTCCAACCCAATGATATGACTGCAACTCCCCCATCCTTCTGCACCTGTGTTTTTAGCTTTTTCATTGTTTCCCAGAGTCTAACTCTATTTTTAATTGGCAGTAAATTAAAAGAATATTCACCAGCTTGAGTCTGTTTTGCCCATGATGGCAATGGGTAAATGATCTCCCTGTCTTTATCTTGACCCACAGCGTTTCAACTTTTTTTCCCCATACAGTTGAGGAGGGGGCTGTGAGAGAGCAGATGGTTGGAGATCTGGCAGCCAGCTAGGGTACACCCACCATAATCTAGAGAATCATCATAGATATAGCTTGTAATTAATGTAATTGTATGAAAGAATTAAGAGACAAGGATTGTTCTTAAGCAGAGGCAGGATTTTGCTGCGTGTACTCCAACTTTCGGGAAAGGAGATCTCTAAAGGAAGGGGAGGGGGACAATATCAGGCTTGTCCCTGGCAAACTGTGGGGTAATATGAAAAAGTGAGACGGTACTTGTGAGGGCCCTCTGGAGGTAACTCTGAGATGTACCATGTCGTAACTACCCTCTCTTACCCCTGCTTTCGGCTAGCTCCTGACTGGGGAGGAGAGGATATTCAAGAAGGACAAAGGTAAAAGACTAAAGGAGGCTCTTTTCTCCCATGGGAAAAATGGTCCACAGCTTATTGTAGCATCCACATGGTGAGAGGAGAGAGTGAGAGAGAAGATGGCAGGCATTTTTAAACTCGGGAAAAGGGGAGGGAAGAAACAGACCCACGACCAATGGGACACCACTGACGGTGAGGGGCGAAAGGAAGGATTCGACCATGTCACAGACCAATGGGGGAGAACGGAAGATACCATACCAAACATGAACAATGCAACTTACCAAACAAACAGTGCAATACAACAGTACCAGCCACACTGGAGCACACCTGCAGTCTTACAGAAACAAACCAAGGATTGCTGAGGTAATAGAAGCCAACAGGGAAACATTGGAGAAACACCGTAGTAACAAAAGAATGCTTAAGAGGGAATACCTCGTTCAAGCACAAGTAACCAAAACCACAACCACTAGATAGGACTATTGAGTATCCCTTTGCGCTCCCACTGGCATATTGTCACCATTAAATACTTCTATTAAATGCCTGTACATCAATGCATACAGTATGGGGAACAAACAGGAGGAACTAGAGATCTGTGTGTGCAGGGCTTTGATGTCATTGTGATTACAGAGATGTGGTGGGATAACTTGCATGACTGGAATGTTGTCATAAAGGGCTACACAATGTTTAGGAGAGACAAACCAGGAAGGTGCAGTGGTGGAGTTGCCCTCTATGAGGCAACATTTGAAATGTGCCAAGTTCTGTCTTAGTGAGGATGACAAGTGAGTCAAGAGCTTATGGGTTAGGATAAAAGGGCAGACTAATAAAAGGGCAGACTAGCAAGGGTGACATTGTGGGTATTTGCTACAGGCCACCTGATGAAAATGAGGAAGTGGATGAGGCCTTCTACAGGCAACTAGAAGCAGTCTCAGAGTCACAGACCCTGGTTCTTGTGGGGAATTTAACCACCTGGACATCTGCTGGAGAAGATACACAGCAGAACACAAGCAGTCCAGGAGGTTCCTGGAAAGCATTGATTATAACTTCTTGTCACAGTTAGTGGAGGTTCCCACAAAGAATGGTGTGTTGCTCGACCTTATACTATTCAACAAGGAAGGCCTTGATGTGAGGGTTGGGGGCAGCCTTGGCTGTAGGGACCATGAGATTATAGAGTTCAGTATTGACTGAAGAGGTAGCAGGACAGCAAGGAAGATTACAACCATGGACTTCAGGTGAGGTAACTTTAGCCTCTTTAAGGATCTTCTTAGAAGAATCCCATGGGAGCAGGCTCTGCAAGGGAAGAGGGGTTCAAGAGAGTTTGTCGGTATTCAGGGCTTGCTTTCTCAGGCTCAAGAATGATATATCCCAATGAGGAAGAAATCAGGCCAAGGGTGCAAGAAACCTCTGTGGATGAGTAAAGAACTCCTGTCATTACTTAAGTACAAGCAAGTAATACACAGGAGATGAAAGCAGGGTCAGACTACTTGGAGTGAATGTGGAGAGGTGGCCAGAGTAAGTAGAAATGAGACTAGAAAGGCCAAGGCTCATGAAGAATTACATCTGGCCAAGGATGGCAAGTATAAAAAAAAGGCTTTTTCAAATACATTAAAAAAAGGAAAACAAAGGATAATTTGGGTCCATTAGTAAACACATGGTGCTTGCTGTTGTGGGTTTGGGGGAGTGTGATATAGTCACTCTGCTAGGCCTCCCCATATTTATATTTCAGCCATTTTCCTCCATACCAGAGAGACTTTAATTGCTTGGCCTGCTTAATTGCAGCATGTGTTTCACATTTGTGGATAACCTGTGTGATAGAGGGCTGGGTGGTCACCAACTGTATGAAATTTAACAAGGGGAAGTGCCAGATTCTGCAGCTGGGATGGGGTATGGGGTAACCCTGCATGTATAGACTGGGGAACAAGGCACTGGACAGCAGCCTCACAGAAAAAGGTATGGGGGTGCTGGTCGATGGCAAGTTGAATATGAGTCAGCAGTGTGCCCTGGCAGCCAGGAGGGCCAACCATATCCTGAGGTATATCAGGCACATCATCGCCAGCTGGTCAAAGGTGATTGTCCTGCTCTACTCTGCACTGGTGCAGCCTCACCTTGAGTACTGTGTGCAGTTTTGGGCACCACAATATAAGAAAGATATAAAGCTATTAGAGAGCATCCAAAGGAGTGCTATGAATATGAAGGGCTTAGAGGAGAAGCCATATGAGGAGCGGCTGAGATCACTTGATTTCTTCAGCCTGGAGAAGAAGAGACTGAGGGGAGACCTCATCGCAATGTACAACTTCCTTGTGAGGGGAGGAGGAAAGGCAGACACTGATCTCTTCACTCTGGTGACCAGTGACAGGACCTGAGGGAATGACATAAAGCTGTATCAGGTGAGGTTCAGGTTGAATATTGGGCAAAGGCTCTTCACCGAGAGTGTGGTTGGGAACTGGAACAGGCTCCCCAGGCAAGTGGTCACAGTCCCAAGCCTGCTAGTGTTCAAGAAATGTTTGAACAATGCTGTCAGGCTGTCCTAGTTTAGGGCAAATTTGGGAGGAAACCTCTGAATGAGGTCCCTCTAGGGAAAAAAAGAAAAGATCCAAGCAGTCCCTCCCCCAGTCGGCTCAGGGAGAAAAAAAAGGAATTCCTTGGAGAGAAGTGGAAAAAAAGAAAAACTGTTTATTCAACAAGCAACACACCTCCCAGCACAAAAATGAACAATATGAAACAGCAAAACCTCTCGCCATTCCGAAGAGATGACAGATTTAGAAGAGGTTTTTTTGTGGGCTGCCTGGCTCACTCAGTCTGTTCTCAGTCCCTCCTGTGCTGGGGAATGCCGGGACCCAGGCCAGGCCCAGTGGGCCACAGGTGTGAGCTCCCGGTGCTGTTCTGGGTTTTCAGTCCAGAGCAGGTTCAAACAGTTCCAGGAAAAAAGAAAAAGGAAAAAAAAAAACAATCCAGGGGGCTTCTCTGCCTCAGCTAGCCAGAAAACTAACCAAGAGCAAAGGAGAGCTCTCCCTCGCTGTCCACCGCAGACAACACAGTCTGTGAGAAGAATGCCGGGGAGCCAGTGCAGTCTCTGATAACAAACTCTGCACTTCTTTCCTCCCCTTCACTCCTGGAACCGTCTTAAAGTTGCAGAATTTAATATTCAACACCACCAGAACAGATGATTTGGGGATATAGGCATCATACAGTCACCCCAAGACACAGGCATATGATGTGATTCTTAGGGCTGTCCAGTGCAGGGCCAGGGGATGGACTTTGATGATCCTTGTGGGTCTCTTTCAACTCAAGATATTATATGATAGTGTCCATGGTTACATCCACCCCTCGATCATGAGCCCATGTATATATGTTGTAACTCTCCTTTGGTGTCCTGAGATGTCATGGCCCCACCGAGCTAGAAGAAATTCACCTTTGTATTGCCAATCTGAATCCACCTGAACCACTCCAATCTTAGAATCTTCCATTCTGCCTGGAAAACTTTCTGCTGGAGAAGCAAATTTTTTGGATGAACCCCCATTAGTGATTTTTTTCCATGCATTTCCTGTACCTCTAGGATCGAGGCAGGCTTTCCATCACACTTCATCATGTCCTTTCCATGGTCCCTGTGGTGGGTTGACCTTGGCTGGATGCCAGGTGCCCACTCAGCCATTCTATCACTCCCCAGCTGGACAGGAGAGAGAAAACAAGATGGAAAACAACTAATAGGTTGAGATAAGGCAGTGTATTAAAGCAAGAGTGAAAGCTTGCATGTACATAAGCAAAGAGAAAAAAAAGTTAATTCTCTACTTTCTATCAGCAAGTGATGTTCAGCCATTTGCTGGGAAGCAGGGCTTCAGCACATGTAGCAGTTGCTCTGGAAGGCAAACATTATAAATGACAAATGCCCTCCATTCCTCTTCCTTCCCTTAGCTTTTATATCTGAGCTGTTATCATATGGTATGGAATATCCCTTTGGTTAATTTGGGTCAGCAGGCCTGGTTGTGCCCCCTCCAAGGATCTTGCCCACTCCCAGCCCCTTGATGAGGGGGGAAATGTTGAGAGACAGTGCTGATGCTGTGTCAGTGCTACTCAGCAGTAGCCAAAACACTGGTGTGTTATCAGCACCTTTCTAGCTACCAATGCAAAGCACAGCACTATGAGGGCTACTATGGGGAGATGAACTTCATCTCAGCTAGACCAAATGCAATCCTCCAGGTAAAAACACAAGGTATCCCATGGTGTGTACCTTCTATATCCTCTCTCTTGAGCAAAAGAACACCTGCTATCAACTACTGAGATACAGGCCCATACAGATGGAGAATAGGACATAGTTTCTCTGAATTGCTGGAACTCCTGGGACAGTTTCTCCACAGCAGAGACGAGGAAGAAATACTATTTTCATATTCCTGGAGTTGACAAACTGCTTGATCCACTGTTGGTGGCTCATCATCTTTCCAAATTAATTTTGCCAATGGATTGATATGTGATGTTGGTGCGATCTGTACAAATTTCTGCTACATGAGTCATAGACATAGGACTTCATCTGTGTTTGTGGATAATTGCCCGTTCTTCAGGTCATAATAAATCATCTCTTGCACAGCCAACTCCCTCAGGTATTGGTTATCTTTCTCTGTTGCAGTTCATTTGCCTGGGTGACATCAAATATCTTCCTTGTAGGGATACCTTTCCCTCACACTTGATACCAGTCACCTCTAGAGGCTTGTATCTATTTCCCATTGCTTTGTCAACGCCTGGTTCCTTAGCAAGTGATCCCAGCTGCCTGGCTTCCTTATCCTCCAATTCCAAACTGCTAGCCCAGCACTGGAGCAGCCAGATGGTAATATGCTCACCTGGATGATGGCTAAAATATTTTTCTATTTCCCACAGCTCACTTGAGGATAGGGATCAAGTGGGGGTTACCTCTTCTGTCTTCCTCCCCTTTTTGTGATGGCCTTGGGAATGGCATTGAAAATTGCCCTTATGATGGCCCTGCTGCTTTTCCCTCTTGGCCCTTGTCTCTCTTCATCCTCCTCTTCCTTCTTGACCTTCTTGTTCTACTTCACTAAAGCTCTTTTACCATGTGACTTTCATGTGCATTTCTTCTGTTTCTGTGCAGGGACAACTGGCACCAGCCCATGTTGGTTCTCTGGTTCAGTGGCAGTGTCTATTGCCAGGGTTGGAGTAACTGCAGGGCCTGTGGTGGGTGTTGGAGTACCTGCAGCGTCTATCATGGTCGGAGCAGCTGCAGAGTGTCATCTTATTTTCAGATCCAAAGACCTTCTTTTCCCCTTGAGGGCACTGAGCAGTGTTCAGCATGGCTCCGCCGGATAGGCTTGGGTCAGGCTCCAGCACTGTGCAGTGATTTGTGTCTCTCTGGAATTTCCAGGGTGATGGTACACCTTTTCCAAATGTTTTACTAGTTTTTCTGGGTTCTGCACTTGTTCAGGGGTGAGGTTCAAACACACTGGAGGTGCCCACTGCTCTAGGTACTTGCCCATACAATCCCACACACCCCACCACTCTGAACTATCCAGCCTTGGGGCAGATCTCTGGGTGATGTTCTTAATTATTTTTATGACCCTAAAGAAGACATGAACCATATTCAGCAACATGCTGGCTCATAGTAAAAAAGACCAGCTTGGTTTCAAGGGTATTCAAAGGATATTCAAAATCTTTAGAATTCTCAAACACTACTGTAATTGGCTGGAGGAGAAGGAAGGAAAGAAGGAAGATGTAGGAAGGTGTCTTCCCCATAGATTGGCTCTCCAAGGAGAAAAGGCCAAGAGTGTGATTATTAATAGTTCCCAATACATGACTCCCTAAGTCCAGAGGTGCCTGCAATACTGAATACATACACCAGATTGGTGTCTTGATCGGCGACACTATCATATCAATACTACAAGTTACCCCACAATGATAGTCTTAGCCCAAGCCCCAAGGACAATAAACATCACCACGAAGAACACATACTGCAATTAATGTATTACCAGTATTATAGAACACCACCCTGAGAATAAGCATAATAACTGTGTGAGTAAATAAATCAACATTGTAAGCAGTGACTAGTAAGCCAATACAATGAATGCTTATGACAAGTTTATTTGAACATACTCTGGTCAGATCTGTTGTTATCTCAACCCTTTGTGCCTTGTGTTAGGCACCAAAAAGGATTGTTGTGACTTAGGCCCAGGTGGCAGGCAGGCAATGTTCAGCTGCTTGCTCACTCCCCTCACCCTGGTGGAATGGGGAGGAGAATCCAAAGTAAAACTTGTACATTGAGATAAGAACAGTTTAATAATTGAAACTAAAATATAATAGTAACAATAACAGTAAATAAAAAAAGGGAGTGTTCCAGTTTGAAAGACAGGCATTTGCTAGGGAAAGCAGGGCCTTCTTTTGAAATGGAGAAAGTATTTTTTTTTTCTTTTGAATTGGTATAATTTTGAAATTAAGGGGCTTTAAGGTAAAGATATAAGGATAGGAATAATAGTTTTTTTTATTAGTATATATAACAAAGCAAACAAAACAACAGCTATGGAATTAACAACAAACAGAACAGGAACGTAGTAACAGTTTTTTAGCTGCAGGCACTTTCCCCTTTGGTGCAATTACCATCACAGCTGGCAGGGAGCGCTAGCAGGCTCCTGGTGGACAGGGCAGATACGATGATTCCTGTGCAGCTGCTGGGGTGATGGCGGCTGTGTCCGAGACAGGAAGGGATGGAGGAGAGAGGCTTTGCTCACGAACCCTGGGGCAGTATTGGCCCTGGTGCGTTAACAGGACACTTGGAAACAGCAAGCTGAAGCAGGAGGGTGTCCTAGCAGGGCAGGGGTGCGGGGTCAAGCAGCAGAAGAAGAGGCAGCTTTCGGCGTTGGGATGGCAGTGGTAGCACCTACCGTCCTCTTCTAAAGCCAAGAGCGAGCAAGAGACAGCAACTGCCTCTACTCTCCTTTTACCTGCTTTTAATTTCACGGTGTCCCCCTCCTTTTGAGAGAAACTCCCAAAAAAAACAGGGAGGTTCCCCCTCCCTCCATCTCAAGGACTTAGCTGTTGCAGTTGTCGAGACAGACACGACTGGCAACATCACCAGTCCCTTATTAAAAACTTCTCATGCCTTCTCTCAGGCAGCTCCACACAGCACTGACTCCTTCTCCCCTGCTTTCTGCAAGTTTCCTTCTGCATGGATGGCTAACCCCAACCTGTCCCTTATCCAGCCACCTAAAACCCTGTCTGTCCCTCACACAACCACATATCCCTTCCTCCTCACAGCACAGTCAGCAGACTCCATCTCAAACTGCAGCCGATTGTGGTTCTCAAGCTCCAACTAAGTCTAGACCAGCTAACCCACTCTTCTATAACACCCATCCTCATTGGACAAGCAAGGCTGTTTTCACTCCTGGGTAATCAGTACAGCTGTAATTCATTGGGGAACACTGCCTTCAGCACTATTCTTGCAAAACATCCTCCCATAGTTAGCTATTAGTGCTTCTTAGCATGTCAATGGGAAAAAAATCTAGAGGCAAAGAGGAAAAACTAACCTTTCACAGGGAGAAAACCCAAGAAAAAAAAATTATGCACAATATAGTTGCTCACCACCCACTGACCGATGCCAAACTAAATCCCATCTCCAAACTGCAATTGCCTCCTGATCCCCACTATTCTAGATAACTCCCCCAGTTTATATACTGGTCATCATGTTCCATGGTGTGGAATATCCCTTTGGCTAGTTTGGGTCAGCTGTCCTGGCTATGCTCCCTTCCAGCTTTTTGTGCAGCTCCTCACTGGCAGAGCATGAGACATTGAAAAGTCCTTTACTTGGGTAAACACTACTTATCAACAACCAAAACATCAGAGTGTTATCAACGTTATTCTCATACAGAATCTAAAACACAGCACTATACCAGCTACTGAGAAAAAAAAATAATTTTAGCCAAGCTGAAACGCAGACAAACATCACAAAACCCAAATAAAAGCTGGTATTGATAAATAGTTTTGTACTGCTGAATTAGGTGAAGTACAGTGTGTTTCCACTTGGTTTGTATATGTTTTTACAGTGTATGCTTCATAGCATTATATGGTATTGTTTTGTTAATAACTGTGGACTTTGTATAGATAGAACCTCTGTAATATTTATGCTAGTGATGTTTCTGCCTGAAATTTAAAATCGTGGTTCTTGTTTTCTGTAGGCCTGTATTCTTTGTCTTGTATCCTAGTGCCCTGCTCAGTATTTCCTTAATACAAAAAAAAAAGAAAATAAAAATGTAAAAATAACTTCACTGTAGACAAGTTTTAGTTCTGCAATGGGTATAGCAGCACAAGCAGACTTAATAGTTGCAATGTACAAACATGAGTTGATCTGCTATGAACTGCCTTGACTTAACTCTAGAGAAAAAAAGGAATACCGTTTAGAGTAGTGACAGACTGGTTTAGCAAGCAAAAGTTTCAAGTGCCCCCTCCCTCAGAATACTCTTGAAGGTTTTGAAGCATATAAAAACACTTAAATCTCCATATGTGATTTGCCTTAAGCACTTGAACTAGTATTTTTCAAGCAGATACTGCTATGAAGCTTGATTCATGAATATATCAGGCTCGAGAGCTATATAGCAGGAAGGATTTCATGTCAATGCAGGCAGCTATGACTCATGAGACCTAAGCTGGCTATGGACTTCCTCAGTAATTGTAGCCAAGTAAATATTTCTTTGTGTAAACTGTTTGTTTAGAATTTATGAGCTAGTATTAGCTGGTTTTATACAGAAAAATTTGTGACATTTGAATACTTGCAATTGCCTTTATTTTAGCAGATGTCTTGCAAGAAAGCTTTGGGAGACATATAGAAAGGATATTTGGTGACCATAGAATCATTTAGGGTAGAAAAAAATCATTGAGTACAACCATTAACCCAGCACTGCCAAGTCCACCATTGTCCTAGTTACAGCTAGGATAGAGTCAATTTTCTAGCAGTTGCCATAAGGGGGGTGAAGCCTGGAGCCATGAGTGTGTCTGGGTTGTTTATTCTATATCACATCATCGCTGGGAGTCATGGCTTCAGGTGGAAGAAAAAGGGAACGTGACGTGGAACTGCTGCCATTTTGTTCCCTTTTTTTGTGTGACTGTCTCGGTTTTGAGATAAGTTTAGGAGAAGAACACTCTGGAATGAGTGTTTCCTCTAAGAAAAACGGGGGTTCCAACAATCCGTTTCTGCCAATGAGAAAATAAATACTAGTGGATGAAAGTGAAAAAACCCAATTGCTTACTGACAAAGTGCCCACATGGAATGGGAAAAAAATGAACAAATGCTAGATATTGAATTGTCAGAACCTCAGCCCCCCGCCCCCCTCCAAGATTTTCCTGTCCTTGGGCTGTCTACTTCCTCATGTCCTACAGAAATTAAGAAATTCAGTGCCTGATATCTGGTTCTTATGACAGTTTTTACACTCACGCAAAACCCAAGGCTCACACCTGGGTCCACACTACAAGCACAAAATTGCACTCATACAAACAACACAAAATCGTTATTATAGAATGACAAGCGCTTCACCTTTCTCCGGCCGTTTTGGTCACCCAAGATCCCCACTCACTTCGTACTAATAGTACATGTTATGAATGACGTTCTATTTTTCTCAATTTATCAAGCAACAAGATTAAATTTAATAGTAAGTTTTTAATAGTAACAAAATGAATACAATCAAAGTATTGGAGATGACAATTAAAGTATTGGAGATGAAACAATCAAAGTGCATATATTTAAGAATATACAAAATTTGGCAGTAAGTAATTTAGTATAATTGAGGTTCGTATAAAGCATAAGCAAAACCGACCGGGGAGGGGCCCCCCTCCGACCGGGGATACGGGGAGTGGCTCGCCATTCCTCACGTATCAAAGCATCCAGGCTAACAATCCCACTTATATACTGTAGGCTACAGAAGTTTCTAGAAAGCTCCTCCTAGTTTCTATTCCTAAGATCTACGTAACTATACTGCACGGCGCATGCTCTACTAATGGGTTAGGGGGTCTCTTATCCTTTTAAGGGTCTTATTTCCGGTGAAGGCCCATCATCATCATCAGTGACCGAGGTGTGACCTGCAGGTAGCGCAGGCGCCCTGTGTGACTGAGCAGATGTTTTCCATAACATGACTTTAATTAAGTCCCATGCTTGTGATCATTCCATTTTTGACAGCTTCAAGGTTGAAGCTGTATTTCTAGATGCCGCTTATCAGACCTTCGTCCTTCGACTATTCTTATCTGACTTTCTTCCAACCTCCTTCTTCGACTCCCAACATCTGTAAGATGTCTTTTATCCTGTCTCACCCATCTCCCCCTTCTCACTCTGTAACAATTGTCTTCTATTGATCTAAATACAATTTTGTTAATATAGTTACAACTTAATTAGCACGAATCACATTTATCACAGTACATCTCATTTATCCGGCAGTTATACTTGCCAGCCACACTAAATGAGGGACATACACCTTATACACATTTACACACTAATAATAAGGTACCCTTGTTGTTGAATCAGGTAGTAATATTCCTTTACAGATGCTTATTTGTTGCACAGTGACCTACCTCCCAAAAGTAGTCTTAAAACCCTCTAAGATTTTTCCAAATTTAAAAACTTTCTCTCGCCACCCACATATTTATAAAACCCCAGCCATATAACAGCATATAAACAAACTTCAAAAGACCTTACTACAAGGCTTTTACTTTTTGTCCTGTTATCAAGCAGGCCTAATCAGTTTCTCAGATCTCTCTGGCAGTGTTTTCTGTTCAGCAGCTTGACACTTCAGATCAGCCTAACCATTCATGCCTCAAGGGTATATTGGAGTTTCAAGTTCTCAGCATCTCACCTTTTTGCAGACCCTACACCAACGTTTTAACTGCTCCAACCCTCAATATAGCCAAGATTCCTGTGGACAATCAGACATGGGACGAATGCAGTACTACCTGGAATTAGGATTTCTGCAGTCGAAATTACAGGCAATTCTTCTCCTCTTTGTTTTCTTAATTCCCCGTTTTAACCCAGAGTAGCTAAACCTCCCCTGTTGGGGAAGATGAAAATGGAAAACCTTATAAATATGATTGCCTGGCAAAAGATTTTGAGAATATGGAAACTATAAGCGAGGTTGAAATGTAAGCCATCTTTGAGATACCAAACCTTAGTTACTGAACAACTAGAAAACAATACTATAGCCATCTGAAAGTAATCCCCTTTTGATTGAACAATTCCCTCTGCTTGCAGATAGGTCCAAAGATCAGAGAAGACCCTATTAGCTTGGTAAAGAGGGTCCAAAGAGTAGTTTCTAGGGTTTAAAGTGTAACACAGTATGGTAATGTAGTGATTCTCATAGGCTGTATGTAAATGCTATAGGATTTGTATCTTGTATTAGATTGGTTAGTGAAAATTAGAATATTCAACACAGAAGAAGATTTATTGTATTGTAACGGGAACCTCGCTCTCTTACCGCTCTTGCCTCTCTGATGCTCTTACTTTTGCTCTCTTCTTACCTCTTATCCCTTGCTCTCTCTTTACTTTTTTTACTCTTGCCTTCCTGCTCTTACGGGCCTGCTCCGAGCTGCGGCTGGCAGATCCAAGCGGGGCCTTCTACCCACGCCCTATGCAATAAACCACAAGTTCCAACACCTGGCTTTAGAGATCTCTCGGCCAGTCCTGACCGTCCAGACCACGGCTCCTACATTCCCCTATTCCGGGCTCTCACTCAACCTCTAGCATTCGCTTAGTCCCTTCACTGGCCGTTCCCCTCGTGGGGAGACGAAAACATGATTAGGACTCCGCAATTCACAGATCGGGTACTGACCCGTCTGCATCTCATACACACGCACACACACACACCCTCCGATTTTCGTGACACCCCTCTTTTTCGCTATATACTCACCCATTTGGATTCTTCGTGCACAAATTAGGAGTTGCCGCGGTTCCTTAGGGAATTTTACTTCTCTTTCTCTTTTTGTCCCTTTTTATTCTACTGAGGGTTAACCTGCGGTACCTTGCGGCTGCAGAAGCCCAAGCAGGCCACTTAACTCAGCGGGGCGCCTCCCTCTTGGAGATCCCCTGGAGCCACGGAGACTCGAGGTATTTTATTTTGATGGAACCTCCAATTAGTAAAAAACAAAGTTCACGATTTAGAATTTTAAAAATTTAATAAGGGATAAAACCAGGGACAAACATATCCAGCGATGGGGTGTTTTTTGTGATTAGCCAAAGAACACACTGTCAATGTAAAACATACTTCTCTATATACTGTTAGATTGCTGGGGGTACATGCATAGTCATGAGTTTATACATTATTCAAATCTTCCTTTGAGTTTTTGATGTTCCAGGAACTCTCTTGTTTGGTTTTAACCTCTGATTTGTCTGCAGTACATTCTGTAGATTAGGTCAATATATTTTATTTCTTCCTGTGTTTCCATCCTGTTGTTTCATACTCCCAGATAGCAAGGAGTAGATAAATCCTTCCCGGATGCTTATGGTCTGGTTTTTGTTACTGTTATTACTTGGAGAGGCCAGTTCGCAGATGCAAGAAAAATAATTTCTTTACACCATTCTCTAAGTTGGTTACATAGAGGTATTTTAGTCTCTATTTTAACATTTTGCTAAAGCCTACAATATATTTATCATACCACTATTCATATAAAACTCTACAATGTATACGTAAACTGACAGATTATACTATATAAAAGCAGTTAAAAGTAAGTATAAATTGTACCATAACAAAATACTTGTGATGCAAAAAGCTAATCTATGAATGCGAAAGCCAATATTATATTGTCATCTGTAACAGTATTGTTGCTGTTACTGTTTCTTTTCCTTATCTTGTTATCAAATGTCCGAAATATCAGAATCAAACTCTCCAACACTAAAATTGTGTTAAATACGGCATCATTTATTCAGGCCTGAGGTGCATGCAGGAGATTCTAACCTAACATGGTTACAAGAGGATTACTTATATACAGTGGCTACATGCATAGTACAATTTACCATAAATTCCCACCCTAAGTTCCCAGAGATTCAGTCCTTTGTTTTGTCTATCACTGCGTTCTTGGGCCAGATGTCATCTTCTTATCTTCCAACTGTCCTTGCTGAAAGCAGCTTTCCCAGGCTTTGTTTCCCTCTTAAAAGTTTCACAGGCACAGTAAAAATGGAATTAACCCTTTTGGCATCAATTCTGCCCTTTGAAATGTCTCAATTTCTTCATGGTCATTCGATAGCTTTCAATTTGATTTCTGTTTAGAGTTGCATACATTCTCTCAAGATCATGACTGATTATTCTATGAACACAGCTAATAGCAACACTGGTACATACAATAATTGCTACAGTAAGTACTACAATTATGATGATTTCCAGCATTCCAGCCAGCCATCCTCTCAGGGACCATCCCCCTATTCCTTGGCGAATTTTAAGCCAGTTAGTTTCAAAGGCCTTTTGAATAGCCCTGCTATCTTCAGCAACTTGCTGCATTCTGTCATCTCTGGAGATCTCTTATATTTGGAATGTGGCTTCAGATAGTTTCCTTATCTGCCAAGTCAAATTATCTAACGAAATCCTATTTTCTAGAGCCATGACTCCAGGTAAGAGAAAACTCTGTAGGGCCTATTCAAACTGTGTGGAAGCTGAAGGCCCTGTCCATTCATCCTTGGTATCTTGTTTTGCCTTATTCCAGTATTGGGCCTTTTAGGGGCTTCTTTTCCAAGTTGGACATAGGGTTAATAACTTCAAGGTAACTTGCCTCGTGGTTGATTCAAATGTAAGGTGAGTAGTCCAATATCCATCTGAAGTAGTCCAAACAGTGTAACCTGGGGAAGGAACTTCCATGGATTTAACACAATCTAAAGATTTGTTACTACAGTTTAGAACTGATTTGTCCATCCTGCTTATGGTGCTGGACTGACTTGTATGGTTTTGTTATTCTCCACACCCCCATTGACTCTTAGATTACACATGGGTGTGATCCCCCAATCTAGACACCATCCCACCTCCCCCAAGTATTTCCATTGTCCTTCCAAGGGCTTTCTCCAGCTAGAAGGCTTGCTTCAGAGAGTTTGACACTGGCAAGTTTGAAACATTTTGGATGTAATTTTTAGTAACACATAAATCTATCAATTTGGCTGCTTGGCCTCCTGAAGTAGCTATGGCAAAATCCTAAAAAAACGTTGGTCGAGACTGAGATCTTGTTGGGCACTCTTTACCTTTTCCTTTCAAAAAATAATTCTGTTATCTCTTGGTCTCCAAGCTATTGGATCTTCAAGGAGGCCATCTCCCTGTTGCCTACATTTCTCTTCCTCATCCAAATAGTGGGTGATGTTTGCTTTCGCTATTGCCTTAATTAGATTATCATAATGAATTACAATTGACAGATCTATTAGCGATAATTCCCCAGGGAATGGGTTCCCCTGCTGAATCGGAGATAGGGAGGCAGGCTGTAATGCTGGACAGATTGCACATTTTACCAAACCCTTGGATTAAAGTTAATATCAAATTTTCTCTCACACTCCCACCTAAAGTAAAAAAAGTTCCCATAAACATTAGTGTATACATTTCACTGCTTGTTCATAGATGTTTTTGAAATTTTCTATCACAGGGGTCTGGTATTTTCCACTGTTCACTCTGAGTCTAGAGATTTCTTAATTCGTGTGCAATAAATCCAGGAATTAAGTCCTTTCACTTTCATTGCTGTTCTTGTAGTCAACAGAACCAGATAAGGTCCTTTCCACTGCTCCTGTGTTATGGATTGAGTGAGAGCTTTAGACAAGCCCTGCCTTAGGCTCAGATTTTTGGCAGCAGCTCTACTCAGGTGACCTGCACCTAAATTGCTCTGGCTTGCAAGTTCTCAAGGATGGCAAATCAGGTCTATTATAAAATGAGTTATTTATTGAATAGACATGAGGTAACAGACAAAAGGCCTTAAACAGTTAATACACAGGATAAAACAAAAGTAGATAACATAAACCACTGCACAACATTAAGGTACCTATATTACAGCTAGCAAAGAAATAGTATAGATTAGGAGACAATGTAACTTACCAGCGAATCGATGATGAGGTACACAGAGTCTTCACTTGACCCTCGAGAGAGTAACCACAAAGTGGTGTTCCTACTTTGGGGAAAAGAGTCCACACATTTCCAGGGAATGTGCAGAAGACTTCTGCTTTGTGAAAATATGGTTGTTGGAGGTTAGGATTTTTCCTTTTTTTTCCCTTTTCTCCCAGGGATTTTTTCTCCCATTTGTTGCCTAAGAGATGGGAATGATGTGTACTTAAAAGAGACAAAAGATGTGGCCAAGATGGGGAGGAGAGGGGAAGAAGTGCAGTTGGCTGCAGTCTCAGCTTGGGGCTTTCTATGGGGAAGTGCAGAGATACCTCGAGACTTGGCTGGGGGTCAGGGGCTGGGTTCAGCCCTCTCACGCTCTCTCTCTCGGGATCAGAGAGGGGATGGTTTGTGTTTCTGGTGCTGGACTGTTGCTGTCCAGAGAATTTGTTGCCACTGCAGAATTTCGTCCTTCACTGCTTTACCTTACCGTGGGTGAGCCTTTGCTCGTAAGAACAGCCATTGAACTGGGACCTTTTCAACACCCAATCTCACTGGGAGGGACCCTCACCATGTTCTCGGGTGCCTCAGGGGAAAACCCAGGACCCCAACCCCCGACCCATCTCTGGAGGGAGCATCTCCCAGCTACTTGCAGCATCTGTCTGTGGGAGCCTGGCTGTCGCTGCCCAGCCCTGCTGTTTTCTGCCACTGTTTCAGGTTTTTTGCTACACTTTAACTTAACACCCCATGTCCACCCAGATATCCCACTGCTCCTGCCACCACCTGGGGTTTGTTTTTTTGCTACACTTTGTTTGCCACCCCCGGTGTGCTCACCTCTGCTGTTTCAGCCCACTGCTCTGAGGTTCTTGCTACAGTCCATTTCACCACCTGGAGTGTCACTGAGACTGGCTGCTCCCTGTGAGTTTGCAAAGGGATCCACCCTCTCTCTCCCCTATCATCTGATTTGCCATTGCCATGTGGAGAGGTAGCTGAGCTACCACAGCGCCCCCTGAAGCCGTGGGGGAATCATTGCACCAGCCCTGCTTGGACGGGAGTCAACAGGGCCCCTGCCAGCTGTGGTCATAACTACACCACAGGGGAAAGTTCTTGCCGGCTGAGAGAAGGCTGTTATTTGGTTTCTGTTTTCTTTGTTGTTGCTGCCATTGTTGTTGTTTGTTTGTCTCGATATACATATATATACTACTAAAGAACTATTATTCCTTTTCCCATATCTTTGCCCTGTAATTTCAAAACTATAATAATTTGGAGGGAAGGGGGTCATATTTTCCATTTCAGGAAAGTGTCCGCCTTCCTTGGCTGTGGATGCTGGTGAGAGCCAGGGAAAACAGTAGTTTGAGTTTTCCCAAGCTACTCAAAGGAAAACAGAAAAGAAAGAATTAATAACAAAGTTTAGCACCTGGTGTTGTGGACAGGAGGAGTGCGTGAGGAACATGATATTTTGGTAAGAGCACGTTTACAAGACGTGTTGCCTTCCTTGGACCAATGGGCTTATTCTATCCTTGCTTCAGCGAACCAGTCTACAAAAATGTGCCTACTCCTGCAATAAATTGCTTCTTCTGCTTTCTAGATGAAGCCTGTGTTGCTATATTTTTTCACTGCTCCCTAGCCTTACAGTGTGTCCTAGGGTGAAGTTATGGTTCTTGTATCCCCAATTGTGTGTTCTGTTTATGCTTGGTATTATGTTCTGTGCTTTCAGGACTGACTCTGAAAGTGAAGGTTTGTTTTGTCTTGTTATCAGCCAGCTCACCTCCCCCATGGTCTGTGTTTAGGAGAGGCTAGGCTTTGCTTGCTTGCTTGCAGGCTTGCTTGCTTTCGTTTTGCTCTCGCTCCTACTTTTTGCTTTTGCCCTTGCTTTTGCTTATTAGTTAATTTAGCTAGGCAGTCCAATTTTTTCCCTGGACTGTTTTTTTTTTCTTTCCCTTTCCTGAATACCATCTGAACCTGTTCCGGACGGGGACCTGGGAAACACCAAGAAACACTGGGAGTCTGCATTCTGTGACCTGCAGCAGTCATCCCCAGCACTGGAGGTTGATAACTGGGCGACCACTCACAGGAGAGACTTTCTGAGTTTGTCATCCTTTCAGAGTGGTGAAAGAGTCTTTGTCATCTGGTGTTGTTCATTTTTTTGTGCTGGGGAGTGTTTTGTTTGTTAAATAAACAGGTTTTTTCCCACTTCTCTCTGAGGAAATTCTTCCCGAACCCAGTGGTTAGGGGAGGAGTCGTGGGGTTTGCTGTCTGGGGGCTCCTTCTGGAGGTTTTCCCCCAAATTTGCCCTAAACCAGGACACAGTGACACTTGGCAGACACCTGTCTTTTAAACCAAGACAATGGTGTAGCTTTTATAGTTTGTAGTGAAGTGTCTGTCAGTCAGAAATTCCAGCTTATCTTTGTACAATCTTGCTTTCAAGGCAAGATGTTTATTGTCAGCTGGGAATGTCACCTCCATGGTGCCGAAATAACTCACTACAAGACAAGCTGTCCTGATTGAGTTATTTCACCAATTAGCAAATTCATGTGAGGGGGAAGATGCCCTGAGTTATTGCACCAGCTGATAGGCAACACATAGGCCTTCCTAGGGCATGGAGGGATGTCCTACCACATCCTGAAGTGGTTCTGATTTCCAGGTCTTGATGTACACTTTTTCCTCAAGCTGAAATGAATGAACTGGGTTGTCTAGGATAAGAGTTTGCAAAAGAATGAATATCCTTTTTAGTTTGTTAAAGGATTTCCCTTATGAAGTTAAGTATCATTCTATTTTCTAATTCCCAATTTGTTCTTCAGAACCAGGGAAAGTTAGAATATGGTCTCCGAAATATCAACTCATACAGGCTTACCTTCAGGTTAGTTCAAGGTTGTACTTTAATTCGTAACAAAGTGGTAACACCTGTGGGCATTTCAAAGTGGTTTCCTTACACATTTTGCTAATTTTCCTCTTTAAAGTTTGATTCATTTGCTCAATCCTTTTGCTAGATTGTGGTCTCCATGGAGTATGCAAATCAACTAATATCTAATTGCTCACTAAGTTGCTGTAACACTTCAGATACAAAATGAGGTCCTCTATCAGATGACATCCCTATAGGCACTCCAAACCTGGGTATAATCTCTTTGAGGAGTACCTTGATGTCTTCCGTAGCTTTGTTGGTGTGGCAGGGAAAAGCTTCTGGCCACCCGGATAAGCTATCTCCAAACACTAGGGAGATACCTGTATCCTTGTTGGCGTGATAGCTCAGAAAGATCAATTTGCCAGTAATCTCTGGGAGTCTTTCCTGTTTTAGTGATACTGGATGTGGTCTTTTTAAGTTTAGAGGGTTATTCTTAAGACATGTGGGACATTTTTCTGTAACAAACTTGAAAATCTTCGTCATACGGACACTGAGTATCTGAGTCAGTAGGCTGGTTACCATAGCATTGATTCCCCAGTGAGTTTGCTGGTGTTTCTCCTTTACAATTTGTAACATCAATTGTTGTGGGACTATGACCTGGTTATTGGGAGCTACTAGCCATCTACCCTCTTTATTCTGGGCTTTTAGATAAGTAGTTAATTTTAAATGTGCTTGAATATATCCAGGGCTAACTTCTGAAAGTGAAATCGCTTTCTCAGGTATTAATGCTAAGATGCCTTGTTGCACAACCTCTTATGCAGTTTTACCTGCAAGTCTATTTTGTGCATGAATTTCCCATGTTCATGTGCTTTGCAGTGTAGTACAGCCACTTCTATGGGTAGTTGGATGGCATCACAGAGGGATAATCTCTCTTGTTTGTACTTAATCGGAGACCCCTATGCTCTTAATAGACCTCTTTCTTTCCATATGGCTCCATGGACATGATCAATGCTAAACGCATATTTTGAGTCAGTCCATATGCTTACTCTTTTTTGTGCTGCCAATTCCAGGGCTCTTTGTAGTTCTGTGAGTTCTATCTTTTGTGCTGAGGTGTCTGCAGCCAGTGGTGCAGCTTCTATTACCTCAGTTGACGTGTTTTCCCGTCCCGCTGTGAAAGGGAGAGTCAGGGAGGATTCTTTTTGATAGATTTCTCGGACGAAAATAAAGTGTAAATGCGGCACTATTATATCTGAGAACTGCTTATTTTTAAAGAAAGATAAGTGTTCCTACCAGAGGATAGCAAAGAGAATAAAGAGGGAAAAAGAGAGACTGAGAGAGAAATAGAAGACAGGGACAGTATTATCGCAAGAACCCCGGGACGCTCTGTTGGCGTCAGCTCACATGGTGTGTGCTGTAAGATGCGATGGGTCTGCCTGGCTCCCATGGCAGCTAGGCGTGATTTCCAAACAGCAGCAGGCTGCGTGTCTCTCCCATCGATGAAGAACAGGCTGCCGTGGCTACAGGCGCGCTTGTGGGGAAGCTGTGGGCTGTCAGGGTCAGGACGTGGTGGCTGCGGGTGGTGGCAGCTGCTCATCAGAGAAACAGCAGAGCACCACGTTGTCACGGTGACGAGATCCCTCAGGGAAGTGGTTAATCAGGGCAGGACAGGGGTGGACAATGAAGCAGGACTGCAGGGAGAAAAAGATGAGGGGGGGAGGGGGGCTGTCGGAGGGGATTTGTTCCCCTTGATCTCTTCTCCGGCTTGACTGGGTTTGAGCGTGGCTAAAAAACGGGACCGGTATGATGGTGTGCCTGAGAAGTTCTTTAATCCATTCGCGACCGCGTGGTCTGAGAGGCAGTATCCAAAGACCAGGGGGAGGGGTTGGACTTAACAATACATAGGGGTATTTGAGGGCAGAGGTCCGATCACAAACGAGAACTAGGAACTTGTTTGGGCATGCTTTTACATGTCCCCACAAGTCCCACGGTTTTAGGCTAAAGCCTCCTGCCTCTGCAAGGCAGGGGCCTGACCTTATAAGTCTAAGGCCTTGCTTCCCAACAGCTCGCCTCCCAGGGTCTCAGATTTATGCCCTCTGTGTAGGGAAGCCGTGCCAAGCCTCGGTCCATCCCAGCCAATTTGACTCTCACAGGGGGCCAAGCTGACCCTCCGGGCAAGCCCCCAATCCCTCCGAGAAACCCAAAGAAAAATGGCCCCTGGTTGTGTCACAGTTAACTGTTTTTATGTGCTAAGGCTCCTCCCATAGCCAGATTTTCTGGGCATTTTTTCCCAGGCATATGCCCCACCAGCAAGTAGGGGGTTGCTTGCAGCCTGATCCTGGAGACTTTCTCTCGCCTGATTGGCTGTCAGGGGAAGCCTCCCTGGGGACAGGGTTCCCAGCACGTGTACAGTCCCTCCAGGAATCCTTTACCTTATGTATAACATATGTTGAGAGAGAAATAAAAATCAGATTGGTCTCTCACGTGTCTACGGCATAGCAAGCTTTTAGTTTTCCATCTTGCACCAAGCTTCTTCCATATGTAAAGAGCTCTATCTCTGGATCTTCAGTAGGTGTGTCTTGCAGGTCTGGTCAGCTTGCATAAATCTGCTCGATTTTCTGTAAGCAATCATGGATTAGCTGTTCATCCCCTTCCATTGGGCTGTTCAGGAATTGAGCTGGATTTGCTGCTGTGGTTGCCTTCAACTCCATGTCTTCTCGCTCCATTAAAACAGTCTGATATTTCAACATATGGCTTGGGGAAAGCCAATGTCCCCCTTTTTGGCCTAAGATGGTGATTACAGGGTGCGGAGTATACACTATTATCTTTTGTACCGAAGTTAATTTCCTGGCCTCTTGTGTTGCCTTTTTGGCCCCTAAAATCATGAGCCATACATGGTTGGGTGATAAAATGCGTTTAGCTTTATGAAGGGTCCCCCCAGGTGCACAACACGCCAAAAATGCACCGAAGATGCATACATGACATAGGGCAAGTACAGTTTTATAAGTTTAGCAAATAAGCATAATTGACAAGAATCCTCAATTAGAAACATAGATGATAAGGTAAGTCCCCCTCTTGGTTCAACCTTCTTCTGAAGCTTCCCTTTTGGTACTAGATCTACTTTGTTTATGAGAAAGTGTCTTGGGAGAGTGATTTGTCATTGGTTCTCAGAAGATTAGGATAGGGTCTTAGGAATGCATTTTTTCTTTCTCTCTAACGGGATAGGAAAATACTAGCTATGAATCTATATAGTTACACGATAATAGGCTACAAAGCTACAAATATATATGAAGAATATATAAAAGCAAAAATCAGTTTGGCAGCACTTGGATAAGGAGATGCTGGAGGTTAGGACTTTTCCTTTTTTTTCTTTCTCCCAAGGAATTTTGTCCCAGTTGTTGCTAACAGACGATAACAACCAACATTTAACAGACAAAATAAGTGGCCAAGGTGGCAGGAGGGGTGCAGTTGTCTGCACTCTCATAGCTGAAGGGCTGTCTTCGGTTGCAATGCAGGAAGTAACCAAAAGTATGTATTCTATCACCATCTGTTAAAACCAGGTGGGGCAGTGTTCTTTATCTTTTCCACAACCCAGCCTTCCTCCAGGGTGATATCTTCTGTTAATGGGCCATTGAGTCCCACTGCATGGCTGATAAAATTACATCATCCCGTTGGGAGATGCCCCATCCAGGGGGAGGAGCCAAGCATTTCCTACCTAGATAAAATCTGAGATTTGGAAGATCAGAGCAGCCTTTTTCCACTGGATTCCAGAGGAAAAACGGATGTCTTCTACATCATCACTGGGCCTTCCGAGGAAAACTGCACCCTTCTACAGGACCACTGCTTCAACAGAACCACATCTGTCACTCCAGGATGACTGCAGCCACCATTTAATCAGACTGCTACCAACACCCTGACTGACTGATGGAGTGTCAGGTTGTATTCTGACTTGGTCAGTGGTTTGGTTTTTTTGCACTACTGCATTTTATTTTAATTTTCCTATTAAGTTGTAGTTTGTTTGTTTGTTTGTCTATTTAGACATACTAGTAAAGAACTGTTATTCCTATTCTCATATCTTTACTTGAGAACCCCTTAATTTCAAAATTATAATAATTCGGAGAGAGGGGGTTTACATCTGCCATTTCAAGGGAGGCTCCTGCCTTCCTTAGCAGACATCTGTGTTTCAAACCAAGACAGAGGCATGCTCTTGAGAAGGGGACAGATAGCATGAGATTTTGGCTGGGAGATGAGGGGTTGGGCTCGTCTCCTCTTGCTCTCGAGATTGGAGGGGAATGGTTAAGTTGCAGCTATCGCGGGAAGAACTTGCTGGCACCACAGAGTCCAGCCTAGCACTGCTTCTTCTTTATTGTGGGTGAGCCTCTGCTCGTAAGAGCAGCCAGTAAACTGGGATCTCATTAAGACCTGATCTGACTAGAAAAAACCCTCACCATCTACTCGGGGGCTTAAGGGGAAAAAACCCTGGACCTCGACCCCTTTGCCAGAGGGATGCTTCTCCCTGACTTTGTTCAGCAGCTGCTACAGAGAAACCTGGCTGCCTCTGCCCAACCCCGCTGTTTTCTGCTTATGCCTTGGGCTTTTTTTGCTACACTCTAACCCAACACCCTGTGTCTGCCTGACCCCCGTGGATCCTGCTAAGGCTACAGAGGTTTCTGTTACATTTTGTTAGCCACCTGGGGTGTGCCCACCTCTGCTGTTCCAGCCACCGCTCCGAGGTTGCTGCTATAGCCCATTTCGTTATCCAGAGGGACACTGAGACGGTCTGCCTCTGTGGGTTTGTAAAGGAAGACCCTTTTCTATCTCTCTTGTCGGCACGCCTACCATTACCCATATGGAAACAGGCGGCTGAGCTTGTACCACAGCACCCTCTGCAGCCACAGGTAATTGCACCTGCCTTCCCTGGCTGGAAGCCAACAGCGTCCTTGCCGACTGTGACCGTAATTATACCAAAGTGGAAAGTGCTTGACTGTTGAGTTCGAGCGGCGTGGGATCCGAGACAGAAAACCCCACACTCTGTGATCTATGTGACAAAAGCTTTTATTCAGTTCTGACCTGGCTTTATATACCCCTTTCAATGTTCCCGGGCAAGCGTCCGTGATTGGTTCCCAGGTCGGGCTGCCCAGCCCTCTGACCAATAGCTGTCTGCAGCCAGGGCTGGAACTCATTGGATTAAATCCTTGTCTGTCTCTAATCCTGTCCTATCTCTGTTCTTTGGGGGCTGGCCTTTTCAGCCAGGCTACTTATCTAATCAGTAGTCAGATTAACTGTCCAGTACAGGCCAGCCTATAC
The DNA here is from genome assembly GCF_052056855.1 of Sturnus vulgaris. Taxonomy (NCBI): domain Eukaryota; kingdom Metazoa; phylum Chordata; class Aves; order Passeriformes; family Sturnidae; genus Sturnus; species Sturnus vulgaris. Next base: position 39,085,646 of record NC_142282.1, on the reverse strand, counting down.
TGTGACACTTGACAGCCAAGAAAAGGCTGTTGTTGGGCTTCTGGTTTTGTATGCTGTTTCTGCCATTATGGTTGTTTGTTCGCCCTGTTATACATACAGACATACATACATACATGCGTGCGTACATACATACATATATATATTAGTGAAGAACTGTTACTCCTTTCCCCATATCTTTGCCTGAAAGCCCCATAATTTTGGAGTTATAATAATTTGGAGGGAAGGGGGTCATATTTTCCATTTCAAGGGAGGTTCCTGCCTTCATTGGCAGACACCTGTTGTCCTTAAAACTAGGACAGGAGTACAGTTGTTGCTACAGCCCACCGGCATCCTGGCCATCCCTGGCTAACGCTGTCTAGTTTTTAAAAAATACACCGTAGGCCTCTTTGAAGTCTCCTACTTTCTAAGCCAGAACTCCAAGTGCTAGGTACTGTCATTCGTGCACAAAAAGCTCAAAGGGTTTTCTTAAGTCCAGAAGCCCTAAGGTGGGTGCAGACATCAGGGCCATCTTCAAGTTACAGAACCCTTATTCACTCTCAGGAGTTCAAATCAAAGGTCCTTCCGGGGCTTCCTTTAAAAGTTATTACAATGGTTTTGACATGTGGGGTAAAGACTCCACAACCAGCGAGGTTGTAAAGTAGGTATGTTTTTTTCAGCACTGGGCACGTGGGGGATCTCTCCACCGCAAATGTGTGCACTCACTGTGGTGATTTACCTTGCCTTTAAACATAAAGATGTTACATATTCAAGATAATTGCGACACAGTCTATACGTACTCATGGCTTTTCCCCAAAAAGGCGGGTTTTATTATAATGAGTTCTGGGAAATAATTTTCATAGTCCCCACCTTTGGCTCCTCCTGGGTGCGTCTGCACAGTGGCTTCTGGTGGTCATGGGCCAGGGGGCTTCAGATGAAGTAAGCTTCTCTTCTTTGTGCTCAGCTTTTCACCTCTATTCCACATACATGCTCCTTGGATCCTTGGCATTTCTCCAGACCACAAAGCCAGTTTCGGCTGGTTTGAGATACTTCAGGCAGTTAAACCTTACTTTTATCAGGGGCCAGTCTTGCTCTTATCAGACCCCCTTTATCAGTTTAACTAAAAGTCCATAGTTCAAGACCCACAATCTTTACACACACCCCTCCCCCCAAAGGCCTAAGAATGCTCTCAAATCTTGGGCAGTCATGGATTGGGGTACTTTGCAGATGGCCTCTTTTCTGTCTGTTCCCAATTTCTGCCATTCTGGTGATGCCTTGAGGAGCTGGAACAGAGGCTACACACAGAGTTAAGGGGAATAAAATGGGTATTTATTGAGAGGCCTACGAAAGGCCTACAAAAGCCACACCCTAGCAGTATGAGTGCTACAGTTGTGACCCCTGCCTGGATGGCTCCAAGATGGAAGCAAAGGAGGGGTTGGTCACAAAATCTTACACTTTTATAGGTTTTGGTTCATTTGCATGAACCCACCCTCCATGTTTCCACATTGTTTGTACTTAGGGCCTGAAGTTTGGAGAAACTGTCCTTGAGTTCTTAACTAGAATAGGACTGTTTTGTCTTCATCACCCTAGCACATCAGAAAAGCACATCCAAGGAGAATAGGAAAACTTAAAACTAAAGGCATCACTGGGATTATTCCAAATCATAGGTAGGTAGCCTGCTGCTTCATGATTTGAGCCTTTTTCCTGAGATACTTTGCAGCCTCCTTGGCCTGGGAAATTTAGAAGGCTGATAGTCAATTCCATGCACTTTTCCTTAGTTTCCATTGCTAGTAAGATTTCATCAACATATTGTAGGACTAACCCTTGAGGGTTCTCTTTCTTCCAGATCTCTAATTCCTTTGCCAGTTTATTCCCAAAAATTGTTGGACTATTTTTAAATTCTTATGGTAATACAGTCCAGGTAAGCTGAGTCTTCCAGTCAGTTTGGGGATTTTCCCATTCAAAAGCAAAAATGCTGTGACTTTGATTATCGAGACGTATGCATAAGAAGATATCCTTCAAGTCTATCAGTGTAAACCATTGTGTCTTGGTTTGAGACAAACTGGGAGGAAATGTCCAGAAATGAACATGTCCTCTAATAGAAGGCACGTTTCAGCAACCCCTCCCCCACTCAGGTTTGAAAAATAATCTCTGGAGCAAAGTGAAAAAAAATCCCTGTTTATTTAACAAGAAGGGTGCACACAGGCAAAGGGGAAAAAATAATGAATTATGTTAGATAATAAACCTTCTTGTTGTGGAGGAAAACTGGTAGATTCAGAGTCCTTTCTGTAGGTGTGGCTCAACTCTCTCTGGAGCAGGGGTGCGGCGTTATGGGCCCCTCTGGGTTGCAGCGTGGGACCTCCCGGTGGTAGCCTGCTTTTCCAGACCAGAGCAATGCTGAACAGTTCCAGAAGAAGAAGCCACAGTCCCAGGAAAAACTTGTTGCCTCAGCTAACTAAAAGAAATTAGCTAAAAAAACAAAGAAAAACCCTCAGTCTCTCTGGAGAACAAAGCCGAGAGAGCTAGGAGTCGGGGAAAAAACAAAGACTGAGTTATCTGTGTTTTGAACGCAGCTGCCAAAAGAATTCCACCTCTTCCCCCCATTCCCCCCTTCCCCCCAGACCTAACCTGAAGGTACAGGACTCATGTCTGGGCATGGAGCAGACGATAGGGGATACAGGATCATAGTCACCCCAGGACAATTTATATTCCGTAAGGGCTGTTAACAGGGTATAAGGATTGGCTACAACTGGATGTTTATCTTAAAGTAGTTGATTGATTGCTCATAAATCTTGTACTAGTTTATATTTGTCTGTCCCAGGCTTTGTAACTGGCAAAATGGAAGTGTCATATTCTGATTCACATTCAATCAATAATCCAAACTCTCTGAAATTCTCTATTAGACTCTCAACTCCCCTTCTAGCTCCTAATTTTAAACAATGTTCTTTCTGCCTTACCAGTTTTGATTCAGATTTTAGGATAATACTTATAGGCTGTGCTTGTTGGGAATGTCTTGGAGTTCCAGTGGCCCAAACCGAGGGAGTTACTGCATTTTCTACTGCTTCTGGTATTCCTTCAGAGTTGTCTGCTTCCGGTATTCCCTCCAACATCAAAGTTCTTGCCTCAATGGCTTTAGTCTCAGGTACCAATAATTGTATGTCCCCATTTTTAAATATAATCTTAGCTTCCAATTTACTTAACAGGTCTCTTTCCAAAAGAGAAATTGGACACTCCGCCATATATAAGAATTGGTGTGTTATCCATTGCTTGCCAAATTTTAAATTAATAGGGTTAAAGAATGTTTATTTTTCCAATTTCCCTGTTGCACCAACATAGTTTCAGTTTCTTGGCTTAAATTTCCCTAGTTTGTATTTAATACTGAATAAGTAGCCCCAGTGTCTATTAAAAAGTCAATTTTTTCTTTCCCCAACTGTATGGTAACCAAGGGTTCAGCTGGGGTTTCCACTCCTAGTTCCCATCAGTCTTGGTGTAGGGGTAGCTCTCACCTCCCTCAGCCTCTGGGGACAGTCCCTTCTCCAGTGCCCAAAACTTTTACAATATGCTCATTGATTTGGCCATAACCCTTCTGGAGCAGGACCTTTGCCTGCTCTGCAGTTGGACAGCATCCTCTGCAGGTCTGCTATCAACATTGAATCTCTATGTCTTTTTCTCCTCCCTTTCCAGCTCCTGTTTTCTTTCTTTCTCTTCTCTTTCCTTTTCTCATTGTCTTTCTTCTCTCTTTCCTTTTCTTGTTGTCTTTCTCTCTCCTCTTTTTCTATGTCCTTAATTCTATTAATCTCCTCTTCTTCCCTATTATTAAAAGTTTTCCAGACTACTTTGAAAAGTTTCCTTAAGTCTCGCAAGCCATCTCCTTCCAGTTTCTGTAACTATTCTAATATCCGGGGCTGAGTTCCCTATAAATATAGGTCTGCTGTACAGCTCCTTCTGGCTTTTCGGGGTTGATATTAATGTATCTCCTGGCAGCTACCCTTAGTCATTCTGCAAATTCACTTGGTGTCTCCAGTGGTCCTCGACTCACCTCATAAAGTTTAGACCAGTTGATTGCCCTTGGCATTGCATGTTTAAAGCCTATTAATATCCAATTCTGATATCGTATCAAGGCAGCTCTTCCCATTCTCATGTTGGGGTCCCAACGGGGGTCTTGGGATGGAAAATGCTGTCACCTTTCCTGGCAACCTGCCTTCCATAATTATCCTTTCCACCTCCTTTCTAGCAACCCAGAGCAACATCTCATTTTCTGTGGAATTGAATGAATTATCTACCAGGACCTGAATGTCTGCCCAATCAGGGTTCTGGGTTTTGAGAATGTTTTCAAATACTTTTTCTACTTTCTCTGGGTCTATCCTATAGGGGCCTGCTCATTTTGCCCATGCCTCAAGATCCATTGGAGAGAAAGGTACCTTCACTACTATTGGGCAACGAATTCCCACTCCCTGTCGGAGCAGAGCTATCGCCTCCTGTTCATGCCTTTCTTTCTCACTCACTTCCCGTTTACCCCTCTCCAACTTACCACCTTCCAGTCTACTCACTTCCTGTTTACCACTTTCTGACTTACCACCTTCTGGTCCACACACTTCTTGTTTATCCCCTTCCTGCCTTCTCGCTTCCTGTCTACCCTGAGTCCACCCTGCCACTTAGCTTGAAAGTTAATTCCTGGCTCTTTTCCAACTGCCTGTCCCCTCCTTGCTCTCCCCAGGTCTCAGACACAGACAAATCCTCTATCTTCCACATCTGGTGACACTATTATCTCTACATCATCCTCCCATCGACTACTGCATTATAGATATCCATGCCTGATACTACAAGAGGAACAACATCAATCTCCTATCATTTGCCCTTTCCTTTTCTAATGATAACACAAAGGATTCTGACTGGACATGTAAATGTCCCTTTTGCCATTCTGGGTGCTTTCTCAACTTAAAGAACAAATCTACGTAAGGCACCTCATCCCATTTCTCCTTTCTACAAAACAACATCAACTGTAGAATGGTACCATTCTTTGACGATTTAGCTTGTTCTTCAAGCTCATATAAGATCCACGAGTCATTACAATATTGGATCGGTGCAGGTTTACATAGTGGTTTTCCTGCTATCTTTTTCTAGTGGTTCAATATACATTTCAATGGAGAATTTGGGATATTTTCCCCCACTCTTTTTTTAGGAGAACCTGCTCCTGTATTCAATAATTACAAATATGGGTGGGGGATTGCCAGACCTACAATCACTAAAACCGACACAAGAGGGTGCTCCAAGACCACAAATGCAATCTCACCCAGCAACACCAAATACACAGAAGTCCAACCAAATATGCAACAATACTCAAAAGCCTCAGCAAACTCACTTCTTCTTGATCGCTCTTTTAGCAAAGATTTTTTTATACCATGAGCATCCCTGCTTTTATATGTCAGCAAACTCAAATCACCACACACCACTATCATACACAAACACACTCTGAGTTCAAGAAAAATGCAAGGACTACAAACCAATTTAACAGACTTCACCACTCTCCAGCCAAGGCTGGAGCTGAGGTCTGCTTGAAAACTGAGCCTGGGTTTTGTTTCCTCCTCCTCTACCCAAATCAAGATAGCAACACCACCACGAGACAGTGAAACTATGGGCTTGGTCTGATGATACCTCCCAGAGAAAACCTCTAATATTACCAGGGAACTCAAACACCTATTCCCTTTTCTTTTTCCAGGGGACTAGAACCCCTTATACACAGGAGGAGACAAACTCCCTAGGGGGAGGGAAAATTTGAAATCCCTCATTTGTCCCCTCATTTTTGGTAAGCTTATTCAGAGGCTGTGTAACCCAGGTTACCTGTGAACCCCTTACTCTCCCCTGTTCTTGGGCCTCGAATCCACCTTTCCAGTAACTCAAATATACCCCTTGCCAAAAACTCCCAAAATAATTGAAATTATTCCTTTACTCACCCAGGGATTCTATTCTCCCTGAGCCCCAGGAGACAATCAGAAGTCAGAGCTCTCCCCAAGATTCCCTCAGAGCCAGCTGGAGATCTATCGGCTGCAGACCCTCCAGGGTTCAAGGCTGAAGTCCCATCTGGATTGCCAAATTACTGTTACCAAATGTCCAAAATATAGGAATCAAACTCTCCAAGACTAAAATTGTGTTAAAGACAACATCATTTATTCAGGCCTGAGGTGCACGCAGGAGATTCTAACCTAACATGGACACATGATTCTACAAGAAGATTACTTATATACAGTGGCTATATGCATAGTACAATTTATCCATTACCATAAACTCCCACCCCAAGTTCCCAGAGATTCAATCCTTTGTTTTGTCTATCACTGCATTCTTGGGCCAGATGTCATCTTCTTATATTCCAACTGTCCTTGCTGAAAGCAGCTTTCCCAGGCTTTGTTTCCCTGCTAAAAGTTTCACAGGCATAGTAAAAATTGAATTAACTCTTAGTATCAATCTCATTGCTGGTTTTTTTCTAGTAAACTGTTATTACAACCTATAATCGCTGCTTTTTGTCCCTCTCTCACCAGAGTGGGTGTCACCAAAAACCAGGAAATAACCTCTTAAACCGATTTGTTGAGTTAGAAAGCTGACATTACTTTATTTAGCCTGAGTACATGGGGGAGCTCTCCATCTAACATGCACCCCCTGCAGCCTAACAGACTAGCTTATATTCATGGACCTAATATATATTCACTATATTTCTATTGCATATTCATTACATTTCCTGAATGCATGCATATATGCTAATTATTTCTGTGGACTTTTTTTGGATATGGTTCCAGATCTTCTAATGAATCTTTTCTCCTCATGAGTATCTCAAATATGTGGTCAGGTCATAATGTACTTCTCTTATTATTCTTTGCTCTAAAAGAATTTTCCAGCATCTTCCCTTGTAACAGCAGTGGGAGTTTTGCACTACTTAATTAGTGGTTTGACTCAGTCTCTTCTACCTTCACTCAGAGCCAGGATTAAAAAATACATAAAGGAAATCGATTTTCTTCTGTTCGGGCTTGGTTGTTTATTAAATCTTATCAAAAGTACAAAAAGTTCAGCAGCACTTCTAGCCACCTGCTAGAAGTGAGCAAAATTGAGACAGATCCAGTTACTACAAGGACTCTTAAAGCTAAACAGCCCAATAGAGAATTAACACCTATATTATTTATATTTTTAACCCAATAACTAACTTCCCATGACCCTCAGTGTGACACTAACTGACCAACCAGAAACTACTACCTGAAACCATGAAGAAGGAAGATGAATACTGAGACACCACCCAAAATCCTCCATCTTGTTCCATACCTATTACTATAATATAAAAACCTCAAATTTAAAACCTTTCACCATGTGAAAGCACACACTTCTATTTAACTACACACCCATGATTTTAACTTCGTCACGCAAATTTGGAATCCCTCTCCAAGGGCTCAGGTCAAAAGCAGTGTTCTCTCCAGGGGGTCAGTGCCAGAAAGCACAGAAAGCTCAAAAACCCCAGGTTTCTGGGATCCAGCATTCCCCCGCTGCTGCATTTACTCCATTTTAAAGAAATATAACTTGTTCTGTATGGGGCAATGGGGTGCGTGGAGGGAAGGAAAAGTGACTGCTTGGAGTTTAATTTCCATCTGATTTTAAATCACAACAACCACTAAACCATGTCCCTAAGTGCCACATCTCAGTGTCTTTTAAATATCTCCAGGGGTGGTGACTCAACCACTTTCCTGGGCAACCTGTTTCAGTGTTTTACAATTAAGGCAGGGTCTGGTCAAACATGCTGGAAAGAGACAGAGCTGAAGCCTTTTTTCATCTGATTCTTGTGATATGGATCAACCAAACTTTAGAAAGATAATAAGGTGTATTTGGTTTGCATGGCCAAGCTTTGGTAGCAGTGTGGGCTACAGGGGTGGCTTCTGTGAGGAGCTGCCAGAAGCTTCCTCCATGTCTGGCAGAGCCAATCCCTGCTAGCTCCAAAGATGGACTTGCTGCTGGTCAAGGCTGGGCCAGTTAGAAATGGTGGTAACGCCTCTGTGATAACATATTTAAGAAGAAATTAAAAAAAGTTATTTCACAATTGCAATTGCTGCCAGAGAAGAGTGGGATGAGAATATGTGAGAAGAACAACTCTTCAGACACCAAGGTCAGTGGAGAAGGAGGGGGAGGAGGTGCTCCAGGCACCAGAGCTGAGATTCCTCTGCAGCCTGAGGTGAAGACCATGGTGAAGCAGACTGTCCCCCTGCAGCTCATGGAGGACCACGGTGTGATACATGAAGAAACGAGACCCACCAGCAGAGAGAGAGTGAATCTGAAGTTTATTCATCAGTATATATATATATCTTTACTCCTAAGAGTTTTTTTTTGGTTACAGCTTACAGACATGATCACAGTCCTACAATAAATCTGTCCTCTTGACATTTTCCATTGTTGTCTCCAAAGCCATGGTAAAGGAGTGTGAAGAGTGTGCATCTATATTGACATAGAAGTAGAAACTAATTCGTTCAGTTCTGTCTCAGGTACACGCTGTGTCAGAGAGATGCTGCTGGTGCTGCTGGCGCTGCTGCTGTCATTCTCTGTTTAAATGTTTCCTTACACCAATACCTGTTAACCCAACACCACGGGGTTTTAGAGAACCACCCACAGCCCATGGAAGAGACCCACGCTGGAGCAGGTTGATGCCTGAGAAGAGGCTGTGACCCTGTGAGAGGCCTGTGGAGAGAGGAGCCCATGTTGGTGTGATGGGTTGACTTGGGAAGAAGAAACTCAGAGAGAAGTTCTCTCTAAGGAACCTTCCTCTGTGGAGGTTGGGACAACTTCAACAGCCAATGAGACAAAGCTAGTTCGCTCTCTGAACACACATTTCAAAGGAGGTAATCCGGAACTGAGGCTCTTTGTCTTTCTGGTGGCTGAGAAGGTAACATCAACCCGAGCTTTCCCCCTTATGCGGGAGGAGGCTCAGGAGGCCACTTGGGCCCCGTTTGCAAACTAGGGGACCCAATGGCCGGGAGGAGGAGAGGCTCCTTGATAAGACCTTCATGGCTTCCTCCTCCACGGGCCTGCGACTCTGGGGTGGGGGGGCACGGTTCCTGCTGCTGTCGGATGGGCTGGGCCTGCCCAGCCCCCACGCAGCCTGGGGGAGGCAGCCGGGCCCTGTCCAGGAAGCAGGGGTGGCCATGGGCAGTGTGGGGCTGCAGCAAGCCCCAGAAAGGCTGATTAACACCTCAGCCATCTCCCTCCACCCAGTGCGGCCTGAGCCTGGCCCAACTCTTGTAGTTGTGTTAAACTTTAACTCTTTAGTGCTCAGATAAGATTTGAAAAACCTCCAGCCTTCCTTTGAATATGAAAGGGAATAAGAAGATTTCTGAAGTCAGTGAAGCAAGAGCTAAGTTTGTTTAGATGGAAGTAGAATGAGGAGATGCTGTCAAGATGGCTGAAAATCCTTTTGTAAAATTGTAGGGATGAACTGATGTACTGAATATTCCTATAAACCATGGAGAAAGATATGGGGGGTTGGAGATGTTCCATTTGATGGATGTTTTGACCAAAAAGCACCTGTGTTGAGAATCTTTTGCCCCGAGGAAAGAAGGGGATCTCACTTTTCTGAGGATGAAGCATGAACAGAGAGAAAAGAAATGAAGAGAACCTTTGCTGTGGAACATTTCATTCTTAAAAGTAATACCCCATGAGACAGGCATGGCCCACATCTACAGCTTTGGGAAGGCTGTGGAGTTGTGAGGAATGTCACAATTGCAGGTTCCTGGGTGGATGCAAATCATGAAAATGAAACCACGAGAGGACTGTTTTCTTCCTTCTTGTGGAAAAAAATCCTTACAGCTTCAACAAGAGGAGGCTTCTCTCTCTGGAAGTGAACTGAAAAAGACTGAGTTGGGAACTGACTGAAGTAGTTGTTGTATGTTTGTTTTGTTATTATGAAGGTTGAGAGAGGGAAGGAAGGTGTGGTCTGAAAAAAATTTTATTCTGAATTTGTTTTTTTCCCCCCTTCGTGTAGTTAATAAATTTCCTTTTTTTTATATACTCTCTTAAGTTTTAGGCCTACCTTGCTTTTTTTGCTCCTGGTTCTGTTTCACAACAGAAAAATGAGTATATTTAAATTGGCAAATCAAAACTAAGATAGTTGGAGAAGCCTGTCCTTTAAGGACTGCACCCCATGGAAGAGTGACCCATGCTGCAGCAGTTTGGGGAGATCTATTGCCCATGGGATGGACTGAGTTGCAGCAGTTATATTACTGTTGGACAGGATCAGCACCAAAGACACAGACACCAACTTAAGGAATAAGTGTAATTTACTATAATGTAAAACTGCAAAGAATCACAAAAGGATAAACTAAGCAATGCACCTAATCATTACTACAAAAGAATGCCTATTGTGATTAAGAAAGATACATCACCAGTTACCTTAATACTTTACCCCTTTATCCAGGTCCACACAAGCTGGGGAAGCCACTGTTACAGTGAAGGACTAGAGAACCATTCCTGGTAACTGGGAAATTGTGTAGGTGTGTCTACCTACAGGCAACGAGGCTTCCCACTTTTCAGTGATAGGGCCCCATTTTTATACTGTTGAATAAACAAATTACCATTACTTTTAGTGCAGGAACATCTGGTTTCATTCTCTTATTGGGTTTCTCCCAAAGCCTGGCCAGGGCTCAAGGAGGAACCAAGGGATTTGTCTTTGATTCTATACCCCCAAACAAGGCCAGATGTGGCCCTGTCCAGTTTCTAAATATGGAAAGGTAAATACATGTTTTGCCAATGAGCAGATACATATATTGCTAATATTACTTTGTTAATGAGCAAATATATATATAACATTTTGTTGGAAGGTTCATCTAGAGGTCAACTTATGCTCATGGCCTGTTGTTCAGGCCTTAGTACTTCAGCAGTTTGCAGAGAACTGTTGCTCATGAGATGGACTCAAATTGAAGAAGTTCATGGAGAACTATTTCCCGTGGTCGGGACCCCATGCTGGAGCAGGGGAAGGACTCCTCTCCCTGAGCAGTGGAAGAAACAATGTGTGATGAACTGACCATAACCTCCATTCCCTGTCTCCCTGCGCTTCTGGGGTAGAAGGTAGAGCTTGGAATAAGGGAGGGGTGAGGGGAAAGTGTTTTTAAGGTTTTATTTTACTTGTCATTATCCTGCTGTGATTTTGTTAGCAATGAATTCAGTTAATATCTCTAAGTGGAGCCTGTTTTGCCCATGGTGGTATTTGGTGAGTGAACTCTCTCAGTCTTAAACTAATGAACCCTTTGTTTTATTTTCTTTCCCCTGTCCAGCCTTGGAGTGATAGAGGCTTTCATGGGTGACTCACATTCAGACATCATCAACCCACTACATAGGGCAAAAAGTACATTCAGTTACTTAGGGCAGGCAGCAGCGCAGAGGAAGATCAAGCATGCAGATTTGAATGTATTCATCATAGAATCATCATTGAATAGCTTGGGTTGGAAGGGACCTTCAAGATCATCTAGTTCCAGCCCCCCTGCCATACACGGGGACATTTTCCACTAGACCAGGTTGCTAAAACCCCATCCAACCTGACTGTGAACACTTCCAGGTACACGGCATCCACAATTTCTCTGGACAACCTGTTCTAGTGTCTGACCACCCTCACAGCAAAGAATTTCTTCCTACAGTCTTATCTAAATCTCTTTGTTTTGTTTTAAGATAATTGAAGAGGTTGGCACTCTGGAATGAGTTGCCTCCCGTTATAGTTTTAACCAATCCTTTTTCATGAATAAGGGGAAACTAAATATGAGTAGATAGAAGTGAAAAAAATAGAAGTTTACTAACAAGCAAAACAACAAGAGGTAAAAAATAGCACTAAATAATGACTAGATACAAAATTGCTAAATCTCATTAACTCCACGGAAACAAAGAGAAAAACAAAATTGCCAGAATACCCCTCCCTTTCTCATGATGGTGGGCGCACAGCCAACCTCATGGCTTGAAAGACAAAGGGGAAATGGCGACTGCCTTCCCCCCCTCCAAGATGACAACCACGTGGTCTGGGAGACAAAGGGAAATGATGGCAAACAAAAAACCCTCCTGGGAAGGTAGGAGCTTATGAAGAACTTCTAGTGGCAGATGAGGATTGCTAACGTGCGTGAGGTCAGTACTGCTGCTCGCTGCTTCTTCCTGCCACCCGATGGACTCTGCTGGTATTGGTGCTGCTGTTTCTGAGCCGCTGGTGTGTTGAGGGGGGAGGAGAAACTGTCTCTCAGCAGCAAAGCGTGATGGCCCATCCCCAGACCAGCTCATGCTTCATGCTCCCAACAGATGTTGCAAAATTAATTCCAAAACAGTTTCTGATTGCAAAATGCAGCTTTTCTTGTTGATTCTGTTGTGAGCCCAGAAAAACCTGCTGAAAACAACCTCCAATGAAGTGTATCCTCTGCCTTGAGCAAAAGCCACTAGGCAAAAGAGAACTCAGTTTGGGTGTTCTGACTTTTTAAAGGGACCCCAGCAACCTCCCAGCCCTATTTGTGGTCACGGTGCTGGGTCTTAAAAGACAGCAACAATTTTGGGCAGAGATACATATGGAATACAGACACATTTTGGGTTACCCAGGACAACTCTAAGTTTAAAGCCATTCCGTCTTGTCTTGTCGCTACACACCCTTATAAAAAGTCCCTCTCAAATTTTCTGGATTCCCTTAGGTACTGGAAGGCTGCTTTAAGGTCTTCCTGGAGCCTCTCTTCTCTAGGCTAAACAGCCCAAATTCTCTCAGCCTCTCCTAATAGGAGAGGTGCACCAACTCTCTAATCATCTTTGTCTCCTCTAGACTTGCTCCAATAGGTCTATGTCCTTCTTATATTGGGGAGCCCAGAGCTGGACACAGTACTCCAGGTGGGGTGTCATGAAAGCAGAGTAGAGGAGCAGAATCACCTCCCATGACCTGCTGGTCAAACTGCATTTGATGCAGCCCAGGACACAATTTGCTTTCTGGGGTGCAAGTGCACATTGCTGGGTCATGTCAAGCTTCTTGTGCACCAGCATCCCCAAGTCCTTTTCCTTAGGGCTGTTCTCTCAATCCATTCTTCACCCAGCCTGTATTTCTGATGGAGATTGCCCTGACTCAGGTATAGGACCTTCCACTTGGCATTGTTGAACTTGATGAGATTAGCATGAATGGACTGTTGTGGTTTGATACTGGCCAAATGCCAGGCCCCCAAAAAAAGTTGCTTGCTCACCCTCTTCTGCTCTAGTTGGGCAGAGTAGAGGGAAAAAGAATTAATGAAGGGCTCATGACTGAGTGTTGGGGGTTGAATTGTTCCCTTTTCTTTCTGTGGAATTTCTCCCATTGTTATGCTAAGTAGTTGTGGCTACACCTTAAAAACGATAATGTTCTCTCGAAGGGGGGTGGGTGGGGGGGGGGGAGACCGGAAAAGGAAAGGTGGGACGGGGTCTGGAGCGGGCTGGGACTTTCTCGCTTGGCTCGTGGAGCAAGAGAACGCTCCATGCTCCGAGCTAGCAACTCCACTGCCATCCCAGCACCGAGATCCACACTCCCTGCCATTGGACATCGCTCTGCTGCTCTCCCACTTCATCCTACTACGTCCGGACACTCTGCCGAGCACCACGACCGACACCGTGAGGGGGGAGTCACTCCCCCATCCCTCTCACCCCCGGGCCGCTGCCGCCATCACCCAGCCCTCTTCGACTGCGCGGGACCTGCCCTGCAACCACAGCACCAGTAACTGAGCGCAGGGAGACAGCCTGTGGCCAAAAGGGACTGAAACTGAGCTATACTGTTCTGTTTTGTTGTCAATTTTTATAGCTGTTGTTGTTTTCTGCTATTTTGCTTTGTTAGATGTCAGTAAAGAACTGTTATTCCCATCCCCACATCTCCTGCCTGACAGCCTCCGATTTGAAACTAAAATAATTAGAAGGGAGGGGGTTGCACTCTGCATCTCAGGAAAGGGGTTCTCGCCTTTCCTTAGAACATACCTGTCTTTCAAACCGAGACAGTGAGATAAGGACTGGGAGAAAAACACTCTAAGAGCAAAACAGGTTAAAATTTGAAGGTATAAAGTAAATTTATTATTAACAGAGTCAGAAGATAATGAGAAGTAAAATAAGCCTTTAAAACATCTTTCCCCAACTCCCCCAGCCCCTCTCCTCCCTCTTTCCTACTGACAGCACAGGAAGATAGGGCATGGGGGTTTTGGTCAGTTCACCACTCAAGATCTTCTGTTCACTCAGGGAGAGGAGTCTTTTCTCTGCTATGTCATGGGGTCCCTCCCATGGGCAAACAGTCTTCCCAAAACTGCTGTGGCATGGGTCACTCATCCGCAGGGTGCAGTCTTTTAAGGATAGGCTGCTCTAGTTTGGAAGCAAGGGCCATCTCTCTCTATTCGGGTCTCCCACTGCATCACAGCTTTCTCTGGCATCCACCTGCTCCAGCGTGAGCATTTTTCCCATGGGCTGCGAGTGGATCTCTGTATCCCCCATGGACTTTATGGGTTGCAGGGAGACAGTTTGTTTCATCATGGTCCTCACCACGGCTTGCAGAGGAATCTCGGCTCCAATACTTCGAGAACCTCCTCCCCCTCTTTTTTCCACTGACTTTGGTGCCACCTTGTTGCTTTCCCTCACATGTCCTCACTTCCTCCTCTTGACTAGAAGAAAAACTGCTGCTCATCAGTATCATTGCCAACAAGTTCCATCAATTAAAAGATTCCTACAGGATCCTGCAGCACTGAAAGGCCTATCTCATCTAGGTTCTGCGCTGGAGAGTCGCTTGCCATGTTTTCTCTCCTGGCCATGTGGCCCTGATGCCACCGAGCAGGCAGTGAAGGCCACCACAGTTCTGGCACTATTTAACACCTTTCTTCATGCAGGACGCTGGGAAGGAGAAGTTGCTGGTCCTGCCCTTCTGCCCGTGGCATGGCTGGCTAGGGGTGGCCAGGCAGGCAAGGATGGCCGCAGGCTGTGCCGAGATGGCAGCAGCCATGGTGCATAGCTGCAGGCTGTGCTGGGATGGCCTCTGGTGGCAGTGCCTCATCACCCTTGTGCTTGCGCTGTTTTGATTTTTTTCTTAAATATGTCATCACAGAGGTGTTACCAACCTCTCTAATTGGGCCAGCAGCATGTCCATCTTCAGAGGCATCAGAGATTGGTTCTGTCAGACATGGTGGAAGCTTCTAGCAGCTTCTCACAGAAGCCACTTCTGTGTCCCTTCCCCGCTACCAAAAACCAGGCTATGCCAAATCAACTCATGAGCCCATCTCTCAAACGTGTCAAGGTTGCTCTGAATGGCATCCCTTCCTTCTGTTGTGTCAACTGTACCACACAGCTTGGTGTTATCAGTGAACTTGCTGAGGGTGCACTCTATCCCACTGTTCATGTAACTGACAAAGATGTTAACCAGCAACAATTCCTTGAGGAATGCCACTCATCACTGGCCTTCACTTGTGTCTTGGTTTGAAAGACAGGTGTCTGCCGAGGAAGGCAGGAACCTCCCTTGAAATGGAGAATATGACCTCCTTCCCTCCAAATTATTATAACTTTGAAATTAAGGGTCTTTCAGGCAAAGATATGGGAAAAGGAATAAAGGAATAAAAATTCTTTAGTAGTTTGTATATGTATAACAAGGGAAACAAACAACAACAATGGCAGCAGCAACAAACAGAACCAGAAACCCAGTAACAGCCTTCTCTCGGCTGCAGGCACTTTTCCCCTTTGGTGTAGTTATGGTCACAGCCGGCAGGGGCGCTGGTAGGCTCCCGGTGGGGCAGGGCAGGTGTAATAATTTCCTCTCGGCTGCAGGGAGCGCTGTGGCGTGAGCTCAGTCACATCTCCCTCACGTGGCAATGAATGAATGGCAAAAATGGGCTGCAGCAGGAACCGCGGAGGCAGCTGGAATGTCAGGGTGGGCTCACCTGGTCTAGCAAGCAAGAGGTAGTGGAAACTCTGCAGCAGTGATGGCTGGTCCCTGGGTCCAGGCTGTGTGGAGGGGGATGTTCCCCCGGTGGGGAACGAAGGTGTTCCCAGGTCCTGGCGTAGCATGCACTGGCTCTGGGCTCCCCAACAGCAGGGAAGCAGAGAAGTAAGCCAGCAAGCCCTGTCATAGCACTAAAGGAAAAGAATCAAAAAGAAACAGGCAAAACCCACAGAAGCAACAGCATCCCTGGTCAGAGGCACCAGCGACATGGCCAGCCGAAAAAGCCTGCCTGGTAGGAAGGAGCTGCCCCTCGACCCCCCCCCCCCCCCCCCCCCCCGCAACTCTTTCCAGAAACCCCAGTCTGGCTCCAACTCATTGCGATACTCCCAGAGGCTAGGAGGATGTGCTGGGGGGGGGGGGCAGTGGCCACCTCAACACAAAACAAAACAAAAAACCCCAAAAATTATGTGGGATAAAAAAAACATCCCTAAGACAACTTGTAATCGAGCTGTTGACTACAGCTATGAGTGAGATCATTAGCCAGTTCCTTATCTGCCAAGTGGTCCACCTATTAAATCCATGTCTCTCAAATTTAGAGATAAAGATGTAGTGTGGGACAGTGTCAAATGCTTTGCACAAGTCCACATATACGATGTTAGTCACTATTCCCTCATCCCCCTCCCCTGAAACCCTGTCATAGAAGGCCACTGAATTTTTCAGAAATTATTTCATAGCACCATATAATTATAGAATATGCTGAGTTGGAAGGGACCCATCAGGATCATAGAATGAAATTTCTGGCCCTCTGCAGGACACCCCAAGAATCCTACAATGTACCTGAGTGCATTGTCCAAACGCTTCTTGAACTCTGTCAGGCTTGGTACCGTGACCATTTCCCTGGGGAGTCTGTTCCAGTGCTCAACCACCCTCTGGTTGAAGAGCCTTTTCCTGATATCCAACCTCTTGTATTAAAACAGCCGAGACTCCATTTTCTTCATGCAGGAAAAGCCAATTCTTTATTCACACAATGCATTTTTATACAGTTTTTACAGATTTCGTATTGAATTCCCATTGGTTAATAGTTTTCTTGCTATTGGTTAGAAGGTGTTTTTGTGTGTACCTGCTAAGATTCAGGTGTTTACATACTTTCTTCACTGGATTCTCATGGGATATATCTGTTGTTTATACAGGTGCACTTGTTTTTCTCCCCAAGAATAGTTTGTTGTGCTAACTTTTCATTTCTCTGATTCTATTTTGTGGGACCTTACAACCTACTTCTAGCTTGCTAAAGTAGCAGGGCCTAAACCATATTTTCTAAGACCTTTCTTTTATAATAACTTGTACCTGTCTGCAACACCAACCTAAACCTTCCCTGACACAACTTCATGCCATTCCCTCGAGTTCTGTCAGTGGTCACGAAATAAAAGAGATCAGTATCTGCCCCTCCACTTCCCCTCATGAGGATGTTGAAGACTGCAATGAGTTCTCCCCTCAGTCTCCACTTCTCTAGGCTGAACAAACCAAGTGACCTCAGCCTCTTGTGGCACCCAAAACTGCACATACAACTCAAGGTGAGGCCACACCAGTGCAGAGTAGAGCGGGACAATCACCTCCCTAGACCAGCTGGCGATGCTTTGTCTGATGCACCCCAGGACATGGTTGACTCTCCTGGCTGCCAGGGCACACTGCTGACTCATATTCAGCTTGCCATCAACCAGGATCCCCATGTCCTTTTCCACAGTGTGGCTCTTAAACCTCTTGTTCCCTAGTCTATACACACAACCAGGTTTGCCCTGTCCCAGGTGCAGAATCTGGCACCTCCCCTTGTTAAATTTCATATGTTTGGTGATTGCTCATCTGTCTAATTTGTTGAGGTTTGTCTACAGGGCCTCCCTGCCTTTGAGGGAGCCAACAGCTCCTCCCAATTTAGTGTCATTGGGAAGCTTACTTAGTATTCCTTTGAGTCCTGCATCCAAGCCATTGATGAAGATGTTCAAGAGAACTGGGCTGAGGCTAGAGCCCTGCGGAACCCCAATAGTGACTGGATGCTAGCCTGATGTCACTGCTTTTGCTATAACTCGTTATGCCTGACCTGTGAGCCATTTTCCCAGCCATCATGTAACACAGTTATCCAGTTGTGTGCTGGACATTTTGTCTATAAGGATACTCTGAGAGACAGTATACCAAAAGATAACATCTACCGGCTTTCCTAGATCAATTAGGTGGGTTACCCTGTCATTAAAGAAAATCAGGTTCGACAAGCAAGACTTTCTCCTCATGAAGCCATGCTGGCTGTGACCGATGACTGCATTGTCCTTCAGGTATTTTTCAATACGTCCCAGAATAATCTTTTCCACGATTTGCTCTTAGTGAAGCTGTAGTGGGTTGATGCTGGCTAGCTGCCAGGTATCCATTATGTTGGTTTTGCATGGCCTGGTTTTTGGTAGCGGGGGGGCCACAGAGGTGGCTTCTGTGAGAACCTGCTGGAAGCTTCAACCATGTGCAGCAGAGCCAACTCCTGTCGGCTCTGAAGATGGACATGCTGCTGGCCAAGGCTGGGCCAATTAGAGATGTTGGTAACACCTCTGTGATAACATACTTAAGAAGAAAATCAAAACAAAGTGGGCAGAATATTTTCTAGCTAGAGAAGAGGAGGAGGTGAGAACATGTGAGGGAAATAACATGGAGACACCAAGGTCAGTGGAGAAGGAGGGGAAGGAGATGCTTCAGATGTTGGAGCTGAGATTCCTCTGCAGGCAGTGATGATGACCATGGTGAAATAGGTTGTCCCCCTGCAGCCTATGGAGGTCCACAGGGGATGCAGAAATCCACCCGCAGCCCGTGGGTGAGGTGCCTATGCCAGAGTGGGTGGATGCCTGAAGGAGGCTGTGGTCCAGTGGAAGACCTGGTGTAGAGAGGGTCTCCCCTGCTTCCAGACTGGAGCAGCCTGTCCATGGAGGACTGCACCCCATGAAAGAGTGACCCACACCACAGGAGTTTTGGAAGGACTGTGTGCCCGTGGGAGGGACTCATATTGTAGCAGGTGCAGTAGGACTGCTGCCCATGAGATTTGGAGCCATGCTGGAGAAGTTCACAGAGAACTGTCTCCTGTGGGACGGACCCCACAGTCTTACAGGGGAAGGACTCTGCTCCAGCAGCAAAGGAAAATCTCAGGTGACAAGCTGACAAAATCCCCCATGCCCTGTCTCCCTGCACTGTCGGTGGGAAGGAGGGAGGGGTTGGGGGGGAAAGTGTTTTGAAGACTTATTTGACTACTCATTATCCTCCTCTGATTTTATTAGTAATAAATTCACATTGTACCTCTAAGCCTAACCTGTTTTGCCCTTGGAGTGTTTTTCTCCTGGTCCATATCTCAACTCACGAACCCTTTGTTTATTTTCTCTCTCTTCTGCCCAGCTGTGGCAGTGGAGGGTGAGTGAGCAGCTTTTGTGGTTGCCTGGCATTTGGTCAGTGTCAAGCCATGACATCCACCAAATCTGCTCACTCCCAACCACAGCTGGACAGGGGAGAAAAAATTACAAAGGTTCCATGAGTTAAGGACCAGAAGACATCACTCACCAAATACCATCAAGGGCAGAACAGGCTGGAATTAAAGATATTAATTGAATTTATTGCTAGCAAAATCCCAGCAGCACAGGGAGACAGGGAATGGTCAGTTCACCCATTTTTTCTTGTGCTGCTGGGGAGAGGAGTCCTTCCCCTGCTCCAGCATGGGGTCCATCCTATGGGAAACAGTTCTCCATGAAGTTCTCCAATGTGAGTCCATCTCCTGAGCAACTGATCCCCATGAACTGCTGCAATGTGAGTCCATCCCATGGGCAAGTCCTCCCCAAACTGCTGCAGTGTGGGTCACTCTTCCACAGGATGCTTCAAGGACAGGCTGCTTCAAAGTGGGCTTCTCTCTCCATGGGTGTCCCACAGGGTCACAGCCTCCTCTGCATCCCTGTGGTCCTCCATGGGCTGCAGGAGGACAGCCTGCTTCACCATGGTCTTCACCTCAGGTTGCAGAGGAATCTCAGCTCTGGTGCCTGGAGCACCTCCTCCCCCTCCTTCTCCACTGACCTTGGTGTCTGAAGAGTTGTTCCTCTCACATATTCTCATCCCACTCTTCTCTGGCAGCAATTGCAATTGTGCAATAACTTTTTTTTATTTCTTCTTAAATATGTTATCACAGAGGCGTTACCACCATTTCTAACTGGCCCAGCCTTGACCAGCAGCAAGTCCATCTTTGGAGCTGTCTTCATTTTGATTTGCCAATTTAAATAAACTCATTTTAATGTTGTGAGACAGAACTAGGAGCAAAAGAGCAAGGCAGGCCTAAAACTTAAGAGAGTATAAAAAAGATTTATTAACTACACAAACAAAGGGGGGGGGGAACAAATTCAGAATAAGATTTTTTTTCAGACCACTCCTTCCTTCCCTCTCCCAACCTTCATAACAACAAAACAAACATACAAAAACTACTTCAGTCAGTTCCCAACTTAGTCTTTTTCAGTTCACTTCCGGAGAGAGAAGCCTCCTCTTGTTGAAGCTGTAAGGATTTTTTTCCACAAGAAGGAAGAAAACAGTCCTCTCGTGGTTTCATTTTCATGATTTGCATCCACCCAGGAACCTGCAATTGTGACATTCCTCACAACTCCACAGCCTTCCCAAAGCTGAAGATGTGGGCCATGCCTGTCTCATGGGGTATTACTTTTAAGAATGAAATGTTCCACAGCAAAGGTTCTCTTCATTTCTTTTCTCTCTGTTCATGCTTCATCCTCAGAAAAGTGAGATCCCCTTCTTTCCTCGGGGCAAAAGATTCTCAACACAGGTGCTTTTTGGTCAAAACATCCATCAAATGGAACATCTCCAACCCCCCATATCTTTCTCCATGGTTTATAGGAATATTCAGTACATCAGTTCATCCCTACAATTTTACAAAAGGATTTTCAGCCATCTTGACAGCATCTCCTCATTCTACTTCCATCTAAACAAACTTAGCTCTTGCTTCACTGACTTCAGAAATCTTCTTATTCCCTTTCATATTCAAAGGAAGGCTGGAGGTTTTTCAAATCTTATCTGAGCACTAAAGAGTTAAAGTTTAACACAACTACAAGAGTTGGGCCAGGCTCAGGCCGCACTGGGTGGAGGGAGATGGCTGAGGTGTTAATCAGCCTTTCTGGGGCTTGCTGCAGCCCCACACTGCCCATGGCCACCCCTGCTTCCTGGACAGGGCCCGGCTGCCTCCCCCAGGCTGCGTGGGGGCTGGGCAGGCCCAGCCCATCCGACAGCAGCAGGAACCGTGCCCCCCCACCCCAGAGTCGCAGGCCCGTGGAGGAGGAAGCCATGAAGGTCTTATCAAGGAGCCTCTCCTCCTCCCGGCCATTGGGTCCCCTAGTTTGCAAACGGGGCCCAAGTGGCCTCCTGAGCCTCCTCCCGCATAAGGGGGAAAGCTCGGGTTGATGTTACCTTCTCAGCCACCAGAAAGACAAAGAGCCTCAGTTCCGGATTACCTCCTTCAAAATGTGTGTTCAGGGAGCGAACTAACTTTGTCTCATTGGCTGTTGAAGTTGTCCCAACCTCCACAGAGGAAGGTTCCTTAGAGAGAACTTCTCTCTGAGTTTCTTCTTCCCAAGTCAACCCATCACAGGAGCTAGCAGAGATTGGCTCTGCCAGACATTGAGGAAGCTTCTGGCAGCTCCTCACAGAAGCCATCCCTGTAGGCCTTCCCTCCTCCTCTACCAAAGCTTGGCCATGCTCTCATTAATCAACTCCTTTTTTCCATGTGCCTTAGCATAGTTTTCAGGAGAATCTGCTCCATAATCTTTTTGGGCACAAAAGTGAAATTGACTGGCCTTTAGTTCCCTGATTCCTCCTTGTTTCCATGCATTGGGTTTGCAGTGCAAAGTTTTGATAGTGGGGGAGTGGCTACAGGGTTGGCTTCTGTGAAAAGCTGCTGGAAAATTACAGTATATTTGCTGGAGTCAGTGCCAACCAGCTCCAAGATGGGCCTGCTATTGGCCATGGCTGAGCCAATCAGTGATGGTAGTAACGCCTCTGTGATAATGTGTTTAAGAAGGGGAAAAAGTTATTGCACAGAAGCTTTTGCGTCTAGCGAAGAGCAGAGTGAGACTATGTTAGAGAAACAACTCTGCAGACACCAAGGTCAGTGGAGAAGGAGAGAGAGCAGGTGCTTCAGGTACTGGAGTAGAGATTCCCCTGCAGCCCATTTTAAATACCATGGTGAGACAGGCTGTCTCTCTGCAGTCCATGCAGGTTAATGACAAAACAGATCTCTACATGTAGCCTATGGAAGACCCCAAAACTGAGCAGGTGGATTCCTAAAGTAGGCTCTGACCCCACAGGAAGCTTGTGCTGAAGCAGACTCCTGGTAGGAGCTGTGGGCCCATGGAGAGAGGAACTCATGCTAGCGCAAGTTTTCTGGCAGGACTTGTGACCCCTTTGGAGACCTACGGTGGAACAGTTTGTTCCTGAAGGACTGCACCTGATACCAAAGTCATCTGTAAAACTTTTAAACACAATTTGAAGCATTAGAAAGCAGGCATTCTTTATCAGCGCTGGCCACACCGAAGGATCTCTCCTTTAGAAAGATCTCTTCTTGAATGTGTGTGGTTAAACTTTAGCATGGGGTATTTATTCCATCATGATCATACATATTCATTACAACATACTTCCTAGCTAATACATAAACATCACTTTTCCTTGAACTAATTGGCATGCATCCACCTCCTACTGGAAGTCCTTTTATAGTCCTAGAGGGTTGCCTAAAGAGGTCTCTGGTGGTCATATTCACTGAAAGCTTCAATATTGGAGGTGCCCTTTCCTTGAACTTTTTCTTTGGGCATGCGCTGTATCTTGTTGTTACATAACTTGCCAAAAAGCCAATATATTCCTCTGTTTCTCCACTGGTTCCAGCTATGTTTATCATCCTGTGTGCGTACTTTTACATTTTTTTATGGTTTTTGCTGGTTAACCTTTAAGCTCTATCCAGCAACATCAGGGGAACTGAAAATTTCTATTCTCTATGTTATCACACCCTGTGGAAGGGACCCACACTGGAGCAGTTTGTGAAGATCTGCAGGTCATGGGAAGGACTCACATTGGAGAAGTTTGTGAAGGAATGTCTCCTGTGGGTGGGATCCCATGCTAGAGCTGGGGAAATGTGTGAGGAGTCCTCCCCATGAGGAGGAAGGAGCAGCAGAGACAACAGCTGATGAACTGACCGTAACCCTTATCCCTGCACCACTGGGGCAGGCAGTAGAGAATCAAGAATAAAGTTAAGCCTGGGAAGGAGGGAGGTGTGGGGGAAGGTGTGTTTAAGATTTGGATTTACTTCTCCTAGCCTTACTCTGATTTGGTAATAAATTCAGTTAATTTTACCAACTTGAGTCTATTTTGCGTGTGACTGTAATTGGTGAGTGATCTCTCCCTTCTCTTAACTCACAAGCCTCTCATTTTTTTTTACCCTGTTCTGCAGTGGGATTCACAGAGTGGCTTTGATGGGCACCTAGTGTCCAGCCAGGGTCAACCTACCACAGCCCTTTTGGGTGCCCAATGTGGGGCTTGAGACAACAGCAGTTTTATATTGTGTGCTATAACTATGGTAGCTATTAAAGGGCAAGCTCCTGTGTGGGATATGGAGTTTGTCAGCTGCACCACTTATCTCTTTATCCTGCTGAGTTTGGAAACATGTTAATACAAATAATGTCTCTATGCTTTGTCCTGGCATTGATGGCCTTGTGGGTAGGATGAAGTTGAATTAAGTTGAGATGGTCAGGTATTAAGAGAATTGGTAGCTGCAGTTGATTTGCTTTATTGCTAGCTTTGTCGGTTGCTGGAATATTTTTTTGGGGGGGGAAATTTAAATTTATTTAAATTCAACTTAGGTTAAGATGCCTGACCAAATAAGTGAAGCTATTAAAAAAAAAGGTGACGCTTCAAGCACTTTTGTTGAACTCTTCCTAGCTCTTTTTTTATTTTTTTATTTTTATATTGGCTTCTGTTGTAGCTTTCTTCTTCTAGTATATTTAAACAGGAAACATTGTCTATTATACATAAGTAGCTTCTGATTTTCAGATCCTTAGAAAATAATTCTTATGGACACTGAATTGTTGCACAGAACACAACAAATGAGATTTACTTTTAGGTTTTCTTTTGTGGAGTGTTTCACAAGTGATCCACAGTGCTTTACTTGTCTGCAAGATGAATGTATTCACAGAGCAGTAAAGGATATTAACAGGTATAGACTTGTCTTTGGCATCTGGAATCAATATTTATTGCCTTTCAGATCGCATAGTTTGCCTTAATCTTAGAGTCTGTTATGTCCCTGTGTGCTTCTATGTGTAACATTTCTTTGTATTCAAATTCAAAAAGGTGTTCAGCTGTACCTCTGTTATGTTTTGTAAAGAATAGTTTTCAATGAAGGGGGAAAAAAAGTTTTCCTGTGTTGGATGTTTGCTAGGGAGTAACTTTGAACTGAGTGTCACAGGGCAAAATAGATCCTTGTTTTGTTCATTTGTACTTTCATTACTAGCTTCACTGTAATGCTATTAAAGGCATTTTACTATTTGAGGCATATGAACTGAAAGTTAGATGCATTCGAGTGGTCATATGGGAAGAGGTTGCATATTGCTCCCTATTATTTGACAGTCGTCTTAGTTAAGGTAGCTGAGGCAGAGGGTGCCACAGCTTCCTTTAGTTTCCTGCCTTCCTTGTCATTTTGATATATTCTGCTTTTATGGCTCTATCTTGGTGCTTTCTGCTACGATGTGTGTTTCTTCCATTGAAAATTAATATTGATAGCAATAACCTTAATTTCTCTTTCCTGCTTTGAACTTTAAAAAAACATATTTTCCTGGCTGTGTCCAGTAGTTATTTTGCTAAAGGATTCCTTTGAAATGTTCGATCACTGTGTAGAACTTTTTTGTGACAGTTTTGTTAAGACTGTACTAAACTGGCTTTTCTGTTTCAGAAGATTGGCATTTTTTATTACGCAAGTGTATTATGTTCATTATTTGAGACAGCTGCATACAACCAAATTTAAAATCTAGGATGAATTCAAGGCAATATCAATCAGTTTTTCTAATTGCTGTATTTCTAGAGTGTGAGATATTGTTGATCATTATGATAATTTTATCTATTTTTACATTCTTTCACAGCCTCATGACTTTGACGAATGCAGGTTTGATATCAGTGTAAACGACAGTGTTTGGTACCTCCGAGCTCAGGACCCAGACCACAGACAACAGTGGGTAGATGCAATAGAACAACACAAGGTATGAGTTTTTTCTGATTTCCTTTTTCAGTCCCTCATTAGATCTAGTGGTGCTTGCAGAGACTTGTAAGCTTCAATGTACAGTCATTAAAGTACTCAAGGAGTTTCTGAAAGATAAAAGTTGCAAGATTAAAGCCTTGATGTTAATTATGTTCCAAAGGAATTGATTTGCTTATCCTTCATATACAAGAGTTTAGAGAACTGTGAGCTAACAACTGAACCTTTCTTGAGTTCTCTAGCTTTAAAAAGAAAAAGCTTGCATTATGTTTAAGTGACTTTTGAATTGTTTTGGCTATCCTCTCTCATTGTTTATTAAATTGGTTGTTATCTAAAAGCCACAAATGTTAAACTTCTTAGTTGTAGAGTCCATTCTCCTAGGTTTTTAGGCTAATATCTTTGTACGCTTGGCTGCTTTAACTGTATCTGATTACTGGCTTTTGTCTCCTTGTCTTTTAAGACCCTATTGTTCATCAGCATTTTCATTGAGTTTTCCTGATCTATGCCTTATCTCTTCTGATGAACTCTATTTCTTTCATTTTGCCTAAAGGGCTTGAAGGTCAGATATTTTAAAAATATATAACACACAAAACATCTGTTATGTTTTCAGATGAAAGATAGGCACTGCTCCAAGGTGTTGAGTGTAAGTATAATACATAACACAATGAAACATTTGCATCTGGGTTATTGTTATGAATGAGAAGGGAGAGTTTGGATGGCCCCTGCCTTTGTCCAGGTTTCTGGCAGGAGGCAGCAGCTTTATTGAGGCAGCCAGCACCCCAAAATCACTCTCGTTCACAAGTTCTTAATAATGACTGATCGGGTCTATTACAACATGAATTATTTATTGAATAGACACAAGGAAAAAACAGACATAAGACTTTAACAGACTTACTTACTACACAGGATGTGGCTGTTGAGACAGACATGACTGACACTGTCATCAGTCTTTTATTATCTTAAAAACTTCTCATGCCTTCTCTCTATAGACTTCTCACAGGCAGCTCCTCACAGTACTGACTCCTTTCCTCACAGGCAGCTCCACGTCACACTTACTCCTTTCCTCCTTCTCTCTGCTAGTTTCCTTCTTCCTTCTGCATGATCGGCTAACTCCAACCTGTCCCTTACACAGCTACCTAACCCTGTCTGTCCCTTGCACAACTGCATGTCCCTTCCTCCTCACAGCACAACCAGCAGACTCCAACTCCCTGATAGCCAGCTAACCCACTCTTTTATAACACCCATCCTCGTTGGACAGGCAAGGCTGTTCCCACTCCTCGATAATCAGTACAGCTGTAATTCATTGAGGAAAATTTCCTTCAGCACTATCCTTACTGACGGCGATCAACAGAGACGGGATCCCCACTTGCATAATGAAGAGATGAGCCCCCTGTTTGATGCAAGCATGAAACCAATTTACTGATTTCACATGTCAATATATATACGTTTTCAACTATAGCTAAAAATAGCACAATCACACGATTGGTATTTCTAAGTAACATTGCTTAATCAGAGCTCTGCACAAAGCCTCTGCACAGACCTGTACAGACCAGCATAGACACATACAGTCTTGCATGATTTATCTTAAACAAAGCTCACCAAGTACACCTTTTGCTTCTCCATTCAGGATTCTGCCTCAGCTTGCCAGGGCTTGTGGCCTACCAAACTTAGTGCATCCACTTCAGTCATGAGTTGAGCAGTGCTCTGAGCCCTGCTCTCCAGCTGTATTTCTACACCTTGCAAACCATCCTACCACACAGGATAAACAAAAGAACGAGTAGATTTTTAAAAAGTGCATGATAAAAGGTACCTATATTACAGCTAGTGAAGAAATAGTATAGATTAGGAGTCAATGTAATTTACCACCAAATTGATGATGGAGTACACATAGAATCCTTTCCCTCAATTCCCAGGAAAGTATCCATGAAATTTGTGTCCAAACTTCGGGGGAAAGTCCCATGCATTTCCAGGGTGTGTGTAGGAGACTTCTACCTCCATGAAAGTTTGTGTAGCTTTTATAGTTTTTAAAGTGAAGTGTCTGTCAGGAATTCCAGCTTATCTCCCTACATCTTGTTCTCAAGGCAAGTTGTTTATTGACAACTGGAAATTCCACCCCTGGCTCCAGAGAGAGAAATAACTCACTAGCCAGAGACAACTTGCTAGTCAGACAAGCTGGCCTGGGTTATCTGATCAATTCATGTGAGGGGGGAGAATGCCCAGAGCTATTGCCCCAGTTGATGGATAGAATACATAAGCTCTTCTGTGGTAGGCGGGAAGTCCTGCCACAGTTATAGAGGTAGAATAACAGAATATCTCAAGTTGGAAGGAACCCATAAGGACTGAGTCCAACTCCCTGCTCCTTGCAGAGCTACCTAACACTAAACCATATGACTAAGAGTCATCCAGACAGTCCTTGAACTCTTGACAGGCTAGATGCCCTGACCATTTCCCTGGGGAACCTGTTACAGTGACTACCCACTCTCGCAGCAAAGAACCTTTTGCTACTGTCCAATCTGAACTTCCCCTGATGCAGTTTCATACCATTTCCTTGTGTCCTATCACTGGTCACCAGAGAGTGGAGATCAGCACCTCCCCCTCCACTGCCCTTCTTGAGGAAGTTGTAGATTGTGATGAGGTCACTCCTCAGCCTTCTCCAAGCTGAAAAACTGTGACTGTAAGAGTGTTTTCAGGCTTTTGCACCACTAATTAGTGGTTTGTCATTGGTCTCGTCTGTTTCCGTTCAGAGCCAGGATTGTTAGAAAGGTGATTGAGACGGTTTCTCATATTCGGACTTGGTTGTTTATTATATCTTATCAAAATTTACAGAAAGCATAGCAGCACTTCTAGATCCTTGCTAGAAGTAGGAAAAATGGCTCCAAGCTGAGCCTGTTTCAAGGCCTTTTAAAGCTAAACACACCAATAAAAGTTTTGCACCTATATTATTTATACTTTTAACCAAATAATAGATTCCCATAACCCTTAGAGTGACTTTCAACTGACCAATCCAAAGATAACTACCAAAGTTCCATGAAGAAGCAGGAAGAAGATGAACAAGAAGAAAGACACCACCCAAAATTCTCCATCTTGTCCCCTAACTACCTCTATACATAAAACCCTGAAATTTAAAACCCACTACACATTTATGATTTCTAACTTATTATTTATATTTACAAATTTTCTCCAAGGTTTCATGTCCAGTGCAGTGTTTTTCAGAGGGGGTCTGTGCCTGAAAGCACAGAGAGCTCAAAAACTCCAGTTTCCTGAGATCCAACATGTGACCTCAACTGTTCCTCATAAGTTATCGCAAAGTAGTTGAGAGAAACCTCAAGAAGTAAGACACAGTGATTATGTGGATTATTATTATCAGATTTATTGCTAATACAGTATCTAAACATTACTGATATGTCGCTGTTGAGGCGGGCGCGACATACGAATAGACGCACTACATTTCAGAAGGCTAATATCTGTTTATTACAACAGCATGATGTCTTTTATACCCTCTACAAAGTTTACACTTTATTCATTGGTTACAATAATTCAATATAACAATCATTTGTGGAAAAGCCCTCCACCTCTGTTTTTCCCAAGACTTTTCTAAAAATACTTTCCCCAGCTGCAGGTTTCTTTCCTGCTTATCTCCTCCTTCTCCTCTTCTTGGTCTCCATGCCAACAGCCTTAGTCAGAAAATACCTTTCAAAAACACACCTTATTCATTAACTCTTTCTGGCCCACATACCAGCTGTGAGTCCTACCATACTGATACAGTATCTAAACAACAACTATTGGATTATAGTATCATCAGGTTGTGGTCCCTCCTGTTGAGTCACAAGCTTAAGTGAGACCGCCCTGCTTTCTAAACTTCTCAGAAAAGTCTAGGTGTGGCTCAGTCCACTTAGTCTCAGATTTTGTCAATAGTCTATGACTAAAGGGTTGTAATATAAGCATTTTCATCTAGAAATGTACAGGGTTACAATCTTTGGCCTTGCAGAATTCACAATTAGAATCCAGGAAAGCACCTATGGAACTACTTTAGGATTTTATCTCTGTATTTGACTGTGCTGTCCCTAAAGCAGGGTTCTTTTACCCAGTGTAAAGGAGCCAATCAACACAGTGAGTCGAGATATTAAATTTTAATACAGTTGTGCAGAATAGGGTGCCAGGCATCTAACAGAGCTGGCACACCTTTTAGGAAACAGACAGAGTCTTTTATACAAAAAGGTAACAAACAAAGTATGATACAGAAACAGGTCACTCATGCTTATATAACAAAATTCTTAATATGCATGTGGTGGTCTTGGTCCAGTTCATATTATTATCATTTAGATATATGAATTTCCCTGAGAGTGTTTTTTAGTATTATAATCTAAGGTAACTCTAAGTTATATTTCCATCCTATCAGCTATGATCAAGTTATTATTTAACTTTATACTCTGTTACAGTTTCTGTTTAAATCTATTTGAACCATTAGTTGTCAATGAAATAAGGATTTATAGTATTCTGTTCTTGGGGACTCTTCACTGCTCCATTAATCTGGCACCTTGTTGACATGGTTTCAAGACCAACCTATCGTTGCTGTGAACTTTTTGAGACTTTTAACTTCATCTGACATCAACTGGATCTTAGCAACTTTTTACTCACCTGTACAAAAGTGAAAAGTGAGTGTTCCCAGTCTTTGGGATGGGCATACCTAGCAGGCATGCAGGGAGAGGATTGCTGCCTGCAGTCTCAGGAGACCAATTTGCCCAGTTGGTCCAGTCTCCAGCAGTATTTTATACCCTTATGCAGGCTGATGTGCACCAAAGTCAATCTCAACCATCTCAGCTCCCCCATCTCTGGAATGTATTAATTATGTGAGCAGTTCTTCCTGTAATACCCACCTGGTGTTCTTACCTTAGGACAAAACACACTGCCCATCAGAGACTGTGGAAAGGGAGGTGTGTGTATAAGGATGCATGCAAAGACCCTACTATCTTTCACTGGTGTCATATAAGTTGCTCTCTGTTGCGGATTTTTTCCTTTTCTCTGATTCGAGAAAGAATTGGTGTCTGTAAGTTTGTTTGTTCTCAAGTTCTATCAACTGAAAAGTTTTTATAGAGTTCTACAGCGTTGAAAGTTGATTCCATCCGGGTTCCACATCGGGGAACTGCTCGCCATGCCTCTCACTGCTGATCACGTGGTTCCCACCGGGACCGCGCCAGGCCTTGCCGGCCTCCAGCTCCACTCAGCGCCTCTCCTCATGCGAGGCGCCAAAAAGGAAAAGCTGCTGCTGCTTCTGCCTTTCTGTTGGCAGTATGGCTGGCTAAAAGCAGCTAAGCAAATAAAGTTCATTGCGAGCCGTGCCAAGACAGCAGCGGCTTCATGGTGCCGTCTCATGGTCCCGGCTGCGTGGCCACTCCTGGACCGGGATGGTGGCGGCCGCTCCTGGCCTCGACCGCATGGTCTCGACCACGAGGCTGCTCGCAGAGCCGAGTTTCCCCCCCCCGCGGCGGCATGTCCCCAGCCGGCCTGCCAGGAGGGGGCCTGGCAGGCCTGCCGGGGAAGTGCTTGGTGGCCCCATCACCACCCCTCTGAGGCGAGAAAGAAAAAAGCTTCCTGCGGTTTTTCCTCTTTTAAATATGTTATCCTAGACGCTTTACCAGCTTTTCTAATTGGCTTAGCAGTGTGCCTATTCTCAGAGCCAGCCAGCAATTGGTTTTGCCAGGCACAGAGGAAGCTTTTAGCAGCTGCTCACAGAAAATCACTTCTGTGGCTGGCTTCTTCCCTCCTCACCAAAACTCAAGCCATGCAAAACCACCACGCTCTCTAGACCATTCACCATCTTCATAGCTGTCCTTTGGATGCTCTCTAATAGCTTCCTTCTTATATTGAGACACCTAAAGCTGCACACAGTACTCAAGGTGAGGCCATGCCAATGCAGAGTAGAGCAGAACAGTCACCTCTCTTGACCGTCTGGGGATGCTGTGCCTGATGCACCCCAGGACCTGGTTGGCCCTTTTGGCTGCCAGGGCACACTATTGACTCATGTTCAACTTGCCATTAACCCAAATCCACAGATCTCCTCCCATGGGGTTGCTCTCCAGTCTCTTGTTTCCCTATTTGTATGTATAACCAGGATTACCACATTCCAGATGGAGAATCTGGTTCTTGCTCTTGTTAAATTTCATATGATTGGTGATTGCACAGCTCTCTAGTCTGTCTAGATCTCTCTGTAATGCCTCTACCCTTGAGAGAGTCCACAGCTCCTAATTTAGTATCATTAGCAAACTTACTTAATGTTCAGTAGATTCTTGTGTCCAGATCATTTATAAAAACAATAAAGAACACTGGCCCTAAAATTAAGCACTGAGGAACCCTGCTGGCATCTGGCTTCCAGCCTGATGTAACCCCATTTACTATAACTCTTTGAGCCTGAGCCATCAGCCATTTGCTCACACAACCTATTATGGACTTGTCTAGGTTTATGCTGGACATTTTTTCCAGAAACATACAGTGAAAAATGGTACCAAAAGCTTTGCTAAAATCCAAAATACCCCACATCTACTGGCTTCCCTAGGTCAACTAGATAGGTGGCCTTGTCATAAAAGGTGTCTTGATTTGAGACAATTTAGAGAACACTCTGGAATGAGTTGTGTCCCGTTAAGGGTTCCAACAAAGCCTTTCCACCAATAAGGGACTGTCCTGGGGTGACTATATGATGCTGTATCCCCTGTCATCTGCTCTATGCCCAGACACGGGTCCTGTAGATTAAAGTTCGAAGGGGGGGGGAAGGTGGTGGAATTCTTTCAGCCACTGTATTCCAAACAGATAACTTGCTAGTCTTTTCCCGCTCTCTCAGCTTTTTTCCTCTGGAAAGAGAGATGGAGAGTTTTTCTTTTGCTTTTTCACTAGTTTTTTAGTTAGCTGAGGCAAGAAGTTTTTCCTGGGACTGTGGTATCTTCTTCTGGAACTGTTCAGCTTTTCTCTGGTCTGAAACACCAGAACATCACTGGGGGCCTCCCCATGCCAGCCTGGAGGCCAGCTCTGGGTCCCAGAGAGAGCTGACTCACACCTACAGAAAGGACTCTGTGAGGTTTTATTTTTTAACATTATTCATTCTTTCTCATGCCTGTGAACACCCTGGTTGTTAAACAGGTTTTTTTTCACTTTCATCCAAGGAAAATTCTTTCTGCACCTGGAAAGGGGTTGCTGAAACCTGCCTTCTATTAGAGGACACGTTCATTGCAGGACATTTCCTTCCAATTTGTCTCAAACCAAGACAAGGATGAATACTAATATACATAAAAGTGGACAAATAACCTTTTATGAACAAACAGAATGCCAGCAATCGGGGGAAAAAAGTAAATAACTGCTAGATATCAAACTGCTAAATCTCACAACCCCACTGGAACAAAGAGCGACCCAAAATACCAGAAATACGTGTTCCCGATACAGGGCCTAGCAGGGACAACCTTGGACTTTGCAGGACAAAAGGGACAAGAAGGCATCACATCCCCCTTGGGAAGGCAAGAGTCTCATGGAACAGTTCCAGCAGCAGATGAAGAGCTTCCCCATGCCAAGACACAGCAGAGTGGGCATGGCAGGTGAAGCAGCTGGGCTGGAGACACTTGGTATTTCCTCTCCCTGGGTCCACGAGGTCGACAGTGACTTGGACTGGAGCAGGACTGCTCTGCTCTGCTCTGCTCCTGTCAACACGATTCCCCAGCTTTGGACAGGCAGATGTGGAATTCACCCTTAAGGCAGTTCAAAGACCGCTACTGCAATTTCTCCAAGGCCAGGGAAAAAAAAAATGAAAAAGAAAGAAAAGCCTTTGCCTGAACAAAGACCAAGCAGCCAGTGGCGCAAATACCACGCACGTACGTTCTCGGAGTAGATCCCTGCTGAGCCAAGCTGGCCTTTTGCCTTGCTTGCTTGACTTATGACACTTTTGAATTTCCCTCTCCTGTGCTGTTAGGAGGTGGCTCTTAAAAAGTGACCAGCACTGATGGACCCCAGAAACTTACAAAATGTTTTCCCAGGGAAGCTTGCTAACTGGGTTCCTGAGTAGCACCAAAATTGGATTCAGTATTCCTACAGAGGATCTTCCAGATGTTGAATAGAATGTAGCATTATTTTCTGGGTCTTGAAAACTACCCTGTATTGCAACAGCATTATTTTTTTTTATTATTCAGCTTGAAAGCCACTAAATCTGATTCATGTCTAGAACTATCTGCAGACTTTTATCTGTCCTGTACTTATGAAGTAGAATATTTCCTATAACCAAATCAACCTTAAATGCCATTTTTCCCTGATGTATACAAGTGTTAAATTTTTGGTGGTCTTCCATTAACTTTAGTCTTTCTAGCTCTGCTGTCTTGGATTTTGGTTTCTTTCCATAAATAATTCTTTGTGCTGCCAGGGTTTGGTTCAGTTTCTTTAGTGATTGTGCTCATTGATCTATTTCTTTCTAAAGAATGGTCAGAATGGAGACCAGCTGGCTGGGGAAAGGCTAGATCATTTAGTGCTAACTTGATTATTAGCTGAGCTTTCTTGTTATTCTGTTGGGAGCTGCTTCTCTGAGTCTGAAGTGCTATACATATGTGGACTTGAGATAATTTTAAATAAAGGGAATGTCAGTGCTTGCAACTGGCAGAATGATACATGATGAAACAAAGGGCTAAGGCAAAAAGCTTAAAATTCAACAACTTAGGAGTTGTTGAATTAACATCCCTAATAACGATTCTGGCCAAGAATCACAGACAGTCATTTATTTGCCAAGAATGTCCAACAAAACTTTCAAGGGTTTATGTGGAGGGAGCAGGGACCCTAGCAAGGCCTCCCTGGAGAGCCATTCCCTAGATAAGAATTGCTTAGTCATGCTGAGTAGGCTAAAAAACCTTTTTCCCCACTACAGATCCCTGCTTTATCTCCTTGTAAAACTATTGGTCATATTTCCTTAACCCTAAACCATTGGTGACTCTGTCAAGCCACACTGTCTCTATCAAAACCCCTGCTTTCACCCAGTTCAGTGGACTGCCACTGTCACTGGAACCCTTCGCAGAAGACAGTGGTGAGCTCTATGGAACCTCTACACAGCACTTCCAGGTCTCTGATCCCTGCATCGGCCGAGGTACCTTGCGAGATGAGCTGAAATCACTCTAAGTTGAAATCACTTAGAGCTGAAATCGCTATAAGAGCTGATTGCCTGAAACCCAGGCCTTGCTTGCATATTGATACCTTTGTGGCTGAGGTTTCCTAAGACTCCAGGAAAGGCTGTTCCTTGCTGGGCCCCCTATCCGGGATGTCGGTGGCAGCCAGGGTCTGACTGACCCCAAGCACCGGCTGCTACAGGTTTATATACAATACAACTTTTACCCCCTCCTACTATTTCATCAGATACAGGTCTATGTCTTGCTATTCTTCTGTGAGGCAATACTGCCATCTAGCATCCATTTCTGGTAATTTTGAGGAGGGGTGTGAGGAGGTGTCTCCTTTTTCTTCATCACCTTTATTTTTGTCATGCCACCCTCCAGATGACCTTTCAAGCCTCATGCATGCACTTTTCCTTCTTATGGTGTCCCATTTATTTTCTTATCGTTCTAATTGTTTACTTAGACATCTAATCTGTGTCTAGTTATAAAATAACTCTGAGGCTCCTCTAGTTAAAACAATACCTTTTGATTGACGCTTCTGGGGTGTAGCAATCTCCCTTAGTACAGGTGCAGTACATTTATCAGAGTCTAAGCCTGGGTTACTCTCTGTTCCTTCCCATAACATCTTATTAAAACAAAGTTAACTACTCATTAAAACTAAAAGCAGCTAAAATAACAGAATTATAGAAACTAAAATAACAAAGTTGCAAAAACAGATTTCTTAACTAATCTTAGTATTGCTCCTTACAAAATTCAAAATCACTGAATTTCTTGGCTAAATATGATATATCTCTTTCATGGGAGCTCTAGGAATCAAGCTCTCTGTGGCAGTGGCAGCACATTTTTGCACAATCTTCCTGAAAACAGTATTTTTTTTTTTGAGATGAGCTTGACTTTAGTGGTAAATGCCTCTTCAAATCACAGTAAGTGCTGTTCTTTGTATCAAGAACAGAAAGTACAGAGATGCAATGTGGAAGCAGTGAGTGGTTAAATGGTAAAAGTTGACAGTTACCAAATAGATCTCCATACTGTTCGGAAGTATTACTCATCAGCTCAAACAGTGCTGTGCATTAACAGTTTAATAGAAAAATCTCATACTCTGCCTCATCTACCAAATGAAGTCTCTTTTTTCCCCCCTTTCTAAAAGACTTGGTAAGGGGTGAGTTTGCTTCAGTGAGCTTTCATTAGAGTGAAACATTGATTTGATTTTAACAGAACAGTTACACCCTAGCCAAAGGGAGTATGTGCTGCCCAGCCACGATAGTAACATTCAACATACGTAATGTTGTTCAAAGTCCTTCCTGGCTTTTTTTGTTTTGTCATCCCCTCCCCATGTCCCTCCCAAAAAAGAGAATAACTGCAGGAGCTAACATGACTCTAAAGGGCTACAGGAGACTTTGAAAAGGGGAATTCTTTTAAAAACAGAACAGTAAGATTTGGGTTATCTCTTGCTTATTTAATTCAATGTCCACTTGCCTTTATTGGAAGCTTTGAAGGTAATAGTCCTAATATAATTTCTCTTGTATAAGAATAAAAATATTTTTTTTTCTTTCTGAAAACAAATAAAGCATGAAAGTATGAATTTGCTGTCTCTTTAGTGTCATCTAGGTGAATGGACTTACTGCAAAGTAATCAAAATCTGGTGTCTTGAACATATCTGTTTTAAATGGGACAGGAAGAAGAAAGGCTTAATGTTTAAATGTCAGAGATATTTATTGTTGAACATGAACATTAGAACATATTGGTGTTTGGGAGGAAGGGAATAGGGAAAGACTTGTTCATCTTTCTTCCCCCTGGTAATCTGAAATAACTTGTATTACCTTAAAATTTCTGGTTTGAGTAAGCAAGTATAGATGGGGCTGCTCAGCTGATATGTAATACTTGTACTGATATGTCTTTTTATTTTAGGAACTCTTAAAGCATATGATATTGCTTGTCATTTAATGTTAGCAATTTTTCAAAGTGCACTTATTGCTGGACATTGTATATTTCCTGAAAGAAGACTTCAGGGCAAAGCCAGTGAATTGGCAGTTTCAATTGACTACATAAGTATATGTTGCAGCAAACCTTAATGCTGTGTGCTGGTTTGAAAGCAAAACCAGTGTGAGACTCCAAGTCAGAAATACAATTTAATAGGAAAAAAGAGAAAAGATATAATACATGCAATAGTACAAAAGAAAACTACTGACAGAGTCAGAATACAACCTGACACCCTGCTAGTTAGGGTGGTGGTAGCAGTCCAGATGAAGTGGTCATGTTGAAGTAGTGATCCTGTAGAAAGGTCTGGTAGCTCTTGTCCTCTGGAAACGAGGGTAAGGGCTGCCTTGGTGTTCCAGATCTCCGTTTTTATCTAGGTAGGAAATGTTTGGCTCCCCCCCTGGGTGGAGCATTTCACAATGGGATGATGTAATTTTATCAGTCATGTAGTGGGACTCAATGGCCTATTAACAGAAGATGTCTTCCTGGAGGAAGGATGAGTCATGGAAAAGATAAAGAACACTGCCCCACCTGGTTTCTTAACAGATGGCCCATTAGCAGAGGATATCTCCCACAGAGATAAGAATCACTGCCCCAGCTGGTTTCAACAGATGGTGATACAATACATATTTTTGGGCACATCTTTACATTGTAACCTAGAACATGCTGTCAAAGGTGCTTTGAGCCTTTTGAGGGGAGAGCTGTACTATATGCATATCTTTTTCCTTTCTGTTTCTGAGACTAGGTGTTATGTCTAAATACGTAGGTATTAAGATAATTTTTCTATTTAGCATTTTGTTTTTATCATGTTAGATTTGTTCTTAGCCCACAGACTAATATGAGAATTATAGAATCAAGTAGGTCTAGTAAACCAATTCATGTTTTCATTTAACTTTTTTAAATGTTGGTACATCCATTGTGTTTTATATATTTGACCAGACTGAACTTCATTTCTAAATAAACATCATTTTGATGCAAATAGAAAGGACTATTTTTATGAAACCTCAACCCTGGCCAACTTTAGGAAATTGAGGTTATATCAGAAACATGACAAAAGAGATACATGTTCCCCAAGGTTCAGCTGGTGCCAGTTCTCTTTAATATATTGAACGGTTATCTAGATAAGGGGATCAAGTGAACCCTCAGTAAGTTTGCACATAACACCAAGTTTAGTGGAACTGTTGATCCGCTGAAGGGTAGGAAGACTCTACAGAAGGATCTGGACAGGCTATATTGATGGGCCAAGGCAAATTTTATGGGATTCAACGAGATAAATTGCTGGGTCCTTCACTCAGGTCACAACAACCCCATGTAATGCTACAGACTTGGGGAAAAATCAATGGAAGACTGCCTGGTAGAAAAGGACCTTGAGGTGTTGGTTGACAGTCAGGTTAATGTGCCCAGTTGGCCAAGAAAGCCAATGGCATCTTGGCCTGTATCAGCAATAGCGTGGTCAGCAGGACCAGAGAAGTGATTGTCTCCCTGTACTCTGCACTGGTGAGGCCACCCCTCGAATACTGTGTTCAGTTCTGGGTCCCTCCTGACAATAAGAACATTAAGGTGTTGGAGTGAGTCCAGAGAAAGGCAATGAAGCTGGTGAAAGAGCAAGAGAACAAGTCTTATGATAAGCATCTGAGGGAACTGGAGTTGTTCAGTCTGGAGATAAGGAGGCTGAGGGGAGACCTTATCAGTCTCTGCCACTACATAAAAGGACATTTTTGAAAGGGGTAGGGTCAGTCTCTTCTTCCAGGTAACAAGTGACAGCACAGGAGGAAAGGGCCTCAAGTTGCACCAGGGGATGTTCAGATTGGATATTAGGCAAAAATTATTCACTGAAAGGATGATCAGGCATTAGAACAGGCTGCCCAGGGAAGTGGTGGATTTATCATCCCTGAAACTGTTCAAAAAATGTGTATATGTGACACTTGGGGACATGGTTAGGTGATGAAGATGGATGGTAGTGTTAGGTTAACAGTTAGACTTGATGGTCTTAGAGGTCTTTTCCAACTTTAAGGATTCTATGTCCTGGCGAGTCCCTTATTTCATATAACCTTTTTTTGTTCAACTCTTAACTGGTGCAGTGAGTCTTCCTTGGTATTTGGGGAGTTTTAAGGGAACTGAGTGTTGAGACCTGATAAAAACAAAGCCGACAGAAGGAAGGAAGTAGAAAGAATTGGGCATATATTTTGAAAGCCAAGAAAAATGTGTTAAATATGATGAGGTGTGAGATGCAAAACAAGCACTGTTGAAAGCAAAACTCTTTTCTCTCCCCCCCTTATTTTCCCCCTAAATTACTCTTGTAAAATTGCAGTTTAAACTGAATTATGTGTTCTAATAATTTTTCTTAGAGTGTAAATCAATTTTTAAAAAATCCTGTCAGATATAATATGGACTTTTTGATCTTTGACAATTCTGACTATGCTTCAGTGCTTGCTACCTATTACATATTCTGGGATACACTGAGCATTTAATGGATTTCTATTCTTATGGCTAGATGAATATCTGAGGATTGAGTAGAGAGGGAAAAAAAAAACCCCATCCCTGTAACAGCGGTGGGAGTTTTGCACCACTTAATTAGTGGCTTGTCTCAGTCTCTTCTGCCTTCACTCAGAGCCAGGATTAACAAATACACGATGGAAATGGATTTTCTCATGTTTGGGCTTGGTTGTTTATTAAATCTTATCAAAAAGTACAGACCATTCTACAGCAGTTCTAGCCACCTGCTAGAAGCGAGGAAAATGGAAACAGATCCAGCTACTACAAGGTCTCTTAAAGCTAAACAGTCCAATAGAGAATTAACACCTATATTATTTATCCTTTTGAACCAATAACTATATTCCCATGACCCTTAGTGTGTCACTGACTGACCAACCAGAAACTACTACCTGAAACCCATGAAGAAGGAAGAAGGAAGATGAACACCGAAAAAGACACCACCCAAAATCCTCCATCTTGTCCCATACCTATTACTATACTATAAAAATCTCAAATTTAAATCCCATCATCATGGAAAGCACACACTTCTGTTTAACTACACACCCATGATTTTAACTCCATCACTCAAATTTAGAAGCTATCTCCAAGGCCTCAGGTCAAAAGCAGTGTTCTCTAGGGGGTTAGTGCCAGAAAGCACAGAAAGCTCAAAACCTCCAGGTTTCCAGGATCCAGCATCTCCCCCTTCTGTTTGAACCATGAACACTGCGTTGACAGCTTTGTCAATCCTTTGGCGGTACACTGAAGTAGACAAAGCACAAATACCATGATCACTATGATGACAATGAGCCCATACATGCCCATTTTCAAAAATTTTTTCCACAATGGTATGAGACTAAGCCAATTAGACAAATCATCCAACCATGATCCTTCTTTGACTCTGAGTTTGGAGATACCGTCACACAAATCTTGTATACTTTCATGTATAGACACCAAATGATCAGAAAGATTCATGCAGCACATTCCAGCAAAATCTTTGCATCCCTGCCCATTCACTAACAAGAGAAAATCAATTGCTACTCTGCTTTGCAGAACTGCGCATCCCTCACCTTGAACATCAGTTAACAAATCATTTATTGCAAGAGGGATAGCACAAGATTACTAACTTAGCCAACAACCTAGTGGATCCAATTGTTTCAAGGCTGACCCTGAAGCAGCTTGAGGCAGAAGAAGAGCTGCCGCAAACCTTCTTCCAAAATTCCATGCTCTAAAGTTGTCATCACAATCCGGTTTATATTCATCAATGGACCTTTTTTCTCTACATTTATGTTCTTCAATCATTTTTACATGAGGTGTTAGCAAAGTAAGTCTCCCAATGCTGCATGGACCGCCTTGGATGTTTGATGGAATGGCAGGCCAAACTCTATCTCCACAAATGAGAAAGATCCCTCGCGGTAACTGCAAAGGGATATGATTTGGTACAGGATGTGAAATTGTGCTTAAATCGTACCAAGATGTCACATTTTTATATACAACGTGATTTGGAGCGACATCTGTAAATTTGTCTTTATTTTGTTTTGACCCTGGAAAATTAAATATTAGACAAAATTCCATTCTCACTGAGCCAAGAATTTCCAATTCTTGAGGTTCATAGGATGCCTGAGGAAGGAATTTGGTCTAAACAGTCCATTCCCCAGTGGGATTTGCAATGAATTGAGAAAAATCTGGCAAGACATTTCTTGGAATTGGCCAATTGTCTACTGGTATACCTACCATACAAGTTGAGAAAGGCTTTTCTGGACCCGAATTCGCCAAACAAATGGTTTCCAAACCTGATGCACCAGCCAAGGTCACCTAAACATTGTCCTTCAGTTTACTCACGGCCATGGGCGCATTACCAAAAGCACAAGCATAACCCTTGTCCCAGGCCATTAGTTGGACTGGACCTTCAA
Organism: Sturnus vulgaris; assembly: GCF_052056855.1. Lineage (NCBI taxonomy): Eukaryota > Metazoa > Chordata > Aves > Passeriformes > Sturnidae > Sturnus > Sturnus vulgaris. The sequence continues at coordinate 39,044,981 of NC_142282.1, read as the reverse complement.
TTCTTCCTGTCTCCGGATTTCTGATCAAAACCAAAGGATTTCCCTTTAATTTTTCCTAGTTGTGTTAGAAAAGTGTCTGATGATGAGTGGATTCAGTTCTGCAGAAGAGCTATTTAGAAAATTTAAAACATACAACTAACACTTTATTCAAATGCATTTGAGGTGTAGCCGGTGCCCCCCCCCCCCCCCGACTCTCCAAAAGAGACTTCAAAGCTTGTTGTGCTCTCCCAAAGACCGCCTGACCCACTGGAGAATGAGGGATGCCAAAGGTACGATGCACACCCCAAGTCATTAAGAATGTTTCAAGCCTTTGGGCAATTTAGGCCAGGCCATTATCTGTCTTGATTTCCTGAGGCACACCCAATGAAGTGAATGCTTGCAAAAAATGCTGACATGCATGCCTCACTGCCTCCCCTGCATGCAAGGAGGCGCAGACTGCACCTGAAAAGGTGTCCACCAAAACATTAATATTTTAAAATCTCCCAAATTATGGGTATTTTGTGTTGTCCACCCACCACAATTGCAGACTCTGCAATCCTCCCAAACCCACCACTCCAGTGGACACAGGAGGCCACACAAGCCAACAACTCAGACAAGCATCCATAATCGCTCTCTCCTGATCTTTGGAGATGCGAAATGCTCACGTAAGTGCCTGCACATTCTGATGAAAAAATGCACCACTCAATTTTGCCTGCTCAGAAATGTTTGGCAAGGTTTCTGCAACTGGCACTGTTAATCTGTCTGCCTCTGCATTCCCCTCCACCAAAAATCCTGGGAGAGAGGAATGTGCCCGATGCGAGACACAAAGCACTTATTTCTTCTGTGTTGCAAAGCTTGATGCATACATGACAAATAGCGATACAAATCATCATTGACGTTCTTCAAAAGTGACCCTTCGATTGTCCCAACCATACTAGCCATGCAGGCTGAATCTACAACCAGACTGAGGGGCTCCTGAAACAACTGAAATGCTCTGACCACCGCTTGCCAACTCCACAACCTGAGGAGAACCCTCCACACACTGAATATCCAACTCCTCTGTCCCCGTTCTCGGATCTTGCCATGTAACAACTGACTTATATGTCTTCCCTGAACTGTCAGTAAACAATGCTATAGCGTCCAACAGAACTTCACCCAACATAGGCTTCTCCCTGAAATTCAGGCTTGCCTGCAACAATTTGTGACTCGGAAAATGAACTGAACCAACACCTGAACAGTCCAGCAAAGCAATTTGTAATTCTTCTGATTTTTGCAATGCCCAATCAAAATATTCTTTCTTCAATGGCAGATAAATTGTTTTAATGTGCTGTCACCATCACTTGTGTCATCATGCGCTGGCGAGCCGCTCTCTTCTTGGAGTTTCCCAAGAAAGGGTAAAGGTTTTCCATCCACATCCGTCTTTGAGTGACATTGACTTGCAAAATGTCTTCCTTTTCTGCATCTTGGGCATCGATTTGGTGCTTTTGCATTCTCTGCCGATTCTGGGCAATACTTTTTTATGTGTCCGAGTTTTCCACATTTGAAGCATGGCTTTTTGGAAAGTTATGTTGCCATTACTTCTGAGGAGGCGTCATGCTGAGGAATTACATGAAGAGCTGCGAGAATTTTCTCCAATCTTTTATCTGCAGCTTCTAAAATTTTTCCGAATTGCTCTCCCAAGGCATTTGCTTGAATTGTTGCCATATGTCAAGGAGTACCTATCTTGCTGCATACTTCTATCATTTGAGTCAGGGTTGGTTGTGGATCGGGCAAAGTACTAATTATATGTTTACATTCATCGTTGGCATTTGCAAAAGCCAGGCTTTGAAGCAGATGTGGATGTGCATTTTCATCACTGCATTGCCTTTCCAGTGCTTGAGTTAGACTATCTACACAGAAGTGAATGATTCCAATGCATTTTGCTTCACTTCTGTGTAGATTCCCTCTGGAACTCCAGTAGGTTGGATCTGTGTGATGGTCTACCAAGCTGCTTCTTTGATATCTTCGAGCATGTCTCAAGGCACGACTTCTGCTTGATCTACTGGTTTATCGTTTGGACGATCTCCTGCCAATTGATCCAATGTGAAGTTTTGGTGTCGACCTCTAGCATAAGACGATTAGTTTTGTGAGAGCTCTCTTCCATTTAACTTCCCACAACATGAACTATGCATCTCTCAAGACTGTCATGGTAATGTGTCTAAAGTCAAAAGGTACCAAATCATAATTACTGAAGATACCTTTTAATAGTTGCTTGAAATATGGAGAGCCTAAACCACTCTCTTTCAATGTCTGTCTTAAGTCTTTGCATCGTGTGTCAGAGGTGCCCATTTGGGATGTACATTTCTTATCCCATAGCTGACTGACATGGCTCTTAGCTGTGTTGATGCTATGTCAAAATCTCCTTCTTTCAATGCCTTTCTTCTGATCTCATCCCAATCTGTCAGCATTTTTCTTGAGGGTTTCTTTGTTTTCTCCTTTTTTGGGATGACCCCGGTTCCAGAAGAAAATGGGACTAATTCCCTGCTTGCACTCTGTGAATTATCTTTATTTTGTGTGTTTGGGTCCTGGAAAGATGCTCCTTCTTCCAACTTCAAAGCTGTATTTGTCTTCACTCCCTCCTCCTTCTGTGAAGTAACTTGTGTTTTGTATTTGTTATTGTAAATTATAAGTATTTGAGGGTGCAGTAATAGAAACTGCCAAAGGTGGCGTTGTAGCAGGAGGTTTAACATCTTGTTCGCAAAATGACGTAGGCAGAAATATGTAAGCATTATTTAAGGAAGTGAACAGTGCGCTGATATTTTGTTGTACGAAAGTCGTGTGCATGGTTCCGCCATCTTGTTGTATGGATCGAAAGCACATGGCGCCGATATCTTGTGATCCATACAGGTCCCGTGCAGTGTGCCGTAGCTGAGATAAAAGATCTCTGAGAAATTTTCACGGGATTACATTATGATATGTCACTGTCTGGCCAAATGGAGGGTTAATCAGTGCAACTGGGATCTCTGAGGGGTGCCAGTGTTATAAATGAGAGACAAAAGTCTCGATATTCAGCAAACTTTTAGATTGCTTTATTTGATATAGAAAGAGCAAGCAGCGCGCTGGGGAATGTGAGGGGTCACCCACTCCACGCTCCACCGAACCTTGGTTTGCAGCCTCTTCTTATACTGTGGGTTCTCGTTATTCAAAAATTCACAAAGCCTTTGGGTGATAATTAGTCACAGATAGCCATCCAGTCCTTGAAGATGACCACCAGAGAAGTTCTGGCGATCTGGTCTTTGTAGATAACCACCAGAGAAGTTCTGTGAGTCTGGTTTTTGGGATAGGCAGTATTGATTAGACAAAGGTAGGAAAGGGCTTTTTGGGAAGTTTGATTTCGCAAGCTGGTAGCCGATACAACTTATTTGAAAAACATAACATAATATAACATAATGTAATGTAACATAATACAACATAATATAACATAACAAGGTGATTTTAAACAGAATTATTTAATCATATAATTTCCTTTATCTAGTGTCCATGCTTTACTTCAGAGCTTAGTATTCTGGTTTATGCAAACCCCAATGCTTTTGTGATTAACACGAATCTTTTATCAATTGTCACAATTTCCCCACTTCTCTTTTTTTATCCCATTGATTCATGTTCTGGTTTCAAATTTTGTCAGTACCTCTTGTACTAGATTTAATTCATTTACTGTCATTAATTTTGTTGCCTTCTCGGGGTCTATTGGTATTGTAGCAACTTGCATTCCTTGAACCACCGACTGGATTAGTCGAATGAAGCATGGAACAAGACAAGGGATAAACAGTAGTCCTAATAATGCACATGTTAACATAAACTCTAATTTCTTCCACCAAGCTTCCCCCAACAGGTTATTCCACCAATTATCATTAAGCATAGAGTTCCAGGTTTGTACAGGTACATGGGCTATTCATTTTATTTCTTCTGCAATTTTAGTAATTACTTCACCATTATCATCAATTTCTAAGCAGCATTCAGAATTATTAAACTTCCCACACACTCCCCCTTCTTCAGCTAACAGATAGTCTAGAGCCAGTCGGTTTTGATATACTGCTGCTCTAGTTTGGGTAAGTTGTTTAGCTATCAATTCCATTGCTCGGGCTGTCCGGTTTGAAGTAATTTCTACCACGGCTTGTAGCCTGATAATTCTATTTAACATAAATTTGGAGGGCGATAGCCCCAGCTCCCATCTTGAGCCCAGGTAGCTGGTCCACAATATTCGATAATTCGTTCTGGGGGCCATTCATCATCCTTCCATATTTGTGTTCCCCCTATGTCTGTGCTCCTTTTATTTCGATACAAAGTTTCATACAAGGGAACTCCTAACACTCTATTACCCTTTTCCTTTGGTAATGTAAAAAACGCAGGCTGGATAATTCCTAGAGTACATGTCCCTCTCCACCTTTTTGGTAGGGTATTATAAGCTTTTTTCCCACAGATCCAAAATATTCCATCTGGGGCTTTCCAGCTTAGTTTAACTGATTCAGGTTGTTGCCAATAGGTCCTTACACTTTTTACTTCTTCATATGGGTTGGCTCTATTTTTATTATACCAGCATAGTCCTGTAAAATTGTTCTTTATACAATTACCTTTACTTAACTTTCCCCAATACCTTCTGGAGCTTTGGGCCACCAAGACTGATTGCTTGCATTTGTAATCAGGATAGTCTTACAGGGGGTGTGCCCCACATATTGGGTAAAGTTAGTTCCCTGGCGTGTTATACATACCTCTCCTATTACCTCATGACTTAGAACCCACCCTTCAGGTCTACTGACTCCCCTCGATGTTTCTGTTTGATTCCACTGTAACAACTGCTCTGGGCCCAATCCCTCCCCCCTCCATGGCCATTGTTCAGTCATTTGCATTCCTCCACATATCCAACAGTGAGTTAAGTTCAGTTCAGTAGTGATTTCTTTGATTAATTCTACAAATAATTTTTTTCCCAAGGTGGGTAAGTCCCGTTCGCTGAATTGTTGTTTTATTTTCTCATACAAGTTAAAATTTCCCCCATGGTTTGTCTTTGTTCCTTTGAACACCTTAGTTATATTTTTTATCAATTCTTCCTTGTAGTGATCTTGCACTCCTCCCTGATCTGAATATCCCCACATACCTTCTTTTGTGAAGCAGAGGTGTGTCTCTCCTACTGGACAACTTTGGTATGCTGATGGAGCCCACCCTCCTTTTCCCAAATTGGTGGCTACCCAGTAACTTTTTCCCATAATAGTGCAAGTTTCTAAGTTGTGTTTATTATAGCAGGCCGAATTGATATGTCTATGGAAGGCAAGGGTGGATACCGTGCATCCGCCGTACCTAATTGTCTGGTAACACTTGGAACAAGCATCAGCACTATTTCCTTTTATCATCATTAGCAATAGGATGACTCCCATGACCATTTTCATCCCTCTGCCTCCCTCAAGGCCTACGGGGTTGCTGCCAGTAGCCGAGGTTTGTTTAATCTTCTCGGCAGCAGGGAATATGTCCTGGGGTCTCCCACATTGTCTTTCTCTTTTGGTAGTGTTCTTTAATTTTGTTCCAGCTTTTAGCTTTAACATTCCAGTACGAGGTACAGCAGTAACAGCACGGTATACACGACCCTTCTGACACTTTCTTGCCAATACCTCTGCTCTGGCTCTCTTTTTTTCCTTATTCCATTCTCAAATAACTCCCACCAGTTATGATCATCAATTTCGATTTCTCCTTGTGCTGATAGGGTATTAAGTACCTTAATAGTCTCCTTACATTCATTTCTTCTACACTGGACACATCATGCGAATGGGGGATACCCACCATAGGAATAACACCACAACAACTCAGTACAATATGGACACCTTTTCTTGATGAACAGGCTACACCCGGGTTTGGGGCAGGTGACTTTCAGTCCTGATTAGGAGACCTTCGAGACGAATTGATCCGATATTGACATCAAGTCTTCCGAATTCGCACTTTGAGGTCTCCAGGCTCAGATGTCACTGTCCAACCTGTAGTAGGAGGGGTTACAGGACCCTTGCCTCTACTCACATGTGTCCATCCCTTTTCAGCTGTCCTCACAGCTGTTTCAGTCGTTAACAGAACTAAATACGGTCCTTCCCATTTTGGATCTAGATTTTCTTCTTTCCATACTTTAATTAACACATGTTGTCCTGGCTTAATTTTATGTATGGCAAATCCTAGAGGGACAGTTTGAGCTAAAATCCCCTTCTCTTTTAATTCTTGCAAGTTTTTGCTGATTGTTATTATGCAATTCTGAAGAGAAGGGTCCTGAACTAAGGTGGGATCAAGGTGTACTCCTTTAGGGTAAGGCATACCATACAGCATTTCATATGGTGAAATCCCTGTTTTCGAATTTGGCATTGTTCGTATATTAGACAGGGCTAGTGGGAGGCACTTTGTCCATGGCATTTTAGTCTCAATCATTAATTTTGACAGCTGTTATTTTAATGTTTGATTCATCCTTTCAACCCTCCCAGAACTCTGAGGGTGCCAAGGTGTATGATACTCCCAGCTGATGCCCAGCGCCGAGGTCAGTAACTTAAGCACCTTTGATGTAAAGTGCGTCCCCTGGTCTGAGTCTATTGCTCGAACCAGGCCATACCTTGGGATTATGTGTTCCAACAATATTTTGGCTACCACTTGTGATGTGGCTCTAGCTGCAGGGTATGCCTCTACCCAGTGGGTTAATTGGTCTACTATCACTAGTAAGTATTTCCACCTCCTTATTTTTGGTAATTCTGTAAAATCTACTTGTATTCTTTCAAAGGGTCTGTAAGCAGTTTTCCGTCCTCCTGACGGACCTTGTCGCATACCTTTTTTATTAATTTTCTGACAAGTTAAACAACCCTGTACGCTCTGCTTTGCAATTATCAAAAATGCCGATGCAGCCAAAAAATTTTAATAATTGGTCTGCTAGTTCCCCAATGTGTTTGTTGGTGTAATTGTTCAATAATTTGTCTGGCCTGGGTCTTAGGTAAAATTTCCCTGCCATCTGGTAAAACCCATTTATTCTCATGCTGTTCTGCCTTTAATTTTTTTATCGCTTCTTTTTCCTGAGGAGTAAATAGCTTCTGTAGTTCCTGGTTGGGGCCAAGATCTTTGACTGTAGTACTTAATACAGAAACCGGTTTTTGCTCCAATGCTGCTTTTTTTGCTTCTTTGTCAGCCACATTATTCCCTCTTGTATGGTAGCTTGTTCCTTTTTGGTGCCCCCTTATATGGACCACAGCAATTTCAGTGGGGCCCCTAAGAGCCTCTAGTATTTTAACAATTAATTCTTGATGTATCAACCCCCGTCCTTGAGTGTTAATTAACCCCCTTTCTTCCCAAATTTTACCAAATGTGTGGACTATGCCATAGGCATACTTAGAATCCGTATATATCGTCCCTTTTTTACCTTCTAAATAAGATAATGCCCTATAAAGAGCAAATAGTTCACAAGCCTGAGCGGACCATGCTGCGTTTAAGGGTCCGGATTCTACTAATTTCAATTCTTCTCCTCCTACTATGGCATATCCCGATTTTCGTTTTCCTTCCACCACTCGAGAAGATCCATCTATAAACAATTTTACTCCATCCTTAAATTCAACTTCTCCCAAATCAGGTCTAATTTTTGTTTGTAATTCTATAACATCCACACAATCATGTTCTAAATTTTCTCCTGGTTCCCCATATAGGAATTGTGCAGGACTTTGAGCAGTTGTTGCTTTTAGCTCCATGTCCTGGTTTTGGGCAAATTTGGGGGAAAACCTCCAGAAGGAGCCCCCAGACAGCAAACCCCACGACTCCTCCCCCCCCCACCCCACCGGGTTCGGGAAGAATTTCCTCAGAGAAGAGTGGGAAAAAAGCCTGTTTATTTAACAAGCAAGACACTCCCCAGCACAGGGAAAAAAGACAACACCAGCTGACAAAAAAAAAACTCTTTCACCGTTCTGAAGGGATGATAAACTCAGTCTCTCTGGCGAGTGGTCGCTCAGTTATCAGTCTCTGGCGCTGGGGATGACTGCTGCAGGTGACAAAGTGTAGCCTCCCGGTGTTTCTTGGGGTTCCCAGGTCCCCGTCCGTTCAGATGGTATCCAGGAGAGGGAGGGGACGGGGTGGAAGAGAAAACAGTCCAGGGAAAAAGTTGGACTGCCTAGCTGAACTAACTAATAAGCAGAAAGCAAGGGCAAAGCGAAGGAAAGAAAAAGGCAGAAGCGAGCAAGCAGGCAAGCAAGCAAGCAAGCAAGCAAGCAGGCAAGCAGGCAAGCAAGCAAGCCGAGCTAAAACCTCTCCTAAACATAGACCATGGGGGAGGTGAGCCGGCTGATAATAAGACAAAACAAAGCTTCACTCTCAGACTCAGTCCTGGAAGCACAGGACATAATACCAAACATAATCAGGACACACGATTGGAGATAGAAACACCATAACATCACCCTAGGACATTCCACCCCTTATCTCCATATCGTGAACATACTAAACAGCATGTAAAAACTTCAGCAAGTAGAAATTTCCATCTTTCACTTATTCGGACACATTTTCTTCCATCTCACTTGCTCAAACCTTCGACACTTACACATTTCCTTCTATCTCACTTGCTCAGACCTTTGACACTTACATATTTCCTTCTGTCTCATGCTGCCTCACCCCACAATCAGATCTCCCTGAGGCACACATCGTGTTGTTCCATCTCTCTGCATTACCCACCATGTACAACCTGGTCCTTGAGCAAAGACAATCCCACGAATGGGTTTGTCTGTACTCGGGGCAGAATTGATCCAAACTGCCTTCCCCAACAAACCTCTGATATGTGCCACTGGGACTTTGTCTCCATCTACTATATTCAGGGACTTAGACTGGGCAGGGCCCGCTCGGTTGGTGGAACCCCGGGTGTTAACTAACCAAGTGGCCTTTGCTAAATGCTGCTCCCAGTTTTTGAATGATCCCCCACCCAATGCTCTCAAGGTGGTTTTTAACAGTCCATTGTACCTTTCCACCTTCCCTGCAGCTGGTGCATGGTAGGGGATATGGTACACCCACTCAATGCCATGTTCCCTAGCCCAAGTGTTGATAAGGCTATTCTTGAAATGAGTCCCATTGTCTGACTCAATCCTCTCAGGGGTGCCATGCCTCCAAAGGACCTGCTTTTCCAGGCCCAGGATGGTGTTACGGGCTGTAGCGTGAGACACAGGGTAGGTCTCCAACCATCCAGTGGTGGCTTCCACCATGGTCAGTACATAGCGCTTGCCCTGGCGGGTTTGAGGCAGTGTGATGTAGTCAATCTGCCAGGCCTCTCCATACTTGTACTTGGACCACCGCCCCCCATACCAGAGGGGCTTCACCCGCTTGGCTTGCTTGATGGCAGCGCACGTCTCACAGTCATGGATAACTTGAGAAATACTGTCCATGGTTAGATCCACCCCTCGGTCTCGTGCCCACTTATATGTGGCATCTCTGCCCTGATGACCTGAGGCATCATGGGCCCATCGAGCCAGGAACAACTCTCCCTTGTGTTCCCAATCAAGGTCTATCTTCGACACCCCTATCTTTGCAGCCTGATCTACCTGCTGATTGTTTTTCTGCTCTTCGTTAGCCCTACTTCTGGGAACATGGGCATCTACATGGCGAACCTTCACAGGTAATTTCTCTAACCGGGTAGCGATATCTTTCCACTCTTCGGCAGCCCAAATTGGTTTTCCTCTACGCTGCCAGTTAGCCTCTTTCCATCTCTCCAACCATCCCCACAGAGCATTGGCTACCATCCATGAATCGGTATAAAGGTAAAGCTTTGGCCACTTCTCTCTTTCAGCAATGTCTAAGGCCAGTTGAACCGCTTTGAGTTCAGCAAGTTGACTGGATCCACCCTCTCCTTCAGTGGCCTCTGCTACCCGTCGCGTGGGGCTCCATACGGCTGCTTTCCACCTCCGATTCATCCCCACAATGCGACAGGAACCGTCGGTGAATAGAGCATAGCGTGTTTCCTCTGCTGGCAGTTGGTTATATGGTGGAGCTTCTTCAGCCCGTGTCACTGGTTCTTGTTCCTCATCTGTGACACCAAAACTTTCACCTTCAGGCCAATTTGTAATTACTTCCAAAATCCCAGGGCGATTCAGTTTTCCAATCCGGGTGCGTTGTGTAATGAGGGCAATCCACTTGCTCCATGTAGCACTGGTGGCATGGTGGGTTGAGGGAACCTTTCCTCTGAACATCCACCCCAGCACTGGTAGTCGGGGTGCCAGGAGGAGTTGTGCTTCTGTGCCAACCACCTCTGAGGCTGCTTGGACCCCTTCGTAGGCGGCCAAGATCTCCTTCTCTGTTGGGGTGTAGTTAGCTTCAGACCCTCTGTAGCTCCGACTCCAAAATCCTAATGGTCGGCCTCGAGTCTCACCAGGCACCTTCTGCCACAGGCTCCAGGACAGACCATGGTTCCCGGCTGCAGAGTAGAGCACGTTCTTCACATCTGGTCCCGTCCTGACTGGGCCAAGGGCTACTGCATGAGCAATTTCCTGCTTTATCTGGGCAAAAGCTTGTTGCTGCTCAGGGCCCCAATGGAAATCGTTCTTCTTGCGGGTGACCAGGTAAAGAGGGCTCACAATCTGACTGTACTCAGGAATGTGCATCCTCCAAAAACCTATGGCGCCTAAGAAAGCTTGTGTCTCCTTCTTCTGTCTGCTGCCCTACAGTATCTAGCAGGGTACGGTAAGCATATGCCAGGGCCCAGCTCACTGCAATGATCTTCTTCTCCTTAGAATTACCATGGCACTTCTCTTTCAGGTACTTTGCTACCTCAGCTGGGTTCTGAATTTGTTCACATGGAAAATCCCAGGATGTAGGGTCAGAAAATTCCTTTAAGATTTGGCCCATATCCTCCCATTTCCCACACCATTCAGGATTCCTCACGCCTGGCTCTACTCTGGGGTCAAGGGTCTCAGCCCCTCTAGAAATCTCAGCTCTCATTCTAGAGAAACTGCAGACTGTATAGAGAAAGCTTACTATATTAAACACCAGAAAGATGGTCTCTTTAACACTCAGGGGGAACTGAACATTCTCTAATAAGGATGTAACAAATTCAGAGGAGAAGAAGGAGAACAAAGGCTGAAAAGCCTCATCCCCTGCTTCTCCTCTAACAAACTGAGTGCACAACCACAACCAAGAACCATACATTCCTGGAACAGATTCCAGCACCTTTATAAATCTCCTGCAGGCCATTAAAACCAAGCCCAGCCCGATGGATATTTTGGTCAATGCCCCTCTGCTACAGAAACTACGCATTAGGGACAATACCGGAGCTATTTCTGGATAAGCAAATAAACCCAGGGACCACAAAGGTATTAAGACTTCAAAAAACCCTAGGGACCAAAATCCCATGCAGGCCTCCACCCCAAAAGACATGAATTCCAACAACATAGCCAATAACTGCTCTATACCAACACAAAAGAATTTGAACCAAATTATTATTATTAGAACAGGGTTTTTTCCCACTTTCTCGAGCCCCACGTTGGGCGCCAATTTATTTGTCCTGGTTTTGGGCAAATTTGGGGGAAAACCTCCAGAAGGAGCCCCCAGACAGCAAACCCCACGACTCCTCCCCCCCCCACCCCACCGGGTTCGGGAAGAATTTCCTCAGAGAAGAGTGGGAAAAAAGCCTGTTTATTTAACAAGCAAGACACTCCCCAGCACAGGGAAAAAAGACAACACCAGCTGACAAAAAAAAAACTCTTTCACCGTTCTGAAGGGATGATAAACTCAGTCTCTCTGGCGAGTGGTCGCTCAGTTATCAGTCTCTGGCGCTGGGGATGACTGCTGCAGGTGACAAAGTGTAGCCTCCCGGTGTTTCTTGGGGTTCCCAGGTCCCCGTCCGTTCAGATGGTATCCAGGAGAGGGAGGGGACGGGGTGGAAGAGAAAACAGTCCAGGGAAAAAGTTGGACTGCCTAGCTGAACTAACTAATAAGCAGAAAGCAAGGGCAAAGCGAAGGAAAGAAAAAGGCAGAAGCGAGCAAGCAGGCAAGCAAGCAAGCAAGCAAGCAAGCAGGCAAGCAGGCAAGCAAGCAAGCCGAGCTAAAACCTCTCCTAAACATAGACCATGGGGGAGGTGAGCCGGCTGATAATAAGACAAAACAAAGCTTCACTCTCAGACTCAGTCCTGGAAGCACAGGACATAATACCAAACATAATCAGGACACACGATTGGAGATAGAAACACCATAACATCACCCTAGGACATTCCAAATCTGGGGAAGTGATTAGAATAGCTTCATATTTTAATATTCGGGCATCAGTTAACCATTTCTCAGCTTTTTGATTCAGAATTCCCCTTACGTTATGAGGGGTGTGGACCACTAGGGGTGTCCCAAAGGTGATTTTTCAGGCTTCTTCAATTAAAAGTGCTGTGGCCACTAGGGCCTGGAGGCATGTGGGCCAACCCCGACTGACAGGGTCTAGCAGTTTAGAATAAAATCCCACTGGCTTTCTACTGCCTGCCCATTCCTGGGTGAGTACCCCATATGCTGTTTGATCAGAGGTATTTACAAATAACTGAAATGGTCTCTCCAAGTCTGGGAGACTGAGTACAGGGGCTTGAATTAAAGCATGTTTGACCTTTTCAAAACTTTTATCATCCTCTTCTGTCCATTTTAGGCGATTAGTGGTAAGTTTTTCATATAGAAATTTTACTTTCTCACTAAATCCCTCTATCCATTGACGACAATATCCCAGCAATCCCAAAATTTTCCTCACTTCTTTTTTGGTTTTTGGAGGTCCCAGACTTAATATTCCAGAGATTCTATTAGGATCCAATTTCTTTTTCCCTTTACTCAGCCCATGTCCCAAATATTTTACTTCTGGTTCTGTGAACTGTAATTTGGCTTTGGATACCTTCAATCCCTGTTGTCCCAAAAAATTTAAAAGTTTTATAGTCCCATTTCTAGTAGATTTCTCGTCTTTTCCTGCTATTAATAGATCATCTACATATTGTAACAATTTCACCCCTTCTGGTGACTCAAAAGACTGCATTAATTCTTCTAGGGCTTGTCCAAAGAGATTAGGGGATTCTGTAAAGCCCTGAGGCAATACTGTCCAACGCAGTTGTTGTTTCCTGCCCTTATCAGGATCTTCCCATTCAAAGGCAAAGTAATCTCTACTACTTTCCTCTAATGGGCATGCCCAGAAGGCATCTTTTAGATATATTACACTATACCAAGTGTAGTCAGGGGACAACTGGTTTAAGAGTGTGTAAGGGTTTGCTACTACAGGAAATTTGGTAACAGTTCGCTGATTTATAGCCCTCAAATCCTGTACCAATCTGTAATTCCCATCTGTCTTTTTGACAGGCAGAATAGGAGTATTATGAGGGGACATACATGGTTTTAAAACCCCCTGTTGCAAAAGGTTTTCTATGAGAGGCTTAAGGACCCGTCTCCCTTCCAGTGATATTGGATGGTGATGAACTCGGATAGGCAAATCGGGATCAGTGATTTTCACTTTGATATGTTTCATTTTTAACTTCCCTATTTCTCCAGGGGTGTACCACACCTCAGGACATATTTGCTCCTTGTCCTTTTGAGTTAAAGCAAAAATTTTAAGCTGACCTTGGGATACTTCAATTTTCAAATCCAATGCTGACGCGTCTTCCACCCACTGCCCACCTCACCTGGGCTACCGGCTAGCTCCGGGAAGCCTGCGTCGGTGAGTGGCCTCTCCCCAGCACCACTCTGGGAGCCGCAGAAGAGGTGTAGCAACAGCTACGCCTGGGCGAGTCGTCAGGGAGGGACAAAGAGGCGCAGGAGAGACCTTTTACAGTTCTGGGGGAAGGGATTTATCGAAGGAAGAGGTAACAGGTCAGGAGGTTGGGAGAGGGAACCGGAAAAAGCCTTTTGAGGGGTTCTACACAGGCTTAAGTACGGGGGAGGCGCAAGGGGAGGGTACAAAACTCTGGCCAATAACGGTTAACGGGGGAGGTACAGAAGGCGGGGAAAGGGGTACATTGAGCCAATAAGGTAAACCGAGGGTGGGGATACATACAATACAACCAATCATGGATACAAAAGGGAATGCTTGACACAGAAACTTCTAGAACAAAGGGAGGGGCTACAAAGGATTGACATCCAGTGGGGCAGGGTTTAGGGTGAGGGACAGGGAAGGTTCCAGATAAATGGGAGGGGTTTAGGATGACTGACTAGGACAAAGGTGGGAAAGGGAAAAACCATTATGTACTTAACTTAGGGGAACGAAACTGGGACGAACCATCAACACAGAAGGAAAATTAACATTAAACAATGCAACACAACACAATGCTATTATTAAATCCCTCCCCAATAAATTATTTTCTGCCTCTGGCAGTAACAGCAGATCTTTTAATTCAATTTTGGTTTGGGTCTCAATTTGCACATTTTTAATAATAGGGACCCGAAATGGTTCACCTTTTGCTCCAACCACGAGTGCTGTTTCTCTACTAGGCTCACACCCTTTTGGTAGGTGTTTAATTGTGGATTTTTCGGTACCTGTATCTACTAAAAATTCCACCTCCTCCTCCTGGGGACCAATCTTTAATTTTATCAAGGGCTCTTTGGATGGTATGGTCCCTAATACATACAGCCCCTGACACCCCTATTCATCTTCCTGGAACATTTTTTCATCCCGTATCCATTCTTTACAATTTTTCTTTATATGACCTTTCTTGTTACAGTAAAAGCAGGTTCGCCTTGGTGAATTATTTCCTGCTTCATTTCCTTGTTTCGGTGGGGGTTTTCGTGGTTTCCCTCCCCCTTTCTGCTGGGTTTCTTTCTGTGTTTCACGAACTGCAGCTATAAAGATTTTTGCTTTTGCTTCTCTTAGCAATTCTTGTAACCCCCGATCTTGCCAATCATCTAACTTTTCTAATTTCTTTCTAATATCTCCCCATGATCGAGCAACAGTTTCGGTTTTGAGGAGTGCCTGACCCACTTGTGTGTCAGGGTCTATCCCGGAGTATATTTGGAGATCTTTCCTCAGCTGCTCCAACCAGTCAGTCGGGGATTCATCCTTTTTTTGTTGTTCACTAAAGGCTTTATTAATATTTTGTCCTTTAGGAACTGATTCTCAGATACCTTTAACGAGTATTCATCTTAAGTCCATCATATTCTGGCGATGGACATCATTCTGATTGTCCCAGTTAGGATTATTTAATGGCCATTTCTGGTCTCCCCTAGGTCCAATCTGATGCTCCCAGTCCCATACCCTCATTCCAGCCTGTCTGATCATTTCCCATTCTTCCGTGGTGAATAGGATACTTAATATAGATTGTAATTCCATCCAAGTATACATACTTGGTCCGAGGAATTGATCTAGTCTCTCCGATACCCCTATAGGATCCTCTAATAGTTTTCCCATTTCTTTTTTAAAGTTTCTCACTTCCCCTGTGTTCAAGGGAACATTTACAAATCCAATTAAGCCAGCCTGTTGTCCTGCTAATGGCACTTCCCTCCGGGGGTAAAGGCGAGCCTTTGTGTCGTTATCTCCCTCCTCTCTGGTGATACTATCTCTCCTGGTATTTCTTTGACTGGAGCGAGTTCTTAGAGCTATGGGAGTACCAGGAGGAGAAGTGGGTGCATGGGGGGGGGTCTCCTGTATATTCTGTATTATACGGAGGTGGGAGATTATCGAGGGGTTCCCAGGTAACCTTTTTTTAATCTTCATCCTCTTTTTCTTTTAAAGTATATATCAAGGATGGCTTGGACTGTTTTGCCCACAGGGCAGCATACTCACATTCCTCTCTGTTAAATGGTTCTTTATGAGCCACATATGTGTTTAATGCCCGACAAATCCAACCCTCAAATGATCCGAACATGGGCCAGTATAGGTTATCTTTACGGATCATTTCTTTGGTCCATTCCACCATGCAATATTGAATCAATTTTTCTTTACTTTTTCCTCTGTATACCACCCCTGTGTCCCAACATTTTAATATTACTCCCAATGGGCTGCCTGGTGGTATTTCTGGCAACCTACTTGTCTTGTCTTTATTTTCCCGGTCCCCTTGTGGACCAAATGAACTTGAACCTCTTCGTGGGTCCCTGGGACTCAGAATCTTACTTCCTCTTTGTCCCATTTTTGCCTCAAGGGACTGTCTTGAGATGTTTGTACTCCCCGATGTGGTCCGCCCGAACCCCTGCCTCTCCTTGGGTCAGGATGGACTGGAACCCGCCTCTGCCTGGGCTGGGATGGGAAAAGCAGCTTTTCCCTTTTCCCTCTGTGACTGGTGTGTTGCAATCTGCTTTTCTTTTCCTCCCCCTTCCCCCCCCCCCCCCCCCCTTCCCGGGTCCTGCCTCTACCTGGACTAGGATGGGAAGGACCTAGCCTCTACCTGGGCTAGGACAAGAAAATCAGTCTCTCCCTTTGTGCTCACTCGCTTCGTCCGGTCACCGGCCAGGTCCCTCGCGGGATGCTGGAAACGCGGATAGAAGGACTCCGCTCTCGCTTCGCAGCAAAGGCCACGTCTCATTCAGACAAACACACAGTCATCCCCACCAAACCAGACAGATACTCACAGTCCGATGCTCCTGTCTGGGTCTTCGTGCACAAGAATTACAGGTGATTTTGCCGCGGTCTTCCGGGGAGATTTTCCTTGCTCAGTCTATATGGTGTGGGACGTCGATGGGTCCCGAGAATCACTGACGAACCGGGGCCACAGCAGTGGGGCGCCTCCCCGAAATCGCAGTGCCTCTCAGGGCTCCAAGGATGTCCCGGGTTTCGGCACCAAATTGTTATAAATGAGAGACAAAAGTCTCGATATTCAGCAAACTTTTAGATTGCTTTATTTGATATAGAAAGAGCAAGCAGCGCGCTGGGGAACGTGAGGGGTCACCGCCCACTCCACGCTCCACCGAACCTTGGTTTGCAGCCTCTTCTTATACTGTGGGTTCTCGTTGTTCACAAATTCACAAAGCCTTTGGGTGATAATTAGTCACAGATAGCCATCCGGTCCTTGTAGATGACCACCAGAGAAGTTCTGGGAGTCTGGTTCTTGGGACAGGCAGTATTGATTAGACAAAGGTAGGAAGGGCTTTTTGGGAAGTCTGATTTCACAAGGTGGTAGCCGATACAACTTATTTGAAAAACATAACATAATATAACAATGTAATGTAACATAATACAACATAATATAGCATAACAAGGTGATTTTAAACAGAATTATTTAATCATATAATTTCCTTTATCTAGTGTCCATGCTTTACTTCAGAGCTTAGTATTCTGGTTTATGCAAACCCCAATGCTTTTGTGATTAACACGAATCTTTTATCAATTGTCACACCAGGGACCGGGAAAAATCTGTGTTGCGCTTGTTTGTTCTGTCTGCGACTGGGAGAAAGCTTGCAAAAAGACCGGCGAAAGGTTAAATGTTCGTGCAGCAGTTTTAGGTAATAGGGAACTGCTGTGTATATTTTCTGATTCTGTGTTTGCAAGCTTGTGTTCTGAATCCGAGCTCTCCCCTTCTCTCTCTCGCTTGTTTCTGGGGAACTACGTTCTCCCTCCGGTTCTATCTCTCCCTGGCTCTCCCTTGCCGCTCCCTGCGGGCTGGCTGAAGGCAATGCTGTGCTTGTGATATTTAAAATTTGCACCGGAATTGCTCCAAGCCATGTGGACTGCCCTGCAGACTCTCTGCTTCACGCGGCGGCAGTGGTAGCCTTCGCCCCCCCCGCTGTGGGCTGGCCTGCTCCCTCCTGTCCGGGCTGAGGTGGCTTCCCCCCCACTGCTCCGTGCGCCTTCGCTCTGACTGCAGTGGCTGTCAGGGCCACTCCCCTCAAGGCAGGAGGCAGCTGCGTTGATCCCAGCTCCCTAGTTTTTGCTCTGTGAGCAGTGGCAGCGATGTAGGTGCCGCCGAAGGTCTTCCGCTAGCCCTGCTCGGTAGTGATGCTGGCGGTAGGACTGCAGAACCTGATCCCTGTTGAAGCGTGGATGTTTGAACTGCTGGCTGCTGCGCAGTTTGTGCTGAGCGGGTCTCGGCCATCCCCCATTCAGGATTGTTTCCCGGGGGTCCCAGAGATTTTGGGCGTCCCTCCTCTGTCGGGAGTCTCTCAGCAGGAGCCGAAAGCATCCTGTCCTTTGGCTGAAGCTTTTTCTGTGTTTTTTTAGGTTTTGTCCCGACTCTTTCCGGATCGGGAGGGGGGAGGGACGTTCCCTGCACTCCACCCGCTTCCATAGCTTCCCCTGTGGCTTGCATTTCAGGGATTTCTGTCATGGGGATCATCTCTGCTCTCTGCTTGCGATTTGCATTTATGTGTTACAACTTCATATACCACTCTGCAAGCAGAAAGCAACTTAGCAGCTACGGGACAGCTGAACTTTGCTGCATTATACAATCTGATATTTAAAGCGTCCCAGAGAAATGGATTAAAGAGTTTTTTTGGGTCCTCATTTGGAAATTGTTCCTGGGCCCATTTTAAAAGATCTTTCAACTGGTCTCTGGAGACTTGAATCGGATGGTCTTTTACCATTAACTCTATTTGGTCCAGAATGTCCTTTTGAGATCTGGACATTACCTTGCTCATTTTTATAGATTACCCTGAAGATAACAAATCACTCCTACCTTACTGGCAGTAAATTTCTTCCTCTGGTCCCTCCTTTTCCGTGAATGACCAGCACCACGGACTCCTGGTTCACCTCTCACCAGTGTCTAGTGATCTCCGAGCTCCTGTTCACCCCGGGGACTTTTCCAGTTTCCATCTGCTTACGTTATCCTCTTTTCTTCAGAGAGGTCCTGACTCTGAGATTTAACAGGTGTCTGATCTTCACACGGGGCACCACTGTAACAGCGGTGGGAGTTTTGCACCACTTAATTAGTGGTTTGTCTCAGTCTCTTCTGCCTTCACTCAGAGCCAGGATTAACAAATACACGATGGAAATGGATTTTCTCATGTTTGGGCTTGGTTGTTTATTAAATCTTATCAAAAAGTACAGACCATTCTACAGCAGTTCTAGCCACCTGCTAGAAGCGAGGAAAATGGAAACAGATCCAGCTACTACAAGGTCTCTTAAAGCTAAACAGTCCAATAGAGAATTAACACCTATATTATTTATCCTTTTAAACCAATAACTATATTCCCATGACCCTTAGTGTGTCACTGACTGACCAACCAGAAACTACTACCTGAAACCCATGAAGAAGAAGGAAGATGAACACCGAAAAGACACCACCCAAAATCCTCCATCTTGTCCCATACCTATTACTATACTATAAAAACCTCAAATTTAAAATCCATCATTATGTGAAAGCACACACTTCTATTTAACTACACACTCATGATTTTAACTCCATCACTCAAATTTAGAAGCTATCTCCAAGGCCTCAGGTCAAAAGCAGTGTTCTCTAGGGGGTTAGTGCCAGAAAGCACAGAAAGTTCAAAACCCCCAGGTTTCCAGGATCCAACACACCCCATTTCTGTATGTGGCAGTGTCAAGATAATGTTTAAGTGCAGCAGGTAAACTTTAGTGCATTGGTTGCTGAGGCCAGAACATCGGTGCTTTTCCTGCTGGTGTCTAACAGCAGAATGGAGATTTCTGGTTTTTGTGTAGATCTTGCTTGTCCCCCTCCTGACAGCCCAGATTCACAAGAGAGACAAATAGCCCTCTTCCAGTCTTGCTATAGTCTGGTGGCCCAGTTGTACAAGCTTCTTTTAGATTTAAGTCAGTATAGAGAGCAAAATGGTTATTGTCAGATTGGGTTTTGGCACCTTTACTCAGGAAAGAGTTTTATTCTGTAAATCACGCTTCCCCTCAGCAGTTCCCAAGCCTGAGAAGCAGAACTTTATCTGTTGCCTTGAGTGTCCTTTTGCTCAGTGTCCTAGCTCTTCTTCATTCTCCTTCCTATCAAGGGAGTGCTTGACCCTTTCTATTCAGCTTGTATGGAATCTTAGGATTTAAAGACACCAAATAATATTTGGTGAATAGTTTTTCTGTGCACATTAACAGTTAAAGGGAATTCATGGAAAAAACAGTATACATCCATGTAATTAAACCAAAGCGTGAACTACGTGGATAAAGATTATCAAAGGCCAGTCATTTGCCTTTGGTTGCCTCTTTGTCAATCTGCGTCTTCTCTTCTCTTCTCTTCTCTTCTCTTCTCTTCTCTTCTCTTCTCTTCTCTTCTCTTCTCTTCTCTTTTCTCTTTTCTCTGCAATATTTTGTCTTATTTGTACTACTTCTTGGCCTTTTCCCTTTCTTTAGAAAGCAGTATGTGATTCCAGGGCTTATCAACTTGTATACCACTCTATCTCATGCAGCTATTAAAAGTGCTTATTGTCTGAAGGCAACACACAGTAACTTAGGAAAAATATATGGTATCCACCAAGTCTTTCATAGTACCTTCCACCTCTTTCATTTTGTGTTGCTACTTTTTTCTACATTATTGGTTTTATAACATATTGTGTTTTGATCTCATAGATGTTTTAGTAAGATTTTTCACAAATACTGCAGAAAACATGATTGGAGTCACTGTATCCTAAAGTCTGTTTTATCCCTTCCTAGGGTGAGCTGTATGTCTTGGAGGTGCTGCCTGCTGCTTGTGTTATGTAAAATAATAATTTATAATGCTAACTGAAAATATCTGTTTTGGTGGACAAACATTCATGGAAGTGCTTGACAGGCACTTTATTGAGACTTAATTCAAATAATGCCTTAAAAATATGGCAGAAAAATATGAACTTTTTTTTTTTTTTAAGTGGGGGAGCTTTTCAGTGAGTCTTTGTTTTACTCCAGAGTACTAATGCCTAAAGAGGCTACCTGGAACAGAGGCTAGACAGTGTTAAAGGAGTAAAATAGATATTTATTAAAAGGCCTTCAAAGGATACACCTTGGGCAGTACAAGAGCCTGGCCATGGCTCTACCCAAGATGGATGACCGGTCATGAGTTTTCACCCTTTTGTAAGTTTTGATCCATTTACATATTGGGGTTAATTGTCCAATTACAGCTTCAGGTTATGTAGTCCCATCCTCCCAGACTGCTCTCTTCAATTTGCTGTTGTTTATACTTTATGGACCTGAAGCTGCAATGGTGTCCTTGGTTCACAGGCTGGAAAAGGATTGTTTTGTCTAACTAAACTGCGAAGAGAACTTGCTAACACTTTATATGAAGTTCAGAGTCACACATCAATGCAATACAGAATCTGGAAAAATATAAAAGCTAAAACTTAAGGCATCAGTATTATTTACCCACTTTAGGAAATCCTTAATGGTGGATCAGTGTGAGCCATAATGGAGGTCTATAATATGATTCTGTGAATACTTAGCTATTTTATTGAAAGCAGTTTTTCTGATGTACTGCCTTGTTGCTGATACCAGCACCTGCTCAAGTAAAGAATCACATGAAGCTTTGGATCATGTGGCCCTTTCCTCTTGTCTATCATAATGAAAATAATTTTGAAAGGACTAATGGATTTCATGCACCACCTTAGAAAGCTGAAGATGTTTCAATGTACTAACAAATGACACTTTTGACTGTAGCTTTGAAACTATGATGTATACATGGAATTTAAAGAACTGCATCTATATACTCAAAATGGTAATATAACATTAGTGCTTGATGCTATGAATTGATACAACTTCTGCAAATTATTTTGTTTTCAAGCAGAGACTGCTGGCTTCTATCATGTGGACACTACCTGCTTTTCCAATTTTTATATGGGAAATGAAAAATTTTATAAACAGAAGCTTGTGTCAACATTCCTCTTGTCAATGTAATTGAGTATTTCTGCAGTGAAAAAAAAAATACAATCTACTTTACGAGACAAATGCAGCAGTGACCTGCTCTTTATGGTAGTAGAACGGTGGGGCTTTGCATGATGTATGTTTTCATTGTTTGTATTAAGCTGCTTGCATGGGCCTGTTGAGAGCAGGACAGCTTGTCTCTGCATCAGTTATAAAGCAATACTTTTTTTCTGTTTCTTCTGACAAATAAGTATTCTTGATGGATCTTTTTCCCCTTTGGCTGCTAAACCATAATTATCTGAGACAGTTTGGTGAATATGATCTGTAAGTGCATATGCTTCAGATTTGTGTTGTGTGCTGTTTAGTCTGCTGCATTTGCTCCTTGGCTGCAAATAGCTAAAACTGCCTAAATGCTTTTTGTGTAGGTGTCCTGGGGTGACTGTGTGGTCCGGTATCTCCTATTGTCTGCTTTTTTGTCCAGGTATAAGTTCTGTGCCTTTAAGAATGAAGGGAGATGGAGCGGTGGAATTCTTTCAGCAGTTTTTTTTTCTTTGCATATCCTCCTCCAGGTTCACTGCAGGTGCAGTCTCCTGTGTTGTCTGCAGCACAGACAGAAGGAGGACAGCTGTGCTTTTTCAGCTAGCTTCTCGTCTGTGAGCTGAGGCAAAAGTTTTCTCAGTACTGTGGCTTCTTCTTCTGTAACTGTTTATCTCTGCTCCGGTCTGAAAATGCAGACCAACACCAGGAGCCCATGCCATGGTCTGGAGGTGCCCGGGATGCTGCATCCCAGCTCCAGAGAGAGAAAGCCAAGCCACACCCACAGAAAAGATTCTCTGAATTTACTAGATTTTCTCACAGTGAGAGGTTTTATTATTTAACATTCTTTTTTTTTTTTTTTCCCAAGCTTGTGAGCACTCTGCTTATTAAATAAACAGTTTGTTTTTTCACTTTCTCCACAGGAATTTTTTCCAAACCGGTGGGGGAGGGGCTGCAGGAATCTGCTTTTTTCAAGAGGAGACACCCCTTTGAGAGGTTTCCTCCTAAATTTGTCTCAAACTGGGACAAATATATTGGTGCCCAATGTGGGGTCGGAGAAAGTGAAAAAAAACTGTACAAATGAAAATGGCAGGCAAATGATAATGAAGGTCTATATGAGGGGTTACCCAGAACAAGTCAGTCAAACAGATGGATCACAACTTTGAGTGTTAAAAAAGAAAGAAGGGTAATTGTAGCAGGTGATTCCCTTCTGAGGGAGACGGAGCACACTGTATGCCAATTGGACCTGTCTCACAAGGAAGTCTGCTGCCTCCTTGGGGCCTGGGTAGGAGTGTTGATCTGTTAGAGGGTACGAAGGCTCTGCAGAGGGATCTGGCCAGGCTGGATTGATGATCTGATGCCAGCTGTATGAGGCTCAACAAGGCAAAGTGCTTGGTCCTGCACTTGGGTCACAATAACTCCATATAGCATTGCAGACTGGGGGAAGAGCGGCTGGACAGCTGCTTGTCAGAAAAGGATCTGGGGGTGCTGGTTGAAATCAGGCTGTATGTGAGCCAGCATGTGCCCAGGTGGCCAAGAAAGCCAATGCCACCCTAGCCTGTATCAGCAATAGTGTGTCCAGTAGGACCAGGGAAGAACTTGTTGCCCTGTACTCGGCACTGGCGAGGCCATATTCAAATCCTGTGTGCAGTTTTGGGTCCCTCACTACAAGACATTGAGATGCTGGAGCAATTTCAGAGAAGGGCAACAAAGCTGGTGAAGGGTCTAGAGGGTAAGTCCTATGAGGAGAGGCTGAGGGAGCTGGGGTTGTTTAGCCTGGAGAAAACCAGGCTCAGGGTAGACCTTATCACTCTCTACAACTACCTGAAAGGAAGTTGTAGCCAGGTGTCTCAGTTTGAGACAAGTTCAGGAGGAAACGTCAGGAAATGAACATCTCTAAAGAAGGCAGGTTTCGGCACCCCCTCCCCCACCAATACAAAAGGAATTTCTTGGAGGAAAGTGAAAAAAACTTCATTTAACACACAAAATGCCCACAGGGCATAGGAAAAAGAAAATTAATAATGTCAGATTTTAAACTTCCTCACTGCAGAGAAAGCTGGTGTATTCAGAGTTCTTTCCTTAGCTGTGGCTTGGCTTTTTCCCGAGGTCTGGAGCCAGGATGAGGCATCCCTGCAGCCTTCTCTCCTGGACTCATGGCATGGGGGTCCCGGAGATGTTCTGGTGTTCGGACCAGAGCAAAGCTGAACAGTTCTAGAAAAAGCCACAGAAATCACTGGAGAAGCTGCATGCAGTCAGGGAAAAACTTCTTGCCTCAGCTAACAAAAAGAAGCTAGCTAAAAGCAAAAAAGATATATTTCCTCTCCGTGCTGCAGAACCGAGAGACAATGGGAAAGTATGCTCGAGCTGAACACAAACAGTGAGCTGAGGAATTCCCCTGGCTTCCCGCTCCCTCCGAGTTTAAAGCTACAGGACCCATTTCTGGGCATAAAGCAGATGATAGGGGAATACAGTATTTTTATAAAATCACCCCAAGACACCAGGTGGAGGTCAGCCTCTTCTCCCAGGCAGCTAATGACAGGACAAGAGGACAGAGCTTCAATTTGCACCTGGGGAGTTTAAGACTGGACATCAGGAGGAATTTCTTCATGGAAGGTATTGTTAAACATTGGAATGGACTGTCCATGGAGGTTATGGAGTCACCATCCCGAGAGGTTCAAGAAACGACTGGACGCGGCACTTAGTGGCACGGTCTAGTTCACAAGGTGGTGATCGCTCAAAGGTTGGACTCAATGATCTCCAAAGTTGTCGAGTTTTTCATGGGTCTGGGTCTTCAAAGAGACAAGAGCAGTAGTTGGTTGCTGTAAAGCTGTTTATTGCATGAATACATCAATCTCAAAGGCAAAGAGTTCAGAGTATTAAAGTCCATGCTAAAGCTTTCTGGCATAGAGTCCTAAGCAGAAGCAGCAGTGGCAACACCAGCTTTCTTCTTCTTCTTCTTCTTCCCCTTCCATTTCTTCTTCTTTTTCTATTTCTTCCTCTTCTTATATATTCTCTCACCCCAATACAGGGGATTTTATTCATAAATCATCCAATAAGCTAAAAATACTATTCTAAAGCATTCTTTCTACACCTATCAGAACTTAATTCTAAAGTACGAAAGAAGTGTCAGTTCTTACACATAATTTACCCATATAGTTATATCTATTCACGTAAATGCAAGCAATATTTTGCTATGTTTTCGTTATGTCTGGAGCTAAGTTACTGAACTTTAAACTAGGCTTTGGGACTTTTTACTCTCTTAAGGCACTTAAAGTATATTCCTACTTACTTAAAACTGAAACTTACATTTCTACTTCATATCTGTGTAGTTTCATATATTTTAATTTCTCTAAAGGCTTTAATTCAATCCCTGAATTCTTTTCTCTCTCTGAGGGACTCAGAGAGGCTTCTATTTTATACACTCCAACACGAGGTCTTTTTCAACCTTAATGCATCTGGGATTCTGATTCTGTAACACCTTTTTATAGGTAGGGTTTTCAGGCTGATAGCTGTATACAGCTGTCTTGTATGCAGTTCAGAAGCATGAATAATCTGTTTAGTGGAACTATTAATCACAAACATAAATGACAGTCAAATAAACATACTACTGAAATGATACCTTTAAAAATATCAATCTTACATATTGATATGGAAAGAAGGTGGTTTTTGTTCTTTCACCCCTGTTATAGTTTTGATTTGCTAAATTAAATATACTTATTTTTTGTTGTGAGATAGCACTAGGAGTAAAAGTAAGGCAGGCCTAAAACTTAAAAAGGGTATAAAAAACTATATTAACCACACAAAGAAAGAGAAAAAAAAATAGATTAAGATCTTTAGACCACTTTTTCCTCCCGTCTTCTAACTTTTATAACAACAAAATAAACATACAAAAAAACTACTTCAGTCAGTTCCTAACTTAAATAGTCCTTTTCAGTTCACTTTAGAGAGAGAAGTTTTCTCTTGTTAGGCTATAGAAACTTCTTTACAAGGAGGAAAAAAAACAGTTTTCTTGTGGCTTCACTTTTACGATTCGTATCTGCCTGTGAAAAACTTGCAAGTTGTGAAGCTCTTTTTATCTTCACAGCTTTCCCAAAGCTGTGCTTATGGGCCATGTTAAACTCATGGGGTATTTACTTTTAAGAATGAATTGTTCTAAAACAAAAATTCTCTTAATTTCTTTTTTTCTGTTCATGCTTTATTGCCAGAAATAGAGATCCTCTTTTTTCCTCGGGGGCGAAGGATCTTTAACACAGGTGCTTTTGGTCAACAATTTATTAAATGGAACACTCCAAACCCCCCCATGTCTTTTTCCATGGTTTATAGGAATATTCAGTGCAATATCAGTTCATCCTTACAACTTTACAAAAGGATTTTCAGCCAACTTTCATAGCATCTTTTTATTTTTTTTCCATCTAAAGAAACTTAGCTCTTCTGTTCTTTTTTTCTTCTAACTTAGGGGAGAATTGAGAGTCTGCAAGTCTTATCTGAGCATTTAAAAAGTTAAAATCACACACGGGAAAATGCAAAGACTGTAGTCAAGCCATGCTGGAGCTGTGCCAGGATCTCAGAACACTCTGGCTATGCTGGAAGGGGCTGGCCTAAGCTAGAAACAGCAGTGGCCGCACTGGAAAGGGGGAGGAGGGGGAACGGCTGGGACCTCAATCAGCCTCCCTGGGTCTCAGCTACAGCACTCACTGTTGATGGCCACCCCTCCTCCCTGCCAGGACATGCCAGCTCCCCAGACAGGGGGCCCGGCCCTGCCCCCCCGCCAGGCCCGCAGGCCTGCAGTGGAGCCAGGCGGGCCCTGTTACCTGCACTGCTGCTGAAAAAGAAAGAAAGCTTTTTTCCAGGTTACCTCCTTCAAAATGTGTTTTCATGGAGCGAACTATCTTTCTCCAATTAGTTTCTCAGGCTGTCAATAACCAAACCAGCCTCTAATTAGTCCCATCAACTCACAGAGAAAATTCTCATAGAAAAAAACTTCTCTAACTCTGCCCTCTCCCAAATGTAACCAGCACAACCCCTTAGCTTTTATTTTGTGTAGTAAATTAACTGAGCATTGACTATAAAGGTAATATCAGAAGAAAAGGATTTAATTCAAATGCAGAATATAAGTAATGAGATTTCTTTTCCTTCTAAGATTACATCTGTTCTTGTAAGTACTAGAGTAGTACTGTTAAGATGTGACTGATTAAATCTTCAAATAGGGACATTCAGAAATTTCTCTCCTTAAGCTTAAATTCAAGTTTTACATAGATATATCTTTCCCACTTAAAAGAGAAAAACAGAAAATATTTGCTGTCCATAGTTAAAATGCTTTGACCTCATATGCAATGGATATTTTAGCTACATTCTAAAACTGATCTGTTCATTAAGTCATATCCAATTAAACAGACAACAGAATGAGTCCCTACTGTCACAATGACTGTAGTAAAAGCACATTCCAAGTCATCTTAATATGTGTAGTGTATGATTAAGTAAACATTGAAGTTACCAGGAAAACAGTGAAGTTTGGTTTAGATTTGTACTTAGAAGAAATCTAAACAGAAGTGTTTTATGATGCTTTGAGGTTTGAAACTTACAAAATGCTGTCTTGAGGTTTATGCTAATTAAACACTTCTGAAGTTAAATTATAGTATTGTATGCCTAAAATTCTTAATTTTTCTTTTAAAAATCCTTTAATTCCCTTACCTCCTCTGTTTTCACTTGTCAATCCTTTGAAAGTCTTAAAGTCCATATAAAGAGCTAAAAGCCCTTACTTGGGTATTTGCAAAAAACCTAATCAAAGTTTCATTATTTGTTTTGTTATATTTAAAATTGAAATCTGGTGAATTAAGGTATAATCTCTGTACTGTAACAGAAGTGCAATGTAATTCAAAACGTGGTCCAGTATACCAAATATGTTGCAGAAGTTAGGTATACTGCTTAACACCTGAACTAATATTCTAGAAGAGCCCTGTGTACCCAATACGAATGTTCTAATAAACGGCTTATTCCAGTTGATATTTTAAAACTATGCTTTAAAACAAATAGTAGTACTAATTGTTAACAATTTGACCTTTTAGCACTTCTCTCACTACCCTTACGTAGCTATATTTCTAGCACTCTTGCTCTGTATAAAATAGCTTTAAATTCATTATTTATATCAGAAATTTCTAAATACATCTTGCCTTATATTGTTTCACTATAAAATGTCATTAAACTTCTGTTATTTCAGATAAGTTAAATTTTGTTTTGCTAAATTAAGCAATTAACTTAAAATGTACCTTATTAAATCTTTTGAACTTATGAGTGTCCTTTTTCCTTTTTTATTGTTTTGCTTTTTCACTCCTTTCTGCTCTCTCAGTCTTTCTCTCTTTTCTTTTAAGTTGATGATTACTTAGCCTTTTTCCACCAAGATTTGGAATACCCTTTTCTAACTATACTTGCATTTTTTGATAATTTTCATTTTTTCATTTTGCTTCTACTTCTGATACTTATTCCTCTTTCTTCTGTTTCCTCAATTCTTTGTTGTCTTATACCTCATTCTTTAAATGGGCCAGATAGAAACTGACTCTTGACTCCATTTTACTTGTTTTGGCTGGGTAATCTCATTCAGTCACATTCATTCAGGAATTATGTTAACAATTCTGGAAGTCACATTTTTCTTTTAAGTCATACTTTAATTTTTCCAAAACTGTGTTTCTCTGCCACTGCTCCTTTGTAACCCAAATATACATGTTTTGTCCTGCACACTTAGAGTATTGTATAAATTATCCTGTCTTAACTAATTCCAACGTTGTGTCCTTTCTCCTTTCTTTTAATACTCTGTAAGTTCATTTGCATCTTAATTTATCAGCACTTTCTCAACTTCCCAAAGCCTATGCCGTTTTCAAATTTTCTACAGAAGTCCAACACCTCGAATTCTATTGTTGCTTCTTGCTTGTTCCATATCATATGTTCTGTTTCTCCTTCTCACTGCCCTGTCTGAATTGCTCTGCTGCTGCAGTATTTCTTATTCTGTCAGAGATCCTTTACAGTATTCTCTTCTTGATCAAATCTATTAACCGCATTTCAGATATTGCTCTGAACCATCTGTTTCTTTTGTCACAGAAATTTTGCAACTGGCACGTTGACAGAGGTGAGGACGTATAGTATAAAATTGCAATTATTTATTCATGGTCATGAGTTATCCCATTCAAATTGAGGTACATTGAATGTGATTGCACACATGGTTCTTTTACCTTTCAAGTGTTCAGATACAACATCATTTGACCAATCATTAATTAACACACATATCATTGCTTTGCAAAGCAACTATAATTCTATGGCATCATTGTCCATTTGATTTTTTCATGATTGAGATGTGCCTGGAGTGGGTCTTGCTACAGTTACTTGTCTATGATGCCAGATAATGGGAGGGTTTCACAGAGGTGTTAGAGGGGCTAGGATGATGGCATTATCTTGATAGTTCAGGGGTATCCTTTATTCTTCAGTTTGGGGTCTGTCCTTGCAATGAGCTGGGGTCCTTTAGTCATTCTGACTTAACCATGACTATGCAGTATACAATGTTAACTATATATCTTAAGAATTACAGAATGGTTTGGGTTGGAAGGGACCTTAAGGATCATGTAATTCCACCTCTCCTGCAATGGGCAGGGATACCTTTCACTAGACCAATTTGCTCAGAGCCCCATCCAACCTAGCCTTGAACACTTCCAGGATGGGGCAGACACAGCTTCTCTGGGCAATCTGTTCCAGTGCCTCACCATCCTCACAGTAAACAATTTCTTCCTAATATCTAAGCTAAGCCTTCCCTCTCAGTTTAAAGCCATTCCCCCTTGTTTTATCACTACATACCCTTGTAAAAAGTCCCTCTCCAGTCATTTTGTAGATCCCTTTCAGGTACTGAAAGGCCACAGTAAACTCACCCTGGAGCCTTCTCCAGGCTGAATAACCCCAACTCTCAGTCTTTCCTAATAGGAGGGGTGTTCCATCCCTCTCATCATCTTCATGGCACTCCACTGAACTTGCCCCAACAGGTCAATGTCCTTCCTGTGCTGGGGACCTGTTTTGGTTTAGTTTGATTTCCCAGCCAATGCACTAATAAATGTTATAGTTTAGGTTTGTCAATTTTAATATACTCATATTCTGTTGTGAGATAGAATTAGGAGCAAAAGCAAGGCAGGCCTAAAACTTAAAAGGGTATAAAAGAAAAACTTTATTAACAACACAAAGAAAAGAATAATAAATTCAGAATAAGATCTTCAGACCACTCCCTCCTCCCCCCTCCCACTCCTTCTTAACAACAACATACAGAGACACTTCAGTCAGCTCCCTACTTAAATGATTTTATTCAATTCACTTCAGAGAGAGGAGTTTCCTTTTGTTGGGCTATAGGGATTTCTTTCCCAAGGGGAAAGAACAGTTCTCTTGTGACTTCACTTTTCACGAACATCAGCAGCCACCTGGGAATCTGCAATCGTGAAACTCCTCCCATCTTCACAGCCTTCCCAGAGCTGTGTTTGTGGGTCATGTTAAACTCATGGGATATTACTTTTAAGGGTAAGCTGTTCAAAAGCAAAAGTTCTCTTCATCTCTTTTTTCTCTGTTCATACTTCATTCTCAGGAAACAGAGATCCCCTTTTTTTCCCTCAGGACAAAGGATCTTTTTTCCAAAACACTTCAACCCCCCCCATGTCTTTTTCTATGGTTTATAGGAATTTTTCACTGCAGTACAGTCCACCTCTATAGCTTACAAAAGGATTTTTCAGCCAACCTTCATGGCGTCTCCTCATTCTCCTTCCATCTAAAAACTTAGCTCTTGCTTCACTGACTTTGGTGTATCTTCTCTGTTTTTTCTCTCTCTCTCACTCAAAGGAGGAATGGAGGTCTGCAAGTCTTATTTGAGAATTAGAAGGGTTAAAAGTTCACACAGAAGTTGCAAGGGCTGGGCCAGGCCATGCTGAAGCTGTGCCAGGATCTCAGGACAATCAGGCTGTGCTGGGGGGCTGGCCCAAGCCAGAAACGGCAGCGGCCGCTGGGGAAAGGGTGGGGAGGGATAGCTAGGATCTTAATCAGTTTCCCTGGGTCTCAGCTGCAGCACCCACTGCCCATGGCCACCCCTCTTTCCTGCCAGGACATGCCAGCTTCCCAGACAGGGGGCCCGGCTGCGTCCCCCCCCAGGCCGCGTAGGTGGCTGGGTGGGCTCAACCACTCCATGACTGCTCTGAGCCAGCAGCAGGGTCCCGCCAAGCTGCAGCTATGTGGGGGAGGAGGGAAGGCTAAGATCTTAGCAACTGGGGCCTCTCCTCCCCCTGGCCATAGGGGCCCCTGGTTGTAAAAGGGGCCCAGCGGCCTCCCGAGCCCACCCCTTTCCCGGCCCAGGCAGGGGGCCCGGGCCTGGTCGGCCAGAAATGAAAGAGAGCTTTTTTTCCAGGGTTTACCTGCTTCAAAATGTGATTCACGGAGCCAACTAACTTCTCCAATTGGCTTCTCAGGCTGTCAACAACCAAACCAGCCTCCAATTGGTCTCATCAACTCACAGAGGAAGTTCCTCAGGGAGAAAAACTTCTGAGTATTCCCTCCCCCTAGGTGTCTTCAATGCATAACCAGCACAGGACCCCAGAGGTGGATGTAATATTCTAGATGGGGTCTCACCAGGGCAGAGGGCCAGAATCACCACCCTTGACCTTCTGATTTTGAAGCAGCCCTGGATACAATTGACTTTCTAGGCCACAAGCGCACATGACTGAGGCATGTCCAGCTTCTCATTCGCTGGTATCTCCCAAGTCCTTGGCAGGGCTGTTCTTGATCCGTTCATCGTTCAGCCTGTATTGATACCAGAGGCTGCCCAGTGCAACCAAGCAGCCCAGGTGCAGCACCTTGCACTTGGCCTTAAGTCTCATGAGATTCCCATGGGACCACTTTTTTAGCTTGTCCAGGTCCCTCTGGATGGCATCTCATCCTTCAGGTGTGTCAACCACTCAGCTTGGCGTCCTCTGCAAAGTTGCTGAGGGTACACTTGATCCTTTCATCTATGTCATTAATGAAGATATTAAATAACACTGGTCCCAATTCAGACCCCTAAGGGGCACCACTAGCCACTGATGTCCATCAGGACTCTGAGCCATTGACCACTACCTTCTGGATGTGACCATCCAACCAATTCCTTATCCACTGAACAGTGCACCCATCAAATCCTTGTCTCTCCTATTTGGAGAGAAGGATGTTATTGGGGTCCATGTCAAAGGCTTCACAGAAGTCCAGATAGATGGCATCTGTAACCCTTCCCTTGTCCACTGATGTAGTCACTCCATCATAGAAGGCCACTACATTGGTCAGGCAGGACTTGCCCTTGGTGAAGCCATGCTGACTGTCCTGAACCACTTCCTTATCCTCCATGTGCCTTAGAATAGCTTCCAGGAGGATCAGGTTAATAGGTCAGTAGTTCTCAGGGTCCTCCTGGGATGAAGGAAGTTCATAGAAATTAATATGATAAAGACTGGTACAGTAGTTAGGGAATGAGATTTTCCAACATTCTTACATTCTCTTTTAGAGTTTTTCTTCTCCTTTGTTATGTGTGGGCCATTTTATGTTAACGTTCAGGAAAATATTCTTACAGTTCCTATCTTCTTCTGTTTTACTTGTGAGGACATTTGTCAAACTTATTATTTTTTTATCTTTTTCATGCTATTTTAATCAATAGATGTTTTTTGGGTTTTTTTGCATTATTTAATTAGTTACTTTTTTAGGGGTACACAATAAATTGCAGATAACTGATAACAAAAAAAAAAGATTCATAGTAACTTTACAGTTACTACATCAACATCTTAAACTTGCAGACACAATCCAAGTTATTAAGCCCTTGCTGCTTCCTGACAAGAAACAAATGGGCTACTTTAGAGGAGATATTAAACTTGCTTTCACTAGTTCTCTTTTTATTAAAAGCCTCAATGCTCTACTTTTGTGTATGGTTTGGTTTTTAGACTGAATCTGGCTATGCATCAGAGTCAAGTTTACGACGCCATGGCTCCATGGTGTCTCTTGTTTCTGGAGCAAGTGGATACTCTGCAACATCCACCTCTTCATTCAAGGTTAGTGAATAACATTTTCTTATTATTGGTGTTTAAATAACACACAAAACTGGAAAGTAAATAAACTATGTGAAGACTTGTTCACACAATTATAGGGAAAATCCCCAAACAAATCTTGTTTATTATAAGTGTTAGTAATTCAGCATGTGATGATGAACAGATTATACAGGAAAGTTTTTCATGCCTCTATGTAGTTATCCTTCTTAAACTATGGTGTCATTTTTCAAATGGCAAGGAAATCAAACCT
Source organism: Sturnus vulgaris (assembly GCF_052056855.1). NCBI lineage: Eukaryota > Metazoa > Chordata > Aves > Passeriformes > Sturnidae > Sturnus > Sturnus vulgaris. Next base: position 39,011,971 of record NC_142282.1, on the reverse strand, counting down.
GTGGGAGGATTTATTAGTCTTTCTTTGCATACTTCTGAGAATATCAGGGATTCTAGATGAAAGGAAATGGTGATTCTGTGACTTGACAAATGGCAACTTTTTTCGTGTGTATAAATATTGAACATTTGAAATTGGTTGGGGCAGAAAAAGAGCAGCACAAGAAAAGAGGGAGTAATAGCTAGAATAAAGATCTTAAACTAGAACTGACTGTTTTCCAGTAAATAGGTGTAAACCACGTAGTATGTAAGATTGTGTTTTTAATAAACTTTTATTGAATGCTCTAAAGTAGCACATGAAATCAAGATGAAAAATTGAGACCAGTGGACAAAATGAGTAAGAAACACTTTTATACAGTTTCTTATGTTCTTCTAACATTACCAGCATTTCATAGCTGCTGATACCTGAAATTTCTTTGCTGTGCTTAAAGAATTAGTTCTTCATAATTGCAGAAATATTTTTTTATTGAACTATTGCTGAGCCTGTAGAAGCATTTGATTCTTTTTTTACTTGTATTTTCAGAAGGGTCATAGCTTACGTGAGAAGCTTGCAGAAATGGAAACCTTTAGAGACATCTTGTGTAGACAAGTTGATACTTTACAGAAATACTTTGATGCCTGTGCAGATGCAGTTTCCAAAGATGAACTCCAGAGGGATAAAGGTAAAACTGCAATTGGAACTGTTATCTCCACATAATTTAACTTTTTACACAGTAATAGCCCTTGAAATAGTTACTATAGCATTTGATACTATATAAATGAAGTATATATATTAAATTTAGTCTTTAGTAATGAGATCAATTGTAGATATTTCTGCATACATTGATAACTATTTTCACTTCAGAAGTTGGATTCCCATAAAAGTCTGCTTAATTTAAATATTGACATCTAGCTGTCAATTGCATAAATTATCTTTTAAGCATTTGATGTTATATAACAATAATTGTTTACCTCATAACATGAATTCAAGTTTGTTTACTGCTGTGTCTCTGTCATGGTTTAACCCCAGCTGGCAACCAAGTACCATGTATCTGCTTGCTCACTTCCCCTTCTCTCCCAATGGGATGGGGAGGACAATCAGGAAAGAAAATAGAACTCATGGGCTGAGATAAGAACAGTTTATTTGAAACAAAGTAAAAGATAATAATTGTAATAAGAAGGAGAGGGAGATATAACCCAAGAAAGACAAGTGATGCACAATACAGTTGCTTACTACCTGCTGACCGATACCCAGCCTGTTCACAAGCTGTGATCAGCCCCCTCTTCCAGATAACTCCCCCCAGTTTATATACTAGGCATGACATTCTATGGTGTGGAATATCCCTTTGGCCAGTTCGAGTCACCTGTCCTGCCCATGCTTCCTCCCAGCCTTTTGTGCAGCTCCTCACGGGCAGAGCATAAAACACTGAAAAGTCCTTGCTTTGGGTAAGCACTACTTAGCAACAACCAAAACATCAGTGTGTTATAAACATTATTCTTGTACTGAATCCAAAACACAGCTCTGTACCAGCTACTGAGAAGAAAATGAACTCTATCCCAGCCAAAATCAGTCTCTTATCTTTATTTTGAAAAGCAATAGATTATTAGTTTTCATAGGAACAATACATTCCTTTAAAAAGGCAAAGGTTCTGCCATAATGAATGCTCCTGAGATGTATTGGCTGTAGCTAGAGCACTGAGTGTACACTGGAAGTCCTAGTAGACTCAGGTGTGGATGTCTACATCTCTGAATTATTCTTCCCAGAGCATAGCTTGTCATATTCATGCACTCTTCTGAGGCATTAATATTGATTCCCATGTTTTTCTGGTAACCTGAAATTTTTGATAGCGAGAAATGTGCTAGTTTTATATTAATTAAGTTTTAATGAAGAAAGAATGAGCCCAACCACAGAAGTGGTGTTCTAAGAAAAGCTGCTAACAGCTTCCTCTGTGCAGGGCAAAACCAATTGCTAGCTAGCTCTGAGAATAAGCATACTAATAAGCCAATTAGAAAGTTAAACACACACTTATGAGATTCACATTTTAAAAATAACAAACTCGGAGAATTTATCTTTTTCTTCTAGCCTGAGTACAGATAACAGGCTGGCCCGGCTCCCTGTGCGGTTGGGCCGGGCCGGGCCGGCTCTACCATGAGGCCGGATCCCTTCCTGAGAAGCCCGCCGGGCCCCGTCCCAACAAGGCCGAGCCCTGCTCTAATACAACACTAGCCAAGCCAAGTGCCCCTCCCCCAAACGCGGCCAGACCAACCCATAACTCAACTAAAATACTACCACTACTAAGTTTCACCAAAAATCGACAAGCGGGGGGGGGGGAGTAGGAGGGGGAGCCATCAACCCGCGGCATGTTGCCACTATATTTTAACCTAACTACTAAAATTCTAACTCCCTCCCTCCCCCCCAGCGCGGCCGCTAAAAAATTCTCCACCATAAACAACTCCAACCACCACCCAGCAGGGATCAAATATCCACAAACCTCAAGCGAAATATTAACTCTTTCACTGCACAAATGAGACCTGGAAATCTTCAATTCTCTCTCAAGTTAGAGAAAAGGACAAAATAAAGACACAAAAAAACCTCAACATAAAACACCAAAATCAATAAAAAAGAAGTTGAGTCCCAAATAAGAAGAAAAATAAAGAAATGCCTTAAGCTTAAGCTAAAATTCTCTTATAAACCATAATAATAATCTATATTAAATATCCCTATAAATCATAAAAAAACATGGTGGGGGTGGAACATTCACATTATAGACATGAGCAAAAGCATCCATACTAAACAAACAAATATTAAAATAGCTATAATCCCATAAAAAGTTTAAACAAAAAAAGAAAAGAGTAATAAAAAACCTTTACCCTCAAGAAAAGAAGAAAATCTCTGTTCCCAAAAATAAAAATAATCTCAAAAATGAATTAAAAAACCTTTACTTTTAAGCAACTCATCCTTAAAATAATACTCCATAAGTTTAACATAACCCATAAATGCAGCTATAAGAAAGCTACAAAAAATAAATAAGACTTCACAATTACAAATTTCCAAATAACTAGTATTCATAAAAATTAAAAGCCACAAAAAACTATTTTCTTATGAAGAAGTCTCCATAGCATAACAAGAGACTCCTCTCCCTATATAAACTAAAAAAAGACTATTCTAAATGTAATAAACTAACTAAATTGTTTCTATAAGTTGTCAATAAAAAGTGTGAAAGAGAAGAGTATTCTAAAAGTTTTATTCTAATTCTTATTATTGTTTTAATTCTATTAATAAAGGTTTTCTTTATAGCCTTTAAAATTTATACCTACTTTACCTTCCTCCTAATCCTATCTCACTACAAAAAATAAGTAAATAATTGCAATAAGTGCACTAACAATTTAGCCAACACTAAACCCACCACATAAATTAGTACATTAACCAAAAAATTAACACACCAAAACCACTACAGAAAACAATAGATAAGTACCATTCCACTTCTTTGAGAACTTTCTAGTGTAAAAGAGTAGATAGTTGCTCAGTTTTGGCTCCTTGCTTATCCAGTTGTAACACCAAGATAATATTCTTCTTGCCATCAAACCAAGTGCTAAATTTCAACACTGAGCAAATGTTAGTCTCCTGATGGTTTCTGAAGGTAATGTTGATAGTGGTCAAAAAAAGAAAGAAGGGTGTGTGTCATGACTGTTATAGGAAAAAATCTTAAATGCTGCTTAGACATTAAGATGCTCTTAATTCTTTTTTGCACACTAAAGACTTGGGAAAGCTTTCTCACTCCCATAACACACATTTTCTCACATTTAGTGGTAGAAGATGATGAAGATGATTTCCCTGTGATGCGTTCTGATGGGGATTTTTTACATAACAGTAGCAGCAGTAAGGAAAAATGTAAGTGTGTCAACTTTTTCACTGAAAAATTGTATGAATGGTATTATAAGCCTGATACAAAATGTGTATTTATGTTCTTTTCTAAGTAGAAAATTACAAGAATAGTTATTTGAATGTATGTGACAGAACATTTTAATTCGTGTTAAGATAATCATGAAAATCAGTTAAGGAATTATAATCTGAGTTATTCTTACTTCACACAAATATTAATGCAAGACTGTCAAGATGGAATTTCCTATTTGTGTCCAAAGCTATTTCCACTACAAAAATCTGTTGAAACAGCTGCATCATTTGTATACTGGGAAATTAGATTTGTAACAGGCAATTGCAGCTTTTCTTGTGTTATCTGCTTTAGGAGTGTTGTGAAGCACAATGCTTTTTCAGTTAGGTGTGCCCCATTATGGTTTTTCTAACTTCTATGTCTATGTAATGATTAAGTCAATATTGTTACTGAATCTCACTCATCCTAATTTTAGCACTTTTTAAAACTGTATTTTTCAGTGTTATGCTGAACAGAATTCTGATTTTTATTCTTATCTTAAATGATCTGGTTATAGTCATTGTACTCACTGCATCCATTCACTAAATGTGAATTCCTCATGCAAGTTGCTTTTTTAGAAATCTGATACATCTGGCCTGCCAGAAGTTGTGCATTCATTTTTAAAATCTATTTTCTTTCTTTTTATACTTTCTCTAGCTTCCTGACTGAAATTATTTCTGCACTGACATTCTATAATGGTTGACAATTCACAATTTGGTATTTGTTAGACTTTGGCTCACAAAATTTTGAAGCAGTACAGTTGCAAATCTGATGGAATCACCAAAAGAAGTACTTAGCAAAAGCATTTTTAAAATTGTAGACACTTTCTTCAAGAATCTGAAGAATATATGTGCAAAATAAGCCTTTTCTGTCTTCTGTTTTCTTTTATCTGGCTCTAGTTCCTCATGTGTTGCATGTTTCCTTGCTGTATTTAAATTTTCTTTCTAGAATATTGCCAAAACTGTTAGGAGGAAAGGAACTGGAAGGAGTTACAGTACACTTCCAGAGAACTAAAAATATGAGTAGATTTTTTTTCAATCATATAAAGCACTTGCTCTGCTAAAGATTAATTTTAGTGATCAGGAGAGGGTATTTCAAGGACCCAAAAGGGTATCGTTGGGCTTTTGGGATAGCTGCTGTAGAGACAGATGAAATTAGACAGTTGAATACCCTGCCTGGTCTCTCAGAGGACCCTTCTGCTGTAGGACTGCTGAGGGTCGAAGAACAGCAGGTACCAATCTCTATCACAACAATGCGCTGTTGACAATACTGCACCAACCAGGACTCCGTGACCCCCATCCATGAGATGATTCATGAACTGGAGAGCCAGGGAGGGGTCAGCAAAACTTGCTCACCCTTTCATAGTCTTATATGGCCAGTGCTTAAGTCCAATGGAGAGTGGAGACTGACAGTGGACTATCATGGCCTGAAGTCACACCATCCCTGAGTGCTGTTGTGTCAGACATACTGGAACTTCAGTATGAACTCTGGAGTCCAAGGCAGCAAAGTAGTGCCACCACTGACATTTCTAATGGGTTTTTCTCCATTCCTTTAGTAGCACAGTGCAGGCCACAGTTTGCTTTCTCCTGGAGGGGTGTCCAGTACACCTGGAACTGACTGCCCCAGGGGTGGAAAAACAGCCCCACTATTTGCTGTGGACTGATCCAGGCTGCACTGGAAAAGGGTGACACTCCTGAATACCTGCAGTACATTGATGACACCATCATGTGGGGCAACACAGCAGAGGAAGTTTTTGAGAAAGGGGAGAAGATAATCCAAATCCTCCTGAAAGATGTTTTTGCTATAAAACAAAGTAAGGTCAAGGGATCTGCCCAGGAAATTCAGTTTTGAGGAGTAAAACAGAAAGATGGATGTAATCAGATTCCAGTGGATGTGATCAACAAAAAAGCAGCTGTGTCCCACCTGACCAGCGAGAAGGAAACACAGGCTTTCCTAGGTGCTGTGGGTTTTTGGAGAATGCATATTCCAGAGTACAGTCAGATCATAAGCCCTCTCTATCATGTGACCTGGAAGAAGAAGGATTTCAAATGGGGCCCTGAACAAGAATAGACTTTTGAACAAATTAAACAGCAGATTGTTCATGCAATAGCCCTTGGGCCAGTCAGGACAGGAAAGGATGTAAAACCATGCCCTGCACTGCAGCCAGGGAGAATGGTCCTTCCCAGAGCCTCTGGCAGAAAATACCTGGAGACACTCGAGGATGACCCCTGGGGTTATGGAGTAGGGGAAACAAATGATCCAAGGCCTGCTGCATCCCAACTAAAAAAGAGATCCTGGCAGCTTTTAAAGGGGTTCGAGCTGCTTCAGAAGTGATTGACACCGAAGCACAGATCCTCCTGGCACCAGTGTTGGGCTGGATGTTCAAAAGGAAAGTCCCTTCCACACATCATGCTGCTGATGATATGTGGAGTAAATGGGTCATGCTGTTCACACAGCTAGCTTGAATAGGAAACCCCAATCACCCAGGGATCTTGAAGATCATCATGAATCGGCCTGAAGGAGAAAATTTTGGAGTATCATCAGAAGAGGAAGAGGAGCAGGTGAAGCGTGCTGAGGAGGCCCCACCATATAATCAAGTACCAGAAAATGAAAAGTGACATGCTCTGTTTACTGACAGTTCCTGCCATATTGTAGGGACAAACTGAAAATGGAAAGCTGCTGTATTGAGTCCTATGTGGTGAGTTGCAGAAGCTACCAAGGGACAAGGTGAATCAAGTCAGGTTGCAGAGCTGAAAGCTGTCCAGCTGGCTTTAGATATTGCTGAGTGAAGAGAAATGGCCAAAGTTCTAACTCTACACCGACTTGTGGATTGTAGCAAATGTTCTGTGGGGGTGACTGGAGCAATGGAAAAAGACCAATTGGCAGCGAAGAAGTAAACACATCTGGGATGCCAAAGTGTGACAAGACATCACTACCCAGGTAGAGAAGTTGGCTCTACAAGTCCATCATGTAGATGCACACATACCCAAACATTGGGCTACTGAAGAGCATTACAACAATGGACAGGTAGATCAAGCTGCCAAGATTAACATGTCTCAGGTAGATCTGGACTGGAAACATAAGGGTGAATTATTTCTGGCTTGATGGGCTCACAACGCCTCAGGTCATTAAGGAAAAGATGCAACATATGGATGGGCTCGTGACTGAGGGGTGAACTAAACCATGAACACCATCTCTCAGGTTATCCTTAAATGTGAAACATGCACTGCAATCAAACAGACCAAGTTGGTAAAGTCTCTGTAATATGGGGGATGATGGCTGAAATAAAAATATAGGGAGGCCTGGCAGATCGATTACATCACACTCCCACAAACCTGCTAAAGCAAACACTATGTGCTTACAGTGGTGGAAACAACCACGAGATGCCAGGAGCGTTACCTTGTGCCTCACGTTACTGCCCGGAACGCCATCTTGGGCCTTCGGAAGCAAGTCCTGTTGCCACACAGCACTCCAGAAAGATTTGTCAGACAACAGGACTCATTTCAAAAATAGCTTCATAGACACTTGGGCTAGACAGCACGGTATTGAGTGGATGTACCATATTCCCTATCACACACCAGCCTCTGGAAAAATAGAACAATGTAATGGACTGTTAAAAATCACATTGAAAGCAATGGGCAGTGGGACCTTGTCTTAGTTTGAAAGACAGGTGTCTGCTAAGGAAGACAGGAGCCTCTTGAAATGGAAAAAGAAAACCCCCTCTCTCCAAATTATTATAATTTTGAAATTAAGGGGTTCTCAGGCAAAGATATAGGAATAGGAATAACAGTTCTTTACTAGGAAAATTAAAATAAAAATACAGTAATAGAAAAAATCAAAACACTGACGGAGTCAGAATACAACTTGACACCCCATCAGTCAGCCAGAGTGTTGATAGCAGTCCAATTAAATGGTGACTGCAGTCCTCCTGGAGTGACAGATGTGGTTCAGTTGAAGCAGTGGTCCTGTAGAAGGGTGTAGTTTTCCTCGGAAGGTCCAGTGATGATGTAGAAGGGTCTGGTTTTCCTCTGTAATCCAGTGGAAAAAGGCTGCCTTGGTGTTCCAAATCTCAGTTTTTATCTAGGTGGGAAATGCTTGGCTCCTCCCCCTGGCTGGAGCATCTCCCAATGGGATGATGTAATTTTATGTGTCATGCAGTGGGACTCAATGGCCCATTAACAGAAGATACCTCCCTGGAGGAAGGATGGGTTGTGGAAAAGATAAAGAACACTGCCCCACCTGGTTTTAACAGATGGTGATAGAATACATACTTTTGGTTGCATCCTGCACTGCAAGCCAAAACAGACCTTCAAACACTGGGATCTATATTTAGTGAAGGCCACCTGGTTAGTTAACACTAGAGGCTCCACCAATCAAGCTGGCTGTGCCCAATCAGAACCTCTACATACTGTAGAAGGGGATGAAGTCTCCATGGTATATACGAGGAATGTGTTAGGGAAGACAGCTTGGATTAGTCCTGTTTCAAGCAAAGGCAAACCCATGGGCATGTGATTCTTTTTGCTCAGGGACCTAGGTGCACTTGATGGGAAATGCAGAGGCACAGGGAAACATGATGTGTACCTTAAGGTGATTTGATATTTGGGTGAGAGCAGTCTGTGATGTTGAATTTCATATGTAATATGGGTTGTTGAATGACACTGACACTGTATGTCGTAAATACCATGGACAGTGAGTATGAACTGATCCAGTTACACCAGTCATGGACTAAAAGAATTCAACAAACATCTTGGGGGGATTTCCAGTGACTATTGAAATAATACCTGTGCTTGTGCAAAACCATATGTGTATATATATGTATATAGTTGAAAGGTATAAAATCTGGGCATTATATTAATGGTATAGAATTAGGGATGGATAATATCTTGGGCGCAGAGGAAAGGGGGTGGAGTTTTTTATGCTGTCTATTCAATATCACCCATGTCACCACTGGGGGGTATGGTTTTGGAAGGGAAAAACCCAAGTCTGGAAATAGGAAGTTTTCAATTTTTTTTCTGGGCTCACTCTGGAGAGACTGTGGGACCAGGACTGCTGTCACTGCTGCTACGCCTCCACTGCACCAGAGAGTGAGCCCTTGTACCCACACTATCGCTGCCACCACCCTGGAGAGAGAGCCCCTGCAGTGGGGCCCGAGCTGTGCCAAGTGGCACAAAGTCAGAATTTCAGCAGCACAACTCCTCATTTAGATGAACTAGCTTTCCAAGTTTCTTTTTGTCCCTGCTGTATATTGTTTTTGGGCTGGGGGGGAAAGTTAAACTGTGAGAGCCTCCCTATATATCTTTTTGTTTTTCCAAATACCACGTTGCCCCACTCCAGGGCCAGTCACGATTCTGCCTTTGTCTGGGAAACCACACCGGGTGCCATCTTTGGGAGACATTTTTGTTTGTTTGGTGGTGAGTGCCCTTTTGTGGGTAAAACTCTCTCTCTCTTTTGTACATTCTGTTATTAATATTGTGTGGGTATTGAAATTTTTCAGTAAGTTGTGATTCCAACTTTTGATCTCTCCTAGTGTTCCTCCATTATCAGAAGGGGCAGGGGGAAAAGGGAGTATCTTGAGTGGATTTAATTTTCTAGCTTGCTTTTAAACTAGTACAGTTCTCTAGGATCTTTGAGTGAAAGTTAAAAAGAACACTATGAAGGCATTCAAATTTATTGCTCACTTTCCAATTAGAAAATCTGGTAACTGAAACAATGATCAGTTGTATAAAGCATCAAGGGAGACCCTAGCTGATGCATATTTACCCAGTGGGATTTTAGAATCTAAGAATGTAGAATCTTGATCAGGAAGTGTTACCATTCATCTGATCATGTAAATTAGTGTATTTGGGTTTAAATTATGTAAGAATAAGAGCAGTAGGTGGTACTTAAGGGAACCTCTTTGAAGATGGAAGGTGGTTTTGTACTGAAACTACAAAGATGGAAATGGTACACAGACCGAAAGAAAAATTTTATATAAAACACAGTGGGATTTGTGTTGGATTTTAATGCTTTGAATGGAGGAAGAATATTCACCAATATACTGCTGGAATAATGAGGTTGTTTTTAGAGGAAAACTAATTATATTGATACTATTACTATTCACAGAATACCATCAACATTAGGTATAAATAAATGGGTTGTGTACCAAAGCATTTCTCTTTCATTTAGAATTAGTTTAGTGACAAAAGATGTTAAAGTGGCATAAAATGGAAAAGATAAAGGAACTTTGTTTTTCTACTTACTGTCTTTTAAAACTAGTCTTTCATTTCAGTGGAAAACAGACTTGATTGAACAGGTGATTTTTGGAACATCTGAGAAAGTATTACAAACAGCATCTTATGAATAAGAAGGCACAACTGATCTATCCTAACAGAGATGTGTAGGAGAGAAGGGCTGAAGTCCTTTTGAAGAAGGCTAAAACATACTATGAAAAATCCATTGTAAGAAAGGCAAGAGAAAACAATTAATGACTAAAACAAAATTATTAAGATATAGCATAACTAAAAAGAAACCACTTGAAAGAAGTTAAAGTAGAAGAAAAATAATACTGCTGCATCTTTCAATTGGCTACATACAGTTTGATCTCTAGACAAGAACAGTTGCAACGATAACACTTTTCTATTAGCCTTTAACTTGAAGCTACAGATCTGATGCAAGATTTCATTTTAAAATTTGATGACACTGACTTTGAAACTGCAAACTCTGTATCACTGCTACTTTGAGACTAGTCATTAAAGAACTACTTAGAATATATGATGACTAAAATTGTGGAAGTATTAATGAGTTGTAGATGAGACTTAAAGACATCCAATAACAAAAGCTGGCTTTTTTCCAGGAAATGAGGCTACTTTGCTGCATCTCCTTTGGAGTTTGCCATAGATTTATGAAATGATTTTATACTGTTGCATTCAGTGGTAATTTCTTCAGTGTGTCTAGCATGTTGCTTAAGAGAAAAACCACATGTATAAGCAGCTTAGCTGTGCTGGCAAGCCTGCGCATGAACATGATCTACACCAGCATGACATATTAGCAGTATAAACTGCATTTTCCCCTTTGCAGCTGTTAGGGAGAGGGAGAGCTCATTATTGCTTCTGAAACAGATTGATCTTTCTTTCTTTCACTCCCATTGTCCTTACTCTTTTAGGCAGTATTCTTGATTAACATGAAACAAAAAGATAAGCTGTGTTCTACCATAGTATGTATGTTTACTGAGGTATTTGAAGTAGTGTGTGCTATGTAAACATCTGCTTGAAAAAATTTGATTCCTTCTGAAAGAAGGGTATATAAAACCTCTGGAGACTTGAACCATTACTTAAGACCATGTGATGCTTGCTTTCTGTTCCTTAAGTGTAAATACTGTGGTCTACTATTAGAGAACAGCAATTGCATTTCTCTTCTCTACAAGAATTGAGATGCTTGAAAGCTCTTCTTTTTACCCTTGCAGCTTGATATTGCATAAATTTACACAAATAATTATTTTTACTCTTTAAATTGTAACAGTGGCACATTGACAAACTGACAGACCAGGAAAAGAAAGCAATATCCAAGTGGGTGATATGTCATCAGGTTGCCTCATGGCATAGCAGGAGTTACTTTAACTTGCTTGGCTCAGCTTCAACATGATTGTTACTTCTGCTTTCTAATATTTTCTGACATTATTGTGTAGTGTTTGATTTGGTATTCTGTCAACCTACATATGAGTTTGACATAGAATAGGTACTTTTTTGTCACGTTTTAAGTGACTTGTTTAAATAGACTTAGTAACAAATGGCCTGGTCGACAGCAAGAAGTTGTTGGAACTAACGAACACCACAGTACTTGGATAATTCAACATATTTGATACTTTTATATCATACCTTTTTATGTTGTGTTTTTAAAATCTATAGTTACCTGCTAAAAGCAGCCTTAAAATATTACCTTTGGTGTTTCATTGCATTTTGAAAAAGTTTCTTTCTTAGTGCTGTACTGGATATGTTTTAATGCTGCTCTGTATTAATTAGGCCCCACTTCAAGCTGTCAAACTGCTATTGTTACAAAGTATTCCCACTTCCTCCATCCACATGATTTGCAGAGTAATACAGCATTACAAGCAGACTTGAAATATGGTATAGGAAGATGAAGCTGAAGGGATGTGTTTTTCTTTTTAAATCTCTTTCTTTATCCAGTGAATAGCTGAAAATTCTTAGCACTTCTGGTTTTTATTTTTAAATTAAATTTCTAGCCAGTCTATTTTCTTCAAACAGTGATAATATAAAGCATGCATGTAAAATGCTTGTTTGAGTTAAAGGCAGTTATCAATGAGTAATTAATGTTTGGTTTTAGTGTTTCCATATGTGACACCCAAAGGAATTAATTGCATAGACTTTAAAGGAGAAGCTATAACTTTCAAGGCAACTACTGCTGGAATCCTTGCTACACTCTCTCATTGTATTGAACTCATGGTAAAACATGAAGAAAGCTGGCAAAAAAGACTAGATAAGGTAAGATCATTTTCCTTTAACTTTTACTGAAAAAATCATTTCTTCAGCTTAAAATTCAAATTTCAAGTTAGTTGGTTTAAACTTTATTATTCCAGGTTTAACTTTTATTTTTATGTACAGGAGGTATTAATTATAGATGCTTTCATAATTAATTACTCCTTTAACATGTTAAAACCTCATTCTGATTGTTGGTGATACAGTAACATTATTCATAATATTTTTCTTTTCCCAGCCCTTGTTCAGATAGTATTCCTATATTTTTAATACTATAAAGAACCTGATAGCATTCTACAGTAATAAGTGTAAGTAATAAGCTTGAAGCCCTCTAAGAGACCTAATTATCTGTGCTTGCAAAATGATGTGAAAATCTCTGAAATGTTCTGTGATAAGAAATGGTGACAGAACTGAGGAGAACAACCAGTTCTAACTTTAAAGGTCTAAGATACAGTTATTTCACTTACCTTTAGGAGATTAAAGAGATTAATTTAAGTCATATTTTAGACCATTTGGTTAATTTTTGGGGTGGGGCTCACCTGATATTATGTTATTCTTATGGCAGTGATAGTTCATGGTAAGCCTACTCAACCACTATAGCCACTTGAAAGAAGCAGCGTCTTCTCTCTTCAGATGAGATGTGCTAGAAACATGGCTAGGTTGTACTTCAGGCTTTGATATCTAGAATTTTGCCATCAACAGCTGGTGTCCTATATAGTCCTTTAGCTATTGTTGTCTTGTTTTTAATTTAAGATATTTCTTTATGGTTGTGTATCACATTTCAAATCTTACTCAATATGTGTTAGTGGCATACAATTCAAAGAATTAAGTTATTCAGACAAAATACAACCATGTTTGAATCCTTGCCCATGTCTCCTAGCTTTTTGTCCGTATGTCAAAGACCTGGTCTTATCTAACTGTATTGTGACTTCTGTCAATATTTAATTTATTATTGCTTCATCTAGGTAGTTTGAGGAATTATAGCAAACCTAAGACTTGAAGCTTGTTCATAGGATTGTAGGGTAATTCAAGTTAGAAGAGACCATCTCTAGTACAACCTCCTGCTTAAAGGAAGCACAGTTTGAATCAGATTGGGTTGACCATGGATTTTTCAAGTCTGATTTCAAGTCTCCAAGGCTGAAGACTGATGTCTTGGTTTAATTTAATTTTTTTTTAAAATGCCTTCATTTAATTTGAATTTTCTGGCCAATGTACTAAATAATGTTATAGTTTTGATTTGTTAATTTAAATATACTTATTTTTGTTGTGAGACAGAACTAGGAGCAGAAGCAAGGCAGGCTTAAAATTTAAATGGGTATAAAAAGAAATTTATTAACTACACAAAGAAGGAAAAAACCAAAAAATTCAGAATAAGATTTTCAGACTTCCTTCCCTCTCCCAACTTTCATAACAACAAAACAAACATATAAAAAATTACTTCAGTCAGTTTTAAACTTAAATAGTCTTTTTTCAGTTCACTTCGGAGAGAGAAGTTTCTTCTTGTCAGGCTATAGGGATTTTTTTACAAGGAGGAAGAAAACAGTTCTTGTGGTTTCATTTTCTTGGCACTCTTTCTAACTTTACAGCCTTCCCAGAGCTGTGCATGTGGGCTATGTTGGACTCATGGGGTATTGCTTTTAAGAATTAAATATTTTAAAGCAAAGGTTCTCTTTATTTCTTTTCTCTCTGTTCATGCTTTATCCTTAGAAAACTGAGATCCCCTTCTTTCCTCGGGGCAAAGATTTTTAACATAGGTACTTTAGTTAAATGATTTATTGAATGGAACACTCCAACTCCCCCATGCTTTGTTTTTTACGGTTTATAGGAATTTTTAGTGCAATATTAGTTTATCTTTACAATTTTACAAAAGGATTTTCAGCCAACTTTCACAGCATCTTCTCATTCTTTTTTTATTTAAAAAACTTATCTCTTGCTTTATTGATTTCAGGGTATTTTTTTTCCCCCTCTCATATTTAAAGGAAATCTGGAGCTTTTGCAAATCTTATCTGAGCACAAAGAGTTAAAGTTTCACACAGCTGCAAGAGTTGGGCCAGGCCAAGGCTTGTGGGGTGAGGGGCAGCTGAAATTTTAATCAGCCTTTTCTGGGGCTCAGCTGCAGCAGCCACACTGTCCATGGCCACCCCTGCTTCCCAGACAGGGGCCCGGCTGCCTCCCCCACAGGCCGTGGGGGGGCCAGCCGGGCCCGGCCCCTCTGAAGCTGCTCTGAGCCAGCAGCAGGAGCCGGGCCCCCCCCCAAGCCACGAGCCACGGGGAAGGAAGCAGGGCTAAGGTCTTATCAACAAGCCTTTCCTCTCCCCGGCCATCGGGTCCCTTGGTTTGTAAACGGGGGCCAGGCAGCCTCCCAGGCCCCCCTCCGCATTGGAGGGAGCCCGGGCCGAGCCGGTGTTACCTGACCAGTCACTGGAAATCAAAGAGAACTTTTTTGGGGGGTAATCTCTTTTAAAATGTGTGTTCACGGAGCGAACTAACTTTTTCTAATTGGCTGTTGAGGCTGTCAATAACTAAACCAGCCCTCAGTTGGTTTTAATCAACCCACAGAGGAAGCCCTCATAGAGAGAGCTTTTCTCTGAGTTTCTTCCCGGGTGAGCCCAGCACATCTGAGCAGCCTGTTCTGATGCTCAGCTGCTGTTATAGACCCACTGGGAGCAGCTCTTTCTTATTCCAGTATCTGCCTATTGTTTTTCCTCTTCCTACTATAGACCACTGTGAAGAATCTGGCTTAGTTTGTTGATGACCTCCTTAGATTTATTGGAAGGCTACTATGAAGTCCCCCCATAAAAGCCTTCTCTATTCCAGACTAAGCAAACACAGTT
The DNA here is from genome assembly GCF_052056855.1 of Sturnus vulgaris. Lineage (NCBI taxonomy): Eukaryota > Metazoa > Chordata > Aves > Passeriformes > Sturnidae > Sturnus > Sturnus vulgaris. Next base: position 38,996,759 of record NC_142282.1, on the reverse strand, counting down.
CACTCTTGCTGATCACAGTTTTCTTACAGCATGGATGAAGTGAATTTTTTCTTGTCAGTAGGTTAGTATATGTTATTACAGAATAATGTTAGTATAGAATTTAGTTTAGATTAGTTGTCATATTTTTATTTTTCTGTGGACTAACTTTAAAGCACTTGTTTTCAGCTGTAAGTGGTTAAAAATTCAAATTTAAATTTCACTTTAACTCATACAGAATCACAGAATCATTTAGGTTGGAAAAGACCTTTAAGATCATTGAGTCCAACCTTCAAATGATCACCACCTTGTCAACTAGACCAAGGCATTAATTTCCATGTATAGTTGTTTCTTGAACAACTCCAGGGATGTTAATTCCAGCACATCCCTGGGCATTCCATTCCAATGCTTAACAACCCTTTCCATGAAGAAATTCTTCCTGATGTCCAACCTGAACCTTGCCTGGTGCAGCTTGAGACTATGTCCTCATCCTGTCACTGGTTGCCTGGGAGAAGAGGCCTACCCCCACCTGGCTACAACCTCCTTTCAGGTAGTTGTAGAGAGTGATAAGGTCACCCCTGAGCCTCCTTTTCTCCAGGTCAAGCTCCCTCAGCTTCTCATCGTTAGACTTGTGCTCCAGACCCTTCACCAACTCTGTTGCCCTTCTCTGGACTTGCTCCAGCATCTCAATGTCATTGTCATGAGGGGCCCAGAACTGAACACAGCAGTTGAGGTGTGGCCTCACCAGTGTCAAGTACAGGAGGACAACCACTTCCCTGGTCCTGCTGGCCACACGATTGTTGATACAGGCCAGGATGGCTTTGGCTTTCTTGGCCACCTGGGCACATGCTGGGTCATGTTCAGCTGTTGTTTACCAGCATTCCCAGGTCCTTTTTTGTGCTGGGAAGGTTTTCAGACACTTCCTCAAGACTGTAGCACTGCATGGGATTGTTGTGGCCTAAGTGCAGGGCCCAACACTTGGTCTTGTTGAATCTCATACCATTGGCCTCAGCCCATCAATACAGCCTGTCCAGATCCCTCTGTAGAGCCTTCCTACCCTTCAGCAGATCAACACGTCCAGCCCAACTTGGATGAAGTCTGTGTACTTACTGAGGGTGCACTTGATCTGCTCTTCCAGATCATCAATAAAGATATTAAACAGGACTGGTCCCAATACTGAGCCTTGGGGAACCCCACTAGTGACCAGCTGCCAACCACACGTGACACCATTTACCATCACACTCACTTAGGGCCTGGACACCTAGCCAAGTTTTTAACCCAATGAAGATTGTACCTGTCCAAGCCATGGGCTGCCAGCTTTTCCAGGAGAATGCCATGGGAGACAGTATCAAAGACTTTGCTGAAGTCCAGATAGACAACATCCACACCCTTCTTCTCATATACTAGGTGGGTCATCTGGTCATAAAAGGAAATCAGGTTGGTCAGGCAGGACCTGCCTTTCCTAAACCCATCCTGGCTAGGTCTGATCCCTTGGTTGTCCATGTGATTGCATTCAAGATGATCTGTTCCATAACCTTGCCAGACACTGATGTCAGGGTGACAGGTCTGTAGTCCCCCATATCCTCCTTCCGACCCTTCTTGTGGATAGGTGTCACATTGGCCAATCTCGTCATCTGGGACCTCCCCAGTGAGCCAGGACTGATGATAAATGATGGACATTGGCTTGGCAAGCTCTTCTGACAGCTCCCTCAGCACCCTCAGATGAATTCCATGTGGTCCCATAGACTTACAAGTGTCTTAAGTGGCTCAGCAAGTTGCTAACTGCTTCCTCCTGGATTACAGGTGGGCTATTCTGCTCCCCATCCCTGTCTACCAGCTCAGGGTGCCAGTTGCCCTGAGGATAACCTGTTTTATTGTTGAAGACTGAGGCAAAGAAGGTGTTAAGTACCTGCTATAGCCTTTTCCTCATCCTTGGTGACTATTCCCCTCCATGTACAATAAAGGATGGAGATTTTCCTTGGTTCTCTTTTTGTTGTTAATGTATTTATAAAAACCCTTTTTATTATCTTTCACAGCAGTACCCAGATTGAGTTCTGGTTGAGCTTTTGCCTTTCTTATTTTCTCTCTGTGTAACCTAATGATATCCTTGTACTCTCCCTGAGTTACCTGCCCCTTCTTCCAAAGGTCATAAACCTTGTTTCTTCCCTGAGTTCCCATGAAAGATCCCTGTTCAGCAAGGCCAGTGTTCTTCCCTGACAGCTCGTCTTTTGGCACATAGGGACAGACTACTCCTGAGCCTTTAAGATTTCCTTCTTAAAGTATGTCCAGCCTTCCTGGACCCCTTTGTTATTAAGGACTGTTCACCAGGGGACTTTTCTGAAACAGTGTCCTGAACAGGCCAAAGTCCACCCTCCAGAAGTCCAGGGTAGAGGTTTTGTTGACGCCCCTCCTTACTTCACCAAGTATTGAAAACTATCATATCGTGGTCGCTGTGCTCAAGACAGCCTCTGACCACCACATTTCCCAGCAGCCCATTTCTGTTTGTAAACAGCAGGTCTAGTTGAACCCCACCCCTGGTAGACTTGTCACCAAATCTTCCGAAATATCGGAATAAGATGTGGTGTTAAAGAGGGCATCATTTATTCAGGCCAGAGGTCCCACAGGGGATACTCCTAACCCTATGCAGACGTGATTTTACAAGAGTGTTGCTTATATACAGTCACTACATGCATATTACAATTTACCCATTGCCATAAAACACACCCCGAGTTCCCAGATTCAGTCCTTGTTTTGTCTGTCACTACGTTCTTGAGCCAGATGTTGTCTTCTTATCTTCCAGCCGTCCTTGCTGGGAAAGCAGTTTTTGCATGCCTTGTTTTTCTACTAAAAGTTCACAGGCACAGTAAAAATTGAATTAACCCTTTTGGTATCAGGCTCACTTACCAGGGCTGTCAGGAAGTTCTTTTCCACATACCCCAAGAACCACCTAGACTGCCTCATCTCTGCTGTGGTGACTTTCAGCAGACATCTGGCAAGTTAAAGTCTCCCACAAGAACAAGGGCTGACAATCGTGAAACATCAGAGCCACTTATAGAATAGTTCATCTGCCTCTTCATCCTGGTTGGGTATTCTATACCAGACTCCTACCAGGATATCTTCCTTGTGGGCCTCCCCCCTGATTCTTACTCATAGGCACTTCTACAGCATAAGTAAATACGTTTTAAAGGGGGTCACTTGGAGATTTTAAGTTTCTCTGCTTTGGTAGACATGCAACTTGGTCACACTTGTCAGTGAAATTTTCTGGGGATTACAGCACACTGATGGTGAAGTACTATAATTATAATATAAAACAACCTTTTAGTTTGGATTCCTATAATTCCTAGTTTATTAGATGAGGAGATTTTGATTGAATTAAATAGTATAAAATTGTGGTGGGTTAACCTTGGCTAACAGCCAAATGCCCACCCAACTGCCCACTTAGCACCCCATCCAGCAGGACTGGAGTCTGTGTATGGGAGAAACAGGATGAGAAAGCTCACAAGTCAAGAGAAAGACAGGAAGATTGCTTATGAGTTTTTGTCCTGGTAGAAAATCTGTTGCTGATTAAAATAGGCAAGGTTAGTAGGAAACAAAAAGACAAACACTAAAACAGCTTTCTTCCCCCATTTCCCAGGCTCAACCTCACTCTAACTGCAGGCTCTTCTACACCCTGCTTGCTAGCCCCAAGGAATGCAATGTGGTGGGGGTGGGGGGTGGGGAATGGAGGGTTGGAGGTCAATCCAAAACACCTAATCTATGCCACTTCTCACACTTTTCCCCTGCTCCAGCACAGGTCCTTTTGAGGGCTGTAGTCCTCTGGGAAAACTCCTCTTTATTGGGAGTCCTCCATGGAACACTGTTCCTTTAAGAAATGTCCCTCTGCTCCAGTGTGGGGTCCTTCATGAGCTACAGTGTGGATATATTCCCTGCCCTGGAACTCCTTCTCATCATTCTCTTCTGGCCTTGGCATTCCCTCTGTTTCTCCCTTTTTGTTCCATCTCTTCTCTCCCTGGGCTGTTTTTTACTCTGAAATACATTTTCACAGAGATTCCATGCATGTGGTGGATGGGCTCAGCTATGTCCTGTGGTGGGTCTGTTTTGGAGCCTGTTTGACACAGGACAGCCCCTGGCCACCTCCCTCATATGCCAGTCCTGCAGCCCTCCACAACCAACACCTTGACACCTACACCCTGCACAAGAATTTAAAGACAGTAGTTGAATGTATTCAGACCTTTGCTAACACTATTTATTCCACTTCAGTTGTAGGGCTTCTTTTGGTTTTCTTGCCTTGTTTTACTAACTAAACATGGGTCTGTAAAAGTCTCTTCTATAACTAAGAGCCTGAGCAAAAAATAATTACTCTGTCATCTGATAAATACATGTAGGAGGAGAATGATGTTGATCTGTGTACTCTTGGGTTTCTTGGATAGATGCTTATGCTGCTCTGAAAAATAAATAAATATTAGAAGATGATAAAGTTCAGAATGTTTTCTCTGAGAGGTTAGAGGGGAAAATTATATTAAATTGGGCAGCCATTTGTGTGTGTTTTATCTGGGAGGTTTTTAAAGTTCTTGTAAGTCTGTCCAGTGTCTATAAAAGATCAGGTAGAAGAATTAAAAGGTGCAGCATCAAGTTTGTCCTTTATATATCAGCAGATTCACTACGCAGGGTCTGTGCTGTGCAGGTGTGTCATAGTAAGAACAGGATCTCTGTCAGTGACTAAAAGAAATGAGTGTTCTACAAGTTGTCTAAGTATCATAATCCAGCTTGCTCTCCTTCCTTCTCCAGCCTCGGCACTTCATTAGCTTCAGAACCATGTTTTATTTGGCAGCAAAACACAAATGTGAATAGTGAGAGTCCTGCTACTTCACAAAACTATACAGTCTCCATTTTGTAGAGGGACAGTTTAGCCCTCTCTGCCTTCAAGGGAATCTACAGCTCCTCCCAATTTAGTGTTGCCTGAAAACTTGTTCAGTATATCATTTAGTCCTGTTTAGTCAAGTTGTTTATGAAGATGTTGAAGAGAACTGGCCCTGAAATGGAGCCCTGTGGAACACCACTTGTGACTGGTCAGCAGCCTCATGTGACTCCATTTAGTACAAGCCAGTGTGCAATGTGTTTATCCAGCTGTGTGCTGGACATTTTATCCAGAAGGATGCTGCAAGAGAGAGTATCAAAAGCTTTATTGGAATCCCAAAAGATTACATCAACTGGCTTCCTTTGATCAACTAGGTGGGTTACCTTGTCATAAAAGGAAATTACGTTTGACAAGCAGGACTTTCCCCTCATGAACTGTGTTGGCTGTGATCAGTGACTGCATTGTCCTTCAGGTGTTTTTCAATAACTCCCAGAATATTCTCCATAACTTTTTCAGCCACTGAAGTGGGATTGACCCTCAACAAACATGAATAGCTATGATTAAACTAGATACCAGATTTTTCTTGCTGATCTAGTTTATTCCATGTGACTTAAAGAAGTTATGCTCAAGGTAGCTAGCTCCCCAAGCTTTGTATTATATATGCATCTATAAGGGCACATATAATGCATGCATTCAAATAAAATCAGAAAATCAGCATCTCTGTAACTATTCCTTGGGAATAAAACTTATACTGATCATTCCATTTATTGTCATACTGACTATTATCAGTCAATATATTCTTGCTGTTTTAAATGATCATGTAATTTTACAGGAAACAGAGAAAAGGAGAAGAATTGAAGAAGCATACAAAAATGCTGTGACAGAACTGAAGAAAAAGTCCCACTTCGGAGGGCCAGACTATGAGGTGCAAATTCTGCTTCTGAAATTTTTAAAAATGCTAAGGCTTTTGAAGATTAGTTTGTTTCTCAATGGAGTGTGTATGCAAATCAAGGTCATTGTGTAATGTGTTCATGCCACTTTTTCTGCCTTGGAAACTGAAACTAAATGAAGAATCTAAATCCTTCAGTGTTTTGAGAATAGAAGCCTGTCTTCACCTCGGATTTCCTATTCTACTTTTGTCTAAAGCATTTTGCTTACAGATATTTTTGTTGCCTTTTTAATTATTTTTCTTGTACATTCTATACTGCTCATTTGAATGTTGTGGACTCTTACATTTTAATTAGTCAGCTGTCTAGATATGTAATGCAAATATGAAAGCCCTGCCTGCAGGCAGTCTTAGAATCTGAAGTTTAATTTGATTTTTGACTTGTCACTGGCACTTGAAATGTGTTGATAAATTCAATTATTTTAGGTTCTGCTTCATCTGCTAAATGGCATATTTTATCAACTTCCTCCTCAGTTTGGTTATTGAATTAAAGTCTGAGTCTCTTAAACTGCCTCCTGAACAATAATGTAATGCACCTATAAAGCAATTTGCATAGCTTTTAAGAACTCGATTCTTTCATTTACGTTAATTAATTGGGTTTCTACTTACAAATCATAGCCTGAGAAATAGTATTAATATGTTGAGATATTTAAAAGGTATTTGAGCTTATGTTCTCTGTTGTGGCTAAGGCACTGTAAAAGAAAAGGATGGATAGGAAGTTGAACTTTGTCTACCTGGTTATGAACTCAACTGCTTCCCCAGATATCCCTGATGTAAAGTAGATTTTTGAAATTTGCTGGATTAGTTTGTTTTACAATAAAATAAAAGCAGTAAACCTAGTTTTCCTAAATTACCATTTTACTTAGGGGACACAAGTTTTTAATAATTGATTCAACTCTACCTGCTGTGTATTGTTAAACTGTCCTTTCCAATAATTCTCAGTAGTGATCCACACAATTTTGTCTTGTGCTTTGAGCACATATCTGAAATCCACCTTAAGGCAATAGAATACTTGGAAGGAGTCTAAATACACAATTATCTTAATATACTTACTTACGTACGGTAAACATTTTTAAGAGAAGATATCTGTTAATTAAAATCTAAATCTCATATCAAAGCATATTGACACTGTTACTCAGTCTTCGGTTTTCTGGGGGTTTTGCTTGTTTACTTAAGTATACCTAAATTGTACTTAAAGGAAATAACTTCTTTTAACAAGTAGAGTTTTCAGATTAATTCTAATATATGAATATTGGTGAAAATATTTAAAATTTATGGAAGAAATTTCCTTCTGTCAGTTATCCGCATAATACATAAATAGCTATTTCTAATACTGAACTTAAGTGGAGCTCTCATGTCTCCAAAATCTTGAACTAATTTTGTTTCTTATGCTCTAGGAGGGTCCTAATAGTCTGATTAATGAAGAAGAATTCTTTGATGCTGTTGAAGCTGCTCTTGATAGACAGGATAAAATGGAAGAACAGGTATTGATAGTTAAAAAATGTGTTAATGATGGGCACTTCATGGAAGACTTCTGTGACTTGATTGGTCCTGGGATGCATCTCCTGAAACTCTAGATATTTTAGACTGACACATATAAGTGGGATTCATTATATAATATTTACAATTAAATATTTTTAACACTAATTTTGAGAAAGTGACTAGACAGCTTGCATAGAAAAGGATAGTATAAGTGTTAAGCTAATTGTTTCTGGTTTTTAACTCCTAAATAAATGTATTAGTCCTGTATAAAACTTATCTCTATATATAACTGATGCCCTGGGCAAATAAGAATATCTAATGATGCAGCTATTTTTCAAAACCTAATTATTGCTCTGAAGTTTCTTTTGACTGTAGCAGTATGTGAAATAGGAAATAGATAGTTCTATTGACGTTTGGTTTTGTTTAAAAATTGTGTAGGCTCTGGCTATTTCTCTAACTAATTTCTTGAATATACTTCAGTGACAAGGATCAAAAAGGGATGTGTGTGATGAAATATATAGAATATGAGAAAATATAGTAGTGTATAATATGAGAGGGAATAATAAAGTGGTGCTTCCTTTGTCTTAAAAGGTTTTTGGCTTATGAATATAGTGAATACAATCACTTGGTTAAGAAGTATAAGACTTTCTAGTGGACATATTATACCCAACAATTTATCTATGTTGGGGTTTCTTAGAAGGTAAAAGTTTTGAGTTACTGTAGCACTACTACATGGATGCAACATCTGTCATGCTCCCAATCTATTTTGCTTAACCTGGAAATATACCTTGAAGTATAGATTAATGGGTAATTCAGTCTCCAGGTCCATTTGCTTCCTGAGAACTCCAGCAGGATGGCAACTTCATGTCTGTCATGGACAGCATTAGTTGTAGCCATTATAAAGATTGAAGGTGCCTCACTGTTTCATAGTCCATCCAGTAGCAACTGACTACCAGTAATTAGCTATTTTGTTGCAGTCCCAAAGTGAAAAGATCAGATTATATTGGCCGATATCCTTACCTCCTGGAGATGCATATTCTACTGTGGGGACTCATAGATTTGTACAAAAGGTAAGATATTTCTCCTGAACTCCTCTGTATAGTTGATTGACTTGTATATAATATTTTGCATGGATAGGTCAGATTTTTTTAAATTGTTTTTTAGATGCTTCTAGAATAACTTTCAGTGGTTTACTCATTTTTAATTGAAGTAGCTGGAATTATAAAAGGACTGTTTTCTGTCTTGGCTAAAAAAATCCTGATTTCAGAATCTATTTAGAATACTCTTGATTTGTATAAAGCTTGTCAGTTAGCGATTATAAAGAAAAAATCAACAACTTGCTAACCTCGCTGCTTTTAAGATACCGTCACCAAAATTAATTTAATTGGTAGGAAAAAAAAGTCTCTTGCATTAGGATCAATTGACTTCTTTTAGTGTTACTTGAAACACTATGACTTTTTTAGGGCTACACTGGGATCATAATACATCATAGGTGCATGAAATCAGCATTTGCCACTGTGCTTGCTTCTTATGGTGCTTTTGTTTTCATTTTCTTCATTATCTTGTGCTTGCAAGTTGGTACTGAATGCTCTGTTGTGCCTTTGTTCTGATTACTTGGTTTTTTCTTTGTCTGTCTCTGGTAGCTCTATAGTCGCTCTTCCTCCATGTCTTCCATTGATCTAGTCAGTGCCTTTGATGTTCACAGATTCAGCGCCCAGGTACTGTATTAATGTGTAGAGTGGGGGTTGTGTATCTTTGCTGCATTTCATCCTCTTCTCTAGAACCTGAGTTTTTTGTTACATAAATCGCTGTTTACTCTAAACTAGTATGTTGAGACAAAAAAAAGTTATCTATTTCTTTACTAAATGGTTGTCTTTTTACATTCTGCTTGCATGCATATCATTTGTGCAGAGGCCCAAATCTTGTGAACTGTTGGACTCATTTCATTAGCTTTACTAAAAATACCTACAACTTGAAAATTTTGCATTTCTGATTATAATAAAAGTAATAAAATAACACCTGGTTTGTGTGGGCTGGAGATGGTCTTTGCTTCAAATTGTATAGTTTTTCTTGTTTTTAAATCAAAGGTTTAATTCTGTCTTTAAAATTTGTCACTTGTAATAACATTAGGACACCAAATTTTAAGGTTCTCTATTATAATTTTTTACCTCTACAACTAGTTTTATTACCAAAAGGTCAACTTTAGTGTGTTGTTAAAAAATGAGATTTTGGCTATGAGAACTTTTACTGAAGAGTTCCAATATACTCAATTATGGTTCAGAAAATGTCTGACATCCTGAATAAGTGAATTTAGTTGTAGTGACATATTCCAGTATTGTACAAAATTACTCTAGGTGCTTGCTCTGAAGAGCATAGTTTAAAGTTGAATTAGACAAGTAAATTAATGTGTTTGGTCTTTAGTCTCAAAAAAAATCATTCAAATAACATTCATGCCATTACTTTTCTTTCTGCTGTGGTCCATATGATTGTGAATATGGGGCTTCCTTCTGGGGTCTGTTGGTTTTGGATTTGTTTGTTTTTAAATTATGAACTAACACTGTGTAAGGCCCCAATAAAAGGACTTTACAGTGGTTCATGTACTCTGGGTTAGACACACAGAAGAAATACTTACCAGATATTCTCAAGAGGTCAAAACAAGACAAAAGTTTATTGGCAAACTTTAGAAAAATCAGAGAGCTTTAGCAAAAGGTTTACTACAACATCAAAACAACATAAAACACTTCTCACAGCATTAATTTGGTCCATTCAACTTAGCAAACTTTAAACTCGTGTGATGTTAAATTACTCAAAATGTTCCAAGAAGAGGGAATTAGTAGAAGAAGAAAGAGAGAAAGACAGAAAGAAAATATATAGAAAAGCATGCATATAGCTACCAACTCCTGGGTTCCAGAAGTGTTCAGATAGAAACTCCAAAAGGAAGGTAGGTTCAAGACATACTGGCCTCATGCTCAGCCTTATATACCTCTTGGCCTTCGTGGCCCTGATAGCTTGGGTTTTAGCTTTTATATTTTTCAGATTCTCTGCTGCTTAGTGTGTAACTCTGAAACTTCATATTAGGTGTTAATAAGTTCTCTTCACAGGGTAGTTAGACAAAACAATCCCTTCCTAGCTAGAGAATCAAGGACACCCATTACCCAAAAAGCATAAACAACAGCAAGGGAAAGGGGGCAAGCCAGGGGGCTGATACTTCATAGCCTGGAGCTGTGGTTGGATAATTGACTCCAATATGTAGATGAACCAAAACTTATAAAAGTGTAAAGACTTGTGACTGGGATCCATCTTGGATTTGACTTGGGTATAACCCTGACCGGGGTCTTGCACTGCCCAAGGTGTATCCTTTTAATAAATACCTATTTTATTCCTTTTGCTCTGTCTAGTCTCTGTTCTGGGTCAGCCTTTCCAGGCATCAGCCCCTCCCTCCAGGTGGGACTTCCAGCCACTCAGAAGCTGGGTTAGGTGAGAGTGGAGCTCTGCCTCCAATGTTCCATGTTTGGCACCACTGCAGGGCTGAGATACTGGCTCTAGAGGTGGGGAGTGGGAGGCAGTTCACTGTCTCACCAGGGCAAGGCCCAACCTGCCCCTCCCCCCCACACACATGCATCCCAAAATGTCTTGAGACATCCATCTTTCCAGTCTCTGACACACTGCAAACAGCCTACTTTTTCAAATAGAAGGAATGGATTTTTCTTTTGAGTAACACAGCCTGGAATGATACTACCTGCATACCTTGCCACCAGCTTCGTGAGCAGAACCCTAACAATTAAGGACTTGCTTATTGGACTGAAATCCCAACACTTGCCTTGACTTACTGCAGTCAGTTACCTTCTGGAATTTGAATTTTTTACAAGGGGAAAAATTATGCAGGTCATATTGCACAACACCAATAGGCTGATCTACTGATACTCCAGTCACATTAATAATTAAAGTTAGGTTTTGTAGAGGAGGAGGGAGGAAATCAAGTAATAGAAAGCAAGTTTGATTCTAAAGATAGAATTCATTTTCTGTCAGGCTGCACTGCCAGTTCAACGTAAGGGAAACAGTCATTAAAATATGTGAACTTTCTCATTTTCACCTCTTACGTCTGTAATAACATTTGTGGGTCCGTATGGTAAACCTGAGTATCAGACCACTAGTGTGGCTGAAAACCTAGCCACTTAAATCTGAGATTGATCAGGTCCTTATCACAATAATGCAAATTGACATTAAAGATCAGGGTCAAATGGACTGGATTATGGGGTCAAGATGTTGCTCTTTCTAGCAGCTGCAAGGATTATACTCTGTAGAAGCTACTACCCAGTGTCTTAAAATGTGGTTTCAAGTTAACTGACTACAGAAATGTGATATTGACTGGTGCCAGGTCCAAGACAGAGACACGGCACTCTTGATTCATGTAACAAAGACTAAACACTTTATTCTTATGAACACTCTTTAAACAGGGAGTTTGAGTTTCCTGGGGACACACATATGATTGGTTACAATCTCAGTAACTCATTTCCTTGACCAATGATACATCTTAACTTAGTGTCTTGAGGTGACTGTATGATGCCTATATCCCCAAATCGTCTGTTCTGTTAGTGTTGAATATTAAATTCTGCAACTTTAAGACTGGCTCCAGGAGTAAAAAGGGGGGAAGAAGAAGTGCAGAATTTGTTATCAGAGACTGCACTGGCTCCCCCACATTCCTGCACACAGACTGTGTTGTCTGCGGTGAACAGAGAGAGAGAGCTTTCCTTTGCTCTTGGTTAGTTTTCTGGCTAGCTGAGGCAGAGAAGCCCCCTGGATTGTTTTTTCCCTTTTTCTGTTTTCCTGGAACTGTTTGAACCTGCTCTGAACTGAAAACCCAAAAGAGCACCGGGACCTCACACCTGTGGCCCACCGTGCCTGGCCTGGGCTGCAGCATTCCCCAGCACAGGAAGGACTGAGAACAGACTCAGTGAGCTGCGCAGCCCACAGAAAAAACTCTTCTAAATCTGTCATCTCTTCGGAACAGCAAGAGGTTTTGCTGTTTGATATTGCTCATTTTTGTGCTGGGAAGTGTGTTGCCTGTTAAATAAACAGTTTTCTTTTTTTTCCCCACTTCTCTCCAATTTTTTTTCCTTTTTCCTAGAGGGACCTCATTCACAGGCTTCCTCCCAAATTTGTCCTAAACCAGGACAAATACCTTTGGCTCCCAACGTGGGGCTCGAGAAAGTGGAAAAAAAACCTGTTCAGATTGCATTTTGGTTATACTTACTCTGTATTGGAGTAAAGCAGTCAGTAACCATGTTGTTTGAAGTCATAATGTCTATCATGTCTGTCGGGATGGAGGCCTTTATGGGTCTCGGGTCTCTAGGCTTTTTTGAGGTTTTAATACCTTTCTGGTCTCTAAGCTTATTTTCTTATCCGGAAATGGCTCCAGTAGTGTCCCTAACATGCAGTTTTTTCAGTAGAGGAGCACGAATTAGAATAGCTATTGTGCTGGGCTCAGTAATAATGATTTATAGAAAGATTATAAAACTACTGGAGTTTGTTCCAGGTATTTATAGTTTATAGTTTCTTCGTCCTACCCTACGTCCCAGTTCCAATAGCATGTTTTGGAGGTTCATTAGTAATTGCACCCAGTTTGTTAGAGGAGGAGCAGGGAATGAGGCTTTTCAGCCTTAACTTTCTTTTTTCTCCCCTGAATCTGTTAAGTCATTTTTTGAGGATGTTCAGTTTCCCCTGAATGTCAAGGATACCACCTTCCTGGTATTTCATCTGGTGAGCTTCCTCTACACAGTCTGCAGCCTCTCTAGAATGAAGGCTGAGATGTCCAGAGGAGCTGATGGGACCCCTGATCCAGGAGTAGGCCCAGGCGTGGAAAATTATGAGTGGTGTGGGGAATGGGAGAGAATGGGTAGAACCCTGAAGAAATTTTCTGATCCCCCAGCCTGGGAATTTTCACATGAACAAATTCAGAACCCAGACGAGGTGGGGAAATATCTGGAAGAGAAGTGCCATGATGATTCTAATAAAAAAAAGATCATTGCAATAAACTAGGCCCTGGCATATGCTTATCGCACACTGCTAAATACTGTAGAGCAGCAGAGAAAGGCAGGGGGGCAGGGAAATAAATCAGCCAATACCCCAGTCACTCAGGTTGTAGCTAAACCAAATCGTAAACCTAAGCCACTGGCAGTTATTGCAGGAAGAAAGCACACCAGCAAAACTGATTGGCCAGTGGACGATGATGATGAAGAGAAAAGATCCTCAAGGCAGGCTTCCGATACAAAATCAGAAGTCAGAACAACTGACACAGGATCAGAAGCCAATATTGAGTCCCTATCTCTGAAAGACCTTCGTGGCCTGAGAAAGGATTACACCCGACGACCTGATGAATCTATAATTAGTTGGTTGGTCCGTCTTTGGGATGCTGCAGGCGAGGCTACAATTCTGGACGGCACTGAAGCCAGGCATTTGGGATCCCTGTCACATGATCCTGTCATTGACCAAGGAATTATGAGGGGGCCTAACTCTCACAGCCTCTGGGCACGGGTCCTGGACAGTGTAGCACAAAGATACCTGTGTGCAGACGATCTCTATATGCAGCAAACCCAATGGAAGACCATAGAACAAGGGATTCAAAGCTTGAGAGAAATGGCAGTGGCAGAGATTGTTTTTCCAGATGACCTAACAACTAGGAATCCAGACTTAATGCCATGTACATCCGTGATGTGGCGAAAACTTGTACGACTTGGGCCCCATGAATATGCTTCTGCTTTAGCTATAATGAAGCAGGATGACAGGGAGGAGACTGTATTTGATATGGCGAAAAAGCTCGAAGCATATGCAGATGCCGTGCATGGCCCAACACATGCCAGAATTGCAGCTGTGAAAACACGTCTGCAAAAATTAGAAGATAGGATAGAAGAGAATCACAAGAAACTCAGGGAGGAAATTAAAGAAGACCTTCTCCAAATCTTGGCTATACAGATCAAAGGTTCTGGCCCCAAACGTAAACGTTCCCCAGATGGGGAGAGAAGACCCTTCTCACGAGCTAAATTGTGGTCTTTCCTGCGTAATTCTGAAGAAAACATGAAAAAGTGAGATGGAAAACCTACTGCTGCTCTGGTAAAACGGGTGCTTGAATTGCAAGACAGCAAGATACAGAGAGAGAGTTCCACCAAAAGGGAAGCAGCTCCAGTTGGCCGTAGCCAAACTGCCAGGTACAATGATGATGATGATAACATGTCCAATCCCCTTGAAGGAACCTCCAAGACATATGCTCAGGGTAAAAAGAATAACCAGGCTTAGAGGGGACCTGCCTCTAGCCAGATAGAGGCCAGGGAAAACCGTGTTTTTTGGACTGTGTGGATTCGTTAGCCTGGCACATCTGAACCACAAAAATATAAGGCTTTGGTCGACACCGGTTCGCAGTGCACACTAATCCCATCAAAACATGTAGAGACAGAATCTGTTTCTATTGCTGGTGTGACGGGAATCACAGGATTTTACTTTAGTGGAAGCGGAGGTGACCCTGACTAAAAATGAATAAAAAAAACACCCTACTGTGACTGGCCCAGAGGCCCCGTGCATTTTGGGCATAGACTTCCTCCAAAATGGGTATTTCATAAATCAAAAGAGACTCAGGTGGGCTTTTAGAATAGCTGCTGTAGAAGCAGAGAACATTAAGCGATTGAACACCTTGCCAGGACTATCAGAAAACCCATCTACAGTAGGACTCCTGAAGGTGAAGAAGCAACAAGTGCCAATTGCCACCTCAACGGTGCACCGTCGGCAGTACTGGACGAATCGAGATGCTGTGATCCCCATCCACAAGATGATCCGTGAGCTGGAGAGCCAAGGGGTGGTCAGCAAAACCCACTCACCCTTCAACAGCCCCATCTGGCCTGTGCGTAAATCTGAAGGAGAATAGAGATTGACTGTGAATTATCGGGCATTGAATGAAGTGACTCCACCACTGAGCATTGCTGTGCTGGACATGCTGGAAGTCCAGTAGGAGCTGGAGTCCAAGGCAGCAAAGTGGTATGCCACCATTAACATTGCCAATGCATTTTTCTCCATTCCTTTGGCAGCAGAGTGCAGGCCTCAGTTTGCTTTCACATGGAGGGGTGTGCAGTACACCTGGAACCAACTGCCCCACGGGTGGAAACACAGCCCCACCATTTGCCATGGACTGATCCAGACTGCACTAAAAAAGGATGAGGCTCCAGAACATTTACAATATATTGATGATATCATTGTGTGGGGGAACACAGCAGCAGAAGTATTTAAAAAAAACGAAAATCATCCAAATTCTCCTGAAAGCTGGTTTTGCCATCAAAAGAAGCAAAGTCAAAGGACCTGCCTGAAAGATCCAGTTCCTGGGAATGAAGTGGCAAGATGAACAATGCCAGATTCCCACTGAGGTCATCAATAAGATCACTGCAATGTCTCCACCAACCAGTAAGAAGGAAACACAAGCTTTCCTAGGTAGCATAAGTTTTTGGAAAATGCACATTTCTGAGTACAGCCAGATTGTGAGCCCTCTTTACCTGGTCACCTGCAAGAAACACGATTTCCACTGGAGCCCTGAGCAGCAGCGAGCCTTTGACCAGATCAAGCAGGAGATCGCTCATGGAGTAGCCCTTGGCCCAGTCAAGACAGGACCAGAGGTGAAGAACGTGCTCTACTCTACTGCCGGGACCCATGGTCTGTCCTGGAGCCTTTGGCAAAAGGTGCCTGGGAAAACTCGAGGGCGGCCTCTGGAATTCTGGAGCCGAAGTTACAGAAGGTCTGAGGCCAACTACACTCCAACAGAAAAAGAGATCTTGGCCGCCTATGAAGGGGTTCAAGCTGCCTCAGAGGTGGTTGGCACAGAAACACAACTCCTCCTGGCACCCCGACTACCAGTACTGGGGTGGATGTTCAAAGCAAAGGTTCCTTCTACCCACCATGCCATCGATGCCACATGAAGCAAATGGATTGCCCTCATCACACAGCACACCCGTATTGAAAACCCGAATTGCCCTAAGATTTTGGAAATAATTACCAACTGGCTGGAAGGTGAAAACTTTGATCTTGCTGACGAAGAGGAACAGGAACAAGTGACCCGAGCCGAAGAAGCCCCACCGTATAACCAACTGCCAGCAGATGAAACATGCTATGCTCTTTTCACTGACGGTTCCTGCCGCATCGTGGGAATGAACCAGAAGTGGAAAGCAGCTGTATGGAGCCCCACACGACAGGTTGCACAAGCTACCAAAGGAGAAAGTAGATCGAGTCAACTTACTGAACTCAAAGCTGTTCAGCTGGCCCTGGACATTGCTGAAAGAGAGAAGTGGCCAAAGCTCTACCTCTACACTGATTCATGGATGGTAGCCAATGCTCTGTGGGGTTGGCTGGAAAGGTAAAAAAAAGCTAACTGGCAATGTAGGAGAACACCAATTTGGGCTGCTGACGAGTAAAAATACATTGCCACTCGGGTAGAGAGGCTACCTGTGAAAGTCCGTCATGTAGATGCCCATATCCCCAAAAATAAAGCTAATGAGGAGCATCAAAACAACAAGCAGGTAGATCAGGCTGCGCAGATAGAGGTGTCAAAGATAGACTTAGACTGGCAGCACAAGGGAGAGTTGTTCCTGGCTCAATGGGCCATGATGCCTCAGGCCACCAGGGTAGAAATGCTACCTATAAGTAGGCACAAGACCGAGGGGTGGATCTAACCATGGACAGTATTTCTCAAGTTATCCACTACTGTGAGACATGCGCTGCCATCAAGCAGGCCAAGCGGGTCAAGCCCCTCTGGTATGGGGGACGATGGTCCAAATATAAGTATGGAGAGGCCTGGCAGATTGACTACATCACACTGCCCCAGACACATCAAGGTAAGCGCTATGTACTAACCATGGTGGAAGCCACCACTGGATGGTTGGAGACCTACTCTGTGCCTCACACCACTGCTCGAAACACCATCTTGGGCCTTGAAAAAAAAGTTTTGTAAAAGCATGGTACTCCTAAGAAAATTGAGTCAGACAACGGGACTCATTTCAAGAACAGCCTTATCAACACCTGGGCTGAAGAACATGGTATTGAGTGGGTGTACCATATCCCCTACCATGCACCAGCTGCAAGGAAAGTGAAGAGGTACAATGAACTGTTAAAAACCACTTTGAAAGCATTGGATGAAGAATCTTTTAAGAATTGAGAGCAGCATTTAGCAAAGGCCACCTGGTTAGTTAATACCCGAGGTTCCACAAATCGAGCAGGCCCTGCCCAGTCAGAGTCCTTGCATACAGTCGACAGAGATAAAGTCCCAGTGGTGCATGCCAGAAGTTTGTTAGAGAAGAGAGTTTGGATCAATTCTGCCTCAAATACAGACAAACCCATTCATGGGATTGTCTTTGCTCAAGGACCAAGTTGCACATGGTAGATAATGCAGAAGGATAGGACAACACAGTGTGTACCTCAGAAAAATCTAATTGTTGCGTGAGAACCATATGTAAATATTACTATTAAATATAACTGTCATTGTCTGTCTATTGCTGTATCTCGTATATATATATGTGTATGATGTATGTGTTTATAGAATTGGAGTATGTATCAGATATGGTAGTAAGCTGACGATATGGGGATAAGGGGTGCAATGTCTTGAAGTAACTGTGTGATGCCTATATCCCCAAATCGTCTGTTCTGTTGGTGTTGAATATTAAATTCTGCAACTTTAAGACTGGTTCCAGGAGTGAAAGGGTGGGGGAGGGAAGAAGAAGTGCAGAGTTTGTTATCAGAGACTGCACTGGCTCCCCCGCATTCCTGCACACAGACTGTGTTGTCTGCAGTGAACACAGAAAGAAAGAGCTTTCCTTTGCTCTTGGTTAGTTTTCTGGCTAGCTGAGGCAGAGAAGCCCCCTGGATTGGTTTTTCCCCTTTTCTGTTTTCCTGGAACTGTTTGAACCTGCTCTGAACTGAAAACCCAAAAGAGCACCAGGAACTCACACCTGTGGCCCACCGTGCCTGGCCTGGGCTGCAGCATTCCCCAGCACAGGAAGAACTGAGAACAGACTGAGTGAGCTGGGCAGCCCATGGAAAAAACTCTTCTAAATCTGTCATCTCTTCGGGACAGCGAGAAGTTTTACTGTTTGATATTGTTCATTTTTGTGCTGGGAAGTGTGTTGCCTGTTAAATAAACAGTTTTCTTTTTTTTCCCCACTTCTCTCCAATTTTTTTTCCTTTTTCCTAGAAGGACCTCATTCAAAGGTTTCCTCCCAAATTTGTCCTAAACCAGGACATTTAGGATCCAATAGATGGGCTGGGATTCTCTGTATTTGCTCAAATCCCTCCTACTGTCACTCATCCAGGTACCTGCTTGCTTACAGACTGGCTGGGTTTCAGACTGTAGCTTTAAACAGCTGCAGTATGCACTGTGACACAGAAAGAATGATCCTGCTAACTTACTCCCGTCTGCCCCATTCTTCCCCCATATCTTCCCTAGAACAAACTTGCCAGTTCATTAAGTTACTTCATCTGCTCTGGAGATTCATTGCTAGTGAACAAGCAGGTGAAAGACAACTGATAGCATGAAGAGAAAAGCAGCACACCTTTTGGTGACAACCTGCTGTAGACCTTATTATTAGGAAATTGTCCTCTGTCCCCAGGCTGAGGATTTGGCTTTTAAAAAGGCAAGATAAATCTTGGTTCTGAATAAATGGGGCTTGTTTCTAGACTTCGTTTATGTGAAGGGAATCTTTGTAACAGGTCAAGTAGAAACTTGCAGCTTTCATTTTAAGATGGAAACGCATATTCTGTCAGGAGCTGGTTCTTCAATGTGCCTTCAGAAAGGCATTGATTAGTCTCTGCCAGTTGAGTGAGAGGTTGTGGGCTTAAAATGTTGCAAATGTGTTGCAAGTCATTTTCTCCTTTTAAAGGACTATCAGATTTTAAAATAGATTGAGCTCTTCTGAGGGCCTTTTAAATGAAGATCTGTCCATTTAATGTTAAGACCAAGGCTGCATGGGATAGAAGTATTTTTGCAGATCATTCCTGTAGTCTGCCAGGAACCCAGAGGTAATAGTGTGGCCTCCTCACTGAGAAAGAAGCTGTGAATATTGACTCAGTGCCTAATGTGGTACCTGAAATAGGTTCAGGCTGACAGCAACCAGCAGGTAGATCACAGTTTGGACAGATAGTATGCAAAAGGCAGTTGTAGGCACTGCAATTACTTGGTCAAATAGAAGCAATTGCTTGTTAGTGAAAAACAACATTCTCCTCTGAAAGCTGCAATGATACCTCTTCTTTCCCGAACCTAAGGGGAAGCTGTCTGAAAGATGTATTAGCAGGAATGAAACTTTACTGGGAGAAGAGAGGGAGGGAAAAAACTAAAGATGCCTTTCAAGTTTTCAGAGGAAGTCAGGGGGCTAAATGCTGAACAATTCCAAAGGCCTTAAACTGTTTAGATTGTACTTAGGCACATTGTACGATTCTTGGGGTTGTCTTGTGCAAAGCCAGGGGTTGGATGCTGTGATCCTTGTGGGTCCCTTCCAACTCAGGTATTCTCTGATACTCCTGTCAATGCTTCATTCTCTTCTTTCTTTTGCTATTCTTCTCCTCCCTCTGCATTTGGCATGAAGCAAAAAGCAGCAAAATACAAAATCACATACAAGCCAGCTTTGTCCCTAATAGATTAGGAGCAAAGGGAAGAGACAGGGACCCTGAATATGTTGCAGGTAAAGTTGCAGGAGCATAGTGAGGATTCCTTTCTGAAAGAAGTGTGACCTAGAGCTAGAAAACTGAATATTTAAATAGCTCACATTCTTACTTGGCTTGGATTGTACTGTGTCATTGTTTCCCTGGAAAAAAAATTATTTAGAAGACTATTTGGTCAGAAACCTGTTAGTAGGTGGCAGGAAAAGATGGCCTGTCTAAAAGCAGAAACACAAATCTTGTGGATGTTTATACTTCATTATAACTAAAAAAAAAAACTTAAAGAAAACAAAGAAAACCCCCAAAACTTGACTGATAACTTGGTTTCTGTAGAGAATTCTACAGTTAAAATAACATAAAGGAGCATTTCTGTTGAAAGGATTTTACTTTTTGTTGTATTTTGAGGATTTTGACTTGATTCAATTACTTTTTTTCTTCAAGTTGTAAAAAAACCACCCATAGGCTCAGGCTATTAATATTGTGATTATACAGTTCTTAGACTAATCCATATGTTGGTCAATTGACTAACCTTTGCTTGCAATGCATTTCCTCTTTAAAAAAGAAATTTCTACTGATTCAGGAAAATAGTGTCAGTTACATGGACTTTGATGTGATGAGTTTTAGTAGTCACCTACCTCTTCGGCAAAAAAAATTGCTAAATTGTTTTCAGCACTTGTAAAGATTACACAGGAATGGATAATTTAGCTTTTTTGTCTCTGTTTTTATTTGAGGGAGAATAGGATTTCGAAATGGTGGGACAGACAAAAGAAACATATAACAAGACTGTAGATTTAACATAAAAATTAATTTCCTGTCTCACCCCCCATTTTCAGGCACATTATTTGGAACAAAAAAACCAGTATTCACATAACTTGATAAAAATGTTTCAAATATTTGGCCTTTAAGAAAAACATGCAACTGTCTAGCTAAGTATTCTTAAATGAGTATTTTAAAATAGTGGATCTCTGCATCATCATAATTTTTTTGAATGTAAGCATTTCTGTTCTGTTTTTCTAGTTGGCAACTGTGCAAAGATGCCAAAGAAACAGAATAGGCATGATTTTCTCATGACTGTTTCCCTCACTGCTGTTTCAATCCAACTTTTTATATGCATTTACTTTTTTAGAGCTTGTTTGTCTGTCTCCTCTCCCCCCCTCCCTTCCCTTCATCTTTTTAATGCTCTTCAGTGAATATTGTCTTTCAAGTCCTACAATGCACTGTAATTCTATTTGGAGGCACCAGAAGTAATTTCATACATGCTGAAATAAAACTGTCTCAGGTAGGAATAGTGAGTTGTGACAGTTTAAAGGTACAAAGGAAGGATAGGGAAGAACCCATAAAGAATTAAATTGGAAGTTGAATCAAGATTTTGGCTTTTGTTTCTGAAGGCCACAAGTACCTGCTTGATCTTAACTTGTAATAAAGGCTCTATTGTCCAAGTTCAGCTCCTGCACAGGATTTGAAGTATTGACTTATGGCTTTCAATACTGTATAGTTGCCTGCCCAAGAAGATGAAAGGAATTACTTTAAAATGTGTATTTTTTCCTTTAAAGGTGGAAGAGATGGTACAAAACCATATGACATATTCCTTGCAAGATGTAGGAGGAGATGCCAATTGGCAGCTAGTGGTAGAAGAAGGAGAAATGAAGGTAAGCATTTGTTGTTTTGCTTAATTGATATGATATGCTGTGAAGAGAGATATTTTCATTCTCTTTGAATACTATTACTGAGCAAGTTATGCTGTTAAAACTGCTCTCTGAAAATAATATTAAGTTAGAACTGGCAACCATATGAGCTGCAGTTTCTAATATATTCAGCAAAATCTTATGCAGCACTTGCAATAGCTTTGTCTTTACAGATTCCTGTCTCATTTTCTCCTACTTAAAACTTCCTATCAACATGGTGTGCTGTGTTGATTTGGCACAGCCTGGTTTTTGGTAGTGGGGGAGGACCACAGAAGTGGCTTCTATGAGAAGCTGCTAGAAGCTTCCATTGTGTTCAACAAAGTCAATCTCTGATGGCTCTGAAGATGGACATGGTGCTGGCCCAATTAGAGAGGTTGGTAACACCTCTGTGATGACATATTTAAGAAGAAAATCAAAACGGTGCATGTGTAGTTTTTTCCAGGGGTGGTGAGGCGCCACTGCTGAGGCCATCTCAGTGCATCACGTGGCAATGCGTTGCGGTCACTGCCATCTCTGTGCAGCCCACAGAGAGCCTTGCCTTCCTGGCCACCCCTAGCCAGCCGTGCCGCGGGCAGAAGGGCAGGAGTGGCGGCGGTGGCTTCTCCTTTCTGGCGTCCCGCATGAAGAGAGGCGTTAAATGGCACCAGCACCGCGGCAGCCACCACTGCCCACTCAGTGGCCACGGGGCCGCCTGGCCAGTGGTGGAAACATGGCGAACAATTCCCCGACATGGAACCTAGATAAGATCAACCTCTTGGTGCTGCAGGATCCTGCAATAATCTTTGAATTGGTGGAACTTGTTGGCAACAATACCTATAGGAAGCAGTTTTTCTTCTAGTCAGAGAAGAGGAGGAAGTGAAGACATATGATGGAGAACATCATGGCAGCACTAAGGTCAGTGGAAAAAGAGATGGAGGAGGTACTCCAAGTGCCAGAGCCAAGATTCCACTGCAGGCCGTGGTGAAGACTATGGTAAATAAACTGTCACCCCGCAGTCCATGAAGTCCACGGGGGATGCAGAGATCCATTCATAGCCTGTGAGAGAAGTACTCACACCAGAGTGGGTGGATGCCAGAAAAAACTGTTTTACAGTGACAGATCCGAACAGAGAGAGAGGCCTCCTGCTCCCAGAGTTGAGAGAGAGAGGGCCCTTGCTTCCAAACTAGAACAGCCTATCCTTAGAGGAGGGCACCCCATGGACGAGTGAACTTCGCCGCAGAAGTTTTGGAAAGACTGCTCATGGGAAGGACTCACCTTCCAGCAATTTTAGGAGGACGGCTGCTTGTGAGATTGGAGCCATGCTGGAGAAGTTAATGGAGAACTGTGTCCCGTGGGATGGACTGCACGGCATAGGAGGGGAAAGACTCCTCTCCTTGAGCGAGCAGAAAAAGATCTTGTGTGATGAACTGACCAAAATCCCCACGCTCTGTCTCCCTGTGCTGTTGGTGGGAAAGAGGGAGGGGCTGAGAGGAAAAAAAGGTGTTTCAAAGGTGTATTTTACTCCTCATAATCCTACTCTGACCCTGTTTATAATAAATGTACCTTAGACCTTTAAATTTGAACCTGTTTTGCCCTTGGAATGTTTTCTCCACATCCTCATCACAACTCCGGAGCCCTTTATTATTTTTTTTCCCTCTCCACTGCCCAACTGAAAGCAAACGGGCAAGTGAAAAGGAGAAAAAGTGTCAGCAAAGCTTCAACCCTGGAAATGAGGAGAGCAGACTTCAGGTTGTTCAGGGAACTAGTGAGTAATGTTCCCTGGGAGAATGCTTTTGAAGGTGCTGGGGTCCATCAGTGCTGGTCACTTTTTAAACACCACCTCCTAAGGGCACAGGAGCAGGCAACTGCCAAATGATGGAAGTCAAGCAGATGAGGCAGAAGTCTGGCTTGGCTGAACAGGGATCTTCTTTTGGAGATAAGGCAAAAAAAGAAGGTGTATGGACATTGGAAGCAAGGTCAGGTGACATGGGAGGATTACAGAGATACTGCTCACCACTGTAGGGAGAAAATTTGTGCAGACAAAGCACCATTAGGGTTCAAGATGGCCAACACTGTGAAGGGCAGCAAAAAGGGCTTTTTAATATGTTAACAGCAAAAGGAGAATCGGAGATAACATTGGTCTGTGACTTGATGAGTTCAGTCACCTCACAAACAGGCCCACAGTCAAAGCAGAGACATTTACTGCTTGCTTCACCTCTCTCATCAATACCAATGATGGCCTCTTGAACCCCCAGAGCCCTGAGCTGGAGGACCATAGCTGTGAGAATGACAAACTCCCAGTCAATCCCAAAACTGTGCAGGATTTGCTGCTCCAGCTGGATTCCTATAAGTCTATGGGACCGATGAGATTCATCCAAAAATGCTCAAAGAGATGGCTGATGTCATCGTGAGGCCACTCTCAATGATTTCTCAATGGTCTTGGGAATACAGAGAGGTCCCAGTTAACTGGACGCTGGGTAACATTATCCCAATTTTCAAGAAGCACAAGAGGGATGGCCCTGGTAAGTACAGGCCTGTCAGTCTCATTTCAGTGCCTGGTAAAATTATAAAGACTATTCTGGGAGTTTTTGAAAAACACCTGAAGGGCAATGCAGTCACTGATCACAGCCAGCATGGCTTCATGAGGGGAAAGTCCAGTTTGACAAACTTCATTTCCTTTTACAACAAGGTAGCCCACCTAGTTGATCAAGGGAAGCCAGTTGATGTAATCTTTTGGGATTTCAGTAAAGCTCCATTTTAAAGCTCAGGGCTTCATTTTAGCACCAGTTCTCTTCAACATCGTCATAAATGACTCGGACACAGGACTCGAAGAGATACTAAGTTTGCTGATGACACTAAATTGGGAGGAGCCAACCATTTGAAGTTTAACAAAGGCAAGTGACAGATTCTGCATCTGGAATGGGACAACCCTGGATGTACATATAGACTAGAGAACAAGAGGCTGGAGGGCAGCCCCATGGGAAGAGATCTGTGCGTTTGGGTTCACAGCAAGTTGAATATGAGTCAGGAGCGTGCCCTGGCAGTCATAAGACTCAACCAGGTGCTGGGGTGGCCAAATTCAGCATCATGAACCAGTCAAGGGAGGTGATTGTCCCACTCTGCTCTGCACTGGTGCAGCCTCAAGTCCTGTGTGCAGTTTTGGGCATCTCAATATAATAAGCAAATAAAGCTATTAGAGAGCATCCAAAGGAGGGCCATGAAGATGGTGAAGGGCCTTGAGTAGAAGCCATATGAAGAGTAGCTGAGGTCATTTGGTTTGTTCGGCCTGGAGGAGACTGAGGAGAGACCTCATTGCAGTCTACAACTTCCTCATGAGCAGAAGCAGGCAGGCAGGCTGGCAACTGGTCTCTTTTCTTTGATGATCAGTCATAGGACCCTAGGGAATGACATGAAGCTGAGTCAGGGGATATGTAGCTTGGAGATAAGGAAAAGATTCTTCACTCAGAGGGTGGTTGGGCACTGGAACAGGCTCCCCAGGGAAGTGGTCACAGCACCAAACCTCTCTGAGTTCAGGAAATGTTTGGACAATGCTCTCAGGTACATGGTGTGATTCTTGGGGTTGTCCTGTGCAGGATCAGGAGTTGGACTCGATGATCCTTATGGGTCTCTTTCAACTCAACATATTCTGTGATTCAATTAATCACTTTTGGAGAAGAGATTTTTCAAAATACTGTTTTTTCCTGTTAAGTGCCTTGCAAGAATATCTGCATTGGTAGTTACCATAGAACACTCTCATGGCAAGTTATTTATTTGTTAGTCTTCTGGGTAAGTTTTTATCAAACCTGGTTAAATTTTAAATAATTAAAACATGGCCAGTTTTGGCAATTTCTCTACATTTCTGTCTCTTTTTGACCATAGGTGTACAGAAGAGAGGTGGAAGATAATGGAATTGTCTTAGATCCTTTGAAAGCAACACATGCCGTTAAAGGGGTTACAGGGCATGAAGTTTGCCACTACTTCTGGAATGTTGATGTTCGTAATGACTGGGAAAGTAAGGAATCGATTCTTAAGCTTTCCATGTTTTTCAGCAAGCATATAATTCATAACATTGTCCTAATAGCTGTGCTTGTTTACTGATGGATTTTTATGTCCCCTCCCCTTAGCAACCGTTGAAAATTTCCATGTTGTGGAAAATTTAGCTGATAATGCCATCATCATTTACCAGATGCATAAGGTAATAACGCTTCACCTGTATACAAACCTTAGTGAGACAGTCTGGACTATATGTGTTCTAATCTCTTCTGAAATACTTTACCTTCTTAACAACTTAAAATATTATCCAGAACAGCAGTTTAGAACAACTTCTTTATTGAACTGCAACTTTGTAAATTTTTAAACTTGGCTTGATAGCATACTTGTTTGTGTATCTATGTGATAGAGATTGTAATAACAAATGATGACTGTTTTTAATCTCTTAAGTATATCACTGGAAGCAAGGCAAGGCTCATCTCAAGAAAACTGAAGCAATAAATTGGTACTGACTACAAGGAAGAAACCCCTACCCCTGTATCATGCATTTTGTTGCAATAATGCAAGTTATTGTTGACCACAATTAGTTGACATTCTGCATTTGCATTATGAGGTCTTATAATTCCCAGTACATTTGTTCTTTTGACTTCATTATGGTTTTTCACCCCAACTAGTTCTGATTTAGCTTTACTAAAATGTTCATTTGACTTATAACCCAATAGCTATTCCCTAACAGGTTCTAAAAAATTTGGAATGAAGTGTACACTCTTATCTTTAATCTTGGATGATACCAAGTATTAGTATATTCAGATATTGAAACTTTTTTTTTTTAACTGGTAATGTGGTTATCTTAAAACTGCTGAAACGGCAGACTGGTTTTTGAACAACACAGTTGTATGAACGGTATAGTGTTGTGGTAAAAGCTAGACTTTTTGCCCATATTGAATGTCAGGAAAATGGCTTCTGTGCAGTTTTGCTTTATTTTATGACAGTTTGCTTCTGAAGCGTTGTCTTAGATAATACCAATTTACCATATCTATCTCATTAAAGTAGTAACTTCTTGAAATAATATTTGTTATAAGTATTTTTTATGCTTACTCTCTCACTATATTTATGGAGACATAAATAACTGTAGATGCTTCTATTTATACTTAACCACTAGTTCAGTTTGTAGCTTATAAGTATTAATTACAATGTAAACCTCACATTGAGAGAACAGGAGACGAAGTGCCTCTTCCCGGTTGTCTACTGAAAAAGTCGTTGCAACTTGGTTCCCAGCCTTTCAAAAGCCTTAAACTTTCACCTTAAATGTTTAAAATTAGGTATAGCCATATAACCTGTTATACATCTGTACAATGCCCATGTTCTGCTTGAGTTTTCAAAATTGCATGAAATTACTAACTTGAATAAACTTTTTTACTTAAATAACATGACTGACCTGTTTTGCCTTGTTTGTTTTTTTCCTTTATCTAAGGATAGTAAGTACTTAATTTGCAAAACTGGAAAAGCTTATATTCAGGTATTTCTCTGCAGAGAGTGTGGCCAGCTTCTCAAAGGGATGTGCTGTATTTGTCTGCCATCAGAAAAATACCAGCATTCAGTGAAAATGATCCTGAAACATGGATTGTTTGCAATTTCTCTGTGGAACATGACAGTGCTCCTGTAAGTATTATTTTCATTCTATCAAGTTCTGTTTTAAAGATGCCATTTTTCTATTATGTGGTGTGATGCTCTTGCAATACTGGGGGGAGGGGAGGGGAGGGGAGGGGGGAGGGGGGTATGCAAAAATACAGTTTGTTTATACCAGATGATACAATGACCTGATGAAAGCATTCTGAGCCAAAAACTTTCTTATCTCAACAGTTGACAGATATAAGGCGTTACAGAAAAATGGAAGCAAAATTTATGGTGAAAACATTTTAAAGAATTGAGGTTCCTTCATATGGAATTGAATAAATAACTCTTCAATATTGTCAGACATGGGGATAGGCTTGTATAACTAGATATGGAATCTGTTAAACCTACAACTTACACAGTTCTGCCTTGGTTCTGTCAGACAGTAGCAATGATTGTTTTCTCTGTAGTGTTTCTGTGCTGAATACCATGCCATTGCCTACTTACAAGGGAAAAGTTACTGATATTTGTAAACACTGATGCATTATTTTTAGATGTTTCCTTACTTGTCAAAATAATTGAAATAATTCATTGTATTAAGCAAGCAGAAACTTGAGATTCAGACGTTTCAGTTTAACCCTTTCCCTACTCACCATGTGCCTTTCATTCACATTCATGTTACATCTGTGTAATGCTAGAATGCAAACTCCCAAAAACATAACTTTTGGAGTACCTTAGACTTTATACTAAATTTAAATGTTAGCATTCTAGTATGCTGAAATAAACCTAGTTTGAAGTTTACAAATGTTTATCTTTTTTTTTTTTGATAGATGAACAATCGTTGTGTCCGTGCCAAAATAAATATTGCTATGATTTGTCAGACTTTAGTAAGCCCGCCAGAGGGGAACAAGGAAATAAGCAGGGACAATATCCTATGCAAGATTACATATGTAGCTAATGGTAAGTCTAAAATTATTCAGTATGACATTAACTATATATGTTAATTCCTGGGAGCTGAATACTGGGGAACAAAAAGGTTGATGCAGTTTTCTGTTAAATTTATATATAGCATCACACTTGTGGTCTTCATGGTCAAAATTATTTAAATTAATGTGCTACATCAATCAGTGAATGGGATCTTTCATTGTGTGGCATTTTGAGAGCAATAAATGAAAGTAATGTGTAGCTCAGTCCAAAGTAGAGAACCTTGGGGTGGAGGGGGATTGAACAGAAGAAATGTCTGCAACTGGCATGACTTTGCATAAGCTTTAAGTTTTAGTAATAATCTGGGGGTTTTATTCATGCATTACTATCATTTTTTTTACACAATTCATGTTTGTGAAAGGATGTTTGCAAACTATAGTATAATGCAGTCTATTTTTTTTTAACTGACAGAATCTTTGGTATTGACTGCAAAGTTAGCAAAACCAAACTGTATTGTTACTGTACCTAGTATTCAGCAGTATATTAAAGTATTGGAACCTCATACCTATTATCTCCTCTCCTGGAGCTGAAAAATACTTTGAGCATCTTATCTGCTTATTATTTTTGACCACCTATTGCATAGCTTATTAAATAATCACAATCTGAAAATTGAGTTCAGTAAATCTTTGCATATAGGAGTGATACAACTTGTATTAAATCCTGTACAAATAATACTGCATGATGTTAAACTCTGGGGTAAGCGCCTTTATTTCCTGTTTAGAAGTTTCACAATTATTTAAAAAATATATCTTCATTGACAAATTCTGAACTGTGATTATATGGGAAGTGGCATATTTTTCAGCCAAGTATCTGACCTGTGAATTTAAGCATATTTTATAATCAGAGCAAATTTTGCTTGAAGTGCTTTAAAAATAATTTGTAAGACATTGGCTATGTAGCAACTCTGCAGGCAAATGCAGCAGTTATTGAAAAGTTAAAGCTTGACTTCTATTTTCTTTGAAATGAGAAGTAGCTTGAGTTTGTCTTTCCGTTGCTTTTTGGAAGTACTTAAAGAATATCATCTTTCATTTGGGCATTCCCCAAAGCCAACACACAATGTTTAATGTTTTCGAAATAGTAACATTGTAGAACTGGACTAAATTAGAGTAACAAGAGTAGAAAGTGCTGCAATACAAGCTGTAAGAGTTTAAATTATGCTGATTATTCTTTCCTACCACTTCAGAAAGAATTACAGGAATACAAACTTAATTTTTCTCTTCTAGCTTTTAGCAGATCTGTTGTATTTCAATGTCTGCCTTACTGTCTACTTCTAGTGAACCCAGGAGGATGGGCACCAGCATCAGTGTTACGGGCAGTGGCAAAACGAGAATATCCAAAATTCTTAAAGCGTTTTACATCATATGTGCAAGAGAAAACAGCAGGAAAGCCTATTTTATTCTAGTATTAGCAGGTATACATTAGTTTTTTTTATTCTTGATTCACTATTGTAAATATTTAAGGCCAAACAGAAGTATGTGATCTAGAAATGTCTTTATCACATGAATTCATTACTTAGATTTAATATATATAGATGGTTACAGGCACTTGAGGAGAGATTGGTAGGGTGGGTGAGGTGGGGGGGGTGGCATTGTATGTAACGGAGGGGCTAGAAGGTATGGAGCTCACAGTTGCCAGTGGCACAGTTGAGACCTTCGGGGTAAGGATCAAGGGGGAAACAAAGAATGGAGGTCTACTATAGGCTACCCAGCAAGGATGATGACACTGAACAATTATTCTTTAAGGAACTAAGGGACACTTCTAAGTCAACCATCCTTATCCTTATGGGAGACTTCAACTTGTCAGATGTTAACCACACAGCTGGAACAAACAAGTCCAGGTGATCCCTAAAACACCTGGATGACAACTTCATGGTACAGGTACTAAGGCAGCCAACTAGGAAAGACGTCCTCCTTGATTTGTTGCTTGTTAACAGAGAAGGTCTTGTGAGTGGAGATTGGCGGCCATCGTGACCACGGTGACAACGAAGAGATTGAGTTTAAAATCTCTGTTATCAGGAGAAAAAGTGTCAGCAAAGCTTCAACCCTGGAAATGAGGAGAGCAGATTTCAGGTTGTTCAGGGAACTAGTGAGTAATGTTCCCTGGGAGAATGCTTTTGAAGGTGCTGGGGTCCATCAGTGCTGGTCACTTTTTAAACACCACCTCCTAAGGGCACAGGAGCAGGCAACTGCCAAATGATGGAAGTCAAGCAGATGAGGCAGAAGTCTGGCTTGGCTGAACAGGGATCTTCTTTTGGAGATAAGGCAAAAAAAGAAGGTGTATGGACATTGGAAGCAAGGTCAGGTGACATGGGAGGATTACAGAGATACTGCTCACCACTGTAGGGAGAAAATTTGTGCAGACAAAGCACCATTAGGGTTCAAGATGGCCAACACTGTGAAGGGCAGCAAAAAGGGCTTTTTAATATGTTAACAGCAAAAGGAGAATCGGAGATAACATTGGTCTGTGACTTGATGAGTTCAGTCACCTCACAAACAGGCCCACAGTCAAAGCAGAGACATTTACTGCTTGCTTCACCTCTCTCATCAATACCAATGATGGCCTCTTGAACCCCCAGAGCCCTGAGCTGGAGGACCATAGCTGTGAGAATGACAAACTCCCAGTCAATCCCAAAACTGTGCAGGATTTGCTGCTCCAGCTGGATTCCTATAAGTCTATGGGACCGATGAGATTCATCCAAAAATGCTCAAAGAGATGGCTGATGTCATCGTGAGGCCACTCTCAATGATTTCTCAATGGTCTTGGGAATACAGAGAGGTCCCAGTTAACTGGACGCTGGGTAACATTATCCCAATTTTCAAGAAGCACAAGAGGGATGGCCCTGGTAAGTACAGGCCTGTCAGTCTCATTTCAGTGCCTGGTAAAATTATAAAGACTATTCTGGGAGTTTTTGAAAAACACCTGAAGGGCAATGCAGTCACTGATCACAGCCAGCATGGCTTCATGAGGGGAAAGTCCAGTTTGACAAACTTCATTTCCTTTTACAACAAGGTAGCCCACCTAGTTGATCAAGGGAAGCCAGTTGATGTAATCTTTTGGGATTTCAGTAAAGCTCCATTTTAAAGCTCAGGGCTTCATTTTAGCACCAGTTCTCTTCAACATCGTCATAAATGACTCGGACACAGGACTCGAAGAGATACTAAGTTTGCTGATGACACTAAATTGGGAGGAGCCAACCATTTGAAGTTTAACAAAGGCAAGTGACAGATTCTGCATCTGGAATGGGACAACCCTGGATGTACATATAGACTAGAGAACAAGAGGCTGGAGGGCAGCCCCATGGGAAGAGATCTGTGCGTTTGGGTTCACAGCAAGTTGAATATGAGTCAGGAGCGTGCCCTGGCAGTCATAAGACTCAACCAGGTGCTGGGGTGGCCAAATTCAGCATCATGAACCAGTCAAGGGAGGTGATTGTCCCACTCTGCTCTGCACTGGTGCAGCCTCAAGTCCTGTGTGCAGTTTTGGGCATCTCAATATAATAAGCAAATAAAGCTATTAGAGAGCATCCAAAGGAGGGCCATGAAGATGGTGAAGGGCCTTGAGTAGAAGCCATATGAAGAGTAGCTGAGGTCATTTGGTTTGTTCGGCCTGGAGGAGACTGAGGAGAGACCTCATTGCAGTCTACAACTTCCTCATGAGCAGAAGCAGGCAGGCAGGCTGGCAACTGGTCTCTTTTCTTTGATGATCAGTCATAGGACCCTAGGGAATGACATGAAGCTGAGTCAGGGGATATGTAGCTTGGAGATAAGGAAAAGATTCTTCACTCAGAGGGTGGTTGGGCACTGGAACAGGCTCCCCAGGGAAGTGGTCACAGCACCAAACCTCTCTGAGTTCAGGAAATGTTTGGACAATGCTCTCAGGTACATGGTGTGATTCTTGGGGTTGTCCTGTGCAGGATCAGGAGTTGGACTCGATGATCCTTATGGGTCTCTTTCAACTCAACATATTCTGTGATTGTACCAAAATGGGGTTTCATCCCTTTTCTATGTATAGCATAGGCTACCTCTATTTTTAGATTCTTTTTGTTATGTCAGACTCCAAAAGTCATGGTAGTTTCATCCTTTTTTAAGAGGTAGCCCTGTAATGATTCTCATTTTTAACTATATTTTTAAAGAACTAGTATCTGTGGATCATTGAAAGCATAACTTTCAGAAGTCAGCAGTTCAAATGTAAGAATAGTGCTGATACTATTTAAGGGTTTTAACAATTTCTGGTTTTCCTATTAGTGTTCAAAACTTTTGCTGCTGTTTTTTGTCTTTGCAGTGATCAGAACAAGACTGGGTGAGCATTCCACCTTGACATGACCGATAAGTGCATAGAGCACTCCATGTTGGAACAAAGGATCTATAGTCTTTTTATGGTTTCTAGGGTTTGTATACTGAAGTAAAGAAGTGCTGCATTACCACGAGGCTGAATATTTAACAATAGCTCTTTCCTAAATTTTTTTGCGGAGTCAGTGTGTAATTATCAATAGATGTTTTGATAATATGCATATGACTATTTTGACTGCTTTAGAAGAGGAAGAATGTGTACAGCTTTGAAACACCAACACAGGTTACTGTTTTAATTTTAAACAACTTGCAGAATTTCGCTGTCAACATTCCTAATATACTAGTGCAGTTTTTGTGCATGTCTAAAAAGCACAAAAGACAAATGCACATATAGCATACTCTATGTGCTTTATGTGTACAAAAATCTCAAGTATTTTGGTGGGGAGGGAGGGAGTTCAGTACAGCCTAAGTGACTTATTTCCAGGTTTTGTTTTGCTTTGTATAATCATAGTTCATTGCCATTTGTTTCTATAATGAATCATCTTGTTACCTAAAATGTCAGGTAATAATTGAGGGCTGTCAATATCCTTATGACTTTGCCTTTTTTATTGTCTTACTCTTATGAAGATCTTTGGCTCTGGAGTAAGAGTGTGAAAAGCTTTATTTTTTTCCAGGTATATTTCTATTGGATTTTTTAGTTATGCAATATGTGCTACAGAAATTTTGCTATTAAACATGAACCAGGAATTTCTAGGAAGATTCTGTGAGAGGGCAAGACAGTGCCTGAAAACTAGAAGTCATCTGTTCCTTATAAATATGGACTGCTTTCTTGTATGATATCTGGGGCTTTCCTGAAGCTTTGAGAAGGTACACTATAATATTTATTGAAGTAATTTGGGCTACATAGGACAACATTCCCAGCCTACAATGAGGATGAGTACATTACTTTCAGATCTTGCATGTGTTTTTCTCATCTTGATAAAGCCATGCTATGAGGCTCATGCAGAAAATAAGTTGCAATGATACTTGTCTCAATCAAAAACTCATAAGGATGTATAGTTCATATTGGCAAGTTCTGTCTATTTGCTATGAGAATTTAAATGTCAGATATTTGCCTGCCTGATTCTGGATATGGTCATTAAGAGAAGTCTCTGGCAGACTACTACTGACTTTGAGGTCTTTTATCCATGTCCTGTAGCTGGAAACTTCAGAGACTGCTGGGTGTTTCACTGACCTGTGTATCTCAAGAAAAAAGTTCCAGATTTATTTTTTTTCCTCAAAAAAACCCTGAAAGTCTTGTTTGATATAGTATGGTAGGTAACTGAAAATAAATTAAAAATAGTAATTTAATAAAGATTTGGTGAATGATTAAATGGGATCTGCACAGTGTTGAAAAAAATACTTTATCTGTTCATCTTCTTTATTTAGAGGAAATCATACATAACACACAATTACACATGCATGCAGTTTTCATGTTCCATAACTTTTTCCTTTTTATTTGCCTTTTCCAAATGGTGTACATGGAATATGCCTTATTACAGAGTTATTCTATTAATTTGAATATCTGGAAAAGTGCCTATATGTTAATGCTAGTAAGGCAAATAAGATTAAAAGCTGTATGTTTACTACATCACTAGTGAACATTTTATATAGTAGTGTTAAAAAATTTATCTCAAATGTAC
Organism: Sturnus vulgaris; assembly: GCF_052056855.1. Classification (NCBI taxonomy): domain Eukaryota; kingdom Metazoa; phylum Chordata; class Aves; order Passeriformes; family Sturnidae; genus Sturnus; species Sturnus vulgaris. The sequence continues at coordinate 38,962,596 of NC_142282.1, read as the reverse complement.
TTCTTCATTTTAAAATCAACCAAGCAGTGGTTAATTCCACCATAGCTACTGATGGGAATGTAATAGGAAAAAAAGTCCAAAATATAGAGTTTAACTCCATATTTGCCTTTTCTTGTAGTTGTTGAACACAGGCAACTACCTGTTCATTAATTTAATTGGATGACTTTATTTTGCAAAGGTATTGGAAGTTTACAAAGCAGTATATAATTCTTATATCATTAGTTGCATTTGCACTAAATATGATGTACTTTTGCAATTCTGTAAATAAAATTAAACTACAGATACTAATTGTAAATAATATTTTGCTTTTAGATAAAGGCACTGGTACTTCACTAAAGCTGGCCCTTCCCAATCAGAGTTGTAAGTCTTCTTAATGAATATGGAAGGAGTTGCAAAATTGAGAAATAGGTATTAATTGACTGCTTTAAAAACAAATTTTAAAAGGCAGCTATCGGCCTCTCAGATTGTCCATGTACAAGTAGCCATTAGGTCTTTTGTTCTAGAAGGGATCTTTTGAGCCCAACCCTCTTTCCAGTCACTGACACATATCTGTGCATTCTGAGTTCTCTTCTTCCTGTTAAAGGATCTGTAGTGTTTATACAGCTGTGGTCTTTGCAGAAGCAGCCCATGACTGTAGAATGGCTGTTTTCATAAGGTGAACCAATTTGAAGGGCTGAGAAGACAGTTTTCTCATCCATCAGCTATTGTTCTCTGAATACGTGTGTCAGTTTGGTGAATTTGAATGTTGCTGAACTAGATGTGAAGGAAATTACTTTGTAGAACTTGTACTGGGAATGAGGATGAGAGATGGTCATTGTTATCCTGTCAGAAAATCTGAACATCTTATTTTGACAAATTTATCTGTGAAAAATTTAGTACATCTTGGGGAAAAAAATTACCTTTTACTTAGTTGGGCTGAGCTGGCTGATGTGAAGTTGTGCAGATTCTCTTTTAACTAATCAGATTGTCCATCTGTATTTTTGTCAAGTTGTAGAGATAACGCTGTATTTGAATTGCCACCATTCATCTACAGATTCAAAGCATCAATCATATTTTTGAATACCTTGAGTGTATAGAGTGTAACTGTTTTGTTCTATAATAGCTTTATGATCCTAATGATAAATTTTTAAAAATTAAAATAAGTTGGTCCTCCCATGGTACAATCACAATTTTTGAACCAGTATTTAAAAGTGAAAAGTATTAAAAAGTATGAAGAAAAACCCTGCTTTGTAATTATTTTTAACTTTCAGTGTTTTGAAAAAACTTATTTAAAACATTTTACCTTGTAACTAACTTTGAGATTGTATATAAAGTTATATACAATACTATAATGTAAGGAAACCATTTGACAGGAAAACAGTTTGCTTATATTACTCAGGTTATCATAGAATCACAGAACCAGTAAAGTAGGAAAAGACATCCAAGATCATTAAGTCCAACCTTTGACTGAACATCAACTAACAACTAAACCATAGCAGAAAGTGCCATGTCCAGTAGTTTATTGAACACTTCCAGGGATGGTGACTCCACCAGTTCCCTTGATGCCTGGAAATAGAACGAAACTTTCCCAAACAATGTTAAAATGATAATATAAAAGCAAACCTTTACTTGCTTTCAGGTGCACAATATGGCAAAAACTGCGCCCCAAATTAGATTTGTACAATTTTATAAGATTTGGCAATTAGTATCTCTAGCAAATATTGTCCAATTAGAAGAGCAGTTGGTTAGGTAATCTCCTCCCGGGTTCTGCCCCATTGGAGCTCCCCTCCATGTCCTAGCTCTACATTTATTATGTCTATGATTACATGATGCAAAATAAAATGTCCTAGCTAAACTAACAAAAAATACTAAACAGAATTCCAATAATGCATCAATAACAGTTTGTTCGCTGTGGGAAAGAGAGCTGGAAAAGTGCTAGAAGTTACAACCATGCCTTAAAAATCTACAAAGCTAAAAATAGGTGAAGAATACATAAAAAGCTAAAAATCTTTAGGTATCACCCTGGGCAGCCTGTTCCAAAGCCTGCCAACCATTGTGGTGAAGAAATTTTTCCTAATATCTAGCCCAAACTTCCCCTGGTGCAACTTGAGGCTGTTTTCTTTTGTCCTATCACTTGTTACTTTGGAAAACAGCCCAACACCCACCTTGCTACAATCTCCTTTCAGATAGTTTTAGAGAACAATAAGGTCTACCCTCAGACTCATTTCTTCCAGACTAAACAACCTCAGTTCCCTCAGCCTCTCCTCATAAGACTTGTTCTCTAGACCTTTCACCAGCTTTGTTGTTCTTCTTTAGACACAATCCAGGACCTCAATGTCTTTCTTTTAGGGAGGGACAAAAACTAAACACAAGATTCACATTGCAGTCTCTCTAGTGCTGAATCCAAGGGAATGATCACTGCTCTAGTTCTGCTGGCCACGTCTTGGTTTGAAAGACAGGTATTTTTCTAAGGAAAGGCAAGAACCCCTTTCCTGAGATGCAGAGTGCAACCCCCTCCCCTTTAATTATTTTAGTTTCAAATCAGAGGCTGTCAGGCAGGAGATATGGGGATAGGAATAGCAGTTCTTTACTGATATCTAACAAGGCAAAATAGCAGAAACAACAACAGCTATAAAAATTTGACAACAAAACAGAACAGTATAGCTCAGTTCCAGTCCTTTTTGGCCACAGGCCCTCTCTCCCTGTGCTCAGTTACCGGTGCTGTGGGCAGGGCAGGTCCCGTGCAGCTGAAGGGGCTGGGTGATGGCGGCAGTGGCCCAGGGGTGAGAGGGGATGGAGGAGCGACTCCCCCCTCACAGTGTCGGTCGTGGTGCTCGGCAGAGTGTCCGGAGGTAGTAGGATGAAGTGGGAAAGCAGCAGAGCGATGTCCAACTGCAGGGAGCGTGGATCTCGGCGCTGGGATGGCAGGGGAGATGCTAGATTGGAGCGCGGGCCGTCCTCCTTCCACTCCACGAGCCAAGTGAGAGCCAGAGCCCGCTCCAGACCCCTCTCCCACCTTTTCCTTTTCTGGTCTCCTCCCATCCCCCCACCCCCCTTCGAGAGAAGACCATAGGTACTAGGTGTAGCCACAAATACTTAGCATAACAATGGGAGAAATTCCACAGAAAGAAAAGGGAACAATTCAACCCCCAGCACCACACTAGTTCTGATACAAGCCAGGACACCATTTGCCTTCCTGGCTTCCTGGGCAAACTGCTGTCTCATGTTCAGCCGGCTGTCGATCAGTACCCTCAGGTCCTTTTCCTCTGCGCCACTCTGCCTCCAGCCTGTAGCATCCCATGGGGTTGTTGCGACCAAAGTGTAGGACCTGGCACTTTGCCTTATTGAATCTCATACAATTGGCCTCAGCCCATTGATCCAGTCTGTCCAGATCCCTCTGTAGAGCCTTCCCACCCTTCAGCAGATTCCTGCACAACTCAGTGTCGTCTGTGAACTTACTGAGGGTACACTCAATCTCCATGTCCAGATCATCAATCAAAGCATTAAAGAGGACTCATCCTGTTATAAATGACAGACAAAAGTCTCGATATTCAGCAAAATTTAGATTGCTTTATTTGATATACAAAGAGCAAGCAGTGCGCTGGGGAACGTGAGGGGTCACTGCCCACTCCACGCTCCACTGAACCTTGGTTTGCAGCCTCTTCTTATACTGTGGTTTCTCGTTGTAATCAATAATTTTTGTGGTTTTTTTGGCTGTCATAATTTTGCCAGGTAAGCAGTGGTGGTCGAATAAATATCCTTACACAAATTCACAAAGCCTCCGGGCGATAATCAGTCACAGCGTTCGCTGGCGGGGCAGAAGGGTCGACATGGCTGCCACAGTGGTTGCTAGGTGAAGTGACTTGGCTCCTCATTCGGGGTAGCTCTCAGCGTCGAGGGGCCCAGCTCCACTTTGCTGATCTCTGGGGCTGCAGATGGTGGTTGGTAGGTAACACGGTTCATTGGCAGCAGGCGGCTCCGCTCCACTGGTCCCCAGGGCTGCCCGTATCCAGCAGGGTCCCCCAGCCCCTTGGGTGCTGACAGCAGTGCTGGTTGCTGCTGTACCTCTCAGGCTTCTAGAGCCGTGGCTCTGTATGTGGCAGAATGCAATGTCTGGCAGTCTCAGGCGCCTGTAACCTCCCGCCAACACTTCCGGGTTTGAGCGCTCACAGCTTGGCATCAGTGCTTCCGACGCTGGGCACCACTTCACTTCTGGGCTCCGCTTGTGTACTGCCGCCGTTGGTGGGCGTGCCAAGTGGTGGCTGGGCTGTCCAATCAGTTACCTGCAGACATGGCACGGGCAATCCAGGGCACTGCATAGATGCACATGCTGCAGGCAGCAGAGGCTTGGGCAACTGCAGCATGGGAAAGCCATGTGCGATGCAGGGGCTGCAAATATCGGTAATTGCAGTATGGGCAATGCTGACGCATCCGGAGCCCATGGTGGGAGGGCTTTGGTCCCCATAGCATGGTGCCTCGGTACTGTGGGGCTGGGGAGCCTGAACAATGGCTGCTCTCCCTCCAGCCTCTCCCTCCACGTGCCTGGCGTGGCATACCCTCCCCCATGGGCTGCCTCCTGCACTTTGACATCCCGAGATGTTTTGGCAGGCTGCATCTGTGCTGCGCTGGCTCCGCCATCTTGAGTGGGCAGCTTCTGCACCATGTGGCAACCGCCATCTTGGTTGAGTCACTCTCACGTCATGTGGCGCCCGCCATCTTGAGCGACTTGCCACAGGCATCTTAGCAGCTGCTTTTGCATTTCCTCGGCATTTATCAGTTTTAACATGTTCATTAATAACTTCCAGGTATTTAAAATTGCAAAAAATGTACCACCCTGTAAGCGGTTAGCTGCACCACCTAATTAGTGGCTTGTCTTCATTTTCTTTTGCCTTCACTCAGAGACAGGATTAAAACACAAAGGAGATGGATTTTTTCGTGGTTGGGCTCAGTTGTTTGTTTAATCTTATCTGTAGTACAGAGAGTTCTTCATCACGTCTATCTATCAAGCCAAAAGTGAGAAAATGGAGATTAATCTATCTAGTTACAAGGTCTTTTAGAGCTAAACAGTCCAATAAAGAGCTAACACCTATATTATTTATACTTTTGACCCAATAACCAAACCCCTGTGACCCACAGTGCAGCACTATCCAACCAAAAACTACTACCTGAAAGCATGAAGAAGGAAGAAGGAAGAAAGAGACAACTCCCAAGAACCTCCATCTTGTCCCATACCTATTAATCTAAAATCCCCAAATTCCAAACCCTTCATCATGTGACACCACACACTTCTATTCAACTACACACCCATGATTTCAACTCTATCACTCAAATTTGGAAGCCTCCTCCAAGGCCTCAAGTCAAAAGCAGTGTTCCCTTGGGGATCAGTGTCAGAAAGCTCAAAACTCACAGGCTTCTGGGTTCCAACATCTCCCCCTTCTGTTTGAACCATGAACACTGCATTGACAGCTTTGTCAACCCTCTGGCGGATACATTGAAGTAGACAAGGCACAAATATCATGATTACTAGGATGACAATCAGCACATACATGCCCGTTTTCAAATGTTCTCTCCACAATGGTGTGAGACTCAGCCAATTAGACAGATCATTCAACCATGATCATTCTTTGAGTTTGGTGATACCTTCCTGCAATTGTTGAATGCTCTTATGTATAGATACCAAATGGTCAGAAAGATTCATGCAACACATTCCATCAAAATCTTTACATCCATGTCAGAAGCATTATCTCAAGTAATTTTGCGAATCTCAGTAGAGAAGGTGCCTTCTCCACCTTCCCTAATAATTGAGGCAGCCACTGATTGCATCCACAATTGTGCTTGTATACATCCAAGGGCTAAAGAAATGTTTTCACTAGCTGTGCCCAGAGCGTTGATTATCAATTCATGATCTCGTTCTTCTATGTTTTCCCATTCTGGTAATATCTTGGATAACTTCCACTGGATAGTACCTAATGATAATAAAAATGATTGTAAGGGTTGTTGCAATTTAACTATATCATTACTGGTTGCAGTCAACTTGTTCATTTATGCCTCTGAATCCATCATGTTCAAGACCCCCAGTCCTGTTCCCAATATCCCTGTAAGATCTCTTTTCCATTTGATTGTATAAGGTGCACACTTTTGTAACCAAGTGGTCCATTCCATAAAATAAGTTTTGAGGAATGGAGTGCACTCTGACCGAATGGCAGAAGCCTTTACGTGCATTGCCATCTCTACTCGCTTCAGGGACCACTCTGGATTGAGCAATAGCCTTTGGACCCCTGTCTTCTTAATATCATATGGTCCTATTTTGGTGATTAAAGGTTGAATTGTCTATTTTAGGGTCTGAGTGGGTGTGACCAGAGTGACTATGGTTTCTCCTGGTGTCAGGGTTTGTGGAATTGTTCTAGTCTCTATTCCAGGGATTATTATTCAATGCTACACAAACTTGAGTTATATTGTAGTTGAAATGAATAATGGCAAGGAGACCAGCTACTGTTTTAATGCCTTTATTGAGAAATCAGCTCTGGGTGGGAGCCCAACGGGTCACGTGCACCACTGCTGCTCCTGATGGACGATCCAGAGGAGGAATTCAGCTTTGCTGTGCAGCAGAGCTGGGCCTTCTGTCCTCACAAGAGTCCCGCAGAAGACACTGGTTGGCTCGTAGTCCAGGGGTGTCATGTCGATCGGGTGCTGTTCAAGTCATGGTGACAAGGCAGGAGGGTCCTGGTTGGTGATTTCATCTTCTTCACTGTTTTTCTTACTTGGGAGTACCATTTTTGGTTTTCGATGTTATATTGGCTCGTTGTTTTGGGGTTTTTTTTTTATTACTGAGTTGTGTTCCATAAGTACTTGCGGTCTTCTCATTTGCTAGGCATCATTTTGGGAGCAGCGAAGGCGTTACCGACGGGGAGGGAAAGGGCACAATGGCAAGACAATTCCAGGGAGTGGGGATCAGAACAGAACAACAGCAACAACATAAAATCAGGGTGTTTTCCACAGTTAACAGAACATTAACAGAACAGGAGCTTGTTTGTAACAGTAGTCAATCTTGAATCCTGTACTTTTGCATCCTACATTGCATACTACAATCCCGGAGTCAGAACAGTTAGCTAAGAATTTGTCACAACATTTAGTACCAATTTGAATAGATTTTATAGGTCCTCAGTGTATTCCATCCTGAACAAACATTACTATACATCCTGGGACATTTCTTCCTGTCCAAATAGTTGAATTTGTAATTTGTAACATCTGCCACAGAGACTCACGAGAGTTAAAGTCATAAGCTTTTCCTTGACAAACATACATGCCAATCACCTTATATACAGGTGGTCTTGCATTGACATCTGTGGCTGCCATGACTGTGATCATGAAAGCCACAGCTTTCCAGGTTGCACCTGCTTGATTTTCCATGGTGACTGTGAAGCCTTTTTGATCCTAGTGTGATGGATCCATGCAGCTTGCACTCTGATCTTGATTGAGGTGAAGGAGGTGAGGAGCACTTGATATGGTCCTTCCCACTGAGGTTCCCAAGTCTTTTCTGTAAGAGACTTTACATAGACATAATCTCCAGGTTGCACATTATGTACTGGCCCATCCAATCCCCCACACCAAGTTCCCACTACATGTTTCTTGATTTTATTGAGTTGTTTCCCCAGGGCTACCATATATTCTGTTATAGTTTCTTCCCCTACTTGTGTTGATGTTCCCCTCTGCATCTCATAGGATTCCTCATACAGGATCTCAAAGGGACTCAATCCTTCCTTTGCCCTTGGCTTAATCCGTATGCATGAGAGCAAAAGGAAGAGACTGAGGCCAGGGCAGATTGAACTCCTGTCCTAATTTCACAATTTCTTGTTTTATCAGGTGGTTCATCTTTTCTACTTGTCCACTTGACGGGATGATATGGGGTATGTAACTGCCAATCTATACCCAGAGTATTGCTAACCTGCTGTACCACCTTTGAAATAAAATGTGGCCCTCTGTCTGAGGAAATGAGTGCCAGAACCCCAAATCGTGGTACTATTTCTTTGATTAATACCTTGATCACCTCTTGAGCCTTAGTGGTTCTAGTGGGAAAAGCCTCGGGCCATCCTGAAAAAGTATCAGTTAACACCAGTAAATAATGAAACCCCCCCTTTTCTTGGGAGTTCCAAAAAATCAATTGGCCATTGTTGGCCAGGTCCATTCCCTGTCCCAGTTTGACCCATTTCTGGTTTTGGAGTGTTTTTGGGATTAGTCTGGAAGCAGAGATCATGCTATCGGGTGACCTGCCTTACAGTAGTGTATAAATTTCTAGCTATAATGTATTGAGTCAAGTGCCTATACAGGGCTTCTGCTCCTCAATGCCTCTTCCTATGCTACTCCCTTACTACAGACCATATTAGTGGCTAGGTATGATTACCTTTCCTTCTGGAGTGTAGGCCCACCCTTCTTTATTGTATGTCCCCTCCAAATCTGTGATTAGCTTCAGGTCCTCTTTGTTATAATTTGGCTTACCTTCAAGGGAAATTTTTCCATCTGGAATTAAAGCTCCTTCCATTTTTACCTCTCCTTGCCGCTTCATTTGCCTCTCTATCCTCCAGCTCGTTTCCTTTTTCTAATTCCAAATTTGCTTTTTGATGTGCTCTGATGTGCATGATTGCTATTTTCTTTGGGACCTGTACTGCCTTTAACAATTTCAGAATTTCTTCTGCATGTGTAATGTTTTTCCCCTGGGAGTTCAACAGCCCCCTTTCCTTCCAGATTGCTCCGTGGGCGTGCACAACTCCAAAAGCATACTTTGTGTATATGTTCACATTCTTACCTTGGGCCAATTCAAAGGCGCAGGTCAAGGCGATTATCTCCACCTTTTGCACAGAGGTATTGACAGGTAATGGCTCTGACTCTATTACCTCATGGCAAGTGGTGATGGCATATCCTGCATGCCTTCTGCCATTTGGGACATAGCTGCTTCTGTCTGTGAACCAGTTCTCTGCATTTTCCATAGGAGTATCCTTCAGATCCAGGCAGATTGAGTACATTGCTTCAATGGTTTCCAAGCAGTCATGGTGCACTGGTTCTCTTGTGTTTCCACTGAGGAAAGAAGATGGACTGACAATGTTAGTGGCCACAATCTCCACATCACCATGTTCCACCATTATGGCTTTGTACTTCAGGAATCTCTGTGGAGAAAGCCAGTGTCCGCCCTTCACTTCTAATACTGCAGACACTGTATGGGACACCAGCATAGTAATTTTCTTTCCCAAGGTGAATTTTTGCTCTTCCTGGATGTTTAGCACCATGGCTGCTACTGCACGCAAGCACCCTGGCTATCCTTTTGCAGTTGTGCCCAATTGCTTAGAAATGTAGGCGACTGTTCGATGGTATGGACCCAGATCTTGTGCCAATATTCCCAGGGCAATTCCCTGTCTCTCAGGAGAAAACAAAAATAAAGGCTTACTCACGTCACGGTGTTAGTGTTGAAACACATAATCACAGAATTATTATATGCAGGTGCTTTTACTGAAGAGCTCTGGGAAACAGGTGCAGACTCAAATCTGATTCCAACATGGATCCGAGATGGACTTGTTTTTATACCCTTTTCGTTATATAACTATATATTAATTATTAAACCCATATTGTTCTATTGTATACATTGTCCTATTGTATTGTATACATTGATTAGGCCCCCCCAAATATCCTTTCTCATGATTCTTGTTGCAATTACATAGTTTCTCATTATTCTTGTTACAATTAAACAATAATTATATTCAATTACCAATCATTACATTTAACAATCATATCATTTACCATATGATGATTATACAGGTGTAGCTTCACATGATCTAGAAAAGATAAAGCTCAATATTCATTCCCAGGGCCTAGTTCCCTTTACCAGGCCTACCAGACCCAACCTTTCTTTCCATCCCTTGAATCTATTGTATGCAGTTCCCACGATTTTAGAAACATTTTAACCCTATGCTATCATTTCCCCCCTTTGAAAGTATTTTCACTTCACTATAATAAGTGTAAATGCTTTCCCTTGATACAGTCCTTTTGGCTTCTGACTTTATACTTGATGTTCGTCTTCAAATCCATGGTTGTTATAACTGTTGTCATGGATGCTGTCACAAACTGGGGAACCTGAAGATGATGGGTGTGGATTTCTGTCCTGTGTTAGTGCCTTCATTATCTTTTGGTTTCAGGATGTCCTTTTCTGTATTTCTCTTTTCAGGATGCTGTAGACTAACCAAATCACTAAAAACATAATTAGTAAGATTATCAAACTCTCAATGATAGACTTAATCCATGAACTCACATTCCATCCTAACCTTTTGAAGATTTTGTCTAACCAGCTAGTAGTCAAGTCCTTTTGTTCTTCTTGTGCCTCATACTCTATTTGTTTCAACTGATTGATATCATATTCTACATCTGCAGTCATGTTTGGGATGCGAATGCAACAATGATCAATTTGCCCTTTTAAAAATCAGCACGCCTCATGCTCTTTCAGAAGTAACATATCTAAGGCCAATCGATTTTGTAAAGTCATTTTTGTGGTGGCTTGTAATTGCACATTTAGTTCTCTAAATCCTTCCTGGGTGACTCTTGCTAGTCTATCTACTTGACCTGTAAGTTTATACATTTCTCTATTTCGGTAGTTTGCTATAGGACCGAGTAAAGACTCTAGGGCCCACCCAAATTTCACTCCACTAGAGGGTTCTTGCCAAGTTTCATCTTGATCTGGAACTTCTCGTCTTGTTCTTATCTGCAGAAGTTCATGTTTTCCATTAAATGGGGACTTTTTTCAAATTGGACATAAAATAGGGAGGCCCAGAGTAATTTCTTTTACTTTCCTGTCTACAGGCAGATGTGTTGTCCAGGTACCATCACTTGTTGCCCATATAAATTGTCCTGGACTTTGGATTGTACTCTTTTTACATCCCACCATTATCTTATAATCAACTTTACCTTGTTTGTGTTTGATCCCTCTGCAGGCACAACCAATCTGCAAGGCTATTGCCAGTGGTGGCATTTGTTTAATCTCTATGTTGTCAGAAGTACAATCATAAGTTTTATTACATGCCCACCAACTTACTTTTTCTGCCTTTATTCTGCTACTACTGGCAGTGTCCACTGCTGCTGGATCTGTTTCATTCTCAGGGTCTTCCCATTTAATGTACCAAGGAGTATTTGCCATATATTGAAATTTCTGAAGTATACCCATGGACCATGCACTGTCCCAGAGTTCCATTTGACCTTTCCAATCTTTTTCCTCACATTTCCATACAAGAGTGGTCTCTGTGATATTCTCTTTAATCTTTTTATAGTGTGGCAAGAAGCATTCCCAGTTTGCAAGGTTTTGCTCTTCAACCCACCACTCTATGGTTTGCCCTACCTTTCCATGACTTGAAATACAGTCCTGTTTCCTCAAAGGCCTCGTCCATTCCCCTATTACTTTCCAGGTCTCTTTGACTATTTGCCTTGACTCCGGTACTTGCTTACATGCAATTGTTTTGTTCTTTTGTATTTCAGGTAATTTTGATGTTATAATTCCCCAGCTTACTGGGTCTCCCACTGCCTTTGGTATTGGCAGACAGGCAGTTATTCTACTGGTGTTTTGCATTTTGGCAAAGTCTTTGACTAACCCAATCATTACATTCTCAGCCTGGATTGCATTGGAAACCTTTATCACCTGCATTTTTGCCTGGACCTCCCTCTTCATTCTCGAATGAAGAGTGGTCAGTTGATCCTTTTGCATTCCATATCCCAAAGCAACATCAATTCCAATTGGTGACATTAATAACCATAAAATGAGCATTGTCACAATTACTGATATCATTTGAAACAATTAAACACATCTTAACTGCAGCTTTGTTGGTCCTACAGCTTGTGCAGTCCACTGTCCAGGACAGACTTTCTTCACTCGGGTATAGTATATCCAGGGATCCACTCCAGCCACCTTGACTGCTGTAAAAGTGGTCAACAGCACCTGATAGGGTCCACTCCACCTCTCTTTTAATGGTTCTTTGTTCCAAGTTTTAATGTACACGTCGTCCCCTGGATGAATGTCGTGAACTGGATTCTCAAGAGTCAGCAGCCTATTCCACACGAGGGCGCTTCCAAGCCGAGCTAAAGTTTTCCCAAGAGACAGAACATAATTATACACTTCCTGCTTCCCCTTGGCATATACATTCGGATTAGGTTCGGGAGATTCATATGGTTTCCCATACAATATCTCATAAGGGCTGACTGACATCCCACTCCTAGGCTTTATCCGAATCCTCAACAGTGCTATGGGTAAAGCTTGTGACCACTGCAGTTTGGCTTCTTGGCATATTTTACTGATTTGCCTCTTTAATGTCTGATTCATCCTCTCTACCTGTCCACTTGACTGGGGTCTCCATGGTGTGTGGAGGTCCCAAGTTATTCCTAGCAACCTACTTACTTCTTTTACCACTGTGGCTATAAAATGTAGGCCCCTATCTGATGATATCCCTATAGGCACCCCAAATCTGGGAATGATCTCTTGTAGTAACCATTTAACTGTTTCTTTTGCTTGGTTTGAGCTACAGGGAAGGGCTTCTGGCCATCCAGAAAATGTGTCAACCCCCACTAACTGATATTTGTATCCTCGAGTTCTTGGTAACTCTAGAAAATCTACCTGCCAATAGTCTCCTGGTTCTATCCCTACCCGAATTCTTCCTAGCTGTGCCTGTCGTCTAGCCACTGGGTTGTTTCTCAAGCAAATCTCACACTTTGTCATCACTGATTTTGCCATTGTTAATATTTGTACCGAGATTAAATTTCATTTTAGCAACTTCACCAATGCTTCTGCACCCCAATGGCATTCATTATGTTTATCATTAAGGGAGGTACCACTATTTGCCCTTGTGTAGTTACATACCACCCTTCTGAATTCTTTTGTGCATTCAGCAATTCATCTTCTGCTGAATATTTCGGTTTTGAAGGCAAATTAAATTGAGATACATTATGTTTTAAAGGTATCAATGCCATTGCTGTTTGCACCTTTCGATCAACCTGTCGAGCTGTCCAGTCTGCCTTTCGATTTCCCTCACAAATTTTGGAACTTCCCCATTGGTGAGCTTTACAGCGTATAATTGCCACTTGCTCAGGTTTTTGCACTGCTTTTATCAATTGCAGGATTGCATCTTGATGTTTAATGAGCGTACCTTGAGAGGACAGCAGTCCTTTTTCTTTCCACAGTGCTCCATGCACATGCACTACTCCAAAAGCATATTTTGAGTCAGTCCATATGTTCACCTTTTTCCCTTCACTCAATTCTACTGCTCTGGTTAAGGCAACCAGTTCTGCCCTTTGGGTAGATGTGTTTGGTGGTAATGTTTTTGCCTCTACTACTGTACTGATTGTTGTTACGGCATATCCAGGGTATCTGGTTCCTTTCTCCATGAAGCTGCTTCCATCTGTGAATAACTCCGACTCTGGTTGCTCTAATGGGACATCTTTTAGGTCTTCTCTCATCAAATAGGTGTATCCTATTACTTCTACACAGTCATGCTCTAATGGGCCTTCTTCAGTTGTGTTACCTAGGAACAGGGCTGGATTCAAAAGCTTAGTTGTCTTTAATGTGACATCATCCTGCTCCATCAGGATTGCCTGGAATTTTATCATCCTGCTTAGAGATAGCCAATGGCCCCCTTTTTGCTCTAAAAAGGGTAGTTACCATGTGTGGTACATAGACATCTATGTGTCTTCCCATCGTGAGCTTCCTGGCTTCCTGTATCAGTATTACAGTGGCTGTGACTGCCCGCAGATATGAAGGCAACCCAGCACTTACATTGTCAAGTTGTTTGGAGAAATAACAAATAATAAAGGCACCGGCCTTTTCCAGCTTCACAAATGTTGGGTCAGGACTCCCAGTGCCAGGTCCTGCCTTTCATGTACAAACAGCTGAAAATCTTTAGACAGATCAGGTAACCCTAATGCTGGGCTGTCGTCAGTGCCTTGTGGGACACATATTGAGAAAGTAAGAAAATTACAGCCTGGAAAATATTCCAGGCTGGAGCTTTTCAGCTCTGTTTCCAGCCAATAAGCTGGGCCAGCTCAAGGCTGGGGAGAATTTCTCCCAGGGTGATAATTTGGTCAAAATAAAGAGGAATTAATAACAAAGATAGAACACCTGTTGTGGTGTGTGACCAGGCCCTGGGAACGGGGTGTCTTCTCTCTGAACCAATCACCTTTTCTCTACTCTTGGAATTGCGAGTCATGCTATAAAACCAAGTGTGTTTCTGAATAAACTTGTCTCTTTCTTCCTGTCATGAAAGATGACCATGTAGCTGTGCACCTTATTTCCGCCACACTTAAAGGGTTAAAACCCCATTCCAGGGCTACAGTGCCTCTTTCAATTTTAGGAAGGCTTCTTTCTGTGGTTTTCCCCAGGTGAACGGCTGTGTCTTCTGAGCTTCATACAAGGGTTTTGCAATTAGCCCATGTCCTAGTTTAGGACAAATTTGGGAAGAAACCTCTGAATGAGGTCCCTCCAGGAAAAAAAAAAGAAAAGATTCCAAGCAGTCCCTCCCCCAGTCAGCTCAGGGGAAAAAAAGAGAAAGAAAAAAAATTGGAGAGAAGTGGGAAAAAAAGGGAAACTGTTTATTCAACAGGCAACACACTTCCCAGCACAAAAATGAACAATATCAAACAGCAAAACCTCTCACCGTTCCAAAGAGATGACAGATTTACAAGAGTTTTTTCCGTGGGCTGCCTGGCTCACTCAGGCTGTTCTCAGTCCCTCCTGTGCTGGGGAATGCTGCGGCCCAGGCCAGGCCTGGTGGGCCACAGGTGTGAGCTCCCGGTGCTCTTTTGGGTTTTCAGTCCAGAGCAGGTTCAAATAGTTCCAGGAAAAAAGAAAAAGGGAAAAAAACAATCCAGGGGGCTTGTCGGCCTCAGCTAACCAGAAAACTAACCAAGAGCAAAGGAAAGCTCTCTCTCTCTCTGTTCACTGCAGACAACACAGTCTGTGTGCAGGAATGCGGGGGAGCCAGTGCAGTCTCTGATAACAAATTCTGCACTTCTTCTTTCCCCCCCCTTCACTCCTGGAACCAGTCTTAAAGTTGCAGAATTTAATATTCAACACCAACAGAACAGACGATTTGGGAATATAGGCATCAGGCATCATACAGTCATCCCAAGACAGCCCATAGTCCATGATCCACAGACGACACCACCCGGCCATCCCAAGCAAGACTCGCAGCTCATGGAGATCCTGGGCCTCTGGAATAGCAGAAATAGCTTGGATACGGTTAGTACCTAATTTTCTCTCTCCTTGTGAGATTTCACATCCCAGGTAAATTACAGTCTGTTGGGCAATTTGCGCCTTTTCTCTAGACACTTTGTATCCTCCCATTTCCAGGGAGTTTAAAATCTCAGTTGTTGACTTTATGCAGGTTGCCTTTTCTTCTGTTGCTATCAGTATATCATCAACATACTGCAACAAAAGGTATTGGTCTCTCAGTACTTGCCCCTCTTTGGTCCACATCTCTAGCACCTTTGCCAGTTGGTTTCCAAATAGGGTCGGGCTGTTCTTAAATCCTTGGGGTAGTCGCATCCAGGTGAGCTGGGTCTTTCTTCCATTTCCTGGATTTTCCCACTCAAAGGCAAACAGTTTCCTACTTTCTTTGTCAAGGGGTATGCAGAAGAAAGCATCTTTTAGATCAATTACAGTAAACTATTTATATATCTCTTTTATGGATGCCAACAACGTGTAGGGATTGGCAACCACTGGATAAATGTCTTTAGTTATTTCATTTATTGCCCTTAGATCCTGTATTAGCCTATAATTCCCACTGGGTTTCTTCACTGGGAATATTGGTTTATTATATTCTGATTCACATTCTTCTAGAATCTGATATTTTAAGAATTTATCAATAGTCTCTGCTATCCCTTGTCGTGCCTCTGTTTTTATAGGATACTGTTTGACCTATCACAGACCTGTACAGCTTTTGCCCCCTTCCTTAATTCCACATGTACTGGCTGTGCTAGTTTCGATTTTCCAGGTGTATGTTTCCCATACAGAAGGGATCACTACATCTTCTACTTCCCTAGGGATTACAGGCACTGGTTTCTCTTTTATCATTAAAATTTTTCCCATTTTTGACTTGGGTGCCCTCATTAGTAGTTCCCCATTCTCAAAGGTAATTACTGCATCAAACTTTGCCAATAAATCTCTACCTAGAAGTGGAATAGGGCATTCGGGCACATGCAAGAATTCATGGGTTAACACTGTTCCCAAAACACAAATCTAAGAGTTGTAGGAATGGCCAATTTTCCTCTTTCCCTGTGGCTCCAACTATTGTGGTTGATTTGTTCCCGATTCGGCCTTCTAAGTTATTTAAGAGAGAGTGAGTAGCCCCTGTATCGATTAAAAATTTTACTTCTTTTTCCCCTAACTGCAAAGTACCAAAAGGTTCCTGGGGTGTGGATTCTTTCCACCCAGCATATAACACCATCACCTTGGCAACATCTCCTTGCTGGAACTGATCGCCCTGGTAAAACCAGTTTGGGCACTGTCCTGGTTTTGGGCAAATTTGGGGGAAAACCTCCAGAAGGAGCCCCCAGACAGCAAACCCCACGACTCCTCCCCCCCCACCACCGGGTTCGGGAAGAATTTCCTCAGAGAAGAGTGGGAGAAAAAACCTGTTTATTTAACAAGCAAGACACTCCCCAGCACAGGGAAAAAAACAACACCAGCTGACAAAAAACCTCTTTCACCGTTCTGAAGGGATGACAAACTCAGTCTCTCCGGCGAGTGGTCGCCCAGTTATCAGTCTCCGGCGCTGGGGGATGACTGCTGCACGTCACAGAATGCAGACTCCCCGTGTTTCTTGGGGTTTCCCAGGTCCCCGTCCAGAACAGGTTCAGATGGTATCCAGGAGAGGGAGGGGACGGGGTGGAAAAGAAAACAGTCCAGGGAAAAAGTTGGACTGCCTAGCTGAACTAACTAATAAGCAAAAAGCAAGGGCAAAGCGAAGGAAAGAAAAAGAGGCAGAAGCGAGCAAGCAGGCAAGCAAGCAGGCAAGCAAGCAAGCAAGCCAAGCTAAAACCTCTCCTAAACATAGACCATGGGGGAGGTGAGCCGGCTGATAACAAGACAAAACAAAGCTTCACTTTCAGAGTCAGTCCTGGAAGCACAGGACATAATACCAAACATAATCAGAACACACGATTGGAGATACAAACACCATAACATCACTCTCTCTTCCAGTGCCCTTACTGTTTGCAATATGCACATTGATTTAAGCCTAACCCTTGCAAAACTGGCCCTCCGTGGCCCTTGCCAAACCCGCCCCTCCCCATAGTTCTGCCTCGGCTGTTTCTAGCACCTCCCCTTGAATTTCCTTGTACTACTGACAAAAGATTTCACCCTTGCTGTTTGTTAACATCTTTTTCTCTATTGCTGTAAACTTTCCAAGCAACCTCAAGCAGTTTGTCTAAACTCCTTAATTCTCCTCCTTCCAGTTTCTGTAACTTTTTCCTAATGTCATCCTGTGATTGGCCAAGAAAGATAAGAGCAAGCTGAACTTTTGCTTGTTCTGTATCTATTTGGAGGTCAGTATATTTCCTGTCCGCTTCCTTAAGTCTTTCTAAAAAGGCAGTTGGAGATTCTCTTCTCTCCTGCCTGATCTCATATAATTTGGACCAGTTTATAGTTTTAGGTATAGCATTTTGAACCCCTATTTGGATCCACTCTTGAAATTTCTTTAGCCTTATCATATCCCCTCCAGATGGCTCATTAGGATCTCACAATGGGTCCTCGGTGGGAAAGTTATAATCCAAAGTCCCTGTTATTAGTCCATTGCAAATATCCTCTCTCGCCCTTTCCCTGGCCGCTCTAAGTACCATTTCCCTTTCGGTAGAGTCCATTAGAGTATCTAATATAACTTGCATATCATCCCAGTCGGGATTTTGAGTTTTCATAATAATTTTCACTACTCTGGCCACCTTATCTGGGTTTTCTCTATAGGTCCCAGCTGACTGCTTCCAAATTACTAAATCTCCCAGGGAAAAGGTACCTTTACAAAAACTGGTCTGTCCACTCCCACTCCTTGTCTCAAATGGGCAATTACAGTTCTCTTTTGTTTGTATGATCTTAGTAAACCCTTTCCTGTTTTAGACCAAGTCGGGGCTAATTTTGATCATGTCCGATGAGCTATGGGGGTTATTGGTTTATCTTCATCGCTCCCACTACTATCTGCTCCTTCTGCACCCTCCCCATGTCTCTGTATCACAGCTACATCTTGGTCATTTCCTGAGGAAGAAGGGGTGGGTGAAGACGGCAGAGGAGGGTACTGGGAGACAGGAGCAGGTGAAGGAGGCGTTGGTGAGAGAGAAGGGTATCTTTGAGCAGGAGTCAGTGGGGGAGGAGGGTATCTTTCAGCAGAGAGGGTAAATGGGTCAGGTGAAATAGGGCCAGGTGAGGTAGGGTCAGATTCCCCTGATGCCGTGGGGGCTATCAGCAATTCATCATCCATATCATCTCTCCGATATAAACTTTCATCTAATGCCAGGTGTTCCCTTGGACACAAGTCATGCACTTATTGTTTTCAAGTACTTTAACAATCATTAACCCACACTCAGCCAGCCACTCTGGCTTTTCCCGCAAATAGAAAAACAAATCAATGTACTGAACGTCATCCAATTTCCCCTCTTGCTTACAAAACATCAATAACTGTGAAATCATGTCAGATTGCAAAGACCCATTTTCCAGCTACATTTTCCCATCCTACAAGATGTATTTTGGCCACTGAGTGTTACAATATTCAATCAACTTAACCTTACATAACTCTTGCCCAAAATTACCCTCCTTCCAATGTGCTAATAAGCACACCAAAGGAGAAGCGTGCGGTATGGGGGCATTGCCGCCCAAAATCCCTTTAAACTTCTCCATGTTACAGCTACAATAGACCACTGATGCCCAACCTGCAATGCTTTCGCGATTGTCTTACAGATGGCGCCTAGGCAACAGTAGGAATTCCTTAGCCCAACCAAGAGTAGCTTTCGCTGCGTCATACTGGCAGGCAACCAGACCAGAGTAAAAGCACCTTACCTCTCTCCAGGGGACGTTGTGAGCAGCAGGGGTCCCAGCGCCGATGGGCTCCCCGAGAATCCCTCGGTGCTGGTTGGAGCGTGATTGGGTCGGGGGGTCCTCAGCAGCGCGCACAGGGTCCCATCTAGGTCGCCAAAATGTTAGTGTTGAAACACATAATCACAGAATTATTATATGCAGGTGCTTTATTGAAGAGTTTTGGGAATCAGGGGTGCAGACCCAAATCTGACTCTGACATGGATCTGAGATGGACATGTTTTTATACCCTTTTCGTTATATAACTATATATTATTAAACCCATATTGTTCTATTTATACATTGTCCTATTGTATTGTATACATTGATTAGGCCCCCCAAATATCCTTTCTCATGATTCTTATTACAATTAAACAATAATTATATTCAATTACCAAACAATCATTACATTTAACAATCACATCATTTAACATATGTAGACCCAACCTTTCTTTCCATCCCCTGAATCTATTGTATGCAATTCCCATGATTTTAGAAACATTTTAACCCTATGCTATCAACAGAGCCCCAGGGCTGGAGCTGACATCAGGGCCTTTTTCGGTTGTTCAAAGCCTGTGTGGCTTGTTTATCCCATTGAAGATGCTTCTGCTTGGTGTCGATTAGTGCATACAGAGGCTTAACAAGTAGTCCATAATTACAGATCCAGAGGCGACACCACCCGGTCATCCCGAGAAACGTTCTCAGCTCTTGTACAGTCTGTGGCTTTGGTGTTTGGCATATAGTGTCCTTCCGGGCTTGTCCCAAGGTCCTTTTCCCTGCACTAATCTCATAGCCCAAATAAATGACTTCTCGCCGCACTACCTGGGCTTTCTTCTTAGACATTCAGTACCCCTTGAGTCCTAAAACGTTTGAGACTCACCATCCAGGCCATGCAAGTGTCTTCTGTTTCAGTGGCAATCAGGATGTTGTCTACATATTGTAGCAATCTTCCCTTCCCTGGTGGGGTTTCCCAAGACTCGAGATCCTTGGCAAGTTGACTGCCAAATATGGTGGAGGAATTTTTGAATCCTTGAGGCTGTACAGTCCAGGTGAGTTGGGTCCTTCGTCCACTTTTAGGATTTTCCCACTCAAAGGCAAATATCTTTTGGCTCGCTTCATGGGGAGGGAGGCAAAAGAAAGCATCCTTTAAATCTAAAACAGTAAACCAAGTTAGTTCTGGTGTTAGTACTGTTAGCAAAGTATATGGATTTGTTGCTATGGGATATAAATCCTCTACTATTTTATTGACAGCTCTTAAACCCTGGACCACTCTATACGTCTCATCAGGTTTCTGGACCAGTAATATGGGAGTGTTGAAATCAGATTCACATTCTCTTAACCGACCCCATTGCAAATTTTTTTCTGTTACCGACTGGATTCCTTCCCTATCTTCTTTCTTTAGGGGATATTGTTTTATTCTTACCAGTCATTTTCCCTCTTCAAGCTTTACCCCTACCGGTGATGCACTTTTAGCTCTTCCTGGCTTCTCAGTGGCCCATACTCCAGGATACACTTGGGCTATGATGTCTTCACTGATTTCTCCTTCTATGGGAACAGCAACTAAAAGTAAACTCATTATTTGAATGTATTGTTGAGCATCTACCTCCAGAGTAATTTCCCCTTTTTCAAATCTGATTATCACATTTAATTGTTCAAGTAGGTCCCTTCCCAGGAGTGCACATGGTGAGTTAGGTATATATAAGAACTTGTGTATACCTATTTGTTTTCTTAATTTTTATTTTAGTGGTTCACAAAATTAAGCCTTTTCATCTTGGCCAGTGGCTCCTTTAACCATAATATAATCCTCTCCCGCAGATGTTAGAGCTTTGTTTAAGACTGAATATGTTGCCCCCATATCAACTAGAAATTTCACTTGTTTTTGCTTCTCCCCCTCCCCTAGCTTCATTGTAACCAGTGGATCTGCTAGGGAAGATCCCCTTGGTTCCTGTTAGTCTTCATTCACATTTGCCACCACCTGTACCCCTTTATCTCCTTTCCCCCAGCATTCTGGGCACTCGTTTTTCCAGTGGCCTAATTTTTTACATATAGCACTTTGGTTTCTTCCCAGGCAGGGAGGCGAGGGGCCCTTTATAGAACCTTTGTCCTCTTTCTTAACTACTGCGATCACCTTTCCTTGTTTCCCTTTATTCCCTCTTCTAATTTATACAGAGGCCACCACTGATTACAATATTTAATCAAAACCCCTTTTACTCTCTGTTCCTCCTGTCCCTACAATTTCTTTCCAACGGGCTAGTATACATCCTAAAGGGCTTATTTTGGGAACTTCCTTACTCTTCTGGGTTCCCATTCTCTACCTCCTTATTTTTCTTTCTCTCTTTCTTCTTTAATTTCCACCCAAACCTCTGCTTACACTGATCTTTCACTTTTTCCCAATAGTCTTTGAAAATGTCCTAAATTTCAGAGACCAAATGACTCTTTCCATAGCTCAAGTTCACTATTTCACATTCAGCATGAGTTAACTCCCAATTATAATATCATGGTTGCTCAGGTGTACACCTGGAGCATGTAGGCTTTCACCTATTAGATATGCAATACCACTTCTTTTTACACTGTTTTCAACGGAGAAGAACACAGGCTGAATGCCACCCCAATCCTCAACGAAAGATTGTCAGTCCACACACAAAACAGGGAATTACTCCTCTTTTTCCCTGTATATTGGGATTTCTAAGCTCTCTCTCAACTAGAGGTTGTTCCCAGTTTAAAGCCAGATAACGACCCACTTAGTCTGAGTATATTCCTCCTAAGTACACCCGGTCCACTGCTCCCCATAACTCAGAGACTCTCCTGGTTCGAGTTGAAACCATCTAGAGTCTGCCTGGTTGGTTGGGCTCTCTGGGCTTGAGCTCGAGCCTCAGTCACTTTTGTAAACTCGGAAAACCACTGACCTGTTGTAATTATATCTTTTGACACAAGAGGGCAGTGTAACCACAAAAATGAATACACACTCCAAGAGGCAATCGTTACCAAACAAGAGGCTCTATAAAAATAACTTAGTCAAAACCAAAATTTCCACCACCAAAATTGAAGCGACGCAGATATAAAACAGCAGATATCACTAGTTTTGTCCCACATAGAATCTTCTTCCACCACCTATTAATATAATCCTACAACAAACACAATTTATACAGGATATTTATAGCAGAAAAAGTTAGGGAAGCAAGATCATAGAAAATACTGATAATACCTTGGGTTCTTCTGGAGCTATCCCCAAGCTCGCTAGTGGCCACCCCGTGCGGTCAGCAGAAACCCCCCCTTTTTGTCGGCTTTCCAATACCTTTTCCCAAAGGTCAGTGCTATATATCAGACGTATCTGACACACTGCCTCCGCCAGGCACGGGCGTCCCAGGAGTCTTATAGGCTTACCTTGGGCCCTCCTTAATCCTTGTAAAACATACCTTATCCACCGTATAGAAGATTCTTGTTTGCCTCTGCAGCAGAGGATGCCCACTTACCGGGCTATCGTGCAGCCAGACGAAGAGAATCTGAGTCATGGCACCAAAACTGTGTTGCAGAATAAGGACTTTACAATTTAAAATTGTAAAGTGGTATGTTTTATTTCCAGCTGAGACGCATGGGGAATATTTCCACCATACATGCGTACCTGGTCAGGACAGGTTTCAAGTTTAAATACACATAGAGCCCACAAACCCATACCTCCCTACCCGCCCATTCCCGCCCACTCTCCACCTCCTTGCACTTCATATTATAATTAGTCATCTGTGGTGCCACGTCTCCTGGTGGTCGCGGGCAGGGGTCTTCAGATGAAGTAAAGAGGTCTTCCTCAGGTGTTCGCTGTTTGACTCCTGTCTCTGGGCAGGCGCAGTGGAGGTTTGGCTAATTGCCAGGTCAGCTTGCCCTGGCCAAAACCAGGGGCCTGGTTCTTGCTGGTTTCTTAATCAAAAGATTCTGTTTTATCAAGTTTTCACAATACCTAAATCTTGCTTTACTGGGTTTTCACAGTATACATCTTTATGGACTTACCTAGCAACTAAAATTCCTATGTGTTCTGTTTGTGAAAAACGAGGTTCACTGTCCTGGTAGAATTTAAAAGGTTTAAGAAAAGACAATAAGAGACAAACAATAAAGCAAAAGGTTATACGGTCGGGTGCTTGGCCTTCTGCCAAGAGCACACACTAACTCAGAAAACACTTTGTTAAATGCATCAACATTTTGCATATTCATAGATCTCCATGCATTATTCAAAATCATCCTCCCCCAACCTGTAAATCAATTTTTTTTTCCTCTCCCTGTGGCTCCATCTTGTAGGTACTCTCTGATAAGATTAATAAATTCCTTCCCTGGGGCTTTGGTGTCCGATAATCCAAGAATGTGAAGAATTTCCTGATTATCTTTTTTACCATTCTCTTAGTTACATGAACAAAAAAGCTTTTTACATCACCATGTTATAGTCCAAGAAAAATATATATTTATCACACTACTATTTCTAAGTTTTGTTAATAGTAGAACTAAAAGAAACTATATTCATACAGGAAAGTTTTCCAACATTATACATATAGCATTCATTTTCATATTTGCGAAAAGCCAATAATATAATATGTGCTTATAACATGTTACAAATTGTTTCTACCTAACCAGTTGCATTCCTATATGTTCTATTGTGGAGGGACCAGAAAATATTCATAAAGAAGAAAGTCCCTCTGCATCCTCAGAACAAGCCCCTTGGAAAACCATAGCTTAAAGATAAGAAGTGGCTTGTTAAATTATGAATACAAAAAGGAATCCAGTTCCCCCCCTTGGTAGACCCTCTTATCTATCTTCAGTATTAGTGGCTCATTTTCTTTTAGTATCCATAGGCCAGCTTTGAATGTGAAATACCTCGGGGATTAGTTAGAATGTAGAATTCCCTTGGTAATTGGTGCAAACTGCAAAACCCTCAAAAGATATAAAAACCCCTGTAAAACAATAACTGTTGTATATGCTAGATAGGATGCCTTCATAGAATAAACTATGGATTTGTGCCTTTCTACATATTCCAATCTCTTCACCCCACTGGTCTGAGAGGTCACCACCAGCCAAAATTCTATCTGGGCAAGGCTCGGGAACTTGCTCCGTCGCTGAGGGCTGCAGAAGCAGTCTCAAGGATCCCAAAGGGACCCCAAAACCCCACCAGCAACATTCTATTACAAGTTGTTTCTCTTCTTTTACAAAATTGCTAAATACCCTATGTATTTCTGTTTTTTCTTCCACCTACTTGAGCACATTATATGCTTCTAAAATTCTGAATTATATGTTTCCCATATCACACAGGTAAACTTGAGAGGGCACTCATGGAGGCTTGCAAAGGTAAAGTCGGGAAGGGGCCCTGGCAAAAGGGATGACGATCCCAAAATATCTCTGAAGAATCCCTTGGAAGAATGTTGAGTTGGTTTACACATTCTCCCAGAGGTAATTAAGGACAGATGCCCAGGAGAGGGCACTAAGGGGAGATTGAGAAGGGGTCTCAACAATCCATGCCCGGGGGGGGGCAATAAGGGAAAGCCGAGAAGGGGTCTTGACAACAGGGGATGGATGGATAGTGTTGGTGTGTTGGAACAGAATTGCTTGAAGGAGAGTGTAGAGAGAGATGGTTGAAGCAAGGAGCAGCAGGACTGAGCGCAGAGGTGCGAGACGAGGATCACGGGCTGGGGGCCTGTGGGGGCCATGGGGCAACAGGGGCTCAGCGCCGGGCAGTGCCTGACCGCGCCACCCCCGGACAGGGGCGGCAGTGGCGGCCGGCCTCCATGAGGCTGCAGGACGCCCCAGCCGCCTGTAATGCTGCCGGCTGTGCCCACTGGGAGCGCTGGAGAGGGGGAGGGGCTGTTTGGACAATGTGGAAAGACAGAAGGACACTGGAAGTGGGACTGTCAGCAGAGACAGCTGGATCCTCAGGAGGAGGAAGTCCAGAGATAATGGAGATGGATTGTTAGGGATGTTAGGGGCATCCATCATACCAGGGCCTCACCATTCAGGAGACCTTGTTAATTTTTAAGGTGGGTCCGAGTAAAGAGGAGGTGTGTTTTCTGGTAGATACAGGAGGCTTCTCAATCCACCTTAAATTATATCTCTAAGGGGGGGGAAATTGTCAAAAAGATGTTTGATTGTTCAGGGAGTTGTGAAAATTACTGTTTCTTCTGTAGACTTAGAAGTCTGAAAGCGTCTTTGAGGGAATTGTGGAAATTGTGGTAAATGAATTTGGAAATTTAATTCCTTTTTCTACATGGGGCTTTGTGTGGAGCTGAAAGGCTCCTGTTTGGAGAGGACCCAAGCCCCTCTGCTTTTTGTGTGTTTTGTTGTGAAAAGCCAGAATTGGCAGGTTTCAGTCCTGAAGCCAATTCTGCAACTCCTATATTGTGGGGAACCCCCCACTAGTCTGTGGTTTGTTGTGGGGAACTGGAATTGACAGGTTCTAATCCTGAGGCCAATTCTGCAGCTGCTGCCTTGTGGGGATGGTGTTGTCCCTATGCAAGCCTAGGTATTTATCATGCAGCTTCCTCTGTGGGGGCTAATGGAAAACTTAAGGGGAAATTATTTTGTTATCCTTCCTTGGCTAATTTGTTAGTCACCTCCTTACCCCTAGGGTGGACTTGATGCAAAAAATTGGGATAGAGAGCAATTGGTTGCTAAAAAAATGTGATTGACTTTAGGCAGTGGCATCTCTTGCCACTCCATCATGTCCAAAAGGAAAATCACTGGAACAAAAGGAGGAAACAGATAAGGCAAAATGCTCCAGGGCGAAAAGCAGATGCTTGCTTCACAGACTGCAACTCTTACAAAACTTTTTAAAAGAAGTCCCATTCCCTCCACTAAACAGTCTATCAGAGGAAACCTCAGGAAGATCTGTGGGAAACAACAAAAGAGGTGCAACAAGCACTTCATAGAATAAAAGCTAAAACTCCACCTGAATAAGAATGCAATTAACTGTTTCACCCAGGCATATTTTGCCAGGGAGTTTGTTTCTTTTCTCTTTTCTAGGAATGTCAAACATCCCTGCATCAAAGATAAGGAAAACAGTTTTTGAGCAGAGAAACGGCAAGCAACAAAATCTCACCTAAATGTGATAACCATTTCTTCAGGTGAACTCTGTCACTTTGTGTTAGCCACAAGAGGTTTTAACTTCTTTTTAATAATCGATCTGGTAGGCCAAATTTGCACTTTTCTTTTATGGGAGCCTTCCAATCCATGAGATGGACCTGCTTGACAACCAATGAAATTTTAAGTGCCACCATAAGTGCTTGCATTGTCAGTTTGTTAATGTTTATAATTTGTTTTCAGTTTGAATGACTTGGTGGGAGATCAAATATTATTTAAAGCATTCTACATAATCTGGAGTTTGATTTTTGTCTAACTTGTTTTGTCTTTTTACTGAAAAATGGTGGGACTAAAGGTCTTATGGATGCATGCGGGGTAGTATGTGAGTTTGGAAAGCTGGGAGGAAAGTTTGTTAACTTGCAGGGAAAAACGTCTGCTCATGAGAGCTCAATTATTTACTTGTTGGAAGTGGTGAATTTACCAAAAGAGGTAAAAATAAGAACTGTTAAGGGACATCAGGCAGATCGCTCAGAAGAGACAATAGATAATCAACTGGTCAATGGAGATTTTCAAAAAGCAGCACTTTTGCCAGAGGTCTCTGGGGTCCTCCCTTTGCTCCCTGTGGCACAGCTGTAGCCAGGGAGAGGGGGGAAATGGTGGTGGGGTCTTTTCCACCAGAAGAGTTGGAGATAATTAAAGGTAATGGGGCAGGAGGGGAGAATTGATTTACAAATGACAGTAAACACTGGATGTCAAGAACTTTAAGCCTGCAAATATTGGGACAGCTCCATGGGGGGAGTCGTTGGGACTCTCAAGGACTGCCTTGAGTCTTTTTGTTTTAGCAAAACGAGCTATTGAGGGATGCCTGGCTAAAGTTAACAGCCAGCCTGCAGAGAAGATTGCAAGGCAGGGAAATGACCTTGGGCTATACATCCTTTCCAGGGATGTCAAGTGTATTTTGCTGAGATGCCCTAGGGAGGAGGGCTTAGATAGCAGTAGAGATATGCCGGCTGGCAGGGTGGCCAAAAGAGTTTCTAGTTACTTCAGCAACTATTTGATCAGTTAACAAATGATTTCTGAATATGGGATTGTGAAGACAGTCGACTTGGATGGCGGAACTCATTTTGCAGGGGGATCCTTCAAGGGATTATGGCTGCTTTAAGAATTCAGTGGGATCTCCTTACCCCCTGGCACCGTGAGAAATCAGGTCAAGTAGAACAGATGAATGAAGAAATAAACACCTTTTGAAGCTGGTGATAGAAACTAAAATGCCATGGGTATGACTTTTGCCATTGGCTTTGACAAAAATAAGGGCCAGGCCCAGAAGAGATTCAATTATCTCCCTTTGAATTTGTGTTTGGAATTCCTTATCCTTGTAATTCTCAATCTAGTGGGGGGTGGGGGGAGAAATAAGTGATGTATATTTGAAACAATATGTGGCCAGGATACTGCCTCTTATGAAATTTCTGACAGAAAGCCCAGTTAGCACAGACCCTGCCTTTGGACTTTGCTGTTCATAACGTCTAACCAGGAGACTGGGTCCTAGTTAAGAAGTAGAAAGAAGCATCGCTAGTGGCGAAGTGGCTTAGACCTTTCCAGGTGTTACTTGTTACGAACAAGCTCCTGTTTGTTCTGTTAATGTTCTGTTAACTGTGGAAAACACACTGTTTTAATGTTAATTGTTGCTGTTGTTCTGTTCTGATCCCCACTCCCTGGAATTGTCTTGCCATTGTGCCCTTTCCCTCCCCGTCGGTAACGCCTTCCCTGCTCCCAAAATGATGCCTAGCAAATGAGAAGACCGCAAGTACTTATGGGACACAACTCAGTAATAAAAAACCCCCAAAAACAACGAGCCAATATAACATCGAAAACCAAAAATGGTACTCCCAAGTAAGAAAAACAGTGAAGAAGATGAAATCACCAACCAGGACCCTCCTGCCTTGTCACCATGACTTGAACAGCACCCGATCGACATGACACCCCTGGACTACGAGCCAACCAGTGTCTTCTGCGGGACTCTTGTGAGGACAGAAGGCCCAGCTCTGCTGCACAGCAAAGCTGAATTCCTCCTCCTCTGGATCGTCCATCAGGAGCAGCAGTGGTGCACGTGACCCGTTGGGCTCCCACCCAGAGCTGATTTCTCAATAAAGGCATTAAAACGGGACCTGGTCTCCTTGCCCTTATTTATTTCATTACTGACCACAGAAACAGACATCAAGAAAGATGAACACAGATGGACCCATCACACTCGGGTCAAGGCTTCTGAGGCCCCAGAGATTTGGACATCTCAGCTGGAGGAGAAGGACAGGAGGCTGCGACTGGCACTCCACAGGAGTGGACTGGAGCAGTAGCCAGTGCGTCAACATCGGGGAAAGACTCGTGCTCCTACCCTCATACTGTCTGCTGAAATAGTCTGCATTGGCATCCCTCCTCTCTGATCTCCAGTCACTGGAGGGCTACTACTTGCTGTCATTGTTTTATGTTGTTTCTGTGCCTTCAGTGACCACAGGTGGTGCAGAAGACAACAGTGAGAACCAGATTATAAAATTAGATTACACCATTAGAATGTTTTTCTTAATAATCTTACCTTTGTATTGTCAGTTAGGTTTGGGCCAGAGGTTAGGAGAATCGTTTTTTAGCCCTAGGAGAAGTTGCAAAAACCTTTAACCTTAGCAATTCTTGGATCTGCAGAAGGCCATATGTTGAATTTATCTTTACAAATGAGCTGTGGATCTGCTTGTAGATAAGGCTAGCACTGAGAGATAAAAGAAACAATGGGATGGATTCCACTGATTGATGAATGGAAGAAGATATTTGCCTTTACAAAGAAACTGTACAGCTCCTGATAAATGAAATTGGATATCGAAAGATGAAAGAAGCAACAGAGAAAAACTATGAATTCTATAAGAATTAAAAATGAAAAGAGAGGGTTATACATTAGAGGGGAATTTCAGGTATCAGGCGTTCCGGGAAGTCTGTGTCTCTCAAGTACCTCAGCCAATGGGGAAAGAGAGAGGGAAATGCGGCCGGGAAAATAGGATAAAAAGGAGGCTGCATCCTCCAAAATTTTGAGAGATCCCATGGGAATGCCCCATGGCCTCTCCCTTTATTCGAATAAAGCAAAAAGGACTCCTCTGTCTCCTTTTTGGACATAAACCTCTGGTGTTTGTGGATTAATTTTCCTGACACCATGACGATCTGACAACTGACCATGGGTGGCCAACATGCCTATTACAGGTTACCTCCAAACTGGTCAGGAATATGTTATACAGGTTATATTAAACTTTTGTTCTTTTTGCTACCACAAACTCAGGGAAATCAGTTAAGAAGAAGGGAGAGTGTGTGGAAAATTAAATTACTCAAACTGCTGTTTGCAAATAGATGACAATGAAAAAGTGGTGAAACAAATAACAAAGGGAATAAGAAAGTTATCACATGTACCAGTCCAAACATGGAAAGGATGGGAATGGGACATGTTTTCGTGGCTAACTGGTGGACTATGAGTTAAACAATTGCTTTTTTTTCCTCTTATGTGCTCTAGCAACTCTAATCTTTTAACCATGCATGATCCCTTGCTGAGCTTAGCTCATTTAGCAGGTGATCAAGGGGATGCAGGTAGTAGCCATGCCTACAGATCCAGAAATGGCTACAAAAGGACAGAAAATTATGTCACTGCAAATAATTGCAAAACCAAAAAGGACTCAGGAACAGAAAGTTAAGTCAATGATAACTAAGGTTTGTAAAGACAATTATTGAGAAAATAAAAGAGGAGTTATGAGAAATGATCCTAACTTAAAATTTTCAAAGGTTTATTAAACCTTAACCAATAGAACAAAGGACTGAATAAGGAAAAAGGCACTGTGCTAGGAACCGGCATCTGCCATGTGCTTGTCTACAAAATGGCTGTTCCTGCTTTTATACCTCTGGGGATTGCGTCAGCCAACCCTGGCCCCTCTTGAAGTCTGTCCGTCAACTCTTCTTCGCCGTTTATTGGTGGAGACTGCTTTCTTGCAACTTGATTGGAGGTCAGGTGTTGTCTCAGTAACAGGCCTGCCCTTCTCCCAGATGCCCCATGCAAGGAGCACAGGTACACGCCCCCCCACCCCATGTCCCGACTGCTAAGGCCATCAGGTGGCAACAATACAAGGGGGAGGGGAAAGGGGACAATGGGTAGAACAGAGGACATCTAAATAGTAAATCACAATAATGTAACTGGGCATCAATAAAACTTAACATATACATAATATTCATCCTTTAATTGCGAGAGCCAACCATTGCATTACCCATCTATAACAGAGGGACTGAAAGGAATTAAGGACTTGTCTTTACAAACAAACTGTGGGTATGCTGATAAATAAAATTAGATACTGAGAGATGAAAGAAACAATGGGAAGAACCATAAATTCCATAGGAATTCCACTGAGTGACTGAAGGGAAAGACAAAGGGGAGGGTATACATTAGAAGGAGGTCTTAGGTATTAGGCATCTCAGGAAGTCTGTATCTCTCAAGTACCTCAGCTAATGGGGAAAGAGAGGGAAATGAGGCCGGGAAAATAGGATAAAAAGGAGGTTACATCCTCCAAAAATTTGAGACATCCAAGGGGAAATGCACCATGGCCTCTCCCTTTGTTCAAATAAAGTAACAGGACTCCTCTGTCTCCTTTTTGGACATAAATCTATGGTGTTTGTGGATTAATTTTCCTGACACGTCCAACACCAATTTGATATGAATAAGTAGACACGTCTTTATTCAGGCACCAGGAAACATGGGGGATAGCTCCTCTGAAAACACGTTCCACTTAAGAAACAAAAC
The DNA here is from genome assembly GCF_052056855.1 of Sturnus vulgaris. NCBI lineage: Eukaryota > Metazoa > Chordata > Aves > Passeriformes > Sturnidae > Sturnus > Sturnus vulgaris. Next base: position 38,931,679 of record NC_142282.1, on the reverse strand, counting down.
CCACCCATTTTATATACTTTTTCTGCTGAATCGTCTTTACATAAGTTCTTTTACATACTATGAATACTGTGCCCACTCTTAAATTTAACCTTTGCATTCATTGGTTCCAATAGCTAATAAACTCCTTCCCGCATCCCTGACTATCAAGCTGCTTGGTTTTTGAGGAAACTGGAGGCAAGACTATATGTTATTTTGTGATTCCTCAATAAACAAAGCCTTTGTGTAGGATTTGATTGCTTTGAGCTGTAACTGCAGTGTCATCAAGAAAGATTTTTAAGTGTTACTGATTTCAGCCTTCCCTTTGAGGGCAAACTGACTCCCTGTGTCTGTTCCACTGTCATACTCAGTATCTGCTTAACTTTGTTAGAAATGGCTTTTTATTCTTTGCTGTTTCTCAAGCTGATGGTCTAGAGGCTTTGCTTTGTATCTCAGATCAGTTAGATCAGTTGCTGGGTCAGTGTTGTAAGGGTCAGTCCGAAGTTCCCCTTGATTTTGCCTCCCTACCGTCGCAAGGAGACCTCGAGGACCCCCACCCAGGCTGACTCTGAACAATGGTTTACTGGCCAGGCCAAGGTGGATGCTCGTGACTGTGTGCTGGTGTATTGTGTTCACTGGACTGTGCTGTCATGGCACCAAACAGAGGTTGTGTTGTACCCACTGAGGACTGCTTGACTGTACCTGTCTCCTGCAGCACCACACAATGGTCCATAAATCTTCCCACCTCTTGGCCAGAGGCCACTCGCTTTGGAGAAGGACTATAAAGAGCGACCCTCTGGAAAAGACCCGTCTACCCCCTGGAGAAGACCCCTGAGATCTCCCCACAGACGAAGACTCATCTATCGGATGACCCGTGAGGACGCCCGTCTCATCTGTTGGTAGCTATTTTCCCATCCCTTCCTTTCCTTCCCCTTTCCCTATACTTTGTTTCCTATACCTCTCCCCTTTACCGTAACTGAATTGTTGGCATTTGATGAAATGCATTGCTGTTGTTGAATAAACTGATTTTCTGCTGTTGAATAAACTGATTTTGTCCCCTGCATTTTGCCTGTTTGCACCTTTGAGATCAAAAGAACCATCACGACCCCCGCTCTGCATTAATAGTGGATCGTGACATTAAATTGGCGTCACGGACAGGATTTTCTGGAAGACAGAAGGGATGCAAGGTTGTCTGTAGTCTGTATCAGGGAAAGGAAGTCTTACTCCAGCCGCACCTAGCTGGCCACCTTGAATGGGTGAGCCTGTCTAGAAAGCAAGGGGTTTTTTTTCTGATTTCCCGCAGACTGCAGACACCTTGGTGTGGAGCATCCCCAGACTCGCTTGAGGGTTCTGTCGTCAGAATCTCACAAAAGATCTACTGGTGCAAAAGGCGGGACACTGTTGTTGTTGTTGTTGTTTTTTATGATGTTTGACTACTTGATGTAGCGAAGAGACAACCTGGTGTTTTGTAACTAAGGAGTGCCTCCCAAGTAGTTTGGTCTCTTCACCCACACAGGGAAGCGAAGGGGGGCACACAGCAGAAGCTGTTTTGTTGTGTGTGGTAACTTAAGCAATAGACCTCCCTGTTGTGGTTTTTACTTATCCCTTCACAAAATGACTGAGAATTCCACTGTAACAGATAAAGCTGCATTTTATGCTCTATTAGCTAAGTATAGCACCAGACCGTCCCAAGGTGGGGAGGAATGGGCGAACAATAATTGGTTTAATCTGGAGAATGTGATGGATAGAATATGTTCTTTGCAACATGAGTCAAAGTTCAAACTGGGCAAAAATAAAACCATGCTCTGCTCAGTTTTAGGAGCTTGTCTTACGGCAGCTATAGAAACTCGGTCTGAGAGAAGAAATGAGGAAAGAACAATTATAGACTCTCTACAAAATCTTGTTCAAATTTTGCAAAAACAATTAGATCAAGAAAGGAATGAGAACCATTTGTTGCTAGATGAAAATAATTTGTTAAAAGCTGCCTTAAGAGAAGAATGGGACAAAAATTCAACGCAGGGTGTAACACCAAAAGAAACACAGGAGAAGGAAGCTATTCACATTAATCCAATACACTCTCAAAAAGACCTAATTTTGATGAAAAATTGTGGGCAACACTGCTGCCCCAACTTGAAACCTGTGATTAAAATAGAATATGATTATATCAGTGATGCACCCCCCGAGCAACCTTCTCCACAGGTTCTGGGCAGTGTACCAGAGCAAACTTCTCCACAAGTTCTGAACAATGCACCAAATCAATCTCCTGCACAGGCTCTGGGAGTTGAGCCAAAGCAGTACACCTGCACTGGGCTTTCCCAAGGGTATGAACATTCCCCCACTTCAGCCCACCACACTTTAGCCCAGGAATTAGAAAAGATACCCAAACCTGACAATACAGCTGTCTATCAATACATTGATGATATTCTGGTGGGAGGGGATGAAATAAAAGTAGTGGGGGATACCCAACAAAAAATAATCTCTCATTTGGAAAACCCTGATTTGCAAATTTCCTCAGAGAAAATTCAAAAACCTTCTCAGGAGGTGAAGTTGTTGGGAATTTGGTGGAAAGGAAGTATGACATGTATTCCACCTGATACTCTAACCTCCCTGGATCAAATTAAATTGCCTGAATCCAGGAAAGATATCCAACAGGCTCTAGAATTATTAGTGTTCTGGAGAAAACACATCACAGTCACTATTGAGACCCCTCCCCCTGACGGGGTGGCCCAAAGATCCTCAGTTGGGAAGTGGTATGCCCAGATCAAACATTACTGTAACATCTTCTCAGTGATAGAAAGAGCTGTAAAAAACCTGGCAATACAAGAAACTGAGAGCTTGGCAAATAGCCATGACAAACCTGCCTTGGTAAGTAAAGTTGCCACTCCTTTCTCCCCTGAACAATCAGCAAATTCTTGGTTCACTGATGCTTCTGCCAAACGAGAGGGAAAGGTGGGGAAATACAGGGCAGTAGCCCTCCCCACTTCTGCTGGTGAACAAATTATTACTGAGGGAGAAGGCAGCTCTCAGACCGGTGAGCTGACAGTTGTTTGGAGTGTTTTCCAACTTGAGGTACAGAATATCTCTCTTGTTTACATCTACACTGACTCCCATGCTGTGTTTAAAGGAGGTACAGAGTGGCCTCCTTTTCAGCAGCAAAATGATTGGGAAGTTAACAGAATTCCAGTCCACGCTACACACTGGATAGTTCCATCATTTTAATCTCCTGCCTCCTGGAGGCAGACTCTGTTTGTGTTTACTTTTCACAGAAGAACACCGAGGGACATGAAGAAGCACCCCCCTTAGTGTTGGATGACAAAAACAAGGTTTTCTCTCCTTTCATGGTGACACAAGGTGATGATGTCGCAATGACTTGTAAATTAGTGGCTGGATCCCTCATCGAACCTGCATACAGTTATGGCATAGGACCTCATGGCCGGACTTTATATTGTAGAACCCAAAATCAAGACTGTTGGCTAAATCTAACTGCTATACAATTTTCCTATAAAATCATGTGTGGAAAAAATGATACAAAATCGAGGGGAACTTCGGACCGACCCTTACACCACCCCGGATCGTGACAAGTGCCTGCAGTCAAGCCAGCTCCCCTACATCTCTGTCCCTCTCCTTTCTCTTCCCCATCTTCAGAGGAGGTATGGGGAAGGGCAGTTTGCCTCCCTGTATCAGTTACCCCAGCTGTTGGAGGTTGAACTATTCCCTTTTCTTTCAGTGGAATTTTCTCCCATTGTTATGCTAAGTAATTGTGGCTACACCTTGAAACGACAGATAATGTCCCTCTCATCTGTATGGTGCTGGGTGAGTATCTCCCTACATCCTTGTGGCCCAGTGCATAGGATGCCACAGGGACGCAAATGCATGTGGACTTCCAGTTGGATTTTAGAGTGAAGCTGGAGAGATGCTTAACCCAGTTCTCCAGCAGCAGCATCCTCTGCTTTCTGTGGTTTAAACAATCTTGGTGGTGATCTGCAGAAAGTGTCCTGGAAGGATGGCAAATGTCAATGATTTCACAGCTGGTTTCATCAACTTTTTGCTTTTATTTTTTTTCCCTTCTGAAACTTGGAGATTTGTAAATAAAATATTTTCTGGCCTTTAAAATCTAGCATAAAATATTTGGGGTTTGATGTTTGCTGGCACAGCATTGGTGGTTGCACTGTCATCTGGCAGCATCCCTGTTGCAAGGTGTGCTCATGGGGTAACCAGACCACATTGAAGCTTTTTCTTTATCTTGATCGGGTACTCAAAAAGAAGGATGTCTTGGTTTGAAAGACAGGTATTTGCTAAGGAAAGGCAAGAGCCCCCTTCCTGAGATGCAGAATGCAACCCCCTCCCTTTTACTTATTTATTTTAGTTTTAAATCAGAGGCCTTCAGGCAGGAGATGTGGGTATAAGAATATCAGTTCTTTACTGATATCTAACAAGGCAGAAAACAACAACGGCTATAAAAATTGACACCAAACAGAACAGTATAGCTCAGTTCCAGTCTCTTTTGGCCACAGGCTCCCTCTCCCTGCGCTCAGTTACCGGTGTTTTGGGGGCAGGGCAGGTCCCGCGCAGTCGAAGAGGGCTGGGTGATGGCGGCAGCAGCCCAGGGGTGAGAGGGATGGGGAAAGTGACTTCCCCCTCACGGTGTCGGTCGTGGTGCTCAGCAGAGTGTCCGGAGGTAGTAGGATGAGGTGGGAGAGCAGCAGAGCGATGTCCAACGGCAGGGAGCGTGAATCTCAGCGCTGGGGTGGCAGGGGAGATGCCAGATCCGAGCACGAGGCGTCCTCTCCCTCCACGAGCCAAATGAGAGAGAGTTCCAGTCCGCTCCCAACCCCCGTCCCACCTTTCCTTTTTCTGGTTTCTGCCCCCCTCCCTCCACCCACCTCCCTTCGAGAGAACATTACCTTAAGGTGTAGCCACTTAGCATAACAATGGGAGAAATTCCACAGAAAGAAAAGGGAAGCATTCAACCCCCAACAAAGGAGAAAAGAGATATTTCCCCAGACTAGATGCTAAAATCGAAGTGTCATGCTGGGATGTGTCTGGCTGAGGGACAATGAGTCTTTGCTTGATGCTCTTTTCAGGGCTTGCCTTTGCATGGGGGGAGGTGCAACAGGGTCCCACAGTCCCATGGGAGCTGCCCTCATCTTACCCCATGCGACTGATTTCCCACTTCCCAAGAAGTGGAAGATAAGCTGGATTTCTGACTGACAGACACCTAAGTTTACAAGTACAAAAAGCCACACCAAACTTTCACAAAGCAGAAATTTTCTATAGGCTTCCCTGGAAATGTGTGACTTTTCTCCCATGAGTAGGGATGCCTGCTTGGTGGTTACTCCCCAGGGATTAAGCAAAAAGAATATGTACATTATAGTCATTTTGCTAGTAAGTTACATTTGATTCCTAATCAATACTATTTCTTTTGCTAGCTTTAATATAGGTACCTTGATATCATGCACTGTTTTATGTTATGCTGTAATCTACTGGTAGTTCTTTTTAGTTTTATACTGTGCAGTATCTCTGATTAAGATCTTTTACCTGTTATCTCTTTTCTGTTTAATAAATAATTAATTTTTATAAATAGACCTGATCTGCCATCCTTAGAACTTGCAGTCCAGAGTGAGTCCTTAAATTTAAACTGTTGCCAAATTCTAAGGCTAAGGCAGGATTTATCTGAAGCTCTCACTCATCCCGTGACAGAATTGCTGACTGGATAAGGGCTATCCCTGCACAAGCTGGCCATGGGTTGGGGTGTCCTTATAGCTCTGCTTTCTGATGGCCATGTGCAGCCGGACTCCTCTGGGCATCCACAAATGAGCGATAAAAAGACAGTGGAAAGAGCAGAGCCTGTTTCATCCCACCTCTGAGCCAGCACCAGAGTGGAGACTTGTGCTGTTTGTTTGTATGCTTAGCAATTTGAATATTCTTGATCTGCTGCTAACTAATCCCATCACACTCTTTCAAAGGGTGTAAGTGGGTAAGAACAATGTGTAAGAGTCGATCTGGAATTTTTCCCTCATATGCCTCAGGACTTCATGGTACACTGCCCTCGAGCAGGCAGTAGTTGGAGCAGCAGGTTCTGTACACCTGTTTCTCAGAGCAACCCTCACAATAGTCCATAAATCTTCCCACATCTTGGCCAGACGCCACTTGCTTTGGAAAAGGACTATAAAAAAGCGACCCTCGGGAGAAGCTTTTGAGATCTCCCCACAAAAGACACATCTATTGGCCAGACCACGAGAACGAACGTCCAGTCTGTCGGTAGCTATTCCCCATTCCCCCCTTTTTTTCTCTCTCTTTGTTTCCTTTAAATCTCCCTCTATTGCAAAACGGAGTTGTTGGCACTCAATAAAGTGCATTTTGCTTTGAGCAAACTGATTTTGTCTCCTGTTGTGTCTTCTACACCCCTGAGATCAAATGAACCATCACGACTCCCGCCTGTATTAACAGCGGATCATGACACTATGGTCCCCATTTTCAGATAACAGGATCACAGAGGTTAAGGCATCTTGGTGGATGAGCAGGGATTGCAGCTCACCTCCCAACTCCTGCTCTATGCTCCTTTCCTGAAGCACAGAAAAACTCGATAACCCACAAAGTTATAAGAGTAGGTATGTATTTTATTCAGCGCTGAGGTGCATGGGGGATAGCTCCTCCAAAAACGTGCACACCTTCAGCGACCTGTGCCTCTCTTTTTATTCCCTACAAACTAGGATTACACAATACGCCTAATACATATTAATTTCCTAACCCTGCCTGTCCCCGCTTCATATTAAAATTAGCTCCACACCTCTTTGCAGTCATCTGGGGGGTCTTTGGGATGAAGTAAATAGTCTTCCTCTCAATTGAACTTTTCACCTTGTTTCTTTGCGCATGCTCTTTTTAGTCCTTTGGTCATCTTCTGGACTTTGATGCCCATTTTCCTGGCTCAGGGGTCTGAAGAATTCCCCTTATCCTGTGGTGCCTCTGTCCTTCCACCCTGTCTGCGCATTCTAGCTCTTTATCTAATCTTGTAGCCTGGTTCTCCCTCTATTCTTGTAAGCACAGTAAATGTTTAAGCATTTCATATGGTTTTATCAGCTGCCTTTTAGTCAAAGCATTTCTTGATGCTTGATTCTTAATTTTTAATTCTTACTTTCTCTGTCTCAGTCCCCCCCTTCTCTAGAAAATCAGTAAATTTTTTTATTTAATAATATTGATACCTTTCCTTTTTCCAGTCTACCTCTACAGCTTTTTCTTCTTGGTATTGTTAGGGGTTGACTTGTTCCCTTTTCTTTCTGTGGAATTTCTTCCATTGTTATGCTAAGTATTTGTGGCTACACCTTAGAAACTATAATGTTCTCTAGCAGGGGGGTGGGTGGATGGGGGGAGACCGGAAAAGGAAAGGGGAGAGAGCGGTCTGGGGTGGGCTCTCTCTGGCTCTCGCTTGGCTCGTGGAGTGGAAGGAAGACGGCCCGTGCTCCAAGCTAGCATCTCCCCTGCCATCCCAGCGCTGAGATCCACGCTCCCTGCAGTTGGACATCTCTCTGCTGCTCTCCCACTTCATCCTACTACCTCCGGACACTTTGTCGAGCACCACGACCGACACCGTGAGGGGGGAGTCACTCCTCCATCCCCTCTCACCCCTGGGCTGCTGCCGCCATCACCCAGCCCTCTTCGACTGCGCGGGACCTGCCCTGCCCACAGCACCGGTAACTGAGCGCGGAGGGAGAGGGAGCCTGTGGCCAAAAGAGACTGGAACTGAGCTATACTGTTCTGTTTTGTTGTCAATTTTTATAGCTGTTGTTGTTTTCTGCTATTTTGCCTTGTTAGATATCAGTAAAGAACTGTTATTCCTATCCCCATATCTCCTGCCTGACAGCCTCTGATTTGAAACTAAAATAATTAAAGGGGAAGGGGTTGCACTCTGCATCTCAGGAAAGGGGTTCTCACCTTTCCTTAGAAAAATACCTGTCTTTCAAACCGAGAAAGGTATGTATCCCTCATTGCATTATCATATACTGTTGCTAGGGAAGTCAGTACCGCTATCCGTTTTAACATCCTCCAATTCCAAACAAGTATTGCGATAGCACCAGACTTACACCTACTAATGTCGGTATGACAATGATAGGGTGGCAAAGCGTGTTCAAAATCCCAGTTGCAGTTGGCAACCATCCAAAGAGTACATCCCACCAGTGATTATTTGCATCCTGTTTTACTCTTTGTAATACTTTGTTTATCTCTTTTATATCATGATAGACAGTAACCAGAGTCTTTTTCCCATCTTCCTGAATCTCTTGCAGAATTTTTTTCAAGTCTTGGTGTTTCATTAGCTGCCTTACTAATATAAGGTTCATTCCAATGTGTGTAGGTGATAATTTATGATACATTGTGTAGTTAGACCTTATCAACTGGTGAGATGCAATTGGTGCCAAATATGAAAAATCACACCTGACAATCTTAACAAAATTACAAATACAAAAATTAGAATGGTTCTTAGTAGGTAATGTTACATTGCTATCTATTTCTACAGAAGCACAAGCAGTTCTTAAACATACACAGCCTAGGCCAATATATACAAGCACAGTTTTTTGACTTGTATCTGGATGAATCTTAAAGTGGCAAATGCTTTGCTGAGTGTCCAGACATATATCTTGTGTGTCAATCATATTACTCTCACAGATAAACCCTTGTAGCACAAGATTTGAAATTGACAGTTTGCCATCACCCATTCATCATCCGGGCCCATGCTCTATGCTCCAAGGGGTAGAGCACTGCCCTCTCATGATTTAATCCTAATGAAATAATAGGGTGGATAGTGTAAATCGTGGCACTGCATATAGTAAGCATGAAAGTAGTAGCCATTTCGGTGGTAGGGTTATAGGTAAAATTTACCAGAGTCCACAAAGATTGAAACTTTCCTTCTAAATTGTTTGCATTGTCACAGACAATTTTTTGAATTTCAATAGAAAAAGCCCCTTCACTTCCTTCCCTTATTATTAAAGCAACTATTGATTGCATCTATAATTGTGCTTATATGCAGCTGAGGGCCAATGACACATTGTCCTGGGCCATATTAGGTGCATTCATTATTAGCTTGTGGTCTTGGTCTTCAGCCTTTTCCCACCTTGGTAATACTTTAGAAATTTGCCACTGGCTAGTTCCCAGTGCTAATAAAGAGGATTGTAGGGCCTATTTTAATTTTGTCAAATCACTTATTGCAGTGGCTAACTTATTCATTAATATTTCTGAATCTCTTCCATTTAAGACTCCCAATTCTGTTCCTATTATTCCAGTTAAATCTCTTAGTATTCTGCCCCTGAAGTGTATTTGCTTTTGTAACCATGTTGCCCAGCCTTCAAAGGATGTCTTTAGGAAAGAGGAGCAGGCTTGCTGAATTTCAGAGATGTTAGTTTGCATTAGTAATTTAACTTGCTTGAGAGACCACTCTGGGTTAAATAACAGTTGTTGTTGGCCTGTATTCCTTATTACATAGGGACCAACTTCATAAATTTTAGATTCAGTCTTAGGTAGAGTGGTCTGGGCTTGGGTACTAACATAGGTTACAGCTGATTCAATTGTTGTAATAGGTATTGTTGGAGTCAGTAAGTCAGGAGTTTTTCTGAATCCTTCAGGGAGAGATCAGAATGCAGGGATTGAGTTGAAACCTTTAGATGGATTGAAGTATATTAGGCCTCTCACTTATAAGGCAGAGGTGAAGACTTAAGTTGTAACATAAGAGAGAGAAAATAAGTAAGTAAATGGAATAAGTTTTAAGTGCTTTTAGTAAGCAAAAGGTCTTAAATGCCTGAGAAGTAGTACATGTTCTAGTGAAGGCTGAAAAACATGCTAGTGTTTTCTTAGAGGCTCCAAGAACCTAGCTTCAGACATAATAGAGTTAAGAATATTGCTTACATTTTTCAGTTAGAACAAGATAGGCCATGAACGTAGTCTATACGTAGCCTGGCGTGCTAAGAAACCAGAATTCTAATAGGTTAAGGAGTACTGGTCCGAGTTTGTGTCTTAGCTAGTTGGAAAGTTTCTATAAAAGAACATGCATCAGGGAGAGCTGGGGCTCTATGCCATGGCTTTATGCCATGTGCATTTTGCCATTGCATTTTGCCACTGCAGCTTTGCCATTGCTTTTAGCCATTGCTTTTAGCCATTGCTTTTAGCCATTGCTTTACCTTGCTTTGTATTTGCTTTTGAGACTGATGTGCTTCTGCAATAAATAACTTTACAGTAATTATTAGCTGCTTTGCTTTTTACATAAAAGAAGAAGCCCGACAGTGTGGGTGCACAGGAGGCACCCGGAGGTTCCCTGAAACCTCACAAGGTATGGCCTTTATTTTAAATTTGAATGAGAGCCCAGTAGTATCATGACTCTAAAGGCAAACCACCTCCACAGTCTGTACTAACGTGAAATTATACCAACAATCTAATTCACTTAGATGACTACAAATCTCCTGATGCTTGTTTGTAGGAGAAGTTGAAACACTAATTTGAATTGCTTTCTTATGTGTAGTCCCATAAATCATCCAGCATCCGATTCTGATTACTTCTCCTATAGTCCGTTGAAGGGACCATAACCTTTGTTTTTGCCATTCTTGCTTTTCATATACCTGGTTTTCATGCATGACCACAGTTGATAGGTTTAAATCTTTCATATCAGAATACTTTCCCGTGGATCCAGTGTACCGAATGAAAGCTTGAGACCAAGGCCATTCAGCATTATTCTGGCTAGAGGTGCTTTCCAATTCCTGGATTATACTTATAACTACAAGCAAAACAAACAAAACAACTCTATTGACTAGATTTCTGCAAGCTAAATTACTTAATATTCTTGATGGCAATGTACTCATTTTTCTGGAGTAAGTTTTAATTTCAGTTTGTTGCCAGCTGGTGTTACTTTCCAAGGGGTTTCTGGAGCCATTTTCACTCGAGAATGGTGAATCCAGGCACTCTGTTCCTTGATCTTAACTGCAGTGAAGGGGATGAGAAGCACTTGGTATGGTCCTTCCTGTTGTATTGCGTTATTTTATTGTTATTAGATGGTTTGTTCCATTGTTTGTTACCCCCCCCCCCGTTATAATTCAGTTGCCCTAATTCCCACCTTCCCTTGATCAATCAACCCATATCCCAACCCACCTTCCAGAACCTTCCCTGTCCCTCACTCTAGTCCCTGCCCTGGAGATTGTCAATCCCTCCTAGCCCCTCCTATCCTTCTAGTATCTTCTGTATCAGTCATCCCCTTCTTAGCATATGATTTGATGTTACATGTATTTCCCCGCCTATGTTTCCCCCTATTGGTTGTATGTATAATCAGCCCCGCCTTATGTTACACCCCCAAACTGTAGCGATTGGTTGCTGTATTGTACCCTCCCTTGGGGGAGGACCTCTATTTAAGTTGCTGCACGCCTGTGTTCCCTGCCTTTTGTGGTTCCCTTCCCTCGATCCCAGTTGTCCTCCCTCCCTCAATAAATCCTGATTCCCTGTGTGACAATTGATAAAAGATTCGTGTTAATCACAAAAGCATTGGGGTTTGCATAAACCAGAATACTAAGCTCTGAAGTAAAGCATGGACACTAGATAAAGGAAATTATATGATTAAATAATTCTGTTTAAAATCACCTTGTTATGTTATATTATGTTGTATTATGTTACATTACATTATGTTATGTTTTTCAAACAAGTTGTATCGGCTACCAGCTTGCAAAATCGAACTTCCAAAAAAAAAACCCCTTCCTGCCTTTGATCAATGCTGCCTATCTCAAGGACCAGACTTCCAGGACTTCTCTGGTGGTCATCTACAAGGACCAGATGGCTATCTGTGACTGATTATCACCCAAAGGCTTTGTGAATTTGTGTAAGGATGTTTATTCAACCACCACTGCTTACCTAGCAAAATTATGACAGAAAAAAAAAAAAAAGAAAAAAAACCAACAAAAAAACCCCAAAAGTATTGATTACAATGAGAACCCACAGTATAAGAAGAGGCTGCAAACCAAGGTTCGGTGGAGCGTGGAGTGGGCGGTGACCCCTCACGTTCCCCAGCGCGCTGCTTGCTCTTTCTATATCAAATAAAGCAATCCAAAATTTTACTGAATATCGAGACTTCTGTCTCTCATTTATAACAATTTGGTGCCGAAACCCGGGACGTCCTTGGAGCCCTGAGAGGCACTGCGATTTCGGGGAGGCGCCCCACTGCTGTGGCCCCGGTTCGTCAGTGATTCTCGGGACCCATCGACGTCCCACACCATATAGACTGAGCAAGGAAAATCTCCCTAGAAGACCGCGGCAAAATCACCTGTAATTCTTGTGCACGAAGACGCAGACAGGAGCATCGGACTGTGAGTATCTGTCTGGTTTTGTGGGGATGACTGTGTGTTTGTCTGAATGAGACGTGGCCTTTGCTGCGAAGCGAGAGCGGAGTCCTTCTATCCGCGTTTCCAGCATCCCGCGAGGGACCTGGCCGGTGACCGGACGAAGCGAGTGAGCACAAAGGGAGAGACTGATTTTCTTGTCCTAGCCCAGGTAGAGGCTAGGTCCTTCCCATCCTAGTCCAGGCAAACGCAGGACCCGGGAAGGGGGGGGGGGAAGGGGGAGGAAAAGAAAAGCAGATTGCAACACACCAGTCACGGAGGGAAAAGGGAAAAGCTGCTTTTCCCATCCCAGCCCAGGCAGAGGCGGGTTCCAGTCCATCCTGACCCAAGGAGAGGCAGGGGTTTGGGCGGAACACATCGGGGAGTACAAACACCTCAAGACAGTCCCTTGAGGTAAAAATGGGACAAAGAGGGAGTAAGATTCTGAGTCCCAAGGACCCACGAAGAGGTTCAAGTTCATTTAGTCCACAAGGAGACTGGGAAAATAAAGACAAGACAAGTAGGTTGCCAGAAATACCACCAGGCAGCCCTTTGGGAGTAATATTAAAATGTTGGGACACAGGGGTGGTATACAGAGGAAAAAGTAAAGAAAAATTGATTCAATATTGCATGGTGGAATGGACCAGAGAAATGATCCATAAAGATAACCTATACTGGCCCATGTTCGGATCATTTGAGGGTTGGATTTGTCGGGCATTAAACACATATGTGGCTCATAAAGAACCATTTAACAGAGAGGAATATGAGTATGCTGCCCTGTGGGCAAAACAGTCCAAGCCATCCTTGATATATACTCTAAAAGAAAAAGAGGATGAAAATAAAAATAAGGTTACCTGGGAACCCCTCGATAATCTCCCACCTCCGTATAATACAGAAAATACAGGAGACCCTTCCCACGCACCCACTTCTCCTCCCGGTACTCCCATAGCTCTGAGAACTCGCTCCAGTCAAAGGAATACCAGGAGAGATAGTATCACCAGAGAGGAGGGAGATAACGACACAAAGGCTCGCCTTTACCCCCGGAGGGAAGTGCCATTAGCAGGACAACAGGCTGGCTTAATTGGATTTGTAAATGTTCCCTTGAACACAGGGGAAGTGAGAAACTTTAAAAAAGAAATGGGAAAACTATTAGAGGATCCTATAGGGGTATCGGAGAGACTAGATCAATTCCTTGGACCAAGTATATATACTTGGATGGAATTACAATCTATATTAAGTATCCTATTCACCACGGAAGAACGGGAAATGATCAGACAGGCTGGAATGAGGGTATAGGACCGGGAGCATCAGATTGGACCTAGGGGAGACCAGAAATGGCCATTAAATAATCCTAACTGGGATAATCAAAATGATGTCCATCGCCAGAATATGATGGACTTAAGATGGATACTCGTTAAAGGTATCCGAGAATCAGTTCCTAAAGGACAAAATATTAATAAAGCCTTTAGTGAGCAACAAAAAAAGGATGAATCCCCGACTGACTGGTTGGAGCGGCTGAGGAAAGATCTCCAAATGTACTCCGGGATAGACCCTGATACACAAGTGGGTCAGGCACTCCTCAAAACCGAAACTGTTGCTCGATCATGGGGAGATATTAGAAAGAAATTAGAAAAGTTAGATGATTGGCAAGATCGGGGGTTACAAGAATTGCTAAGAGAAGCACAAAAAGTTTATGTAAGGAGGGATGAAGAGAAGCAGAAAGCAAAAGCAAAAATCTTTATAGCTGCAGTTCGTGAAACACAGAAAAACCCAGCAGAAAGGGGGAGGGAAATCACTAAAACCCCCACCGAAACAAGGAAATGAAGCAGGAAATAATTCACCAAGGCGAACCTGCTTTTACTGTAACAAGAAAGGTCATATAAAGAAAAACTGTAAAGAACGGATACGGGATGAAAAAATGTTCCAGGAAGATGAATAGGGGTGTCAGGGGCTGTATGTATTAGGGACCATACCATCCAAAGAGCCCTTGATAAATTTAAAGATTGGTCCCCAGGGAGAGGAGGTGGAATTTTTAGTAGATACAGGTACCGAAAAATCCACAATTAAACACCTACCAAAAGGGTGTGAGCCTAGTAGAGAAACAGCACTCGTGGTTGGAGCAAAAGGTGAACCATTTCGGGTCCCTATTATTAAAAATGTGCAAATTGAGACCCAAACCAAAATTGAATTAAAAGATCTGCTGTTACTGCCAGAGGCAGAAAATAATTTATTGGGGAGGGATTTAATAATAGCATTGGATTTGAAAATTGAAGTATCCCAAGGTCAGCTTAAAATTCTTGCTTTAACTCAAAAGGATGAGGAGCAAATATGTCCTGAGGTGTGGTACACCCCTGGAGAAATAGGGAAGTTAAAAATGAAACCTATCAAAGTGAAAATCACTGATCCCGATTTGCCTATCCGAGTTCGTCAATATCCAATATCTCTGGAAGGGAGACGGGGCCTTAAGCCTCTCATAGAAAACCTTTTGCAACAGGGGGCTTTGGAACCATGTATGTCCCCACATAATACTCCTATTCTGCCTGTCAAAAAGACAGATGGGAATTACAGATTGGTACAGGATTTGAGAGCTATAAATCAGCAAACTGTTACCAAATTTCCTGTAGTAGCAAACCCTTACACACTCTTAAACCAGTTGTCCCCTGACTACACTTGGTATAGTGTAATAGATCTAAAAGATGCCTTCTGGGCATGCCCATTAGAGGAAAGCAGTAGAGATTACTTTGCCTTTGAATGGGAAGATCCTGATAAGGGCAGGAAACAACGACTGCTTTGGACAGTATTGCCTCAGGGCTTTACAGAATCCCCTAATCTCTTTGGACAAGCCCTAGAAGAATTAATGCAATCTTTTGAGTCACCGGACGGGGTGAAATTGTTACAATATGTAGATGATCTATTAATAGCAGGAAAAGACGAGAAATCTACTAGAAATGGAACTATAAAACTTTTAAACTTTTTGGGACAACAGGGATTGAAGGTATCCAAAGCCAAATTACAGTTCACAGAACCAGAAGTAAAATATTTGGGACATTGGCTAAGTAAAGGGAAAAAGAAATTGGATCCTAATAGAATCTCTGGAATATTAAGTCTGGAACCTCCAAAAACTAAAAAAGAAGTGAGGAAAATTTTGGGATTGCTGGGATATTGTCGCCAATGGATAGAGGGATTTAGTGAGAAAGTAAAATTTCTATATGAAAAGCTTACCACTAATCGCCTAAAATGGACAGAAGAGGATGATAAGAGTCTTGAAAAGGTCAAACATGCTTTAATTCAAGCCCCTGTACTCAGTCTCCCAGACTTGGAGAGACCATTTCAGTTATTTGTAAATACCTCTGATCAAACAGCATATGGGGTACTCACCCAGGAATGGGCAGGCAGTCGAAAGCCAGTGGGATTTTATTCTAAACTGCTCGACCCTGTCAGTCGGGGTTGGCCCACATGCCTCCAGGCCCTAGTGGCCACAGCACTTTTAATTGAAGAAGCCCGAAAAATTACCTTTGGGGCACCCCTAGTGGTCCACACCCCTCATAACGTAAGGGGAATTCTAAATCAAAAAGCTGAGAAATGGTTAACTGATGCCCGAATATTAAAATATGAAGCTATTCTAATCACTTCCCCAGATTTGGAGCTAAAAGCAACAACTGCTCAAAGTCCTGCACAATTCCTATATGGGGAACCAGGAGAAAATTTAGAACATGATTGTGTGGATGTTATAGAATTACAAACAAAAATTAGACCTGATTTGGGAGAAGTTGAATTTAAGGATGGAGTAAAATTGTTTATAGATGGATCTTCTCGAGTGGTGGAAGGAAAACGAAAATCGGGATATGCCATAGTAGGAGGAGAAGAATTGAAATTAGTAGAATCCGGACCCTTAAACGCAGCATGGTCCGCTCAGGCTTGTGAACTATTTGCTCTTTATAGGGCATTATCTTATTTAGAAGGTAAAAAAGGGACGATATATACGGATTCTAAGTATGCCTATGGCATAGTCCACACATTTGGTAAAATTTGGGAAGAAAGGGGGTTAATTAACACTCAAGGACGGGGGTTGATACATCAAGAATTAATTGTTAGAATACTAGAGGCTCTTAGGGGCCCCATTGAAATTGCTGTGGTCCATATAAGAGGGCACCAAAAAGGAACAAGCTACCATACAAGAGGGAATAATGTGGCTGACAAAGAAGCAAAAAAAGCAGCATTGAAGCAAAAACCAGTTTCTGTATTAAGTACTACAGTCAAAGATCTTGGCCCCAACCAGGAACTACAGAAGCTATTTACTCCTCAGGAAAAAGAAGCGATAAAAAAATTAAAGGCAGAACAGCATGAGAATAAATGGGTTTTACCAGATGGCAGGGAAATTTTGCCTAAGACCCAGGCCAGACAAATTATTGAACAATTACACCAACAAACACATTGGGGAACCAGAGCACTAGCAGACCAATTTTTAAAATTTTTGGATGCATCAGCATTTTTGATATTGCAAAGCAAAGCGTACAGGGTTGTTTAACTTGTCAGAAAATTAATAAAAAAGGTATGCGACAAGGTCCGTCAGGAGGACGGAAAACTGCTTACAGACCCTTTGAAAGAATACAAGTAGATTTTACAGAATTACCAAAAATAGGAAGGTGGAAATACTTACTAGTGATAGTAGACCAATTAACCCACTGGGTAGAGGCATACCCTGCAGCTAGGGCCACATCACAAGTAGTAGCCAAAATATTGTTGGAACACATAATCCCAAGGTATGGCCTGGTTCAAGCAATAGACTCAGACCAGGGGACGCACTTTACATCAAAGGTGCTTAAGTTACTGACCTCAGCGCTGGGCATCAGCTGGGAGTATCACACACCTTGGCACCCTCAGAGTTCTGGGAGGGTTGAAAGGATGAATCAAACATTAAAACAACAGTTGTCAAAATTAATGATTGAGACTAAAATGCCATGGACAAAGTGCCTCCCACTAGCCCTGTCTAATATACGAACAATGCCAAATTCAAAAACAGGGATTTCACCATATGAAATGCTGTATGGTATGCCGTACCCTAAAGGAGTACGCCTTGATCCGACCTTAGTTCAGGACCCTTCTCTTCAGAATTACATAATAACAATCAGCAAAAACTTGAAAGAATTAAGAGAGAAGGGGATTTTAGCTCAAACTGTCCCTCTAGGATTTGCCATACATAAAATTAAGCCAGGACAACATGTGTTAATTAAAGTATGGAAAGAAGAAAATCTAACTCCAAAATGGGAAGGACCATATTTAGTTCTGTTAACAACTGAAACAGCTGTGAGGACAGCTGAAAAGGGATGGACACATGTGAGTAGAGTCAAGGGTCCTGTAACCCCTCCTACTACAGGTTGGACAGTGACATCTGAGCCTGGAGACCTCAAAGTGCGAATTCGGAAGACTTGATGTCAATATCGGATCAATTCGTCTCGAAGGTCTCCTAATCAGGACTGAAAGTCACCTGCCCCAAACCCGGGTGTAGCCTGTTCATCAAGAAAAGGTGTCCATATTGTACTGAGTTGTTGTGGTGTTATTCCTATGGTGGGTATCCCCCATTCGCATTATGTGTCCAGTGTAGAAGAAATGAATATAAGGAAACTATTAAAGTATTAATACCCTATCAGCACAAGGAGAAATAGAAATTGATGATCATAACTGGTGGGAGGAATAAGGAAAAAAGAGAGCCAGAGCAGAGGTATTGGCAAGAAAGTGTCAGAAGGGTTGTGTATACTGTGCTGTTACTGCTGTACCTCATACTGGAATGTCAAAGCTAAAAGCTGGAACAAAATTAAGAAACACTACCAAAAGAGAAAGACGATGTAGGAGACCCCAGGACATATTCCCTGCTGCCGAGAAGATCAAACAAACCTCGGCTACTGGCAGCAACCCCGTAGGCCTTGTGGGAGGCAGAGGGATGAAAATGGTCATGGGAGTCATCTTATTGCTAATGATGATAAAAGGAAATAGTGCTGATGCTTGTTCCAAGTGTTACCAGACAATTAGGTATGGCAGACACACAGTATCCACCCTTGCCTTCCATAGACATATCAATTCGGCCTGCTATAATAAACACAACTTAGAAACTTGCACTATTATGGGAAAAAGTTACTGGGTAGCCACCAATTTAGGAAAAGGAGGGTGGGCTCCATCAGCATACCAAAGTTGTCCAGTAGGAGAGACACACCTCTGCTTCACAAAAGAAGGTATGTGGGGATATTCAGATCAAGGAGGAGTGCAAGATCACTACAAGGAAGAATTGATAAAAAATATAACTAAGGTGTTCAAAGGAACAAAGACAAACCATGGGGGAAATTTTAACTTGTATGAAAAAATAAAACAACTCAGCGAACGGGACTTACCCACCTTGGGAAAAATTTTATTTGTAGAATTAATGAAAGAAATCACTACTGAACTGAACTTAACTCACTGTTGGATATGTGGAGGAATGCAAATGACTGAACAATGGCCATGGAGGGGGGAGGGATTGGGCCCAGAGCAGTTGTTACAGTGGAATCAAACGGAAATATCGAGGGGAGTCAATAGACCTGAAGGGTGGGTTCTAAGTCATGAGGTAATAGGAGAGGTATGTATAACATGTCAGGGAACTAACTTTACCCAATATGTGGGGCACACCCCCTGTAAGACTATCCTGATTACAAATGCAAGCAATCAGTCTTGGTGGCCCAAAGCTCCAGAAGGATATTGGGGAAAGTTAAGTAAAGGTAATTGTATAAAGAACAATTTTACAGGACTATGCTGGTATAATAAAAATAGAGCCAACCCATATGAAGAAGTAAAAAGTGTAAGGACCTATTGGCAACAACCTGAATCAGTTAAACTAAGCTGGAAAGCCCCAGATGGAATATTTTAGATCTGTGGGAAAAAAGCTTATAATACCCTACCAAAAAGGTGGAGAGAGACATGTACTCTAGGGATTATCCAGCCTGCGTTTTTTACATTACCAAAGGAAAAGGGTAATAGAGTGTTAGGAGTTCCCTTGTATGAAACTTTATATCGAAATAAAAGGAGGACAGACATAGGGGGAACACAAATCTGGAAGGATGATGAATGGCCCCCAGAACGAATTATTGAATATTATGGACCAGCTACCTGGGCTCAAGATGGGAGCTGGGGCTATCGCACTCCAATTTCTATGTTAAATAGAATTATCAGGCTACAAGCCGTGGTAGAAATTACTTCAAACCGGACAGCCCGAGCAATGGAATTGATAGCTAAACAACTTTCCCAAACTAGAGCAGCAGTATATCAAAACCGACTAGCTCTGGACTATCTATTAGCTGAAGAAGGGGGAGTGTGTGGGAAGTTTAATAATTCTGAATGCTGCTTAGAAATTGATGATAATGGTGAAGTAATTACTAAAATTGCAGAAGAAATAAAACGAATAGCCCATGTACCTGTACAAACCTGGAACTCTATGCTTAATGATAATTGGTGGAATAACCTGTGGGGGAGAGCTTGGTGGAAGAAATTAGGATTTATGTTAACATGTGCATTATTAGGACTACTGTTTATCCCTTGTCTTGTTCCATGCTTCATTCGACTAATCCAGTCGGTGGTTCAAGGAATGCAAGTTGCTACAATACCAATAGACCCTGAGAAAGCAACAAAATTAATGGCAGTACAAGAAGTACTGACAAAATTTTAAACCAAAACACGAATCAATAGGATAAAAAAAGAAAAGTGGGGAAATTGTGACAATTGATAAAAGATTCGTGTTAATCACAATAGCATTGGGATTTGCATAAACCAGAATGCTAAGCTCTGAAGTGAAGCATGGACACTAGATAAAGGAAATTATATGATTAAATAATTCTGTTTAAAATCACCTTGTTATGTTATATTATGTTGTATTATGTTACATTACATTATGTTATGTTTTTCAAACAAGTTGTATCGGCTACCAGCTTGCAAAATCGAACTTCCAAAAAAAAAAAACCCTTCCTGCCTTTGTCTGATCAATGCTGCCTATCTCAAGGACCAGACTTCCAGGACTTCTCTGGTGGTCATCTACAAGGACCAGATGGCTATCTGTGACTGATTATCACCCAAAGGCTTTGTGAATTTGTGTAAGGATGTTTATTCAACCACCACTGCTTACCTAGCAAAATTATGACAGCAAAAAAAAAAAAGAAAAAAAAAAAACAAAAAAACCCCAAAAGTATTGATTACAATGAGAACCCACAGTATAAGAAGAGGCTGCAAACCAAGGTTCGGTGGAGCGTGGAGTGGGTGGTGACCCCTCGCGTTCCCCAGCGCGCTGCTTGCTCTTTCTATATCAAATAAAGCAATCCAAAATTTTACTGAATATCGAGACTTCTGTCTCTCATTTATAACACCTGGAACCTCAGAAGGACTCTCTCTCGATTCTTTGCTCCTCCCTGGATGCATGTACGGCCGTTAGGGTTCAGAGCCCTACCCATATTCCGGGTTCCCCTGAATCCTAGAAGTGGGGCCACTCTCGGCGCTGGTCTTGCCTTCAGGAGCTAGCTGGGCGAGTCGGTGCAGGGTGGAGAAGGCGGGCCGCGTCACCTTCCCACTGTGGCTCCAAAGTTTTTTCTCTAAGAGACTTAACATATACATAATCTCCAGTCTGTATGTCATAATGTCTTAAGGCGACTTTATGATGCTTGTATCCCCAATCATCTGTTCTGTTGGTGTTGAATATTAAGTTCTGCAGCTTTAAGACTGGTTCCAGGAGTGAAGAGGGAGAAAAGAAGTGCAAAGTTTGTTATCAAAAACTACACTTGCTCCCCCACATCCTTCACACAGACTGTGTTGTCTGCAGTAAACAAGAGAAGAAAGCTCTCTTTTGCTCTTAGTTTCTGGCTAGCTGAAACAAAGAAGCTCCCTGGACTGTAGTTTTTTTCTTGGAATTGTTAGAACCTGCTCTGGACTGAAAACCCAGAAGAGCACCGAAAGCTCGCACTCGTAGCCCACTGGGGCCTGGCCTGAGCAGTGGCATTTCCCAGCGCCAGAAGAACTGATAACAAACTGAGTGAGCCGGACTGCAACCTATGAAAAGAACTCTTCTAAATTCGTCATCTCTTCGGAACAGCAAAAAGTTTTGTTAATTACTATTGTTCATTTTTGTGCTAGGAAGTGCCTTACCTGTTAAACAGGGATTTTTTCCACTTCTCTCCAAGGAAATATTTCCCCAAACCAGTTTAAAAAATGGACTGCCTAAATCTGTTTCCTAAAAAGACCCCATTTGGAAGTTTTCTCCAAAATTTGCCCTAAACCAAGACACATGCACTGGTCCATCCAGCCCTCTGCTCCAAGTTCCAGCCACATGTTTCTCAATTTTTCTGAGTTCCTTACTTAAGGCTATCATATAGGCAGTCAGCCTTTCTTCGCCCACTTGGGTAGACAATCCCTTTTGCACTCTATATGGTCTCCCATAAAGCATTTAAAAGAGACTTAGTTTTTCTTTGGCTCTAGGCTTGGTTTGGATCTTCAGCAATGCCAGCTGGAGAGATTGAGGCCAGGGCAAATTAGTTATTTGTCCTAACCTCACAATTTGTTGCTTAATTAAATGATTCGTTTTCTCTACTTGGCAACTTGACTGGGGACAGTATGGGGTATGGAGCTCCCAGTCTATGCCCAGGTGATGACTAATTTGTTGTACTATTTTTGAAATAAAATGTGGCCCTCTATCTGAAGATATTGTGACTGGAACTCCAAAGCGTGGGATTATCTCTTGTAACAATACCTTGGTTACCTCCCGGGCTTTGGCAGTTCTGGTGGGAAAAGCCTCTGGCCACCCTGAAAAGGTACCTGTTAACACCAGCAAATATCGATACCCCCCTTTTCTTGGGAGTTCTGAAAAGTCAATTTGCCACTGTTGTCCAGGCCCATGGCCTTCTCCAATTTGACCAAGTTTTGGTTTGGGAGTATTCTTGGATTTGGTCTGGAGGCAAATGTCATACTGCCATGTTACCTGAACGACTGTAGATTATAAATTTCTGACAGTAATCTTTCCAATTAGGTAGTTATACAGGGCATCTATTCCCCAGTGTGTTTTCTGGTTCTCTTCCCTTACTAATGACCATAACAGATGAGAAGGAATGACCATCGTCCCTTCTGCAGTAACAGCCCATCCCTCGGTTATATGTTCCTCCTTGATCCTTAATTAGTTTTCTGTCCCTACTGGTATATACTGGCTTACCTTCAAGGGAGACCTGTCCATCTGGAATTAAAGCTCCCTCAATCGTCATCTCACCTTTTGCTGCTTCGTTTGCCTCTCTGTCTGCCAGCTCGTTTCCTTCCTCCAATTCTGAGCTCACCTTCTGGTGTGCCTTAATGTGTATAATTGCTACATGCTCAGGTAGCTGAACTGCTTCCAGTAGCCACAATATTTCCTGTGCATGTTTGATGTTTTTCCCTTGTGAGTTTAACAGTCCCCTTTCTTTCCAGATGGCTCCATGTGCGTGTACAACCCCAAATGTATATCTTGAGTCTGTATAAATGTTTATTTTCTTTCCCTTTGCTGTCTCTAGGGCGTGGGTTAAAGCGATTATCTCATCCTTTTGTGCAGAGACATCTATTGGCAAGGGTCCAGATTCTATTGATGCCTTGAGGAGCTGGAACAGAGCCTACACACAGAGTTAAGGGGAATGAAATGGGTATTTATCGAGAGGCCTACAAAAGGCCACACCCTAGCAGTATCAGTGCCACAGTCGTGGCCCCTGCCTGGATGACTCCAAGATAGAATTCCTTGCTTCTCATGGGAAAACAGAAAGAATGGTTTACTCACATATGGAAGTCCGAGAGCCGGAGCTGACAGAGCATTCCTCAGGGGGTGAAAGGGCCGCGTGGCCTCTTTTGTCCACTGGAGGTCTCTGTTCACATTCTTAATGAGCGCATACAGAGGTTTTACAAGCAACCCATAGCTGTGTATCCACAGCCTACACCATCCTGTCATTCCTAAGAATGTTCACAGTTCCTTTACTGTTTGAGGCTTTGGGGTTTTGCAGATCGCTTCCTTGTGATCTTGCCCTAGAGTCCGTTGTCGCACACTAATTTCATAACCCAGATAAATTACCTTTTGCTTCACTACCTGGGCCTTTTTCTTTGATACCCTGTATCCCTAAAGTCCTAGAAAATTTAGGAGGCTTACCTTCCAGGCTACACATGCCTCTTTTGTCCGGGTGGCTATGAGGATATCTTCCACGTACTGCAGTAGCTTTCCTTCTGTGGGAGCCTCCCAGGATTCCAGATCTTTGGCAAGTTGTTCCCCAAACAGGGTAGGAGAGTTTTTAAATCCCTGAGGCCACACTGTCCATGTGAGCTGGGATTTCTGCCCGCTTTTAGGGTTTTCCCATTCAAATGCAAATATTTTCTGGCTGTCCTCATGGAGAGGGAGGCAAAAGAAGGCATCTTTCAAGTCTAAAACGGTAAACCAAGTTAGTTCTGGTGTTAGGTACGTTAGCAAAGTGTATGGATTTGCTACCACAGGATAGAGATCTTCAGGTATTTTCTTAACAGCTCTTAGATCCTGTACTATCCAATATGACCCATCAGGCTTTTGGACTGGTTAGATAGGAGTGTTGAACCCACATGGGCACTCTTTTAACAACCCTAATTGCGAAAAGCTTTCAACTATTGGACTAATTCCTTCTCTATGAGAGGAATGTTGAATTTGTCTTTACAAATGAGTTGTGGATCAGCCTATAGATAAGGCTAGCACTGAGAGATAAAAGAAACAATGGGATGGATTCCACTGATTGATGAATGGAAAGAGATATTTGCCTTTACAAACAAACTGTAGTTGTAGGGCTGCTGATAAATGAAATTGGATATCGAAAGATGAAAGAAGCAACGGGGGGGAAACTATGAATTCTGTAAGAATTAAAAATTAAAAGGGAGGGTTATACATTAGAGGGGAATCTTGGGTATCAGGCGTTCCGGGAAGTCTGTGCCTCTCAAGTACCTAAGCCAATGGGGAAAGAGAGAGGGAAATGCGGCCGGGAAAATAGGATAAAAAGGAGGCTGCGTCCTCCAAAAATTTGAGAGATCCCAGGGGAATGTCCCATGGCCTCTCCCTTTATTCGAATAAAGCAAAAAGGACTCCTCTGTCTCCTTTTTGGACATAAACCTCTGGTGTTTGTGGATTAATTTTCCTGACAATTTTGGGGGCTCGTCCGGGATCTTTCCACCGTCCGGGGCGGCGGGCAGCGAGTGGAGCTGAAGGCGCGCCTCACCCAGTTTCGGTGATCAGCTCCCCTTGGTGCCGGCTGGCACCGGGCGATTGATTGGGTTCCCGAGACTGTCCAGGAGACAGACGAGTGGCGGACCAGGGGGGTCCGTGAAGAGTCCGCAGGGAAGGACCAGTGAAAATCTCACCGGTGAGTAAAATGGGATCTTCGGGGAGCAAACCTGGGAGGGCACCCATGGAGGGTAGCACAGGTGAAACGGGGCACCCAGAGAGGGTTGGAAAGGTGAAGCCGCGAAGGGGCCCCGGCAAATGGGATGACGATTCCATAATACCCCCGGAGAGTCCCTTGGGGAGAATGCTGAGGTCTTGGGACAGATTGTATATTCACCCAGAAGTAACTATGGAAATGATGGTAAAATATTGTTATTTTGTGTGGCCAGAGTATAAGCTGGCAAGGGGACTTATATGGCCACCTTATGGAACAGATAAAAGTCATTTGTGTCGAATTTTGTGGAGGTATCTATAGGAGAATTGGAAAGGATGGATTGAAAGGGAATGTGGATTAATACGGGTCAGACAAGGAACAAGAGAAATTTATGTGTTAAGAAAAAAAGGAGAAGAGGAAAAAGAGGAGGAAGAGGAAAGTGGTGAGGATTGGGATGTTTTTCAGCACCTTCCCCCGTCTTGTCCTCCAGTGTTGCCAGCTGCAGGTCGTCTGTATCCTCAACTTTCAGAGCAAGGGGATCAGGAAAATGTTATTCCTACAGCCCCACCTGAGAAGGATGATGGTGTAGGGGGAGGGGAGCAGCATGTTGTATCACCCCCCAGAACTAGAAGAGGAACTCAGTTTAGGGCATCGGAAGCCCCCCAAGAGACAGGGGTACACCAGATGCCACTCTGTCAAGTTCCTTTGGGGGGTCAAGGGGGAGGATTTGGGTTTGTAATTGTACCACTTACTACCCAGGATATAAGAGGGTTGAAAAAAGAATTACCCTCATATTTGGATGATCCCATAGGGGTGGGGGAAAAGATAGAGGAATATTTGAGAAATGCGGATTATACATGGAAGGATTGGGATTTTCTTTTGGGAATTTTGTTTGGGTCATCAGAGAAACGAATGATTTTGCAGAAAGCTCGGCAGCTGTGGGAGGATGAACATCCACAAGCAGCAGGGGGGACTGGACCCAATGCACCTACGGTGGATGATGCCATCCCCCAGGCAGACCCCCAGTGGGACCCAAATAACCAGGCCAGTCTGGCTCACCGTGATTACCGTGCTTATTTGATTAGGGCAATCAAGTCTGCGGCTCCCAGAACTAACAACATAGCTAAGGCTATGTCGTTAGAACAGGAGAAACAGGAAAGCCCTCATTGGTTGGAGAGGATTAGGGATGCCTTGAGGAAGCACGGGGGGATGGATCCTGAAGGGCCAGCCTTCAACACATTGCTTAAGGTGCAATTTGTTACTAAGGCCTGGCCTGATATAAGGAAAGGAGTACAAAAAGATGAAAAGTGGCAAAATAAGCCTCTAGAGGAATTGGTTAGAAAAACACAGCAGATATATGTAAGAAGGGATGAGGAAAAGGCAAAAGCTAAAGTAAGGATGATGGCAGAGTTTTTGCAGCCCCGGAGGAATAAACCACAGGGTCCAAGGGGTCCCCAGGGACAGAGGGGACGGGGTCGGCCACAAGGAAGTGGCAAAGGGATTCCCTCCTCGGCAGGGGACAGCCGACCCAAACAGCGGCTGGGGAAGAACCAGTGTGCTGTCTACAGGGCAGAAGGGCATTGGAAAAACGAGTGTCTGCAGAAACAACTGGACCCTCAGGAGGAGGAAGTCCAGAGGATAATGGAAATGGATTGTTAGGGGTGTCAGGGGCTCCTATTATACCAAAGACCCACCACTCAAGAGCCCTTGATAACTTTTAAGGTGGGTCCGGATCGAGAGGAGGTGTGTTTTTTGGTAGACACGGGGGCCTCTCGGTCCACCTTAAATTTTATACCTAAGGGGGGGAAATTGTCAAAAAGATCCTTGGTTATTCAAGGAGTAAGCGGGAAGGATGAGCGAGTGCATTTTATTCAACCGCTGTTAATAGATGTGGGGGACTGTCTTGGTTTGAAAGACAGGTATGGTCTAAGGAAAGGCAAGAGCCCCTTTTCTGCGATGCAGAGTGCAACCCCCCTCCCTTTTAATTATTTTAGGTCCAATTCAGACACCTTCAGGCAGGAGATATGGGGATGAGAATAACAGTTCTTTACTGGTATCTAACAAAGCAGAAAAAACAACAACAGCTATAAAAATTGGCAACAGAAACAGTCTAGCTCCGCTCCAGTCCCTTCTGGCCGCAGGCCGTCTCCCTGTGCTGTTACCGGTGCTGTGGGGGCAGGGCAGGTCCCGCGCAGTTGAAGAGGGTTGGGTGATGGCGGCCGCGGCCCAGGGGTGAGCGGGGATGGGGAAAGTTACTCCCCCCTCACGGTGTCGGTCGTGGTGCTCAGCAGAGTGTCCGGAGGTAGTAGGGTGAGCTGGGAGAGCAGCAGAGCGATGTCCAAAGGCAGGGAGCGTGGATCTCAGCGCTGGGATGGCAGGGGAAGATGCCAGAGCAGAGCCCAGGTTGTCTTCCCACTCCAGGAGCCAAGCGAGCGAGAGCCCAGCTCCAGACCCCCCTATCCCACCTTTCCTTTTCCGGTTCCCCCCCCCTCCCCCTCCAGCCACCCCCCTACGAGAGAACATTATCTGTCGTTTTAAGGTGTAGCCACAATTACTTAGCATAACAATGGGAGAAATTCCACAGAAAGAAAAGCGAAGCATTCAACCCCCAACAGGGACAGATTTGAACTGCATGAATTCTTGTTTGTTCCTAATTGTGATTGTAATTTACTGGGAAGAGATTTGATGGCTAGAATGGGAATGCAAATTAGCATTGTAAGAAGTGACACGGAGTCCGAAACTGTGATATCTTTGTGTAAAATGTCTGAAAAGGCTTATGCTAAAATAAATCCGGAAGTATGGGCAGCTCCAGGGAAATATGGGAAACTGGACATAGAGCCTCTCCAAATTACTTTGAAGCAACCAGGACAAGTGGTGTCTAAAAAGCAATACCCTCTTTCAAGGGAGGGAAAGAAGGGGTTACAGCCTGTTAGTGAGTCCCTGCTAAAAGCAGGTCTTTTAGAGCCGTGTATGTCTCCCTATAACACTCCTATCCTGCCGGTTAAGAAACCAGATGGAACCTACAGAATGGTGCAGGATTTAAGAATAATAAATGAGATTGTCAAACCAAGGCATCCCACAGTTCCAGATCCATACACAATCCTGAATCAAATCCCTTCTTCACATCAGTATGAGAGGAATGTTAAATTTGTCTTTACAAATGAGCTGTGGATCAGCCTATAGATAAGGCTAGCACTGAGAGATAAAAGAAACAATGGGATGCATTCCACTGATTGATGAATGGAAAGAGATATTTGCCTTTACAAACAAACTGTAGGGCTGCTGATAAATGAAATTGGATATCGAAAGATGAAAGAAGCAACGGGGGGAAAACTATGAATTCTATAAGAATTAAAAATTAAAAGGGAGGGTTATACATTAGAGGGGAATTTCAGGTATCAGGCGTTCCGGGAAGTCTGTGCCTCTCAAGTACCTAAGCCAATGGGGAAAGAGAGAGGGAAATGCGGCCGGGAAAATAGGATAAAAAGGAGGCTGCGTCCTCCGAAAATTTGAGAGATCCCAGGGGAATGTCCCATGGCCTCTCCCTTTATTCGAATAAAGCAAAAAGGACTCCTCTGTCTCCTTTTTGGACATAAACCTCTGGTGTTTGTGGATTAATTTTCCTGACAATTTGGGGGCTCGTCCGGGATCTTTCCACCGTCCGGGGCGGCGGGCGGCGAGCGGAGCTGAAGGCGCGCCTCACCCAGTTTCGGTGATCAGCTCCCCTTAGTGCCGGCCGGCACCGGGCGATTGATTGGGTTCCCGAGACTGTCCAGGAGACAGACGAGTGGCGGACCAGGGGGGTCCGTGAAGAGTCCGCAGGGAAGGACTACTGAAAATCTCACCGGTGAGTAAAATGGGATCTTCGGGGAGCAAACCTGGGAGGGCACCCATGGAGGGTAGCACAGGTAAACCTGGGAGGGCACCCATGGAGGGTAGCACAGGTAAAACGGGGCACCCAGAGAGGGTTGGAAAGGTAAAGCCGCGAAGGGGCCCCGGCAAATGGGATGACGATCCCATAATACCCCCGGAGAGTTCCTTGGGGTGAATGCTGAGGTCTTGGGACAGATTGTATATTCACCCAGAAGTAACTATGGAAATTATGGTAAAATATTGTTATTTTGTGTGGCCAGAGTATAAGTTGGCAAGGGGACTTATATGGCCACCTTATGGAACAGATAAAATTCATTTGTGTCGAATTTTGTGAAGGTATTTAGAGGAAAGTGGTGAGGATTGGAATGTTTTTCAGCACCTTCCCCCGTCTTGTCCTCCAGTGTTGCCAGCTGCAGGTCGTCTGTATCCTCAACTTTCAGAGCAAGGGGATCAGGAAAATGTTATCCCTACAGCCCCACCTGAGAAGGATAATGGTGTAGGGGGAGGGGAGCAGCATGTTGTATCACCCCCCAGAACTAGAAGAGGAACTCAGTTTAGGGCATCAGAAGCCCCCCAAGAGACAGGGGTACACCAGATGCCACTCTGTCAAGTTCCTTTGGGGGGTCAAGGGGGAGGATTTGGGTTTGTAATTGTACCACTCACTACCCAGGATATAAGAGGGTTGAAAAAAAGAATTACCCCCATATTTGGATGATCCCATAGGGGTGGGGGAAAAGATAGAGGAATATTTGGGAAATGCGGATTATACATGGAAGGATTGGGATTTTCTTTTGGGAATTTTGTTTGAGTCATCAGAGAAACGAATGATTTTGCTGAAAGCTCGGCAGCTGTGGGAGGATGAACATCCACAAGCAGCAGGGGGGGCTGGACCCAATGCACCTACGGTGGATGATGCCATCCCCCAGGCAGACCCCCAGTGGGACCCAAATAACCAGGCCAGTCTGGCTCACCGTGATTGCCGTGCTTATTTGATCAGGGCAATCAAGTCTGCGGCTCCCAGAACTAACAACATAGCTAAGGCTATGTCGTTAGAACAGGAGAAACAGGAAAGCCCTCATTGGTTGGAGAGGATTAGGGATGCCTTGAGGAAGCACGGGGGGATGGATCCTGAAGGGCCAGCCTTCAACACATTGCTTAAAGTACAATTTGTTACTAAAGCCTGGCCTGATATACGGAAGGGGTACAAAAAGATAAAAAGTGGCAAAATAAGCCTCTAAAGGAATTGGTTAGAAAACCGCAGCAGATATGTGTAAGAAGGGATGAGGAAAAGGCAGAAGCTAAAGCAAAGATGATGGCAGAGTTTTTGCAGCCCCAGAGGAATAAACCGCAGGGTCCAAGGGGTCCCCAGGGACAGAGGGGACGGGGTCGGCCACAAGGAAGTGGCAGAGGGATTCCCTCCTCGGCAGGGGACAGCCGACCCAAACAGCGGCTGGGGAAGAACCAGTGTGCTGTCTACAGGGCAGAAGGGCATTGGAAAAACGAGTGTCCGCAAAAACAACTGGACCCTCAGGAGGAGGAAGCCCAGAGAATAAAAGAAATGGATTGTTAGGGGTGTCAGGGGCTCCTATTATACCAAAGACCCACCACTCAAGAGCCCTTAATAACTTTTAAGGTGGGTCCGGATCGAGAGGAGGTGTGTTTTTTGGTAGACACGGGGGCCTCTCGGTCCACCTTAAATTTTATACCTAAGGGGGGGAAATTGTCAAAAAGATCCTTGGTTATTCAAGTAGTAAGCGGGAAGGATGAGCGACTGCATTTTATTCAACCGCTGTTAATAGATGTGGGGGACAGATTTGAACTGCATTAATTCTTGTTTGTTCCTAATTGTGATTGTAATTTACTGGGAAGAGATTTGATGGCTAGAATGGGAATGCAAATTAGTATTGTACGAAGTGACACGGAGTCCGAAACTGTAATATCTTTGTGTAAAATGTCTGAAAAGGCTTATGCTAAAATAAATCCGAAGTATGGGCAGCTCCAGGGAAATATGGGAAACTGGACATAGAGCCTCTCCAAATTACTTTGAAGCAACCAGGACAAGTGGTGTCTAAAAAGCAATACCCTCTTTCAAGGGAGGGAAAGAAGGGGTTACAGCCTGTTATTGAGTCCCTGCTAAAAGCAGGTCTTTTAAACCCGTGTATGTCTCCCTATAACACCCCTATCCTGCCGGTTAAGAAACCGGATGGAACTTACAGAATGGTGCAGGATTTAAGAATAATAAATGAGATTGTCAAACCAAGGCATCCCACAGTTCCAGATCCATACACAATCCTAAATCAAATCCCTTCTTCACATCAGTATTATTCTGTACTGGATTTGAAGGATGCTTTCTGGGGGTGTCCAATCACAGAAGATAGTAAACAGTATTTTGCTTTTGAGTGGGAACAGGAGGAAGGAGGGAAAATGATAAAACAACAATTGACATGGACAGTACTCCCTCAAGGATATACAGAGTCACCAGTTCTGTTTGGGCAAGCTTTGCAGAAAATATTAAGAGAGTTTACTCCACCCTTAGGAGTCAAGTTGTTGCAGTATGTAGATGATTTGCTCTTATCAGGGGAACAGGAAAAGGTGGTTGAAGAGGCTACTGTAAAGCTGCTTAATTTTCTTGCAAAAAAGGGACTTAGAGTATCCAAAAAGAAAGCACAGTTGGTAGAAAAGAAGGTCAAATATTTGGGACACATTCTGTCCGAAGGGTTACGGTGTATTAATCCAGAAAGGATACAAGGGATTTTACAGGTACCATTACCCCAGACTAAAAAGGAGTTACGGCAGTTTTTAGGGTTGGTGGGGTACTGTAGAGCATGGATCGAGGATTTTTCTGTGGTGGCCAGACCTTTATATAACTTTTTAACTCAAAACAGTCCTAATGTTGTGGTATGGACACCAGAAGGAGAAAAAAGCTTTAAGAAATTAAAAGACAAATTGGTTAAGGCCCCAGTCTTGGCTCTTCCAGACGCAGAAAAAGAATTTCAGCTATATGTGGATGTCAAACAGGGTCATGCTAAAGGAATTTTGGTGCAAGAGCATAGGGGAACACGGAGGCCTGTTGCCTGTTTTTCTAAGTTGTTAGACCCGGTGCCAGAGGCTGGCCCCATTGTCTGCAGTACTTTGCAGCCACAGCTCTGATGGTGGCTGAGGCCCGAAAGCTGACAAGGGGAGGGTATCTCATTGTTAAAGTCCCACATCAGATTAAAGCTTTGTTAACTGAGAGAGCCTCTAAGTGGATGACGAGTGCTCGATTATTACAGTATGGATCTTGTTTAATGGAACAGGAGGATTTAGAATTTAAAGGTGGGGAAATTTTTAATCCAGCCTCTTATTTAAATGGCCCTGGAGAAAAGGGGGGCCAGGAAGAAATCCATGATTGTATCCAGGTTATAGACCTCCAGACACGGGCTAGGGAAGATCTACGGGATATTCCCTGGCCTGAGGGAGAGAATGTGTTCATTGATGGGTCCTCCAAGGTTGTAGAAGGGAAACGATTTACAGGATACTCTATCGTGAATGGGAAGCAATTAAGGGAAGGGGGGAGGTTACCACACACCTGATCAGCTCAGACAGCAGAGCTGTACGCGCTTGTGAGAGCCTGTGAATTATACCAGGACAAGACAGTAAATATATTTACTGATTCTAAATATGCATATGGGGTAATACATGCATTTAGAAAACTATGGGAAGAAAGAGGTTTATTAAGCTGCAAAGGAAAGACATTAGCTCACGAGAACTTAGTCTCTCGCCTATTGGAGGCAGTGAATTTACCAAAAAAAGGTGGCGATAATCCACATTAAGGGGCATCAGGCAGGATGGTCGGAGGAGGCAATAGGAAACCGACTGGCTGATGAAGAAGCTCTCAAAGCTGCATTGTTGCCAGAAGTCTCTAAGATCCTGCCTTTGCTCCCAGTAACTGCACCGCTGCCAGAGAAACTCTCTTTTCCACCAGAGGAACTTGAGATAATTAAAAAAAGTGGGGCAGAGAAAAGAGAAAATAATTGGTTTACAAGGGATGGTAAGCAGTGGATACCAAAAGCTCTAGCCTTACAATTGTTAAAAGAACTTAATGAAGGGAGTCATTGGGGCTCCCGAGGACTGGCAGAAGCCTTCCTCAAAATGAACACTGCTGTTGGTCTCTTTAGCCTGGCAAAGCGAGCCACTGAAGGCTGTTTGACTTGTGCTAAAACCAACAACAAAGTTACAAAGAAACTGGCCAGGGGAGGGAGGCGTTGGGCAGTACGTCCCTTCCAGAGATGCCGGGTGGATTTTACTGAAATGCCTCGAGTGGCAAGATTTAAATATCTTCTGGTAATAGTATGTCAATTAACCGGGTAGCCAGAAGCATTTCCAACTGTGTCAGCAACTACAGGATCAGTTGTTAAAATATTTTTGGAACAAAAAAAATTCCAAGATAAGAGATGGTGGAAGTGATAGATTCAGATAGGGAAACTCATTTTACAGGAAAACTTCTTCAAGGAGTTATGACTGCTTTAGGAATACGGTGGAACCTCCATACCCCCTGGCACCCACAAAGTTCGGGCCAGGTTGAGAGGATGAATGGAGAAATAAAGAAACATCTCCTGAAGCTGGTAATAGAAACTAAGATGCCGTAGGTATGGCTCCTGCCCCCGGCTTTAGCAAGGATAAGAGCCAGACCCAGGGAAGATATTCAATTATCTCCCTTTGAATTGATCTTTGGAATTCCTTACCCTTGTAATTCTCAGCCAAGTGGGGGGATAAAGATAAGTGATGTGTATTTAAAACAATATATGGCTCGGATACTGTCTCTTGTGAAATCTCTTTGACAGGAAGCTCAGTTGGCACAGACCCTGCCTTTGGACTTTGCTGTTCACAACATCCAACCGGGAGACTGGGTCCTAGTTAAGGAGTGGGAAGAAGCACCACTGGTGGCGAAGTGGCGTGGACCTTTCCAGGTGTTACTGACCACAGAAACAGCCGTCAAGACAGCTGAACATGGGTAGACCCATCACACTCGGGTCAAGGTCTCTGCAGCCCCAGAGATTTGGACATCTCAACTGGAGGAGAAGGACGGGAGGCCGCGACTGACACTCGTCAGGAGTGGACTGGAGCAGCAGCCAGTGCGTCGACATCGGGGGAAGCCTCGTGTGCCCACCCACAGAATGCCTGCTGAAATAGTTTGTGTGGGCATCCCTCCTCTCAGATCTCCAATCACTGGGGACCAATCCTTGCTGTCATTGTTTTCTTTATGTTAAGCTGTTTCTGTGCCTTCACTCGCCACAAGTGGTGTGAAAGACAACGTGAAAGTAAAAATTAAGTTAGGAAATTAGATTACACAATCAGAATGTTTCTCTTAATAATGTTACCTTTATATTATCAGTTAGGTTGGAGCCAAAAATGGGAAAATAATTGTTTTGACCTTAGGAGAAAAAGTAGCAAAAACCTTTATGGGAATGAGACATGTTTTCTTGGCTACCTGGTAGACTATAAGTTAAACAATTACTTTTTTCCTCTTATGTGCTGTAGCAACTCTAATCTTTTTACCATGCACGATCCCTTACTTAGTACAACTTATTCAACATGTGATCAAAGGGATGCAGGTAATAGCCACGCCTACGGATCCGGAGATGGTTACAAAAGGACAGAAATTGATGTCACTCCAAATAATTACAAAACCAAAAAGAACTCAGGAACAAGAAATTAAGTCAATGATAGCTAAAGTTTGTAAAGACAATTATTAAACAAATAAAAGAGGAGGGATTGAGAGGAATGTTAAATTTGTCTTTACAAATGAGCTGTGGATCAGCCTATAGATAAGGCTAGCACTGAGAGATAAAAGAAACAATGGGATGCATTCCACTGATTGATGAATGGAAAGAGATATTTGCCTTTACAAACAAACTGTAGGGCTGCTGATAAATGAAATTGGATATCGAAAGATGAAAGAAGCAACGGGGGGAAAACTATGAATTCTATAAGAATTAAAAATTAAAAGGGAGGGTTATACATTAGAGGGGAATTTCAGGTATCAGGCGTTCCGGGAAGTCTGTGCCTCTCAAGTACCTAAGCCAATGGGGAAAGAGAGAGGGAAATGCGGCCGGGAAAATAGGATAAAAAGGAGGCTGCGTCCTCCGAAAATTTGAGAGATCCCAGGGGAATGTCCCATGGCCTCTCCCTTTATTCGAATAAAGCAAAAAGGACTCCTCTGTCTCCTTTTTGGACATAAACCTCTGGTGTTTGTGGATTAATTTTCCTGACAAGTATTATTCTGTACTGGATTTGAAGGATGCTTTCTGGGGGTGTCCAATCACAGAAGATAGTAAACAGTATTTTGCTTTTGAGTGGGAACAGGAGGAAGGAGGGAAAATGATAAAACAACAATTGACATGGACAGTACTCCCTCAAGGATATACAGAGTCACCAGTTCTGTTTGGGCAAGCTTTGCAGAAAATATTAAGAGAGTTTACTCCACCCTTAGGAGTCAAGTTGTTGCAGTATGTAGATGATTTGCTCTTATCAGGGGAACAGGAAAAGGTGGTTGAAGAGGCTACTGTAAAGCTGCTTACTTTTCTTGCAAAAAAGGGACTTAGAGTATCCAAAAAGAAAGCACAGTTAGTAGAAAAGAAGGTCAAATATTTGGGACACATTCTGTCCGAAGGGTTACGATGTATTGATCCAGAAAGGATACAAGGGATTTTACAGGTACCATTACCCCAGACTAAAAAGGAGTTACGGCAGTTTTTGGGTTTGGTGGGGTACTGCAGAGCATGGATCGAGGATTTTTCTGTGGTGGCCAGACCTTTATATAACTTTTAACCCAAAACAGTCCTAATGTCGTGGTATGGACACCAGAAGGAGAGAAAAGCTTTAAGAAATTAAAAGACAAATTGGTTAAGGCCCCAGTCTTAGCTCTTCCAGATGCAGAAAAAGAATTTCAGCTATATGTGGATGTTAAACAGGGTCATGCTAAAGGAATTTTGGTGCAAGAGCATGGGGAAACACGGAGGCCTGTTGCCTGTTTTTCTAAGTTGTTAGACCCGGTGGCCAGAGGCTGGCCCCATTGTCTGCAGAACTGTGCAGCCACAGCTCTGATGGTGGCTGAAGCCCGAATGCTGACAAGGGGAGGGTATCTCATTGTTAAAGTCCCACATCAGATTAAAGCTTTGCTAACTGAGAGAGCCTCTAAGTGGATGACGAGTGTTCGATTATTACAGTATGAATCTTGTTTAATGGAACAGGAGGATTTAGAATTTAAAGGTGGGGAAATTTTTAATCCAGCCTCTTATTTAAATGGCCCTGGAGAAAAGGGGGGCCAGGAAGAAATCCATGATTGTATCCAGGTTATAGACCTCCAGACACGGGCTAGGGAAGATCTACGGGATATTCCCTGGCCTGAGGGAGAGAATGTGTTCATTGATGGGTCCTCCAAGGTTGTAGAAGGGAAACGATTTACAGGATACTCTATCGTGAATGGAAAGCAATTAAAGGAAGGGGGGAGGTTACCAGCCACCTGGTCAGCTCAGACAGCAGAGCTGTACGCGCTTGTGAGAGCCTGTGAATTATACCAGGACAAGACAGTAAATATATTTACTGATTCTAAATATGTATATGGGGTAATACATGCATTTAGAAAACTATGGGAAGAAAGAGGTTTATTAAGCTGCAAAGGAAAGACGTTAGCTCACGAGAACTTAATCTCTCGCCTATTGGAGGCAGTGAATTTACCAAAAAGGGTGGCGATAATCCACATTAAGGGGCATCAGGCAGGATGGTCGGAGGAGGCAATAGGAAACCGACTAGCTGATGAAGAAGCTCGGAAAGCTGCATTGTTGCCAGAAGTCTCTAAGATCCTGCCTTTGCTCCCAGTAACTGCACTGCTGCCAGAGAAACTCTCTTTTCCACCAGAAGAACTTGAAATAATTAAAAAGAGTGGGGCAGAGGAAAGAGAAAATAATTGGTTTACAAGGGATAGTAAGCAGTGGATACCAAAAGCTCTAGCCCTACAATTGTTAAAACAACTTCATGAAAGGAGTCATTGGGGCTCCCGAGGACTGGCAGAAGCCTTCCTCAAAATGAACACTGCTGTTGGTCTCTTTAACCTGGCAAAGCGAGCTATTGAATGTTGTTTAACTTGTGCTAAAACCAACAACAAAGTTACAAAGAAACTGGCCAGGGGAGGGAGGCGTTGGGCAGTACGTCCCTTCCAGAGATGCCAGGTGGATTTTACTGAAATGCCTCGAGTGGCAAGATTTAAATATCTTCTGGTAATAGTATGTCAATTAACCGGGTGGCCAGAAGCATTTCCAACTGTCAGCAACTACAGGATCAGTTATTAAAATATTTTTGGAACAAAAAATTCCAAGATATGGGATGGTGGAAGCGATAGATTCAGATAGGGGAACTCATTTTACAGGAAAAATTCTTCAAGGAGTTATGACTGCTTTAGGGATACAGTGGAACCTCCATACCCCCTGGCACCCACAGAGTTCGGGTCAGGTTGAGAAGATGAATGAAGAAATAAAGAAACATCTCCTGAAGCTGGTGATAGAAACTAAGATGCCGTAGGTACAGCTCCTGCCCCTGGCTTTAACAAGAATAAGAGCCAGTCCCAGGGGAGATATTCAATTATCTCCCTTTGAATTGATCTTTGGAATTCCTTACCCTTGTAATTCTCAGCCGAGTGGGGGGATAAAGATAAGTGATGTGTATTTAAAACAATATGTGGCTCGAATACTGTCTCTTGTGAAATCTCTTCGACAGGAAGCTCAGCTGGCACAGACCCTGCCTTTGGACTTTGCTGTTCACAACATCCAACTGGGAGACTGGGTCCTAGCTTAAGGAGTGGAAAGAAGCACCACTGGTGGCGAAGTGGCGTGGACCTTTCCAGGTGTTGCTGACCACAGGAACAGCCGTCAAGACAGCTGAACACGGGTGGACCCATCACACTCGGGTCAAGGTCTCTGCAGCCCCAGAGGTTTGGACATCTCAGCTGGAGGAGAAGGACGGGAAGCCGCGACTGACACTCGTCAGGAGTGGACTGGAGCAGCAGCCAGTGCGTCGACATCGGGGGAAGCCTCGTGTGCCCACCCACAGACTGCCTGCTGAAATAGTTTGTGTGGGCATCCCTCCTCTCAGATCTCCAGGCATTGGGGGCCAACCCTTGCTGTCATTGTTTTCTTTATGTTAAGCTGTTTCTGTGCCTTCACTCGCCACAGGTGGTGTGAAAGAAAACGTGAAAGTAAAAATTAAGTTAGGAAATTAGATTACACAATCAGAATGTTTCTCTTAATAATGTTACCTTTATATTATCAGTTAGGTTGGGGCCAAGAATGGGAAAATAATTTTTTGACCTTAGGAGAAGAAGTAGCAAAAACCTTTAACCTTAGCAATTGTTGGGTCTGTGGAGGGCCAGGGGGATCTGAAAACTGGCCATGGGTAGCCAGCCCAGTTGAACCTAAATGGTGGATTAGCACCCTGAGTGAGGTCCGTAATGGAACAGGATTTTGGGATGAAGAAGGAAGTCCATGGCGGCTTCATTCTTCTGAAAGAGGCACTTACTGTCTAAATAGGACAGGAAGCATATATATGGGAAAAAGCGTTTGTGACTGGACTTTATCTTTGGGTTTAGATTGTTGGACCCCCAACTGCCTTCCTTATGATTGTTCCAGATATCAAGGCAGATGGAATCAAACGCATGTTAAGCTCACAAATGGTAGCTGGGTAAAGTGCTCCTACCATAATTACCAGAAAGATTTAAAAGGCTGTAAAGCAGTGGGGAAGGATAAGTTTTTTGACCCCTTATTTTTAAGCTGCCCCCGAGATAATTCCACAAGTAGGACACATGTTATCCGTGACTACCAGTGGAAATGGCAACATCGAAATGGAACTCGAACCCTTTTTAATAGGTTCTGGTCCAAATCTAACAAAACAGATCTGGGATGTAACTGCAGGTGGAAACCTTATGTGGGAGCTTGGAAATGCAACTACTGTGATTCTTATGGTGGGGCGACCATTGTTGGGGGACCACTGGGCCCAGGAAGTAAGCTGTATTTTGACTCTCCAATTGACCATGAAAATTGGGAAGGTCCCTTTGCCAATGGGACCTGGGCTTTAAAGGGACATTACTGGATTTGTGGCCAACATGCATATCGCAGGTTACCCCCAAACTGGTCAGGAATATGTTATGTGGGGTATATCAGACCACTGTTCTTTCTGCTACCACAGGTTCAGGGAAATCACTTAGGAATCAAGGTATATGATGATCTAATTAGAGAAAAGCAGTCAATTGATGTATCCCTGGCTGGAGGGAGCACCCAAAGATGGGGTGAAGATGAATGGCCACCTGAACGAATCATACAACACTACGGACCAGCCACTTGGAATCCTAATGAATTAATATCAGGTGCCAGAGAACCCATTTATAATCTAAACCAGATAATTAGGTTACAAGCTGTCTTTGAAATAGTAAGTAACCAGACAGCTACAGCTCTTGACCTTCTTGCTGACCAGTCTACTCAGATGAGAACTGCAATATTTCAACACTGGATGGTATTAGACTACTTATTAGCAGAAGAAGGGGGAGTGTGTGGCAAATTTAATGACTCAAACTGCTGCCCGAAACCCCAAGTAAAACACAAACTAACAGAGTGTCAGTTTATGCGGTGCTTTATTCAGGGCCCGGGGACCTGCGGACTCGCGTCCCAAGTCAGGATCCCACTGGTTCCCTTTTTAGAGGGTTTTTTATACCCTTTTTACAAATGGTTTATGTGCAGAAGTACACATTCTTCTATAGATACAATCACCTTGAAGATAGCATTTTGCGTCATAAATCTTACATGGTTGCTTATCTTAGGACTATAGTGTTCTCCCCCTCAATCTCTCTCTTACGCCACTGCCCACCACCGGTACTTTATTTATGTTTATACTTTAACCTTATCACTAACGGTTCTGCATGCTCTCAGCACAGCACATTCCTAAGTTAGTTTCCCAGGGCCTACTCTGGGAACTGCAGTCTTCAAGCCTTAGCATTACTACTACTATTATGGTTTATACACTTTATATTCTAATATTCAGGATTTCTAGTCCATACGGTAACAACTCCCCCCTTTTGAGCATTCTTCAGAGTCTTCTGCAAGGATGCTCAATTCTTCTAAGTGATAGTTTCTAGATATGATGGTGGAGGGTTGTTTCAGGAAGTTGGTTGAATCACTTTTTTTTGAGTTAGGGCCTTTATGATTTGCCGTGCGTGTGTTCCTTCTTTAGCAATTATTCTTAAAAGACATCTATACATAATCACAATTACTACAATGATTATTACAATCATTATTCCATTTTGAATAATTGAGGATAACCAACCAGAGACCTGGATTCCCAAAGAACTGAATAAAGCTCCAACCCAATTATGTTCTGCATCCTTTTGTACTTCATGTATGTTTAATTCAATTAGCTCCAATTGACCTATATCCTTTTTTACTTCCTTCGTGACATTTGGGATATGTACACAACAGTGATCATCCCTTCTTTGTAAATATCCACAAACTTCATGTTCCTTTAATAAGAGCAGATCTAATGCCATTCTGTTCTGGATTGTCATCCTGGTTGTGGCTTATAATTGTAGATTAAGATCTCTAAATCCCTTTTTTGTTACTGCTGCCAATCTTTCCGTCTGCTCTAGTAATTTATATAACATTTCCCGGTTTCTATATGTAGATACAGGTGCAAATAAAGATTCAAGCATCCAACCGAATTTTACACTTTCCCCTGGCTCGTGCCATTTATTCTCTAGATTTATTGCTTCGACTGTCTCAGGGCTTAATCCTCTTTTCGTCCTTTTCTCTTGGTCTTCCTTGGTTAATTTGGACTGTTTCCAAAATGGACATAAGGTTGGTATCCCTAACGTTATCTGAGTAATCGGACCACCTATCGGTAAATGTGTAGTCCATTGGCCATGTCCCATTACTCAGACTGAATTTCCGGGGCTTCGTACTGTGGTTGATTGACAATCTTTCCGAGCTCCTTTTAATTCTCCCGTTATTGTATGGTTGTATCTCTGACATTCACATCCCCATTTTAACAACACCCGGACGGGTACTAATCCAATTTGGGATTCTGGGGTATCACAGGTTATGACTTTACTACAGTTCCAACCTGATATTTGGGCTAGTCTGTTGTGGTGCACTGTTTCAGCTCCGAGGACCCCTGGATGTTCCTGTTTTCTTGACCATTCGATACACCAGTGTATTGATCCAATATAACTATAGAGTTCCAGTAGGCTAGGACCCCAAATTGCTTTCCATTGTTCCTATTCTTCTTTCCCTTCTTGACACACTATTTCATGATAATAATCTACTACAGGTTTTCTCCTTTTCTGATTTACTTCAAATGTGCACCACCCAACATTTTTGTATTGACCCATTTCAGTAAATACAGAATTTGGTAATTTTAAACATTTCGATCTTTGTCCTGGGGTTGACCATCGTCTTCCATAGGTATAAACCTCTTCTACTATTCTAGTGCGATTTCGTAGCTCTCTGTGGCATTTCCTCGTTCCATTTACTATTTTTGGGG
This sequence comes from Sturnus vulgaris, assembly GCF_052056855.1. Classification (NCBI taxonomy): domain Eukaryota; kingdom Metazoa; phylum Chordata; class Aves; order Passeriformes; family Sturnidae; genus Sturnus; species Sturnus vulgaris. Next base: position 38,890,521 of record NC_142282.1, on the reverse strand, counting down.
GCATTTCTCCTAATGGGATGATTCCCCACGGTATAGGGTCACTTGCTGCCTTTGGCAAGGGCAAACACGCTGTTATCGCTGTTACATTTTGCATTTTCCCAAAATCCCTAATTAATCCCACTACCAAATTCTCTTGCTCCAATTCCTGTTTCACATTTTACATTTCTTTTGCTTGTTGGACCGTTCTAGTTTCTCTCATCCTGCAAAGATTCCCTAATTTGAGAGTGCAATTGATTCTCAATGAAGGACCATCCCACATGTCAACTCTCATACTTGTGGGTGTTACTTGTATTGGATAAGAATGCCCTTTTGTCTTAAAACCCTCCGCCAAAATTTTTACATCTAAGTTCCCATAATCGAAGCTTTCCCTGATCCATACCATGCATGAAAATTGACCACCCTGAGCTTTTTGCAAGTGTGAGATCATTAGGGTAGTATTACCTTTCTGTTGTTTCATATCCCAAATTGTCACAATCCCTTCTGAAAATACCTTATTTGTAGTGATCAATTTCCATTTCGTCTTTACTTCATCGAATCCAGCTCCCTGGTCATCAGAAAACAAACAGGTTAGATTTACATTTGCCCCTTCTGGTACAATCACTGTTGGTTTAGGAACAGTAACTTTAACAAAGGCATCTCCGATACGAGCAATGCTCAACATTAACATCGCAATCAAGGCCTTGCCCTGAACACCAGTTTTGTGTCGGTTAAAGGTTGGACTTCCCATCGTGACGGGACTTTCTTGATTCGGGTGTAGTGTATCCAATTGTCGATCCCTTGGACCTTTACGGCTGTGTATGTAGTCATAATCACTTGTCGGGGACCGTCCCATGTTTCTTTTAGTGGTTCCACATTCCAGTTTTTTATGTAGACTTGGTCTCCAGGCTGTATATCGTGGACGGGATTCTCCAGAGGCAAAGGTCGATTCCACTGCAACGCCCCCCGTAGTGCTGTAAGAGTCTTATTGAGAGACAAAATGTAATTTAACAGTACCTGATTTCCCACTACATTCGGGTCCCCTTTGTAAGTTGCAGCATGATAGGGTTTGCCGTATAAAATTTCATACGGACTTACTTACTTCTACCTTGTCTCTAGGTTTGATCCTGACCCTTAACAGAGCTAAAGGTAATGCTTGAGGCCATTGTATCTTTGCTTCTTGGCAGATTTTCTTAATTTGGCCTTTTAGTGTCTGATTCATCTTTTCTACTTGTCCACTAGACTGAGGTCTCCAAGGTGTATGGAGATTCCATGTTATCCCAAGTACCTTAGCCACTTCTTGCACTATTCCTGCCACAAAATGAGGTCCCCTATCTGAGGACATCCCTAGTGGGATTCCAAACCTAGGGATGATCTCTCGAAGTAAAGTTTTAATCACTTCTTTTGCTTGGTTTGTTCTACATGGGAATGCCTCTGGCTAGCCTGAGAAGGTACATACATAGACTAAAACATACTTATACCCTTGTGCTTTTGGTAATTCTGAAAAATCTATCTGCCAATAATCTCCTGGCTGTGGGCCTATTTGCAATTTTCCTATTTGCACTTGCCTATGTGTCATTGGGTTGTTCTTAATACAAACTGAACACATTGCATTGATCCTTTTGGCCATTGTTAACATCTGATTGGAGATTATTTCTTGTTTTAGAAATTGCACTAAAGCTTCTGCTCTCCAATGGCATTTGTTATGTTCAATTTCTAATACAATTTTCATTATTTTTGTTGGCAATATCACTTGTCCTACGGCAGTTACATACCATCCGGCCACATTCTTCTTAGCTTGTACTAGCCGTGCTAATTTTTCGTCTTCTGGTAGGTATACTGGTACTTCGTCCATAAAAGCTTCTGCAGGGTTGGTACGTGCTGGTAGCAACGCCATTTGGGTCCATACCTCGCGAGCAGCCTGTCTGGCTGCTCTGTCAGCCAGACGATTTCCCTGGAATGTTCTTTCTTCTCCCTGCTGGTGTCCTTTTACATGCATTACTGCCACCGCCTGGGGCTTATGTACTGCCTCCAGTAGTTGCACAATTTGTTCTTGGTGTTTAATTGACGAACCTTGTGAATTTAATAGTCCTCTCTTCTTCCATAATGCCTCATGTACATGTATTACCCCAAATGCATATTTAGAATCAGTCCAAATATTTACTCTTTTCCCTTGACTCAATTCCAAGGCTCGGATGAGGGCTTGGATTTCAGCTTTTTGTGCTGATGTTTCGGGAGCCAAGGCTCTGGCTTCTATAACCTGTCTTAGAGTTACCACTGCATACCCGGCGTACCTGGTTCCATTTTCCACGAAACTAGATCCATCGGTATACAGCTCCCATTCATGTTTGTCTAAGGGCTCATCCTTTAGATCCTTGCGGGTAGCGTATACTTGTTCGATGGTCTCTACACAGTCGTGTACCAGGTTGCCTTCTTCTTGGGTGGCTCTAAGAAATTCGGCTGGATTGAGATGGTTAGTTACCTTTATTTCAACATCATCATGTTCTCTAAGGATTGCCTGGTATTGCAGCATACGGCTAGAGAGCCAATGCCCCCCTTTTTGTTCCAAAACTGCTATTACCATATGTGGGACAAACACTTCCATTTTCTGCCCCATAGTTAGTTTTCTAGCTTCTTGTATCAGAAGCACTGTTGCAGCAACAGCTCTAAGGCAGCCAGGCCATCCAGCGCTTACTGGATCTAGTTGTTTTGAGAAGTATCCCACCGGGCGCTTCCATGTTCCCAATTTTTGTGTCAACACCCCAATCCCCAGTCTTTGCCTCTCATTTACATATAGTTGAAAGGGTTTTGTGAGATCTGGCAACCCTAATGCAGGTGCCTCTTTTAGAGCTTGCTTCAAGTTCTGAAATGCCTTTTCTTGTATTTTATTCCATTTAAATTCAGGATTTTTGACTGCCTCATACAGAGGTTTTGCTTTTAGTCCAAATTCTGGAATCCACAACCGGCACCACCCTGCCATTCCTAAAAAGGACCTTAACTCTTGTGGATTTCGAGGTGTCGGTATAGCACATATTGCCTGGATCCGGTTCACCCCTAATTTCCGAACTCCTTGTGATATCTCGCATCTCAAATAAATGACTTATGTTCTTACCAGCTGGGCCTTTTCTTTTGACACTCGGTATCCAGCTTGTCCAAGCATGTTGAGGAGTTCAATGCTGAGTCTTCGACAGATGTCTTCTTCTGTTGAGGCTAGAAAAATATCATCTACGTACTGTAGAAGAATAAATGAGAAAGGTGACTCCTTTACCTGGGTTAGTCTCCATTTTTCCAGTTCCTGGGCTAGTTAGTTTCCGAAGATGGTTGGAGAATTCTTGAATCCTTGTGGTAAACGTGTCCAGGTGAGCTGTCTTTTCCGTCCTGTAGCAGGGTTTTCCCATTCGAAAGCAAAAATTTTCCTACTTTCAAATGCCAAAGGGATACAGAAGAATGCATCTTTCAAGTCAATTACTGTGAACCATTTAAATTTCTTCGAGACAGCTGTTAGCAATGTATATGGATTTGCTACTACTGGATGAATATCCTTTGTTATATTATTGATTGCCCTCAGATCTTGAACTAACCTGTACTTACCATTGGACTTCTTTACCGGAAATATGGGGGTATTGAATTCTGATTCACATTCCTGTAATATCCCTAAACTAACAAACTGATCTATTAAGGGTGCTACTCCTTTCCGAGCCTCTAGTTTCAGAGGGTACTGCCTTATCCGTACGGGTTGTGCTCCTTCCTTCAATTCCACAACTACCGGTTGTGCTGCTTTTGATTTTCCAGGAATCCCTGTTTCCCATACCCATGGTACCACAGCCTGTTCTATTTCTGTGGGGATTTCTGTTGCCTCTACTTCTTTCACTGTAAATAATTTGGCTATATTATCTTCTGGAATTTCTAATTTTACTCTTCCTTTTTCAAAGATTATTTTTGCCTCTAACATTGATAACAAATCCCTCCCCATTAATGATTCTGGGCTATTTGGCATGTATAAAAATTGATGATCAAATTCTTTCCCCCCAAACTTTATATCCAACGGACGTAAAAATGCCCTTTCTTCAACCTGTCCTGTAACCCCTACCACCCGAATGGTAGAATCACTTAGAGGTCCTAATTTGGTGTTAATTGCAGAATATGTAGCCCCCGTATCTACTCTAAATTCCAATGGTTCCCCGTCTACTTCTAAAACTATCTTCAGATCCCGATCTAGTCAGCTTTGATTCTGGTAGCTTCCCATCATAAAGGCTTGGGCGACACCTTGTGGCCCTCCCTGAACTGCACTTGAATTATTTATCAACCCCTCCCTGCTATTCAGCCCGAATCCCATACCTTGATTAAGTGGACATTCGTTTTTCCAGTGTCCTCTGTTCTTGCACAAGGCACACTGATCCAATCCCAATCTCATTTTTCCTTGTCCCATTTGTAATTGGTTTGGGAATCCCCTTCCACCCATCGAAATTCCTCCCCTAGCCATTCCTCGCCCCCGTCCGCGCCCCCGGCCACCTCCCCACATACCATTCCCCGTTATCTGCTGTAGTACTGCCAACATACTAGCTTGTTGCTTCTTAGCAGTCTCTTTTTCCCTATTATTATACACCTTCCACGCAACTTCTAAAAGTTTATCCAAATTCCGTGTATCTTCCCCTTCTAATTTCTGCAACTTTTTCCGAATATCCTCTTGGGATTGTCCCATAAAAATTAAAGCTAGCTGCAATTTCCCTGATTCCCCTTCAATTTCTAAACTGGTATATTTTCGAGCAGTTTCCTTAAGCCTTTCTAAGAAAGCTGACGGGGACTCATTTTTCTCCTGCCTTACTGAATACAACTTGGACCAGTTTAACGTCTTAGGTATCCCGCTCCGTATTCCTTCTATCAACAATTCTTGATAAGCCTTAAGTCTATGGTAACCCCCTGTTGAATTAACATTCCACTCTGGATCCTTCCGCGGCACCAAATCATTTAATGTACCGTCCGCTATTTGCAACCTAATCATTTCTCGTGCCTTTTCCCTCATAGCTTTAAACACCATCTCTTTCTCAGTAGAGTCCATTATTGTATCCAGTAAGACCTGTAAATCATTCCAGTCTGGATTTTGTGTTTTAATCACCATTTTCACTACCCTTGCCGCCTGTTCAGGATCCTCCCGATAAGCCCCCGCAGACTGCTTCCAAATTAACAAATCATTAGGAGAAAAAGGAACTTTCACCATTACTCGTTCCCCGTGGGGTCCAACCGCTTCCCGCAACGGAGCCATCAATTGTGCACCCCTTTTTCCCTTCTTCTCCCGCCCGCTACGGGTCCTTTCACATAGAGGAGTACGCGGCTTATCAACGACTTTTCCTTTCTCTAAATCCACCCCTTTTCTTCCCCATTCACCTCTTCTTCCGACTCACTCGGTTCACTCTCCTCCAGGGGAGGGGCACTAGGTGCTACCAACAGAGAAACATCCTCCTCAGGGTCTGACAACTTAACAGAATACTCCTTCCCTTTTTGCCACCCTTTGCAGCCCGCACAACCATCTGTTGCTGTTTTTAAGACCATAATGCCACACTTCTTCTGCCATTCTGGCTTATTTTTCAAACAATAAAACAAATCAAGATACGGGATTTCTTCCCATTTCTCATTATTTTGTAAGAAGTGCATAAGAGGAGTTATAATATCAGGATTTAGAGTACCATTTCGGGGCCATTGCATATCCTCAGGTTCGTATTGGGGCCACACATGATTACAAAAATCAATCAATTTCTTTTTACTCAGTTCTTGACCAAAATTCCCCACCTTCCAATGTTGCAACAAACAGCCCAAGGGTGAATCATTCGGAATTTCCATCCCCGAACTAGCCAGAGCTTTAAAGGTTTTAAAAGGCATCATAACACTCACACCCACGCACTTTACTATTATTTCCACACTCAACACACCCTTTACCACAATTCTTGCCTTTCTCGTCGCCGCGAGTGGCAAGTGCTGGATCTGCGCAATCACTGTTGCGTCTGACGACCAGCGCCTAGGCTTCCTTTTCCACAACCTTTAAGACGTCCTTTGCCCCCGGTGCGGGATCACCGTCCCGTCTTAATCGGTGGGCTTTCCCTTTCAATAAAAAATAAAGCACCTTGCGGGCTTACCTCACAGTCGTCCGTCAGGCGCGGGGTCGGGCACGGGTTGATGTCTCCCCCGAAATCACCTGGTGCCGGCGTGGAGTAGATCAGCTCGCGAACCGCCCCTGTCGCCCCCGGAGTCCTGCCGCGGTCGCCAAAACTGCTGCCCGAAACCCCAAGTAAAACACAAACTAACAGAGTGTCAGTTTATGCGGTGCTTTATTCAGGGCCCGGGGACCTGCGGACTCGCGTCCCAAGTCAGGATCCCACTGGTTCCCTTTTCAGAGGGTTTTTTATACCCTTTTTACAAATGGTTAATGTGCAGAAGTACACATTCTTCTATAGATACATTCACCTTGAAGATAGCATTTTGCGTCATAAATCTTACATGGTTGCTTATCTTAGGACTATAGTGTTCTCCCCCTCAATCTCTCTCTTACGCCACTGCCCACCACCGGTACTTTATTTATGTTTATACTTTAACCTTATCACTAACGGTTCTGCATGCTCTCAGCACAGCACATTCCTAAGTTAGTTTCCCAGGGCCTACTCTGGGAACTGCAGTCTTCAAGCCTTAGCATTACTACTACTATTATGGTTTATACACTTTATATTCTAATATTCAGGATTTCTAGTCCATACGGTAACAAAACTGCTGTTTGCAAATAGATGACAATGGAAAGGTGGTGAAGCAAATAGCAAAAGAAATAAGAAAATTAGCTCATGTGCCAGTCCAAACATGGAAAGGATGGGAATGGGACATGTTTTCTTGGCTACCTGGTGGACTATGGGTTAAACAACTACTTTTTTTCCTCTTATGTGCTGTAGCAACTCTAATATTTTTACCATGCATGATCCCTTGCTTAGTACAACTTATTCAACATGTGATCAAAGGGATGCAGGTAATAGCCACGCCTACTGATCCAGAGATGGTTACAAAAGGACAGAAATTGATGTCACTCCAAATAATTACAAAACCAAAAAGAACTCAGGAACAAGAAATTAAGTCAATGATAGCTAAAGTTTGTAAAGACAATTATTAAACAATAAAAGAGGAGGGATTGAGAGGAATGTTGAATTTGTCTTTACAAATGAGTTGTGGATCAGCCTATAGATAAGGCTAGCACTGAGAGATAAAAGAAACAATGGGATGGATTCCACTGATTGATGAATGGAAAGAGATATTTGCCTTTACAAACAAACTGTAGGGCTGCTGATAAATGAAATTGGATATCGAAAGATGAAAGAAGCAACGGGGGGGGGGGGGAAACTATGAATTCTGTAAGAATTAAAAATTAAAAGGGAGGGTTATACATTAGAGGGGAATTTCAGGTATCAGGTGTTCCGGGAAGTCTGTGCCTCTCAAGTACCTAAGCCAATGGGGAAAGAGAGAGGGAAATGCGGCCGGGAAAATAGGATAAAAAGGAGGCTGTGTCCTCCAAAAATTTGAGAGATCCCAGGGGAATGTCCCATGGCCTCTCCCTTTATTCGAATAAAGCAAAAAGGACTCCTCTGTCTCCTTTTTGGACATAAACCGCTGGTGTTCGTGGATTAATTTTCCTGACATCTATCTTCCTTTTTCAAGGGGTACTGTTTAATTCTAACTGGTTGTTTTCCTTCCTTCAGTTTAATTACTATAGGAGATGCATTTTTCGTCCTTCCTGGTGCATTAGAAGCCCACACTCCAGGAAACACTTGATTTATTATTTCTTCAATAATCTGTTCCTCCATTTGAATGGCTGTTAACATTTAACTTAATGCCTCTCTGTACTGTTCACCATTTACCTCCAGAATAACCTCCCCATTTTTAAATTTAATAGTTACTTGTAATTGTAGAACAATTCTCTCCCCAAAAGGTGTCTCAGGGAACTGGGCAGATATAGAAATTTATGAATGCCCCATTGCTTTCCAAGCCTATACTTTAATGATTTGTAAAAATATGCTTTTTCAGGTTGGCCAGTTGCTCCTATTACTGCAATATAATCCTTCCCCAGAGGTGCCAAAGTCCTATTCAGAGCCGAATATGTTGCCCTCATGTCAACCAGAAATTCCACTTCTTTCCCTTTTTCCTCCAGCTTCAATTTTAAAGCCAGTGGATCTCCTGGGGTAAGATCCACCAGTCCTCCTCAGTTTTCTTTCATATGTGCCATCACTTTTCCCTTTTCCTGGTCTCCCTTTTCCTAACAGCCATCTCATCTTTGTTCTGGGCATTGATTTTTCCAGTGACCATATTTCTTACAGATCGCACACTAGTCTCTACCCAACCGGGACAGGCCTTGTCTAGGTGGTCCCTGTCCATGTCTTCCTCTCTCCCTCTCACTTACGACAGCTATGAACTTCCTCATTCCTTGTTTATATCCTTCTTCCCAGTTACTAAAGACTCTCTATGCCTTGTCCAACAGAGTCTCTAAGTTCCTCCCATCCGCCCCCCAAAGCTTTTGAAGTTTACTTCTTATGTCACCTGTAGATTGTCCCAGGAATAAATTGACCAGCTGCTGTATCCCTACTTCAGACTCAGGGTCCAGTGATGTGTGGTGGCGCATTGCATCCCTTAATAGATCAAGGAATTCGGATGGTGACTCAGAGGGCCCCTGCTTGATTGCATATAAAGCTGACCAATTTATAGTTTTGGGAATGGCTCTTTCCATCCCCTTTGCAATCCACTCCTGATAGCTTTCCAACTTTCTCAATTCTGATGATCTGTTTGGGTCCCACTGTGGATTTTGGAGTGGGAAATAATCTTTCACATCCAATTGCTGGGTTTTATAATAATCTTCTGCCAGATCCCCTGCCATTTTTATAAGTAATTGTTTTTCTGTCTCAATCAGTGCATCCAATAATAATTGCCTATTGCTCCAATCCAGATTGTGTTGTTTTATTAGATATCACAGATGTTTAACCATGTTGACTGGATCGCTGCAGTAATTTTTAGCAACCTTTTCCCATGCCTCCAAATCGATTGTGTAGAAGGGAACTTTAACCAATACCATCCCTCCCTCTGGTCCCACTGCCTCTCACAGAGGTGTTTGTAATATGTGCGTCTGTTGTCTAGTTCCGTGCCCGATTGGAGGGGGGTCTGCATCCTCATCCTCATCCCTTTCCTGTTTTATGCGGGGAGGTTTGAGTAAATTGTCCGCCAGATCTTGTTCCTGGGCCACAGTCTGGTAAACATCCGATTTTGTAAATCTTTGCCCTATACTACAGGCTGAACAACACCGCTTGAACTTTCCTCTCTTAGTCTTATTCTCCTTCTCTAGGGCCAATACCAGAGGGTCAGATGGAGCTCTGATTCACAGTCCCTCTGCCATTCGGGGTGATTTCAAAGGGAGAAAAACATAACCGCATATGATACCTCTGTCCACTTCCCTTCCCTCCTAAGAAATAGCATGAGTTGTAATAGCGTGTTATAATCCAAAGTTCCACTAGGTGGCTACTTCACTCCATTGTCCAATTTATATAGTGGCCACCATTCCCTGCAAAATCGAATAAGATCTATTTTGTTTTCTGTACCCCCATGCCCAGCAACGTCTATCCAATGTGCAATAATACAGCCTAGCGGACTGGCTTTAGGAATCTCTTTACTTTGTCCAGTTCCCATTATCTCCTCCTTCATGTCCTGTCCCATTTCCACCCAATTCTCTCTTCGCAATTTCTCACAGTTTTTCCCAATCTTCCTCTCACACGCACGCCCAAATTGCAGGTAGTAAATGTGATTTTCCACACATAAACTTTAGAATCTTAGGTTCAAAATCAGCTCCATTACGATGCCTCGATTTACACTGAGAGCATAGACCTTGCCGCCTTCCAGAGGAACAATAACATTTTTCACAAGTTCTACACTGTAACAGTAACCATATGGAGTGCCATCCTCTAGATTCCCTGAAAGCCTTGTAACGCCCACAAAAGCAAGCTATTTCACTTCTTCTCTCTTGAATGTCCAGATCCTCTTGCACAGGCTGTTCCCAATCCAAAGCTACCAACCTTCCTGCTGAAGTTCTATATATTCCTTCCAGATAAACCTGATCATTTCCCCTTTCTATCCAATAATTCACCGGATTTACAAACGCCCAAGGATCGACCCCAAATCACCAAGGGACGGGGGTTCCTTCTGTTTGTCTAGGTCTAGTCACGGTTAAAACAGACGCCCACCACCCCGCGTTCAAGCACAACACTCCTCCATTCACACTTGCACTTGCCCCACACTGACCCCGATCACTTTGCTTTTCTCTGGCCGCCTCAGTCACCCAAGGTTGGAAACACGGATATAACTCCCCACTCGCTCCGTACCAGAGGTACATCTCACCCACTCGTTCACTCAGTGACACATTCAACGACTCAACGTGTCTGGACTTAGCAGTCACACAACATAGCAGCAAAAACAAGGGTTCACTCTACTCACTTCCAGAGTCACTAGCGGGCTGCTCTATCAGCTAAGTGAGACCTCTCCATCGGCTGCGCTATGGGCCAGGGATTGACCCCTCTCCCTCTGTTTCTGGCCCCCTTGGCTGGCTGCTTGCAAGCCCACCAGGACTGGGCTGTGCTTCAGACGTCTCTGTATGACTTACCAGCAGCCCTGTTATTGATATTTAATACATACCGTTTTATCTGCAATGCCAGCAGGTCATTGTCTGTCCCCATGGTGAGCGAACTGAGGTTAGGGGTCCCTCCAGGGAAGGTCCTGGGGCAAGTCAGGGAATCTGCTCCTCAGCAGCTCCCACAGCTGGACAGAGATCCTCCTGCCTGGCTCGCCAAACCAAAGTGGGCCAGAGTGAGTCCTTAAATTTAAACTGTTGCCAAATTCTAAGGCTAAGGAAGGATTTATCTGAAGCTCTCACTCATCCCGTGACAGAATTGATGACTGGATGAGGGTTATCCCTGCACAAGCTGGCCATGGGTTGGGGTGTCCTTATAGCTCTGCTTTCTGATGGCCATGTGCAGCCGGACTCCTCTAGGCATCCACAAATGAAAGCTAAAAAGAGTGGGAAGAGCAGAGCCTGTTTCATCCCACCCCTGAGCCAGCACCAGAGTGGAGACTTGTGCTGTTTGTTTGTATGCTTAGCAATTTGAATATTCTAGATCTGCTGCTAACTAATCCCATCACACCCTTTCAAGGGGTGTAAGTGGGTAAGAACATTGGTCCCCATTTTCAGATAACAGGATCACAGAGGTTAAGGCATCTTGGTGGATAAGCAGGTGTCACAGTGCGAGCTAGCTTGTACTGGGCAGTGAATTTGGCCACTGATAGGAGAGGCGGCCTGGCCTAATAGACAGGCCCCCAGAGAACAGAGATAGGACAGAATTGGAGATAGATAAGGATGTGACCCAATGAGTTCCAGCCCAAGCTGCAGAGGCTATTGGTCAGAGAGCTGAGCAGCCTGAACTTGGAACCAATCACAGGCCCTTACCCGGGAACACTAAAAAAGGTATTTAAGGAGGCCTTTTTTCACATGGATCAAATAGTGCTGTGTTTTCTGTCTCAAGCACAGCACCAGTCGACCCAACAAGCAGGGATTGCAACTCACCTCCCAACTCCTGCTCTATACTCCCTGAAGCACAGAAAAACTCTATAAACCACAAAGTGAGTTATAAGAGTAGGTATGTATTTTATTCAGGGCTGAGGTGTATGGGGGATAGCTCCTCCAAAAACATGCACACCTTCGGTGACTTGCATCTCTCTTTTTATTCTCTAAAACCTAGGATTACACAATACGGACTGTGGTAACTGTAAATGAGACTGATAATAATGTAGATTTAATTAGCATATGCAGTTTGATAACCAAGATGCCTTGGCAAGAGCAAACAGAGCTTTGAAGATTACCAGAAGATTGGATCAAGTCTGGCTGACAGGAAAGAAGATTTTACTAAGTAGAAATTTAAAGTTTGTCTGTGTGATGTTTAACTAAATGAATGTAGTAAAAAATTGCTAGCCTTCCTGAAAATGATATATAAGCATATGTAGCTCACAGTAAAATTCAGATTCTGATCACGAATCAGTAGTCCTCATCTCTCAGTCGTTGATAATAGATGATCCCACGTGAGGGGAAGAACTGGCCTACCTGGCGGCAATTGGCAAGCCCCCGGAACTGATCGTGTGGGTGAGAGAACTGCGTCTGGCCACACAATCACCTGTCCTGCTGTGATGTGACAGGTGAACTGGGGGAACTGAACTATGGGACAAGACATGTCCAAGGAGAGAGACACCTATAAAACCATGCTCGCTGTTCTAGGCAAGCATGGCTTCCCCCATCCCCAAGCACGACCTGTCCTGGTTTAGGGGAAATTTGGGAGATAACTCCCAAAGGACCCCCCCTCCAAGGAAGTAAACCTGAGCGGCCCCTCCCCCAGCTGGTTCAGGAACGAATTTCCTCAGAGAGAAGTGGAAAAAACCTGTTTATTCAACAGACACAGGACTGCCCAGCACAAAAAAAAAAAAAAGAAAAAACAGTACCGAACAACAAAACCTCTCGTCGCTCTGAAGAGATGACAAATTCAGAAAGTCTCTCTCCTTTGGTGGTAGCTCGGCTCAGTCTGATATCAGTTCCTCCGGCGCTGGAAAATGCCGCTGCCCAGGCCAGGCCCCAGTGGGCCACAGGTGCAAGCTCCTGGTGCTCCCGTGGGTCCCCAGTCCAGAGCAGGTTCAAATAATTCCAGGAAAAAGGGGGAAAAAAACCCACTTTCTGGGGAACTTCTCTGCTTCAGTTAGTCAGAAACTAACAAAAAGCAAAGGAGAGCTCTCTCCTGCTGTCCACCACAGTGACACAGTCCAGGAGGACGAGAAGATGGAACTCCTATCTCTGTGTTTTGAAAACAACCGCCTCAGACATTCCATCGCTTCTCCTCCCCCTCCTTCACTCTCAAATCCAGCCTTAAAGGTACAAAACTTATTTCTGGGCTAAACAGACAAATGGGGATACAATTCAACATGACAAAGTCACCCCAGGACATTCCATCCCTTATCCCCATATTGTCGACTCATTACCAATACGAATATATATATATTCTAACTCTGCACACACATACCTTATGCATACACATATATATGGTATACAACTATGTACAGATAATAGTAGCACTCAGCAAACAGTGATATTTTGCATATAGTTCTCACCCAACAATCAGATCTCCCTGAGGTATACATCGTGTTGTTACATCTTTCTGCATTATCCACCATGTGCAACCTGGTCCCTGAGCAAAGACAACCCCATGAATGGGTTTGTCTGTACTTGAAGCAGAATTGATCCAAACTGCCTTCCCTAACAAACCTCTGACATGTACTAGTGGGACTTTGTCTCCATCTACTATATGCAGGGGCTCAGATTGGACAGGGCCTGCTCGGTTGATGGAGCCTTGGGTGTTAACTAACCAGGTGTCCTTTGCTAAATGCTGCTCCCAATTCTTAAAAGATCCCCCACCCAATGCTTTCAAGGTGGTTTTTAACAGTCCATTGCACCTCTCCACTTTCCCTGCAGCTGGTGCATGATAGGGTGTAGGGACACATATTGGGAAAGCAAGAAAATTACAGCCTGAAAAATATTCCAGGCTGGAGCTTCTCAGCTCTGTTCCCAGCCGGTAAGCTGGTCCAGCTCAAAGCTAGGGAGAATTTCTCCCAGGATGATAATTTGGTCAAAATAAAAAGGAATTAATAACAAAGATAGAACACCTGTTGTTGTGCATGACCAGGCCCTGGGAATGGGGTGCCTTCTCTCTGAACCAATCACCTTTTCTCTACTCTTGGAATTGCGAGTCATGCTATAAAACCAAGTGTGTTTCTGAATAAACTTGTCTCTTTCTTTTCTATCATGAAAGATGACCATGTAGCTGTGCATCTTATTTCTGCCACACTTAAAGCGTTAAAACCCCTTTCCATAGCTACAGTAGGGGATATGGTACACCCACTCAATGCAGTGTTCCCTAGCCCAGGTGTTGATAAGGCTATTCTTTAAATGAGTCCCATTGTCAGACTCAACTCTCTCAGAGGTACCATGCTGACGTTTCTTCCACCCACTGCCCACCTCACCTGGGCTACCGGCTAGCTCCGGGAAGCCTGCGTCGGTGAGTGGCCCCTCCCCGGCACCACTCTGGGAGCCGCAGAAGAGGTGTAGCAACAGCTACGCCTGGGCGAGTCGTCAGGGAGGGACAAAGAGGCGCAGGAGAGACCTTTTACGGTGCTGGGGGAAGGGATTTATTGAAGGAAGAGGTAACAGGTCCGGAGGTTGGGAGAGGGAACCGCAAAAGGCAGTTTGAAGGGTTCTACACAGGCTTAAGTATGGGGGGAGGAGCAAGGGGAGGGCACAAAACTCTGGCCAATAACGGTTAACGGGGGGGGGGGTACAGAAGGCGGGGAAAGGGGTACATTGAGCCAATAAGGTAAACCGAGGGTGGGGATACATACAATACAACCAATCATGAATACAAAAGGGAATGCTTGACACAGAAACTTCTAGAATAAAGGGAGGGGCTACAAAGGATTGACATCCAGTGGGGCAGGGTTTAGGGTGAGGGACAGGGAAGGTTCCAGATAAATGGGAGGGGTTTAGGATGACTGACTAGGACAAAGGTGGGAAAGGGAAAAACCATTATGTACTTAAGTTAGGGGAAAGAAACTGGGACGAACCATCAAAACAGAAGGAAAATTAACATTAAACAACGCAACACAACACCATGCCTCCAAAGAACTTGTTTTACCAGGCCCAGGATGGTGTTCTGGGCAGTGGCATGAGGCACAGGGTAGGTCTCCAACCATCCAGTGGTGGCTTCTACCATTGTGAGCATGTAGTGCTTGTCTTGATGTGTCTGGGGCAGTGTGATGTAGTCAATCTGCCAGGCCTCTCCATACTTATATTTGGACCATCGCCCCCCATACCAGAGGGGCTTGACCCCCTTGGCCTGCTTGATGGCAGCACACGTCTCACAGTCATGGATAACCTGAGAAATACTGTCCATGGTTAGATCCACCCCTCATTCTCGTGCTCACTTATAGGTGGCATCTCTGCCCTGATGACCTGAGGCATCATGGGCCCATCGGGCTAGAAATAACTCTCCCTTGTATTGCCAATCTAAATCTATTTTTGACACCTCTATCTGTGCAGCCTGATCTACCTGCTTGTTGTTTCGCTGTTCCTCATTAGCCTGACTCTTGGGGACATGAGCATCTGTATTGCGGACTTTCACAGGTAGTCTCCCTACCCTGGTAGCAATGTCTTTCCACTCGTCGGCAGCCCAGATTGGTTTCCCACTACACTGCCAATTAGCCTCTTTCCACCTCTCCAGCCATCCCCACAGAGCATTGGTTACCATCCGTGAATCACTGTAGAGGTAGAGTTTTGGCCACTTCTCTCTTTCGGCAATGTCCAGGGCCAGTTGAACGGCTTTGAGTTCTGCAAGTGGGCTTGATCCACCTTTTCCTTCAGTGGCCTCTGCAACCTGTGTGGGGCTCCATACGGCTGCTTTCCACTTCCGGTTCATCCCCACGATGCAGCAGGAACCATCAGTGAAAAGAGCATAGCATGTTTCATCTGCTGGCAGTTGGTTATACCGTGGGGCTTCTTCAGCACGTGTCACTTGCTCTTGTTCTTCTTCATCTGTGAGACCAAAATTTTCACCTTCAGGCCAGTTTGTAATTATCTTCAAAATCCCAGGGTGATTCAGTTTACCAATATGGGCGCTCTGCATTATAAGAGCAATCCACTTGCTCCATGTGGCATTGGGGGCATGGTGGGTGGAGGGAACCTTTGCTTTGAACATACAGCTCGGCACTGGTACTCGGGGTGCCAGGAGGAGTTGTGCTTCTATACCAATCACCTTCAAAGCGGCTTGGACTCCTTCATAGGCTGCTAAAATTTCTTTCTCTGTTGAGGTATAGTTGGCTTCAGACCCTCTGTAGCTCCGACTCCAGAATCCCAGTGGTCGGCCTCAAGTCTCCCCAGGCACCTTCTGCCAAAGGCTCCAGGACAGACCATGGTTCCCGGCTGCAGAGTAGAGCACGTTCTTCACATCTGGTCCCGTCCTGACTGGGCCAAGGGTTACCGCATGAGCAATCTCCTGCTTGATCTGGGCAAAGGCTTGCTGCTGCTCAGGGCCCCAGTGGAAATGATTCTTCTTGTGGGTGACCAGGTAAAGAGAGCTCACAATCTGACTGTACTCAGGAATATGCATTCTCCAAAAGCCTATGGGACCTAAGAAAGCTTGTGTTTCCTTCTTACTGGTCGGTGGAGATGTTGTAATCTTGTTGATGACGTCGGTAGCAGTCTGACTCCGTCCATCCTGCCACTTTATTCCCAGGAACTGGATCTCACATGCGGGTACCTTGACTTTGCTTTTCTTGATGGCAAAACCAGCTTCCAGGAGAATCTTGATGATTTTCTCTCCTTTCTCGAACACTTCTGCTGCTGTGTTCCCCCACACAATGATATCATCGATGTGCTGCAGATGTTCTGGAGCCTCACCCTTTTCTAGTGCAGTCTGGATCAGTCCATGGCAGATGGTGGGACTGTGTTTCCACCCCTGGGGCAGTCGGTTCCAGGTGTACTGCACACCCCTCCATGTGAAAGCAAACTGAGGCCTGCACTCTGCTGCCAAAAGAATGGAGAAAAATGCATTGGCGATATCGATAGTGGCGTACCACTTTGCTGCCTTGGACTCCAGCTCATACTGGAGTTCCAGCATGTCCGGCACGGCAGCGCTCAGTGGTGGAGTCACTTCATTCAATGCACGATAGTCCACTGTCAATCTCCATTCTCCTTCAGATTTATGCACAGGCCAGATGGGGCTGTTGAAGGGTGAGTGGGTTTTGCTGACCACCCCTTGGCTCTCCAGCTCACGAATCATCTTATGAATGGGAATCACAGCACCTCGAGTTGTTCTGTACTGTCTGCGGTGCACTGTTGAAGTAGAAATTGGTACTCGTTGCTCTTCCCCCTTCACAAGTCCTACTGTAGATGGGTTCTCTGACAGTCCAGGCAAAGTGTTCAATTGCTTGATGTCCTCTGTCTCTACAGCAGCTATTCTAAAAGCCCACCTGAGTCCCCTTGGGTCTTTGAAATACCCACTTCGAAGGAAGTCTATACCCAAAATGTGTGGGGCCTCTGGGCCAGTCACAATAGGTTGTTTCTTCCATCCATTTCCAGTTAGGCTCACCTCAGCTTCCACCAAAGTAAAATCATGAGATCCCCCTGTCACGTCAGCGATACAAGCAGATTCTACCCCCACATACCTCGATGGAATTAATGTGCACTGGGAACCAGTGTCAACCAAGGCCTCATATTTTCTTGGTTCTGATGTGCCAGGCCAAGGAATCCATGTGGTCCAAAAAACACGGTTTTCCCCAACCTCTACATGGCTAGCAGCAGGGCCCCTCTAAGTCTGGTTATCCTTCTTTATCTGGGCATATGTCGTGGAGATTCTTTCAAGGGGATCAGACATATCATCATCATCATACCTGGCAGTTTGGCTACGGGCAACTGGAGCTGCTTCCCTTTTGGTGGAACTCCCTCTCTGAGTCTTGCCTTCCTTCAATTCACGCACCCATTGGGTCAGAGCAGCAGTAGATTTTCCATTCCATCTCCTCATGTTTTCCCCACAATCACGCAGGAAGAACCACAGCTCAGCTCGTGGGGTGTACCTTCTCTCCTTATCTGGGGAACATCTGCATTGGGTACCAGAACCTCTGATCTGTACAGCTGAGATTTGGAGAAGATCCTCTTTAATCTCCTCCCTGAGTTTTTCATGATTCTCCTGTATCTTATCTTCTAATTTCTGCAAACGTGTTTCCACAGCTGCTATCCTGGCATGTGTTGGGCCATGCACGGCATCTGCATATGCTCGGAACTTCTTCGCCATATCGAGCACGATCTCCTCCATTTCCTCCCGCTTCATTATTGCAAGAGCAGAAGTGTATTCTTGTGGCCCAAGTAGTACAAGTCTTCGCCACATCACAGATGTACATGGTACCAAATCTGGATTCTTAGTTGTTATGTCATCTGAGAAGGCAATCTCTGCCACTGCCATTTCTCTCAAGTATTGAATCCCTTGTTCTATGGTCTTCCCCTGGGTTTGCTGCGTATCGAGATCATCTGCACATAGATATCTTTGTGCCACACTTCCCAGGACCTCTTCCCAGAAACTCTGAGGATTAGCCCCCCTCATCATTCCTTGGTCAATAACAGGATCATGTGACAGGGATCCCAAATGCCCCACTTCAGTACCATCCAGAATTGTAGCCTCTCCTGCAGCGTCCCAAAGACGGACTAGCCAACTAATTATAGATTCATCAGATTGTCGGGTGTAATCCTTTCTTAGGCCATGAAGGTCTTTCAGGGATAAGGACTCAGTAGCCCTTTCTGGGGAAAGGACTTCAGATCTTGTGTCAGTTGCTGTGATTTCTGATTTTTTTATAAAGAGCTTGCTTTGAGGGTCCTTCCCCTGGATCATCATCGTCCACTGGCCGATTAGTTTTGCTGGTGTTCTTCCTTCCCGCAGGAACTGCCAGTGGCTTAGGCTCACTGTCTGTTTTTGTGGCTTGCTTAGGCTCACTGTCTGGTTTAACTACAACCCGAGTAGCTGGGGTGTTGGCTGCAACCTGAGTGACTGGGGTAGCTGCTGATTTATCTCCCTGCCTCCCTGCCTCTTTCTGCTGCCCTACGGTATCTAGCAGAGTGCAATATACATATGCCAGGGCCCAGTTTACTGCAATGATCTTTTTCTCCTTAGAGTCATCATGGCACCTCTCTTTCAGGTATTTCCCCACCTCAGCTGGGTTCTGAATTTGATCACACGGAAAGTCCCAGACTACAGGGTCAGATAATTCCTTCAGGATTTGGCCCATATCCTCCCATTCTCAACACCACTCAGGATTTTCCACGCCTGGGTCTACTCCTGGGTCAAGGGTCTCATCAGCCCCTCTAGAAATCTCAGCTCTCATTCTAGAGAAGCTGAAGACTGTACAGAGGAAGCTTACCAGATTAAATACCAGGAAGGTGGTTTCTTTAACATTCAGGGGGAACTGAACATTTTCCAAAAGTGATGTAACAGATTCACAGGAGAAGGAAAGGAAAGGCTGAAAAGCCTCATCCCCTGCTCTCCTGTAACAAACTGGATGCATACCCATAACCATGAACCATATATACCTTGAACAGACTCCAATACCTTTGTAAACTTCCTATAAATCATTGCCATCAAACCCAGTACAATAGCTATTCTAATCCATGCCCCCCTACTGAAGAAATTTCGTGTTAGGGACACCACTGGAGCTAGTTCTGGGTAAGAAAATAAACCTAGGGACCATAAAGGTATCACAACCTCAAAAAAGCCTAGGGACCAGAGACACAGGAAAGCCTCCACCCCAAGAGACATTGTGAATTCAAACAACATGGTTACAGATTGCTTTGTCCCAGTACAGAGTAAATTCAACCAAAATGAAGTCAGTACAGGTTTTTTCCACTTTCTCGAGCCCGGCGTTGGGTGCCAAAATGTGTATTTGTCCTGGTTTAGGGCAAATTTGGGAGATAAATTCCAAAGGACCCCCCCTCCAAGGAAGTAAACCTGAGCGGCCCCTCCCCCAGCTGGTTCAGGAACAAATTTCCTCAGAGAGAAGTGGAAAAAAAACTGTTTATTCAACAGACACAGGACTGCCCAGCACAAAAAAAAAAAAAAAAGAAAAAACAGTACCGAACAACAAAACCTCTCGTCGCTCTGAAGAGATGACAAATTCAGAAAGTCTCTCTCCTTTGGTGGTAGCTCGGCTCAGTCTGATATCAGTTCCTCCGGCGCTGGAAAATGCCGCTGCCCAGGCCAGGCCCCAGTGGGCCACAGGTGCAAGCTCCTGGTGCTCCCGTGGGTCCCCAGTCCAGAGCAGGTTCAAATAATTCCAGGAAAAAGGGGGAAAAAAACCCACTTTCTGGGGAACTTCTCTGCTTCAGTTAGTCAGAAACTAACAAAAAGCAAAGGAGAGCTCTCTCCTGCTGTCCACCACAGTGACACAGTCCAGGAGGACGAGAAGATGGAACTCCTATCTCTGTGTTTTGAAAACAACCGCCTCAGACATTCCATCGCTTCTCCTCCCCCTCCTTCACTCTCAAATCCAGCCTTAAAGGTACAAAACTTATTTCTGGGCTAAACAGACAAATGGGGATACAATTCAACATGACAAAGTCACCCCAGGAAAGACGGAAAATGTCCATAACTCACAAAGTAAGTTATAAGAGTAGGTATGTATTTATTCAGCACTGATGTGCATGGGGGATAGCTCCTCCAAAAACGTGCACACCTTCGGCGACCTGTGCCTCTCTTTTTATTCCCTACAAACTAGGATTACACAATACGCCTAATACATATTCCTTTCCTAACACCGACTGTCCCCGCTTTGTATTAAAATTAGCTCCACGCCTCTTTGCGACTTCACACTGCTCCTTGTTGGTCACTCTGGTGGTCGTCTGGGGGTCTTTGGGATGAAGTAGACAGTCTTCCTCTCAGTTGAACTTTTCACCTTGTTTCCTTGCGCCTGCTCTTTTTTGTCCTTTGGTCATCTTCTGGACTTTGATACCAGTTTATCTGGCTTAGGGTTCTGAAGAATCCCCCTTATCCTGTGGTGCCTTTGTCCTTCCATCCTGTTTGCGCATTCTAGCTCTTTATCTTATCTTGTAGCCTTGCTCTCCTCCTGTTCTTGTAAGCACAGTAAACATTTAAGCATTCCATGCGGTTTTGTCAGCCTCCTTTTAGTTAAAGCATTTCTTGATGCTTGATTCTTAATTCTTAGTTTCTCTGTCTCACTGAGACGTCCTGTGGTTCCCGCTACAGCTGTGGAGTTTGATACATCTCGTCTATCACCCGGGATTTTTGCTCATTCCTGCCGTTCCAGCGTGCTGCTCCCTAGAGTCCTGCTGGAGCACCGGGATCGGCTGCCCCTGGGGGGTTTGTAAAGCTAGCCTTTCTTCCATTCCTTCCCGTCTCAATCAAGTTCGCCGTTACCACGTGGTCCCTGAGCTCTCACCGGAAAGCCCCCTGCAGCCACGGGGAATCATCGCACCTGCCCTGCCCAACGAGAGCCCGCCAGCCCCCATGGCAGCTGTGACCATCACAACACCAAAGGGGAAAATGCCAGGGGCTGAGAAGGCTGTTACTGGGTTTCTGGTTGTTTGTTGTTGCAACCATAGTTGTTGTTGTTTGTTTGCCTTTTATATATACAAGTAAAGAACTGTTATTCTCATATCTCTGCCTGAAAGCTCCTTAATTTCAAAATTAAAATAATTTTGAGGGAAGGGAGTCATATTATCCATTCCAAGGGAGGCTCCTGCCTTCCTTAGCAGACACCTGTCTTTGAAACTAAGACACCTGCCTGCATGCTCATGTCATCCCTTCTCACGTCCCTTGACTGCGAAGTGCACATATTATTTAAATTCTGAAAGTCAGTTGTGGCAATCCCAGATATGAGCATAGACTGGGAGAAGAAGTCATTGAGTGCAGCCCTGTGGAAAAAGACTTGGGGGTTCTGGTGGATGAGAGGCTGGACGTGAGCCAACAGTGTGTGCTCACAAACCAGAAGAACAACCACATCCTGGGCTGCTGCAAAAGACATGCCCAGCAGGTCGAGAGAGGTGATTCTCCCCCTCTACTCTGCCCTTCTGAGACCCCACCTGGAGTACCGTGTCCAAGTCTGGGGTCCTCAGCACAAGAAAGATGCGGACCTGTTAGAGTGGGTCCAGAGGTGGCCACAAAGATGATCAGAGGATTGGTGCACCTCTCTCCTATGAAGACAGGCTGAGACATGGGATTGTTCAGCATGGAGAGGAGAAGGCTTTGGAGAGACCTCATTGCAACCTTCCAGTACCTAAAGGGGGTTTATAAAAAGGAGGGACGGGCTCTTTATACAAGCAGATAGTGACAGGACAAGGGGCAATGATTTTAAACTGAAAGAGGGCAGGTTTAGAGGAGATGGTAGGAAGAAATTCTTTACTCAAATGGTGACGAAGCACTGGAACAAATAGTCCAGAGATGTGGATGCCTCATCCCTGCAAGTGTTCAGAGCCAGGTTGGATGGGACCTTGAGCAACCTGATCTAGTGAAAGGCACCCCTGCCTATGGCAGGGGAGAGTTGGAACTAAATGATCTTTAAGGTCCCTTCTAACCCAAACCATTCAACGATTTTATGAAGTATTGTTTTATGAAAGAAAATGTGACAAGCCTGAACCGTTCCTCTTGGGTCAACAGAAATGTAGTTCAGCTTTTAATGATGTTCTTTAATAAATTCCTTCAGCCATAATGGGGGTGAGGGAAGCAATAGGGGAAGACAGAGGGTTAAAATCGTTTCCCTGGTGTGAAGTGAGCTGTGAGAAACAGGTCCCAACAGGCTGCCAGGTAAGTAATTCTTTTTTCAGACTTAATCTTCCATCTCAGTTTACAGTTAAACACATAATCCTTCTTGCTTTGATATTTATACCTCACTGTTCATCTTCTCTTTGTTCCACCAAAAACAGAAAAAAAAAGAATAAGACTGGGCTGAGAGATTCAGATGTGTGTGTACCTTGTAGGTCCCTCTTCTCTTCTGGGAGAAGGTCAACTTGTGGTGTTATGGCAGGGTTTGGGATGGTGTTAAATAGATCCAGGTACAGGACTCACTTCCCTGACCCTGTATGACAATCTAGCTGAATAAATGAATCCCAACAATTTTTGGTGAGACATCATTTTGGAGAATGCTAAGGAAACTGGGACTTCACTTTACTTGCAGATGTTAGAAATATGGTCCTCCTGGGGGTTATAAATGCCTTGGAAATGACTGGAATTTAGCAAGATAGTGCTGGAAACCAGACATTTCTAATCTGAGTTTTAAAAATGAGCTGGTCATTTATGGGTGAGCAGCAGGATTATTCCCCCAGAGAGTCCCCATAACCATAGAATCCTAGAATCATGGAATGGTTTTGGTTGGAAGGAATTGTAAAGATCCCTGCCAGGGGCAGGGACATCTTCCACTAGACCACGTTGCTCAAAGCCTCATCCAACCTGGCCTTGGTAGGAGTCACCATGAAGGATTTATGGGGAGCATTTGTTGTGTGTGAAGTCATGTTGCTGCCACAACAGGGATGGCCCTGAAGCTGTGAGCTCATTTTGCCATTCAAAAGAGCAAATTGAAATGAACCAAGAGGCAGAACTTCAGCTACATCAACTGGCTTTCACCTGCATCTACATTTGATATACCCCATAAGCCTTATGTACTGTCTACTCCTTCAGACAATAGATTCATGTAACTATTTTACAACCAATATGGACAGAAGTTTGGAGAATTAAACATTTTTTTATTGACTGCAAAGTCATTATACAAGTCTATCACCTCAAATATGAACACGGTAAAAGAACTTGATATTCCTAAAGCAGACTATAAAAGCTTTATTGAATTCTATTTTGTAGTATGGGCTATAAATTGTTCAAGCTGCAGTGCTCATACCAATGTCGCTGACACATTGGGCTAACCTTGAAGATGCTCTATTTAATAAAGCAACTAACTCCGTGAGAGATCACTTTCAAGCACTTTATTATGGTTGTATTAAGATGTCCACAGCCAATTGCCTTTGCTTTTAGCATGGAGAAGGGAGATAAGCTCTGTTAGGGTTGGTAAGTGGCAAATCACAGAGCCTTTACTTCAGCGGGGAAATACACAACAAGGTATGAGGGGAAAGAGAGCACCACGTCCATCAGAGACTTTTGGTTTTTATTTTTGTCTGTTTGGGGCTCACCCCGTCTCACCGGACCTTAGCTCAGCACCCCACCGTCCCAGGACTCACCGAAGCGCTGAGGCGGCGGGGCTGAGGCGGCGGGGCCGAGGGCGGGGCCGAGGGCGGGGCCTCTCCACACCCCGCAGGCCCAATCCACCCCTGGCACCGCCCAGGAACCGGCTCTGCTGCCCAATGGCGATTCGGCGAGTGCGGGGCGGGACCATCTCCTCCCCGCTGATCCTCCTATTCCAGCGTGGTCTGTGGTCCTTCCATGGGGAGAATTATGGGACAAGAGATGTGCTGAGAGCGCGGCCCTGGGGCCCGGGTCGTGCTCCTCACGGCATGGCGGCTCCGCGCCGCTAGGCTCTGCCTGGCCTGCGGTGCCTCCCCCGCCATGCCGAGCAGCAGCGCCGCCGCGGCCTCCCGTGCCGCCGAGCTGCCGCGCCTCCCCCTCCACCCATTGCCACTGCTCCAGCAGCACATCTCCGGCCTCGGCTTCCGCGACCACAGTCTGCCCGCCGGAGGCAGCGGAGTGATGGGGGTGGCCCGGAAGCGGGTGGGCTTGGCGCCGCCGCCCGACTCCCTCGGGGAGCTGAGGCTTGGCGGAGCGGGGGAGACGGCGGTGAAGGGCGAGGGAGATGTAGAGCTGGAGGAAGAAGAGGACGAAGAGGACCACCTGGCCGCGCTGCTGCTGCTCTCCACGTCTTCCTCGCTCTCCCAGCCGCTCCCGCTGCTGCCGGCGTTGGGATCCGTCCTGCTCTCGCCCGCTCTTGATGAGCAGGAGGCAGCGGCGGGGACGCACAATCCTGAGGGCATGATGGCGGCAATGCTGTCCTACGCTTACGGCGTCGGCCTGAGTGGCGGCGGTGCGATGGGCCTCAGCGGCGAGCAGACGGCGCTGCTCCGCGGAAAGAGCGTCAACACCACCGAGTGCGTGCCCGTGCCCAGCTCTGAGCATGTGGCTGAGATCGTGGGCCGCCAGGGTGAGTGGAGGACTGGATGGGGTGTGGGGCGGCCTGGGCCTGCTGTCCTTCCCCGGGGTTCGTGGCAGGCCTCTCCCCGCACGCCCCTGGGGCGTACCCCTTCGGAGCCGGCTGCAGGAGCCCCTTGCCTCGGTAGTAGCTTTATGCCCCCTGGGGACGACCTCTCCCTCCCAGACACTGGCTTCTCCATGGGGGATAGAATGCTGGCACCAGGCCAGCCCTGCTTGAGAAGGCGAGAACAAGGACTGGATTAGCTCAGGCCTTCCATTTTTGTTCATCTGAGCTGTAAAATGCAGTGAATAGCCTGGCAACGTACAGGTAGGTGCTGGCATAGGCTTTACTCTTCAGTGACACTTTGCTCGTGGTATTTAGTGAGAAGCTGCCTTTCACTGTAGGAACTTAGTACTATGTTTTACAAAGATTTTTGAGTGAAGGGCTTTAATTTGCCTTGGAGAGCAAGGTATGGGCTGACACTGTTCCTACAGCTTTTCATGGTGCTCACCGATTACAAAGACCTGAGGAATCAACGAGATGGAGAAAGGAGCCACGTTTAGCCCTCCTCTGTGTGAAAGCCCTTGTCTTTCTGTTCGGGTTACGGTTTCCTGTTGGTTGCTGTTGCTACACTCGGTAGGTCTCTATTATGTCATTAGGATGAAGTCATATCAGTGATGTCACCTTCATTTTGTGCCTTTCATGTGGTCTTGTGGGAGCAGTGCTTGGAGGAGTTAGAAAAGATGTTTTGCACCAGCTTTCTAGTGGTGAACCTAATTTTAAAACCCCTTTTTATATATTGAGAGAAGCACTGAGCAGTGTCAAGTGTAGGTGTGGAAATGCAAACAATGAAGTTGCCACTCTCTCTTCCCTTTCTGTGTTATTTTTTATTGTTTTGAGGGTGGTGTGTCTCATTTGCTGATGAGCTCTGATAATGAGCAGTTATGCTGCCTGGTCTCTCTACCCCAGTGTGGCTTTGAATTGGTTTTTTTCTTTTGAATATGGAAGAAATTATAAGATTGGTCTAAACCAATGTGGTACTAAAGAAAGGCCTACTGAGCACCAATGCTTAGACGGACTTATTTTCTTTTTCTACATTTATTTTAGGTTTTTAGCAGTTAAGGGTGGGGTTTTTGCTGTATGTGTCAAAGGCGAATAGAAGGCTGTACAGCAGAAATTTGCCGGTAGCTTCCTCTGCTGCAGACAAGTCTGTTCTGTTCAAGCAGAAAATTTCTTTTCCAAGAAGTGGTGTTTCAATGTCTTAAGACTGTTCATGTGTCACTGGGGATGGTGGGCAGAGGAGAGGGGGATGGGTGGAAAACAGAACTGAAAACCGTGATTGCTACAGTCCTCTAAAGGAGAAATAGAAACTATTGGGCTTCAAGGACTGATTAGGCTGCCATGTTTATTCTCCATCAGATCAGGGTTGTTCTCTGTAGTATATTTTTCCATACTTTGAGTCACTTAAAGACAAGATAATGGGGTTAGCATAAAAATAGGATCATTGTTCCTGAGGGTTCATTTGCTGCTTCTGCTTTATGTTTCATCTGGTGTCACACTGTTTGGCTTGTCATAAAATATTTAGCCTTGATGGGGAGGGATTTTATAATACAAAGAATTAGGGCTACAAAAGAGGAAAGGAGCAGGAGTGGAGGGAGAGCTAAAAAATTTGTTACCAAATATACTTGCATGAAGCTTTGTGCAAGGAGGCCCTTCAAAATTCTCATTCATGGGAGACATGCTTAAAGACTGCCTTATGTAAATTGTATTAGTTCCACTAAATATTTGTCAAATGTCTTAAGACATACTAGTCCTTGCATCCCCTTTTATGGTCCAGAACTGTGCTGGCTCATTGCATGGGTTAGAGACTCTTGCTTTCTCATCCACTTGCTTTGCATGTGTCTGTGCCCTAGCCCACAAAGTGTTGTCAGCTGTAGTGCAGTTTGGTCTGCCTTGAGCAAGGCTGGTCAGAGCTGCATCCTTCACAGATCATTCTGCTCTCTGTAAAAATGAAGATGCATATTCTCTTCCTAGCAGACATCCTAACTAGCTGGTTATATTATCATACTTTCCACTAGACCAGGTTGTGCAAAGCCCCATCCAACCTGGCCTTGAACACTTCCAGGGATGGGGCATCCACAGCTGCTCTGGGCAACCTGTTCCAGTACCTCACCACTCTCACAGGAAAGAATTTCTTCCTAATATCTAATCTAAACCTACTCTCAGTTTGGATCTATTCCCCCTTGTTCTGTCACTACATGCTCTTGTAAATAGTCTCTTTCCATCTTTCTTGTAGGCTCCCTTCAGGTACTGGAAGGCCACGATTAGGTCACTGTCCTGGGGTGACTTTGTCATGTTGAATTGTATCCCCATTTGTCTGTTTAGCCCAGAAATAAGTTTTGTACCTTTAAGGCTGGATTTGAGAGTGAAGGAGGGGGAGGAGAAGCGGTGGAATGTCTGAGGCGGTTGTTTTCAAAACACAGAGATAGGAGTTCCATCTTCTCGTCCTCCTGGACTGTGTCACTGTGGTGGACAGCAGGAGAGAGCTCTCCTTTGCTTTTTGTTAGTTTCTGACTAACTGAAGCAGAGAAGTTCCCCAGAAAGTGGGTTTTTTTCCCCCTTTTTCCTGGAATTATTTGAACCTGCTCTGGACTGGGGACCCACGGGAGCACCAGGAGCTTGCACCTGTGGCCCACTGGGGCCTGGCCTGGGCAGCGGCATTTTCCAGCGCCGGAGGAACTGATATCAGACTGAGCCGAGCTACCACCAAAGGAGAGAGACTTTCTGAATTTGTCATCTCTTCAGAGCGACGAGAGGTTTTGTTGTTCGGTACTGTTTTTTCTTTTTTTTTTTTTTGTGCTGGGCAGTCCTGTGTCTGTTGAATAAACAGTTTTTTTTCCACTTCTCTCTGAGGAAATTTGTTCCTGAACCGGTTGGGGGAGGGGCTGCTTGGGTTTGCTTCCTGGGGGAGGGCCCCTTTGGCGGTCTTCTCCCAAATTTGCCCTAAACCAGGACAGTCACCCCAAAGCCTTCTCTTTTCCAGGCTCAACAATCCAAATTCTCTTAGCCTTTCCTCATAGGAGAGGCGCTTCATCCCTATAATCTTGGAGGCTTCCTCTGGACTCCAACAGGTCAATGTCCTTCCTGTGCTGGGGACTCCCGAGCTGTATGTAGCACTGCAGTTGGGATTTCATGAGAGTGGAGGAGAGGGACAGAATCACCTCTCTTGCCTTGCTGCCCACACTGCTTTTGATGCAGCTCAGGATACAATTGGCTTTCTGGGCTGTAAGTGCACATTGCCAGTTCATGTCCAGCCTCTCATCCACCACCACCACTAAGTCCTTCTTGGCAGGGCTGCTCTTGATCTCTTCATCCCCCAGCCTGGATTGCCCTGACCCAGGTGCAGGACCTTGCACTTGGTCCTGTTGAACCTCATGAGATTCCCACTGGCCCACTTCTTGAGCTTATCCAGGTCCCCCTGGATGGCATCCCATCCTTCAGGCATGTCAACAGCACCACTCAGCTTGGTGTCATTTGCAAATTTGCTGAGGGTGCAATCAATCCCTTTGTCTATGTCCTTAATGAAGATATTAAATAACACTGATCCCAATACAGACCCCTGAGGGACACCACTTTTCACTGATGTCCATTGGGACTCTGAGCTGTTGACCGCTACCTTCTGGATGCAACTGTCCAACCAATTTCTTATCCATCTAACAGTCTACTCATCAAATCCATCTCTCTCCAATTTAGAGAGAAGATGTTGTGTGGGACTGTGCACAGGCCTTACAGAAGTCCAGATAAATAACATCTGTAGCCCTGCCTTTGTTCACTGATGTAGTCACTCCATTATAGAAGGCCACTAAGTTGGTCAGGCAGGACTTGCCCTTGGTAAAGCCATGCTGGCTGTCCTGAATCACCTTCTTGTCCTTCATATGCTTTAGCAGAGCTTCTAGGAAGATCTGTTCCATGATCTTCCCAGGATTATCTTGAATGAATTCAAATAAGTTTTATGCCAGACTCCTCTGTACTGCAGTATTTTAATACCTAATTATGTAAGGGTGATGAGATTGAAATGCTACTTCTGATAGATTTCCACAAAGATTAAGTTTATATTCTTTCTGTTGCTGTCTGAGGTATAAAAAGAACCTGAAATGTCTGCAGCCTAAAAACATGAGATACCAGGAATGCTGAGTTTGATCTAGGCTTTGCTTGAGGCCTCACTACTGTGTCTGAGAGCATGTTTTTTGTAAGTCCTAACTGAACAAGTAATGATAACCAGAATTCCACAGTATTCTTTATCCGAATTTAATTTTCTGCACAGTGGAAGAGAATCTCTAGATACTTTAACAGACCAAAGGAGCTTCTGAGTCCTAAGCGAGCTGTAAAAAAGCAAAGACCTTACAGTGCACACATTTAACATTTTTTCAATTGTGTATGATTTTCAGAAATAAATAGAGCACTTAAGGCAGTGAAGTGGTGTTCCCACAGCCCTGCTCTAGGTTGCTGGATTCCAGATTAGAATCACAGAATGGTTTGGGTTAGAAGGGACCTTAAAGATCATTTAGTTCCAACCCTCCCCTGCCATGGGCAGGGGTGCCTTTCACTAGATCAGGTTGCTCAAGGTCCCATCCAACCTGGCTCTGAACACTTGCAGGGATGAGGCATCCACATCTCTGGACTATTTGTTCCAGTGCTTCATCACCATTTGAGTAAAGAATTTCTTCCTACCATCTCCTCTAAACCTGCCCTCTTTCAGTTTAAAATCATTGCCCCTTGTCCTGTCACTATCTGCTTGTATAAAGAGCCCCTCCCTCCTTTTTATAAACCCCCTTTAGGTACTGGAAGGCTGCAATGAGGTCTCTCCAAAGCCTTCTCCTCTCCATGCTGAACAATCCCATGTCTCAGCCTGTCTTCATAGGAGAGAGGTGCACCAATCCTCTGATCATCTTTGTGGCCACCTCTAGACCCACTCTAACAGGTCCGCATCTTTCTTGTGCTGAGGACCCCAGACTTGGACACGGTACTCCAGGTGGGGTCTCAGAAAGGCAGAGTAGAGGGGGAGAATCACCTCTCTCGACCTGCTGGGCATGTCTTTTGCTGAAGTCCAGGGTCTTGTGTGGGCATTTTTGCTGGTAGCTGTGCACAGATGTGGGATGCCACATCTATAGAAGGTGGGGAGTGCTTGAAATGTACCTTGTGCTTGATAGTTGAAACTATGTTGGAGGTTGCTGGATTACTGTGACAGTAGTTTGTTACAGTAATAAAGCAGGCAGGACTCAATTTCTTCATGCAGAAAAGCCAATTATTAATTCCCATAACTCATTTTTATAGTTTTCACAGACCTCGTGTTCAACTCCAGTTGGCTAGTAGTTTTCTTGCCACTCAATGCATTGGTCGTTAAATGGCCAGGGTGTGTCTGTCAAATCTCTCTATTTTTGGTTAGTTTACATATTTTGTTCACTAATTCTCATGGGACAGATTTCTTGTTTATGCAGGTGCAAACTTATTTTTCTTACCAGAATAGGTTGTTAACTGACCTTTTTATTCCTCTGATTCTTTCTTATGGGAAATTACTGGCTTAGCTGGTAATTTAGCAGAGCAAGGCCTGATTATATAAGGCCTTTCTTTTATAATTTCTTTACTTGTATGCAACAGTAGTTCAATGTGTTGCTGCTGGAAGCATTTATGTCACTGGAAAAGACTTAAGACTTTAATGAATAGTTAAGTGCTCCTTAAAAGTTACCTATTATTTCTGAAACCTGGCAGGTTTTTGTGCCTTTTTTTAAATGTTATTTTTAATAATCTTAAATGTTCTCAGCCTTTTCTTATTCCCCTTGCCCCGGCCCCCCCCCCCAACCCAAATGAAGTTGACAGACACTTGTTGAGGTAGTGCAAGAAAGATTTTTGTATCCTTTTATCCTTGTAAAGGCATGTGACTGGGAGCCAGGAAAACTAGATTCCATTCCTTGCAGTGTACAGGCTTCCTGTATGAATTTGAACTAGCTGTTGAATCCACGCTTTGCTAACTTGGCCAGTCATCATCCTGAGCAGAAAAGCTACTTCCTCTGCTGTCAGCAGCTGAAAATCCTGCGCGCACAAAGTTGCATTGGTTTAAAAAAACATCAAGTTAGAGAAAGTGCTCTTGAGAAGTGGTAGCAAGAAAGCTGTGTTGCTGATGTGACCTTGTTTGCATGAGAAAAGCTGGAATTAAATAAGCATCTATCCAGACTTAAAAGGCTTTTGGAGGTCTAACTCAGAAGGTTTTGTTTTAATCTCTAAATCATGTGAAGGACTTGTGAAAGTCTGCTGTGGATCACCTGAAGACTGTTTTCCCTATGTTAAGTTGGTGATGCTAAGTCTTCGGTGCCTCCTGCACTTTGCACTTGAAGTAAGACACATTTAAACATGAAAATCTCTTTTGAATACTGCAAAAAGAGGGGTAGTGTCTAAAGACAAACAGAAAACCTGAAAGATGCTGGAAGGGACAAAGTCGGTCCTGTAGAGATGCTGCATCCCTGTCTTCAGATAGTAATTGCTGGAATATATTTAATACATTCCAGTGTTTTGACTATCCAAGTAATGTGATTTTTCCAAGTGTTTATATCCTCGTTAAAACTGACAATAGTGGATTTTCTCCCTAAAACATCACTAGAGTTGGGAGCTGCTTAACTCTAAAGCAACACTTTAATGCAGATTTGATGATCCTGGACTCTTTTTTGTTCTTTGTTTTTTAAATGTGGGCTCTTGAGCAAAATATTACTTTGCTTAAAATAATCCTGCAAATTGAAACAGAAACATAATTCTGATAAGTTGGTAGCTGATAACTATCTAACATAGCTGAACAGCCAAATAAAAGCAATAGCTATCACTCTTAGGTAGTGGAAAACTGCTAAAACAATCCTAGAGCTAAATATATTATAATAAAATATAATAATAGTAATATAATCCTAGAGCTTATGTTAGGATATCTATGTACTGTATTTAGCTATGGGAGAATTAATTATAGTCCTTTCAAAAAATACTGAATATCTGGTTTTATCTCTCAGTGTGTTGTGGTAATAGTATTACTGAATTACTGACAGTACTTACATAGCCTTGACTGGTTATTAATTACCCGTAAGGAGTAGTTAGCATAAGCATAGCTAACTAACCTGAATTGCATGTTTGTTGTTTTTTGTTTTCTGTTTTGTTTTTTTTTAACTGGATTCTTAAGATTTCTACTTTAATGGATAGATAAATTTAATTTGTATCAGAGAAGTTGTCATGTATCTCGGTGTCAACTGATTGCCACAGACAAAGACCACAGGTTCAACTAATTTAAGTGAAAAAGGCAATTACACTTCAGATTATTTTTTTGCATCTTCTATAACAAGCTGGTAATTAAATGCGATATTAAATGGCTTGTTCTAAAGACTGAAATAAAATTTGAGCTATTTGTTGAAAAGCTATTTTTCTAGGTAGTTGAAGTCTTGTCATTTTTAGAGTCTGGAACTCCAGGATCTGAAACATGTGAGCATACTGTGGCCTGACAGAGTCTGAAATTACTGCTGAATTTTCAGTGGCCTATTGCTCTGATACCGTGTAACAAATGTGATTTCAGTTATGTTATTTGTCATTTGTGCTATGCAAAGATCTAACTCAAGTTGCGAAGTGTGTTAGAAAGGTGCAGGTTTTCCAGCTGGGATTGTAAATCCTTGCTCATAAATGCTGTTCTTGTCTGGCTTCTTGGATGGGAAGGACACCAATCACAGTGCACACTCAGGAGACTGTGTAGTGTGCCAGAAATTCTGTAGATTTTAATGTGTGAATGCACCATAAGATATTTTTTTTAAGGAAGCTGAAATTAAAAATCTTGGAAGGTAAAATACAAATTTCTAATTGTCTGGTCCTTTTGTTTTTCTTGTAAAATTGCTGTGTCATAAAAGAGTATGATTTTCTTTTTTATGTTTATAACATACACATAGAAAAGAAATCCTGATTAATGTGCTTCTGAACTGCACTGGATTAACCTGTCTGGCATGAGAAAACTGATGAATTCTTTTAATCTGTTAGTTAAGTCAGCAGATGATGTGTGTTTCCCTGTCTCAGCCCTTGTTACCCTCTCTTCTAGTATACTGTGGTCTGAATTTCTGGAAAATAAACTTTGTTCTAAACAGTGTTGGATATCTCAAAGATCTTAAATTTTCTTTTGCTGCAATGCTTCTATCCCACAGGGCCAATTTCTCATTGCAGGCAAAAAAATTTAGCAGGGATAAGGTTGCAAACTTTGTCTAACAAAAAATGTTGCTGAGCACTAGTACACTTTTATTTAATCAAAAGAAAAGGCCAAAGAGCTCTAAATTAAGCATTTGTTTCCAATTTCAGTTACTCCTTAATGTCTTCATTTTCTCTTTCATGTATTCCTTTAAAAGCATGAGATTTTGTCAGAGATCCCTGTTTTCTTCACTGGTGTGGGTCATTACTTCTGAGGTCTGCATCACGTTCTCTGTTTCTCTTTTGAACAAAGAATCTGTTACTTTTTACCTTCTAGATCATTTTGCCTTTGACAGTATACTGTGGGATTTTGTCTATAAAAACACAGGTTTAGTGGCATTTTTGAATCAAGGTTTTGGTGTAGGTGAAGATTTGCATAGTCTTTTGCAACCTTCCTTTATTGACCCTCTACCACATGGCATGAATAGTGTTTCTTTTTAATATCATCATGCAGGTCAGCTTTCCCAATGCTGTTTCTCACATAAATCTGTTTCATTCACTAGATCAGTGTTCCTAATCAAAATAACTTTTTTTTCCCCTGTAGTTATTTGTTGGATGTACTCCCTCTTTTATAACTATTGCTTTTCTGCTATTGTACCTTCCTAATTTGGCTCAACAGCTGCTACCTTAGTCCTGGTGCTACAGCAGTGCAAGTAATTAATAATACAAGTTGCTGCCCTCTGGCTTTTTTGTTCCATGGAACTTGTTTAGAGGTGCCATCTGTTTTGGGAATTGGAGTATTCTTCTGCCTGTGAGATTGCTGATTTGGTAGTGTCCTGGACTGACATATAGAAGGAAACTGTGTAGGCTGACTACTTCATTCTGACCTAGACCGACTGATATCTATCTATATATATATATATCAATTGATAAATTAATACATGCCTAAGAAATCTTTAATATTTTCTACATGGTTCTTGAACCAGGGCTCCTTTTTTTTTAGAAGAGAGAAATATCCCTGAGAGCTTTTGAATAGCCTTTTCTTGGAAAGCTTTCTCAACATCATCAGAGACTCTTAAAACTGCCCTCTTTTCCCCTATCTTAGCTTGGCACCAATAGGGTCAAACAAAGTCCTGCTTCCTTTGATCTGGCACAGCCAAGTGGTCGACCTCAATTCCTTGGCTCTTGGTTAAAGTACTTGAGATCTCCAGACTCCTCTGTCCTGGTACCTAAACAAAGCCTGTGTGGTTGCAGCACCTGGTGCACTTGAGCTTGAAGCACTGGTCTGGAAAGTATCTCGCCTAAAAACACTTCTACAGCTCCAGCTGGATAATGACAAGTAGGAAAGTCATGTATCATCTTCGCTTTGTATTTTTTTTACATGTACTAATGCTAAGTAAGTGGTCAGTTGCTCCTCAGAAATGGATGTGATGGAATTATAATGGGAGCAGTCTTGGTCGCTATATATAACATAGAATCATAGAATATCCTGAGTTAAAAGTGACCCACAAGGATCATCAAAGTCCAACTCCTGGACCTGCATGGGTGTGCTGGTTTTGCATTAATTGGCACTTAGAAGAGGGCATCCTCGGAAGTTTTCTCCCTGAGAACTTCCTCTGTGATTTGATAGGACCAGTCGGAGGCTGGTTTGGTTGTTGACAGCCTGGGAAACCAATTGGAGGATTTGGTCTGCCTCTGTAAATTCACATTTTGAAGCTAGCAAACCCCGGGAATGGCCCTTTTCTCTTCTGGCAAGAGTGGAGGTAACAGAGCCCGGGCCTGGCTCCACTGCGTGGCCTGCGAGCCTGGCAGGGGGCAGGGCCGGGCCCTTCTGTCTGGGAAAGCTGGCATGTCCCAGCGGGGAGGAGTGGTGATCGGCAGTGGATGCCAGCTGGGCCTAGGGAGGCTGATTGAGGTCCCAGCCGTCCCCCCTCTCCCCTTTCCAGAGCGGCCGCTGCCATTTGTGGCTCAGGCCAGCCCCTCCCAGGGTGGCCTGAGTGTGTCCTGAGATCCTGGCACAGCTCCAGCATGGCCTGGCTGCAGCCTCTGCATTCCCCATGTGAGATCATAACTCTTTCAATGCTCAGATAAAACTTACTGACCTTCAATCCTCCCTTGAGTGAGAGGGAAAAAGAAGAGAGAAGCCACCAAGGTCAGTGAAGCAGGAGTCAGGTTCCAGATAGAAGGAGAATGAGGAGATGCCGTGAATTTAGGCTGAAAATCCTTTTGTAAGCTATGGGATGGACTATAATTCACTAAAGATTCCTATAAACCTTGGAGAAAGATATGGGGGGGAGTGTTCAACTTGTAGCTCATGAGCAAAGGCACCTATGTTGAAGACCCTTTGCCCCAAGGGAAGAACATCTCTGTTCCTAGAGATGAAGTGTTGTGGTTGAGGTAGTTGTTGAGATGGATGCAGGCAAAGAAGCAGGAAGGGCCTTTGCAGGTGTTTCACAGAGATGTTTATTTCAGCCACGAGTGTGCACAGTCCAAGGTTCAGAGGCAAAGGCAAAGGGCTGGTCTGAAGGTCCAGGTTAACTACATGGGGGTTTTGAGGTGGGGGAAGACGTATTAGGGACCAATTACCAGGGGGCATGGGGGTGACACAGGGGTGAGGTTAGGGCATGAGGGCCAACAGGGAAACAGGGTGGGAGTGACCGAAAGGCTGACGGACAGGGAAAGGGCAGGGGGCTGACCCAAGGAACAGAACAGGGGTTGTCTTGGCCTGATAGAACAGGATTTGTTATCAAGAGGAGACAGCTGAGAGAGGGCTCTTGTATTCCCTAACTAGGGAGTGCCTTTCAGGGTCTCCACAATGAAGCATGAACAGAGATGAAGAGAACCTTCGCTTTTGAACAGTTCATCCTTAAAAGTAAATACCTCATGATTTTAACATGGCCCATAAGCACAGCTCTGGGAAGACTGTGGAGATGGGAGGAGTTTCACGATTGCAGATTCCCCGGGTGGCTGCTATTCGTGAAAAGTGAGGCTGAGAGAACTGCTTTTTTCCCTCTTGTGGAGAAGTCCCTATAGCCTGACAAGGGGAGACTCCTCTCCCTAGAGTGAACTGAGAAGGACTATTCTTAAGTTGGTGACTTACTGAAGTGTTTCTGTATGTTGTTGTTGAGAAGGAGAAGAGGGTGTGGGAGAGGGGAGGATGGGTGGTCTGGAGGTTTTATTCTGAATTCTATTATTCATTTATGTTGTTAATAAAAGTTTTCATTACACCCTTTAAGTTTTAAACCTGCCTTGCTTTTGCTCCTAATCCTTTCTCGCAGTAGGAAATGAGTATATTGAAATCGGTGAATCTAAACCACTACAATGGGACAACCCCAAAAATCACACCATGTGCCTGAGAGTATTGTCAAAACACTTCCTGAATTCTGTCAAGCTTGGTGCTGTGACCACTTCCCTGGGGAGCCTGTTCCAGTGCCCAGCCACCCTCTGGGTGAAGAACCTTATCTTAATATCCAACCTAAACCTCCCAACACAATGTTAGGCCATTCCCTTGGGTCCTGCCACTGGTCAGCAGAATGAAGAGATTTGTGCCTGCCACTCCACTTCCCCAGAAGTTGTAGACTGTGATGAGGTCTCCCCTCAGTCTCTTCTAGGCTGAACAAGTCAAGTGACCTCAACTGCTCCTTGTATAGCTTCCCCTCCAGATTCTTCACCATCTTTGTTGCCCTCCTTTGGATACTCTCTAATGGCTTTCTAGCTTTCTTATACTGAGGTGCCCAAAACTGCACAAAACTTAAGGTGAGTCTGTAGTGGGTTGACCTTGGCTGGACACCAGGTGCCCACCAAGCCGCTCTATCACTCCCCCTTCCCAGCTGGGCAAGGGAGAGAAAATAAGATGGAAAATGACTTGTAGGTTGAGATAAGGCAGTTTACTAAAGCAAAAGTGAAAGCTTGTGTGTGCACAAGCAAAGAGGAATAATTTTTTTTTTATTTTCTACTTCCCATCAGCAAGTGATGTCTGGACACTTACTGGGAAGTGGGGCTTCAGCAAGTGTAGCAGGTATTCCAGGAGGCAAACATTGTAAGTAAGTAATGCCCCACTTCCTCCTCCTTTTCTTAGCTTTTATATCCCTTATGGAATATCCCTTTGGTTAATTTGGGTCAGCTGGCCTAGTTGTGTCCCCTCCCAGGATCTTGCCCACTCCCAGTCCCTAATGAGAGGAATGTTGAGAGATAGCACTGATGCTGTGCCAGAGCTGCTCAGCAGTAGCCAAAACACTGGTGTGTTATCCACATCTTTCTAGCTACCAATGCAAAGCATAGTACTGTGAGGGCTGCTTTGGGGAAATGAACTTTGGTTCAGCCAGACCGAATACAGAGCCATCTTGATACGTTCCACAGGCAGGCACAGGGGTTTGGTAAGTGCATGTCCTGGTTTGGGACAGATTTGGGAGGGAACTTCCTGAAGGGGTCTCCTCTAGAAAACAAATTCAAGCAGCTCCTCCCCCAACCAGTTTGGGAGGTAAACTTCCTTTGAGAAAAGTGGAAAAAACTGTTTATTTAACAAGCAAAGTACTCACAAACATAAAAAAAATGAATAATATTAAGCAATGGACCCTCCCATTGTTCTGAAGAGATGGCAAATTCAGAGAGTCCTTCTTGTGGAGTGTAGCTCGGCTTGCTCAGTCTCCTATCAGTCCCTCCTGCGCTGGAAAATGCCACGTCCTGGGCCCCGGTGGGCCACAGGTGTGAGCTCCCAGTGTTTTTCTGGGTTTTTGATCCAGAGCAGGGCTGATCAGTTCCAAGAAAAAGAAAAGCCACAGTCCGGGGAACTTCTCTGCCTCAACTGTCTAAAAAAACAAACTAAAAGCAAAGGAGAGCTCTCTTCCGCTGTCTATGCTGCAGATAACACAGTCCATGAGAAGGAAATGCGGGGGAGGAAGTGCAGGTTCTGCAGACAAATGGTATGCTTCTCCCCCCCTTCACTCTCGGATCTAGTTTTAAAGGCATAGAACTCAATATCCAGATTTAAAAAATACATGATTTCAGATACAAGCATCATAAAGTCACCCTAGGACACTGCAGTGTAACTAAAAGCTTGTGATTGCAGGGGTGAGTTGTTGATGGGTCAGGAGGCAAGGAAAAATATCTTTAGTATAAAATGCTCCAATTTTTTTATTATTATATAGTGAAAGGTTCGGGAGTTAAGGGCAGGGAAAGATCACTCACAGATAGCCATCACTGGCAAAACAGACTCAACTTGGGGATATTAATTGAATTTATTACTAACAAAATCAGAGCAGGATAATGAGAAGTAAAATAACACCTTAAAAACACCTTCCCACCCCTCCCTCCTTCCTGGGCTCTTACCTCCTCCCACAGCATTGCAGGGAGACAGGGAATGGGGGTTACAGTCAGTTCATCGTGTCACCAAAAATGTCAGGTGTGGTAGTTTCAGTTGAACCAGGCAGAAACACCAATTAAGTGTAGTTGTTTTGGTTCGCCAATCTGAGTTTCCTGGGCAATGCACCAAGTAATGTACTGGGTCTAGTGCTGGCCAAATGCCAGTGCACCCACTAGAATTATTTACTCATTTTCTACTGTGAGACAAGGATTAGGAGGAGAGCAAAGCAGGCTCAAAACTTTAAAGGGTATAAAGAAAACTTTATTAACAGAACTAAAAGAAAAAATAGTAAAAAAAGGAATAAACCTTCAGAACACTTCTCCTCCCCCAACTCTTTTTTTTTCCCTACTGACAATGTAAAGAGACAAATTTGGTATTTTCAGTCAGTTTGCCACTTTTAAAAAAATCTTTCTTCAGTTCACTTAGAGAGAGGAGTCTACTGCCATCCCATGGAGACTTTTCCACAAGAAACAGTTCTCTTGTGGTTTTAATTTTCACGAATAGCAACTGCCCGGAAATCTGCAATTGCAGTCCCTCCCATGGTTTGATAGTCTTCCCACAACTACCACCATGGGTCATCTCAGCTTATTGGGGCGCAATTTTAAGGATGAGCTGTTCTAGTATAGAAACAAAAGTTTTCTTCTTTTATCTCTGGGAACAGAGGTTTTCTTCTCCCATCCCTGGGGTCAGGTTTCTCTCATCTCTCTCTGTTAAAGCTTCTCATTAGATTACAGCTGCTTCAACATCTGCTTGCTTCAACACTGGTGCTTCTGCTCACAGCTATGGCTAGAACACTGCATCCCCCCAATGCACTCCATGAGTTACAGGGGAAAGAGTCTGATGTATCAATTGATACATCAGATGTATCTTTACCATAGCCTTACAAGAGAATTTCAGCCCAAGACTAAGGCATATCCTCATTCTCCTCCCATCTGGGATTTGACTCCTTCTTCACTGACCTCAGTGTCTCCATGTTGTTTTCCCTACATGTCTTCACCGTTTCCTTTTTCTCTCACTTGAGAGAGGATTGATGTCTGCAAGTTTCATCTGTGCACTGAAAGAGTTAATAGCTCGCCCGGGCCTGCATATGGTCATGTGACCTCTGCGGGGTGGCAGCTGCTCTGGCTGCATGGCTGTTTTCAGGCCCCTGCAGCATTCAGTTTCAGCTGCGGGGCTGCTTTCTGTGCGGCAGAGTGGGGCCGCCTCTCTTCTCAGTCGCACGATTTTCCGCGGTGCCAGCTGGATGGCTCAGCAGCTCACGGCTAGAGTGGGGCCCGGCTCGGCTCCACCCGAAGCCGAGCAGAGCCGGCCTGGCCCGCCAGCCATGGTTGGAACTCAGCGGTGGCAGAATCTCAGGTGTGCCACGCCGCGGGCTGAGCTGGCCGGGCTGTGCGGCTGTATGCATTGCTTTATTCTTGCCAGGGTCCATAGTGGATAACTTCAGCCATATACACCACATTCAGAACTTTTCACTTATTTATACATTTTTAGCAAACAAAGAAATTAATGTTTTTTGGTTCTAAATTGCATAATTCTCTTCATTAATTAGTATTCTGTCTCCTGGTTATTGATTTCTTGCTTCTCGTGCTAATTAGTCCACATGTTTTACTCTTTTTATTATTTTTTTTCTCAGACAGGGAGTCTCTAGCACTCAGGGTGAAATGTCGTTGTTAGTCTCTTCTTTATCTTCTGGTTACTGTAACATGTCCTTGAAAGACTATAAATTCTGTATTCCAGGTGTCCAGCCTTTAACTCCCTCAGGCTTTGTTCACTGAAACTTATCAGGGTTAGTTTAGCAAAACTTAAAAGTTTCGGTGATCTAATAATCACACTTTAACAATAAGAGTCTTTGAAAAGAAAGTTAGCTATGTGCTGGCTAGAGTGGAAAACTACACTGCTTAACTTCTTATGATTAATTAAAACAATTTAAAAGTTAATTAAAGCCATTAATTAGAAAAAATAATTAGGAAAGTTATATAATTTCCAACAATCACATGTTCCTGCTGCTGCTCAGGGAGACGAGTCCTTCCCCTTTTCCAGCATGGGGTCCCTTCCACGGGAGACAGTCCTTCATGAACTTCTCTAATATAAGTCCATCCCACAAGCAGCAGTTCTCAATGAACTGTTCCAATGCGGCTCCGTTTTCACGGGGTGCAGTCCTTCAGGCACAACCTGCTCTAGTGTTGGTCCCCCACAGGGTTACAAGTGTTACCAGGAAACCTGCTCTAGTGTGGACTCCTCTCTCCACAGGTCCCTGCCAGGATCCTGTTCCAGTGCGGGCTTCCTACAGGGTCACAGCCTTTTTTTGAGCATCTACCTGCTGCCATGTGGGTCCATCTTGGAGTTGGCTGGCATTGGTTCTGTCTGACATAGGGGAAGTTTCTGGCAGCTTTTTACAGAAGCCACCCCTGCAGTCCCCTGGCTACCAAAACCTGGCCATGCAAACTCAGTACAGTGTAGATCTTATGCAAGTATAGAGAAATTACTATCTTCATCTTCCTTAAATCAGCTAATTATATTCAACAGCCAGTTTAAAAAAATAAAATTGTCAAGAGTTAAAATTTTCTACTCCATTAATTAAAACAAAGTGTGAGATGAAATTAATTGATCTTAGTTGAAAGGTGATAATAACTAGTCAGTCTATCAACTGACTATACAACAGGTAGTATTTAAAATGGCTTTAATAACATAGTGAAATGCCACAAATGTTCTGGTTTTAATTTTCTTGTTGTCCTTGTTCTCCAAGAAGGAGACACAACTCTCCCTTGTGTTCCCAATCAAGGTCTATCTTCGACACCCCTATCTTTGCAGCCTGATCTACCTGCTGATTGTTTTGCTGCTCTTCATTAGCCCTACTTCTGGGAACATGGGCATCTACATGGCGAACCTTCACAGGTAGTTTCTCTAACCGGGTAGCGATGTCTTTCCAATCTTCGGCAGCCCAAATTGGTTTTCCTCTACGCTGCCAGTTAGCCTCTTTCCATCTCTCCAACCATCCCCACAGAGCATTGGCTACCATCCATGAATTGGTATAAAGGTAAAGCTTTGGCCACTTTTCTCTTTCTGCAATGTCTAGGGCCAGTTGAACTGCTTTGAGTTCAGCAAGTTGACTGGATCCACCCTCTTCTTCAGTGGCCTCTGCTACCCGTCGTGTGGGGCTCCATACAGCTGCTTTCCACCTCCGATTCATCCCCACAATGCAACAGGAACCGTCGGTGAATAGAGCATAGCGTGTTTCCTCTGCTGGCAGTTGGTTAGATGGTGGAGCTTCTTCAGCCCGTGTCACTGGTTCTTGTTCCTCATCTGTGACACCAAAACTTTCACCTTCAGGCCAATTTGTAATTACTTCCAAAATCCCAGGGCGATCCAGTTTTCCAATCCGGGCGTGCTGTGTAATGAGGGCAATCCACTTGCTCCATGTAGCACTGGTGGCATGGTGGGTGGAGGGAACCTTTCCTCTGAACATCTACCCCAGCACCAGTAATCGGGGTGCCAGAAGAAGTTGTGCTTCTGTGCCAATCACCTCTGAGGCCGCTTGGACTCCTTCATAGGCGGCCAAGATTTCCTTCTCTGTTGGGGTGTAGTTAGCTTCAGACCCTCTGTAGATCCGACTCCAAAATCCTAATGGTCGGCCTCGAGTCTCACCGGGCACCTTCTGCCACAGGCTCCAGGACAGACCATGGTTCCCGGCTGCAGAGTAGAGCACGTTCTTCACATCTGGTCCCGTCCTGACTGGGCCAAGGGCTACTGCATGAGCAATTTCCTGCTTTATCTGGGCAAAAGCTTGTTGCTGCTCAGGGCCCCAATGGAAATTGTTCTTCTTGTGGGTAACCAGGTAAAGAGGGCTCACGATCTGACTGTACTCAGGAATGTGCATCCTCCAAAAACCTATGGCGCCTAAGAAAGTTTCTGTCTCCTTCTTGTTGGTTGGTGGGGACATAGCTGTGATTTTGTTGATGACATCAGTAGGAATCTGACGCCGTCCATCTTGCCACTTCACTCCCAGGAACTGGATCTCTCGAGCAAGTCCCTTAACTTTACTCTTCTTGATGGCGAAGCCGGCTTCCAGGAGGATTCGGATGATTCTCTCTCCTTTCTCCAACGCGTCTGCTGCTGTGTTCCCCCACACAATGATATCATCAATATATTGTAAATGTTCTGGAGCTCCACCCTTTTCTAGTGTAGTCTGGATCAGTCCATGGCAGATGGTAGGACTGTGCTTCCACCCCTGGGGCAATCGATTCCAGGTGTACTGCACTCCCCTCCATGTGAAAGCAAACTGAGGCCTGCATTCTGCTGCCAGAGGAATGGAGAAAAATGCATTGGCGATATTGATAGTGGCATACCACTTTGCTGCCTTGGACTCCAGCTGGTACTGGAGTTCCAGCATGTCCGGCACAGCAGCACTCAGTGGTGGAGTCGCTTCATTCAATGCACGATAGTCCACAGTTAATCTCCATTCTCCTTCAGATTTACGCACAGGCCAGATGGGGCTGTTGAAGGGTGAGTGGGTTTTGCTGACCACCCCTTGGCTCTCCAGCTCTTGAATCATCTTATGGATGGGATCCACAGCATCTCGAGTTGTTCTGTATTGTCGGCGATGCACTGTGGAAGTGGCAATTGGTACCTTTTGCTCTTCTCCCTTCAGAAGTCCTACTGTATTTGGATTCTCAGACAGTCCAGGCAAGGTGTTCAATTGCTGGATGCCCTCTGTCACCACAGCTGCTATCCCAAATGCCCACCTGAATCCTTTTGGGTCTTTAAAATACCCCCTTCAGAGGTAATCTATGCCCAAAATGCATGGGGCCTCTGGGCCAGTCACAATAGGATGTTTTTTCCATTCATGTCCAGTCAAGCTCACATCAGCTTCCACCAAGGTAAAGTCCTGTGATCCACCTGTCACACCAGCAATAGAGACAGATTCTGCCCCCACATATCTTGATGGGACTAATGTGAATTGTGCACCAATATCAACCAAAGCTTTATACTTTTGTGGTTCCGATGTGCCAGGCCAACTAATCCACACAGTCCAGAAAACACGATTTTCCCTCGCCTCTCCCTGGCTAGAGGCAGGGCCCCTCTAAGTCTGGTTATCCTTCTTTCCTTGGGCATATGTCTTAGAGGTTCCTTCAAGGGGATCAGACATATCATCATCATCATCATACTTGGCAGCTTGGCTACGGGCAACTGGAGCTGCTCTCCTTTTGGTTGAACTTCCTCTTTGAGTCTTGCCTTCCTTCAATTCACGCACCCGTTGTGCCAGAGCAGCAGTAGATTTTCCATCCCATATCCTCATGTTTTCTCCGCAATCACACAGGAAGAACCACAGCTCAGCTCGTGGGGTGTACCTTCTCTCCCCATCAGGGGAACGTCTGCGTTGGATACCAGGGCCTCTAATTTGTACTGCTGAGATTTGGAGAAGGTCCTCTTTAATCTCCTCCCCGAGTCTTTTATGATTCTCCTCTCTCTTGTCTTCTAATTTCTGCAGACGTGTTTCCACAGCTGCTATCCTGGCATGTGTTGGGCCATGCACGGCATCTGCATATGCTCGGAGCTTCTTCGCCATATCGAGCACGGTCTTATCCCTCTCATCCTGCTTCATTATTGCTAAAGCAGAAGCATATTCATGGGGCCCAAGCCGTGCAAGTTTTCGCCACATAACAGATGTACACGGTACCAAGTCCGGATTCCTAGTTGTTAGGTCATCTGAGAAGATAATCTCTGCCACTGCCATTTCTCTCAGGCGTTGGATCCCTTGTTCTATTGTCTTCCACTGGGTCTGCTGCATATAAAGATCGTCTGCACACAGGTATCTTTGTGCTACACTGTCCAGGACCCATGCCCAGAGGCTGTGAGGGTTAGGCCTCCTCATCATTCCTTGGTCGATGGCAGGATCATGTGACAGGGATCCCAAATGCCTGGCTTCAGTGCCGTCCAGATTTGTAGCCTTGCCTGCAGCATCCCAAAGACGGACCAACCAACTAATTATAGACTCATCAGGTCGTCGGGTGTAATCCTTTCTTAGGCCACGGAGGTCCTTTAGGGAAAAGGACTCAATATTGGCCTCTGATCTTGTACCAGTTGCTTTGACTCCTGGTTTTAGGTCAGGAGGCATTGAGGGTCCTTCTCCTGCATCATCATCATCATCATCATCCACTGGTCGATCAGTCTTCTCTGTGCACTTTCCACTTCTCGTGCTGGTAGCAACAGCCATTGGTTGAGGCTTACTGACAGGTTTAGCTGCTGGCTTAGGCTCACTGTCAGGTGTAGTTGCTGGCCTCGAGCCTGGGGTGTTGGCTGCAGCCTGAGTGACTGGGATAGTGGCTGATTTATCTGCCTGTCCCCCTTCCTCTCTGCTGCCCTACAGTATCTAGCAGGGTACGGTAAGCATATGCCAGGGCCCAGCTCACTGCAATGATCTTCTTCTCCTTAGAATTATCATGGCACTTCTCTTTCAGGTACTTTGCCACCTCAGCTGGGTTCTGAATTTGTTCACATGGAAAATCCCAGGCTGTAGGGTCAGAAAATTCCTTTAAGATTTGGCCCATATCCTCCCATTTCCCACACCACTCAGGATTTCTCACGCCTGGCTCTACTCTGGGGTCAGGGGTCTCAGCCCCTCTAGAAATCTCAGCTCTCATTCTAGAGAAACTGCA
The DNA here is from genome assembly GCF_052056855.1 of Sturnus vulgaris. Classification (NCBI taxonomy): domain Eukaryota; kingdom Metazoa; phylum Chordata; class Aves; order Passeriformes; family Sturnidae; genus Sturnus; species Sturnus vulgaris. Next base: position 38,845,551 of record NC_142282.1, on the reverse strand, counting down.
AACTGTATAAAGCTTACCATATTAAACACCAGAAAGATGGTCTCTTTAACATTCAGGGGAAACTGAACATTCTCTAATAAGGATGTAACAAATTCAGAGGAGAAGAAGGAAAACAAAGGCTGAAAAGCCTCATCCCCTGCTTCTCCTCTAACAAACTGAGTGCACAACCATAACCAAGAACCATACATTCCTGGAACAGACTCCAGCACCTTTATAAATCTCCTGCAGGCCATTAAAACCAAGCCCAGCCCGATGGATATTCTGGTCAATGCCCCTCTGCTACAGAAACTACGTATTAGGGACAATACCGGAGCTATTTCTGGATAAGAAAATAAACCTAGGGACCACAGAGGTATTAAGACCTCAAAAAACCCTAGGGACCAGAAACACATGCAGGCCTCCACCCCAAAAGACATGAATTTCAACAACATAGCCAATAACTGCTCTATACCAACACAAAGTAATTTGAACCAAGTTATTATTAGAACAGGGTTTTTTTCCCACTTTTTCAAGCCCCGAGATGGGCGCCAAAATATTTGTCTTGGTTTAGGGCAAATTTGGGGGAAAACCTCCGGAAGGAGCCCCCAGACAGCAAACCCCACAACTCCTCCCCCCCGCCACCGGGTTCGGGAAGAATTTCCTCAGAGAAGAGTAGGAAAAAAACCCTGTTTATTTAACAAGCAAAACACTCCCCAGCACAGGAAAAAAACAACACCAGCTGACAAAAAAAACCTCTTTCACCGTTCTGAAGGGATGACAAACTCAGAGAGTCTCTCCGGCGAGTGGTCGCTCAGTTATCAGTCTCTGGCACTGGGGAATGACTGCTGCAGGTGACAGAATGCAGACTCCTGGTGTTTCTTGGGGTTTCCCAGGTCCCCGTCCAGAACAGGTTCAGATGGTATCCAGGAGAGGGAGGGGACGGGGTGGGAAAAAAAACAGTCCAGGGAAAAGTTGGACTGCCTGGCTTGAACTAACTAATAAGCAAAAAGCAAGGGCAAAGTGAAGGAAAGAAAAAGAGGCAGAAGCGAGCAAGCAAGCAATCGAGCAGAGCTAAAACCTCTCCTAAACATAGACCATGGGGGAGGTGAGCCGGCTGATAACAAGACAAAACAAAGCTTCACTTTCAGAGTCAGTCCTGAAAGCGCAGGACATAATACCAAACATAATCAGAACACACGATTGGAGATACAAACACCATAACATCACCCTAGGACACTTGTGTAGCCAGCCTGCTTAACGAGGTTTAGCCATTAAACAATTTAGAATAGATTTTCATTTTTTTTCCCAATGCAGCTTCATCTCTGCTTAATAAATAGGGCATTTGTCTGTTTTTTACTGTATAATCGCAAACTGTAGAAATACTTTTAGTCATTTCACAACTGAGAGGAAGTGTTCTGTTTAAAGAAAATAATGCAACTTGGGAATGAATGAACAGCTCTTCTGAAATATGTCAAGCAGTCGTTCTTAATGAAGTAGATTAATTTTTCTTTCTTCGTTAATCAGGTGTGCAGTTTCATGCTCTGTAGACCAGCGGCTGTTGGCCTTGTGGTACTACTATCCAGTATTTCAGTCAGGTAACAAAGGATTTGCACATAGTCACAGGGATTCTTGCTTTCTGATTAAAACTTTGTGGCAACCTAGCAATGAAATAAGGGCTGTGCCAGCTTAACAGACTTTCCCTTTAAAGCTATGTTCATTTACAGCTGTTGCAGGCTCATAGAAAATAAATCCCTGCATGTTCCCCTCGGCACATTTGGCAATGCTATGCCATCCCCTGCTGGTCTGAGGGGACTTTTCCCAGACCTTGTCCTTGCTTTCTAGACAAGAAATTAGCTATGGCTCTGGTAGCAGCTCATTGTTTGGGGTTGATGTCAGTAATTATTCTGTTGCTGCCTTGTTACTTGATGTCAGCTTATTATGGTGGTCAGAGCACTAAAGAGGGTATTCAGAATGGAGACTGTAATACAATATTGTCTTTCATCAGATTACTGCAAAGCTACTGAAAAATATATTCCTGTGAACTATGGCTTTCTCTTTAGTGCTGATGAGCTGTGGGATCTGTGGTTGCTCTGGGGACAAGTTGAAGGATGCCAGACTTGGTCAGGGCTGGTCATCAGCCCTCCCTCCTGTTTAAGAGATGAGTTGGTGCTAATACAACTTCACCCTGCTTGCTGCTCTTCCAGCCTAGGCTGTACTGGTGGCTTCACACAGGATTTGTATGTTTGAAGAGCTGCAGGAAGTTCTCAGTTTTGATCCCCTTAGCTAGTTACTTGTCAGGAAGAGGGAAGGAAAACAAACTGGTGTTGTCATTTGATTGTGGTTCACAGGGGCTGCTCACTGAATTTTTACCCACTATGACTTCCAGGCTTCTGTTTGGATAAATTTCTTCCAGCTTTTTTTACCTAAAGCCCTCTGTAATTGGGGAGGCAAAATTAAACAGACATGATGGTAAGAAGGTTTAAGTTCCTGTGTGTGCCTGAACCCTGTTTTGCAGCACTTGGCAAGAAGAATGTGAGTATAAGGTGTGCGTCCCTGTTGTGACAGGTTGCATTTTGCTACTGTTGATAATTGGAAGGATCAAGGACTTCTGTCCCGTCGTGAGAGAGGGGATACCACAAAACAAAGGGAACCTCATTGTGGACACACACATTTAGAGAGATAGGAAATTACAGCTTGGCAATTCCTTTCAGACCTGGATTTCTCCTGTCTCTCAGGTCCATTCCCAGGCTGATAAGATGACTACAGCTTCAGTTAAGGGAGGCAGTCTCCCAGAGTGATAACTTGGTGAAAAACAGAGTGGAATTCATAATAAAGATTAACACCTGGTGTCTTTCCCGTGGGATACATCCTGAGGTACTGTCCCAAGGATGTTTTTCCCAATTGTCCAATGAACTACTGTCCTGTCCTAGCTGCACGTAACACACTTTAAATACGGGATGTCTGTACAATAAAGTTGGCCTTTTTTTCCCCAAAAGAGGTCCGTGTGTGTTGCTGTCTTTTCTCTCTCTTTGCAGCGCAGTAACCACACCTCATCTATAAATTGATCCTTGTCCCATTCCCACTGTGTGACACGGAGGTGAATTCAGCAGAAGAAAGAAATGGGGGAAAGGTTACATTTCTCCATGACTGTGCAGAACAGGAGTCTGGAATACTTTTTTAGGGTGGTTCTTGGCTCATGGCAGCAGCTCAGCTGGTGTGGTGTGAAGCAGGTGTGCACAGGGTTCCCACTGCAGTCACTTGACTCTGCTGGCTCCGTTGGGAAGTTTCCTTCATGATTTGAATGGCCTAAGACTGGGTTTGATGTATCTCATTCTGTTAGTGATGGTGAAAGGGGGAGTGAGGGCTGAGCTGGTTGTTGCTGTGTGATAGGTGAAGACTGCAGGTGCTATGGCTGCTAAACTTATCTCTCATTTCAAGGGGGAAAAATTAATCTGTCTTCCTATCTTCTCTTTTTAATTAGGAAGTATTTGATCATTTCAAATTGGCAGTGTATGAGGTAAACTATTCCTTTAGAGCTACCCTTAAGTTTCTTGAGGAGTATAATGTTCACTGTGTGGTTAAAATGTACAGTCAAATAATCCTCTTAAGGGGGAAAAAATGGAGAGAAGGCTTGAGAAGAACAATACAAATCAGCCTGCACAGGGTGAACACTGCCTACAGAACTTGGCTCAGGCTTGGCTCCTCATCAGGTGCCTGGGCAGGCAAGCACTAAATCTTTACCTAGATGAAAGCAAACCAAAAGGTTTTTGTTTTAACTGTGTCTGTATGTACTTATGGCTGAATGTGCTGCTTAGGAATGCTTATACTGCTGAACCAAGGATGGTAACTGGTATTGAATAGACTTCTGTTATCACACCAAACTAAAATCACTTGAAAAGGTTTGATTAAATTAAATTTCTGGTCTAGAAGTCCCCTTTTCAGGCTTTGTTTTTTCTATGTACTTCAAAATCTTAGATACAAAAATCTTATTTATTGCAAAAATGTGGGTGATATATTTTTTCTTCCCCTTTGTCTTTTCCAGTCTCCTGAGCTTAGATACAGAAACTTCTTGATTTATCCTTTGGCCATGTGATTTCATAGCTGGAAAAACTTGTCATAGTGGCTGCAGAATTGTTGGAGAGGGGATGGGATCAGCTGTGCTTTGCAGCATTGCCTCAGTAGTGACTAATGGAGGAGGGTGGGAAACCAGAGCAGCTGAGTAAAAACAAATAAAAAGGTCATTCAGCTGGAGTGGTATAATGGACTACTGATCTTGTATTTTGACATGAGTGTCTTTTGTGGGGGTTTCCAGCACTCCTTGTAGACAAAATCCAATGGGTATTGACTGACTCATTCAGAAATACTGGGTTTTGTACGTGGTGACTTTCTTAAATTCTTTCTAACTTTTCAGATAAAGATTGAGAGTTGATCTTGATGGTCTGGGGAGTCAGCTTTTCACTGAAGCAAATTTTTCTGATGTTTAAAAGTTTTGTTCTGTTGCTACAGGGATTTGAGGCAATGTTTGGCCTCTGCTTTCTAGGTATGTGACTCATACCTTAAAAGCAAAACTCTGCCCATCTTGGTCTGTGCTGTTCTGCAGCCTGAGGAAGAAAGGCAAGAAGGCTGTTCTTTATACTGGAATGGTTTGAAATGCAACACTGGCAAAGCAATCTCTGGGAATTTGCAGGGAATGGAGTTGAAGGTGCATAATTCTAACTTAATTTGAATTTCTAAAATATCAGGAAACTCTTGTCTGAAATGTAAGCTGTAAGACTTGGTAAGGCTGTTTGGAATCTGGAATTAAGTGAGGTCTGAACTGTGATATATAATATAGAATTATATTGCTATTTAGATGTCTATGTCTAAATGCCTCTAGTATTCTTTAAATGTTGCCTCTGTAATTTTTCAGGAAATAAGGATATATACTTGGGTGGAATGTAGTAAATGAAAGTAATCTCTGTATATTGGACAATAATTGATACACATCAGGAGACTGGGTTTAGGTGTTCTGTCGCTGCTGAGCTAGAGAAAGCAATGAGCAACACGGAGACCTTCTTGGGGAAAGAAGGCTAATTTTATTGAGAGCACGATTCGTATTTATAGGCCCTTCTGCAGAGCTAAGACAAGACAGTAGCTCATTTGATAATTGGGAGAATGCCTCTGGGACAGTACTTCAGAATGAGTCCCATGGTTGGCACCAGGTGTTAATCTAATGTTATTAATTCCATTCTATTTTGACAAAACTTATCATCCTGGGAAAAACTCCCTACCGGAGCTGAATACATTATCAGCTTGGGAACGGATCAGTGCAAGAACTAGGAGAAGCTCCAGCGTGGGAATTATTTTCCTGGCTGTAATTTTACCAGATCTCTAACAGTGTGTCCACAGGTCCCCCTTTCAGTTTAAAAGAAAAAGAAGTGTTTGTAATCTGTCTGCAAGGCCCTTTGCAAAGGAGAACAAACACAACTCAAGAGACCTGAAGATATCCCAGGGAAAATCTTTGAACCTGGTACTTTCTCCCCTACCAAGCTAATTACAATAACAAAACCCACCACCATTCACCAGACCTATTATCTCTAATACAGTTCAAAAGCCTATCTAACAATATTTTAATTTACTTCAAAACAGCTCCACCACAAGCAGATCAATGTTCATCCTCTGCTTGTAGAGGGACCATCGGGCTGGTGATCGGCACTCTGGTCAGCATTTGAAGGCTGTGCATGAGCCACATTCTGTCTCTGACGTCGCAGGTCAGGGTGGACACATCTCGCAGGCAGCCAGCGTACCCCGGTATCCATTGAGACGCAAGTGTACCCGCGACCCCAAATGATAAGGTCATGCGGGCCCTCCCACTTGTTCGTGGTCAGGTCCCGTATAAAGACTTTTGCTCGAGGCATTCGTATCTCATCCGAGGCCTGTAACGACGTGAAATGATTCACAATAACAGGATTATTGGAATCTTGTGGCACAGTAAGATGATTGATGGTGTACAAAGCTTTTTCCAATCGGCTGTGTGGTGTTTCCCGAGCCATTCCCCTTTTCTGTTTTGTCTAAAACATGTTTCAGAGTACCATGAGCATGTTTGACAATGACTTGGCCTGTTGGAGAATGTGGAGTGCCAAAATTATGTGAGACCCCCCACATCTGCAAAAACTGCCTCACCTTTTGAGAGACATAAGCAGGGCCATTGTCAGTTTTCACAGCAGAAGGTAGGCCCAAGATTGCAAAGGCCATTCTCCAATGGGTAATCACAATGTGACCTTTCTCCCCAGTATGAGCAGATGCCCACATGGCGGAAGAAAAGGTGTCGATAGAGACATGCACATAGTTCAACCTGCCAAATTCAGCGATGTGAGTGACATCTGTCTGCCAAAGCTGCAGGACCTTGAGACCCCTGGGGTTCACTCCTGCCAGTAAAGGCACAGCAAGGCCATGACAGTCATCACAAGAGGCGACAATGTCACGAGCCTCAGTGGCTGTTAGATGAAATTCAGTGGCTGTTAGATGAAATTGCTTCTGCAGAGTATGTGCATTTTGATGGAAAAAAAACATGCAATGCTTGGGCTTGTGCAATCTTGTCAGGCTGAGGTGCCACCCAGGCAGCGTTAGCCAACCTATCAGCCCTGGCACAGCCTTCTGTTAGAAAACCTGGCAAATCTGTGCGGCTCCGTATGTGCAAAACATAATATGGATGAACTCGGGCTTGGATCACACACAACAAGGCCTTCAACACCCAGAACAGTATGACGTTGTCAACCTCTTTCAGAAGCAAGCAATCCAAACGCTGAGTTATGTCTGCAACTTAAGCAGAGTCAGTGACCAAATTCAAAGGTACCTGTGAAAACCATTGGAATGCCATCATGACAGCCTTCAACTCAATGATCTGAGCAGAACCTGTTTCATGACCTTCCAACGTTTGCCAGCCAGACTCATCCTGCCAGGTAACAATGGCCTTCCCTGTTTTGCCTGAGCCGTCAGTGAAGACGGTAGGACCTTGCACTGGCACCCGACTATTTTTGGGTCTCAACGACAGCTTAACTGTCTTTGCCATATGCAGTAGCTTATGACTAGGAAGATGATAAACAATCTGCCCCTTAAAATCTTGCAGCGCACTTTGCAAGGGGACACTATTAATAAAAGCCCCTTCAAAGAACTCCCACTCCACAGGAAGTACAATCGTTGCTGGGTCCGCTGCTGTTGACGGCATCTGAGTATCAGTCAGGCAATCAACTCAAACACTGTATTCACCGTCTTTTTCAGCTGATGTGGCAAAAAGACCCATTCCAGAATGTGCAAGGGATCAGGCCAGGTATCATTCCACTGGCCAATGATACTTGTGGAATGCAAATCTGGATTAATGATAAACACAGTGATATCAACAGAGGGATCTACTCAGCATACTTGATGAGTAGACAGAGCATGCTGCACCTTCTGCAGTGCTCGCTGTGCCTCAGGGGTTAATGTTCGAGGTGAATCCAAGTGAGAGTCCCCCTTCAAGATATTGAAAAGCGGGGACAATTGCTAGGTGGTCAGCCCTAAGTAAGGACGCAACCAACCGATAACACCCAGCAACTTCTGAGCATCATTTAAAGTTTTTATAGGATCTGTGAATTGCACCTCTTGATGTTGGATCGTTCGATCCAGGATCTTGACCCCTAAATACCTCCAGGGAGGCTGTCGCTGGACCTTTTCTGGAGCCAGCTGCAGCCCATAACAGCATAAAGCAGAGAGCAGCTGAGGTTCTATCCTCAACAACTCATCCTGAGTAGAAGCTGCTACTAAGATGTCATTCATATAATGATAGCAACACGCACCAGGAAACTGCTCACGGACTCCAGACAAGGCCTGAGCCACATACCAATGACAAATAGTGGGGCTATTTTGACAACCCTGTGGCAAAACCTTCCATTGATATCTCTGTCCTGGCTCAGAATTGTTCACTGCAGGCACCGTGAAAGCAATTTTTGGCCTATCATCGGGACATAAGGGGATTGTAAAAAAACAGTCTTTTAAATCAATGACCAAAATGTCCCATCCAGCAGGGAGCATGATGGGCAATGGTATGGCAGGCTGCAACGCCCCCATACTCTCCATAACTGCATTTGTTTTCCGGAGATCCTATAACAGTCTCCGTTTACCTGACTTCTTTTTTATGACAAAATCTGGCGTATTCCAGGGACTATTCGATGGTTCGAGATGTCCCTACTCTAGTTGTTCTTGAACTAATTGACAAAGGGCTAGTAATTTAGTTTTTGGTAAGGACCACTGCAGCTGCCAAACAGGGGTATTAGTTAACTACTGTAAAGGCATCATAGGATAATTCCCGCCCTTCACTTCAGTGGCCCCAATTATAAATTTGACTGGATGTGCACCCCCCAGGCAGCCAAAATATCCCACCCCCAGAGGTTGATCGGGGCTGTGGTAATGTAGGGTCGAACGGTAGCTGTCTGCCCTTCAAAATTCTTGATCAGCACAGACCATTGATTCACAAAGGTCTGTGCTGTACCCCCTAAACCTTCAATGACCTGGCCAAGAGGGGGCATTGGCCATGTGGGAGGCCAGGCAGAAAAAGAGACCACTGTCACATCCACCCTGGTATCAAGCAAACCACTGAGCTGAATTAGAGGTGGATTGGCGCCTGGCACCGTCAAGGTGCACACCATCTGTGGGCACTGACTGGAGATATTCATAGTCCAAAAGACTTGTGGTGGTCCTGTGGAACCGAACTCGCCCTCTTACGATCTCGTTGATCAGCCCTGGGAACATATGAAGGAAAAGGCACAAGTTGGGTGTGGTCACTGCACTAAAAAGAGAAAGGACAGCAACACACACAGACCTCTTTAGGGAAAAAGGCCAACTTTATTGTACGGACATCCTGTATTTAAAGTGTGTTACGTGCAGCTAGGACAGGACAGTAGTTCATTGGACAATTGGGAAAAACATCCTTGGGACAGTACCTCAGGATGTATCCCACAGGAAAGACACCAGGTGTTAATCTTTATTATGAATTCCACTCTGTTTTTCACCATGTTATCACCCTGGGAGACTTCCTCCCTAACTGAAGCTGTAGTCAGCTTGTCAGCCTGGGAATGGACCTGAGAGTCAGGAGAAATCCAGGCCTGTAAAGAATTTCCAAGCTGTAATTCCCTAGCTCTTAATGTGTGTGTTCACAGTTGGGCAATACGAGTTCCTGCCGGGATAATGACAGGGGGACATGGCATAGAGATCATAGCACAAATCTGACCCGTAAAATCAGCATCAATGACCCCTGAGTGGACAAAGATTCCCAGGATAGTGGCACTAGATTGTCCTATGAGCAGTGCACTCAGCCCATGACCCAGAGGGCCAAAGGCATCCAGTGGGACCTTGTGCACACCAACAGAGTCTAGGACGACTGTGGCTGTGGTGTGTACATCCACGCTGGCGGAGCCCCAGGTGCTGGCTGCATGCTGGATGAGGAAACCTGTGTCAGCACTGGGTTCTGAGGCACTGTTTGTATCTGCTCGCTGCACCCCAAAGCGCTCATTTGGCCGTTTCCCTGGCCAGCTACAGGCTTCTTTGATTTGCACTGATTTGCATAGTGACCTGGTTTCTTGCATTTAGCACACAGAAAAGTAGTCATATTAGCCTTCTGCTGCTGTGGCTTCTGCTTATTTTTGCCCTTATTCTTCCCTTGCTTTTGCTGACCACCCCCTGACATCTTCTGATGGTGCCACATGGCAGCTGCTAAAGTAGAGATCTTATGATCTATGGTACCTACATTAGCACATGCCTGAAGCATGTCAGTCAGGGAGGGGTCTCCTGGCAGAGCCTGTATAATTTTTGCACAATCAATATTAGCATTGTCTCTGGCCAGCTGTTTACATAACAACTATCTCAGAGTATCATCTTCAATCTGTTTCTCCAAGGCAGCTGCAACCTTGTCAATGAATTGCAAGAAGGGTTCTCTAGGGCCCTGCGTAATTTTCACATATTTTCGCTTTGGGGCAGCAGCCTCCATTGTTTTGAACATGGCTGCAAACCCTATTTTTTGGCATTGCTCCAGGATCAGAGGATCCCAGGTGGCTTGAAGGTCAGGGCTAGAGAAACGATATTGGCCCATCAAAGCATCACTCCCCACAGCATATCGGGTCTGGCCGGGGCCGCTGCATGTTCTCTGCAGCAGCCGTTTCAGCCATTTGTCTCCAATTGTCCTCAAACACTCTAAATTGAACGGGCTGGAACAGCACATGGGCTAAATGTTTAATATCATAGGGTGCTAGCAGGTCTGTATTCAGCACCCTAATAATTTGCATCACCTGTGCAGAACCGAGCCCATATCGTGCAACCTTGTCCTGTAAATCTTGAACCACACGCCAAGCTATGGGGTCATGCCTATCTGGCTGCCCTGAACCAGGCACAGCTTTAAAGACAGGAAAGGCTTGAGGTCCCCTGCTCCCATGGGAACCCCCACCACCACTTGGCAGCAGGTTCCCCTCAGGGACCGGGCCGAACTCAGCTGGATCTACCTGGACACCTTCCTCCATCTGAAGGACTCCTCCCCCTGGCATCCCCAAACGTTCCATCAAACCCCAGTCTCCTTGCTGTAACGCTTTGATTTTCACCACCTCCCAGAAGCTACGATGATTTTTTGGCCTCACAGTCACCTAACATGGGGAAAGCATCCACAGGCTGCTTCGGGGAGAAGATGCAGGACCGGTACAGTGCCGACCTTCCGAAGCGAAGCCCCGCCTCCGAACGGGGGTCTGTCATTCATCACTGCTCAGGGCACAGGGCTGGAACGACGAGAGCGGCCCCTGCTCCACGGGAGATGATACAGCAGACGCAGTCACAGGCACAGAAGTGGCGGCACCATCCATGGTCGGTGGGGCTAGATGTGATCCCGGAAATGGAAAGGGATCCGGCAGCAGCCCTGGTGAACCGGAAGAAGAAACTTGTGCTTCCGGGTGAGCGGGATACGTCACTGGGAGCAGCCCCGCCTACTGCCTCGGTGCCTGATCTCCCCAGTGCTGCTGGCGAAGGATATTTTGGCTGAACGAAGTCTCTTGGAGATGGATACACAGGCAGAGAATAGTCTTTGGGCAATGGACACTTTGACTGGGGAGGCGCCGTGTGGGGGATCTTCACCCGGGGAGTGTCTGGGGTCTCTGCCTGGGGAATGCCTGAGAGGGGAGTCTCCAGGCGGGGAATGTCTGGGAAGGGAGTCTCTATGTCCTGCCGGCCCTCGGAAATCTCGCTCCCCTCCTCCTCCTCCTCCTCGTCCCCCGCCGTGAACCGGTTAATGAGTCCCCAAGTAACTATCAGCGGGGAAACTGAAGTATCTGCCACTCGTAGAGTGCCCCATAAACGCTCTCCCAGCTGTCTCCGTGTTTCCGGAGAGAAAGCTTCCCTTGGGTCATCAGAGAATCCGTTCTGTTTTGCCCAAGCCAGCACGGCAATCAGATCCCTATCTGGAATCGGGGTTTCTAGGCTTTCCAGCACCCCTTTCCAGATGGAGAGAATAGATTCCTCTCACTTGGTTAGGCGGTTTCCCATCATTTAAAAACCCGGTTTCCCAGCTATCTGCTAAGCTAGGGGATAGGGGGATGAACAGTACCTTGGCTGTCCGGGCTCCCGGTACTTGGATGAGTCCGTGCGACTTCTTGGCCCTGCGCCGCTCTGCATTGCTCCGCTCTTCTTTTGCTGCTCCACGTTGAGCCGCCCCGCGCCCGGCGCCCCCGCGCCATTCCACGGTTCCCAGGAAGGGGCCCTTCAAGAAGCAGCTCTTCCTTCCCTCTATTCCAACCAGAATCTGCATGTTTGCTACTTTCTTTTTATTAGTAGATAATACTGAATAAAGTGCATCTTTGTGTGATTTTCTAACTGTACAATTTATTGCTTGTGATACCTTGGGTGCGAAGGACTAGCAAAACACTATTTTGAGAGACTATTTTGAGTACCCAAACGGTTATGAGATGTTTAAAGTAAATAAGGAAAAGGTGAATAAATTGCTGAAAGTGAAATTATGCTTAAAACACTTCATCTGAAAATGTTACTTATAATTTTTTTCAAGATGAGGTTCACTATAAAATAACATTTACTGTGACATGCTTTTGAATTTGTTTTAAAATAGGATAAATTCAATTAAGACTGAATACAGTAGACTGTCTTGCATGTCATGGACCTGCTTACGTCTCTTCATTTTGCAATGCCTGCTTTTCTGGTCCTGTCATGAGTAAAAGGGGCTTTTGTATGTACCATGCCTTTCAAAATGCCTTGAGCATCTTGGAAAAGAGCCTGTTGTCACTGCATCATAGCAAACTTTATAATTCAATCCCCAAAAATCAAAGATAAATATTTCTTTAACTTTTTGCTTTTATTTCAGACTGTATTTTCTCAGTTAATGAATGAGAGAAATTCCACATAGGCACATACTATTACATAGTAAGCCTTATTTGCATGCAACAAACTGCTTGAACTCCTACTTGACAGTTCAAGGAGTGACTCCTTCATCCCCCAGGGAAGAGTAAAGTTTTAAATAACATTTACTGATAAAAGGAAGCAAATGAAGAGTTCTCAGTTAATCAATTTTATTGATACCCTACACAGGTTGCAATACAGACACTTCTCTCACTTGTAAATGTTTCATTTGCTTTTAAGTCATGCTTGTTGTTGGAAGGCTAATATATCAGCAAACTTGTGTGTGAACCTTTACTCCTTTTGCAGGATCTTAGAAATAACTGACCTATACCCAATCAATGGAAAAAAATTTAAACCTACCAGTATGTATGGGATAATCACAAAAGTGGCTGACAAGAAAGTCATTCATGTTTATTCACCATCTAATAGCAATTGAGGAGTTGCTGGGCTAAACCAGCCCAAGAAACATTGCTAAAATTGTTTGTGGCTATAAGTATCAGAGGCCTGTTTGGAAATAATAGATATAAGCTGTTACTGCTTTTGCTGATGTGGCTTGCAGAGATGCAAACAGCTGCTTCTGGTTTCACTCTGGTTTCTTGAAACTCTCAAACAGCTTAAAATAGATGGCTTTCTTGTGGCTTTCTAAACTTGTATGTCTTGCTAAACTTGTATATGTTTCCTTTAAACAGGTTGCAAAATAAAAGCACTAAGGGCCAAGACAAATACTTACATTAAGACCCCTGTTCGTGGAGAAGAACCTGTCTTTGTTGTCACTGGGCGAAAGGAGGACGTAACCATGGCTAAAAGGGAAATTATCTCAGCTGCTGAACACTTCTCCATGATCAGAGCATCACGCAACAAGAGCAGTCCTGCCCTGGGAGGCCTGCCATGTACCCCTAACCTGCCAGGTCAGATGACAGTCCAAGTCAGGGTGCCTTACCGTGTAGTTGGGCTGGTGGTTGGACCAAAAGGAGCTACAATCAAAAGAATTCAGCAGCAGACCCATACCTACATAGTCACCCCCAGCAGGGATAAGGAGCCAGTCTTCGAAGTCACAGGAATGCCTGAAAATGTCAACTGTGCACGTGAGGAGATAGAGATGCATATAGCCATGCGTACTGGGAACTACATCAAGCTGAATAAAGAGGATGATTTCTACTACAGTGGTACAGATGTGAGCTTTGAAGGAGGCACTCTCAGGTCTGTATGGCTTGCTTCTAATCCTGTCTCTCTTAGCCACACCAGAATGATTTCTAATTATAGGAATGACAGCTCCAGCTCTTTGGGAAGTAGTTCCACAGATTCCTGTTTTGGAAGCAATAGATTGACTGACTTCAGCCCAACAAGTCCATTCAGCACAGGCAACTTTTGGTTTGGAGAAACATTGCCTTCAGTGGGCACGGAAGACCTTGTGTTTGACTCTCCTGTGTATGACTCCTTATCAATGCCTTCCCAAACCATTTGGACTCCTTTTGAACCTGTAAACCCTCTCCTTGGCTTTGGTAGCAACCCTGCTAGTAATACCAAGCCTCAATGCCAAGGGAGACAGCCATCTACTCCTTGCCTGACACCCACATTTCCAGAAAGTCTGGATCGCCCGCTGGCTGGGAGAGTGAGTAGTGACCCATCTAGGACTGGCCACCAAGTGGGCCTTCCCATCTATATCCCTGCATTCTCCAATGGCACCAACAGCTATTCATCTTCCAATGGTGGCTCCACGTCCAGCTCTCCCCCTGAGTTGAGACAGAAGCATGACTGCGTGATGTGTTTCGAGAACCAAGTCATTGCAGCCCTGGTCCCCTGTGGTCACAATCTCTTCTGCCTGGAGTGTGCGAACAGAATCTGTGAAAAGGAAGTCCCATCCTGTCCTGTTTGCCAGACAGCTGTTACTCAGGCAATTCAAATTCACTCTTAAATAGAGATATTATAGAGATATTATTATATGTGGACTTTTAAAGACTCTTAAAGGCATGGATGTAATGGTATCCTCTAGTAAACTTTCTAATGAATTCTGACTGTTGGACTTCCTTGGGATTAGGTTGAAGTTATTAATAAATTTTTACTTTCTCAAAAGGCTGCTATGGTAACACTAAACTTAAGTAGTCTCTGTCTGGTTCAGTGTAAGCAGATGGCATGTTTAGCAGAGATACATCTGATGTAATGTTATGGCACAGTGAGGGCAAGTTTTCATAAATTACACAACTGAAAAAACCCCTCAAAATTTCCAGGCTTTTGTAAAGGATCTCCGTTAATTGTTTGGCTTCTGTGAGATGGCAGCAATGAACCTTGTTGCCTAAATGCAAAAGTACTTGTCTGCTATGGAAGATGTGTGGTATTATCAATATATCAAACAACACTTCCAATGCTGTCTTCTACCAGTTTTGAGGAAATATTTTTTGTTTTATGTGACAACTTATGCCTACTTCTTCAGCATTGCAAATATCGTTTAAAGCATAGTTTGATTTATTGAAATGGATTGTGTTATTGGCAGGTTCAGATAATAAATGATAGTGAGGTGGGAAGAGAGAAGCTGCCAGATGCACCTCCATTTTGTCCTTGATAAGGGCAGTATGTCCAGAGGATCAGGAATGTCTCAATTTGTGAATTCCTACCCACTGCTTTTGTTAATGTAATGAGGAAAAAGTCTGGCTGGCTTCATCCAGTTACAGTAAGGGCTTTGGGATGCACATACTTTGAGTGATGATGCTGACATTCTGTTCATTAATCTGATCAAGCTCTTCTTTACCTTTTTAGAGAGTATATAGTTCAAAATGTGAAGCATTTTTATGTTCAATTAATGTCTTACACATAAATATATATTTTTAGTAAGAAAAAAGAAAAAGGAGGAGTTGTGTAAACGCCCTTGTATTATTCATAACAGCAGCTGTGACAGTAGCCCTGTAATCAGTTTACTTCATTTCAAAACTGTCTTTCTAAAAAAAAAAGTCTCTTGAATGAGCTTCTTACATTTCAACCTGTAGATGTTTCTAGCTTTTTCATCCTCAGTACATTCCCAAGTCTGTGCTGACATATATTAAAACAGCAAAAACAAACCAAAAATACACAAAAGTATAGTTCTGATGTATTTTTTTCTTTTTTTAAAAGCATTATTTTCCCAAGACAATATTTTTCTCAGTGTAACAAAAAAAAAGAAAGTGGGTATTAAACTAGTAAATATACAGAAAATTTTATTTTTATTTCCACTTGAAGAGTTACATTTCGTATAAAAGTTTACAACTAGGAGTTGCCTTAAAGGCCTATTATGTACTGCATAACTTTAATACTATAATAGCTTGTAGGATACTTACATGCCAGTATTAAAATCTGATCTCTAGCTGCAGTCTTGTAGATGTGAACAAATGTTAACTGAGTGTGTATTTTGTTTTATTGTATTGTACACTGCAACTAATAAGCCAAGGAATCAACAGACATTAGGTGCGTGTACCACTTCTATAAACCACAAACTAAGAATAAACTGATAAACTATTGATCTAGCTTAGTATTTGCTAATTTTGCTACACTCTTTGTTATGTATATGTAGGGAGGTCATAGAGATTATAAATTCAATTTTGGTAAAGTTTAAAAGCTATATATTTTATGATAAAGGGCCTTTAACTTATGATGGCCAAAGCACTGATATTATATATTTGCTGTAAAGAGAATTATAAGAGTTTATTTTTCTGATATTAAAAGTTAATAAATACTTGTTTCCATTAACTTGAATGTTTTGCTCTCTTCATGGTTGTCACTTGGAGCAGCTTAGGCAGGCTGAGGCTGGCTGATATCCCCCACCCAACCAGGGGCATTCCTGGTGCTTAGTATTTCATGTGCAGGGCTCAGGCTGGTGGGATCCCATTCCAGTGCTGCAGGGCTCCACTCCTGAAAGAAGTTTAACTGGTATAAACAAAAATTGAGGGGTTTTGTGTGTGGGAGGGGGGTTGGTGGGGTTTTTCTCCCAAAATACCCTTGGTCCAATTTTTCCCAAAGTTTCAGGGAAAAGTTTCCAGGAGCTGTTGGTTAAAGTTTAAAATAAATGCATGCAAAATGAGCTGAAGTAGCTGAGGGGAGGGTGCAGGTTGTTGCTAAGAAAATAAATGGGTTTGGGGCAAATTAGCTGCACCAGGAGCTATAGAAAATCCCAAATATTGAGGCTGGCAGGTGCCTGCCCCAGGGTGTGACATTGTTTAGTGCTGGACTTGGCAGGGGCTGGGTCAATGGTTTGACTCAATGGTCTTAAAGGTCTTTTCCAATCTAAACCATTCTCTGTCCATAAGTCAAGGGGAAAAAGAAATATGGACCATATAGTCACTTAGATTGGAAAAGACCTCTAAGAGTCCAATTGTTAACTCAGCACTGCCAAGTCCACCCCTAAACCATGTCTCCAAGTGTCACATCTACATGCGTTTTAAATCCTTCCAGGGATGGCGACTCCATTAGTACTCTGGGGAGCCTGTTCCACTGCCTAAACACCCTTTCAGGGAAGAAATTTTTTCTAATCTCCAATTTAAACTGCCCCTGGCACAACATGAAACTCATCCTACTATTTGTTACTTGGGATGCTCCATGCCTGCTCCTCACTTGGGGTCTGCTCCCTCAACCTGTGCTAACCTGAGTGGCATGTCAGTGGTGCATCCCTTCTGCCTGCTGCTGACATCAGCTGCCCAGGTGTCCCCATGGATCCCTACCCACAGCAGCCTTTCCCGCCTCTGCTACCACCATACTATGTGTCCTTGGTCATGTCACTACACCCAGAGGCAGCCTCACTGCAGCACTCATACACAGGTTTGACTCAATGGTCATCCTTGTGCTGGCCATGCAGCTTCCCTGCTCTGAGCATGGCCATGCTGCTTTGCACTGCTTTGGCTGCATTTATTTCAAGACAATGCTTCACCCTGACTCAACAAATCAACAAAATCAACCCGAACTGCCAGTCCACCCCAGGATATCCCCAACTTCTGCTGCCATCCTATATCTATGAAGAACATGACCAAAAGGAGTCATGACCCACACCATCTGTGGGATGCTCCCAAAGTTGCTCTCCCCCCCCCACCCCCCGCCATGTTTTCAGCCATGGAAGATGGAGCACTAGTGGACATCTAGTGGCACCTGCCCCAGATGCCCTGAGGCAGCTGCAGAACCCCCTGGTGCATTGTCGCTGGTGGATTTTGGGGTCCCCGTGGGATCTCCGAGACTGCCAAAGCAGTCCTCAGCGACAGGGCACGCTTCCAAGCCTCGGCCGGATAGAATCTGGCTTGTAGCTCGCCCTCAGACTAGCAGAGTGAAGAGATCGGAACATGAAGAGAGGCACAATTCCATAGTTTATTCTATGAAGGCATCCAGTCTTGCATATTCAATGGTTGGGGTTTCTAAGGGGTTTTTATATCTTTTGAGGGTTTTACATTTTGCACCAGTTACCAAGGGAATTCTAAATTCTGACCAATCCACGAAGGATTTTACATTCAAAACTAGCCTATAGATACAAAAGGAAAATGAACCACTAATATTACAGAAAGATAACAGGGGGTCCACTAATGGGGGTTTGAATTCCTTTTTAAATTCGTCATTAAGCAAGCAGTTTCTTATCTTTTAGGATATGGTTTTCCATGGGGCCTGTTCTAGGGACACAGAGAGGTTTTTTGCTTTGAAAATGTTTTCTGCTCCCTCCACAACTCCTCTCTCTGTATTTACAAAAAAGGCACTTCCAGCAACTTTCTTAAAACATTGAACAAAGCATGCAAACATTACTAATACAATAACAACTACAATTAAAATCCATAAAAGTCCCTTGACCAAAGATGCGGCCCACCCCATCAGTCCCATTGTCTAAAAAGGTTGTTGAGCCAGTCTGGGGTGGTTTCTACTTTCAAATCCTTCACGAGGTCCCTCAGCTTCTGGATGTTTCCCTGGATGGATGTTGAATGTGATGAGAGATTGAAGCAGCACATCTCAAAGTCTTCACAGCCATGTCCGTGGGTGAGCGGCAGGAAGTTGCAGCTCGATTATGCAGCGATGAGTGTCTCGTGGTTTCTTCATCCTTTAAAAGATCACTCAAGGCAGCAGATGTAACATTGGCTTGCTTACTGAGCCAGCACCCCAAATGGGTAATTTTGCCAAGGGCCTTTGCTGCAACCAGCCATGGTAAGAACAGTCAGACAGCAGCCCTTGTGGGTTTGTTCCAATTGTACAATTTAGGGTCACAACTCTCATCAAATTCAGTATAACATCTTTTTTTTGCATTTTGATTCATTCTCCTTTTTCCAATTATGTAATAAGGTAATGTTGGGGGTGAAGGTGGAAAGCTTTCCAAGGCTGCAGGGTCCCCCCTGAAGGTGAGAGGGGATTCCAGCTCAAACCCGATCACCACAGATAAGAAACATTCCACGGGGCAACGTTTTGGGGTGGATAGAGGATTCAGAAAGAGCATGAGTGGTGCAATTGCACCAATCAGGATAATTGTAGGCTTTGTTGATGGGTGATATATCTTTTCTGTATGTGTTTCAGATTTGACTCAATCCAAGCCAATTTTGCTTTGGACTTTTGTAATAAAACTTGACACAGTATGTTGCTTTGGAGGACCCCAGCAAATCTAATTCTTGGGGTTCCTCGGGGGCATTTGGCAGTATTTTTGTCCAATAGTCCCAAGTGTCAACTGGATTTGGTCTCTTACCAGTGGTGTGGAGGAGCTCTGAGTTCTGGACGGGCCATTTGTCTGCTACAAAGGGAATTCCTACCAAACATGTGGCAAGTGGGTTATGAAGGTTGCCCATAGACAGGCACATGTTATCTTGTTTTAATGTCTTTGCTAAAGTCACCCAGACATTGTATTTGGGTTGTGGACTGATCCAGCTGAAGGCATGTGGCACGGTGAAGAGGATCCAGGCAGCAGTGAGGACAGCATCAACAGAGATAATTTTCATCTTTGGACAGGATGGGCCTTCTGATAGGGAATATAAGTAAAGTCAGTTATTTTTATGATGGGGGGGAGGGTTTTCTCCTTCATCTCCTTCCTTTGTCCCTTCCCCCCCTTTTTTTTTCTCTCTAGGGAAGTGAATATAGGATTAGAGGTTGTAGTAAAATCGTTGGGGGGGGGTGGGGGGGGAATAATACTAGGGTGTTCCAGTAGAGGCAATAGCATCTAACTAAAGGTTGTTTTGTGGTCAGACTATGTCTGGCTTATGATTTGCTTGATGCAGCAGAGTGCTGCTTAGTTTTTTGTTTTGTCTGCTGTCTTGTGGCAGGACTTTTCTTTGATGTGCAGATGTTCCACAGCGGTGCTGGTTTGGTTTTGAGGAGGTCTTGTATTTGACCCTGGGGAGCTTTTGTTGTTGTCTGTTGGAGTAGGTTTTGCCCTGCCTAGGTATGATTTTATGTTTTTTCCTGGGAACCATCTTGGTCCAGATGGCAGGGAGACACAAGCGTACCCCCTTCCCCAGGTAATTAATTGGAAAGGTCCAGAAACTTGATGTGTTTCAGGGTCTTTCACCAGCACTGGTGGTTTCTCAGTGAGCTTTGCTTGAGTTGAGTTTGCAAAGTGTCGGAGTATTGGGGGGTCAGGTTCTGACTCGGTTCCATTTAGGAAACTGATGACGTAGAGAGCTTTGCAGAGCCTTTCCACTGGAGATAATATTTCTGTGTCTCTCCGCTGTTGGTGAAGGACTCTTTTGATGGTTTGATGAGTTCTCTCTATGATGGACTGTCCTGTGGAATTTCTAGGAATGGTTTGAATGTGTTCAATTCCCCATTCACTGAGGAACTCTTCAAATTTGTGAGAGATGTAGGTGGGTCCATTATCAGTTTTGATGTTTTTTGGAACTCCCAGAGTGGCAAATGCTAGGAGAAAATGCTTGATAACCTGAGTGGCTGTTTCTCCTGCATGAGCCGATGCAAAAGCTGCTCCAGAAAATGTGTAGACGGACACGTGCACATACTTAGACTTTCCAAAGGGTGGGAAATGGGTGACATCAGACTGCCACAGCTGACAGCTGTTCAGGCCTCTGGGATTGACTCCTGTGCCCATAGAGGGCACTTGGTAGTTTTGACAGTTTGGGCATGTTGCCATAAGGACTTTTGCTTGGCATTTTGGAACTTTAAACATTCTTATGAGGGCAGGTACATTTTGGTGAAAAAATGAATATGACAGCTTTGTCTCAACAAAAATGTTGGGGATGTTTGCAGTCTCGACTGGCATGGCCAGGGCATCCGCTTTCCTGTTTCCCTCCATAATAAAACCTGGGAGGTCAGTGTGTGATCTAACATGCATGATCTGGTAAGGTAGTTTTCTCTTGGAAATGAGGGTTATTAATGTAGAAATCACTTAGTGTAATTTTGGATTGGAAACTTCTTTGAGAAAAGCATGCTCTGCTCTCATAGCTATACCAGCTACCTAAGCTGTATCTGTGACCAGGTTAATGGGTTTGTCTTTGAATTTCTCAAAGGCTGTAACAACGGCTGCCAATTCAGCAATTTGTGGAGATCCCTCCACAATTTGGACATCAGATTCCCAATTTTCAGTTTTGGGGTTTTTCCAAGTCATGACAGACTTGTGAGAGGAACCTGAACCGTCTGTAAAAACAGTTAGAGCATTGAGAGGTGATCTACTTTGAACAAGTTTGGGACCAAATTGAAGGTCACATTTCGATTACAGAGTTTGTGTTTTGGTATGTGAATAAAAAATTGGCCTGTGTAGCTATCTAGAGCAAATTGAAGATTTTCATTGGTTTGGAGCATATTTTCCAAATCTCCCGTGGTCAGGGGCAGATAAATGCATTTGAACTCACACCCTGAAAGCAAGCGGAGGCAGGTTCTGGCCTTTTTTATCAGATGTGCCATGATTTCCTGAAACGTGGTAATTGTCTTTGTGGGCTGATTGCTTGTGAAAATCCATTCAAGGATCGACAAGGGGCCTGTGAGTTGAGGGTCACATTGAAAAATCAGTCCATAGAAGCGAGGGGCCTTTCCTAAAATGACAAACTGGAAAGGCAAATTTGGCTCGCATCTCTGTGCTTGATGCGAAGATAGGGCTTCCTGAACTTTGATGATGGATTGTCGGGCTTCCGTGGTGAGTGTGTGGGGGCAGTCCTGGTCTTCGCTGCCATGGAGGAGGTTAAACAGCCGGGTGAAGTCCTCTGTTGTGATTCCTAAGAGTGGGCGAATCCAGTTGATGGATCCACATAGGCTTCGTAGGTCTTTTAAGGTCTTTGGGTCATCTCCGATGGAGAGCTGCTGGGGCACAATGGTCCTTTCTCAGATTTGAAGTCCCAGATACTTTCAGGGGCTGGTGTACTGTACTTTGCCTTCACGGATTTCAAATCCTGCTTTTTCTATGGTCTGAATGGTTGTTTTGACAGTTTTTTCTAAGTAGGTCTTTTCTGATGCACAAACTAGGATGTCATCCATGTAGTGATGAATAATTTCTTCTGGGAATACTTCTCGAACAGGAGAAAGTATGTGGGTGACCTACCATTGGCAAATGGATGGAGAGTTTTTGAGTCCTTGGGGAAGGAAGAGCCAATGATATCTTTTGAGAGGAGCTTCTCTGTTGAAAGAGGGGACGGAGAAGGCGAACCGTGGTGAGTCTTGGGGATGCAATGGAATGGTGAAAAAGCAATCTTTGATGCCAATGACCAAAAGTGTCCAGTCTCAAGGCAGCATCGATGGGGAGGGCAGTCCAGGCTGGAGAGAACCCATGTCATCAATGATATTGTTGATTTTGCAAAGGTTGTAGAGGAGTGTCCACCTGTCTGTTCCAGGTTTTTTCAGGACTAAAACTGGAGAATTCCATGGGCTACTGGATTCAACAATGTGACCTTTTGGTAACTGTTCTTCAACTAGGGCTTGCAATGCACGCAGTTTGACCTTTGAAAGGGGCCATTGGGGGTCATCACTCTTCCAGGTGAGTCCAGGACTGGGTGGGACAGTGCACGCTTCAATGGCCCATATCAGAAATCACGACTTTGAACTCGGAGAGAAGCCCCCCCATTGGGTCAGGGCAACTCTGCCCCATAGGGTGATTTGGGCTCTTACCACGAATGGTCGGATGGTTGTCAGTTTACCTTCAGGCCATTCGATAACAACGTTGCGTTTGCTTCTCATAGAAATTGCGACTCCCCCAATTCCAGCCAGCATGCCTGCTACAGGTTGAAGTTCCCAGTGTGGTGGCCATTCCGAGCGGGCAATGACTGTGACGTCAGTGCCGGTGTCTATCATTCCTAGTTTTCTGAATTTTTTCCCCATAGCAGAAAAGGTTGCACTCGAGGATGGGTTTGTTTGGACCCATAATTTGTGCCCACATTATTGTAGGATTGAGAAGGATCCATTCCATGTGATTTTTTGGAAGCAGGAAGGCTTGTGCAATAGGTGTTTTCTGTGGAAGAAAAAAAGGACTGTCCGTGCAACACAATTGGATAAAGATTTCTTTTCCAGGTGCTACAGTTTGTATTTCAGGTAAAATGGAAATTTGTCGTGGACCATGGAAACTGTCACCGAGGATTAAAATGTCCCAAGGACCATCTTGTGGTCCATACTTTCCTGTGGGGATGCAATGAAATTTTTCATCTGTAATGTTTAAAGACAAGACAGTCAACAATTGACGCCTGGTTCCCATCGAAAACTCGCCAAATGTTGGATCTGCCTGATGTAGTCTGGAATTTTCGAGGACAATGGGGTTTGATGTTCTTCGTTTATCATCATTGGGGCTGGGTGGAAGGCAGCTTTTGGTTTGTTGTCTGTGCCCGGAGCTGAAACCAGGCTGCGTTTAAGTTTTTTGGCTGCTGTTGTTGTTTTTGCTGCCTTTGGGGTTTCTGGTAGTTGTTATGGGGGTTTTGGGTGCGTGATAGGGAAATTTTTTATAAAATGTCCAAGTTCCCCACAGTAGAAACAACGAGCATTGTCTTTGGAGACCATTGCTGCAAAGGCTCCAGAAACTCCATCAGCAATGCCCTTGGCAACTGCTTTGGCCACTGTGTTTTCAGTGGACATGTGGTGTGTGCAGCTTTCCACCATCTGCTCGATGGTGGGATCGATGTGTATAGGTAAAGCTCTTAAAATGGTTTTACATTGTTCGTTTTCATCGCTTAAAGCAAGTTTTCTTAAAACTTCCTTTTGCGCTTCTGTGCTCTCAGTTTGTTTCTCAAGAGCATCCTTGAGCCTGTCTATAAATTTTATAAAAGTCTCATCTATCCCTTGCTTGATATTAGAGAAATGCAAGCTAGGAATAGAGTCCTCAGGGGTAAGAAGGCATGAGGTTTTGGCTGCATTAGCAATGTCTTGCAGTGTTTCTTCAGGAATAGAGTTTGCTTGTTCTGAAGGTTTAGAGAAATTACCCTCGCCAGCTAACTGTTCGACAGTAAAATTCTGTCGATTAGCATCTTTAGAATATTTATCAGATAGTATTTTTAATTTTTTTTTCAATGCCTTTCCCATAACATAAATTCGGCCTGAGAGAAAAGGCAATTGGCCAAATTTCTGAGATCATGTGGGACCATCACAAAAGTAGTAAAAAGAGCCTCTAAAAAATTTCTAAAACTGTGTGCTGATCTGCCATGTTCTTTTGCAATTTTTGCCAATTCCCTTAATTGTTTTGTGTCAATTGACTGCCATTCTGATCTGTTCGAAGATCCTCCTCTGCGGCCTCGTTTATAAATCACAGGAAAGGCAGAGGTTTTTTTGGCTAATTGCCAGTTACCATCTTGGATTGCTTGTAACTTTGCATTTGCCCATAGATCTGTTTCTTATGAATCAGAGGCATTTGAGTCACTGCCGCTGTATTCAGAGGAAGAAGAGCCTCTTCTTCCGGCGCGACGCTTTTTAGAACGCGAGGGGGGAGGTTGGAGCAGGGGGGCTTGGGGGGGACTGAGAGTGTGGAAGCGTGTACATGGGTGCACTGCATGGTTTGGCCATAGGGTGGTGCTGGCGCTGCAGCGATTGTAGTTGTGCAAGCAGGGCACCTTTGTTGCGGCATGGGCGCAGCACAGGTGGTGTTGGTGAAACATGATCCTTGCCCATAGAGAGGTATGTTTGAGGCCACCACGCAGGGAGAGTCGTTAGGAGGATGCAGTACGGGCTGCGGGGGATGGGCGTGCAGTGGGACCGCGCCGTTGGAGGGGAGGGTGGTTCGGGGAGAGGGAAGATGGTTGTTGGGGGTACGACTGGATTCGTGTACGCAACTGGGACAGGAGAAGGGACAGAGGGACCAGCGGGGACCGAGAAAGCCTGAAGGGAAGATGATAAAACATTCCTGGGGACAGAAACGGGGAAGGGGGGACCCCGGGGGCTGAGGGTTGGAGCGGGTGACCTGGGGCAGTGTTAGGGAACGATCTGGTATGGGAAAACGTGGAGTCAGGGGGCGAGGTGTTGAGACTTGTTTGTGTAACTTGGGAAGTGATGGGTTCGAACGAGGGAGATACTGCATTGCATGAGAGATGAGGTAGAGGGGGGTTAGAGGTGGTTACCATGAGAACGGGTTTTGGGACAGCTTGGGGGTGTGGAGAACTTAGTGTGTAAAGGGCAGAGTTTGGGAACTTTGTAGCGAAGTTGGTTTCTATGGAAACCTTATCAGTTGGTGGGGGAAGGGCTGGCGCTGGAGAGACAGGGATAGCTAGGGCCTCATTGAGAGGTGAAATACCAAGTGGGGGAGTGGTAGGTGGGGATAGGGCCGGAGGGAAGGGGTGATTTTAGAGAGCAGAGGGGGCAGGTGGAGGATTTTCAAGGGTAGGGCAGTCCGCACATGTCTGAATAAAGGAGTGCATGGTGTGTGAGGGCGCCAGTGTGTGGGAGGGGATGGGCAGAGGGCCAGTGGCTGTGGTCCTGGCGGCTATAGGAGGCACATTGTGGGGGGGCACAAAGGCAGCTGCGGGGAGGTTAATTTGTGTGGGCTGGAGGGTGCCTGCGCTGGGTTGCGCCTTTGTTGTGGGGTTGGAATTGAGGGTATCTGTGGTCCAGGGGGGGTGGGGGTTGTTTGAGACAGCATTTGTAGTTTGGGAAGGTGGGAACTGTTTTCCGGGCTGATCGGGGTGAGAAATTGGAGCTGGGACTATGTGTTTGATCTTGGGGGAGGGTAGGAATGTCGGTGTCCATGGAGACAGGTCTTTTAGGGGCAGGGAGAGAGGAAGGGGGGACAGGGATCGGATTAGTTGCCATGGTAATAATGGGACCTTGGCTCTCAGTGGGGGTGGGGAGCGGGGCCGCGGGGGGGGCGGAGGATGGAACGGGGAGCGCGGGTGCTATGGCAATGGGAACGAGGGGGCTGGGAAAATCAGAGCGGGAATGGAGAGGAATTTGCGTATTGTTCGAGGAGATAAGGGGCGAGGGGGGGTGGGGAGAGGATAGGAGGAACATTTTTTTTTGAGTTTTCGTCTTGCTTTTATGATATCTTGAAAAAGAGGAATAAAGGGAGTAACAGAAAAATCGGCATTTGCTTGGCATTCATAAATTTTCGTGCCTACATTGTCCCAAAAGGAATCTAAAAGGATAGTTTGGTTATTAAATTTGGAAAAGTGAGTAGAAAACCATTTTATAAATCTTTTTAAAACAGTCTTAGAACAAAAGCTTTTGAAAAAGAGAAGTCAGCGGATAAAGTTTGTTTTATTATGTTATATAGATCTCTTTCATTATGGGAAAAGCTAGTTTTAGAGAGATTTCCCATAATGAACTCTTTGATAAACGAGCAGGAAAAAGAGGAAACAAAAGAAAAAAAAAACGCAAAAAAACCCCCAGGACCCGGTAGAAAAAGTGGGGGAAGCTGACAATACTTACAAATTCATCTCTGATGGGTCGTTTGCTGCTCATTTGTTGCTGGCAGACTCCAGTCTCGAGGGAGGAGGGGTCTCAGGGTTGTTGGAGCGGATCCGGCGAAGTTAAGTCTTTTAAAACAAACAATTAACTACCGAATTTCTGTGACACTCGAAAATGGATGCAATCGAGGCGATGCCGTTCGCAGAATGCGGCCAGTGTCCGCAACTGTTCGAGCGCCACTTGTCGCTGGTGGATTTTGGGGTCCCCGTGGGATCTCCGAGACTGCCAAAGCAGTCCTCAGCGACAGGGCACGCTTCCAAGCCTCGGCCGGATAGAATCTGGCTTGTAGCTCGCCCTCAGACTAGCAGAGTGAAGAGATCGGAACATGAAGAGAGGCACAATTCCATAGTTTATTCTATGAAGGCATCCAGTCTTGCATATTCAATGGTTGGGGTTTCTAAGGGGTTTTTATATCTTTTGAGGGTTTTACATTTTGCACCAGTTACCAAGGGAATTCTAAATTCTGACCAATCCACGAAGGATTTTACATTCAAAACTAGCCTATAGATACAAAAGGAAAATGAACCACTAATATTACAGAAAGATAACAGGGGGTCCACTAATGGGGGTTTGAATTCCTTTTTAAATTCGTCATTAAGCAAGCAGTTTCTTATCTTTTAGGATATGGTTTTCCATGGGGCCTGTTCTAGGGACACAGAGAGGTTTTGCTTTGAAAATGTTTTCTGCTCCCTCCACAGTACATAGCCATCACCCTGTGACAGAACCCAGCCTTGTGTCCCGTGGGTCATTCCAGTACCCACATGGACATGCAAATAGCAACAGCCTGGGCAGTGGTCTGACATGGGGCCATCCTTCAGCCCCTGGGGCAGCACAGAGGTGCTCAGACTGAGACATTTTGGGCCAGCTTTAGCTTTGTGATATGGATTTATTCCATGCTTATAGCCATGTGGTTGTATCAGAGGGTTTAAACGTGCATCATGTGCTGGTATATATTTTCTTAATGCTCTAAAGGCAAATATCAATGTGCTATCCAATGCTTTTACATTGACCACAACAATTATCAGCCAGCAGTTACAAAATAGTTGCTAAGTACCAGGAGGGAGCGTCCGAAAAGCTCTCTGGAGAGGTATGGAGCTAAAACTGCATTAAGGTGGCTTATGGAGGGACTGCAACTGAGCAGGAACATCTTGGCCACAGAGAAATTGAGGATTTTATGTTTCAGTATATATAGGAAGCTGTTTGGGAGTGGAGGGGAAGTATCATCTTTCACATTACAGTTATTAGTCTGGTACCTTAGGATACATAACTTATGCATCGGTGCCTTCCAGCCTGCCACAGCTACCCGTGAAGCCCCAGACTCAGAGTGGGTGGGCACTGAGGCATTCTGTTGTACCCAATCCTGCTCAAACAGGGCACCAGATCTGCAATGGAGAAGAAATTTTCACCCTGCCTCATGCTCATAAATCACTGGAGTTCAAAAGGTTGGTGTCTTAGCGATGTTTTTTTTAATCCCATATCCATTTTGGTGTTTGTTTTTGTTTTTTGTTCTGTGTCCAGGGTGGTTGCTACCCCCTCCCCCCGGCTCCCTGAGTATTGTGATGGGTGAGAGCCCGGGATTCCTGTGAGAGTTGGGGGCAAAGGGGGTTGCTTCCTTCCAGTGGGGCGATTCATCTCAGTGGCCACACGGCGCGATCCCTCTGACGAGAGATACTGTTGCCGTGTGGTTTTTGCCTGGTTTTTTTTTTCCTTTTCCTTCGGCACTATGACTGTAGGTTACTGGCTTGCTTCTCTGGAGCCCAGAGTCAGTGCATGCCACATCGGGACCCAGGAGCACCCCGTCCCCTACCGGGGCCGCCCCTTCTGCGCAGCCCGATCCCGGGACCAGCCATCGCCGGTGAGCTACCCAGGGGAGCGATTCCCCGCCCAATCCCGCTGTTCTCTGCCACTGCTTCAGGGATTCTTGCTACATTTTAACCTGACATCTGGACACCCTGCACGGCCCTGGAGTTTCTGCTACACTTTGTTTGTCACCTGATCTGCTTGACTCTGCCATTCCAGTTTGCTGTTTCTGAGGTTCCTGCTACAGCTCCTTTTGCTATCCAGAGGGGCACCAGGATTGGCTGCCTCTGGGGGTTTTAAACAGAAGCCCCTTTTCCATCCCTTCCGCGTGCAGAAAGACCACAGAACTTGCGCCACAGCGCCCCCTGCAGCCGCGGGAGAATCAGCGCATCTGCCCTGCTCCACCAGGAGCCAACAGCACCCCTGCCGACTGTGACCATAGCTACACCAAAGGGGAAAGTCCTTGACAGCCGAGCGAAGGCTATTTGGTTTCTGGTTTTGTTTGTTGTTGCTGCAATTATTGTTTGTTTGCCTTGTTATACACACACACACACACACACACACACACACACACACATTATATATATCTATAAGAACTGTTATTACTTTTCCCATATCTTTGCCTGAAAGCCCCTTAATTTCAAAATTATAATATGGAGGGAAGGGAGTAATATTTTCCATTCCCAAGGGAGGCTCCTGCCTTCCTTGGCAGACACTTGTCTTTCAAACTAAGACAGTTTGTATATATTTTTTTCCCTTTCTCTCCCCACGGAATGCAGCTGCTTATGAAGATGAGGAGACACAGAGCATTACAGACACAGCACCTGCCTCCTGCTTTATTCCTACATTGCATGACTTGTGGTGGTTGGTATTTGATTCATTTATTGGGAAGAGTTCTGCAGTCTAACTGCAGGAGCAGGTGGAGTAGAGCTCCTGTGTAACTTATAACATGGGATGACAATTACTCACCCACACCTGGCACTCATTCTGATCGCTGGTCCTTCCTCTGAGACCCTACCACGCATACACAGCTTGGCTGGTGACTTAAATGAAGTAATTTCTATTAACATGAAACCCACAGAACTGTTGTGCCCCACAGGCTTAAGGCACACTGGTATCTGCACATCTGCAGGCACCCAGAGACATTTCTACACTGGAAACTGACCTTGGCTTTGGATTTGGTACTAGTTGTACCCAAGTATGACATGGGACTCCAAGGAGGGACCCTCTAGAATCACAGCCCTGCTCCAGCAAGCTCCCCTAGCCCTGACACAGTTCAAGACTGCAGCTAGCAGCTCCGACAGCTGACCAGAAACAGGATAAAAGCTCTCCACTGAATGAAATAAAGAAGCCAAATACTTGAATCTTTACCTTTTTTAATCAAAAACATACTCTGTAACAGAATTTCAGGAAAGTTAACTACAGTATATTATCCACAAACTAGGTTGAATGAAAAACATACAATAAGCTACAAAGGAACTACTGGGAATTCTGTTGACCGCTTATCAAAAGGCAATGGCTGAAAGAAGAAATGCTTAACTAGGCTTTCATGCTCAAAAAACCCCTGTCATAGCAGGTTTTGGGTTGTGGGTACTTCACAGGTCTCAGTCCAGCTGAATCCCTTTGTTCTGCTACCAAACTTCACCAGAAAGACACAGGAAAAGGTACAGGAGCAACAAAGTGCTATGTGGTTTTGGTGAACTTATACAAGTCCTGCAAATTTAGGAGTGATGTATCACCCAAAAGGCACAACAGCAGCCAACAATGCCAAAATCTCTTGAGATATCGTTGACAATAGTTCTGCTTTCTGAAACTTTCACATCGCTGAAAAGTCAAGACAGTTCTTGGGGACCTCAGCAGCATCATGTGCAGCAGCTTTGAGTCAGCATGGTCACATGCCTTAGATAATTTTCAGAAACCCACAATCAAGAAGAGTGTTTTCAAAGTGAATGACACAATAAAAGGAGATGTTTGGCATCCAGCTCCTACAGCTGGTGGAGAAGCACTTTCCATTTTTGTTTTCCTGTCCAGGATCAAAGTACCAATGAGCTGCACCAGAGGTTAGAAGCATGAGCACAAAGCTGGTTCACACACATGCCTATGACAGGCAATTTGCAAATCTCAGTCCCAAGAACAATGCCATGGTCCTCAAAAACCTGATGCTAGTCATGGAAATACTCCTGTTATCAGCAGGACCAGGCAATACCATAGCTTTTAAAGTCTTTCAAAAACCAAAAGAAGGTAACCTCTCCAAAACTGCATCCTTAAAAATACCTGACAACTAAGCATCTTAGAATTTTATAGAGCAGATGTTAATTAGCATGGGGCCGGGGGGGGGGGGAGGAAAGAGGATTTCTTAAACGAAGTCTGAATCCCACTTAGATGAAGATCCATGTGACTGTCTTTAACTGGTTGCATTAAAGTGACCAGCAAACCCAGTCATTCTGTGTAACAGAGTAAAAATGCAAATTGAGGCGACAGTCCTTTCTAAAGTGCTTACTCTTCAAAGAAGAGATTAAAGATGCCTCAATAAAGACCACTATCAATACATAACATTTGAAGGGTTTAGAGGCAGAAGCCTCTCACTGGTATATGAATTTCGTAATGGTTCCTAGTAAAAGAAGAGACAGTTGTTCCTGAGCCACACAGAGAGAATGTTGTCATCAGAAGTGTTATGAGAAGATGGTCTCAAAGGTAAGGCACAGGAATTGGACACAGGTTTGATGACTACTGCTGCTACAGACTTGTTTGGTGACTAGGGGAGACCATTGTATTGTTTGCAGTGTAGTTCCCTCTCTAGAAAGCAGAAGGGTACTTCCCAGGTCTTCAGTAGGCCAGAGCTGTAAATGAAGTGGTTTATATCACAGCCAGGGACTCCAGATCTCTGAGCACATGATTCTCATCAAGCCCAGAAGACTGATGAAAGGAACAACCACTTTCAACCACCGCTGTTTAGCAGTTATGGCTCCTTCCAAGGGATTCCTGTAGAATTAAGTATTTTGAAACCATTCCAGAGAAAAGCTTTTCTCTCCTACATCTCTACCATGTTAACCTTAAATGCCCTTGATTTCAAAAATAACAGTAACACAGAAAGCAATCTAATCCTTCTGGTGTTAATCCCAGCTCACCAGTACATGAAGTGAAATTACATAGTATTCCAGCAGAATGTATTTTTTGAGGAGCGCATAATCAAGGGTGAGAAACACAGAGGTAATTACTTAATTAAAAGAACTAAGCAGAGCAGATATGGGAACAGGATTGCAAGGAGGAGATTGCTAGCTGAAAAAACACTTGTTGAATTTGAAACATTCAGAGCTGAAGGAGATGCGATTTTGGTATCCTTGACATTCCTGCCTGCTGTATGTATAGGGGTCATCATGGCTATCAAGTAGCTGTAGCTCTTCTTAAACTCTCAGAAAAAGACAAATGCAAGACTCAAAGATTCAGTATGCTGCCACTGAAGGGTTTCTAATCCATTATGCACTGCCTTTTATGCCTTATCATAAAAGTACAAAAAATTAAGTAAAATGCATATTAAGATAAGAATGAGATTCATTTTGACCTTCAACAGTTACAACAGCATCTTATCAGTAACTGCCTGGTGGAGAAGATGAATGCCTTTCAGTATTTATACTGCCTCATACAATGCTCAGATTTCTCCTGACATGGAGCCTGCAATTTCTTGTTTCTGATAAACTCATCTAACATTATTTTGTTGTTCTATTCCAAACATTTTGGGCCATCTAAATACTACACTGTAGGTGCAGACTTAAGGAGACTTGCAAAACATCTGCAAAGAAAACTAATCTTAAAAGTTGAATTCTTTCAGACTATAGTACAGGCCAATATGCCAACAGGTGGAAGCAATCTTTCACTATTTTGTCAAAGTTTGGCACAATCAAAGCAGAAGTAACTGGTACAGAAAGTTGTCTATGAAGCAGTCATATACAGATCAGTCATCCACCAAGAAAAACACCTTGGAAAGCCACAAAGTTAAATAGGGAGTAAGCTCATGGACTCCTAATCAAAGGAACAGCCTGTTATAAGCAATTAATCAGTCAGAATGTTACATACTTTCCAAACACCGAGGCACCTTGAACCCAGCAGTAAGTGCAGAGCAGACAATCTAATAGGGAGGCTGGCAAGAAAAACATGTAGTCAGGCTTTTAATTTCTTCCCCCAAATCAAGGTTTCTGTTGTGGATGAAGTGTAACCAAGCTGCCAGTTAATAAGCTTCTTTGAGGATGTGGTCTGAATCCTCTACTGAGCGTGCTACTCAAGACTGTGAAGCAGCTTGCTTTGCAGACAAAATAGATCACTTGGGGGAGAAAGCAAAATGAAAAAGGTTTTAAACTAAAGGCCTTGAGAAAAGCAAACACTATTTTTTCATACATCAAGAAGTTGCCACATAAGTGAAAAGAAAAAGTGATCTCATTAGAAGTTAGTCTGAAGAATACAGCACTGTTAGTAAAAATAGAGAAAACAGATCCATTTTCTGGCCATCACTCCCAGGTCATGTGTCTTCTGTACTTCCACACCTAAGAGAAACAATGACTGCTGACTTCATAAGAATTCCAGCATATGGGAGAAGCAATACCTAAACACTGTGTGTCACAACCCTCTACAGATTGCTGAAACTATGTAAGAAACTTGTCCAAAAGTTTTTGAATAATCTCTTCCAAGACTTCTGTTAACCACTCCAGCTGTGCTGCCAGGTCAACTCAGCACAGCAGGCAGACCGAACTTGCAGTGCGTGAAGGACTTCAGTGTATGTCCTTCTTAGCCTGTTTAATTAAGCTCCAACTCCCTACACACATGCTGAAAAAGGAATTCCCGCTCTCTCCATACCCCATCAAACAGTCAAAAAGATATATCCTCAGGACATGCATGCTTTTATTGAGAAGCAGTGGAAGTAAGAAAAATTGGACTTGTTCCTGGCAAATTTAAACCAACAAAAATTCCTACCACTATTGGCTGCTGCAGGTTTTGCAAAGGAAAGGAATCCATTGCTCAAGATCAATGGTTTCAAGATGCAGAATTACATTATATAAGCAAACTAAATTTATAAAAATCAGGCTTTTCATCATTTTATTTATACTATTAGCTAGAGACAAAGCATACACATTGTATCTGTCATACAGTCAATACATTTGCAGTTTATTTTACTATAAATTCTCTATACAGTCATTGCCAATTGATACGGTCATTGATGGCATAGGGCTTAAAATAACCAAGAGCTATAAAAACAAGTTTGCCATCTTGCCCTGAGTGGAAATGGTGAACAGATACAAAAACTGGATCCTAAATACTGATGCAATATTATACATGATTTAATGGTATATGCAAGTAAAAAGAGTCATGCGACTTCTTTAAAATACCTGACAAATTTTAGTTGAGTAAAACCATAGAAGTCAGTAGTAATTATGAAAATATGTTCCTGCCATTAGGTGCTTGTTAAGTAATTTCAGTAGGAACTTTGCACACTAGGTATTTCATGTTGAGTGCCAGCACTGAAAGTATCCATTTCCTTTAGTGTTTTAAAACTCACCTGTCTATATAAATAAAAATTTAAGATATCTTTTTTTAAAAAACTAGTGAAGGAAAAGCCATATTTCTTTTCCTTGCTATTTTTAATCAGTGCCAACAACATATGTCTCATCCCCCACTTTTTGGCAGCTTCTACGTTTTAATCTGGAAAAATCATAACAAGACTGTCAACAAAATAAAGAAGTCTTCTGTTAACTATTGTACCCTAAAAAGAACATCATAAATCAGCTGGAACTTTAAAGTTGCTACAAGGTAAATGCTTGTAACTAGTAGAAGGAATTTTCAGATATAAATATATATATATAATATATATTCTGCATACAAAAGGCTCCTGCGAGACTTATCACCAAGATGCCATAATAGAGAAGGAAAGTTTCAAAGGGAGCAAACCCAATACTATAAAGTCTCTGTAAGGCATTTACCTTTCACTTTAAGCTCTGTATTATGACAATTAAGTTCTGAAAATAACAAATCCAAATTCTGCATGTTTAATTTCTTTCTGCTTAGAGCAAGATGGCAAACATATTTTTAAAACCTGGGTTTAGAAGATTAAGTAGAACAAAAGTAAAATATATCTTCAGGTTATAAACAGTACTGTATTTTACAATCCATCATCCTCACAATATAATAGCCTGCAGCAGTGCAGCAGAGGGATCTCAGTCTAAAGGCTGTGGGTCTGCAATAGGCATGGTATGAAGTACTTCATCTAGAAGCTGGAGGGCACGATGTAAGTGAATTTCAATCCAGCACGGTGTCTCTTTGATACTCTGCCTTGGGTAATCAGGTCCCCAACCTTTTACAAAACTCATCCTGAGTATGCATAAGCGTCGAAGGTCATCTACACCAATTCCAGCAGCAGCTGACAAACCTAAACAGAAGTTTCAAGTAATTGTTCAGACATGTTCTTTTATCATCTGTTTGTTTAGCCATTCCTGTTTGCTTGGCTTTTGCTTCACATATAATTCCCTCTCACCACAGCCAAGGCCAGTCCATATTTCTAGATCTCTGCTATAATGAATGCAGTAATTAATTTGTGTTTCTTACAATTAAATTTTTTTTCAGCATTCTGCAATCTTGAAAGGGTGCTGAAATACAAAACTCTATAATAAAGCAGATAAGATGACACCCAATGTCTTATGTGATACAATGCACATAACCCTTATGTAGAAGTAAAAATACACTTATTCTTTATGTTTGCCAAATGCTGCATTTTTAGCATAGGAAATCAGACTGACCACCTGCAGGAAGTTGGATTAACAAACAACACTACTTACATGTAATAAAAAGATGAACACTGCTGGCAAACTTCAAATTGTCAAGTATGGCTAAGACAAAAGTTAAACACATTTCCCCAAGACACCCTCAGCAATTTGTGAGATAGCTGGAAAGAGCCATGTGGCAATACAAGGAATACAGAAAATACCATGGCACATAAAGCAGCCTGAGACATGTAAGTACTTACACTTTTAAAAGTACTTAGGTACAATTTCAAGAATCTAGAACTTAGTAACTAAGAAAACTCCAGCCCAGAATAACTTTAAAAAAACAACAGAAAAAAATTTGACCAGAAAAAAAACCCACTCTCACACTCTCTTCTTCCTTTTCTCAAGGATCTTAAGTCTTCCTAAACCTAGTCAAGAACTTTGTTGCCAAGTAATCCCTATTGTTTTGAGTAATATTTTTATGAGCTTGGATCCAAGCAGCCAAAAGTATCTCTGTTTAAAGTAATAAGAGTTATGCTATTTGACCTTGTATATAACATGCTTTCTGTCATACTGCGACACTTCCTGCAGTACAATAAGCAGCCACTTCCGTATTCAACATTCCCTGAAGACTACAGAGTGAAAAATGGTGCATGGAACGGGTACAAAGTGAATGAATACAGACTTAGCACAATGCCATCCCAGCCCCACCTTACCCCAATCCTGCTATTTCATTCCAAGTCTGTCTGTTGCAGGGACAGTGGGTGGATGCTGCTATGAGGGAAGGCTGTGTTATTTGTTTTCAGGTAAGGAAAAAAGGAAACCAAAAAGTTAGTGCACTTACTAATGGCTGGGGCTATTCCACCTACTGATCCTGGTCCAGGGATGTTTCCTGCTACTGCTGCAGCTTGAGCAGCAGCAGCAGCTTGGGCTGTGGCAGCCTGCTGTTGCATCTGACGATGACACTGGCGTAAATCAAATACCTTTAAAAAAATAAAAATATTGAACTATTAGACTTACCAAAATCAATAAAGAAAATAATTTCTCAACTCCCAGCCCCAATAACCTGGACCTCTCTACTCTCCCAAAGCAACTTGTAAAATCTCACCGTACACTTGGGTAAAAGCAAACCTTCCCTGACTAGTTTAATTTCTATCAGAAATAATCCATTAAAGCTGATTCTTAGAGACTTCTTATATGACATTACTGCCACTGGCACCACCAGAACGTGGCTGAACTGAGCAGGCTACAGAAGTATCATGTGTGGGACTGACTGCAAGATCAAAGTCTGAAGGATACTACAGGCTGATAAAACCCCAACTTTTAAATCCCAGCATTTCTAGAAAATAGGTATATAAATAAAAATGGATGCCAACAAGTCCATCTTAACTTTGTCAGACTTTATTCTTCACTGTTTTACTGAAATGTGTTAGTCTATTTAAAAGAAATACCAATAATTGACAGGTCTAAAGTTTCAGCAGATAGGTTTTGGGTTGGTGGTATTTTATATCTTTGTGATCAGGCTTAGCACTAATATATATATACACAGGAACTCTGTTTTCATACTAGAAAGCTTGCAAAAAAATCAATGCAAACTTCAAGCAGTTTAATTAAAAAATGCATTTTTACAAGTGTGACTTGTCCTAAATAAAGTTTCAAGTCTGGCAGAGGCACATCTAAGTAAGAACATCCTTAAAATAATGTTTCCATGCAATGTTCTGTGACCTCCAGATCACATTCATAACACTAACATGCACTTTAACATACACTTTACACTTCTACTGCATTTATACATAATTTCCCAACTTCTCTTGTTTTGGAGAGAGAAAGTAAAGAAACAGATAACCTATGCTAAAAATTTTAGTAGTAATTAATTTAAACCTGTAAGGCTAAAAATACAAAAAACTGCTATCGAGATTGCTTGTGACAAAATACAAAATTAGTTACTTTCATAGTATCTAGAAGACACTTTCAGTTTAGTCAATTTTAAAAGTCATCTTAAGTGACTTGTCAAATGGAAATTTTTAGGGTTTTTCAAAGCCAAGTTACATTTATTTCAGTGTCTCAGCTTCTCTAACATTTACAAGACTCAGCATATATGCTATTTCCCCTACAATTTTCATCTAGGAACATAAAACCAACCTTTATATATGCACTTGGGTAAATCTTGTGAACTGCATCCCCTGGTGCACGCCCTGCTTCTCTATCCAGGTAGTAACTCTGAACGAAGACTGCATGGTCACTGAGGCATCTAACCCACACATCACCTTCTCCTTTGCACTCCAACTGCACCCCTTTACCTATGTGCAACCTTAAAAAGAAAAACAGATCCAATGCACCTGTGTATACATACTATAAATCAGACCTTTCCTAAATAAACCATAAACAGTTCTCCAGCACTCTGCTCATACAAGGACTTGAAATTGTAGTTATTATCGTAGGTGTAAGTTAGCATTTGTTATGTAAAATCTGTAAATTAAAAAAAAAAATCTGTAATATCAAGTAAAGATCTATGGGAAACAGAATGCAGAAGCAATGATATTCAAGTTGCAACTACCACAGTCATTAACAATACTGAGTTGGGATACCAAACACACTCACTTCTGTTCAGAAGTGTAAAATCCCACAAGTATTCTAGCATAGAAAGCCAATGAAGTACATACACAAAGCCACATTTTAATGCAGAACTGTATGTTTGTTTGGATCACATTATAACAATCTAACATTTTGATTGACACAATGCAACATTTCTGAAGACATGGAATAATTTTCTTCCTTTTTGTTTCAA
Organism: Sturnus vulgaris; assembly: GCF_052056855.1. Taxonomy (NCBI): domain Eukaryota; kingdom Metazoa; phylum Chordata; class Aves; order Passeriformes; family Sturnidae; genus Sturnus; species Sturnus vulgaris. The sequence continues at coordinate 38,808,045 of NC_142282.1, read as the reverse complement.
AGGAATGGAAAAAAATTTGAGAGATTGCTTCAGTTCCACATCAAAGCATAGCATGTGCATGGTGAGAATGAATGAAAATCCAACTAGGTCTCTATCAACCTTCCTTTGCTCCTTTGATAAATCTATATATTGCAGTTATTTTCACATCAGCCTCTAGTGTGAAGAACTAATATTCAGTTTGCATATATAATGGCATGAGTTGCTAATTTTATCATTGGAGGCACAGCCTTTGAAAGCAATGAAAAGCAACATGCTACTACTGCAAAGCTCTGAAGGGCTTTGTCACAGTTCACATTTTGAATGTGTTACGGGAGTGGCCTAGAAAAATTACTCTGCTATAGTTAATTCAGTTCAAAGAAACATACCATACTTGTGATTTCAAAAGAGAGGAACACACTGAAGGCAAACCAAAATATTTTCAAATACCACAGACATCTGGAGCTTTTGGGATCTGCAGAATACCTTGCCCTCTCAATGGCTTCTGTTCTATGCACGTTGGAAAGCTGGCCCAGGCAAAAACGGTCTCCTCCAGAAGGATCCACATATCCATCAACAGTAACAATTGGACAGCTTGAAGGGACTTTAAATGTTTCCCCGACTTGCACATCCATTTCAAAATATGCGATTGAGCACCAATATTCTGGAGCTAAAGAATATATACAATTAACTGACTGAAAGGTGCAAAAAGCCCCAACAAACCCATTCAGACAATCAATTAAGCCTTCTGCAACTGCATTTGTCATTCAGACTAAGAGTGCACATTCACATAAGCAAGTTCAGATAGACAAAGACACATCTACTAGCACAGAAAATTACTACATACTACAATGAACACGGGGTTGTCTTTTTTATTAAAGCACACATCAATGGGTAGAAGCTTGGGCAGTAAGGCGTTAATGCACTGCTATGCCTCAAACACCAATGACCATTCAAGCAGGCAAGTTAGAACATGATGTGCCTGGAAATGGGGGCCTTATGAAGGTATGGTAGCACCTTTCTGGAGCAAATTTTCCTGTTCAGGTACATGGTGACAACACAACATACAGCAGAAGCTCAGAAGTGGGATCAAGGAGCAGGCAAGACCAATAGAGGGGGATTGAGACCAAAGGAACTTCAAAACCCCCTGACCCATTTCTAGAAAGGTCCAGAAGAACAGACTGCACATGCTAACTCATTTACATGAAGAGGGAAGAACTTAATCCCAGGGCGGGGAAAAATTACCTATAAGAAGGTATTCCTAAAGAGCCTAGGTGGCATCCCCAGGACTCCCTGTCATCTGTACTGATGCTGGACCTGGGACTGGTGATCCCCTTTCCTCTCTTTCTGATCTCCCTTTCATTTTTCTATTTTTTCTCCTCTTTATTTTTATTCTATTATTATTATTAGCATCATCATCATTATTAAGGGGAAAAATAGATACCAATTTCGATGCAGAGTGCATAGTTTATTAGTAAAACTTTGTGAGAGTTTTTTTGGACCCTTTTGGCTTTTGCCATTCTTTTTTGACCACAGGCATCCACAAACCTTGGGTGCTCCCTTCCATGTAGGGGTGGGACGCAACACAATGCTACGGTTTTTTGTAGATCTTACAAAACTTTATACAGTTTATAATTCCAGTAAGATTTTGTAAGCCATCTGCATTTCTGCACTTTATGACTATAGCTTTAGCAGAAAGAAGTAATATATGCCTATTCATGGCTAGGCTAGCAGAAACTAACTTTGAAACAGATCTGGCTTAAGATAGGAGTAATCAACCCCTATCCTAACTGAAGTCAGTTTCCTCTCTCCTCCCTGCAAAGCAAACCAGATTTGCAAAGTAGGGCAATAGGAGAAAAAACAAAGATCACATAGTGACCATCTGCAAACAAAGTCAGGTACAGGCCAAAACAAGGAAGTATTAAGCAAGGGAGCAGAACAAAATGGCATGTTTTAATAGCCAAGTGGTGCCTTTTAACTCCTACTATTAAAAAAAATGGCTACAAAAGAAAGATGATAGCTGGAAAGAACTACCATATCTACCTGGACTTCAGCAAAGCCTTTGATACTGTCTCCCATAGCATACTCCTGGAAAAGCTGGCAGCCCATGGCTTGGACAGGTACACTCCTCACTGGGTTAAAAACTGGCTGGATGGCTGAGCCCTGAGCATGGTGGTAAACGGTGCCACATTCGCTTGGTGGTCAGTGACTAGTGGGGTCCCCCAGGGCTCAGTATTGGGGCCAGCCCTGTTTAATATCTTTACTGATGATCTGGAAGAGGGGATCGAGTACATCCTCAGTAAGTTCACAGACAACACTAAGTTGGGTGGGAGTGTTGAGCTGCTGGAGGGTAGGAAGGCTCTGCAGAGGGATCTGGACAGGCTGGATCAATGGGCCAAGGCCAACGGTATGAGGTTCAATAAGGCCAAGTGCCGAGTGGGTCCTGCACTTCAGTTACAACCCCATGCAGTACTACAGACTTGGAGAAGAGTGGAATGGTTGGAAAGCTGTCTGACAGAAAAGGACCTTGGGGTGTTGGTTGACAGCCAGCTGAACATGAGCCAGCAGTGTGCTGACATGGCCAAGAAGGCCAATGGCATCCTGGCTGGTATCAGGAATCGTTTGGGCAGCAGGACCAGGGAAGTGATTGTCCCTCTGTACTCAGCATTGGTGAGGCCACACCTCGAATCCTGTGTCCAGTTCTGGGCCTCTCACTGCAAGAAAGACATTGAGGTGCTGGAGCATGTCCAGAGAAGGTCAACAGAGCTGGTGAAGGGTCTCGAGCACAAGTCCTATGAGGAGCAGCTGAGGGCACTGAGGATGCTTAGCCTGGAGAAAAGGAGGCTCAGGGGAGATCTCGCTCTCTACAACTACCTGAAAGGAGGTTTTAGACAGGCAGGGGTCAGTCTCTTCTCCCAAGTAACAGGTGACAGGATAAGAGGAAATCGCCTCAAGTTGCACCAGGGGAGGTTTAGATTGGATATTAGGGAAAATTTCTTCACTGAATGGGTGGTTAAGCATTTGAATGGGATGTCCAGGGAGGTGGTGGAGTCACAATACCTGAAAGCATTCAAGAAATGACTGGACATGCTTAGTGCAATAGGACCTAAATAAAACAGCCTGATAAGCCAACAGGAAGAAGAGCTCTTCCTGTGCTGTAAGTGGTACTCATTCATTATAAACAGCAGCACCCAACAGTACACCTATTTGCCTCAAGAAACTGTTCTGGTTTTATTAGAAAACAATAAACAAAGGTGCCTAAATTACTTTAAGTTTTTTTATCTTCAGATACTCATGTCTCTGGGGACTGAATAGGATGAAATCAATAGAGTGAAAGAGACATACTAAATAATGTGAAATACAATTCAGCTACAGTTAAGTTTAGCCAGCAATTATCAAGATTTTTATTTCTGGTATGCATTTAGTCACTAGCCAATGAATAAACAAGTTAAACTTTTAGGCTTTTCAACTATGCAGATCTCCCTATGCAGGCAAAAGCCTTGCTGTTGTTAAAAACAGAATATCACCTTGCACCTACATGAGAGCTAGCCTGTACCACAAGACAAAACCTCCTTGGCTCCCTGTTACCATTAATGAAGACTCTTGGAAAGAACAAGCTTTATGCAAAGATCCAATGAGGAACTTCAGCACCAAAATGCTAAGCGCAGCACAATACCTATCTTTCAGGACATCTGGCTGTCATGATGGACTAGATTATGGATCCAAGAGAACTTTGGCATGACCTAAACTCCATATTTCTAAGCAGGCAAAAAGTACAACTACAGGCACCTTGAAAAGCTTAGGATCAAGGACATTCAGAGTTCTGATACCTCCAGGGTAGGCGCCAGCTCAGTGTGGGCTTGAGGGTTGCAATCTTTGACTTACACATCTCAATTAAATTCAGTTCACAGCCTATATCACCATTCCAAGAGATGTCCAAATTCAAAACAAGACTTAATCACAAAATTCTTCCTCTTCTTTGGAATTTATATCTCTCAAATTTCAGAGTACTTGATACAAAAATTAATCACGCTTAAACCACAAAGTTATAAGTTAGCATTACATGTTAGATTTTACTCACCAGGATGATTTGATATAGGAGGCTGGAATGCAAGTTCATTGTGAACTGGCCCTTTAAAAGAAAACATGCCATTGTTTTTACATGAGGAAAAAATAATGTTTTCTTACTTAGCTTGTTTTCCTATAAAAAAAAACTTGTGAGGATTCCTGATTTTATAAATCCCAGTAATTTCTGAATCAATTAGACTGATCTGACAGGTGATAAAAATGCCCACAGAAAAATTACACTCTTAGAGGTTTCCTAAAACTTCAGAAGTTGAGTAAAGAGCTCCATTAGTATCCCAGGAGGAAAGGCTGCATGCTGCTCAACCCAGACCTGGCTCCAGGAGAGAACAGAAACCAGATATAGCATTGAGACATACGAGAAATAGGACTTCACATCTGCCCCCAAGTTGTGCAAAGAGAGAATCAATGTACAGAGGCGGGTGATACAAGTCTCTCAGAAACCACACTTCGTTAGTTTCATCAATCACAAAACAAGTTGTCCAGCATGCTGTGGACTTAACTATAAGAAACACTCACTGAAGATTGAAAGAAGCCCTAGAGAAATCATATTCTAAGAAAAAAAATTTTCAATTAATATAGTCTTGGTATTAGTCAGTTTAGTCTTGACTTTTATGAATTAACTGGGTCCCTTACAGGCAGCAGAGAACAAGGAGAAAAAATTTAAACAGTATTATAACTAAGAGCAGCTTTTGCAACAAGATGTCAAAAGAAACACAATGCTGATAGGTGTCAAAACGTGACTGAAGTGAGAGACGGCAGCAGCCAAGAAAAGCTCTATGTAGTACCAGCAGCCAGTTATAAATAATAACTATGGAAAGATACATGCACTGAAAAACATTTATAGAGTATCTATAGCACCACTAAAGTTTTTTTACATCCTGGTATTTCTGACAAACTAGATGACAGATGAAGTGGGATCCTAACAGACCAAAATAATGAAACTTAATAACTGTATCTAAACCACAATTTTCTCGATAGAGACAAGCTGAAAAGTCACTCTAATATTAACTCACAGTTTATTAACCCCTCTGCTAGCCATGACTGCTGCAAACAGGTGATCTGGTTAAGTACTATATTAGAAGACCAAGAACTGTTCTAGCTTTTTGCCACAAAATTTAGAAAAACTTTAATTTGGGTGGGTTTTCCCCACTATACTCTTATAATACATATACTGTGCTAGACACACTAGCAGTTTGATCACTTTTTTCCTTCCTATCTCCTGTACCTTAAAACAAGAGATTCAAGTTTGTGTGCTGAATGCACTCATGAATCAGGCTGTGGCAAGACCAGTTTATTGACAAGTACTTTACTGCATAAGCTTTCACAAGGGTCTTTTAAACTGGCTAGGGTACGTAGACACACGTTTTCCAAAGCTTAGTATGACTTTAAAATTTTTAGAAAATAAAAACAGCCAAGAACTTCCAAGTTTTGAAAGAAAAATATGCAAACAACACATTCTGAATCAACTTCCTTTTCTGCAAAAGAAATATTTAGTACAGGATTGCAAAGCCTTAAAAATAGAGGTTTAGAAAGGAAATGCTAGTTTTGATAGGTATAGTAAGACATATGATATAGATGGTATCACTATAGCTATCTGAGTTTCTAATCTCTGCTGCTTTAACAGACAAAAGTCGATCAGACTTTTATAATTAACTGTCAGAAAATACTAAACACAGTAATGGTAGGTCTGTAATATTAAACCAAAAAAAAAAAAAAAAAAAAAGAAAAGGATTTGGGGGTAAACAGTAATCACAAATGAGCCCCCACCATTCAACAAAATTGAAAATTAAGTGATATGGAAATCTTCACTACTTACAGTAATGCCCAGGATGCATAGGTGGATGATGTTGAAGATGGCCATTCTGGTGGTGAGGTATGGTAGGTGTGTAGGCTGCTGTCCGACTTCCAGTCCAAGTTGTAGTACTATCTAGAAAAAGAAAGGAGTGGTTGGTTTTAAAGGGATTTTTTTTTTGTATCTCACTTCTAATCCTCTATTTCTCCTGACATTTGGAAATTGGTTTTAGAAAACTAAGAAGAGTGCACACACACACGCACATATATGTATATATATATATATATATATACACACTGTGATGGTAAGTAGCTGTCTGAGCTCTAAACCCATTCTGCTGAGTTCCTGGCTGAGGCCCTGAAGCAATCTGTAAGAGTCCATCACTATGGCTACCTGTCAATATACTGGTAGGTTGACCTGGTAAAAGAACACACTACCTATTCATGAACGTTCCAAAATTTTAATTAATAAGAGCTCAGCACTTCTGAGTAGGAAAATACACCCATCTAGGGATCTAGGGGCACTGCAATACACAATTCCTACAAGTCTGGTTTCAGTATTTTTTTCCATCCACCAGAGTATCTTAGGGAAACTTGAAGCAAGATGCTCTGCATCAACTTATTTTGACTCTGACACCCTTAATATTTTAAAGAGTAAAAGTATGCAAAGAACCATGTTTATCAAATGCATCTTTGTTTTGTTCACGTCTCATTTTTCAGTTTGAGAGGAAAGAAGAAATGTCAGGTTTTACTGAATAACATAGCTGGAGTAGATTTGGTGTGAATCCAAACAGGCCAGCAGCAAGTCCAATAAGTTGTTTATTTTCAGCATGTTATAACTACTGTGCCTAAGAACAGTCATTTGTGTTCATCCAAAACATACTGAACGGTATTTTTTTTTTAGAAATAGTTCTTGAATAGAGCTGCATACATAACTGGATTCCTTCCTGAGAAAGTTGCTGGGCTTTTTTCCTCCCAAGTAAGTATTTCAAGAATTATCTAAGCTTTAAAGTAAAACTACATATATTTCAGAACAGGTTAACAGAATTTGATTTTAAAAGACTTCAGCTCAGCCATTAACACTAAACCAATCAGCAGTTTCACAAGTGCACTTGCACTCTCAAACTGATGTGAGCTAGTAGAATTTAATACATTGGGAACTTGATCTAAAACCTAAAAATGAGCCTTTTTTCTTGTCCACTTCGCTCCAACAATTATAACACTGATGAGAAAAAGTTATTGACAATAAACTGTTGTGCAAAAGCAATACAATTAAACTGCCTATCCTTTTTTCTCTACAGGAGACAAATACAGACAACACATCTCAGCTTGGCAAAACCATCATTAACTTTTTTGTTAAAGTTGCCAGCTAAAATTCAATACATTATAAAAAACATAATTCCACCATAATTAAAATTTGATAACATGAAATCCATCATATTCACATATCCTTGATATTAAAGTGACAATGAGTATGTGAAACCCCTCCAAACTTCATGGTTTCCCTACATTAGGGCTGCAGGACACTGCACACATAATGCTTTACTGTCCTGCTGGAGTGAAACGTGAGGTTTGGTGTTGGCAAACCGGACTCTTCCACTTGTACCAAATACACACAAAAAAGTAACAAAAAACTTCAACACAGCACTTCCACAGACTCATGAAAATATTAATTAGGGTTGTCACTTTGATAGTACAGTGGGCCATTATAAAAATAATCAAGTTAAAACTGAAAGATACATTTTGTCAATTGTGGAACACTAAAGAATTGCCTTAAAACATCTTGATACTGCTGCCTTACAGCATAACTGTTTGTTATTCTATTTGCTGTTGCCTTGGGTTGCAATTCAGGATGTGACCAAAAGTATGTATTCTATCACCATCTGCTGAAACCAGGTGGGGCAGTCATCTTTATCTTTTCCACAACCCATCCTTCCTCCAGGGAGGTATCTTCTGTTAATGGGCCATTGAGTCCTACTGTATGACTGATAAAATTACATAATCTCATTGGGAGATGCTCCAGCCAGGGGGAGGAGCCAAGCCTTTCCGACCTAGATAAAAACTGAGATTTGGAACATCAGAGCCGCCTTTTTCCACTGGATTACAGAGGAAAAACTGGACCTTTCCACATCATCACTGGACCTTCAGAGGAAAACTGCACCCTTCTACAGGAGCACTGCTTCAATTGAACCACATCTGTCATCCAGGAGGACTGCAGCCACCATTTAATCGAACTGCTACCAACACCCTGACTGACAGGGTGTCAGGTTGTATTCTGACACTGTCAGTGTTTTTATTGGGTTTATTCTCTGTAATGCTGAGGAAGGGGGTTTACATTCTCCATTTTAAAAAGAGGCTTCTGCCTTTCTTGGCAGACACCTGTTTTTCAAACCAAGACAGCTGTTGTGATAAAACAATAAAATTCTTCCATTTCTACAACAATTATTAGATAATAGCTGTAATATTTTTGTTACTGGCCAATTATTTTAACACTGTGTTATAGAACCTTTGGCATATTCAAGAGTCTTGTAACAGTCATGTAAATGTCAGTCTCATTGTGAAAAGACTGGGCCACCAGGAAAAGTTACTCAAATTATGCTCCAAGGTAAAACCTTATGTTAATGCCTACTAGACTGTCTAGATCATATTGCCACACACATTTTTCCAGTGTAGTGTGGCAGCAGCACAGTTCCAATACAAGATCTACTTTGTCAAAAATCAATGGTTATCTTTGAGCTTTCACATTTTCATATCATCTCAATCTTACTTGTTGAAGCCACAGGAATGTTGGGAAAATTAGTGGTGCTGGTAGTGCTAGCCTCAGTAGGAGCTAACATGGCTGGGGTGCTATAAGGCTCTGTAGATGCCCTGTTACTTGGTGGATGCTGGATGGTTTGGACTGAATGGCCTTCAGCAGAAGACAGTGATGGCTGCCCCTCATAATCATGAACATATTCATCTTTCACCAACATACTTGATGGAGCTGTGAAGAAACAAACAGTTAAACATGCAAATCAAATATATTTTCAGGATTTAACTATAGATTGTGCTACTACATTTAAGCAGTAACAATGCCATTAAAACTAGTGGGAGGAGAATTTAACCTATATAAACATTGCTAAAGCACTCCACTAAATTACAAATAAACACTTCAAGCCAGCATAACTGAAGTATAACTAGAATAGAAAAGGAAGCTGTTTATTTTGCTTACTGCTATCAAACAAGCCCCATAATAGTAGACTCCAATAGCATTTTGCTTTCTAGTCCATCATTGTATGATTGGACATGGTTAATAAAAGGGAAGAACATGCTTTTTGTCAAGCACCTAAATATATATTAATGCAGTAGTTAACAAATCAATTCCGAGTATACAAATAAGAACATAAAGATCCTATGAAAAACAATTCATTAACATAGTACATAAACTTCATGTATCCCTTAAATAATTTTAAGCAACTCCCATCCAAATTGACTAGAAACATCAAATTCACATTCAAAGACAATACACCGCTACTCCATATTTAATAATGTAGCCACTAATTCAGAATATTCCACATACAGTGTAAGGAAAATCCTACCATTGCCACTAAAAGAATTGATTTCTATGTATCCTATCCTATCTATATCCTATCGAGCATCTTTAAATAACACACTACATTAGCTCCCATGCTCATTTTTAAAGCAGACCTAAATATATTAAAATCTGACTAATTTTTTTGTTTCCTGCTGCTAAAACAGGGTCATGACACAAAAACATGTATTTAACTGCTGGCTAGTAAGCTTTGATTCTATATAAAAGGATCATTTTTCAGAAGATACATGTAACAATTGGCAGAAATGAGCAAACAAGATAAAGCTTGTGAAGTTAATAGTTTGTTGGGTGGGTTGGGGTTTTTTTAAATTGTCTTTGCGAAAAATATTGGGTAGCCCAAATTTCTCTATGAATTTCTTCCTGAAGGAAAAAAATCAGTTTTGAAATAAAGCAGTTACCAGCTGCACAATCTCATAATTTCTGAATAATGTTCATTGGAGATTTAATGTCCAATTTCTCTCAAGTTTCAGAGACAGCTAGAATATTACTCCTTCACTCAATTGCATATTAATTACAGAACTTATACCAGTTTAAACTACTTATTACATCATAAGCATCTATTATTCCCAATTCAATTAATTAGCATATCACACAGGTGCACACAGTTTTGGGTGTCTAGGTTTTTTTATTAATTAGCAGCATTCAACGGTGAGAGTTTTGTTTGGGTTTTTTTTTTTGTGGGGCTTATAAGAGGTGAGCAATGAAAACAGAACCTACTGACAAGCTCAGATGAAGCCTCAATTTAAAGAATTTATCACGTCTCTTATATGCTACTTAGCTGGTTTTTCCAAAACCAGAGAGAAAAATACACTTTCATCTGTTCTCTATAATCTTTCCCAAGGAGATACAATGGAATAAACTGTGTACATACTGAAGTATTTAACACAGTTTATGCCTATAGAAATGCAATAATAAACAGAACTACTTACCAGAACTCTGAAGTGTCAGTCCTGAGAGATCTTTAAAAAGAAGAAAAAGAAAAGGAGGCATAGAAAATTATATTCAGATTTTCAACAACTTTTGAACATTAAGTTTATAAACTTTACAAATTGGTACTACAGACTACATATTATACCCCCTCTATCTCAACAGAAGTCTCAATGCTAAATTATTCCTAGGATACACATTAACTGCAAGAACTGTGTGCAAAGCCAACAGAAAGGCTTGAACAAAAGCCACAAATTGTTCTTTTAAATTTGGAATAAAAGAATAATTCCATTAAGAAGATGGAAAAGAGTATGAGAGTAATTAGATCATTAAAAATTAATGTTTCTAATTTAGGACTGTATTTTCTACACTCAAAAGGAAACATTTTACATTTTATTCCCACTGTTCCATTTAAAATCAAGAGTCTACTTACCAATGCCAGGCGATACTACACGCTCATAATGGTAAGGATTTACACAGACACTGTCACATTTTAAGTCAAAAGCATACTGACAATATTTAACATGCTTGAGTTCATTTTTATGAAGATCAGGCCATCTCCAAAGACGAGCATAAATCACATGAGGGAATCCCTTGCGACCAGCCACCTAAAAAGTTAGACACAAAAGTTGATTGGGAAAGTAGCAACACATTTCATTTTACTTAGTGAGGAGCAAAGCTGGAAGAGGACAAACAACACAACCTCTCTCCATCATCAAAATATGGAAAAAAATGGTGATGTACAGTTTACCCAAGTTCTGTACTCAACAGAAGTAAATCTCTATTAGGGTTTTGCTATGGTCAAATCAACACTAATTCTTAAGAAAAAAATACTGGATACAAAATGGCAGAAGTAGAATTTGTGCTTAAGGTAGTATGTATGGTCATCTTCCCCACCATGGATGACTAAGGAGCTTTGCCCCAGAAGAGGAACGAGGCGTTGAGCTACACTATAAGGAATTTACAAGTAGAAGAATGCCAATCCATTATAATGAAAAAAGTAAAAATTTAAAAAATGCTTCTAGGGTAGACAGAAAGCTAGTCAGCAAACATGACATCTGTCCTAGAACAAGGAAATTGCAACCCAAGCTATACAGGTACTGAGTACTGATGATATAAGGCTAACATAAATCCTCAGTGCAGACTCCTTGGAGTACCTTCTTATAATAGGTGTCTTTATACTTCTGACCAACACCAAGCTAACAGAAGCTTGTAGTGAAAATACCAGGATAAACAGCTGAATTTGTTACATGACCCTGGTTTTTACTGCCACACACATACTCATTTAGAACAGTTGATCCAATGCCTTCTGCTCCTTTTGGGAAAAAACAAACAAACAAACAAAAAATACTGCAGCAGTCCAGAGCTCCAGCCATAAAACATGCCTACAAACGGGGGCAAGGGTAGATGCAAGAGAAGAGCTACTCTTCCTCAACACTCTAGGATCTTGTGTCACTCACTTTTGCTCCAGCTTCACTAGGAGGAAAACATCTAATTTTCACTGGTACTAACCTGAAGCCTCCCATCCAGCGTTCTCTGTATTGTAACACACTTGCTAGGATGAGCTCCATTTGTGGTTATAGCTGTAATCAAAGAATCCAATTCATCTTTTTTCTCCTTTAGCTTTTTAACTAAACTTTCAATTGCGCGTTTTGCAAAAGTTTCACTCTCTCCACCTTGTCGATGGCACATCAAGCTGTGAACAATGCTCAGACAAGCATCATTACTTGTTGGCGTGTTAGTAATAGACATATTGTCCATTTGTCACAGCTTTTTCTTTCAGATCAAATGTCAGTTTTGGGGGCTGTTATGATTTTCAAGCTGATGAACAAGAGATGATCCAAGTTAAGTGTTAGATGTACTGTCTCTTGGTAAAACCTAGGAGGAAAAAATATCTACATTAGATTTCTTTTTAACATTGTAGATCATGTTTCTAAGGAAGTCTGTGGCTTTGTGCTTCTTTTATTTTCAAGTGAAGGATATTAAAAGCACATGACAAAACTGCATTTCTTGTCCCATGATAGCTAAAACATGCTTAAGACACTGCTTGCACAGTTTTAGATATAAGATTTATTTTCCCCTAGTAACAATATTTAAATAAAGATTATAGTTTTTATATATGTACACATAGTATGTACATATAGAAATAAATTAATCAGGAAAAGGAGAACAGTAACAATGATTTCCTATGTTTTATACTGGCAGGATGAAAACAAGTGAAAATACTGGCTGGGAATCAAGTAGCACTGATTTAAACAAAATGCGAATAGTGAATAAGCATGAATACACACTAGAATCATCTGTAATCTTCATTTAATAATCCTGTTCAAATAGTTCAACTACATTCTGACCAATTCTATTTCTCTTTGCTAATCAGAAAGGCAAAAATTGTACCTGGCCATTAACTTAATACACATTTATATAAATTAGTATTGTGTGTATCTTTAGATATAAAAACCTAAACTGGCACATTTGTCTTTTCTTGTTTGGATCCAGCTTCTTCTGGATCAAGACAAATCGACTGAAGTGACAAAAAAGCACTTCTGAATTGTCTCAAACAGAACTGTCTTAATTACACTCAATATAAGCTCAAGACCAAGTCTCTCCTAACACAGCCTTTAAACTCAATTTGTTAAGAACCTGCAGTGGTTTCTAGCCATGAAGTCATTCTTCTCAAAGCCAGCAGACATGATCCTTTTTAAGTTTCCTTTAATCCACAAATTATAGCTGGCCTGATTTTTTTGATTCTGAATGAGCCAATTATTACACTTTATCTTGCTTTATCCAGAAACATAGGACAGTAGGTTTTGTGCAGTTGCAGAAAAGGAGTTTAATGTTGTCAAAAAGCTCCTCTGGTTCTTCAAGCAGCCCTGGCTTCACTAACACCATTCTATGAACTATGTGGTCTGACTTTGGGAAACTGGCAGCAAATATGTATAAGTGATTTTACTACATTTACATTTTCCAAATAAGCTTAAAATATAAGCCTTTTTGAAACTACCATGTTGTTCTCAGCAATGCAAATAAAATATATGTGATTTCAATCGTTAAAGAAAAAAATGTTTATTCTCATTATCTGAAGAACACATCCAGTCAAAGACCTGTTTCTGCACTGGAATTTTTCATGACATTAGAGGTACAGCAGTAGCAGCTATTTATTGGAAACAAATGCATTGCACAAAAATAAGAGTGGGATGTTAACTTAGAAAGTTAATGTATCACACAAATTACAGTATTAACATGACTTCCCTCCTTGTAAAAGGAATATTGCAACACAAATCCAGCACAATTACAAAAGGAAACAAACTCTTCCCTATTTAGTATTTTTTCTGATTTCAACTTGAATATATCACATTTCGGTATACTTGGGAAAAAACAGCACAAATCCTCCCCCCTCCATTTTCAATACTTTTCTTTTGTAAGGATGCTTCTGGACCTAATTTCTCCCAAAGGAAACCAATTACCTATAAGTTTGAGTAAGATCATTTTACCTAGCTATTAAAGTTTCTCCCGCAATACTAGCTTCTTTTAATGCTTCAAATCAATAAGCCTCTATTAAAAGTCAAGCTTAACCTGCCATTCATTCTCCACAGAAACTCGAATTCACATAAATCTCAAAGCTTACCAGCTAAAACAAAATAGAATATAATTTTCCTTAAATATAAAATAGCATCCCAGATAGATACACATAAGTAATCACAAATAAGTGATTTGATAAAGCTACTAGCTAAAGGAGCTTTAAATAAAGAGATGCTTAAAATTAGACATGCAGCTCTTTTACATCCCTAAAATCACGAGTGAGAATTTTGATGGCTGACTTTCAGAAGACTAAGATCAAGCAAATAAACCCTTATTTAAGTGTACTGATCTTCAGAAACGTTGAGTAATCCCTCAGCTGCCACAGTGCTCAGTAGGAGCTTCTGATTCTTCAGCATTTTTGAAAGCCAGGCCAGTTATTTGGAATTTTGAATACTGTTAAACACTGCTGATGTATAATTGCACACTCATTCAGGAGCCTCCTTTTAGAAGTCACATCTACAGAAATCTTGTAATTTTGATCCCCAAAAAGAGGGAGTGAGGTCAGTGGGTATCAATCTAGCACATATTGATGTGTCATGACATATTTCCTCTGAAGCACCAGAAGCATTAGTATATTTTGGAGACAAGCCAAATTTTTATATTTTACAAATGGACACTACAATTCAAGCTTAGATTTACAGTTGAATACATAGGGCCAAATATATTGAGCAAAGAAGTTCTTAATTCCCTCTACCCAGTAATTTAATGGAAACAGAAATGGGTGAGAGTGCTTTGGGAAAAAAGAGGCAGAGAGAAGAGACAGGGAACATGACAAAAACAGCAGCAGGAGACAGTGCCTGTAGTAAAGCTCAGCTTCATTCACCAAGGAACAAAAAGGTATTTCTCTCCCTTTTGCTATAGTGTGATGCGAGCAGAACGGGAAAAAAAAAGGGACAGGTAACAAAATGCTAACAAGTTACAAAGTTATAGAGAAGTACTTGATTATGTTTGGACTTAAATATCTTTTCCAACCTTAACGATTCTATAATTCTATGTTATAGAAAGTAATTTATTTCAATAACTAAGTATTAACAGGTATATTATAAAACAAGTGAACAACAACTAGTGTTCTGCAATACTCTAAGTATTGGAACAAGAATAAGAGACTGAATAGGTAAATCTAGAAGACAAAAGTAGTTCAGATTGCCAGGTAATTAAAAACACTCTTGATGATTGGTAACAAACACACTATTATCTCAGAGAACTGATAAAGTAACCATTAACTGAAACTCTTTCAACAAGATTGATGCAAACTTGAACAAACACCATAATTCTTCCATACATCCTATATAGCCTGAAGACCTCACCTAAACTCCTATTAAATGTGCCCTAGTCATTCAGCCAAGCAAATCTTGAAGTTCATCTGAAAAATCCTTTCCTCCAAATAATTCCCATTTCCAATACTCTAATCTGGTTGAAATTTTCTGAGAAGTTACAAATCTAAATTTCTTAAAAAGAACTCTCATCTTTTTCTACATATTAAGAATGATCTTAAGCCACATTTTGCAATTTGAGGAGAACAATCAACCCCCAACAAGAAAAGGAAACAATATGCTTCTGCAGACAAACTACGCAGTTATAGAGCTGGAAATCAGGGATGTAATCCAAAGGAATATGATCCAGGCAATCAGTAATCCAACATCTTGGGCCAGACAGTTAATCTAGGCCCGACACTGATATGATAAATCCTACTGTAAACGACTAGGGTAGTGAACCTGATACTCTGGAATGTGATTTACTAGTAACAGCCATCCTAAACAGATTTCCAGCATTTTGATACTAGGCAGTAATGCGATGCTAACAAACTGGCTAATTAGAAAAGCATAAAAATTGACACCTTGCTAGAACATCTCACACAAATAAAGGACAAGAAAGGCTCTCATCTCCAAAATTAGACAAACTCAAAGATGTCAGAAAATCAGCATATACATTTGATAGCTTTTAACTACAAAACATTACTACGGTTTTGCTGTTTAATAATGCAGTAGTATAAGTTTTATGATAAAGAAAAATCCATAAACCAATAAAACAAAAGGCAGCTTGTGATTTGATGAATATATGAATTATTAAACTGCAGATACATTCCAGCATATTAGGCTATTATCAACTTGCCCAAAGGGTGAACAGGAACAAAGTGTAAACATAAGAACAATTAGCATTAAAGAGCAAGAGAGAGTACTAAGAAGGTACTACACACTGTTTTGTACAGTAAGAGCCAACATTCCCCAGAATACTACATTTGTGTGCATATCTGAATCATGTCTCAATTCTGCGCATCTCACTGTCAGTAGCTACAAAAATTTAAGACACATGACAGCATAAAAGGAACTGGAAAAGAGTTTTATGTCAACTCTGAGTGGCAACTTTCATCTTAACATAAATTCAGTTAAAAAAAGTAGGAGCAACCATTTCTTTGTGGAAGAAACTGATCTGATGTAGCTACCAAGTGCACCTCTCAGCATTTTTACTCCTCTCAGCTTCAACCTGTGCACTTGGACTGCTTTGAAAAGCACTTTGCAAATGCAACAGACTGATCCTATAAACAGCAAACGTTTCTGCTGCACACAGTTGCAGTTTCCTAATCTTGTTCAAGAAACTAATACAATAGTAAAAAGACATCCCAACCCCTATCTTGTTTTTGAATGCATGGAGGGGCAGGATACAATGAGCAAGGTAGAGCTACTATGCTGATGTGACTACATACACATACATTTTAAATCCTAGAAAGTTTCATTTTTCATTTTGGTTCCACTCCGCTCTCTCCACATTTTTATTTTTGAGAAAGCATACAGCTGAAAACAACTCCTCTTTTCAATACAAACTTCTGTATGGTCAGAGAAGGAAGACTGCCCCTTATACCATGAGAGTGGGAAGGGCAGTAAGCTCCTCTACAACTTGATCTATTTCCACAATACACTTCTAGGCACCTCAAACTACCTCACTTGTGAAACAGCACCCCTGGTGTCCCACTGAGCAAGAGGTCATCCCCTCCTCATCCTAGCACCTGAGGATGAGGATAAAAACCTGGAAACGGCAGGAGAGACCACGTTCAGAGAGCAAAAGGTGATGAAATTCCTTGCCGTAGAATGACATGACAAATCTGAACTCTTCCTCAGAGGATCCTGCAAGATTCCACTCGCAGAAGGCTTCCTTCAACAAGGGCAAATAGTAATTGGTCGAAAGCTCACAGAGAAAACAATTGCGGCTACACCAAGCAATAAAAGGAAGACTCAAACCTTGCTCAGGCAAAAACGGTATGATTTTTCACTGGTATGTAATGTTTTGATACCCTAGCAATAGGCGTATTAGAGAACATCTGTTCTTTATTGTAATCTGCACAGGGTATAATGTTCTCTGCACTTGTTCAAACTTTAAAAAAAAAATCACCTCTGGAAACATGGAAAATTTCAGCCTCGAACAAGAGTCCTAAAATTCCAGCAAGACCTTAACAACAGCACAGCAAAGGCTGCTCCTCATCAGGATCCAGGGATCTGCTCTCAGCACACCTTTGTTCTCCACTAAATCTGTTGATTCCTCTCAAAACTCACATTCCTATTGTGTTAGCGTCACCTGAATGCATTCCGTAAAGAGCCATCTACCTAAAAAAAGGAATTCTAATTACTTTGAGACACTGCTTTTCTTTAGGCTTCAGCTCTTTGAAATAAAGTTTCTATATCAATATTAAACATGCCTACACAACAAGCAAATCAAAAGAGGTTCATGAATGCAAAGTGAGAAGAAACTCCTTCCAGTCACAATCCAACCAAGAAAAATAAGGAGGGCCAGAAGGACAAGTTGCCTACTTATCATGATGCTGGAGTACAAAAACACATTTAGTTTTATAGGGCAGTATAGCTATTTCAACAACCTTGCATGGAATTATCTACATTATTGAAGAAAGTAACAACAGTGCAGGAGCCTGGATTCACTCTTGCCTGTTGACAGTGGCACACTATTATTAACCAAGATAATTTGAGAAGTGGTGGTAAAAGACACCATGATCCTACTCCAACTGTATGTGTTTGAGAAGAACTAGCTTGTAGTAGCACAATTTGGGTACTAAGTGATAACACACCTAACCCTCAACTAGATTACCCCACAAATTAACCCGTCTTCATAGGTAAAACATATAAGGCTCAACTATGCAGCAAGTCACAAACCTCACACAAAACTCACGCTCACAGAAATAGGGACGAGAAGGTGAAGAATAAAGAAGGAACAATCTTAATACCCCTTGTGCTGAGCAGCCCCACGCTGTCTGAAAATGAGCTAAAAGCACTGTTCTTTGTTACTGCAAATAAGATGGCAGATTTCAAAGAACTAAACGAGAAGCGGCTCACATAAAACCACCCAGAGCGTTTCTCCAGCGTGCGGGAGAGAGGAGGAAGAGAGCAGTCTGTACGAACGGCAGCGGAGGAAAGTTTAACTGGGAACAGGCCGGTTGGAGAGCCTTTGCCGGGATTAAAAAAAAATAATACTAAAAGTTTGAAGGCGGGGCGATCATATTTTTTTTCTCGTTTAGGAAAAGAGGGAGAGATGGGGAAGGAGTCAGGGAGAGGAAGCCAGAGAAGCGGGGCCGAGGAGAAGCCCCTGGGCGGCGGGTGGAGGGAGCCGCTTTCTCGGCTCACCGGAGCAGCAGCCGGCACGCCCCCAGCGCGGCGGGGCGCGGCGCGGCCCGGTCCTGCGGCAGCCTCGGCGGCGAGCGGTAGGAGAGGGTGTGCTGCGGGCAGCCTCGACGGGCAGGCAGACGAGAGGCGAGAGCGGATGTTACCTGGGCCGCGGGTGGCGGCGGAGCGGCCGCTCTCCGGGCGCGGCCTGTGGCTGGGGTGAGGGGTGGCGACGGCTGCAGGGACGAGCCTACTCTCGTCTCAGCCGGCCCCGGTGCGGCAGAGCGGGCCAGGCCTCCGCCCCCCCCACCCTCAGGCCGGCAGTGGAGGGGAGGGGGAACTCGGGCGCCCAGTGACGGCCGTCGTCACCGTCGCCTCGTTGCCGCAGCTCCGGCCGCTCGCACTCCGCGGTCGCCTCCGACACGTCCGGACACCACCGCACATGCGCGACATCCGGGTAACACTCTCCGCCGCCACAGCCGAGCGCCTCCGCACTCCTCTCGTCACACACCACTATTACGCCTGCGCGCCCGTCGCCCCGCAGTAGCCATGCTGCAGGCGGGCGGCCACAATCAGGGTTTAATTTTATCGTTGGCGTCCGGCGGTGGCGCATCGGACGAGGCAGGCAGCGCTCTTGCAACCTCAAGCGCGGCCCCAAAAAGGAACAGATCCAAAAATGGAAACCCAACAAATGCGCAGGGCCGCGAAAGCAACTCCCATAAATGTATGCCCACGGAAATACAACCCCCGTAAGTGCAAAGCCCTACAAACACAACCCCAACAAATGCACTGCACCACAAATCAGAATCCTAGAATGATTTGGATTGGAAGATATCTCAAAGCTCATATAGCTCAAATTTCCCCCCGTCACATGGGCAGATACACCTTCCCAAAACCAAGTTGCTCAAAGCCACATACAACCTGGCCTTGATCACTTCCAGGGATGGGGCAACCACAGCTTCTCTGGGCAACCTGTTCCAGTTCCTCACCACCCTCACAGGAAAAAAATTCTTCCGAATATCCAGGCTAAAGCTGCTCTCTCTCAGTGTTGGGTGGAAAGGGTTAAAAGTGGAAGAATGGCAAGGACGATGGTAGATTTGCTCAAGTGACCTTGCAGCTGGGAATGCCAAGGCCTGGAATATAAGTGTGGGAAACCCCATATATTATGTCCCCTGCTGTTTATCCTCTGTTTTGAGAAGTAGAATTTCTGCTTAGAGACAATGTAGGTGTTTGGAGAGACTTGGAGGTGCTCTTATGGACATTCTTGAGCTCCCTGTTTTGGGAGAGAGATCAAAGCTCAGAGATCATAAAAAGCACAGAAGACATCACAGCATGGTGCTAAACTATGTGCGCATGGGCCCTGAATAAATTGGTGCAAACAGCAGATCTGCTGCCTGCTAGCATGAACTGAGCCTAATGGTGCCTTTGTTGCTGCCTGTGTGTCTCCACCTGGGTGATGCTTTGGGATCCTCCGGTTAGCGAGGCAATGAAATAAATTTACTCTTTGCATTTCAGCCCTGTTTTTGTGGTTGTGTCACCAAAAACGTCAGGTTAAATGAAATTCTCTAACACTATTTATTTTAGTATTGGGGAGTAGGCATTACTTTATTCTGGCCAGGGTGCATAGGGATGGCTCCACCTACATGCACATGACTTTCAGAACTTTTCACTTATTTAATTATTTTTAGCAAACAAAGAAATTAATGTTCATTTGGTTTAAATTTCATAATTCTCTTCATTAATAGTTTTCTGTCTTCTGTTGGTTATTGGCTTCTAATGCCAATTAGTCCATGTTTTTCAGTCTTTTTATTATCTTTTTCCCAGACAGGGACTCTCCAGCACTCAGGCTGAAATGTGAAATGTCTTTGTTAGTCTCTTCTTTATCTTCTGGTTACTCCAACATGGGCTTGGAGGGCTATAAATTCTGGATTCCAGGTGTCCAGCCTTTAACTCTCCCAGAGTTTTGATGCAGAAACAAATACTTTTTAACTAGTTAAAGTTAGAAAGTGGTATGTTTATTACAACGCTGGGCACGCCCAGGAGAAATCTGCCACAGGGATGTGCAAAGTACACAGGGTTCTTGCTTTTTTATCCACAGAAGTCTTACATATTCATATAATTACCCAATATGCCTATACATATGCATTACCTAACACTGCCTACCCCCACTTCGTATTAAAATTAGCTCAGAGTTCTTTTACACTTGCACAGTTCCTTCCTTCAAATGGATCGGTGGGTGTTTGAAATGGGTCAGTGGTCTTCTAATGATGAAGTCAGGGAGTCTTCCTCGCTTTCAACTTTTCACCTTTGTCTTGTTGCTAGGCTCTTGGGCCCCTTGGCCATAGTTCAAGCTCCCAACCTGGTTCTGGCTGGTTTCAGGGCCCAGGTGTAGTTATGGTTTCTTCACTTTATCAATATCTCAACCACCTGTTTTGACACAACAAAGCCAAGCAAGTGATATATTGTCTTAGCTCTACTGGCTCAGCCACTTTCTACATTGCTTCTACTCTAATCATTATATGTATAACTTCTATCCCTCAGCTAAGCTCTTAACCCTTTGATTTTTGCTTCATTTGCCCCCTTTTTCTATAGTTAATAAATTATTTTACTAATACACAGATTCTTCCTTATCAAACCGAGTCATATGGTAAGTATTCCTCAGGACTGTACCATATGCTCTTGATAATGAGGTCAGGGCTGCTACTCATCGTAGCATTTTCTAATTCCAGACTAGTATTGCAATAGATAAAACCAAACTTATGCTGACTAAAATAAGCAAAACAATGATTGGATGAACTAGGGCATTAAGTATACCAGTTGCCTTTGGTGACTATTTAAAAAGTGCATCCCACCAATGATGGCTTGTCTCTTGTTTTATTTTTTGCAAAACTTTGTTGATTTCTTTTGCATCATGATGGACAGTTATTTTTTTTCCATTTTCTTTGATTTTCTTTAATATTTTATTTAGATCTGGATGTTTTATTAACTGTTTTATCAGTGTAAGGTTAATGCCAATGGGTGTGGGTGATCGATGGTGGTACGTAGTATAGTTGGTTTTTATTAACTGGTGGGATACAACAGGTACCGAATATGTAAAATTGCATCTAACAATATTAACAAAATTGCAAATACAAAAACTAGAGTGGTTTTTAACAGTTAAGTATTTGTTCTCATTGTCTATTCTTTTTGAAGCACAAGCAGTTCTTAAACACACACAGTCTTGGCCAATATATGAGAGCACAGTTTTTTGAATGATGTCTGGATGGAGCTCAAAGTGACATACATCTTGTTTAGTACTTAGGCATATGTCTTGGGCATCAATGGTATTGTTTTTACAGAGGAATTCCTGTTGTTCTCGGGTGACACAAGATTTTACATTTATAGTCTGCCATTTCTTGTCTACTATTCGGGCTTATGCTCTATATTCAGAGGGGTAGAGTACTGTTTCTTTATGGTTTAATTCTAATGTGATAATAGGGTAGATAACGTAAATGGTGGCATTACGTATAGTAAGTACAAAGGCAGTGGCCACATTAGTGATGGGAACATAAGTAAAGTTTCCCATAGTCCACCAGGACTGCATTATGCATTATCTCACGTGGCCTTCCGGATTTCAGTTGGAAAAATGCCTTTACTTCCCTCTCTTATGACCAAAGCGACTGTTGACTGCATCCACAACTGTAGCCGTGGAAAGGGGTTTTAACCCTTTAAGTGCGGTGGAAATAAGATGCACAGCTACATGGTCATCATTCATGACAGGAAGAAAGAGACAAGTTTATTCAGAAACACACTTGGTTTTATAGCATGACTCGCAATTCCAAGAGTAGAGAAAAGGTGATTGGTTCAGAGAGAAGGCACCCCATTCCCAGGGCCTGGTCATGCACAACAACAGGTGTTCTATCTTTGTTATTAATTCCTTTTTATTTTGACCAAATTATCACCCTGGGAGAAATTCTCCCTAGCTTTGAGCTGGACCAGCTTATTAGCTGGGAACAGAGCTGAAAAGCTCCAGCCTGGAATATTTGCAGGCTGTAATTTTCTTACTTTCTCAGTATGTGTCCCACAGGTCCCCCTTCCGAAATATATTAAAAAAGGAAGAGAGAAGTGTTTGTGCTCCCCAGCAGGGCCAGGAAAAACAAACACAACCCAAAGACCTGAGGATATTTGAGTGCCAAGGGTTTAGTGTCTTTTCTCTGCCCAAATCCCATCACCAAGTAAAGTACAACAGTGGACAATTCACCACTAAGTGATTATACTAATACAATTGTGAAAACTGCTATCATTTCACCCAAACACATATCAACAGCTCAATGAACAGATGAATGTCCATTCCCCACATGTAGAAGAGGGATCATCCCGTTGGTGTTTCGTTTGTTGTGCAGCATGGAAACTGAACAGTGACCACATTCTGCTTCTGCTGGTCAAGGACAGAGTGAGCATTTCTTGCAGGTTACAGCAAGGATCCAGACGCGTCTCATCCAAAGCCTATAATGAGGCAAAGGTGATTCACAAGAACAGGATTATTTTGATATCTTTTTTCTCTTTTTCCAATTTCTCTGTTCTGCCTTGGAGACAGCAACAGAATTTTGCTGTTCTGTGTTTGAGACAGCAACAGCCAGAGGAAAAACCTGTACTTCTCCCATTTGACTGTCATCCATGCAATTTGTCAGGAATTCTCCTGCAGAAATTGACTCAAGCACAGAAACATCTGCCTGAGAATTCCCTTTCCCCATGCCGACCCCAAGAATGGACCGAGACCCAGCCCCTCCCCCTTTCGAAACGAGAACAGGGTTGTTGCTGCTGTCAGCACGGGGTTGGAGCGATGCAGCACGGTGGATCGGTGGGAGGAGTCCTTCTGAGACGGGACAGACAGACAGGTCTCTTCTGGTCGATGAGACCGGCGCTGGGGTCAGCAAATCCGAGGAAAAAATCATCTCTTCTTGGCGAATCAATGATGAGGCTGAGGGGGAAAGAGAAAACAGCCTTTCCTCTGCCGGAGCAGAGAAAGAAGGCAGAGACCCAGGCCCCACAAAGGAGCTAGGCGCTGACACCAGGGAGAAGGGAGGAGCCGGCACCATCCCAGGGCGTGGGGAGGGTGCTCTCCTCCCCCTCTCAGCAGCAGACAGGTCGGGTTCCGAAGTCATCGTGAAAGGGCGGGCCAGCACCACCTCTCTCTCTGAGAGCGAGGGTGTCAGCCCGGCAGGGGAGGGGGGGAGTTGCCACCGCCCCTCGGGCTGGGGGGGCGGCCGCATCCCCCTCTCAGCATCGGGCGGCCTGGCCCCGGAGCGCAGGGCAGTCCCCGCAAACGGTGTCAGCTCCGGGCGGGCGGCGGCGGGCGTGTCAGCCGTCACGGCGATCGGAGCGCTCTCCGCCCCAGCGAAGGAGGGGGCACACGAAACGGCGCCCGGACCCGGTCCGGGAAAGGACAGAAAGGGCGGGTCAGCTGCCGGAGGCCCCGCTGCAGCAGCGGTGGCGGCGGCGCAGGGGCTGGTCCCCGCCAGCGACCCCGAGCCGGCAACTGCCAGCGCATGGGCAGCAAAAGCGGGCACAGCTGTCGGGGACGCGCAGTCCCCTGCGCTGCCAACTTTTCGCTCGCGGTGCGTGGAAGCGTCTTGGGCACTGTTGCGCCGAGTTGAGTGACTGTTAAAACTTCTAGTTTCTTATTTACAGCTTGCATAACTTGTTCTGTGATCACGGCCATGAATTTAGTGACCATGCCACTTGGAAAAACTTCTGCCTCTGCGGGCGAGGGGGACACGTGAGCGGGGAGCCGGCGCTGCGAAAGCGGCTCGGCTGCCTCGTCCCGTGAGGGGGGGGAATGGATGGCCCTCGGAGCGCGGCTGGAGGAGAGCAGCGGTCGCCGCCGCCGTTCCTCCCTTGGTTTGGGGAAGGTGGCACGGACCACCACGCAGCCGTCCTGGCCGCTCGCAGTGGCGGCAGGCGAAGAGGGATCAGCCTGCATTTCTGCGTGCTTGGACTCTGCGATCTTGCTCACAGCGAGAGCTCGGGCTTGCGCCAGCACAGCCCGCACGGATGGCCGTGGGGCCCCAGCAGGTAGAGGGCCCCGCGCTTCCCGCGGTGGAAAACCATCTGTCCCTGGGGCGCAGATGGGGAGATTGGAAGAACTAAAAGTTCCGGTGCAGTCTAAATAAATTAAAATGTCTCTCAGAGTTGAGAGCACGGTATCCTGCTGTTTAGAATGATGGTGTTGGGGGTTGAATGCTTTGCTTTTCTTTCTGTGGAATTTCTCCCATTGTTATGCTAAGTAATTGTGGCTACACCTTAAAACGACAGATAATGTTCTCTCGTAGGGGGGTGGCTGGAGGGAGGGGGGGGGGGGAACCGGAAAAGGAAAGGTGGGATAGGGGGGTCTGGAGCGGGGGGGACTGGCTCTCGCTTGGCTCCTGGAGTGGGAAGACAACCTGGGCTCTGCTCTGGCATCTTCCCCTGCCATCCCAGCACTGAGATCCACGCTCCCTGCCTTTGGACATCGCTCCGCGGCTCTCCCAGCTCACCCTACTACCTCCGGACACTCTGCTGAGCACCACGACCGACACCGTGAGGGGGGAGTAACTTTCCCCATCCCCTCTCTCCCCTGGGCCGCGGCCGCCATCACCCAGCCCTCTTCAACTGCGCGGGACCTGCCCTGCCCCCACAGCACCGGTAACAGCACAGGGAGACGGCCTGCGGCCAGAAGGGACTGGAGCGGAGCTAGACTGTTTCTGTTGCCAATTTTTATAGCTGTTGTTGTTTTTTTCTGCTTTGTTAAATACCAGTAAAGAACTGTTATTCTCATCCCCATATCTCCTGCCTGAAGGTGTCTGAATTGGACCTAAAATAATTAAAAGGGAGGGGGGTTGCACTCTGCATCGCAGAAAAGGGGCTCCTGCCTTTCCTTAGACCATACCTGTCTTTCAAACCGAGACAGATTTTGGCGCCCAACGTGGGGCATTGCCTGAGGGCATTGAGAGAGGGGTAGAAAAGGGGATAACAGTTCTTAAATTACCCAAGCTTGTGGTAGGTGACACCATGCTGTCCAGCTTACCCTGGATTGGCCTCCATGTGGTCACTGCTATATCTCTCCCATTTGCAAGCCCTTTTTTAAACATGAGTTTCATAACCAAGGTTACTGTGGCTATTATCCAGTTTATTATGTGGGTTGATCAGTTGAGGAATTCATGGATTTTTAATTTTCTCTGGAAGATGGCCACATGGATTCAGAGCTATCACACTCTAAGTGTGTGTTTCTGGGGCTACTTCAATAATGGTACTTACTGTGAGGAAGTGGCAGCAGGTGAAATTTTTTCTCAACCCATCACAGGGTTTTTGAAGTTCACCCCACCAGTCTTCAAGGGGTTCCAATCCACTTTAAATGCTAATGACATTATATTGTGGCTAGTGTTGCTTATATCCCTGTTAAACCTGTTCTATCTAACATTCAGAGATAAGGGGAGATTGACTTGGATAACAACCCTGATACCTACCCGAGGAAATAGTGATGTTACCCCAGAGCCTGATCCTGTCCCAGAGACTAGGGAGGTTACCCCAGAGCCTGATCTTGTCCCAGAGACTAGGGAGGTTACCCCAGAGCCTGATCCTATCCCAGAGACTAGGGATATTACCCCAGAGTTTGACCCTGCTCCACAGCCCACCTCGGAAAGGAACCACCCAGAATGGGTGGGGGTGCTAGCAAAGGAGATACGTGAGATGGGCCAGATGCTGAAGGAGTACCTCTCCCCAGCTGGTGAGAAACCCTCCCCCTGCCTTAAAGAGGGAGACTCTGGTGGTGCAGCAGTGGGACCCACAGATGTTACATCTGTCCAGGTTCCAGCTGAACTGCAAGGGCACTCACAGCCAGCAGCAGTTGCCCCTGTGGAAACTAGGAAGTCTAAGATGAAAACAAGGCACCTAGATAATAAGGGTCAGGAAGGGGGCCCCTCACAACCAGCAGGGGAGCCAGAAGTTGAGATCATCACCGAGTCCCTGTCATACGAGAGTCTCCGTAACCTGCGAAAAGACATTGTACGACGGGGCCGTGAGGCTTTTACAACCTGGTTACTGCGGGTCTGGGACCTTATGGGTACAGGTGTGCAACTGGATGGTACTGAGGCAAGGAATTTGGGAGCCTTGACCCAGGACTCAGGTGTGGACCAGGTATTTGTAAGGGAGACAGGTCTCCTTTCCCTCTGGGAGCGACTTTTAATGAGTGTGAGAGAGAGATTTGTCCACAGGGAAAGAATGCAGGAGTACCACCAGAGAACACGTTGGAATACCCTTGAGGAAGGGATCCAAAAGCTGAGAGAAGTGGCAGTACTGGAGGTGCTCTTTGGGAGGGATGGACAGCATGACAATGACCCTGACAAGGTCAGGTGCACAGGGCAGATGTTGTGGAATCTGGCAAACCTGGGCCCATC
This sequence comes from Sturnus vulgaris, assembly GCF_052056855.1. Lineage (NCBI taxonomy): Eukaryota > Metazoa > Chordata > Aves > Passeriformes > Sturnidae > Sturnus > Sturnus vulgaris. The sequence continues at coordinate 38,781,073 of NC_142282.1, read as the reverse complement.
TCAATATACCCCCTTTATTGCAATGATTGATGCTGATACCAACCAAGTGACAGTGGGTTCTGTTGCCAACAGGCTCAGGAATTATCAGAGTATGATGGCTGGCCCAGTGCAGGCTCATGTCTCTGCTGTGGCTAAGGACCTCAGAGAGGAGTTTAAGGAGGAGATGAAGGAGATAAGGGAAGAGGTGAGGAAGATCAGTGCAGCACCAGTGAGAGTCATGGACCCCAAAAGTAGAGCCCAACGCCCCCCAGCTAGGGAGAGAGGGTACACCCCACGTGCTGACCTGTGGTTTTTTCTACGTGACCACGGGGAAGACATGAGAAGGTGGGATGGGAAACCCACTTCTGTCCTGGCAGCACGGGTGCGCCAAATCAGGGAGGGGAACACCAACAGAGGGAACTCCACTAAAGTGAGGGTAGCCTCAGCCTCCCATGGAGGTGCAGGGTATTACAGAAGGGAGGATGATCTGTCAGATCCCCTTGAAGGAACCTCCAGTATGTATGCCCAGGAGAGAAATAATAACCAGGGCTAGAGGGGCCCTGCCTCTAGCCAGGGAGAGGCACGGGAAAACCGGATCTTTTGGACGGTGTGGATCCGATGGCCTGGCACATCAGAGCCACAGGAACACAGAGCATTGGTTGACACTGGTTCACAATGTACATTAATACCATCAGGACATGTCGGAAAGGAACCTGTTTCAATTGCTGGGGTTACAGGGGGATCTCAGGAATTGACTCTGCTGGAGGCTGAGGTGAGCCTGACTGGGAAAGAGTGGCAGAAACATCCAATTGTGACTGGCCCAGAAGCACCATGTATCCTAGGCATAGACTTCCTCAGGAATGGCTATTACAAAGACCCAAAGGGACTCAGGTGGGCTTTTGGAATAGCTGCTGTGGCAGCAGAGGGCATTAAGCAGTTGAACACCCTGCCTGGGCTATCAGAAAACCCATCTGCAGTGGGACTCCTCAGGGTGAAAGAGCAACAGGTGCCAATTGCTACCTCAACAGTGCACCGCCGGCAGTACCGGACGAATCGAGATGCTGTGATCCCCATCCACAAGATGATCCGTGAGCTGGAGAGCCAAGGGGTGGTCAGCAAAACCCACTCACCCTTCAACAGCCCCATCTGGCCTGTGCGTAAATCGGAAGGAGAATGGAGATTGACAGTGGACTATCGTGCACTGAATGAGGTGACTCCACCGCTGAGCGCTGCCGTGCCGGACATGCTGGAACTGCAGTACGAGCTGGAGTCCAAGGCAGCAAAGTGGTACGCCACCATTGACATCGCCAATGCATTCTTCTCCATTCCTCTGGCAGCAGAGTGCAGGCCTCAGTTCGCTTTCACCTGGAGGGGTGTGCAATACATGTGGAACCGACTGCCCCAGGGGTGGAAACACAGCCCCACCATCTGTCATGGGCTGATCCAGGCTACACTGGAGAAGGGTGGAGCTCCAGAACATCTGCAGTACATTGATGACATCATTGTGTGGGGGGATACGGCAATGGAAGTATTTCAGAAAGGAGAAAAGATCATTGAGATTCTGCTGGGAGCCGGCTTCGCCATTAAAAAGAGCAAAGTCAAAGGGCCTGCCCAAGAGATCCAGTTCCTGGGAGTAAAGTGGCAAGATGGACGGCGCCAGATCCCCAGTGAGGTCATCAATAAGATCACTGCAATGTCTCCACCAACCAGCAAGAAGGAAACACAAGCCTTCCTAGGTGCCATAGGCTTTTGGAGAATGCACATTCCTGAGTACAGCCAGATTGTGAGCCCTCTTTACCTGGTCACCCGCAAGAAGAACGATTTCCACTGGGGCCCTGAGCAGCAGCAAGCCTTTGCCCAGATCAAGCAGGAGATTGCTCATGCAGTAGCCCTTGGCCCAGTCAGGACGGGACCAGATGTGAAGAACGTGCTCTACTCTGCAGCCGGGAACCATGGTCTGTCCTGGAGCCTTTGGCAGAAGGTGCCTGGTGAGACGCGAGGCCGACCACTGGGGTTCTGGAGCCGAAGCTACAGAGGGTCCGAGGCCAACTACACTCCGACGGAGAGGGAGATCTTGGCCGCCTATGAAGGGGTCCAAGCAGCCTCAGAGGTGGTTGGCACAGAAACACAACTCCTCCTGGCACCCCGACTGCCAGTGCTGAGCTGGATGTTTAAAGGAAAGGTTCCCTCAACCCACCATGCCACTGACGCCACATGGAGTAAATGGATTGCCCTCATCACACAACGTGCCCGTATTGGAAACCCGAATCGCCCTGGGATTTTGGAGATAATTACCAACTGGCCGGAAGGGGAAGACTTTGGCCTTGCCGACGAAGAGGAACAGGAACAGGTGACCCGGGCCGAAGAAGCCCCACCATATAACCAACTGCCAGCAGATGAAACATGCTATGCTCTTTTCACTGATGGTTCCTGCCGCATCGTGGGGATGAACCGGAAGTGGAAAGCAGCCGTATGGAGCCCCACACGACAGGTTGCACAAGCTACCGAAGGAGAAGGTGGATCGAGTCAACTTGCTGAACTCAAAGCTGTTCAGCTGGCCCTGGACATTGCTGAAAGAGAGAAGTGGCCAAAACTCTACCTTTACACTGATTCATGGATGGTAGCCAATGCTCTGTGGGGATGGCTGGAAAGGTGGAAAAAGGCTAACTGGCAACGTAGGGGAAAACCAATCTGGGCTGCCAATGAATGGAAAGACATTGCCACCCGGGTAGAGAAGTTGCCTGTGAAAGTCCGTCACGTAGATGCCCATGTCCCCAAGAGTCGGGCTAATGAGGAACACCGACACAATGAGCAGGTAGATCAGGCTGCACAGATAGAGGTGTCGCAAATAGATTTAGACTGGCAGCACAAGGGAGAGGTGTTCCTGGCTCGATGGGCCCATGATGCCTCAGGTCATCAGGGCAGAGATGCCACATATAAGTGGGCACGAGACCGAGGGGTGGATCTAACCATGGACAGTATTTCTCAAGTTATCCATGACTGTGAGACGTGCGCTGCCATCAAGCAAGCCAAGCGGGTGAAGCCCCTCTGGTATGGGGGGCGATGGTCCAAATATAAGTATGGAGAGGCCTAGCAGATTGACTACATCACACTGCCTCAAACCCGCCAGGGCAAGCGCTATGTACTGACCATGGTGGAAGCCACCACTGGATGGTTGGAGACCTACCCTGTGCCTCATGCCACTGCTCGGAACACCATCCTGGGCCTGGAAAAACAAGTTCTTTGGAGGCATGGTACCCCTGAGAGAATTGAGTCAGACAATGGGACTCATTTCAAGAACAGCCTTATAAACACCTGGGCTAGAGAACACGGCATTGAGTGGGTGTACCATATCCCCTACCATGCACCAGCTGCAGGGAAAGTTGAACGGTGCAATGGCCTGCTTAAAACCACCTTGAAGGCACTGGGTGGGGGAACTTTCAAGAACTGGGAGATTAATCTACCAAAGGCCACCTGGTTAGTGAACACCCGAGGTTCCACTAACCGAGCAGGCCCTGCCCAATCTGAGCCCTTGGGAATATCGAATGGAGATAAGGTTCCAGTGGTACACATGAGAGGTATGCTAGGAAAAACTGTTTGGGTGAATCCTGCCTCCAGCAAAGACAATCCCATCCATGGAGTTGTATTCGCTCAAGGACCAGGTTGCACCTGGTGGGTAATGCAAAAGAATGGAGAGACCAGATGCATACCCCAAGGAGACCTTGTTTTAGGGTGAAATACCTATAGTACTGTGCCTATGTCTCTAACTGCATGTATGTATATATAATGTAACAGTTTAATTTGATATAGCATATTAGTATGGGAGAAATTCAGGGGTGGATAATGTTGGGGGTTGAATGCTTTGCTTTTCTTTCTGTGGAATTTCTCCCATTGTTATGCTAAGTAATTGTGGCTACACCTTAAAACGACAGATAATGTTCTCTCGTAGGGGGGTGGCTGGAGGGAGGGGGGGGGGGGAACCGGAAAAGGAAAGGTGGGATAGGGGGGTCTGGAGCGGGGGGGACTGGCTCTCGCTTGGCTCCTGGAGTGGGAAGACAACCTGGGCTCTGCTCTGGCATCTTCCCCTGCCATCCCAGCACTGAGATCCACGCTCCCTGCCTTTGGACATCGCTCCGCGGCTCTCCCAGCTCACCCTACTACCTCCGGACACTCTGCTGAGCACCACGACCGACACCGTGAGGGGGGAGTAACTTTCCCCATCCCCTCTCTCCCCTGGGCCGCGGCCGCCATCACCCAGCCCTCTTCAACTGCGCGGGACCTGCCCTGCCCCCACAGCACCGGTAACAGCACAGGGAGACGGCCTGTGGCCAGAAGGGACTGGAGCGGAGCTAGACTGTTTCTGTTGCCAATTTTTATAGCTGTTGTTGTTTTTTTCTGCTTTGTTAAATACCAGTAAAGAACTGTTATTCTCATCCCCATATCTCCTGCCTGAAGGTGTCTGAATTGGACCTAAAATAATTAAAAGGGAGGGGGGTTGCACTCTGCATCGCAGAAAAGGGGCTCCTGCCTTTCCTTAGACCATACCTGTCTTTCAAACCGAGACAGATGGGTTCCCATATTTAAAGAAAAACCTGGTCCTCCCAGGAGTAAGCCTGGGGTTTCTGCCGCCTAAAGCGAGCTAAAAAGTAGCTCTGGAGCAAAAGTGCTCCCGTTACCTCTGTGATGGAGGCACAGCTGACAAATTCCGTGGGATGTCCCGTCTCGCTGCAGTCGGGTAAGGGTCCACGATGTTCCCAGATGGCTCTCTTGGTCCCGGCCGTCGTCACGGGTCCGGTCCTGGCCCCAGGATCCGGTGTCCAGGTTTTCTGGGTATTCCAGCCTGCACCTGGCACAGGCTCTGGCTAGACAAGGCTCAGCTCTGACTGCAAGCCCCGGTTATCGACAGCATCGCTGTGTCTGTCCCGGTTCGGCAGGCTTCGGGCCCCAAATTCTTCGGTGCCCTTGTCGGCAAAGGTCCCGTGGACCTTCAAATGTTCATCGGTGTAACCTTCAAATGTAGCTCTGTGGAACCTCCAAATGTAGCCGTGGAAAGGGATTTTAACCCTTTAAGTGCGGCAGAAATAAGATGCACAGCTACATGGTTGTCTTTCATGACAGGAAGAAAGAGACAAGTTTATTCAGAAACACACTTGGTTTTATAGCATTGTTACGAACAAGCTCCTGTTTGTTCTGTTAACTGTGGAAAACACCCTGTTTTTATGTTAATTGTTGCTGTTTTTCTGTTCTGATCCCCACTCCCTGGAATTGTCTTGCCATTGTGTCCTTTCCCTCCCTGTGGTCGGTTAACGCCTTCGCTGCTCCCAAAAATTATGCCTAGCAAATGAGAAGACCGCAAGTACTTATGGGACACAACTCAGTAATAAAAAAAAACCCTAAAAACAACGAGCCAATATAACATCGAAAACCAAAAATGGAACTCCCAAGTAAGAAAAACAGTGAAGAAGATGAAATTGCCAACCAGGACCCTCCTGCCTTGTCACCGTGACTTGAACAGCAACCGATCGACATGACACCCCTGGACTACGAGCTAACCAGGGTTTTCTGCCGGACTCCTGTGAGGACAGAAGGCCCAGCTCTGCTGCACAGCAAAGCTGAATTCCTCCTCCTCTGGATCGTCCATTGGGAGCAGCGGTGGTGCACGTGACCTGTCGGGCTCCCACCCAGAGCTGATTTCTCAATAAAGGCATTAAAACAGGAGCTGGTCTCCTTGCCCTTATTCATTTCATTCTGGGGGCTTGTCCGGTATCGCCGCACCTGAAGAGGACCAGAGACGGGATGGCCGCCCATCTTCGGACCTCCAGGACATCTGGCGACTTGGACCAGAGGATCAGCCTGGGATAGACAAACCAGAGGAGCACCAGTGAGTATAGCAGGTGGCGGGAGTAGGAGGTGAGCGAGTGATGTGTGAATGAGATGGGAGCTCGGATTCCGAAGTGAGTGGGACCCCTCAGTACCACGGTTCCGGACTCTTGCAAAAGGGCGGGCCAGAAACAGGGGGAAGCAAGAGAGGTCTATCAAGGCCTAGTGAATGCTTGAGGCATCTCCTAGGGGATAGAGAAAGTTTCCCCCCTCTGGGCGTGCAGATGAAAACCCATAGTGTGAGTCGCACGCATTTAGGGTAGGCCCCCCCCCCCCTTAAGGAGGGTGACCTAGGTGACTCCAGGCATGCGGAAGCCTAGGTGTTGAGTGAGTGGTGTGCATTTTTACAGGGTACCCCCAGGTACTGCCAGCGCTGAGTGTCCAGGAAGGCCCCGGTCCCCAGGGTCAGACCAGACGCGCTGTAGGTGGTGTGCTGTTGCAGCTCCAGGGAAGGGAGGCTGTAAACCGGTTGCCCAGAGCACAGGGGTGGGGAGTCTGGGAATCGTGTGAGGACAGGTGAGGCAGGCATCGCACACACATGCACACATCCCTTTAGCCGAGGCCATTCTTCTGGGGAAGGGTGGCCAAGCTGGGCCGGTGGAAGGTAAAGGGGTCGGGCCCTGCTTGGGTGGCCTCCTGCTAACAGAGAGGTTACCCCCAGGTAACCCCTGAGAGTCTTTTTGTTCCTTCGCGACTCTACGAAAAACTCAGGAAGGCGCTGACACTAGATGTAGGACTGCTTTTAGTCCAGGGTGTGGGTATATCCAGCCCGGCGGGAGGCTAGGCAGGGGAGGTCGTCAAGTAGATCTAGTGCTAGGGACCCCGGCAGCATCGAACAGGAGTGCTCAGAGTCCCCCTGGGGCGAGGCGTGGGGGTACGTAGGGGGTTTGGTCACTAGGACAAGCCCCAAGTGCCCAATGGGAAGGTTTGGACCTTAAGCCTAGAAAGGCTAGTGAAAGTTTAAGTTTAAAGAGATGGGAGGGTGCTGTAGTAAAAGAACAGGCTCCTCCAAGAAAAAGATAACATTCCACCTAACAGCCCTCTTGTGCAACTGCTTGACAAATGGGATACTCTGGAAGTGACAAAAGGCCTAGATAGAATTAAACTAGTTCATTATTGTACAGAGATTTGGTCTAAACTACAACTGCAAGGGGATTGGTCTTGGTACGGGACCCAAGACCAATGGATATGCTCACAACTAAGCCAATACCTGAGAGTTCAAAGTTGTCCCGACCTTGAACAGCTGGCCTATGCCGCATGTTGGCAAGAAATTGCCACAGGCTGTGATAGTGCAAAGATACATAAATTACAAATAAATGAAATAGATAAGGGGAATGAGGGAGGAAAAGAAACAAGCAAGGGATGGGACCTCCTCGAATATCTACCATCTCCCCCTCCTATCTACCCAGTGGTACCTGAAGCCCCTCTTCTAGCTCCCCCAGTTATGCCCCAAGTTCCTCCCCCAACTTACTCTGCAAAAACTTCAGTCCCCCCTTTGACCTCTATTGCAAAACCTTTGATTCCCTTCCCCTCAGAACCCATAATCTCCATTCCTCAGCCACCAGTGATTCAGTCATCACCTGCTCTTAGTGTTCCTACCCAAAACCTGACTCCTTTACCTATCCAGTCCACCGCCCTAACACCTTCCTGTAATCTGCCCGTGCCTCCAACCCCCTCTGTCCCTTCACCTATTTCCTTAACCCCATCCCCAGTGTCCCCCGTAGTAGATTCAATCTCCTCTCCTTTGCCCAATACCCTTCCTACTCCTCCTCTAGATTGGGAATTAAACTTGTTATCTTCAAATACCACTACAACATCCAATATATCCGCTTCCCGAGGTGATGACCTGGCAGAAGGACCTTATTGCCACACCAGGTCTAAAACATCAAGGGCAGAAAGACTCTTTCCCCTCAGAGAGGTCCCTATGGGTGGAATGGCCGGAGGAGTTGGATTTGTGAATGCTCCTTTGACAGCCTCTGAGGTTCGGGGATTTAAAAAGGATCTGGGGAATTTAGTAGAAGACCCAGTAGGAATATCAAATCAAGTAGACCAGTTTTTAGGGCCTAATATCTATACCTGGGGAGAGTTAAATTCTATTCTTAATATACTATTCTGCCCAGAAGAGGTCAGGATGATTTGGGCAGCCGGTATGAGAATTTGGGAGAGGGAAAATAGATTAGGGCCCCCAGGAGACAACAAAATGCCCCCCAGTAGATCCTGGGTGGGACCCAAACCATGAGGAGGAAAGGAGAAACATGAAAAACTATCAATCTCTCATAATCACAGAAATAAAGGAGTCTGTTCCCCAAGGTAGTAATACAAAACTAGCTTTACCCCAGGGGTTTACGGAGTCTCCAAACCTTTTTGGACAAGCTTTAGAAGGCCTACTCAAACAATTTGCCCCTGGAGAAAACGTACAGGTTTTACAGTACGTAGATGATCTGTTAATATCTGGAGAAGAACAGAGCAAAGTTAAAGTGGCCAGTATCCGGCTTTTAAATTTCTTAGGGGAGAAGGGCTTAAAGGTGTCCCAGAACAAATTACAGTTTGTAGAAACTGAAGTTAAATATCTTGGCCACATTATCGGAAAAGGATAAAAGAAATTAAGTCCTGAGAGAATTGCAGGCCTTTTATCCATCCTTGCCCCTAAAATTAAAAAGGACATAAGGAAGCTCTTAGGCTTATTTGGGTATTGTAAATTGTGGTTAGATCAATACACCCAAAGTGTTAAATTTCTCTATGACAAGTTAGTCAACCCTGAGCCAGTAAAGTGGACAGCAGAAGATGAAGAACAATTACAAGATTTAAAAAACAAATTATCCTCAGCACCTGTGCTAAGCCTGCCTGACCTCAAGAAGGGCTTTGAGCTATTTGTAAACACAGAGAAAGGAATAGCGTATGGGGTATTGACCCAAGAATGGGGAGGAAGTAAAAACCCCGTTGCATTTTTATCAAAACTGCTAGACCCAGTAGCTAGAGGTTGGCCAACTTGCCTACAAGCAATTGCTGCTACAGCTATCCTATTAGAAGAAGCTCAAAAGTTAACCTTGCAAGGAAAAATCAGAATACACACACCACATGACCTTAAAACAGTCTTAAGTCACAGATCCCAACAGTGGCTAATGGATTCCCGAATATTAAAATATGAAATTATCCTAATGAACAATGACAATTTAGAATTGAATATCTGCAAAAGTCTAAACCCCGCACAATTCCTATCTGGGGAACCCCTAACTGATTTGGAACATGATTGTATTGAATTAATAAACCTACAAACTAAAATAAGAGAACATCTAGAAGATAGATCTTTGCCATACGGAAGGATTTTGTTCACTGATGGGTCCTCAAGAGTAATAGAGGGTAAAAGGGTGTCAGGATATGCAATTATAGAAGTGACAGACATGAAGGTTGCAGAAAGGGGGAAGTTGCCATCAAACTGGTCAGCTCAGTGTTATGAAATCTATGCACTGAAGAGAGGGTTAGATTTGTTAGAGAAAGATAAAGGAACTATCTACACAGACTCACAATATGCATTTGGGATTGTTCATACATTTGGTAAGATTTGGGAAGAACGGGGATACTTAAATTTGAAAGGAAAGGACTTGGTGCATAAGGAGTTGATAAAATTAATACTTGAATCCCTATATAAACCAGCAGAAATAGCAGTAGTGCATGTTAAAGGACATCAGAAGGGAGACACTTTAGAAATAAAAGGGAATCAATTAGCAGACCAGGTGGCTAAAGAAGTAACTCTAGACCCAAAAGAGCCAGTAAAAATCTTGAGACTAGAGGAAACACCAAGTAAAGGGGAAGAAGAAAAGAAACCAACATTTAGTGAGAAGGAGTTAAAAGAAATAAAAGAACTAGGATTACATCAGGGGGAACAAGGGGAATGGTTGACATCTGATGGGCGTAAGTTCCTAAACAGGGCTTTAGCCTGAAAAATATTATCAGAAATGCATGAATTAACCCATTGGGGAATCCAAGGGTTATGTGACCACTTCTTAAGAGAGAATATATGTATTGGCGTATATAATCTAGCAAAAGCAGCTACAAAAGGGTGTGTCATCTGCCAAAAAGTAGACCAAAAGGTTATGAGAAAAATAACACCTGGAGGAAGAGAGTTAGCTTTAAACCATTTCAAAATATACAAGCGGACTTCACTGAAATGCCCCCCATACAAGGATATAAACATCTATTAGTAATGGTAGACCATCTCACCCACTGGGTGGAAGCATTCCCCACCAGGAAGGAAACGGCAGAGGCAGTTGCAAAGATAATTTTAGAAGAAATTGTTCCACGGTATGGACTAGTAAATAATATAGATTCAGATCGAGGTCCACATTTCATCGCCCAAGCTTTACATGAAGTAATTAAGGCTCTGGGCATGAAATGGAGGTTACATACCCCATGGCATCCCCAGAGTTCAGGGAGAGTAGAAAGAATGAATAAAACTCTCAAAAACGTGTTAACAAAATTAATTTGTGAAACACAAATGAATTGGCTTAAGTGCCTACCTCTTGCCCTTTTGTGGATAAGAATCAGACCCCGGTCAGACATAGGGGTTTCCCCCTATGAAATGATGTTTGGGCTTCCTTACCTTATCACTCCTTTCAGTACAGGGAACTACTTGGAAGGGGAAACAGCAACCCAAAAATACCTAGAGGCAATTGGGAGGACACTGGGAAATCTTAGAAAAAAGGGGTACCTCCCCCAGACTTCTCCCCTTGATGCAGATGTACACCAGATCCATCCCAGAGATTGGGTGCTAATAAAATCCTGGAATAACATACCATTAACCCCTCGGTTTGAAGGCCCATTCCAAGTGTTACTCACTACACACACCGCAGTGTGGACCCAGGAACGTGGCTGGACACACATCTCTCGAGTTAAAGGACCAGTATCACCCCCTGGTAGTGAACCAGATCCAGTCACACCATCGACAGATGCCCCTGAGTGGACTGCTATCCGAGGTCCAAAAAACCTCAAATTAACATTAAAAAGAAAACCAAAAAACAGTTGAAGAACTCCTGCAAAAAAAATTAACTGGATACATTTTTTTTGTGTACAAGTTAGTATTATGTTCTAATAAGGGTTCTGTAACATTTTTCAGAAATTACCTGAAGTCATGTTTCTACTCATGTTCTACCTGTTCTGATACTGTTGCTGTTGCTTGGATAGTTGGAAGGCCAAAGTAGTAAGAGTTGGCAAAGTTAAAAGTTACTGTTTGTATGCTTCCCCTGATAATTGACTAGAATCTTGAAGGGTTCATATACTCTTCTGAGCTTTTAAGGTATAGCTTACATACTACACATGGTTCTTCATTAACTTCAGCTTTCAAACGAGCACTTCCTGCAAATTGCAATTCCACCCCCGGGAAGGTTTCAGCGCTTAGCACAATAAATCTCCTAGAGAGCACTCTCCAAGGGTGACTAAATTAGTAGGGAAGTGGGAGTAGAAGGAGCCGGCTGCTAAGATATACTCTAATACACATCCAGGAAGTATCCTTGTTCCCCAAGAGGCAAGACCAGGTGAGGTCAAGAGAGAAATGGCTCATACTGAACTCTTGGGAAGAATAGTGTTAATCCTATTCATAGGTAATACCCGAGGGAATGAAGAGGATGCTTGTACCAAATGCTACCACCCTCTCTATGATGGAGAAAATCTGAAGTCTCTCTTGAAGGTTCATACCAACCTAAATCACAAATGCTTCAATAACTCCCAATTAAATACCTGTCAAGAAGATGGGAAAGTCTATTAGCTTGTAAAAATACTGCTTCTTATAAGCAACACCTACTTGGGGAATGCCCCGTAGGTGATACCTGGCTTTGCTTCGAGTATGAAACAAACCGAGACAGATTGGTAGACCTGGTAAAAGAAAAACAACTAACAACACAAGAAAAAGATGATTTAGATATTCCTGTGGGGAAAAATTTATTTATAGATCTAGTTGAAAGAATCAGCAAAGAATTAAACTTGACTGACTGCTGGATTTGAGGAAGTACCCAAATGACTGAAATCTGGCCATGGGAAGGAATAAGTTTAAGCCCATTAGAAATACTAAGATGGACCCAAATTACACAAGAACCACAAGTTGTAGGAGCAAGGGGACGAGAACAATGGGATTTAAAGTCCAGGGTAATTGGGGAAGAATGCATCATGAGAACAGGGAAGAGATATAATACTCCCATAGGGAAAATGGCATGTAAAAGATACCTAATAATAAAAATCTAGGCACAAAGTGGATCCCCAGAGAGCCAAATAGATACTGGTCTGTTGAAAGAAAGGAAAGAGGGTGTATTTACCATGAGAAATATGAGTTACACGAATGTACAGAGAAAGGAGTTAACCCATTTTGGGGCATAAGGGAATTGTCAAAGTTTTGGAAACCCCCAGCCGAAATAGGGGATGCATTTTGGGAAGCTCCACAACCTTTATTTTGGATCTGTGGTAATACAGCATACACCAAACTGCCCAGAGATTGGGCAGGGAGTTGCACTATAGGGATTATTAAACCAGCCTTCTTCCTATTGCCAAAAGAGTCAGGAGCACACTTAGGAGTCCCAGTATATGACGATTTAAAGAAAAGAAACAGAAAAAAAAGGAGTATAATCGAGATAGGGGGTAACCAAAAGTGGAACAGAAAAGTATGGACCCCAGAATAAATTATTAAAACTTAGGGGCCAGCTACTTGGGCCCAAGATGGATCATGGGGATTCCGTACCCCAATTTATATGCTGAACCAAATTATCAGGCTCCAAGCAGTGCTCGAGGTAATCTCCAACTGGACAGCCCTTGCACTTGACCAGATCAGTAACCAGTTAACTCAAACAAGAGCAGTGATATAATAAATTAGATTAGCTGTAGACTACCTATTAGCAGATGAAGGAGGGATATGTGGGAAATTTACTTCCTCTGAGTGCTGCCTGGAAATTGATGATAAAAGTTCAGTAATTAAAAACATCTCCAAAGAAATTAGAAAATTAGCATATGTGGGTGCCCAAGAGTGGACTCCTCTAATGGATACTAGCTGGTGGGACAACTTTTGGTCTTTCAAAGGAGCATGGTGGAAGAATGCTGCGTTTATAATAATATGCACAATCACTGGACTATTATTTTTGCCATGCCTACTTCCCTGCCTAATCCGGGTAGTAACCTCCACTATCCAAGCCAGTATACAACTCCCAGAACTGACTAACCAAAAACAAACCAAAATTATGTTAACAGAGAGCCAAGAACAAGGAAGTCAAAAACAAAAAGGTGCCAAAGAAATATATGAGCAATATCAAAAACTAAAGAAATTTTCTGTCCAAGAAACTAAAATCATAGGTTGATGCAGGCTAAGGCCTGATCAAAGAAATAGAGGGGTGAATTGTTACGAACAAGTTCCTGTTTGTTCTTTTAATGTTCTGTTAACTGTGGAAAACACCCTGTTTTTATGTTAATTGTTGCTGTTTTTCTGTTCTGATCCCCACTCCCTGGAATTGTCTTGCCATTGTGTCCTTTCCCTCCCTGTGGTTGGTTAATGCCTTCGCTGCTCCCAAAAATTATGCCTAGCAAATGAGAAGACTGCAAGTACTTATGGGACACAACTCAGTAATAAAAAAAAACCCTAAAAACAACGAGCCAATATAACATCGAAAACCAAAAATGGAACTCCCAAGTAAGAAAAACAGTGAAGAAGATGAAATTGCCAACCAGGACCCTCCTGCCTTGTCACCATGACTTGAACAGCAACTGATCGACATGACACCCCTGGACTATGAGCTAACCAGGGTCTTCTGCCGGACTCCTGTGAGGACAGAAGGCCCAGCTCTGCTGCACAGCAAAGCTGAATTCCTCCTCTGGATCGTCCATTGGGAGCAGCGGTGGTGCACGTGACCTGTCGGGCTCCCACCCAGAGCTGATTTCTCAATAAAGGCATTAAAACAGGAGCTGGTCTCCTTGCCCTTATTCATTTCAGCATGACTTGCAACTCCAAGAGTAGAGAAAAAGGATATTGTTGGGAGTTAAATTGTTCCCTTTTCTTTCTGTGGATTTTTTCCCATTGTTATGCTAAGTATTTGTGGCTACACCTTAGAAGCAATAGTTTTCTCTCGGCGTGGGGGATAGGGGGAGACCGGAAAAGGAAAGGTGGCACAGGGGCCTGGGCTCTCTGGCTCTCGCTCTCTCACTTGTGGTGGGGTGGTAGGAAAACAGCTGGTGCTCCTATCTACCGTCCTCCCCGCCATCCCAGCGCCGGGAGCCACGTTCCCTGCCGTCGTACATCGCTCTGCTGTTTTCCCGCCTCATCCTACTACCTCCGGGCACTCTGCTGAGCGCCACGACTGCCAACGTGAGGAGGGAGTCGCCCCTCCATCCATCTCATACCTAGGTCTCTGCCGCCTCCATCACTCCAGCCTTCTTTGACTGCATGGGACCTGCCCTGCCCACAGCACCGGTAACTGAGCGCAGGAAGAGGGAGCCTGTGGCCAGAAAGGGACTGGAACTGAGCTATACTGTTCTGTTTTGTTGTCAATTTTTATAGCTGTTGTTGTTTCTGCTGTTTGCCTTGTTAGATATCAGTAACAAAACTGTTATTCCTATCCCCATATCTTCTGGCTGAAAGCCTCTAATTTGAAACTATAATAATTAGAAGGGAGGGGGTTGAACTCTGCATCTCAAAAAAGGGATTCTTGCCTTTCCTTAGCAAATACCTGTCTTTCAAACCAAGACAGATGTTTTTAGAAAAGGGGAGCAGGCTGGCTGAATTTTTGAAATGTTGATCTGAATTAGCAGTTCAACACGCTTGAGAGACCATTCTGGGTTAAACAGCAATTGTTGCTGAGTCACGATCCGCTGTTAATACAGGCGAGATTCGTGATGGTTCGTTTTTGGTCTCAAAGGTGCAAAAGACAACAACAGGGGACAAGTCAGTTTGCTCAAAGCAGAAAGGCACTTTTATTGAGTGCCAACAACTCAGTTTCGCGATAGAGGGAGAGTTAAAGGAAACAAAGTAAAGAGAGAGAGAGAGAAAGAGGGGGGAATGGGGAATAGCTACCAACAGAAGAGACAGATGCCCTTCTGGTCTGGCCCAATAGACTCCGGTGCCCTCGTGGCCCCAGCCAATAAACACATCTTCTGTGGGGAGATCTCAAAGGCTTCTCCAGAGGGTCGCTTTCTTATAGTCCTTTTCCAAAGCGAGTGGCGTCTGGCCAAGAGGTGGGGAGATTTATGGGCCATCGTGTGGTGCTGCAATACAGAACATGCAGTGGTGCTCCGAGAAGCAGATGTAGGCACAGTACCTGTTTGAAGGCACTGTACTGTAGCAGCACAGCAAGCACAGCGCACCAGCAAACAGTCACTTGGCCAGCATCCACCCGACCAGGTCAGAACTCCTGTCCAGAAGTGGATGGGGGCTCCTTGGGATAGCCTCTATCCTCACAACGGTAATGAGGCATATGAGGGAAACTCCAGACCGACTCTTACATGCTGTCCTACGTTTCTTACCACATATGGTCCAATGTCATAAATCTTTGCTTCAGGCTTAAGTGGCATGGTTAGGGGTTGGGTGGTCTGGACTTTTAGTGTCTGTGTTGGTAAGGTGTCCTGGTTTAGGGCAAATTTGGGAGGAAACCCCTGAATGGGGTCCCTCTAGGAAACAGATTCAAGCAGTCCCTCTCCCAACTGGATCGGGGAAAAAAATATTTCCTTGGAGAGAAGTGGGAAAAAAAACCTGTTTATTTAACAGGGAAAGCACTCTCCAGCACAAAAATGGACAATACTAAACAGCAAAACCTCTCGCTGCTCTGAAGAGATGACAGATTCAGAAGAGTCCCTTCCGTGGGTTGCAGCCCGGCTCACTCAGTCTGTTCTCAGTCCCTCTGGCACTGGGAAATGCTGTGGCTCAGGCCAGGCCTGGTGGGCCACAGGTGTGAGCTCCCGGTGCTCTTCTGGGTTTTCAGTCCAGAGCAGGTTCGAACAATTCCAAGAAAAAGGAAAGAAAAAACACAGTCCAGGGAAACGCTTTGCCTCAGCTAGCCAGAAAAACTAACCAAAAGCAAAAAAGAGCTCTCTCCCGCTGTCCACTGCAGACAACACAGTCTGTGTGAAGGATGCGGGGAAGCAAGTGTAGTTTCTGATAACAAACTCTGCACATCTTCCCTCCCCCTTCACTCCTGGAACCAGTCTTAAAGCTGCAGAACTCAATATTCAACACCAACAGAACAGACGATTTGAGGATACAAGCATCATAAAGTCACCTCAAGACATAAGGTTACATCATTCCGAGGTTTAACACAGACTTGAGTTATATTGTAATCAACTTTAAATGCCTCAGCTTCACACCTCTATTTTAAGTCCAAATTCAGGGCAATCAGTAAAGCATGTGTTACAACATTCCTTACTAATTCAGATGGGTTTTATAGGTCCTTGTTGGAATTCGTCCCGAAGAAATATAAATTTACAGCCCTAGACATCTTCCCCTGTCTAGACAGTCGCGTTTGTGATTTGTAATGCCTGCCACAGAGACTTATGAGAGTCAGTCAGAAGCCCTTCTCTGACACATATAAACACTAGTTACATTGTATATGGGATGTAGGGACACATATTGAGAAAGTAAGAAAATTACAGCCTGAAAAATATTCCAGGCTGGAGCTTTTCAGCTCTGTTCCCAGCCGATAAGCTGGTCCAGCTCAAAGCTAGGGAGAATTTCTCCCAGGGTGATAATTTGGTCAAAATAAAAAGGAATTAATAAAAAGATAGAACACCTGTTGTGGTACATGACCAGGCCCTGGGAATGGGGTGCCTTCTCTCTGAACCAATCATCTTTTTTCTACTCTTGGAATTGCGAGTCATACTATAAAACCAAGTGTGTTTCTGAATAAACTTGTCTCTTTCTTTCTATCATGAAAGACGACCATGTAGCTGTGCATCTTATTTCCACTGCACTTAAAGGGTTAAAACCCCTTTCCGCGGCTACAATGGGAGGTTTTGTACTGATGTCCACTGTAGTCATAACTATGACTATGATAGTAAAAGCTACAGCTTTTTAGGTTACACTTACTTGATTCTGGCTAGGAATCCGTTTTTGGATTGTTGTAAGCAAAACTAACATCTTTACTTACAATCTATTCATTTTTCCCGAGTAAGCTTTAGCTTTAGTTTATTATCACTCAGTGTTGCTTTCTAAGGGCTTTCTGGAGCCTTTTTCACTCTTGTATGGTGAATCCAGGCATTTTGTTCTTTGATCTTGATTGCAATAAAAGTGGTGAGAAGCACCTGGAATGGTCCTTCCCACTGCGGCTCCAAAGTTTTCTTTGCAAGAGACTTAACATACACATAATCTCCAGGCTGTATGCCATGTACTGGTCCATCTAGTTGTCTGCTTCGAGCCTCAGCCTCATGTTTTTCAATTTCTCTAAGTTATTTGTTTAGAGCCACCATGTATCTATGTAGGGTTTCTTCCCCTTACTTGGGTTGGTGTTCCCTCCTGTACCCCCATATGGTCTTCCATATAGTATCTCAAAAGGACTTAACTTTCCTTTTGTTCTTGGTTTAGTCAGAATTTGCAGTAATGCCGAAGGAAGAGCTTGGGGCCAGGGTAATTTTACTTCTTGTGCTAGTCTTATAATTTGTTGCTTGATCAAGTGGCTAATTTTCTCTACTTGGCCACTTGACTGAGGGTCATATGGGGTGTGGAGTTTCCAATCTATGCCTAATTGGTGGCTAATTTGTTGTACAATTTTTGAAAAAAAGTGTGGTCCTCTATCTGAGGATATTGTGGCTGGAACTCCAAAGCGTGGTATTATTTCTTGTAACAATGCTTTGGTTACTTCTTGCACTTTGGCAGTTTTGGTAGGGAAAGCTTCTGGCCACCCTGAAAAGGTATCTGTTAATACTAGTAAATATCGATACCTCCCCTTTCCTGGGAAGTTCTGAGAAATTAATTTGCCACTGTTGTCCAGACCCATAGCCTTTTCCAATTTGACCAAGCTTTGGCTTGGGGATATTTTTGGGCTTAGTTTGGAGGCAAAGACTACATTGTCAGGTCACTTGAATGACCGTACTCTGTAAATTTCTGGCCATAATTCTGTCCTTTAAATAATTGTACAAAGTATCTACTCCGTAGTGTGTTTTCTGATGTTCCTCTTTTACTAGGGACCATAGCAAATAGGATGGGATGACAAGTTTTCCTTTTCCTTTCTCTGTAACAGCCCACACCTCCTGATTATAGCTTCCCTTTTCATGCCTAATAAGCTTCTTATCCTTTTTATTATACTTTGGCTTACCTTCTAGGGAAATCTGTCCATCTGGGACTAAAGTTGCCTCAGTGGGTACCCCACCTTTGACCGTTTCTTTTGCTTCTCTGTCCGCCAGCTCATTCCCGTCTTCCAATTCAGAGCTCTCTTTCTGGTCTGCCTTGATATGCATAACAGCTACCTTCTTAGGTAGTTGGAGTGATTCCAAAAGTTTTATCTCCTGTGCATGCTTGATACTTTTCCCTTGTGAATTCAACAGTCTTCTTTCTTTCCAGATGGCTCCATGTGCATGCACCACTCCAAATACATACCTTGAGTTTGTGTAAATGTTAATTTCTTTCCCTTTTGTTAACTAAAGCACTAGTTAAGGCAATTATTTCAGCCTTTTGTGCAGAGGTCTTTGTTGGCAATGGTCCAGGCTCTATTACCTTTCTGCAAGTAGTAACCGCATATGTAGCATGTTTCTTTCTGCTGATAAGGTAGCTGCTTCCATCAGTAAAACAGGTCTCAGTGTCAGCAAGAGGAGAGTCCTTCAGATCCAGGCGACTGGAGTAAGTGGCCTCGATGGTTTCCAGGCAATCATGGATCACTGGTTCTCCTGTATTTCCACTGAGAAAGGAAGATGGGTTCACAAGGTTAGTGACTACAATGTCCACATCATTCTGCTCTACCATTATGGCTTGGTATTTCGGGAATCTGTGGGGAAAGCCAGTGTCTGTCTTTTACTTCCAGCACTGCAGGCACTGTGTGGGAAACTAGCACAGTCATCTTCTGGCCTAGGGTGAATTTGCGTGCTCCCTGGATATTCAGCACTGGGGTAAATCCCTTTTTCTCTCTGGTCCTCTGGCTAGCTCTGGACCAGAGAGGTGTGGGAAATCCTCATATACAAAGGCAAAAAACTGAAGGAGGCTCTTTTCTCCCATGGGAAACATTTGTCCAGAGTTTATTGTGTCATGCACATGGCAAAAGGAGAAAGAGAGAGAGAGAAGATGGTGGGCACTTTTAAACTCAGGGAAAGGGAAGGGGAGGAACAGACCCATGACCAATGGGATGCTGTCGAGGGGGAGAGGCAAAAGGAAGGACTCTGCCAGGCCACTACTTGGGCGGGGGGGGAGAATGGGATAAACCATTCAGTGCCAATATAAAACAATTTGTTAGTGCAATACAACACAGAACCACTGCAGCAACAGCTCTGAGACACTCCAGCCATCCTTTTGCTGCTGCATCCACCTGCTTGGAAAAGAAAGCAGCTGCTCTTCGATATGGGCCCATGTCTTGTGCCAGTATCCAGAAGGCAATTCTTTGTTTTCCATGAGAAAACAGAAAGAATGGTTTACTCACGTCCGGGAGTCTGAGAGCAGGAGCCAACATGAGGGCTTTCTTTAAGTGGTCGAAGGCTTGTGTAGCTTCTTTTGTCCATTGGAGATTTCTGTTTCCTTCCATAATCAGGGCATATAGGAGTTTAACCAACAGTCTATAATTATAAATTTACAATCTACACTACCCTGTCATTCCCAGAAAGGTTATCAGTTCCTTTATTGTCTGTGGTTTTGGGATCTGGCATATTGCTTCTTTGTGGTCTTGCCCCAGAGTCCTTTGTCTAGCACTGACCTCATAACCTAGATAGATGACTGTTTGTTTCACTTCCTGAGCCTTTTTCTGAGATACTTTGTATCCTTGTAAACCTAAAAAGTTCAAGAGGCTCACCGTCCAGGCTATGCATGCCTCTTGTGTTTGAGTGGCTATCAGGAGGTCGTCTATGTACTGCAACAGCTGTCCTTCTTCCGATGGGGCTTCTCAGGATTCCAAATTTCTTACAAGTTGTTCTCCAGATATTGTGAGACTGTTTTTAAACCCTTGAGGCATCACCATCTGTCACAGTACAAGCTGGCTTGTACTGGGCAGTTAATCTGACCACTGATTGGATAAGCAGCCTGGCTTAAAAGGCAAGCCCCAAAGAACAGAGATAGGACAGAATTGGAGACAGACAAGGATTTAATCCAATGAGTTCCAGCCCTGGCTGCAGACAGCTATTGTTCAGAGAGCTGAGCAGCCTGATCTGTGAACCAATCACAGACGTTTACCCGGGAACATTGAAAGGGGTATATAAAGTGAGGTCAGAACTGAATAAAGGCTTTTTGTCACATGGATTACAGAGCGTAGCATCTTCTGTCTCAGACTTTGCGCCGTCGCACCTAACAATTGGTGAGTCCTGACTTGATCCGACATAGCCATACTGCCGCGAGCAGGGGAGACAGGCCATCCTTGAGATGGATGCTGCACTAGAGGCAGCGGAAGTGCTGGCCAGAGTCAGGAATACGTCCGAGAGACGAGAAAGATGCCCAAAAGGAAAGGTGGCGAGAACTGACCAGAGCCAGAAACATCCTGGAGATGAAAACCTTCATCCGGAGAGCTACAAGAAAATCATGTGAAGCATCTTTTCTACAAACATGCACCCAGTGATAGAGGTATGGATAGAGTTTTTGGAGGAGTGGGAAATTGAATATGAACAAGAATCTCTCCTTGATTTAATACTATGGACAAAAGAAAGGGGGTAGAGCCGACTGTAGAAACTGCATTAGATATAGACTATTGGACTAAAATTGGAGAAAAAATACTAAATGCTGCCTTAAAAAATGATAAAAATGCAATCAGAGCTTTAAAGCCTTGGAAAACTATCTTAAACCTGATAAAAGCGATAAAAGCTGATTTATCTAGTGACAGCATGGAAGAAAAGGTACTTACTCCATGCGGAGAGATTTTACTGACTGGCGAATCCTCGGTAGCCAGCTCAGAAACCCCTAATCCACCCTAAACTGCTATGGGGAAACCCGAAGAAGACCCCCAAGATGGCAGCGGCTGCATGGCCAGGGGAGGGATCCGAGAACAATACCAAAATGGTGGCGACTGCATGGCCAGGGGAGGGAGAAAGGAAACACAGCCTCCCTCGTGGGATGTACTTCCGCCACAAGCCCAGCCCTGGGGGGGGGCGCGCCTTTACCCCAAGCTCCGCCCTTGTGGGGCTCACCTCCTGCTCCAACCACGCCTTGGTGGGCTGTACCTTCAGCTTTGGTACAGCCTCCGGCAGGCGGGGCCCCGGCCCCAGCCCAGACTCCAGAGGGCGTGTCTCCGCCCCGAGTCGCCATGGAGACCCCCACTGACCCCCAAGAAGAGGCGCGCCGTGATGATATCACACAGGAAAAACCCGGAAGTGCATCGGGACTGAAAGATATTAGCACCAAAGCTCTGAAAACGACTCCAGAACCGAACTTAAGCCCCGATCCTGCTGCAACCACAACACCCACCGCTTCTTCACATCAGAAGCCAAGCACGGAACAGCTCCAAGAAGTCTCTGCACAGAGGAACAGCCAAAACACCTAGGAAAAGAACACAAGCTGCACCTTGGCAGCCAACCTTCAATAGCACCTCCAGCCCCGCTAATGTTTAAATCAGAAGTCGTCTCTTCCTGGGACCCTGCTCTCTTCTGGATGAAGGTAAAGCAAAAGTCTCTAGAATCTGGTGATTTAGAAGTGGCTGAACTAATTGCAGTGCCTATGTCTTCACCAATAGAAGAGGACTGGCAGGGTGGGGGAGATACGATAATGGCATTCCCAGTAATAAGGGGAAATGGAACTGCTCCAGATAAATATGTACCCTTTAATTGGCAAATTCTTGCAGAATTACACCAGTTAGCTGCTAAGCATGGGTTGGGATCCCCTGCAGTAACAAATATGCTTAGATTCGTGACTGCTAATGAACTAACACCCTATGATATAAAGCAGATGGCAAAATTAATCTGTGCTCCAGTGCAGTATATGATGTTTGAATCGGCCTGGAGAACATATGCAGAGGAACAGGAGTTGAAAAACTCGAGGCTATCACAGCAAGACCCATGCTTTGGGGCAGGGGTCCCTCAACTCATGGGAGTTCGCCCAATGAAAGATCCTCAAACTCAAGCACGCTTAAACTCTGCAATATTAAACCAGGCAAAAGAACTGGGGATGAGAGCCCTAAATAAAGTTACAAACATGTCTGTACCAACCCAGAGATATACAAATATAAAAAAAATCCTAGTGAGTTGTACATGCACTTCATAGAACAAATAGAAGATGCCATGAAAAAACAAATGGCTAATGAAGATGCAAGGAATCTGGTATTACTACAATTGGGGTGGGATAATGCAAATGAGGACTGTAGAAAAATTATAAGTACATTGCCCAATGAAAGTCCATCCTTGGAAGAAATGATTAATGCATGTGCTAGGGTTGAGACTGCATCACATAATATGGATATGTTAGCTAATTCTTTTGCAGCTGCAGTAAGGATGAATGTGAATTGTTTCAATCGTGGACAACCAGGCCACGTGAAGGCGAACTGTCCCACGAAACCAGCCTGACAGAAGAAGGCTCAGGGACAGGGCAAAGGCAAGTTACTCTGTAAGCGATGTGGAAAACTTGGACATGAAACTAAGGTATGCAGATCCAAATATCATAGTAATTGTCTGCTTATTAATTAACAGGGAAACTTGGGACCCAGCGCAATGAGGGAATGCGCCTGGACAGAAATGTTTCCTCAACCTCCTGCTCAAGCCTTTGTGACCAACTCACAGCCAGGACAAGGGGATCAGCCGGCCTGGATGTTTACACCTCAGCCACAGTAACTATAAACTCACTAGAAGTGCATAGAGTCCCCCTTGAGGCTCAGGGGCCCATAGGGAAAGGACTAAGTGCCCTTCTTTTGGGAAGATCCAGTGCTACATTACAAGGTATCTTTGTGCATCCTGGTGTGATAGATGCTGACTTCACAGGACAAATATATGCCATGGTATCCACTCCCTCTCCACCTGTAACTATTCCTGAAAAAACTAGGATTGCACAACTTGTCCTTTTTAAGTCTTGTGTCCCCAATGCAGATGCAAAGGAGTGGGGAGACCAAGGCTTCGGATCAACGGGACAACCAGAGGTATTTTGGACTCAAATCATAGGTAAAGACAGACCTGTCATAAAATGTACTGCTACTATGCCTAAAGCCAAGCCCTCACAGATAGAGATCAAGGGTTTGGTTGACACTGGATCTGATGTTACTATCATTGCTTCTTACAAATGGCCTCTATCTTGGCCCACTATACTCTCAGGAGCCACTATTGCTGGTATTGGAGGGACTACACAAAGTTATCTTAGTGAAAATCCTGTGCTGATCAAAAGTGATAAAGGGCAGACAGCCACAGTGCAGCCATACGTGCTAGTGGGATATATGAGTGTATGGGGGAGGGATGTGTTGTCAGCATGGGGGGTCCGGGTGGGGACAGATTTTTAACAGGGGCCGTTGTGATAGAGGGCGAACACCATCCCACATTTGCTTTGAAATGGCTCACTAATCAGCCAGTGTGGGTTCCACAATGGCCCCTAACAGAAGAGAAATTAGAGGCCCTCAAAATCCTAGTTCAAGAACAATTGGTTCAAGGGCACATAGAACGATCCACAAGTCTGTGGAATAGCCCAATATTCATTATAAAAAAGAAATCTGGAGAGTGGAGGTTACTCCATGACTTAAGAAAAATTAATGCTGTTATGGAAAGCATGGGTGCCTTACAGCCAGGTATGCCATCCCCTACAATGATACCTGCCTCTTGGGATATCCTGATTGTGGACTTGAAAGACTGTTTCTTTACTATTCCGTTACACCCAGATGATGCCCCAAAGTTTGCTTTTACAGTGCCTTCTATTAACAATGATGCACCAGGACGTTATCAGTGGCATGCGCTTCCACAGGGCATGCGAAATAGTCCCGTGATCTGTCAGGAGTACGTGGCTCAAGCACTCTCATCAGTGAGAGAGCAATTTTCAGGGGCATATTGCTACCATTATATGGATGATATTTTGGTAGCAACCCAGACAAAAAAAAGAACTTACAGAAATTCAGCCAAGCTTGTTAAAGGCACTGAATACATTTGCGCTGCAAATAGGTCCTGAAAAGGTGCAGCAGCAAGCACCATGGAAATATCTGGGACTAAAAATCTTAGATCAGACCATACAACCACCAACTATTCACTTCTCAACAAAAATTGAAACCCTAAATGATGCACAGAAACTTTTGGGTTCTATCAACTGGGTTAGACGGTATTTAGGATTAACTGATTCACAGTTGCCACCATTATTCGACCTGTTAAAGGGTGATCCAGAACTGACTTCACCGAGAAAGTTAAATGCAAAAGCAAAAGCTGCTCTTGAAATAGTAGAGCAGGCTATAACAAAGAAACAAGTCCACTGGATATGCCCAGAGGTGTGTGTTACTGTGTTTATTATCATTGTTAAGTTTCATCCAACAGGAATCATTGGGCAGTGGAACTCACACTGACCTGATCCTTTGCATGTGTTAGAATGGATGTTTTTGCCTCACCAGCCCAAAAAGACAGCTCCCACCGTCTTTGAGTTAATAGCACAATTGATTATAAAGTGTCGCTACAGGTGTTTGCAGTTAAGTGCTAAAGATCCCTTGAAAATCATTATTCCTGTGAAGCAGGAACAGTTTGAATGGTGTTTTGCAAACAGGACAGCTTTACAAAGTGGTTTGCAAGGTTTCTCGGGTGAGATTTCCTATCATTTTCCAAGCCACAGACTGCTTAAGCTAAGTGGGGAGACTGAACTCTCTCTCAATCCTCTCACAGTGTTCACGGATGGCTCTGGGAAAACAGGGAAAGCCATTGTAACATGGAAAGAGGGGAGTGATTGGCAAACCCTAGAAGGATACGAGAGTGGATCACCTCAAATGGTAGAGTTACAAGCTGTAGCTATGGCTTTTCAGCATTTCCCTCACACTCCTCTGAATGTGGTAACAGATTCTGCATATGTAGTTGATATCACTCAAAGATTAGACCAAGTACTGTTAAAGGAAGTTGAAAATGCACAACTGTTTAAGCTACTTAAAACTCTATGCCTTGCCATACAAGCTAGAAGTTGTCCTTACTATGTATTTCACATCAGAAGCCACACAAATTTGCCAGGTTTCATCACAGAAGGCAATGCTCGAGCAGATAAGTTAGCTGCCCCTGCCTGGACAGCACCACAGCCAGATATGCTAACACAAGCAAGAATGTCACATGATTTCTTCCACCAAGGTGTCCGAGCCTTTCAGCGGCAGTTTCAGCTGTCAAACACAGAAGCCCGTAACATTGTTAACACCTGCACTGACTGCCAAGGCCACACTGCACCACTGCAGATGGGGGTAAACCCTCGTGGACTGCGTGCTTTGCAAATCTGGCAGACTGACGTGACACATATTGCTGAATTTGGCCGTTTAAAGTATGTACATGTCTCAATTGACACATTTTCATCAGCAATCTGGGCTACAGTACAGACAGGAGAAAAGGGTCGGGATGCTATTGCACATTGGCGATCTGCCTTTGCTGCCTTAGGAATCCCCCATCTCATCAAAACTGATAATGGTGCTGCAAGCATTTCACAGAGAACAAGAAATTTTTTACAGCTCTGGGGAGTGTCACACCACACTGGCATTGCAAACATAACAACAGGACAAGCCATCGTGGAAAGAGCACATGGCACCTTAAAAATTACACTTAAAAAACAAAAGAGAGGAATGTGTGGTGGAACCCCGCAGAGCAGAATAGCAAAGGCTGTATACACACTAAATCACTTGAGAGTAATAGAAAATTCCCAGAATCCAGTTATCCTAAATCACTTCCTATCATTACAATCATCTGGTGATAAACCTTTACCTAAGCCCAAGGTGATGGTGAGAGACCTGGACACCAATAAGTGGGGGTTCCGTGGAATCTCATCACCTGGGGACGGGGGTATGCATGTGTAACCACGGACACAGGTACACATTGGGTACCTGCCAGATGTGTTCGTCCTGCACGGGACCACAGACAGCGTCCCCCTAAGATCTCCTCGATGGACGTGGAGGAGCAAAATGCAGGAGGATAAATGGGACAACTCACTCACCTACCTCACAGAGTTATAAGACACTGAAATAACAGAGTTGTTTGTTTACAAAATGTTTTACTGTTTACAAATTGTCTTGTAAAGTTGGAATTTTGCACAGTTCTAAAACTGAATGTTATACTAAGTTATAATTTCAGAAGAAAGGTTTCAAGTTTTATTGTTATATGTGAAACAAAAAGTGCTAAATTCACCTGACTGCTCCTGAACAAAAGAACTGCAGCTTCTGGTATGTGGAACTCATCACTATCCAAAAAATCCAAATTTATTAAGCTAGGTAAAACCCCATTCCAATTGAATAGATGCTGTTTATGTAATTTTGCATGCAAAAGGGCCCTTGCAGGCAAGATCGCAGAGAACAAGCGGCACATTTGTGTTTCAAAATTTTTCTTCAAATTAATAAAAAAGAAATTGGGAATTGTCACAGTGCAACCTGGCTTGTACTGGGCAGTTAACCTAACCACGGACAGGAGAGGCAGCCTGGCTTAAAAGGCAAGCCCCAAAGAACAGAGATAGGACAGAATTGGAGACAGACAAGGATTTAATCCAATGAGTTCCAGCCCTGGCTGCAGACAGCTATTGTTCAGAGAGCTGAGCAGCCTGATCTGTGAACCAATCACAGACGTTTACCCGGGAACATTGAAAGGGGTATATAAAGCGAGGTCAGAACTGAATAAAGGCTTTTTGTCACATGGATTACAGAGCATAGCATCTTCTGTCTCAGACTCTGCACAGTTGCACCTAACAACCATCCATGTGAGATGAGACTTACCCCCACTCTTGGGATTTTCCCATTCAAAGGCAAAGATTTTCTGTCTGGCTTCATGGAGAGGGAGGCAAAAGAAAGCATCTTTCAAATCTAAAATGGTAAACTAGGTTAGTTCAGGGGTTAAGCATGTTAACAAGGTGTATGGGTTTGCTACCACTGGGTGTAGGCCCTCAGTTATTTTATTAACAGCTGGCAGGTCTTGTACTACTCGGTATGACTCATCTGGCTTCTTAACAGGCAAAATAGGAGTATTAAAATCAGACCGGCACTCTTTCAATAGCCCTCGCTGTAAAAAGTTATTGATTACTGGGCTACTCCCTGACTGGTTGATTTTTTCTTTGACTTGCACCAGAGGTGCATTCTTTGCTCTCCCTGGTGTATTAGAAGCCCATACCCCAGGGAACACCTGGTCCATTATTTTCTTGTTAATTTTTTCTTCATCCTCAGTTTTGGTCTCACTAATTGCTAACGTTAAACCTAGCATTTTCAAATACTGTTGATCTTTTACTTCTAAACTAATTTCCCTATTTTTAAATGTGATTTTTGCTTCCAACTGTTCTAACAAATTTCTGCCCAAAATTGCCTTTGGAGAATTCGGCATGTATAAAAATTTATTAATTCCCCATTTTTTCCTAAGTTTATATTTTAATTTTTTGAAAAAAATATGCTCTTTCAGTTTGGCCAGTTGCTCCCTTTGCCATAACATACTCATCTGTTATAGGCATTAAATCTTTATTTAACACCGAGTATGTTGCTCCTGTATCTACCAAAAATTCCATTTTCTTTTCTTTGTCCCCTAACTTGATTATAACTAGAGGGTCCGTTAGGGATAGACTCTTCGGTCCTCCTTAGTATTTTTTTAATGTATACAACCACCCTCTTTTATCTTTGATCTCCCCTTCTCTGCTCATCGTCTTTTCTCTGTTTTGGGCACTGTTTTTTCCAATGTCCAATTTTCTTGCAAAATGCACATTGGTTTTTTCCCAATCAGGGTGGACCTTACCTTGGTGGTCCTTGTCCATGTCTCCTTTTTTCGTCCTTTCTTACTACTGCTGCTAATTTTCTCATCCCTTGTTTGTATCCTTCCTCTCGATTGCTGAAAACCCTCCATGCCTCATCCAGTAAAGCTTCTAAATTCCACCCCATTGGCCCCCAAATCTTCTGAAGTTTGCATCTGATGTCCCCTGAGGACTGTCCCAAAAATAAATTTACTAATTGTTGTATCCCTTCCTCAGATTCAGGGTTGTGCTGGTTGTGTTAAAGGTGTATAGCAACTCATTGTGTCTCGCAAATGATCTAAAAATTCAGAAGGGGTTTCAGAGGGACTCTGTTGCACTGTATACAGAGCAGACCAATTTATGGTTTTAGGAATTGCTTTTTCCATTCCTTTTATTATAAATTCTTGATAATTTTCTAATTTTTCCCTCTCCTCTGGGTTATTTGGATTCCATTGTGGATCCTGGAGAGGGAAAAATTCTTTAACATCCTCTTGTCTTATTCTATGGAAGGTATCTGCTAGATGTCCTGCTGTTTTCAAGATTAACTGCTTTTCTGTTTCAGTTAAAGCATCCAACAGTAATTGAATGTCTGCCCAATCAGGCCTGTGTTGTCTGATTATAAATCTTAGTTTAGCAGTGTCTATGGGATCACTTCGTTAATTTTAGTAGAAAAGGGTACTTTAACTAGCACCTTCCCTCCCCTGACTCCTACTGCCTCCTGTAAAGGTGATTGTATTCTTTCCTTTGTTTTCTGGTCTGGGATGCTATGGGACCATTTGGAGAAAAATCCTTGTCTTCACTGCTTTCACTATCGCTGTTAAGCAATGGGGGATATAGTTTAGGGGTAAGTGAGGGAGGAGATGGCTCAGTTTGTTTCTTTCTTGAGGGAGCTGGAGTAGGGGTGGGAGTTAATGATCCCTTTGAAGCTTCCTTTTCTTCTAGCCTTTTAGGGGGTGGTCTAAACAGGTCAATTAATTCCTGTTCTTGTGCCTCTGTTTGATAAACCTTATCAGAATGAATACAGCATTGGTTTATTGAGCACGCGCTACAGCATTGCTTAGGTTTCCCTCTATTAGCCTTACTGTCCTTTTCAAGGGCCAATACCTAGGGATCAGAGGAGGGTTTGATGCCACAATCTCTCTGCCACTCAGGATGATTCCTGAGAGAGAAAAACATATCTGTGTATGTCACTTTCTCCCATTTCTTAAAAATAGCATCAGCTGCAATAAAATCTCAAAGTCCAAAGTTCCAGTTGGTGGCTATCTGGGATCTTCTTCCGGCTTATAAAGGGGCGACCATTCCATGCAAAATTTGATTAAACTTCGCTTATTTTCAGTGCCTCCATACCCTCACTCCTTCCAGTGTGTCAAAATACAGCCTAAGGGACTAGCCTTAGAAATCTCCTTGTTTTGACTAGTACGCATTACCTCCTTCTTCTTGTCTTATCCCATTTTCACCCAAATCTCTCTCCACACAGCCTCAGAGTCCTTTCCCAAACTTCCTTCCACACACATGCCCAAGTTGCAGGTACCAAGTGTGATTTTCCACACACAAATTTTAGGATTTCAGGTTCAAAATTAGCTTGATTAGGATGCCTCGATTTGCACTGAGGGCATGGACCTTGATATCTCTCAGAGGAACAATACCAACTTTTTCACAAGTCCTACACTGTAACAGTAACCACACGGAGTGCCAACCTTTAGAAGACCCAAAAGCCTAGTAACACTCGCAAAAGCAAGCTATTCCACTTCTCTCTCGAATGTCCAAACCCTCTTGTGCAGGCTGTTCCCAGTCGAAAGCTACCAACCTTCTGTGGAGACAGATAAACCTGCCCGGGCTCTGCCATGGAGGGTTGCCCCTTGAATGGGATGTGATTAGCTTATCTCAACCCTTGCCTGGAGAGATGCCCCTTAGGTGGGCACATCCTCCCTTGTCATGGCAAGCTATCCCAAGAGCTTTGGTTATCGCACCATGCCTTAGTACCCATGTTAATCTTTGTAACCCATTGGTCTTTCTCCCTTAGTACCACTCTTGCTTTCCCACATTGTTGGGAATTGAATTGTTCCCTTTTCTTTCTGTGGAATTTTTCCCATTGTTATGCTAAGTATTTGTGGCTACACCTTAGTAGCAATAGTTTTCTCTCGCAGGGGGGTGAGGGATAGGGGGACACCAGAAAAGGAAAGGTGGGACAGGGGTCTGGGGCAGGCTCTCACTCTCTTGCTTGGCTCATGGAGTGAGAAGAGGACGGCCCGTGCTTTGATCTAGCACCTTCCCCACCATCCCAGCGCCAAGAGCCACGTTCCCTGCCCTTGAACACCGCTCTGCTCCTCTCCCACTTCATCCTACTACCTCTGGACACTCTGCCGAGCACCAAGACCGACACCGTGAGGGGGGAGTGGCTCGTCCATCCCTCTCACACCTGGGCTGCTGCCGCCATCACTCCAGCCCTCTTTGACTGCATGGGACCTGCCCTGCCCACAGCACCGGTAACTGAGCACAGGGAGAGGGAGCCTGTGGCCAGAAAGGGACTGGAACTGATCTATACTGTTCTGTTTTGTTGTCAATTTTTATAGCTGTTGTTGTTTCTACTATTTTGCCTTGTTAGATATCAGTAAAGAACTGTTATTCCTATCCCCATATCTCCTGTCTGACAGCCTCTGATTTGAAACTATAATAATTAGAAGGGAGGGGGTTGCACTCTGCATCTCAGGAAAGGGGTTCTCGCCTTTGCTGAGCAAATACCTGTCTTTCAAACCAAGACAGATTTTGGCGCCCAGAAAGTGAGGCATTGCCTGAGGGCATTGAGAGAGGGGTAGAAAAGGGAATAACAGTTCTTGAGTTACCCAAGTTTGTGGAAGGTGACACCATGCTGTCCAGCTTACCCTGGATTGGCCTCCATGTGGTCACTGCTATATCTCTTCCATCTGCAAGCCCTTTTATAAACATGAGTCTCATAACCAAGGTTACTGTGGTTATTATCCAGTTCATTTTGTGGGATGATCAGTTGAGGAATTCATGGATTTTTAATTTTCTCTGGAAGATGGCCACATGGATTCAGAGCTATCACACTACGAGTGTGTGTTTCTGGGGCTACTTCAATAATGGTACTTACTATGAGGCAGTGACAGCAGGTGAAATTTTTTCCCAACCCATCACACCGTTTTTGAAGTTCACCCCACCAGTCTTCAAGGGGTTCAAATCCGCTCTAAATGCTAATGACATTATACTGTGGCTAGTGTTGCTGATATCCCTGTTAAACCTGTTTTATCTAACATTCAGAGATAAGGGGAGATTGACTTGGATAACAACCCTGATACCTATCCCGGGAAATAGTGATGCTGCCCCAGAGCCTGATCCTGTCCAAGAGACTAGGGATATTACCCCAGTTTGACCCTGCCCTGCAGCCCACCTCAGAAAGGAACCACCTGGAGTGGGTGGGGGTTCTAGCGAAGGAGATACATGAGATGAGCCAGATGCTGAAGGAGTACCTTTCCCCAGCTGGTGAGAAACCCTCCTCCTGCCTTAAAGAGGGAGACTCTGATGGTGCAGCAGTGGAACCCACAGACGTTACATCTGTCCAGGTTCCAGCTGAACTGCAAGGGCACTCACAGCCAGCAACAGATGCCCCTGTGGAAACTAGATAGTCTAAGATGAAAACAAGGCACCTAGATAATAAGGGTCAGGAAGGGGGCCCCTCACAACCAGCAGGGGAGCCAGAACTTGAGATCATCACCAAGTCCCTGTCATATGAGAGTCTCTGTAACCTGCAAAAAGACATTGTACGACAGGGCAGCGAGGCTTTTACAACCTGGTTACTGTGGGTCTGGGACCTTATGGGTACAGGTGTGCAACTGGATGGTACTGAGGCAAGGAATTTGGGAGCCTTGACCCTGGACTCAGGTGTGGACCAGGTATTTGTAAGGGAGCCAGGTCTCCTTTCCCTCTTGGAGCGACTTTTAATGAGTGTGAGAAAGAGGTTTGTCCACAGAGAGAGAATGTAGGAGCACCACTATAGAATGCATTGGAATACCCTTGAGGAAAGGATCCAACAGCTGAGAGAAGTGGCAGTGCTCGAGGTGCTCTTTGGGAGGGATGGACAGCATGACAATGACCCTGACAAGGTCAGGTGCACAGGGCAGATGTTGTGGAATCTGGCAAACCTGGGCCCATCTCAATATACCACCTTTATTGCAATGATTAATGCTGATACCAACCAAGTGACAGTGGGTTCTGTTGCCAACAGGCTCAAAAATTTTGAGAGTATGATAGCTGGCCCAGTGCAGGTTCATGTCTCTGCGGTGGTTAAGGAACTCAAACAGGAATTTAAGGCTGAAATGAAGGAGATAAGGGAAGATGTGAGGAAGATCAGTGCAGCACCAGTGCTAGTCATGGACCCCAAAATTAGAGCCCAACGACCCCAGCTCGGGAGAGATGGTACACCCCACGCGCTGACCTGTGGTTCTTTCTGCGTGACCACGGGGAAGACATGAGAAGGTAGGCTGGGAAACCCACTTCTGTCCTGGCAGCAGGGGTGCATCAACTCAGGGAAAGTAATACTAACCAAAGGAGCTCCACTAAAGTGAAGGTAGCCTCAGCCTGTCATGACCAAGCTGCAGAATTTTACAGAAAGGAGGATGATCTGTCAGATCCCCTTAAAGGAACCTCCACTATGTATGCCCAGGAGAGAAATAATAACCAGGGCTAGAGGGGCCCTGCCTCTAGCCAGGGAGAGGCATGGGAAAACCGGATCTTTTGGACGGTGTGGATCCGATGGCCTGGCACATCATAACCACAGGAACACAGAGCATTGGTTGACACTGGTTCACAGTGTACATTAATACCATTGGGACATGTTGGGAAGGAACCTGTTTCAATTGCTGGGGTTACAGGGGGATCTCAGGAATTGACTCTGCTGGAGGCTGAGGTGAGCCTGACTGGGAAAGAGTGGCAGAAACATCCAATTGTGACTGGCCCAGAGGCACCATGTATCCTAGGCATAGACTTCCTCAGGAATGGCTATTACAAAGACCCAAAGGGACTCAGGTGGGCTTTTGGAATAGCTGCTGTGGCAGCAGAGGGCATTAAGCAGTTGAACACCCTGCCTGGGCTATCAGAAAACCCATTTGCAGTGGGACTCCTCAGAGTGAAAGAGCAACAGGTGCCAATTGCTACCTCAACAGTGCACCGCCGGCAGTACCGGAGGAATCGAGATGCCGTGATCCCCATCCACAAGATGATCCGTGAGCTGGAGAGCCAAGGGGTGGTCAGCAAAACCCACTCACCCTTCAACAGCCCCATCTGGCCTGTGCGTAAATCTGAAGGAGAATGGAGATTGACAGTGGACTATCGTGCATTGAATGAGGTGACTCCACCACTGAGCGCTGCCGTGCCGGACATGCTGGAACTGCAGTACGAGCTGGAGTCCAAGGCAGCAAAGTGGTACGCCACCATTGACATCGCCAATGCATTTTTCTCCATTCCTCTGGCAGCAGAGTGCAGGCCTCAGTTTGCTTTCACCTGGAGGGGTGTGCAATACATGTGGAACCGACTGCCCCAGGGGTGGAAACACAGCCCCACCATCTGTCATCGGCTGATCCAAGCTACACTGGAGAAGGGTGGAGCTCCAGAACATCTGCAGTACATTGACAACATCATTGTGTGTGGGGACATGGCAATGGAGGTATTTCAGAAAGGAGAAAAGATCATTCAAATTCTGCTGGGAGCTGGCTTTGCCATTAAAAAGAGCAAAGTCAAAGGGCCTACCCAAGAGATCCAGTTCCTGGGAGTAAAGTGGCAAGATGGACGGCGCCAGATTCCCAGTGAGGTCATCAATAAGATCACTGCAATGTCTCCACCAACCAGCAAGAAGGAAACACAAGCTTTTCTAGGTGCCATAGGCTTTTGGAGGGTGCACATTCCTGAGTACAGCCAAATTGTGAGCCCTCTTTACGTGGTCACCCGCAAGAAACACGATTTTCACTGGGGCCCTGAGCAGCAGCAAACCTTTGCCCAAATCAAGCAGGAGATTGCTCATGCGGTAGCCCTTGACCCAGTCAGGACAGAAACAAAGGTAAAGAACGTGCTCTACTCTGCAGCCGGGAACTATGGTCTGTCCTGGAGCCCGTGGCAGAAGGTGCCTGGTGAGATGCAAGGCCAACCACTGGGATTCTGGAGTCGAAGTTACAGAGGGTCCGAGGCCAACTATACTCCAACAGAGAAGGAGATCTTGGCCGCCTATGAAGGGGTTCAAGCTGCCTCAGAGGTGGTTGGCACGAAAACACAACTCCTCCTGGCACCCCAACTACCTGTGCTGGGGTGGATGTTTAAAAGAAAGGTTCCCTCAACCCACCATGCCACTGACGCCGCATGGAGCAAGTTGATTGCCCTCATCACATAACGCGCCCGTATTGGAAACCCGAATCGCCCTGGAATTTTGGAAATAATTACCAGCAGGCCGGAAGGTGAAAACTTTCGTCTTGCCGACGAAGAGGAACAGGAACAAGTGATCTGGGCCGAAGAAGCCCCACGGTATAACCAACTGCCAGCAGATGAAACATGCTATGCTCTTTTCACTGATGTTTCCTGTCGCATAGTGGGGATGAACCAGAAGTGGAAAGTAGCCGTATGGTTGCACAAGCTACCGAAGGAAAAAGTGGATCGAGTCAACTTGCTGAATTCAAAGCTGTTCAGCTGGCCCTGGACATGGCTGAAAAAAAGAAGTGGCCAAAGCTCTACCTTTACACTGATTCATGGATGGTAGCCAATGCTCTGCGGGGCTGGCTAGAAAGGTGGAAAAATGCTAACTGGCAACGTAGGGGAAAACCAATCTGGGCTGCCGATGAGTAGAAAGACATTGCCACCTGGGTAGAAAAGCTACGTGTAAAAGTCTGTCATGTAGATGCCCATGTCCCCAAGAGTCGGGCTAATGAGGAACACTGACACAATCAGCAGGTAAATCAGGCAGCACAGATAGAGGTGTCAAAGATAGATTTAGATTGGCAACACAAGGGCGAGTTGTTCCTGGCCTGATGGGCCCATGATGCCTCAGGCCACCAAGGTAAAGATGCCACCTATAATTGGGCATGAGTCTGAGTGGTGGATCTAACCATGGACACTATTTCTCAAGTTATCCATGACTGTAAGACGTGTGTTGCCATCAAGCAAGCCAAGCGGGTGAAGCCCCTCTGGTATGGGGGGGCGATGATCCAAGTATTGATTACATCACACTGCCTCAAACTCGCCAGGGCAAGCGCTATGTACTGACCATGGTGGAAGCCACCACTGGATGGTTAGAAACCTACCCTGTCCCTCATGTCACTGCTCGGAACACCATCTTGGGCCTGGAAAAAAAAGTTCTTTGTAAGCATGGTACCCCTGAAAGAATTAAGTCAGACAATGGGACTCATTTCATAAAATCATTCTGTTTTAAATCACCTTGTTATATTATGTTATATTATGTTTTCCAAATAAGTTGCATCTACTACCAGCTTGCATAATCAGACTTCCTGATAGCCCTTCCTGCCTTTGTCTGATCAATGCTGCCTATCTCAAGGACCAGACTTCCAGAATTTCGCTTGTGGTTATCTACAAAGACCAGATGGTTATCTGTGAAACTGACTATCACTGGAGATTTTGTGAATTTGGATAAGGATGTTTATTCGACCACCACTGCTTACCTGGCAAAATTGTGACAGCTAAAAAAACCAAAAATTATTGATTATGGCTAGAAACCATAGTATAAGAGGCTGCGGGCCGGGGTTCGGTAGACCGTGGTGTGGGCAGTGACCCCTCATGTTCCCCAGCGTGCTGCTTGCTCTGTCTATATCAAATAAAGCAATTTTTCTGAATATCGAGACTTTTGTTTCTCATTTATAACAGTAGCACACAGCATACGGCAATTTTAAAAGTTCACCCCAATCGCTTTGCCCTTCTCCGGCCGTTTCGGTCTCCTGAAAAGGTAAATGTGAATCTGAGCTCCGCTCTCACGTTGTCCTAAAGGTACGTCTCACCAATCACACACACAGTCACTCACACAGTCAGGACACAATCAAAATAACAACAATTAAAATAGCAGCAATAAAAATAGCAGCAATGAACAAGGATTTGTCCAGTTCACCCCCAGAACTGCTAGTGGGTCTCCTGACACAACAAACCCATTTGCCGGCCACTACACCCTTTTGATGCTTGCAAGCAAAACTGCACAGGGTTGTGCTGAGCGCGGAATGTCTTCTGACACTTATCAGCTGCCTTTTAGCCACGCGTACGCCTTACAGGCTACCCCACATAATTTTAAACATACTATTTTGTGTGCAGTCCCGCAACAGGTCTTGTCTGCCCCCACGATGAATAGCTGGGGAGCGGAGGTCCCTCCAGGAAGGCCCTGGCAGCGCACCAGAGGTGTCCACAGCCCAGGCTGTTCTCACAGCCAAACAGAGGAGTCCTGCAGTGGTCGCCAAATTGATGCAGAAACAAAGACTCTCTAACTAATTAAAGTTACAAAGTGGTATGTTTATTACAATGCCGGGCACTCTCGGGAGAAATCTCCCACAGGGATGTCCGAAGTACACAGGGCTCTTGCCTTTTTTATCCACAGAAGTCTTACATATTCATATAATTACCTGACAGCAATCAACAAAGAGATGGGACCTCTGTTTGCATAATGAAGAGATGAGACCCCCTGTTTGATGCAAGAATGAAACCAATTTATTGATTTCACACATCAATATATATACCTTTTCAACTATAGCTAAAAATAGCACAAGCACACTATTGATGTTTCTAAGTAACATTAATCAGAAAAAGTTCTGCACAGACTCTCTGCACAGACCTGTACAGACCAGCATAGGCACATATCTTGCATGATTTATCTAAAACAAAGCACACCAAGCACACCTTCTGCTTCCCTATTCAGGGTTCTGCCTCTACTTGCCGGGGCTTCTGGCCTACCAAACTTCGTACATTCACTTCAGCCATGAGTTGAGCAGTGCTCTGAGTCCTGCTCTCCAGCTGCATTGCTACATGTCCCCCTTTCTTTTCTAATAGCAAAATTCCATTCATAGATTTGTCTATCAATTTCTGAACATATAGCAAGATGCATGGCAAGCAAATCTTCAAAAGCAACAGTGCTGCTAAAACATAACTTCCTGTTTTCACTAAGTTTTTGAGCCAGACAGTGAGCCCCCACTCCCTAAGTATGTGTCCAAGCCAGTCGCTATCATTTAGGACTCTTAGTTTGGTGACACTATCTCGAAGGGCCTGTATGCTAGTGTGGATAGATTGAGAGTGATCAGAAAGGTTCATACAGCACAAGCCCTCAAAGTCCTCACAACCATGCCCATGTGCCAAAAGCAAAAAATCAATAACAGCTCTATTCTGCAGTGTAGCATGTCTCACGCTGTCAACATCTGTTAATAAGCCTGTTAAAGCAAAGCTAGTAGCATTAGTTTGCTTTGCAAGCCAACAGCCAAGGTTATTCAGGATTTTAATGCATGGTGGTCAGGCAGAGGTGGCCTCAGTGGTCTCTGGAACCAAAGCCAAGGGTGAAGCAGCTGGAATTGCCAGTGGGGTGCCAGGGCGAAGGCAGTCTTCTTTCTGAGGAGGGTCTAAGGCTTCCCGGAATGGTTTCACTTTCTTAGTTGGGATCCACATCGGGCTGTTCTCTGTGGAGACACAAGAGTACCCGCATCCCCAGGTAACAAGGGGGTAAGGTCCCATGGTCTTACACATTTCTGGGTCCTTAATAAGGACTGGGGCTTTCTGTTTAACTTTTAACTGGGGGTTACTGCCAAAATGCCTTACAACTGGAGGGTTAGGATCCATAAGGGAGAATTTTAAAGGTTAAAAACATACAATGCCTTCTGTAATCATTCAGTTGGGGTGGCATTCCCCATTCCCCCTTTCTGTTGTAATAAAAGACGCTTAAGTGAAGCATGGGCTCTCTCAATTATAGCTTGACCTGTTGAGGAATGAGGACTCCCTGTTTTGTGTGTTATTCCCCAGAGAGCAAAAAAGTATGCAATTCTCTGGGAAATGTAAGCTGGGCCATTATCAGTTTTAATTTCAGAGGAGACACCCAAGACTGCAAAGGCACTCGAAAAATGGCGACAAACATCTTTTGCTGATTGTCCTGTGTGACAGGATGCAAACAAAACACCTAAAAAGGTGTCTATGGAGGAGTGAATATATTTAAGTTGGCCAAATTCAGGAAAAACAGTTACATCTGTTTGCCAGATTTGAAGGCCTTGGAGTCCTCTAGGGTTAACACCTCAGGCAATGGAGGGGAAGGAGTGTCTTTGACAGTCTGGGCACACAGCCACAATACTAGAGGCTTGACGACTGCTCAAGTCAAAGGTATGGGCTAGTGCAGCAGCATTTTGATGAAAAAAGGAATGACTAAGTTTTGCTTGAGCAAAGTGGTCTGGTAATACAACCTGAGTTGCTTGAAGTGGTAAAGTTAGTAGGTCTGCTTGGCAGTTTCCTTCTGCAAAACAGTATGAGATCTTGTATGCATAAAAAAGTAGGGGTGCTGTCTAGTATCTAAAAGGAAAACAAGTTGTTGTAACCACAGAAACAAATCTTTGTTGGACACATCTTTTAACACAGCAGCTTCAGCTCTCTCCACAATTCCTGCAACATAAGCAGAGTCAGTTATCAAGTTAAAAGGGGTAGACCACCCTTGAAAGGCTAGCACTACAGCTGCCAATTCAACAATCTGAGGAGAACCTGGAACAGTAGTAATGTCTGAATCCCATCCGTTGGAGTCTGAATTCCACTACAGTATCACCGACTTGTGCATGTAGCCAGATCCATCTGTAAAGACAGTTAAAGCTTGTAGTGGGACTCCGCTTCTCTTGGGTCATGTTAGGAGTTTAAAGCTGACTGCTATAAGCTTCTGCTTTGGAGGATGTGTAGAAAGTTGTCCAGAAAAATCAGCTAAAGCCATCTGAAACACTTCAGATTGTTGCAGTAGCCACTGCAAATAAACAGTAGTAATAGGTAAACAAATTAAATAAAAATCTACCCCTGTGAGTGTACATAGTCTTTGTCCGGCTTTCACAATGAGCAAAGCAATCAATTAATGTTGAGTGCTAATAGTTTAAGACATTTGGAATGGCAAAAAAATCCACTCTATGATCAACAGTGGGTCTGGCGCCTTAGCATCCCATTGATATATTAAAGCATAGGGTTGCCTTGCTGGGTTCAGAATTATTAAGGGAAAGGGTAGCTCAGGAGCCCATCGGGCCGCTTGCCTGTCTGAGATAGCATCAGCTACCTTTTGCAGTGCTTGGCAAGCTTCTGATGTGAGTTGCCGAGAGGACAGGAGATCTGGTTCCCCTTGTAGCAAAGCAAACTGTGGATTCAGATCTGCATTTGAAATTCCCAGTAAGGAACGAATCAAATTAATTGTCCCCAGAAGTTTTTGAGCATCATGTAAAGTGTGAATGCCTGTTTGAATTTGTAAAGGTTGAGGAGAAATAGATTGGGTCCTAATATGCCAGCCAAGGTATTTCCAAGGGGATTGATGTTGGATTTTTTCTGAAGCAACACAAAGCTCTGCTTGGGTTACAGCAGCAATGACAATGACTAAGGCTTCCTCCATGACTTCCTGTTTTTCTGCTGCAATAAGAATGTCATCCATATAATGATATAACAAGGCAGCAGGCATTTTTTGGTGAATGGGGCTAAGGACCTTTGTAACAAACCACTGGCAAATGGTAGGGCTGTTTTTCATTCCTTGGGGGAGAACAACCCAGTGGTATCTTTGCAAGGGTGCTTGCATATTAGTGCTTGGAACAAAAGGCAAATTTAGGAGCATCATCAGGGTGCAAAGGAATGTCAAAAAAGCAGTCTTTTAAATCAATGACTGTTAAATGCCAATTTCGAGGAATCACGGTAAGAGAGGGGAGTCCAGGCTGCAGGGCCCCTATGTCCTCCATCATAGAATTAATTTTGGGGAGGTCTTGGAGCAAATGCCACTTGCCAGTTTGTTTTTTAATAACAAACACAGGTGAATTCCAAGGACTGGTGGAAGAGACTATTTGCCCCTTTTGAAGTTGTTCTTGGACAAGTTCAGTGAGTGCACGAAATTTAACCAGTGACAGGGGCTATGAGCCACCCAAATAGGTGTATCAGTTTTCCAGGTTAATTTCAGGGTGACGAGTGTCTCAGTGGCCCCTATCAAAAATCCGACTGGATTTTGAGACCCCACTGAGAGAGTACATCTCGTCCCCATAACACCATGCGTACAGGCAAAACAAATGGCTTTACAGAAGCTATGTGACCTCCCAGTTCTTTCACTTAAAAGAGATGGTGACTTTGGTAGCTGTGACTGCTCCCTCCAATCCCAGTGAGGGCTTGGGGTACCTCTGTGAGGTTCCAAGTGGGGGGCCATTTGGCCTGAGCCATAACAGTCACATCTGTTCCAGTATCTAGAATACCAGTGAGTGTTATCTGTTGTCTTTGTAACAACAGGGTGCATTTGCAAGTGGGGTGTTTATTAGAAATTGTCTGTACCCATATTTGTGGAGTCCCCGTAGAACTAGATCCTCTCACTCCCTCTTCTTGTTCCCCTGCAGTAGGTGTCGAGTCATTTGAAAAGGGAATTAACTGTGCAATACGGGTTCCCTGAGGGACAGTACAGGGTGGAAAAGGAGTTCAAGCCTTAATTTTAATTTCCCCAACAAAGTCTGAGTCTATAATTCCTGGAATAACAAAAGGGAGGTTGAAGATCTCCGTATTAGTAAAGCACTTTTTCCGGGCTCTGGTGGTCCAGAAATTCCTGTAGGGAGTAAATGAATAAAAGAGTCAAGTGAAGTTACTGTGTGTGAGGTTGCCAGGTCCAATCTGGTGTTGCCTGTAGTTGCTGGGCGAAGACTTGTGGAGACCCTCCCTTGGGCTTCTGCGAAGGCACTATCTGCGAAGGTGGCATCTGTGAAGGTATCATCTGTGGTGACGGCTGAAGCATTTGTGTCTCCACACAGCGCCAACCTGCGCTGCAATTCCAGTTTCCCTGGATCAGAAGACCTTCAGAATCATACCTAGAGTGACAATGCGTGGTGAAATGGAGGCCCTTAAGGCACCGTGGACACAAAGCAGAAGGTTTAGATTTATTTCCTTCTGGAGCTAAACAGTTTTTTTTAAGGTGGCCAGGTTTGCCACAGTTAAAACAAACTCCCGGAGTCCCAGAGGGACTATTGATGGCTGCAAAGCCTGTGGCCATGGCTTCATATTGATGTTCTATTCTCCCAATGTGATTACACACTTCAATCATTTCAGTCAAGGTTGGATTTTGGTTTGGCAAGGACTTAAGTTTTTTACAGTCTGTGTTTGCATTTTCAATAGCAAGTTTTAAAAGCAAAATTTCCTGAGCATCTGGGTTATCAATTTGATGTTCAAGCACTTGCTTAAGGTGGTCAACAAACTGCATATATGGGTCTTTTGCTTCTTGAGTGATGGATGTGAAAGCCTTTTGTGGTTTTTGTGCCTCAGGGACCTTAAGGAATGACAGTCGAGCTGCTTCTCAGGCCCCCTCAAAAGCCTCTCTTGGGCAGTCTGGGGCTTAGGTAACAAGATCTCTATATGACCACGTTCCCATAAGTTGTCTGGTTGTAAGGTTTGCTAGGTTTTGATTAGGATGACCCATAAAAGATATAAGCACGTTCTGCAGTCCTTTTCCCCACTCCTTTTCCCATAAAGCATATTGGGTAGGAGTTAACAATAGCTGAGCCAACCATCTTAAATCATGCAGTGTCATTATATGGGCAGCAAACACAGAATCTAGCAAGCTCACAAAGTATGGAGAGACAATTCCATGCTCTGTGACTGTTGGAGCTCTTTAATCACTGAAAAGGGCAACGGCTCCCATCGGGCAGTTTGCTTCCATGTTCCTGAGTATATTACAGGAGCCACAATTTTTTCAGCAATGTCCAATTCCCCTCCCTTAAGGCCTGTTGTGTGACTCAGGGGGATATAAGTTTGGCTCCTTGTCAGGGTCGATAAATCCGGGGTCAAGGGGGTCCTCTTCCTCATCTTCCTCACTGTCCTCTGGGTAGTAGCCAGTGGCAAATGCCCCTACAGATTACAGCAGACCCCTTTCCCTTTTACTCGTGAGAGGAGGGGGGGTCCCTGGGCTGCAGCGAGGGTGGCAGGTAGTTTCTTTATGCTTTAAAGTGCACTGAGGCTTTGCAGCAGAGGGAGGACAGGTATCCACTTTAGCATGGGATTTTTCTCCGGCTGTTAGGACTTCAAAAACCACCCGGCAAGAAAGGAGCATTTCTGCAGCCACTTTGTCTCCCTTCGTTGCCAAATCTAACAGTTTAACTCCCACCTTGTCCCACAGATCTCTTGTAAAGACTGTGGACTCTTTGGCTCCAGGTAACTTATCAGATGGCCATTTTAATAGGATTTTTAACTCATGGGAAGGCAAAGATTTGCCATGCTGCTGGAGCAGCTTAGTCATAAGTTCAAATACGTCTCTTTCTTGGTCAGACGTTCCATGACCCATATCATCCCCTGCAGTGCTCACCTCCTTAATCCCAGAGGGGTAGTAAAGTCGCTGGCTGGCTTTCCTGCTTCCTTTCAGCAGCGATTCAGTTCTGTGCTCTGGCACAGTAAGGTGGTCACTTCCTCACACAGGGCACCATTTGATGACAATCAACAAAGAGGTGGGACCCCCGTTTGCATAATGAAGAGACGAGACCCCGGTTTGATACAAGAATGAAACCAATTTATTGATTTCACACATCAATATATATACCTTTTCAACTATAGCTAAAAGTAGCACAAGCACACGATTGGTGTTTCTAAGTAACATTAATCAGAAAAAGTTCTGCACAGACTCTCTGCACAGACCTGTACAGACCAGCATAGGCACATAGGGTCTTGCATGATTTATCTAAAACAAAGCACACCAAGCACACCTTCTGCTTCCCTATTCAGGGTTCTGCCTCGACTTGCCGGGGCTTCTGGCCTACCAAACTTCGTACATTCACTTCAGCCATGAGTTGAGCAGTGCTCTGAGTCCTGCTCTCCAGTTGTATTGCTACAATTACCCAATACGCCTTTACAGATGCATTACCTAACCCTGCCTACCCCCGCTTTGTATTAAAATTAGCTCAAAGTTCAGTGGGTCGGTGGGTATTTGAAATGGGTCAGTGGTCTTCTAATGATGAAGTTAGGGAGTCTTCCCCGTTTTCAACTTTTCACCTTTGTCTTGTTGCTAGGCTCTCGGGTCCCTTGGCCATAGTTCAAGCTCCCAACCTGGTTCTGGCTGGTTTCGGGGCCCAGGTGTAGTTACGGTTTCTTCATTCTATCAATATACCAACCACCTGTTTTGACACAACAAAGCCAACTAAGTGATATATTGTCTTAGCTCTACTGGCTCAGCCACTTTCTTCATTGCTTCTACTCTAACCATTATATGTATAACTTCTATCCCTCAGCTAAGCTCTTAACCCTTTGATTTTTTTATTCACTTTGTTCACTGAAACTTATCAGGGTTAGTTTAGCAAAACTAAGTTTTAGTAATCTAATAATCACACTTTAACATTAAGAGTCTGTGAAAAGAAAGTTAGCTATGTGCTGGCCAGAGTGGAAAACTACACTGCTTAACTTCTTAAGATTAATACACTGGTGTGAGGTTTCAGGGAACCTCCCAGGTGCCTCTCGTGCACCCACACTGTCGGGCCTATTCTTCTCCTTTGTGTAAAAAGCAAAGCAGCTAATAGTTGCTAAAAAGTTATTTATTGCAGAAGCACATCAGTCTCAAAAGCAAATACAAAGCAAGGCAAAGCAATGGCTAAAGCAATGGCTAAAAGCTGCAGTGGCAAAATGCAATGGCAAAATGCACATGGCATAAAGCCATGGCATAGAGCACCAGCTTTCCCTGATGCATGTTCTTTTATAGAAACTTTCCAACTAGCTAAGACACAAACTCGGACCACTACTTCTTAACCTATTAGAATTCTAGTTTCTTAGCATGCCAGGCTATGTATAGACTACGTTCATGGCCTATCTTGTTCTAACTGAAAAAATGTAAGCAATATTCTTAACTCTAACTCTATTATGTTTGAAGCTAGGTTCTTGGAGCCTCTAAGGAAACACTAGCATGTTTTTCAACCTTCACTAGAACATGTACTACTTCTCAGGCATCTAAGACCTTTTACTTACTAAAAGCACTTAAAACTTATTCCATTCACTTACTTATTTTCTCTCTCTTATGTTACAACCTAAATCTTCACCTCTGCCTTATAAGTGAGAGGCCTAATATACTTCAATCCATCAACTCAACTTTCAACTCAATCCCTGCATTCTGATCTCTTCCTGAAGGATTCAGAGAAACTCCTGACTTACTGACTCCAACACACTGGTTATGATTAATTCAAACAATTTAAAAGTTAATTAAAGGCATTAATTGGAAAAAACAATTAGAAAAGTTATATAATTTCCAACAGTTGTTCCAGCTGCCTGCCTGTGTTGAGTCACACAGTCAGTTTGAAGCCATTGCCCCATGCCCTTGTCTAAAGTCCCTTTCTGGCTCTCTTGTAGTCATTTTAGGTACTGGAAGGTGCCCTAAGATGTCATCAGAGCCTTCTCTTCTCCAGGCTTAACAACCCCAACTCTCTCAGCCTGTCTACATAGCAGAGGTGCTCCAGCCCTCTGATAACCTGTCTGGTTGGTGTTTTCTTTAAAAGAGTTGAGCTGCTATTAGTTGCTATGAAATTGTTTATTGTAAAGGCACATCAGTCTCGAAAGGCAAAGGGTCACAAGCGTTAAAGTCCATGATAAAAGTTTTCAGCATAGAGTCCTAAATTGAAGTAAAGTCCCAATTAGAAGTAGAAGCTGCTCCTCCCGAGGCCCAGGGAGGGCTGATGTTGCTGTTGCAGCTCCTATCTTCTGATGATGATGGCGGTGAGGAGAGAAGAAAAGTGAGAGAGCAAGAACGAGTATCTTCCCCATACATAGATTCTTATAGACAAATTACCTAATAAGCTAAAAACACGAGCCCGAACCATTTCTTCGTAACCTACTAGAATTCGAGTTTCTTAGCACATCAGGTTATGTATAAACTATGCATACAGTTTATCTGTTCTATCGAAAAAATGTAAGCAATATTCTTACCATATTTTTATTATGTCTAAAACTATTTTCTTGGAGCCTTCACA
Source organism: Sturnus vulgaris (assembly GCF_052056855.1). Taxonomy (NCBI): domain Eukaryota; kingdom Metazoa; phylum Chordata; class Aves; order Passeriformes; family Sturnidae; genus Sturnus; species Sturnus vulgaris. Next base: position 38,736,085 of record NC_142282.1, on the reverse strand, counting down.
GAGACTTGTTTTCAAGACTTGTTCTCTACACTGATATCTAGGACTATGTTTTTGAGCTCTCACTGAAACTTGTTAATCTCTCTCTGAGGAACTCAGAGAGGCCTCTGTTTCAGACTCCAACAATAACCTTAATGGCCTCCTCTGGACATGCTCCAACAGCTCAATATCCTCCCTATGTTGGGGCTCCAGAAATGTACACAGTCTTCCACATGGAGTCTCACAAGAGTGGAGGGGCAGAATCCCCTCCTTTGACCTGCTGGTCACGCAGCTTTGGATGAAGCCTAAAATATAGTTGGGCTCCCAGAAGTTGAAAGCTGTGCAAATGTAACCCCAACAAACTCACAGCCCTGCAAATGCAAAGGCCCACAAATCCAATCCCAACAACTGCATTGGGCCAGAAATGCAACTGCTTTTCTATTTTGCATCACCTCATACAACAAAAGCAAATTCTGCAAAGGAATTATTCTGAAAGGGGAGGGAGAAAGCGAACCGTGTTGGGTCTTGGGGATGCAACGGGATGCTGAAAAAACAATCTTTGATGTCAATGACCACAAATATCCAGTCTCGAGGCAGCATCGATGGGGAGGGCAGTCCAGGCTGGAGAGGACCCATGTCATCAATGATGTTGTTGATTTTGCAAAGGTTGTGGAGCAGTCTCCACCTGACCATTTCAGGTTTTTTCAGGACGGAGACTGGCGAGTTCCACGGGCTACTGGATTCAACAATGTGGCCTTTTGGTAACTGTTCTTCAACAAGGGCTTGCAATGTGTGCAGTTTGACCTTTGAAAGGGGCCGTTGGTCCTGCCGTTCGGGGTCATCACTCTTCCAGGTGAGACGAGGAGTGGGCGGGACAGCGTGCCCTTCAATGGCCCCCATGAGAAATCCCGACTTTGAACTCAGAGACACGCCTCCCATTGAGTTAAGGCATGTCTACCCCATAGGGTGATTGGGGGTCTTACCAGAATGGTCGAATAGTTTCCAGTCTACCTTCAGGCCCTTCGATGATGACGTTTCGTCTGCTTCTCATGGAAACGGTGACTCCCCCAATTCCAGCCAGCATGCCTGCTACAGGTTAAAGTTCCCAATGTGGTGGCCATTCTGAAGGGGCAATGATGGTGACGTCAGCACTGGTGTCTATCATTCCTGGTTTTTGGATTTTTTGCCCGTAGCAGAAAAGGTTGCATTAGAGGATGGGTTTGTTTGGATGCATAATTTGTGTCCACATTACTGTAGGGTTGAGAGGGATCTGTTCCATGTGATTTTTTTGGAAGCAGGAAGGCTTGTGCTATAGGTGTTTTCTGTGGAAGAAAAAAGGGAATGTCCATGCAACACAATTGGACAAAGATTTCTTTTCCAGGTGCTACAGTTTGTATTTCAGGTAAAATGGAAATTTGTGGTGGACCATGGAAACTGTCACCGAGGATTAAAATGTCCCAAGGACCAGCTTGTGGTCCATACTTTCCTGTGGGGATACAATAAAATTTTTCATCTGTAATGTTTAAAGACAAGACAGTCAACCATTGACCCCTGGTTCCCATCGAAATCTCGCCAAATGTTGGATCTGCCTGATGTAGTTTGGAATTTTCGAGGACAATGGGGTTTGATGTTCTTCGTTTATCATCATTGGGGCTGGGTGGAAGGCAGCTTTTGGTTTGTTGTCTGTGCCCGGAGCTGAAACCAGGCTGCGTTGGAAGTTTCTTGGCTGCTGTTGTTGTTTTTGCTGCCTTTGGGGTTTGTGGTAGTTGTTGTGGGGGTTTTGGGTGGGTGATTTGTCAGGGCAGTTTTTTATAAAATGTCCAAGTTCCCCACAGTAAAAACAACGAGCAATGTCTTTGGAGACCATTGCTGCAAAGGCTCCAGAGACTCCATCAGCGATGTCCTTGGCAACTGCTTTGGCCACTGTGTTTTCAGTGGACATGTGGTGTGTGCATCTTTCCACCATCTGCTCGATGGTGGGATCGATGTCTATAGGCAAAGCTCTTGAAATGGTTTTGCATTGTTCATTTGCATTGCTTAAAGCAAGGTTTCTTAAAAGTTCCTTTTGCACTTCTGTACTCTCAATTTGTTTTTCAAGAGCATCCTTGAGTCTGTCTACAAATTTTATAAAAGTCTCATCTATTCCTTGCTTGATATTAGAGAAATGCAAGCTAGGAATAGAGTCCTCAGGGGTAAGAAGGCATGAGGTTTTGGCTGCATTAGCAATGTCTTGCAGTGTTTCTTCAGGAATAGAGTTTGCTTGTTCTGAAGGTTTAGAGAAATTACCCTCGCCAGCTAACTGTTCGACAGTAAAATTCTGTCGATTAGCATCTTTAGAATATTTATCAGATAGTATTTTTAATTTTTTTTTCAATGCCTTTCCCATAACATAAATTGGGCCGGAGGAAGAAGGCAATTGGCCAAATTTCTGAGATCATGTGGGACCATCACAAAAGCAGCAAAGAAAGCCTCTAAAAAATTTCTAAAACTGTGTGCTGATCTGCCATGTTCTTTTGCAATTTTTGCCAATTCCGTTAATTGTTTTGTGTCAATTGACTGCCATTCTGATCTGTTTGTTGATCCTCCTCTGCGGCCTCATTTTTAAATCAGAGGAAAGGCAGAGATTTTTTTGGGCTAATTGCCAGTTTCCATCTTGGATTGCTTGTAACTTTGCATTTGCCCATAGATCTGCTTTTCTGAATCAGAGGCATTTGAGTCACTGCCGCTGTATTCAGAGGAAGAAGAGCGTCTTCTTCTGGCGCGACGCTTTTTAGAACGGGAGGGGGGAGGTTGGAGCAGAGGCGCTTGTAATGCAGGGGGCGGGCTGGCGGTTGTGAGTGCACTGCATGTTTTGGCCACAGGGTGAGGCTGGCTCAGCAGCGGTCGCAGTTGTGCAAGCCATTGGCGGTGCCGTTGAAACCCGATACGTGTTCAGGGATGGGTGGGTGGGTGGGTGTGGGGCTGCTGTGCAAGGACAGTAGTTAGGAGGGTGCGATACAGCTTGTGGGGGATGGGTGGGCAGTGGGACCGTGTGATTGGAGTGGACGGGGGCTTCGGGGAGAGCGGGGATGTTTGTTGGGGGTACTACCTGATCCGTGTGCGCAACTGAGACAGGAGAAGGAACAGAGGCACCAGTGGGGCCCGAGAAAGCATGAAGGGAAGAGGGTAACACATTAATGGAAACGGAAACGGGGACGGGGGGACCCCGGAACCTGAGCGATGGAGCGAGTATCCTGGCGCAGTGTTAGGAAACTATCCGGTGTGGGAAAACGCGGGGTTATGTGGGGAAGTGTTGAGACTTGTTTGTGTAACTTGGGAAGTACCAGAGCCGAACGAAGGAGACAGTGCATTGCATGAGGGATGGGGTAGAGAGAGGTTAGAGGTGGTTACCAAGGGAACTGGTTCTGGGGAGGGGAAAATCGAGTTGGGAAGGGGGTTTGGGGCTGCGTGGGCTGAGCAGGGCTGGGCTATGGTTACAGGCGGGTGAGTGACATCTTGGGGGTGTGGAGAACTTGCTGTGTAAAGGGAGGAGTTTGTGAAGTCTGTAGCTGTCTTGGTTTGAAAGACAGGTATTTTTCTAAGGAAAGGCGAGAACCCCTTTCCTGAGATGCAGAGTGCAACCCCCTCCCTTCTAATTATTTTAGATTCAAATCAGAGGCTGTCAGACAGGAGATATGGGGATAGGAATAACAGTTCTTTACTGATATCTAACAAGGCAAAATAGTAGAAACAACAAGAGCTACAAAAATTGACAACAAAACAGAACAGCATAACTCAGTTCCAGTCCCTTTTTTGGCTACAGGCCCTCTCCCTCTGTGTTCAGTTACCGGTGCTGTGGGCAGGGCAGGTCCCGTGCAATCGAAGAGGGCTGGGTGATGGCGGCAGCAGCCCAGGGGTGAGAGGGATGGAGGAGCTACTCCTCCCTCACGGTGTCAGTCTTGGTGCTCGGCAGTGTGTCCGGAGGTAGTAGGATGAAGTGGGAAAGCAGCCGAGCAATGTCCAACTGCAGGGAGCGTGGATCTCGGCCCTGGGATGGCAGGGGAGATGCTAGATCGGAGCACGGGTGGGCCTCTTCGCACTCCAAGAGCCAAGCGAGAGCGAGAGAGCCCGCTCCAGACCCATCTCCCACCTTTCCTTTTCTGGTCTCCCCCCATCCCCCCACCCCCCTGCGAGAGAACATTATAGTTACTAAGGTGTAGCCACAAATACTTAGCATAACAATGGGAGAAATTCCACAGAAAGAGAAGGGAACAATTCTACCCCCAACATTAACGAAGTTGGTTTCTATAGTTACGTTATCAGTTTGTGGGGGGAGGGCTAGTGCTAGGGAGAGAGAGATAGCAGGAGGCCTGTGGGGAGGTGGAATGCCAAGAGGGGGAAGGAATGGAGAGGGTCGGGGTGGCACGGAGGAAGGATTTCAGAGCGCAGATGGGGAAAGCGGAGAGTTTTGAAGTTTAGGGAAATTTGTGAGTGTGAACCAAGGGGTGTCTGGCTTGTGGGGGTATAGGAGGCAAGGTGTGAGGGGGCACTGGCTGTTTTATGGGGTTGGAATTGGGGGGATTCGTAGGCTGGGGAGGGCAGGGGGTGATTAGGATGGCAAGTGTGTTTTAAGAAGGCAGGAATTGATTTCGGGTTAGATAAGAGTGAGAACCTGGAACGGAGGCTATGTGTTTTTGGCCTGGGGGATGAGTAAGAATGTCGGTGTCTATGGAGGTGGCGCTTGTACAGGCAGAAAGCGGGGGAGGGGGAATGGGGATGGTGATTGTGGAAGGGACAAGGGGAGGTTGTGAGTGTAGGTGATATAGTTCAGGAGAGTCTGGGGAAGGGAGAGGTGGAGGGGGAAGGATTTGTGTATTGTGTGAGGAGATAAGGGGCAAGGGGGGTGGAGAGGGGATAGGGGGAGCATTTTTGTGAGTTTTCATGATATGTTGAAATAAAGGGATAAAAGGAGTTATGGAAAAACTGGCATTTGTTTGGCATTCATAAATTTTCGTGCCTACAGCGTCCCAAAAGGAATCCAAAAGGATAGTTTGGTTATTAAAGTTGGAAAAGTGAGTAGAAATCCATTTTATAAATCTTTTTAGGACAGTCTTAGAAAGAGAGCGTTTTGAAAAAGAAAAGTTGTCAGCAGATAAAGTTTGTTTTATTATATTATAAAGATCTCTTTCATTATGGGATAAGGTATTTTTAGAGAGAAAATTTCTCATAATGAACCCTTTGCCAAATGAGCAGAAAAAAGAGAAAACAAAAGAAAAAAACCGGAAAAAAACCCGAGGACCCAGTAGAGAGGGGGAGGAGCTGATAATACTTACAATAGTCAGCTATCTTGGGTCCTTTGCTGCTCGTTCGGTGTTGGCAAGCTCCAGTGGGGGGGGGGGGGGTGTGTGTCTCAGGGGTGTTACAACAAGTTCGGTGAAGTTGAGTCTTTTAAAACAAAGAATTCTGTGACACTCGAAAATGGATGCACTCGTAGAGATGCTGTTTACTAAATGCAGCCAGTGTCCACACCATTCGAGCTCCACTTGTCGCTGATGCATTCTGGGGTCCCCGTGGGATCTCCGAGACTGCCAAAGCCGTCCTCAGCGACAGGGCACGCTTCCAAGCCTCGGCCGGCTAGAATCTGGCTTGTAGCTCGCGCTCAGACCAGCAGAGTGAAGAGATCGGAACATGAAAAGAGGCGCAATTCCATAGTTTATTCTGTGAAAGCATCCAGTCTTGCATATTCAATGGTTGGGGTTTTTCAGGAGTTTTTATACCTTTTGAGGGGTTTACATTTTGCACCAATTACCAAGGGAATTCTACATTCTAACCATTCCCAAAAGGATTTTACATTCAAAACTAGCCTATAGATACTAAAGGAAAATGAACCACTAATATTACAGAAAGATAACAGGGGGTCCACTAATGGGGGTTTGAATTCCTTTTTGAATTCATCATTTAACAAGCAGTTTCTTATCTTTAGGCTATGATTTTCCATGGGGCCTGTTCTGGGGACACAAAGGGGCTCTCTGCTTTGGGAATGCTTTCTGCTCCCTCCACAGCCATCATGCATTTTTTGATTGGTTCTTCTATCTTGTTCACGGGCTCTGCATGCATCCTTGAAGGAAATATGATTGTTTATAGTCCAGCGCTTCACTGGCCACCTTTATCTTGGTTCTTCTAATCTTGGTATTCTGTTTTTCAGCTTATTCTCTCCCAGTTTAGCACAATTTATGTTTCAGTAGCCTTGACAAATTCCAGTGTGTTTGATAAAACGACAGAAAAACAGCTAAAAATGACTAGGCTGGTGCACCTGGTATAAACTATGGACTAAACTATTCAAATACATTGCTACAGACGAATTGCAGGATTTCCCAGTTCCCAAGCATGGTTCTCCAGGCCTTTGCTGTGATAGCTTCCCTCAGTTGATGTTTAAAGTATATCTGGATTAAGGGGTAAAGTATTAGGGCAGCTGGTGATGCATCTTTCTTAATCACTACAGGGATGCTTTTGTAGTAATGATTATGTACATTGCTATAGTGGTTTGAAAGCAAAACCAGTGAGACACTCTAAGTCAGTAATACAATTTAATAGGAAAAATGAGAAAAAATAAAATACATGCAATAATATAAAAGAAAAACCACTGACAGAGTCAGAATACAACCTGACACCCTGTCAGTCAGGGTGTTAGTAGCAGTCCGATTAAATGGTGGCTGCAGTCCTCCTGGATGACAGATGTGGTTCAGTTGAAGCAGTGTTCCTGTAGAAGGTGCAGTTTTCCTCTGAAGGTCCAGCGATGATGTGGAAAAGATCCGACTTTCCTCTGGGATCCAGTGGAAAGGACTGCCTTCGCGTTCCAAACCCCAGTTTTTTTATCTAGCTAGGAAAGGCTTGGCTCCTCCCCCTGACTGGAGCATCTCTCAATGGGATGATGTAATATTATCAGTCATACAATAGGACTTAATGGCCCATTAAAGAATATATCTTCTGGAGGAAGGATGGGTTGTGAAAAGATAATGATGATCATCCCCCGATCTTATCAGATGGCACATCAGCAGAGGATATCTCCCACAGAGATAAGGATCACCACCCCTCCCACATTTCAATAGATGGTGATAGAATACACATTTTTGCATTGTACCCCAGGACAATTGCTTATCCTTTTGTAATTCTTTGCAGTTTTGCATTATAGTAAATTACACTATTCCTTAAGTTGGTGTCTGTCTGTGTCTGTTTCTGATGCTACGCAACAGCAAAACAAAATTTGTGTAGTTGGCAAGATTTCATGGATAGTCTGCTGCAAAAATTTAAATGTGCCCCTCTCCAGGCTGGGAAGAAATGGACTCAAAAATTTTGGAAGGATAAAGAGAAAGTGGTAGAATGTATTGAGCAATGTCCGACTGATTCAGAAGCAGAAAAGAGGGAAAAGGTAAATGTGCCATTTGTGCACTTTTAGAAGTCTGTTTGTCTTGTGCACAACAAGAAGCGAAAGATTCACTTGTTTCTGAGTAGATTTCTGATGTAGAGTATACTGTTTTAAAGTCATAAATTGAAGTTTTGAAGCCATCATTAGCCTTTGAGAGGGAAACAGGAGAAAAACTGGGAATCCAAGTTGATAAATTTGGGATTAAAAATTATCTTCTTAAAACTGGGGCTGGCCACCTTAAAACTCTGCTCTCTGCAGAGGAGCACGGAAAGAAACTGTTGCTGAAGAAATTGCATCATGCTTTAGGTATGTGACTCTGCGAATTGGTACATCATACAGACCCCAGACCTTGGGACAAGGATATTTGCTGTGATTGTGATGATGATAAAACTGTAGAAAACCCTGATTTCAAATCTGATCAGAGTAACAATGAGATCTGCACTCCTGTACACATTATTCACTAGTCTCTGACAGAACTGGTAAAATTGCAGGAGAAATATTCAACCCATACCCGAAAAACAATCCAATTCAAGTGACTGATTTTCAAAAGCATTATGGCCATAAATCAGGCGAGATTAAAAACCCACAAATGGAATACTGTCAATACACACATAACAACAGTGCATACATTTGGATTCCAGTTGGTTCTCATAAAAAATTAATAAAATTTCCAATAGATACAGAAACACGGTATTAAATATTAACGCAGTGGGATGCCAAGAAGCTGAGTTTACAACTCAGACAGCAAAGAGTTAAAATCACTGGAGTAAATGTAGCAAGCAGTATCTGTCGAGATGCTCTCCGGCAAGGAGTGCATGTTGGCTACTCTCTTTGCAACTAAAGATCAAAATGAAAACATACCGGGTTTTGATCTTCTGAATGGTCAAACTTGGCATTTACCAGATGGCAGCATGTGGTCTTTCAGTTCAAATTATGACCCTAGCCCCTCAAAAATTGGGAGACTGTAGTGCAGTTATTTCATACAGCACCTGTACTCCCTGATACAAAAATTCCTGCTACTGCACAAAAAAAATCTTCTATAGTTAATGCTGACTTGGAAAGTCAATCAGTGTTAACTGTTGATTACTGGCACTTAAATGCCAACACAGGTCCACTAACAGCTGTGGTACCTATTATTCCAAACCTAACAGCTACAATACAAGAAGCCACATACTTGGGTATTGACAGGGTGGTAACAGACTTGGAGGAAAGAGGTATCACTCATTCACACTCTCCTAATTCTCCTGTCTGGCCAGGAAAAAAGCTGGACAGACAGTCATGGTTTACAGTTTGTTGCAAACAATTGCATGTCAATACTGTGCCTTTAACCACTGCTGTTCTAAATTTTGCGGAACTGGTAGCTCACATTCGGAAAATGTCCCAGTCTTGAATGGCAGCCCTGGATACAAGAGATATGTTTTTGTGGAAGTGGCATATCTTTTATAGCCAAGGTTTTCGCTGCTGGAACACAACAAAATGCAATTCCTGCTGCCCTGGGAGTGCCATACACTTTTAACAGACTCCTGCAGGAGTAATAAACATTCCCCCACGATTGTACATGTTGTACTAGGCAAAATTTTAGTCTCACTCTCTCCAAATAATCTGATCAGAGGAAACACCCCCTTGAAATTGTAGGCGAAGCTGCAACAGTCATGTAGCAAGCACTTTGTTAATTAGAAGTTTAGATTCCAGCTGAATCTCAAAATCTTCCTTTTAATTAACACTGCCAGTTGCATTTTCAACCGAGCATATTTCCTTTCTTTTCTGTTTTATAGGAATGCTGAATGAACTGCACATGGATGGATGGATTAGGCTACACCAAACTTGAATGTCTACAAGAAATACTGTCATTAGTTTGGGCTGTAATACTATTTCTGCTATGCATAATTATCTGGAAACAGAAATTTGTTTATCAGACATCCGAATCAGATTGTTGGTACAATTTCACTTTTACATAACCCATGCTTGCATTTTGTTCATGGGGTGTGGAGTGAGCAGAGACCCTAGCGAGGCCTCCCTGGAGAGCTATCCCCTAAGATAAGAATTGCTTAGTCATGGTGACTAGGCTAAGAGACCCTTTTCCCTGCTTCAGACACCTGCTTTATCTTCTTGTAAAACTACTGGTCATATTTCCAAAACCCTAAAACATTGGTCCTTTTTCCAAGCCACACTGACCCTATAAAAACCCCTATTTTACCCAGTTCAGTGGACTGCTGCTGTCCCTGGACACCCATTTGCAGAAGAATAAAGAACTCTGTGGAACCTCTACACAGCACAGTTTTGGTCTCTTCTCTGTGCACTGGCCCAAAGGTATCTTGCGAGCTGAGCTGAAATCACTCTAAGCTGAAATCACTATAAGAGCTGATTGCCTGAACTCCAGGCATTGCTTGCATATTGGTACCTTGTGACTGAAGCCTGCCTGAGACACCAGGAAAGACTGTTCCTTGCAGGACTTCCTATCTGGGTATGTCGGTGGCAGTCAGGGACTTTGACCCCAGGCCCCAGGTAGCTACAATAGGGAAAATGGAATGTAGGAATTCCTAATTGTAGAATGTAAATTGTGAAATTTGTGTACAAAGTGGTGGTCATGGATAGAAGAGCATGTACTTCTAAAAATACCTATGCCTGACCTAAATTTGTTTACAGTGGCACTGCACAGAAACATCACCTTTTATGTGCAAGAGTGGATCATCACAGATGAGAGTGGAAATCGACACATATCATCTCTAAAAAGAATTAAAGAGACATCATTTTGATAAGTTGCCAAATTCAAAATAATTTTAAATATAGAACAACACTCTTACAAATTGTTTTAAGTTATGTAGAAGGAAAAGGTGTTGCAAATAATGCCGAAGGAATAAACAACATTCAGACCTACTCTTTTAAGCATGAGTACTGGCCCACCTTAAAATATTCCATCCAACTCTTGTAATGTGCCTCTGGACAGACCCCAACTCTCGACTTAGCTTGTGAGCTTGGGTCTTCCATTCAAAATTGTTGTTGAAGAGCCATATTTGCCAATTCGCCTCCTATCGAACTGTTTTCTTACATCTATAATATTGGTCCTTACTTAATAAAAAAATTGCCTTGGTTCAAAAGACAGATGTGTGCCAAGGAAGGTGGAAACCTTACTGGAATGGAAAGAAGACCCCTTCCTCCAAATTATTATATCTTCGAAAATTACAGGGCCTCCAAGCAAAAATGTAGAAAAAGAAATAACAGTTCTTTACTAGAAAATACATATATAATAGAACAGAGCAAACAGCAAAACAATAACAGACATTTCCGAACCGTTAAGCACTGTTTGCGCTTTGGTGTAGTTATGACCAGAGCCAGCAGGCAAGCACTAGTGGCTTAAGCGAGGCAAAAGGGTGCAGTAGCTTACTCACGGCCAGCAGGGAGCAATGATGGGCTCAGGTGAGGCAGAAGTTGTGGTGGCTACTCATGGCCAGCAGGGGGCGCTCCGATGCGAGGGATGATGGCTGCTCAGATGAGAAGGAAGAGCTGGGGGAGGAAGGGGCGATCCTCTGGGCACTCACACGGACTGTGCTGCTCTCCTGGCACTGGCAGCCACCAAAGTCTCAGTCAATGAGGCAGTCAGGACTCTCTTGCAAGCAACAGGCTTACAAGCAGGCAGCAGGGAGAGCTCCACAGCAGTGTTGAAACCACTGTGCAGGAGCAGTCCAAGGTGAAAAAAACACATGACTGTCTCTGCTCCCAGTCAGGGAAAAAGCTATTCACATCCAGCTAAGAACTGCCAAACCTTCGTTCCCCTCCCCAAATCATTTCAGCGGTATGTCAGAGTACTCGTCTACTCCTTTTGTTTTTTAATCACTGTCTATTTGCCTAGAAAACCACCCCCCCTTTCCAGCATCTTTTCCAGATGACAGATGGGAAGAAATTCCCTGAGAAACCTAACCAACCAAAAAAAATACAGGCCAAGAGCAACTGTTATTTAACCCAACATGGTCTCTCAAACGAGTTAAGCTGTTAATGCAGAATAATGTTTCCACAATCCAACCAGTTTGCTCACCATTCCTGAAAACCTCTTATGCAGGTTGGACAGCATGGTTGCATAAACGAGTCCTCACTTCCTCCAGAAGAATCAGGAGGACTGTAACTGGCATCCTGGGAAAAGGACTGGGAGTTCTAAATGGCATAGACTCTGAGGTACTAATGAACGAACTAATCAACTGACAGTTAAATAAACTGAAACAGTCACTGAAACTGTGGGGGAAAACAAAAAAAAATCTCCAACATTTTTAGTGTTAGAGAATCAAGGCATTACTTTATTCTGGCCAGGATGTACAACAGAAATAATTTCATCTACATTTTGTCCGGGTTGAGCAGAGAAAAACATTCCATTACGCATAACTGTACTAGATTTTTCAGATACTTATACAGTCAAAACCTATAGAAATTAATTGGTTCAATGTTCATTGGTCCCAAGTTACACAGTTCTTAGTATTTGGTTTCTTATTGGTTGCAGATTTCTTTGCCTCCAATGCTAATGACGTTCTCATTCCTTGATTCTTTTATCAGTCTTTTCCAGACCAGGTGTCTCCGACCATGCAGGGGTGATGTTTGGAGTTAATGTTCATTAATGGTTGTTACCAGTTATCTTTTGTGTATCTTCTGTGCTACTCCCAGTCTGTTGAGATGTTAGGGTCATCATGCCTTGAGTGATGAAAGAGTCCTTTGAAAAAAATATTAAAATTCCTTTCCCCTGGGGCAAAAGGGAACAAAGCTGACTAAAATTACATTAAAAAAATTTAAACTTTGTATAATTCCAATAATTTCTCCCTTTGGAAGTAATCTTCCCTTTGGGCTTTGGGAACTAATTAATGCCTTTTAACAAATATATTATTCTTCAGTGAGAGATAATTAATGCAAAGGACCATCAATTGATACAATTCCAATTGGAAGGGAAGGTGAAGAAGATACCTTACCCATTAAATGTCAAATGGTAAATTGGAATAATGATTTATTAAAAAAAAAAATTCCAGTCCTTGTGGTACCTAGCCAATCCCATCAGCAGCACAGTTGTGCTACTGATACACAGTGCTTTGGTATATGAAATAGACCCAATAATTGTATTAGGTTTAAATCACAATGAGACTGTCCCCTGGAGCATAGAGCATGGGCCCAAAAAGATGGAAATAAATGGCAAACTGTCGATATCGATGCATACATTGTGCAGGATGTGAGAAATGACCCCTCACTTTTAAAATGTCAAGGGTTTAATAAACCTTAACAAATATAACAAAGGATTGAATAAGGAAAAAAGAGCAGTGCTAGGAGCGTGGAAGTAAAACGCCATGTGCTTGCCCACAAAATGGCTGCTCGGCCTTTTATACCCTTGGTGTTGCATCAGACAACCCTAGCCCCTCCCAAAGTCTGCCAGTCGACTCTTCTTCACCGTCCATTGGTGGAGGCTCTTGCAACTTGATTGGAGGTGAGGTGCCATATTGCACCTCCCTAGTAACAAGCCTTCCCTCCTCCCAAATGCCCCGTGCAAGGGGCACATGTACACGCCCTCCCTTCACATGTCCCAACAATCAAGGCTGTCAAGTGGCAACAATAAGGGGGATGGGGGGGAGGGGGGGAAGGGGACTATGGGGAGAACAGAAGACGTCTAAACAACAAATTACAATAACAATTATACATCAATAAAACTTCTCTTAACATGTACACAATAATCATCCCTTAACTGCAAGAGCCAATTCATCACATTACCTATCTATAACAAGAAGAAACAAGGATTCATTTGTGAAAGTAAGACCATCAAAGCCCAAGACATTTGTCTTGACACTAAGCAAACTTTGTCATTTTGAGATTCATCCCAATGCAAACCTGCAAATGGTACTTGTGTATACTGGTAAAGGATGCATTTGCATGAGAACCTCTTGTGATTTTGTATGTGTAGATAACGTTACTGTAGATACAAGTAATCACTCTAATATTTGTGCTTGTAAGTTTATCAAAGATACAGGATGCAGTTTTAGTTATTTAGCTCCTGTTATAGCCTATCCATTTTTGGAATCTAACTATACTCTGATCCAAGACTTGCAGCCTACTCCGATTGCTATGAACCACACACTGGTAAAGGAACTGTTACGACACACAGACCTGAGACGCTTGCTGAAACAAGCCCAAGAGAATGGACAAAAGACTTTGATTACTGTTTAATCCTAAGTAGTATGTAGCAAAAGGTTAACCATAAGTAACATTGCAACAAGATGTGCAGGTAAAGCAAGCAAGATAACAAAGAAAGCAAGATAGCAGGGTGAGACAACAAACACCATCAAGAGCAAGTTTTAACGAAACTTGCAAACCTCAAAATTAGCTAAAAACAGATTAGACTGAAAAAAAGAAGCACCAGGCATGTGCTGAAGATAGAAGTGAAAAGATCAAATGTGAAGAAGACTACAGAAGCCTTCATCAAAAGACCACCAAAAGACTGACGACCACCACAGAAGGAACTGACGCATTTGTGAAAGCAACAAACTGTTGTAAAACCATGACACAGTTTTATGTAAATATGAATACGCTAATGAATGTTGTAATTATCACGTTGTGTGGAAGGACTTTTAAAATGTAACTGAAAGCTAAAGAAGATCGAGTGAGTTTTTGGTGGAAAGATCCCCCTCACTGAATAAACAAATACTTGCTCTATAGAGGTCTGACTACAGAGTTTTATTTTCTCACCCAGTTTTGGGATTCAGTTTGGCCAGCTAGCCAGGAGAGAATTCTTTGCATGGCTGAAAGGTCCACTGGAGCTGTGGATTCCCTTGATGTGCCCTGAGAATTTCTCTGAGGGACTCTGCACTTCACCAGCTCTCTGCAGGGGTAGACAAGGACTGACTGCAGGAAATTTAAGGTATTTGTTGACTGTTTTGAATTTTCTTTCTGGTCTTAGTTAAGTAACTCCTGTAAGACGTGTGTGACGATTTACACAGAGCTCTGTATCACGGGTGAAATTCCCGATGTTGATACATAAGGGGTTAGAGTCCCTTAAAAGGAAGTCTGATGACTTTAAGCATTGGCCTAGGTCTTGGAATTTTGGGTTTGATTGTTGTATGTGTCATTCTGTGTCTTCTATATAAGACTAGTGTTTCTTCTCTGTGTGTCTGTTAATAAATTTTTATTTCGTGGCTGTGTGTCTGTTAAAAGGTTTTTGATTTATGCCATATCATACTCTGTTACCTTGTCTGTTGTGCAGATCAGGACAGTCTAGATTGTGTGGGAGTGGACCGTGTGATCCTTTTGTGTAAATTGCTTGTCAACATTGTAAACGTGAATACTGGTGCAAGTCAAAACAAAGATTCCCAATTTGTAGTTGGTGCAGAATCCACGGAATAAGAGTTAAGAAAGGAACACAAGTGATAATTTTCACTGTAAAGTGCTGGCATCTGGATAGCACCAGGAATGGGTAGCACCAACAGTAAGGAGATTGTAAAAAATAGTCCATTGGGGTGTGTTTTAGCTCATTGGAAGGATTTGAGAGGAGTCTCTGGAGGCAATTTAAAGAAAAGTGATTTAATTAAATATTGTAATCAATGGTGGGCCACTATATAAATGAGAAAATTTGGAAAAGTGGCCTGTAAACAGGACCTTACAATATAATACTCTATTGCAGTTAATGTTGTTTTTAAGAAGATAAAACAAATGGAATTAAGTTATTTATCTGGATATGTTTTTCATTCTGAGAAACAAGCCTGAGTGGCAGAGAGGGTGTGGTATTAATTTACCCCCACAAGATCCATTAGTTTTGGCCCTAGAAAAAGATGGAGGTAAAAGAAAAATGAGGTGGTGTTTCTGCATGTAGTATAGCTCAGAGATGTCTT
Organism: Sturnus vulgaris; assembly: GCF_052056855.1. Lineage (NCBI taxonomy): Eukaryota > Metazoa > Chordata > Aves > Passeriformes > Sturnidae > Sturnus > Sturnus vulgaris. The sequence goes on along the minus strand of NC_142282.1, from coordinate 38,720,857 downwards.
AAGCTGAGAGACAGAGAAGAAGATAGTGAGGTTGATCTTTAAGAATTACAATCTAATCTCTTCAGGAGAGTCCTGGGGCCCCTCAATTATTACCTAGTGGTAGTAGATTAGAAATTGAGAAAGGAGATGACTCAGACCACCCAGATGAGGGAAGGAGCTCAGGGACTCCAGTAACAGCTCGCACTAGAAGTAAGACTAAAAAGATTTTACCAGTTATTGCTCCTTTGAGACAAGTTGTAGGTCCTGAGGGAAATGACATGAGAGTAAAAGTACCTTTTTCCACTAGTGATTTGAATAGTTGGAGAGAAGAGATTAAAAATTTCAGGGAAGACTGTAGTAAAGTAGCAAAACTATTTGAGTTGATAGTCAAGAATCAGGACTCAGATTGAGGTGATGTCAATTTAATGTTGACAGAATTAACAGAAATTGAAAAAGAATTAGTGATTAAAACAGCTAAAGCACATGTGCAGGGACAAATTGCTAGTGGAGCCCTACAGGGTAATGTGAATATGCTATTCCCTACCACAAATCCTCTGTGGGATCTGAATTATCCAGACGAATATGCCTCACTAACCAGATACCGGGAGTTAGTCAAATTTGGATTAGAGAATGCCATTCTGAAAGCAGTAAATTGGGCGTTAATGTATAATGTTAAACAGGGACAGCACAATTCTCCTACCGACTTTGTAGATAGTCTCCGAGCGGCAATGCAAAAGTTTACAACCCTTGATCCTGCTTCAGAAATGGGAAAGCAGCAGTTAGTCTCCTTGATGTTGGGAAAGTCCAGCCCAGACATCAGACAGAAATTACAGAGATTAAAAGAGCCAGATAATAGAAATTTAGAAGCATTAATGGGAGAAGCCTGAAGGGTATATAACAACCGAGACAGGCAAGAGAAGAAAAACCTCACAGGGGCCATAGTGGCAGCTTTAGAACAACATCAAAGGGGGGGACATGGTCGAGGATGAGGCAGAGGCAGAGATAAACGTGGAAATAGTAGAGGAGATTCAAATCAATCTCAAGGGAGGTTAGGGCCAAACCAGTGTTGTTATTGTAAGGAAGAAGGGCATTGGAAAAGTCAGTGCCCAGAGTTATTGAACATTCCACAGGAAGCTGTTGTTGCAACAATAGATAACAGTTAGTGTTGGGGACTGGCAGATCTTTCCCTAGTAGACCTGCTGGCTAAGATACAGCTAGGGAATGATAAAGAAATTGAATTCTTAATAGATACAGGGGCTACATTTTCAGTTTTAAATCAAGCTTTAATGCTTAAAAGTGAAAAACATATCCAGGTAATGGGAGCCACAGGCCAACCAGAGAATGCCTTTTTCTTAAAACTGTTAGAATACAAAACTGGGAAAAGGAGGGGAATACATCAATTCCTCTAGCTGCCAAATTTTCCTAAATCCCTATCAGGCAGAGATCTCCTTGAAAATTTAAAGGCAACAATTGAGTTTAGAGAGGGAGAAATGAGATTTAAAGCACCTGAAGGCAAATTGATTTTATCATTAGGATTGGCAATTGATACAGGACCAGGGAGCAATAGTAAATATTTTGGAGCAAATAATGAATCAGGTATATCCAGGAGTATGGAATACTGATGCTTCTGGGAGATCTAAATTTTCTGACCCTATGTCCTGGTTTAGGACAAATTTTGGGAGGAAACCTTTGAAGGGGTCTCCTCTAGAAAGCAGATTTTAGCGGCCCCTCTTTCTACTGGTTCAGGAGAAAAATCTCCTTGGAGAAAAGTGGAAAAATGTTTATTTCACAACCAAAGTACTCACAAACATGAAAAAAATGAATAATATTAAACAATGAAACCTCTCACTGTTCTGAAGAGATGGTAAATTTAGAAAGTCCTTTTGTAGTCCAGAGAGAGTCCTTTCATGGGGTGTGGCTCTGCTTGCTCAGTTATTTTCAGTCTCTCTGGGGCTTGGACCCCAGTGTTCAGGCCACAGAGCCGATTGGGGGGGGGCCTCCAGGTGACTGTCCTGGTGTTCTGGACCAGAGAGAAGCTGAACAGTTCTAGACAAAAAAAAAACCATCTTGGAAAAACTTTTCTTGCAGTAGCTAATGAGGAAAACCAGCAAAAAAGCAAGGAAAACTCCCCTTTTCTCTCTCTCTCTCAGCAGTGGAGAACTTGGAGAGCACTGCTGCCGGTTCAGAGAGAGCTGCACTCTTACCTCTATGTTTTGAATACAGCCCCTCAGACATTCCACCGCTTCTCCTTGTCCCCTCCCTCTCCACTCTTGGACCTAGTTTTAAAAGTGCAGAACTTATTTCTGGGCTAAACAGATGGATGGGGATACAAATACAATACAGCATCATAAAGTCACCCTAGGACACCCTATTAAGACTGAATTACATACAGGAGCCAGGCCAGTGGTTAGGAGACAATATCCCTTGGGAATAGAAGACAGAAAAGGGATTGAAGCAACTATTAGCAAATTTTTCACACTAGGATCGTTGAAAGAATGTGAATCCAAATTTAATACTCCTATACTACCAGTGAAAAAAACCTAATGGAACTTATAGATTAGTGCAAGATTTGCGAGCAATGGGATTGCTAAAAGTATCTACCCAATGGCTGTAAATCCGTTCACTTTGCTACATAAACTCCAAGATAAGATAATCTTGTTTGGTTCTCAGTGATAGATCTCAAAGATGCTTTCTTCTGTCTACCACTTGCAGGAGAAATTAAAAAACATATTTGCTTTTGAGTGGGAGAACCCTAGCACAGACAGGAAAAACCAACTTACCTGGATGGTGTTACCTCCGAGGTTCAAAATAGTCCCACAATTTTTGGGAATCAATTGGCCAAAGAATTGGAACAATAGCAGTCTCCGCTGGAGAGGGAACACTCCTACAGTATGTAGATGTTCTACTAATTGCTACAAAAACTACCAAAGAGTGCCTTGCATGGACAATAAGTCTGTTAAATTTTCTTGGACTAAATGGTTATGGAGTGTCTCAACAGAAAGCTCAGCTGGTGCAAGAACAGGTGACCTATCTTGGATATGAAGTCTCTGGAGGACAATCCCTGGAATCCCACGGAAGGAGGCAATGTGACAAACACCTAAGCCAAAAACTGTCAAAGGACTCCATGCTTTTCTTGGAATGACAGGTTGGTGCCAGTTGTGGATATACAACTACGACTGATTGTGAAACCTTTATATGAGGTAGTGAAAGTTTCTAAAAATATTGTGGTGTGGACCCCTGAAACAAATCACGCCTTTGAAGAGTTAAAGTGCGAGTTCATGAGGGGCCCAGACTTGAGACTTCCTGACATGAGTAAACTGTTTTGGTTATTCTCACATGAGAGACAAGGAATAGCCTTAGGAGTTCTGGCACAACACCTGGGTCCTTACAAAAGGGCAGTAGCCTATTTTTCAAAACAACTCAATACTGTGAGCAAGGGCTGGCCTGTCTGCCTTAGAGCAGTAGCAGCAGTGATCATGAATGTTGAAGAAGCAAGGAAGTTTACACTAGGACAAAAGATTATTGTCTTAGTGTCACATGAGGTGTCAGCTGTTTTAGATGAGAAAGGGAACCATTGACTGTCTCCTTCGAGGTTCCTAAAATACCAAGCAGCCCTGGCCACATCTGATGATATTGAAATTCAAGTGACCAATATCATTAACCCAGCCTCTTTTCTGCAAGGAAGTCCAAAGCCGAACCTGTAGTACATGATTGCCCAGAGACCATTGAAGCTGTGTACTCCAGCCACCCAGATCTAAAGGAAGAGCCACTCCCAGATGCCATGAACTGGTTCACTGATGGCAGCAGTTTTGTGAGACAGGGTGTGCGATTAGTGGAGTATGCTGTGACTACAGTCTCAGACGTAATTGAGTCAATCCAATTACCAGCAGGAACCTCAGCACAAAAGGCTGAGCTGATAGCCCTCACTTGAGCATTAGAACTGGCAAAAGGAGAGAAAGTTAATGTTTGGACTGATTCCTGTTGCGGTTAGTGTTTGTGTTACCCCAGCTTTCAGTTTCATAATCCAGGTAATGGTTGCTTCTGATATTGGTTGCTTCCAAAGCACTCCCTATGTTGTTCCAAGTTGGTTTCTCCCTAAGTTGTATCCACACGGATGTAAACCACTCCCCTTTCTCCTCCCCTTTGCTCTCATTGGAACTGGCTCTATAAACCACTCCCCTCACTCCTCCCCTAAGGTTATCCCATTGGCTGGCTGTTTGTACCCTCCCACTGGGTTTAGCCGGTATATAAGCCACTGCAGAGCTGCTTTTTCTTTTTTGCTTCTGAATCTCTGGATTAAAAGACCTTCTGGAATATCAGGCAGAGATCATCTGTCGACTCTTTTACTTTTCTCCCTGATGCTGGTACTAATAGCTGCTGCTAATTCCACTGTAGAGCCGCAGCTCTGAAGTTCAGCTCTTGAAGAATTTATCCTGGAGTTGTTCCACACACCTTGGCGTGGCTGCTGGTGTTCTCAAAGAGCTAGCTAAAGGCTCCAGTGGCCGCGTCAGCTGGCGCCCAACTGTGAGGCCTCCCGATAGGTCTGAGACCTCATGGAAGAACCTGTGCAGTCACTTGTGGGTGACTGCAGTTAAGGAGTTGGTCGTTAGCTACCCTGGTGAGAAGCAGGCCGATTTCTGTCTGGTAGCATCCCCAGGGATGCAGACGACAACCCCCAGGCACCAGGGTCGGTCTTTGGGAGAGGGACCTTGGCTACAGCTCCCCTTGTCCAGGCAGCAGTGGTGAGTATTCCCCAGGGGGGAATTGGATGAGACTAGGAGGGACATTTTTGCTTTGTGTCCTGAACCCCCTAGAAGCGTGGGAAGGGGGTGGTGTCCTGTCCTCGGGCTGCTTCTGGATTTTATTTTATTTTATTTTATTTTATTTTATTTTAGTTTAGTTTAGTTTAGTTTAGTTTAGTTTAGTTTAGTTTAGTTTATTCAAGTTTATATTTCTGCTGTAGTCAAGAGTAGAGTTTGCTGAGCTGACCCGAATAAATATCTTATCATGGGTGCTAAGTTGTCAGCACAGCAGAGAGGGATTTTTACCCAGCTTGCAGGAATCTTGAGGGCTGGGGAAAAGCATTTTTCTAAAGGGTTATTAAAAAAATTAGTCTGCTGGCTGTTCCTTCACTTCCCCCAGGTCTCCCCCATGAATGTAACATGCCCATGGAGCCATATGGAAAGAGGACTCCTGACTGCACAAAAGAAGATCATCAAATATGCAACTGAAATCCTCAGGCTCCACGAGGCTATGAAATTCCCATTGCAAGTGGCAATTATACATTGCTGAGGACACTCTAAAGGTAACAAATTTGCAGATTATGAAGCTAGAATTGCTGCTGAAAGAAATGAACCAATTGTGGCAGCTTTAATACCTACTGCAGTATCAACTAAGCAGCCTGTAAATACCAACATTCTGATTATAAATGGATTAGCGAAAATAAAGGAAAACTTCTAGAGAATGTTTGGGGACATTTAGAAACAGGTCAACTAATAATACCAGAAAAGTTAAGGAGACATTATGTAAAATCTGAACATGCTAAGACCCACTGGGGAGCAGAACCCTTACACCAATACCTAAAGGAACAAACTGTAGGCCCAGGTTTGCAAGACATTGTTAAAGAAGTAACATCACAACGTGTGACTTGTTTAAAGAATAATCCGAATACAACAGTTAGGCTAGAACAAGGGGTTATTAGTAGAGGAGCTTTTCTGAGAGATTTGTGGCAGATAGACTTTTCTGAACTCCCAAGAAAGGGGGTTTTTCGATATTTGCTGGTACTTACTGATACTTTCTCTGGGTGGCCAGAAGCGTTCCCTTGTAGGACAAATAAAGCTAGAAAAGTGATAAAAGTACTGTTGAATGAGATCATACCTAGATTTGGTGTACCTAGGTAAATATCCTCTGAAAGATGATCACATTTTTGTGTGCAAATTGTGCAAGCTGTCAGTAAGGCCTTGGGAATTGAGTGGCAACTGCATACTCCTCACAAGCCACAAGCTAATGGTCAAGTAGAGAAAATGAACCATATGCTTAAACAACAAATAGCTAAGATCTCTCAAGAGACAAATTTGTACTGGTACCAAGCATTATCCATTGCCCTCATCAGAATCAGGGTAAAGCCATGGTCAAAAGAAAAAATTAGCCCATTTGAAATTTTATATGGTCGACCTTATGGGTTAAATGTCACTCATGATAAAATCCTGACTCGGGTAGGTAATTAATATATTTATGAATACTTAAAAACCATTAATGACGTTTCTTCCACCCACTGCCCACCTCACCTGGGCTAACAGCTAGCTCCGGGAAGCCTGCGTCGGTGAGTGGCCCCTCCCCGGCACCACTCTGGGAGCCGCAGAAGGGGTGTAGCAACAGCTACGCCTGGGCGAGTAGTCAAGGAAGGGACAAAGAGTCGCAGGAGAGACCCTTTACGGTTCAGGGGGAAGGGATTTATTGAAGGAAGAGGCAACAGGTCCGGAGGTGGGGGGGGGAAACCACAAAAGGCAGTTTGAGGAGGTTCTACACAGGCTTAAGTACGGGGGAGGAGCAAGGGGAGGGCACAAAACTCTGGCCAATAACGGTTAACGGGGGAGGTACAGAAGGCGGGGAAAGGGGTACATTGAGCCAATAAGGTAAACTGAGGGTGGGGATACATACAATATAACCAATCATGAATACAAAAGGGAATGCTTGACACAGAAACTTCTAGAACAAAGGGAGGGGCTACAAAGGATTGACATCCAGTGGGGCAGGGTTTAGGGTGAGGGACGGGGAAGGTTCCAGATAAAGGGGAGGGGTTTAGGATGACTGACTAGGACAAAGGCGGGAAAGGGAAAAACCGTTACGTACTTAACTTAGGGGAAAGAAACTGGGATGAACCATCAACACAGAAGGAAAATTAACATTAAACAACACAACACATTAACACTCAATTGCATCAGAAGTAAAACACTGTATTTGAAAATCAACCTAAGCAACCAGATCATAAATTGCAGACAATTGATCCTGGTGACTGGGTGTATGTTAAAAATTTTTCAGGTGATCCTCTACAGGAGAAGTGGGACAGACCATTCCAAGTCCTGACAACCTTCAATGCAATTCGCATGAGAGAAAAACCTACCTGGATTCACTATACCTGAGTGAAAAAAACTCCTGTTGCACCTTGGACAGTAGCAACCATTGGTAATGACAGACTGAAGCTGAAACTCAACCATAAATCATGAATACTTTGTTATGCTTTGATGCTTTTTGGCAGATTGTAGTTACTTTTTATGTAAATAGGTATGTGGCTTTGCTTGAGGCAATAGCTAATCATACTGGAATAAGAGACTGTTGGCTGTGTGGAGAGGTACAACAATTACACTTAGCATTGTTAGGGATATCCTCTAGTATTTGGACTGAATTAAGCCCGTATGCCTTGTATAATAGTAGTACACAATGCAAACAAATAGGTTCATCTTTAGGAGAACCCCTTTTTCAGTTATCACTCATCAATCAATCCGTTATTTATGTGGAGTCAAACTTTACAGGACCAAAATTTGGCCAGTTTAATAATACTACCAATTTTACCAGAATTACCACCATTTCAACGAAACAAGTCAGGCACCACCTACCTCAACAGATTTTAAAATTCAATTTGCTCAATGGCATGACTATTTGTCTGTAAGGCATACTAACAATTCCATTTAAAACTCGTAATCCTGTTCCTAACATTCCAGTTAAGTCCCTTCATGTCCTGTCCCTGAGGTGTGCTTGCTTTTGTAACCATCTTGTCCAGCCCTCAAATGAGGTCTTTAGAAAAGGGGAGCAGGCTGATTGGATTCTTGAGATGTTGATTTGCATTAGCAATTCAACACGTTTGAGAGACCATTCTGGGTTAAACAACAGTTGTTGTTGGCCTGTGTTCCTTACCACATATAGGCCTGTCTCATAAATTTTGGGTTCAAGCTTAAGTGGCATAATTTGAGTTATAGCTGATTTGGTTGTTGTTGTACTAGATATAGCATGTATTCTAAAGGAAATCCAGAGAGCTTTAGCATCTCCGGGCCCCATATGATTGGTCCAGAAACAAGTTACTTCGACGGAGATTTCAGTTAATGTAAAATTATACCAACATTCTGATTCACTTGGACAGGAGCAACTCTCTTGGTGCTTATTACGAGTAGAGACACTGATCTCGGTTGCTTTCTCATGAGTAGTCCCATTAACCATTCAACACCCTATACTGATTTCCTTTCCCAGGATTCCCTGAATCCACCAAGCTTTTCCTTGCTCCTTTCTTTGCCAATTTTGCCTTTCATATACCTGATTCACCTGTATAACTACAACTGCTAAATTTTCATCTTTTACCAATGATTGAGCCCATTTCACCCATGATAGTGGTTAGCTTTTTTCTTCTGCCTTCACTCAGAGTCAGGATTGAATGCTTGAGATGGATTTCTTATTCAGACTTGGTTGGTCTGATCCAATTGATTTCTCCCAAAAGCTGCTGTAGATCTTGCAAATTGTGGACATTGGTTCTGAGTTGTATCTTCTGTGGCCTAATTGCTTGCTCTGAGATTCTCCATCCCAAGTATTTCCATGGTGAGACTTCTTAGATCTTTGATGTAGAGACTTCCAGTCCTGTGTTTTGAACTTCTGCAATCACTCTGTCATGAGCCTCTTGCAATTCTTTCTGTGTTGGCACTGCAATGAGCAGATCATCCGTGTAATGAATGATCATCGCTTGTGGATGTTTCTTTCGCGCTGGAGACAAGGCCCTTGCCACGAACCATTTGCAAATCATTGGCGAGTTTTTGAGTCCTTGAGGAAGAACCACCCAATGATATCTTTGCAACAGTTCTTGTTTGTTGATGCTTGGGACAGAAAATGCGAATACTTTTGGTTACCCCCTATCTCGATTATACTCCTTTTTTTTCTGTTTCTTTTCTTTAAATCGTCATACACTGGGACTCCTAAGTGTGCTCCTGACTCTTTTGGCAATAGGAAGAAGGCTGGTTTAATAATCCCTATAATGCAACTCCCTACCCAATCTCTGGGCAGTTTGGTGTATGCTGTATTACCACAGATCCAAAATAAAGGTTGTGGAGCTTCCCAAAATGCATCCCCTATTTCGGCTGGGGATTCCCAAAACTTTGACAATTCCCTTATGCCCCAAAATGGGTTAACTCCTTTCTCTGTACATTCGTGTAACTCATATTTCTCATGGTAAATACACCCTTTTTCCATTTTTCCAACAGACCAGTATCTATTTGGCTCTCTGGGGATCCACCTATAGATCCATCAAGAGACTGTCACAGTGCAAGCTGGCTTGTACTGGGCAGTTAATCTGACCACTGATAAGAGAAGCAGCCTGGCCTGATAAGACAGGCCCCCAGAGAACAGAGATAGGACAGAATTGGAGACAGACAAGGATGTGACCCAATGAGTTCCAGACCAAGGTGCAGAGAGCTATTGGTCAGAGAGCTGAGCAGCCTGAACTTGGAGCCAATCACAGACACTTTCCCAGGAACATTAAAAGGGGTATTTAAGGTGAAGTCAGAAGGGAATAAAGGCTTTTTGTCACATGGATTACAGAGTGTAGTGTCTTCTGTCTCAGGCACAGCACCAGTCAACATATCACCTGGTGAGCCGCGACATGATCTGCTATAGCCATACCGCTGTGAGCGGGGGAGACAGAGCCATACAGAGAGATGGGAAGTGCTGGCCTGGAGCCAGGTCGTCCAAAGAGACAGGAAGAAACTTTAGCCAAAGGGCTGAAAAAAACATGGGAAGCATCTTTTGTGCAGACACACATCCGGCAGTAGAGGTATGGATAGAATTTTTGGAGGGATGGGGAATTGAATATGAAGAAAAATCACTCTTTGATTTAATACTATGGACAAAAGAAAAGGGGGTAGAGCCAACTGCAGAAACTGCACTAGATATAGACTATTGGACTAAAATTGGAGAAGAAATGCTAAATGCTGCTTTAAAAAATGATAAAAATGCAATTAAAGCTTTAAAACCTTGGAAAATTATCTTAAAGTTGATAAAAGAGATAAAAGCCGACTTATTCAGTGACAGCATGGAAGAAAATGTGCTTACTCCATGCAGAGAGACTTTATTGACCAGCATATCCTTGGTAACTGGCTCAGAGACCCCTAATCCACCCCAAACTGCTGTGAGGAAACCCGAGGAAAAATCCCAAGATGGCGGCAACCACGTGGTCACGGGCAGGAGAAGACAAACTCAGTCTGGCTCGTGGGGTTCAGCTTCGCCCCAAGCCCAGCCCTGGTGGGACGTGCCTCCCGCTCTGACCACGCCTTGGTGGGAGGTTCCGCCTCCTTCGACCCAGCCTTGGTGGGTGGTTCTCGCAGTCTCGGTCCAGCCTCAGGCAGGAGGGGTCCCGACCCAGGGCCAGCCCCAAGCAGGCGTGCATCTGCCCTGAGAAGCCCTGCCTCCGGGGTGAGAGGTTTCGGCCCCAGCCCAGCCTTTGCAGGGCGTGTCTTAGCCCCAGCAAGAGGACCTGACACCTCCCCGAGTCGTCATAGAAACCCCTGCCGACCCCCAAGAAGAGGCGCACCACGATGACATCACACGAGGAGGGACACACGACAAACCCGGAAGTGCCTTGGGACCAAGAGATACCAACGCCAAAGCCCCGAGAACAGCTCCAGAGTCGAGCTTCAGCCCTAATGCTGCGACCACAGCACCCACAGCTTCTTCACATCAGAAGCCAAGCATGGAACAGCTCCAAGAAGTCACTGTACAGAGGAACAGCCTAGACACCCAGGAATGGAACACAAGCCCTCCAGCTAATAGCCTCCAAACAGCAGGTCCAGCCACACTGATGCTCCAAACAGAAGCCATCCCTATTAAAGACCCAGTAACCAGTCAGAGGTAAAACAAAAAGCGATAGGGTGTGGGGATATAGAAACAGCTGCATTGATTTCTGTGCCTGTGTATTCCACCAGCACCAGGAAACTGGCAACAGGGGGAGGGAACAATTGAAGCTTTCCCAGTTAGTAATGGGACAACACCTAACCAATACGTACCCTTTAATTGGCAAATCCTTTTACAGCTACACCAAATAGCTACTAAACATGGGTTTGGATCCCCGGCTGTTGCAAAATTGCTTCAATTTATAACTTCTAGTGAACTAATCCCTTATGATATAAAGCAAATTGCAAAATTACTCTGTACTCCACTACAATACATGATATTTGAATCAACCTGGAGAATATATGCAGAGGGGCAAGAGTTACAAAACTCGAGATTATCACAGCAAGATCCGTGCTTTGGGGTGGGGGTTCCCCAACTAATGGGAATATGTCCCTTGGAGAATCCTCAAACCCAAGCACGCTTAAATTCTTTAATATTAAACCAAGCAAAAGAATTGGGGATGAGAGCCCTAAATAAGGTTACAAACATGTTTGTACCAACCCAGAGATATACAAATATAAAAGAAAATCCTAGTGAATTCTACATGCACTTCATAGAACGATTACAAGATGCCATGGAAAAACAAATAGCTAATGAAGATGCAAAGAATCAGGAATTGTTACAATTATCACGAGATAATGCAAATGAAGACTGTAGAAAACTCATAAATGCATTGCTCAAAGAAAATCCATCCTTAGAAGAAATGATTAATGCATGTGCTAAGGTTGGAACTGCATCACATAACATGGACATGTTAGCTAATTCTATTGCAGCTGCAGTAAGGCTGAGAGCACATTTCTTCAATCGGAGACAGCAAAGCCACATGAAAACGAACTGTCCCAAAAAACCTGCCTTGCAGAAGAAGGCTCGAGGACAAGGTAACGTCAATTCACCCTGTAATCGAGGTGGAAAAACCAGAACAGTAAAAATGAAGATTAGAAAACTTAACCACACCATCTGAGGCAATGCAAACAGCAATGTTCACCTTCAGCAGAGCTCAACAACTGCTTCATCCACCTCCAACTTGACTTTGACAAAGCCTGCATATCTTGCAAGTTTTACTAAGTTAATATTTGCCTTGTTAACCTGTTTTCTTACAGTTGCTAAAGGAGTATTTTGTCAGAGTTGCAAATATAGTCTACAAATTTTTAAGTGTGCATTGGAGTTTACAGTAGAATGTTTGCTGACTTTATTCATATATGTTGCAATAGCATCACACTCAATCAGCTATCCTGAGAATTTTAAAAATCTTGCTTACTCTAAGTTCAACAAAACAGATCTCTATGAATTAGTTTAGTAAAAGATATTTAATTGGCAAATCACAGTTGCAAAGATTTCTAAAGTACCTAGATCTTGTCACTTCAGTTTAAAAGGTTTAAAATTTATTAAAGATTTGTTTTAAAATATCATAGAAAATTTTGCCTAGTCTAAGGTTTGAACTCTGGCCATGTTGAGATTTTAACTAAGCAAGAGGAAATGTTTATCATCAAAGCCATCTCAGTCTATTTCGATTGCGGCCAAATTGGAATTTGACTGACAAGGAAATAAAATTATAAAATCCAGATATTTCTGAGTTTAAAATGAAAATAAGTCATTTTGACTAGCTAATTTAGCCTTGCAAAAGCTAAAACTCTTTCCTTTGGGATAAACATGAAGAATCTTATCTGGAGAAGATTCTCCTAAGTTATAATTTAAAGGAAAACTCAACAGTATTAAACACTAAAATTGGATTGCAACATATCAGAAATTATAATTCTCACCACATAGAAATAATTTAAAGGTGTATGTTTTGTTTCTTGTTTTAAATTCTAAAAACAAAAAAGGAGGAGAAAGGATAAATAGAAGCACATGTGTTCTTAATTGAAACAGTCAAGTTAAATAGTGTATTGTTTTTTAAATAAAACAAAGAAAGGGGAGTAAGGAATAAAGGAAATACATATGTTCTTATTTGAAATGGTTTTAAGTTAAATGGTTTCTTGTTTTTAAAAAAATGTTAATGATTTGGAACTGAGTGGTCCTTGTTTAATGTTGAATTGTAACATTGTAGTTATTAAGCATTGAGCCTGTAACATGTCAAGCTAAAAATTATGTTAACAGTTTTCTAAATAAAAACACCACAACTCCAATGATACATCAAGCACATCAATAATTTGGAATACTAAGCTTATAAAATTCAATAACAAAAATTTAAATTTTAAGGAATTGTGGCAGTAAATATTGCAACTTTTCTAAAAGATACAATTTGAAACCCAGTCGGCTTGTTAAGCAGGCAAAGTACCTGAGTGAAAATCCCAGTTCATCTATTAAACCTTAAGAGCTCATGTATCATTGGTTGAGAAAGTAAATGACAGAAATTGCACCTACCTCACAAAGTTATGAGACTGAAATAACAGAGTTGTTTGTTTACAAAAAAAATTACTGTTTACAAATTGTTTTATCAAGTTGGAATTTTGCACAGTTCTAAAACTGAATGTTATATTAAGTTATAATTTTAAAAGAAGAGTTTAAAGTTTTATGGTTATAGAGTTAAGTTATATTTCTATGTTAAGCAGTTAAATTGTTATTGTGAAACCAAAAGGTGCTAAATTCATCTGACCGCTCCTGAACATAAGCACTGCAGCATCTGGTATGTGGAACTCATCACCATCCAAAAAAGCCAAATTTATTAAGCTAAGTAAAAAACCCCATTCCAATTGAATTTATGCTGTCAATGTCATCTTGCATGCAAAAAGGGGCCCTTGCAAGCAAGATTACAGAGAACAAGCTGCACATTTGTGTTTTAAAATTTTTCTTCAAATTAATAAAAAAGAAATTGGGAATTGTCACAGTGCAAGCTGGCTTGTACTGGGCAGTTAATCTGACCACTGATAAGAGAAGCAGCCTGGCCTGATAAGACAGGCCCCCAGAGAACAGAGATAGGACAGAATTGGAGACAGACAAGGATGTGACCCAATGAGTTCCAGACCAAGGTGCAGAGAGCTATTGGTCAGAGAGCTGAGCAGCCTGAACTTGGAGCCAATCACAGACACTTTCCCAGGAACATTAAAAGGGGTATTTAAGGTGAAGTCAGAAGGGAATAAAGGCTTTTTGTCACATGGATTACAGAGTGTAGTGTCTTCTGTCTTGGGCACTACGCCAGTCAACGTATCAATAGACTTTCCTGTCTTCTTGACAGGTGCTTAATTGGGAGTTATTGAAGCATTTGCGATTTAGGTTGGTATGAACCCTCAAGAGAGACTTAAGGTTTTCTCCATCATAGATAGGGTGGTATCATTTGGTACACTCCCTTCGGTGTTACCTATGAATAGGATTAACACTATTCTTCCCAAGAGTTCAGTATGAGCCATATCTCCCTTGACCTCACCTGGTCTTGCCTCTTGGGGAACAAGGAGACTTCCTGGATGTGTATTAGAGTATTTCTTAGCAGCCGACTCCTTCTACTCCCACTTCCCTACTAATTTAGTCACCCTTGGAGAGTGCTCTGTAGGAGATTAATTGTGTTATTGTTGAAACCTTCTTGGGGGTGGAATTGCGGTTTGCAGGAAGTGCTCGTTTGAAAGCTGAAGTTAATGAAGAACCATGTGTAGTATGTAAGCTATAGCTTAAAAGCTCAGAAGAGTATATGAATCCTCCAACATTCTAGTCAATTATCAGGGCAAGCATACAAACAGTAACTTTTAACTTTGCCAACTCTTACTACTTTGGCCTTCCAACTATCCAAGCAACAGCAACAGTATCAGAACAGGTAGAACATAAGTAGAAACATGACTTCAGGTAATTTCTGAAATATGTTACTCTTTGTCTTGTTACAGAACTCTTATTGGAACATAATACTAACTTGTACACAAAAAAAAAAATTTACCCAGTTAATCTTTTGCAGGAGCTCTTCAACTGTTTTTTGGTTTTCTTTTTAATGTTAATTTGAGGTTTTTTGCGTCTTGGAGAGTAGTCCACTCAGGGGCATCTGTCGATGGTGTGACTGGATCTGGTTCACTACCAGGGGGTGATACTGGTCCTTTAACTCGAGAGATGTGTGTCCAGCCACGTTCCTGGGTCCGCACTGCAGTGTGTGTAGTGAGTAACACTTGGAATGGGCTTTCAAACCTAGGGGTTAATGGTATGTTATTCCAGGATTTTATTAGCACCCAATCTCTGGGATGGATCTGGTGTACATATGCATCAAGGGGAGAAGTCTGGGGGAGGTACCCCTTTTTTCTAAGATTTCCCAGTGTCCTCCCAATTGCCTCTAGGTATTTTTGGGTTGCTGTTTCCCCTTCCAAGTAGTTCCCTGTACTGAAAGGAGTGATAAGGAAAGGAAGCCCAAACATCATTTCATAGGGGGAAACCCCTATGTCTGACCGGTGTCTGGTTCTTATCCACAAAAGGGCAAGAGGTAGGCACTTAAGCCAATTCATTTGTGTTTCACAAATTAATTTTGTTAACACGTTTTTGAGAGTTTTATTCATTCTCTCTACTTTCCCTGAACTCTGGGGATGCCATGGGGTATGTAACCTCCATTTCATGCCCAGAGCCTTAATTACTTAATGTAAAGTTTGGGTGATGAAATGTGGACCTCGAGCTGAATCAATATTATTTACTAGTCCATACCGTGGAACTATTTCTTCTAAAATTATCTTTGCAACTACCTCTGCCGTTTCCTTCCTGGTGGGGAATGCTTCCACCCAGTGGGTGAGATGGTCTACCATTACTAATAGATGTTTATATCCTTGTATGGGGGGCATTTCAGTGAAGTCCACTTGTATATTTTGAAATGGTCTTAAAGTTAACTCTCTTCCTCCAGGTGTTATTTTTCTCATATCCTTTTGGTCTACTTTTTGGCAGATGACACACCCTTTTGTAACTGCTTTTGCTAGATTATATACGCCAATACATATATTCTCTCTTAAGAAGTGGTCACATAACCCTTGGATTCCCCAGTGGGTTAATTCATGCATTTCTGATAATATTTTTCAGGCTAAAGCCCTGTTTAGGAACTTAGGCCCATCAGATGTCAACCATTCCCCTTGTTGCCCCTGATGTAATCCTAGTTCTTTTATTTCCTTTAACTCCTTCTCACTAAATGTTGGTTTCTTTTCTTCTTCCCCTTTACTTGGTGTTTCTTCTTGTCTCAAGATTTTTATTGGCTCTTTTGGGTCTAAAGCTACTTCTTTAGCCATCTGGTCTGCTAATTGATTCCCTTTTATTTTTAAAGTGTCTCCCCTCTGATGTCCTTTAATGTGCACTACTGCTATTTCTGCTGGTTTATATAGTGATTCAAGTATTAATTTTATTTATTCCTTATGTACCAAGTCTTTTCCTTTCAAATTTAAGTATCCCCGTTCTTCCCAAATCTTACCAAATGAACCAAATGAACAATCCCAAATGCATATTGTGAGTCTGTGTAGATAGTTCCTTTATCTTTCTCTAACAAATCTAATCCTCTCTTCAGTGCGCAGATTTTGCAACACTGAGCTGACCAGTTTGATGACAACTTCCTCCTTTCTGCAATCTTCATGTCTGTCCCTTCTATAATTGCATATCCTGACACCCTTTCCCCCTCTATTACTCTTGAGGACCCATCAGTGAACAAAATCCTTCTGTATGGCAAAGGTGTATCTTCTAGATGTTCTCTTATTTTTGTTTATAGGTTTATTAATTCAAAACAATTATGTTCCAAATCAGTTAGGGGTTCCCCAGATAGGAATTGTGTGGGGTTTAGACTTTTGGAGGTATTCAATTTTAAATTGTTATTGTTCATTAGAAGCTTCTTCTAATAGGATAGCTGTAGCAGCAATTGCTTGTAGGCAAGTTGGCCAACCTCTAGCTACTGGGTCTAGCAGTTTTGATAAGAGCTTCTAAGCATTGCATCTTTGGAGTCCTGTATTCAAACTGAACTAAATATATTGGACCGAGACTACAAGAAACATTCAGGCAAACTTTTGTGTATCAATAGCTGCCTGTTAACACTTTCTGTTTCAGCTTCATCAGCTGCCTGGGGGGGGATTGTTTGAAATGGCAGGTCCACTTAGGAGTTTTTGAGTCAGTGATGTAATGAAAACATCACACACTAGTCTTTTTATGAGAACAAGGGTATGCCAAGGAGAAAACAATTTACCTTGGAAAAAACAGAATGTTGAAAAAATTAACAAACAGAAGAAAAATCCTTTGGTACATCACTGCAGAAAATCTTGCAAAATGTCTAAAAGATTTCCATAAATTACTTCAGATTACTTCCTTTACTTGGGAGAGTGTGGGAAAATCAAATGTAAAACAGGATAGGAGGGTAAAAACATCAACAAAGTGAGCAAAAATAAGTCACAGGACTCAAAGATCATTATTAAAATTGGTATGAAAAAAGGATCCCTGCAGGGTAGAAGATACTGCCTGAGGAGTAATTCATTAGAATTCTGGTTTAGGGCAAATTTTAGGGGAAAACCTCCGGAAGGAGCCCCCAGAAATCAACCCCCCACGACTCCTCCCCCCCCCCCCCCCCCCCAGGTTCGGGAAGAATTTCCTCAGAAAGGAGTGGAAAAAAACCTATTTATTTAACAAGCGAAACCACTCCCCAGCACAAAAAACAACACCAGCTGTCAAAAAAACTCTTTCACCGTTCTGAAGGGATGACAAACTCAGAAAGTCTCTCCGGCGAGTGGTCGCCCAGTTATCAGTCTCTGGCGCTGGGGAATGACTGCTGCAGGTCACAGAATGCAGACTTCTGGTGTTTCCCAGGTCCCTGTCAGGAACAGGTTCAGATGGTATCCAGGAGAGGGAGAGGGGGGAAAAAACAGTTCAGGGAAAAAATTGGACTGCCTAGCTGAACTAACTAATAAGCAAAAGCAAGGGCAAAGCAAAGCAAAGAAAAAGAGGCAGAAGCGAGGTAGCAAGCAAGCAAGCAAGCCAAACCAGCCAGCCTCTCCTAAACATAGACCATGGGGGAGGTGAGCTGGCTGATAACAAGACAAAACAAACCTTCACTTTCAGAGTCAGTCCTGAAAGCACAGGACATAATACTAAGCATAAACAGAACACAGGATTGGAGATACAAACACCATAATGTCACCTTAGGACATTATGCATCAGTGAATCTTAGATTCAGGCCAGTCATGCACATCTGGCATGAAGGATTCGTATTTGTAGTTCCAAACCTTTGATCATATATAACGGTTCTTGTCTGCAGGTTCAGGGTAATGGAAAGCCATGTTTTTTGCGTACAAAAATTCCATAACCTGAAATGATAAATCACCACGAAGTTTGTGCCTTTTACTAGAGTCACATAATACCTATGCTTCCACTGCAATATATTTAGGACTGACAAACTGGATAATGACAAACACCAAAGTATTTTTATAATTCCTGAATGCCTTATCAGGGATCTGAAAACATAATTTCGGCCCATCATCACTGTCAAACTGAAGCACCCAACAAACTCCAAATTTTTATGATTGTCTCTTATTAAAGGCAGAAAGAGCTGGGTATTTTGTGCCCAAGGAACTAGTGTTCAAGGGTCATATTGTACAATTCAGCAGGTTAATGTGCATGTAAACTACTTTTAGTACAATCCACTTTTATGGTTCATATTCACCTTGACAGCATTATAAATAGACACTTCCCTAATATTAAACAGTGCAGGATAAAGTCTTCCTTGTGCAGTTCTTCATCAGTCAACTGTTCTGTCAATGCCTGAGTAAGAAAAACAAAGAAGTTTTATTTAATGCATCCCTTATTGGATCAATAACATGCTAAAACACCCTAGAGAAACAAATTGCAGTGTTCTTAATACTAGGATGCTGCCAGAAAAGTAGTATAAGGTAGTCAAAATCTCAAATTTCTGTCTTTCAACATTCCCCCCATTAGGGGCTGGGAGTGGGCAAGATCCTAGGAGGGGATACAACTAGGCCAACTGACCCAAATTGATAAAAGGGATATTCCATACCATATGACATCAGCTCAGATATGTGGGGTAAAGACTCCACAACTAGCGAGGTTGTAAAGTAGGTATGTTTTATTTAGCACTGCACGCACGGGGGATCTCTCTACCGTAAACTTGCGCAACTACTGTGTTGATTTACCTTGTCTTTAAACATAAAGATGTTACATATTCAAGATAATTGTGACACAGCCTATATATATTCATGACTTTTCCCTGAAAAAGCAGGTTTTATTATGAGTTCTGGGAAATAATTTCCATAGTCCCCACCTTTGGATCTTCTTGGGTACATCTGTGCGGTGGCTTCTGGTGTGTGGAGGGAGCAGAGACCCTCGCTGGGGAAAAAACAGACCCTCGAGAGAAGGCCCCTTGGAGAATAATTCCTTAGATTAGAAGTTGCTTACTTAGGATGACTAATACAAAAGATACTTCCCTGCTTGTAGACCCCTGCCTTATCTCCCTGTAAAACTATTGGATGATCTTCCCAAACCTTGTACTTATTGGTTCCCATTCCAATCCACCATAAACCTATAAAAACCCTGTTAATACCCTGCCCCATTGGATTTGCCACCCTGGATCCCTTCATAGAAGAAATAAAGATTCTGTGGAACTTCCTCTGCAGCTCTTCCCGGTCTCTTTCTTTGCTGGCTAAGAAGGTACTTTGCAAGCTGAACAGAAATCACAATAAGAGCTGAAAGCCTGGGCTCCAGGCATTGCTTGCATCCTCGTACCTTGTGGCTGAAATCTGCCTGAGACACCAGGAAAAGCTGTTCTTTATGGGACATCTGATCTGGGCTTGTTGTGGCAGCTCGGAGCCAAACCCCAGGCTCTGACAGCTACGCTGGTGGTCATGGGCCAGGGGGCTTCAGATGAAGTAAGGTCCTCTTCTTTGCGCTGAACTTTTCATCTGTGTTCCTCACACATGATCCATGGATCCTTGGCATTTCTCCAGACCACAAAGCCAGTTACAGCTGGTTTGAGATACTTCAGTCTGTTAATCCTTACTTTTATCAGGGGTCAGTCCTGCTCTTATCAGACTCCCTTTATTAATCCCCGCTTTTTCTAAAAAGTTAATAAATTCTTTTGCTACCCTATATGATCTAAGGGTTAACAGTCTTACTATTTACCACACAGATTCTTTATCTAATATCTTTTTTAAGTACTTATTTGATTTTATCTTCTGGTGAAATTGATTTTTTTTCAATTGCTATATGAATTTTTGGTACTCTGGAGGCACTACAGAGAACACTTAGCTAAGATAAGAATTATTAGTGCTAAGACTAATATGCCAACTATTGTCACAAACAACTGTCTTAACTAATTAAGGTTAGGGAGCTAAGATCTAAGTTTTTGTCATATCTTAGCAGATCCCTATGAGGTGTAATCTTGGGTTACTATATGCAAAATTTTAGTCTTTTCCTAAATCTGATGTGTCTGTTTTAACTCGGGTTTTTTTGTTTATATAAGAAGAACAAGTGTGATTTAGTATTATATATGCTCCCCCTTCTTTTGTAGTCAAAAGATTTAAGGGCATGTGGTTTTGTATTATTACTTTGCTTAGGGATGATATTTCTGTTTGGAGCCCTTGAAGGGCATCTATTGTCAAGTTTTCAAGCTTCTCTATTATGGCTGAGATGTTTATTATAGCTTTTTCTAATTCACTAACACTAAGTTGGGGAAATAGCATACAAAACTGTGAAAGCCTGAAGGATTTTCTACAAGAGGATTAGATGGGACACTGTGTGTTTTTCTCTAGTGGGTTTTAATTATTCCTAGAGGTGGATGAGAGTGGTTGAATATGGAATCTTGGGGAATCACATATCTTAAAGTACAAGTTCCATCCCCGTAATAGGGTAAGGACTTTCTGGCTCAACCGTCTCTACATAACTACCATAAACTATCAGGTATACAACCATATATGTAATCATGCTGTAGTCCTATTCAAACTGTGAGGGGACATGTTGAAGAATTATGGCTTTGTTTAGTACATTTAGTTCTATTAATAGTGCTTAGGTTAAAATTAAAGTTTCTAACTTTTGGAGCCGTTTTATTTATTCGTTTTATAAAGACTGGTTTTCCTAAAACTTGTAAATCAAATTTTAAAGGGGAGGCGTCTTTAGGTCCATAAGAATAATTTAAATTTGTTACTTTTTTCTCTGGCAAAGGGGGTTCAAAACTGTAACACATAATTTCTCTAGTAGGGAGCTTAGTCTTTTGTTGACCATTGGCACAATACTCTCCTACTTTCTAGGTCATATCTTCTCTTGTAGGTAAGGTGGAATTATTGTATAGCCAGCTCAAATTATTATAAGACACTGGTATTTTAAAGAAAGGAAATTGCATATTACTTCTTGGCACACTTAATAGTTAGACAGGTTTAGAGTATTTGTTAGGTTATGGGTAAGCTGTATGAACAAGTTATCATCCCACCCATATCCTAGGGCTAAAAGCATGAAAAGTGTAACTTTCCAGGTTGCACCTGTTTTACCCTCCATGAATGTTGGAGTCTGTAAATCAAGAGTCTCTCTGAATTCTTCAGAGACAAATCAGAGTGCAGGGATTGAATTAAAACCTTTGGATGGATTGAAGTATATTAAGCCACTCACACATAAAGTAGAGGTGTAAGTTTAAGTTTTAGAATAAGCAAGCAAGTAAGAATAAGTAAGAATAAGTTTTAAGTGCTTTTAGAGAGTAAAGGTCTTAGATACCAGTGTAGAAGTGTGAGTTCTAGCGAAGGTTGAAAAACATTGTCCTAGATACTAGTGTTTCCGTAGAGGCTCCAGGAACATAGTTTTAGACATAATAAAACTATAGTAAGAATATTGCTTACATTTTTTATATAGAACAAGATAGACCATATGCATAGTTTATACATAACCTGGTGTGCTAAGAAACTAGAATTCTAATAGGTTAAGAAGAAATGGTTTGAGTCCATGTTTTTAGCTTGTTGGGTAATTTGTATATAAGAATCTATGCATTGGGGAGAGATTCGGTCTTGCTTTTGTTCCTGCCCTCTCGCTTTTCTTCTGTCCTCACCACCATCATCATCGCCCAAAGAAGATAGGAGCTGCTGCAGCATCATTGGCCCTCCCAGGACCTCAACGGGAGCAGCTTCTACCTCTGATTGGGACTTTACTTCTATTTAGGACTCTAAGCCAAAAAACTTTTAGCATGGACTTGAACGCTTGTGACTTTTTGCCTTTTGAGAAGGATGTGCCTTTAAAATAAACAACTTTATAGCAAGTATTAGCTGCTCGGCTCTTTTAAAGAAAACAACCACTACCTGACACATGGAGTCTTACAAGACTTCTTTACTTTGGAGTGATGGATACAGGCATTCTGTTCTTTAATTTTGATTGCAGTGAAATAAGTAAGGAGTACTTGAAATGGTCCTTCTTACTGTGGGTCTAGAGTTTTCTCTGCAAGAAACTTTACATATATATAATCTCTAGGTTGTATGTTATGTGCAGGCTTATCTAAACCCCTACTTCAAGTCTTAACCACATATTTTTCAATTTTGCTGAGTTGTTTGCCTAATGCCACTAGGTAGGAGGTCATGATTTTATCCTCAGCTTGTGTGGGTATCCGTTTTTGTATTCTATAGGGTCTCCCATATAAGCTTTCAAAAGGGCTCAGCCGTTCTTTTACCCTTGGCCTAGTTCGTATGCGCAAGAGTGCTAGAGGAAAAGACTGAGGCCAGGCCAAGTAAGTTTCCTGACCTAATTTCACAATCTGCTGTATGATCAAGTGGTTCATCTTTTTTACTTGGCCACTTGACTGAGAGTGATATGGAGTATGAAGTTTCTAATCAATACTCAAATGGCTATTGATTTGCTGAACTACTTTTGAGATAAAATGTGTTCTTCTGTTAGAAGACAGTTGCTGGAACCCCAAAGCGTGGTATTATCTCTTGTATTAGTATTCTGGTTACCTCTTGAGCTTTGGCTGTTCTGGTAGGGAATGCTTCTTGTAACTCAGTAGATGTATTGAAAATGGGAGGTTCCGTGACCCCTGTAGTGTCCTGTGGTCTGGTCCCTCTCCCCTCTGGCCATGCTTACTTGGCCGAGATCCAATTTCTTCCTGCCCCCTTACAGACCCTAGAAAAGACCTATGCCCCCTGACCTCGCCCTCTTTTCGCTCCTGGAAGCCCACAAGAAATAAACCTCAGATTCTCCCCAGGGGGGGAAAGAGCCTCTTTTGTTATCTTTTATTCACGCCCATGTAGTGGATCCCAGAGGCTTCTTCCTAACATCTGAGCAAGTCGGTAACGAGGATGAAGTCTCAGGGACCACTAGAGTTGGTGCTCAAGGTGAAAGGGTCTCTACAGAGATTAGAGAACCCCACGACCAGCTGTGACTCCCGTTTTCAGGATTCAATAAGCCTTTGAGCTGTTCAACTACCTTAAATTTCTTTGAGCTGCGCTTTGTGAAGTTCTGAGACTTTAAGGACGAATCAGGAGCCTGTCAGTAGCCCAGGAAGGTCAGTCCTGGACGGAGACCCACTACAGTTACACAGAAGCCTATGCCTCCAAGATAAAGGGTGAGTGTAAGCCCTCGGTCGCGGCAGGGTGGGTTCCCCGGAGCTCCGCGGGGGGGGGGGTGGGTGGGGGTGTCTCACCGGTGGCATTTGGCCTGTGTGGTGTGCACTGGGCGGCGGTGCACAGGCACGGGGGGCTTGTTTCAGCGGTGTTTTGCTGCTTTTTGCGGCTTCTCTTGGAGGGATCGATCCCAAAAGCGGCTCCAGCAGTGCGTGGGTTTTTGCTGACAAGAGCAGCGGAATTAACATCAGAACCCCAGCTGGCACAGTGGAAGAGCCGGGAAACTGTGCTATACGAGGCAGATTTTAACAACTGATGCGTTTTTCTGTGGTTTTTAACTGTGGTTGGGGTAGATATAGTGGCAGATTGTTACTAAACATCATGGTCTCACAAGAATCTGCCCTACAAAAGAGTTTAAGTTCCCAGCTAAGGGAAATATTAAGTTCAGGAGATGTTTTAATATCTAAGAAAAGACTAGCACATTTTACAATCTGGTTGTCTCTTGAAAAATCGGACCTTGAATTGCAAGATTTAAATTCGCGTTCATTTTGGGATGAAATAGGAGATTTATTAACTTAAAAAGTGGAAAATGGAGATGAAACAGCCTCTCTATTCCTCCCGATATTCTTACAAATTTGGAAGCTTTTACTTCAGACAGAAAACAACAGACAGCAACAGCAAAGCAGCCCGGATTCACCTTCCCTTTCTCCAAAACCCTATAACCTAGAAATGGAGGGGACCCACGGGTCACCCCGGGAACCACAGGGCACCCGGCACAGCCGTAGCTGCTCTGGGCCCCTGAGTCCTCCACCGTAACCAAGTTCTGATGATTTTTCAAAAATTGTCAGCCATTCTTCCTTGTACCCTTCCCTCCCAAATGTTTTCCCTTTGGAGCAGTGTTTGGAAAGTTATAGAGGTGACTTCCCTTCAGGGCAACGGCCACGTGGCTAAGCCTGAAGGGGCCGGGGGAAAGATCCAAGATGGCGCTGGCCATGTGGCTTCTCCCCGGGGCACTGTAGAGCGAGTGGTGGGGGTCCCATATGGTGGCAGCCAAGTGTTTCCTCTGTCATCCCACAATCCCTTTTGCCCTCTGATCCCTGCCCCTAACCCATTCCCCTCCCATAATCCATTCCTGCCCTCAGCTGCCTTGCCCCCTCCCTCCTCCAAGAGCCTGCCCTGCATGACATCACCCTGCAACCCCGCCCCCACGTGTTGAAACCCTGGTTCCCACGGTTACCCCTCCCCTGTTCTGGTTTCACATGCCTGCCCTCCAAGCTACTGCGGGGGGGGGGGGGGGGTAGTGGAACCCCTGCTGGGTTCAGTGCTGGTGGGGATGGGGGTTGGGGTTGGGGAGGGATCAGCTCACAGACCCTGTGAGACAGATGGTGTCCCCGTGATGGGGGAGGGTGGGCAGCCTCCCGGGCCCGGTGGCGGGGGGGGGGGGGGGGGGGGTGCACAGCCCTGGAAGTCAAAACCTGGGAGAAGAATATATACCATCAGCTGTTCCCGTGGTTTATCTCGGTAGGAGAAATGGCAAGAGAAGTTATCAGCCTTTGTCCTATCAAGATGAAAAGGAAATTTGTAAAGTACAAAGAGAATTTGGCAGAAGTAGTGAAATCTTTAAAGGCATGATGAGAGCCACCTTTAGCTCAAACGAACTAGTTACAAATGATATCAAGGATCTTTTCCGATGTCTGTTAACTCCCTCAGAATATGATCTATGGGAAAGTCTGTGGAAAAGATCTTGGAAAGTGCTTTTACAAGAGCTTTTACAAAACTCTGATGATGCAAAAGATGCTGATGAGAATGAAATTACATATGAACACCTATGTGGGGAACGGGATTGGCATTGCCCCTAGAAACAAACCAGAGTATTATCCAAGTCTGTCCTGGATAAAATATGCAATGTTGCAGAAATGGCTTTTAACTAATTACCAACAGTGAACGCCAAGGGTAGTTATGTTAACATTAAACAGTTTGCTTCTGAGAATTTCTTACCATTTGTAGATCGCCTTCGCTTGCAAGTGGAAAGACAGGTGTGTGATCCGGTGGTACAAGCCAAATTGATTAAGGAGATGGCTCAGAGGAATGCTAATGAAAACTGCCGCAGGGTTATCCTTAACCTTCCCCTCGAACCAGTGCCTAGCTTAGCATAGATGATGGAAGCCTGGCCCAGGAAAGCAGAACTGCTCAGTGGACAAGAGAGAAATCCAGGACTGGCACACCCAAAGACCAGGGCAGCTGTGACACCAGGAGCAAAGAAGCAACCAATGTCACCAGAGCAGCTGCAGCAAATCATCTGCTTCCAGTGCAAGAAGCCAGGACACTTCGCCAGAGACTGTCCACACAACCAGAAACAGAAGACCAACAAACAAAAAAACTAGATCTACAGTGCGTACCCGCCATTAACACAATCACGAGCAAACATATAAATACTGTGGGCTCCACACTGACAAAAGTCTCTCTCTTAAAAAAAAGGGGGGAGGATGGAATACAGGGTGTGGGGATGCAGGGCAATCAAAATGTCAAATGTTCAATTAACAAGGTTTGGCAGCCACTAGGCCGTTTTAGGCTCATGACTACCAAAGGTTTTCATTTCAGGTCAACTGATTGGACAGTCATTACAGTGGACCTACCTAACAGCTCACAGGACGTGACGTTAAACCACATGAATCTGGACAGTGAGTATTTTGTTATTGGGGACACAGCACACACACACACACACACACACACACCCACACACACACACACCCCTGGAGACTGAGGTGGCTCCAATGACCATCAAGGGAAGCATAACCTGCCTCATTCTCCTGGCACGCTGTCCTCTACCACCATATTACCTGGCTGAGGGGCAAATCCTCACCCAGGCCATTCCCATCCCAGCGGAGATCCCAGTAGACGGAAAATCACCTGAAGTCTACTGGGCAGCAGTGGTGGGTGAGGAAAAACCTTCTTTGGCATGCCACCTAACCCGGGGGTCAGACCACCTCCATGTGGAAGGGGTACTGGACACAGGGACAGATGTGACTATCATACCTGAGAGGAATTGGCCGTCACATTGGGCATTACAACCTGTGGCAGGCAAAATCCAAGTTGTAGGAGGGGTAAAATTGGCAAAAATATCAAAAGGCATCGTGCAAATTGAAGGGCCGGATGGAAAATTGGCTATCGTCTGTCCATTTGTTACAAACTATAAATGCCCTCTATGGGGGAGAGACACCATGTCCCAGTGGGGAGTGAAATTGATTATTCCTAAGACTCCCCAGGATTTTTAGAGGCAGCCACTGTAGAGCACCCTACCCATAAATTAACATGGCTAGATGACACCCCAAAGTGGGTAGCACAGTGGTCGATGAGTAAGGAGAAGCTCAAGGCGCTTGAAGAGCTCATGGAGGAGCAATTGGCAAAAGGCCACATAGAAGAGACAACCAGCCCTTGGAATTTCCCGGTCTTTGTAATTAAAGAAGCCGGGGAAGGACAAGTGGAGGCTGCTCCACGACCTCCGGGAAATAAACAAAGTGATTGAGGACATGGGGTCACTCCAACCTGGGATGCCTTCTCCAACGATGCTTCCCAGAGATTGGCAATTGGCTGTTCTAGACATCAAGGGCTGTTTCTTCCACATTCCCCTACACCCAGAGGATGCCCCACAGTTTGCCTTCTCAGTTCCTACCATCAATTGAGAAGCCCCAATGAAGCGCTACCACTGGAAAGTTTTGCTGCAGGGAATGAAATGTACTCACTCCATCTGCCAGTGGTACGTGGCCTCATTGCTGTCCCCTGTGTATGCTCAGAGAAGGGAAGCCATCATCTTGCACTACATGGATGATGTGCTTGTGTGTGCTTCCGATAACTCTCTACTCCAAGACACACTTGACCTAGTGGTTAAAGTTTTAACCTCTGCTGGATTTCAATTGCAGGAGGGCAAAGTCCAAAGGATGCCAACTTGGAAGTACCTGGGCTTGGAAATTACTGCACGGACCATTGTTCCACAGAAATTGGAAATTAATTGTAATCCAAAAACCTTGGCAGATCTCCATTCCTTAGGTGGGTCTTTGAATTGGTTCAGGCCCTGGCTAGGCCTCACTAATGAGGACCTAGAACCCCTCTTCAATTTATTGAACGGGGAGAGGGAGCTGCTTTCTCCCAGGGAACTGACCCCAGAGGCAAAGACTGCAATTGAAAAGTTACAGAAGGCTTTAGGAGAGAGGCAAGCTCATTCTTACCAGCCCGAGCTGCCTTTCAAATTCATTGTCCTAGGAAAACTGCCACACTTACACGGGTTGATATTCCAATGGATTGAGGGGCAGAGAGAGTCACTCTTAATCATAGAGTGGGTCTTCCTCTCCCAGCAAAGATTCAAAACCATCACTAAGCCACAAGAGCTGATAGCTCAGCTGATTCGGAAAACAAGGATGAGACTGTATGAACTGGCTGGTTGTGACTTCACATGTATTCACCTCCCAGTTAAACTGTCTGAGGAGGGGAGGAACTCTCCTGAGAGATTGACTAAGGAGATGTTTGAACATTTGCTCCAGAGCAACGCCAGTCTCCAATTATCTCTGGACAGCTATAGTGGACAAATATCAGTCCATGCCCCATCTCACAAGCTGTTTAATGAGGAATTCCACCTCATTCCTCGTGAGAAGAGGAGTAGGAGACCACTCAAAGCTCTCACAGTGTTCACGGATGCATCTGGGGCTTCCCACAAGTCAGTGATGACTTGGAGAAATCCCCAGACTCAGCAGTGGGAAGCTGATGTTGAGTTTGTGGAGGGATCACCCCAGGTAGCCGAACTGGCAGCAGTCGTGAGAGCCTTTGAGAAGTTCTCGGAGCCAATCAACTTGGTAACAGACTCAGCCTATGTAGCGGGGGTAGTGTCCAGGGCGGAGCAGGCAGTGCTCAGAGACATCGAAAATGAGCAGCTTTTCAGGTTGGTTTCAAAACTAATTTATTTGATTTCCCATAGAGAGCATCCGTTCTATGTGATGCATGTGAGGTCACATACCAATTTGCCAGGTGAAATCGCAGAAGGGAATCATCAGGCAGACTCCCTTGTAAATCCAGCTGAACAAGCAACTCCAGCAGAACAAGCAAGTCTTCCTGACATCTTTCAACAGGCAAAGCTGAGCCACCAACAATATCATCAGAATGCGCCAGGTCTGATGCGTCAGTTCCAGCTACCATGGAGTCAGGCTCGAGCCATTGTGGCCACCTGTCCCAGCTGTCAGCTCCAGACCATGCCATTCAATGGGCATGGGGGTTAACCATCGAAGGTCTTGGCAGCTGCGAAGTGTGGCAGACTGACATCACACACATTCCCAGTTTTGGTTACCTCAAATATGTTCATGTAAGCATTGACACATATTCAGGAGCAGTCTATGCCTCTGCCCATGCGGGAGAAAGGGCCGTGCATGCCAAACAACACCTAGTGCAAGCCTTTTCATTGTTGGGGATCCCTAGGGAAATCAAAACTGATAAGGGCCCAGCGTATAAGTCCAAGGAGTTCCTGGAATTCATCCAGCAGTGGGGAGTGGAACATAAAACTGGCACCTCCTACTCCCCCACAGGCCAAGATGTGGTTGAGCGTGCCAATCAGACACTCAAGCAGGTCCTGGCTAAACAGAGCATTTCAACTGCATGGATGTCTCTATAGCAGAAGCTCTGCAAAGCCATGTTTACTATCAATTTCAAATTGTTCATTTGAAAACGAGTCCACCTGTGGAACATCACTTTAACAGTGGGAAACAGTTCAAGTTATCCCAACATCCTCCAGTCTTGATTAGGGACCCAGAAACCTGGGAAACCAAAGGTCCCTATGAGTTCGTTACCTGGGGACGTGACTATGTGTGCGTATCCAGGCCCTCATGCCCTCGATGGATTCTCCAAAAGTGGGTGGAACCATATGTCCCCAAACATCCTGCTCCAACTCAAGGGGACAAGGAGCAAGTGGCTGTGGCTTTGAAAAGAAGATGCCACTGAAAAAAGGAAAGGAAATCTTCATAGAGGACGACATTCTGGCAGAGACCTTTAACAGGTTTTATAATGCTTGTCTTTCCTTATAGAGAAAACCCTCCCTCCACTCAACCCCGTAATGAACCCCATTCAAGTTGTCTTCTTGTTAACACTGAACAGTCTGGCAGCTGCATGGATCGTCCCTCATCCACATCAAAACATCTGGGTGACCCTGGCACAGACACTCCAACAGGAAAACGGATGTCTGTCCACTGCAGCAACAAAAAACCCTATGTCTACCTGCCTGGTGGGAATCCCATTGAAGACTGGAGAATATTCAGCCAGCTTTGAAACACAAATGCCCAATGAACTTCCCGAGTCACACACCATTTCATTATACAAAAATCGTAGGCAGCAAGCTGTAATGAGTAAGAACCCCATAGAGGAGTTGCTGCCAAGTTTGCCCAAAGCAGCCCAGGAACCCCAAGAGTTAGAGCTGTTGGGTTCCTACCCAGCACAATATTGCATTCGTTTTATGATCCTCCCAAAACCTTCTAGCTTAAAAGAGTTCCACAATATAATGCAATATCTTGAGGAATTCACTTCCAAGAGGTGGTCTAATATTCTAAACCATATTGCAGCTGACACCTCAACTCATTCAAGCCCCAAAAGCCTCCCTAGGGGATTGTTCTTGATTTGTGGAGATTGGGCATGGGCAGGGATCCCTTCTCAGCTCTTAGGAGGGCCATGCACCTTCGGGCAGTTGTCCCTGTTGGTACCCAACGAAACCTTAATTAGCAATTGGACTCACAAAAACAGATCGGGTAATAAAATCCAAAAGAGAAGTGCAGACAATTTGGACCCAAACTGTGATTCTGAAATTTTCCATTGGGCCAAGTCAAAAAGAATTGCTGTGTCCCTGTTTCTTCCGTGGGTTGCAGCAGCCAAAGCTCTGGGTGAATTGGGCCACCTAGAGTGTTGGGTAGTCAAACAGGCAAACTTAACATCCACCTCAATCAGCTCCCTCCTGGAAGACAAGGAAATTACCAGGCAGCTCCTAACATGCACGCTGCCCTCTGAAACATGAACAGCTTGATCGGACAAGTGAAGCAAGAATTGGAAGATTGGTTCAATGAACTGTTCAAAGGCTGGGGACTCACCAGGTGGTGGACTTCTATAGTTAAAACAATTTTGTTAATTTTTATTATTCTTTTCCTTGTAATAATGGGATTCGGGATCCTATGTCACTTGATTTTTAAGGCTATTAATGGTCTCATTCCTTCTACCTAAGTAGTCAATCACATAGAGATGAAAAACCTAAAACAATCTAACTCTCCCACTAACTGCAAGTGGTGGGCAAGATCATAATTTGAATCAAGATGAACCTAATATCCTTCCTTCAACTTTGTTAAACAAAAAACAGGGAGATGTAACTCAGTAGATATATTGAAAATGGTAGGTTCCGTGACTCCTGTAGTGTCCTGTGGTCTGGTCCCTCTCCCCTCTGGCCATGCTTACTTGGCCAAGATCCAATTTCTTCCTGCCCCCTTACAGACCCTAGAAAAGACATATGTCCCCTGACCTCGCCCTCTTTTCGCTCCTGGAAGCCCACAAGAAATAAACCTCAGATTCTCCCCAGGGGGGGGAAAGAGCCTCTTTTGTTATCTTTTATTCACACCCATGTAGTGGATCCCAGAGGCTTCTTCCTAACATCTGAGCAAGTCGGGAACTAGGGTGAAGTCTCAGGGACTGCTACAGCTACTGACTAACCTGAAAAGGTATCAGTTAGTACTAGTAAATATCTGTACCCCCCTTTTCTTGGGAGTTCCGAAAAATCAATTTGCCACTGGTGCCCAGGCCTTTTGCCTTTCCCAATTTTGCCCATTTCTGGTCTGGGGGTATTTTTGGGATTAGTCTGGAGGCAAAGACCACATTGCTGAGTTACTTGTCTTACAGTGGTGTATATAAGTTTCTAGCTGCAATTTCTCTAATTAGGTGTATGTATAGGACTTCTGCCCCCCAGTGCCTTTTTTTATGTTCTTCCCTAACTAAAGACCATATTAAATAGGAGGGAATTATCAGTTTATCTTGCGGGGTGAGAACCCGTCCTTCTTTATTATATGACTCTTCTAAGTCTGTAATGAGTTTTTGATCTTCTTTGGTATTATCTGGATTACCTTCTCTAGGGAGATTTGCCTGTCAGGGATCAAAGCTCCTTCTGGTTTTGCCTCTCCTTTGGCTGTCTGTTTTGCCTCTCTGTCTGCCAGCTCATTTCCTTTTTTCAATTTTGAGTTTACTTTTTGGTGTGTCTTGATGTGCATGATTGCTCCTTTCTCAGGGAGTTGGACTGCCTCTAACAGTTTTAGGACCTCTTTTGCATGCTGGAAGTTTTTGCCCTGTGAATTTAATAATCCTCTTTCTTTCCAGATTGCTCCATGCACATGTACGACTCCAAAGGCATATTTTGAGTCTGTATAGATATATACAATTTTGTCTTGGGCCAGTTCCAAGGCACGAGTTAGAGCAATTATCTAGGCCTTTTGTGCAGAGGTATTGATGGTCAAAGATCCTGACTCTATTATTTCTTGACTGGTGGTGATGGTGTATTTAGCATGTCTTTTACCACTTAGGACATAACTGCTTCTATGCATGAACCAGTTTTCTGTGTTCTCCATAGGACTATCTTTCAAGTCCGGATGACTGAAATATGTCACTTCTATGGTTTCCAGACAGTCCTGATGCACTGGTTCCCCTGTATTTCCACTGAGGAAAGAGGCTGGATTGACAATGTTAGTCACCACTGTTCTCCTTCTCTGGTGTCCTGGGGTGACTTTGTGATGTTGAATTGTAGCCCCATTCATCTCTTTAGCCCAGAAATAAGTTTTGTACCTTTAAGGCTGGATTTGAGAGTGAAGGGGGGAAAGGAGAAGCAGTGGAATGTCTGAGGCAGTTGTTTTCAAAACACAGAGATAGGAGTTTCATTGCTTCATCTCCTGGACTGTGTCACCTTGTGGACGGCGGGAGAGATCTATGCTTTTAGTTAGTTTTTGACTAACTGAAGCAGAGAAGTTCCCCAGAAAGTTTTTTTTTTTTTCCTTTTTTCCTGGAATTATATAAACCTGCTCTGGACTGGGGACCCAGGGGGATCACCAGGAGCTTGCACCTGTGGCCCACTGAGGCCTGGCCTGGGCAGCAGCATTTTCCAGCACCAGAGGGACTGATATCAGACTGAGCTGAGCTACCACCCACAG